>NW_023416307.1:61268722-62518722 GCF_014176215.1 Rousettus aegyptiacus | reverse complement strand
AATAATCATGCTAATATTCACATGTGTAGGACATTTAGGAAGCTCATGGAAATCCAGAAAATATGTTCAGCATCTTCTAGAGGACATTCTGAATATGAAGTCTCTCCCAGAAGTTTTACTTCTCAAGATAAAATATGTGATTAGGATGATTCGTCATCACTCTCTATAGTGCACCCATTGGGTTGAGTTTATTCCAAGCCACCTTGGAGGTATGTGAGCTCCCTTATATGCACCCTTTACATTTACCTCATGTTTTCATCTTGAACTCAATCATATCTGGCTAGTGCCCCAGAACTACTTTCGCTAAAAACAAAAACAAAAACAAAACAAACATACTGTATAGTCTACAAGAAAGAAGTTTCCAGCCACTCTCTGTTTCAAAGGTAGTTACATATGAAACAAGTCTTTGAGGTTACATAGCTTCCACCAGCCTGCAATACCAGACAGCACAGTATGAGAAGCCAAGAAGAACTCGTGAATTCAAGCAGCAAGAGGTCACTTGGGTAGAAGTCCATACGTGGATGACCTTGTCAACCAAGGAAACTGAAGGGAACAAGTATCACCTATCAGGAACCAAAGCAGAATCCCAGGCCTGGGAAGTACAATGACAAAGTAGATGTTATCAGTGGGGCACCGGAGCTTGGCTAGTTTATGAACAATGTGTTGGGTAGAGTACAGTTAAATCTTCAGGGCAAAAAGATGGGTGTACTTGGCTAAAGAGCTGGAATGATAAAGTCAAGGAAGAGGATAAAGGTAAAAGAAGCCAAATGGCAAAACAACAAAAACATGTGAAAAGCTAAATAACAGTACAGGCAATAAATTACAGTTTATGGCACCAAGGTGGCATTGGTGTTTTTCAGGCGTCCTCCAGTCACTGCCACCACCATCACTGCAGGAGCCAGCTTCACGGAGAGAGAGATGTTTGAGCTTAGTCATGAATGAGTAGGCACTCATCAGACTGTGGAGAAAAAAACAGTGTGACTAGAATGTATGGTGGGTGTAGGGAAGTAGCAAAGACGAACCTTTCTTTGTATGAAGATACGAAAGGTGAAAGTAAGTATACTGAAATGAACTTTAATAAAGTTTTCCCCAGCTACACATGAAGCCTAGAGGAGAAATTTTAACTCTATGCCCACATTTATTTGAATATTCAGAAAAAATAGCCGGAAGAAATCTCACAAACATGTTACATTCTTCACACAGAACTTAAACAAAAATTACAAGATTCTCCAGAAATAGTCAGTGTTAAGTCTGCCTTAATGAGGCAGGGCATAGTCTGTCAAACGATTCTGAAATTGAAGCCCACCCCACCAGCCAGTCCTGTCAGAAAAGCACTGTGTTACATGTCTCAGTTCATCAATCTAATAAATGAGTTCTCAAATGTCATTTTCCATCCATATGCAGCAAGCATTTTTCTATTATTTTATTATGGTGTTTTAATTGGGTTAACTCTCAGTGCACCAGTACGATTCCATCTGTGAGAGACGCTTATGTCACTAAATGGAAAGAAAAAAAGCTGGAAGAGAAGGAAGATGGCAGTTAAAGTGACATGTGGTATATGGACAAAAAACAACCATGCTAAATTCATATTTTTCAATTAAAGATCATAAAATCAACTGGTGATATGTCTTTTATTTCATTAAGAAAAATATTATCCATATTGAATGTTCTTCAAAGCAAAATAAGCATTTTAATTAAATCCTACAAACAGGTGATATTCTTCTGGCCTATTTGCTATGTGTAATAACTGAAATAGAGTTGTTGACAACATTTGAGGAAAAAAAGCACAAAATAATATATGTAGGTTCTAAACCTAGGTGAAATAACTAGCCTGTCTACAAATTAGCACATGGAACAGAAGAGCAACAGAATGTACCACCCCAAAATATACTACTTTGGTCTAATATTTTGAGCTGAAGGCAATTGAGAAGAAATAGATATAAGAAAAGCTCTCTCCCCCTCACCTACTTGCTTAGAAGCAGGACATAAATTTGTAACACCGCCCCTCGCCACCCCTTCCCTAGCAAGAAAGATAGAAGTTAATCACTGGAGACAATTCTAGACCTTTATTAGCCCAAAATAATCTACATAACAAAACCATACTAAAGTAGCCTTTGTTTACCATTAGTTTCCCTACATATTTGCATTACCAAAATTTGACCAATCTAGAAGCACAAAGTTTTTTCTGTCTTGTCATTTCCCTATACAATTAGTGTTTTTCACTAAGATGCTATTTATATAAGCTCAAGTTCTAACCACCCCTGTGAGTTACTCATCACTGAGTGCTCCCACATATATGTGTAACGAATGTGGTATTAAACTTGTTTGTTTTCTCTTGTTAATCTGTTTCTTTTTCCCTAGCCAATGAACCTAAGATGGTAGAGAAAAAATAATTGTATTCCTCCCTTACAGGAACTTCTCGTGTGCAGCAAAAATCCCGAATGAACACTTAAAATGCTAATGCATTTAATTATTAAAATATTTTGCTTGTTCAGAAGTAGTTAAGTCAATAAGAAATTTTACCAAGCTTCAAAATGTTATATTATTCTTTAAATAACATTAAATTGAATGTTTTAAATCATTTTTTTTTTTTTTTTGGTAAGAATCTGAATCAAGTTTCGTAGCACTTAGAGACTTATCTGTACATGATCCTAATATGCATGCCACTTTCACATACATAAGCATCAAGTATGTGTGATCCACATGAAATATAGATCAATTCTTTCAGAATCTACAACTTGACTACAGATTGCTGACTTCTCATGTGGGGACCATGGTTACCTAATCATTCAGTTTCTGTGATGAATATAGACAGCCAAACTGAATAACATTTACTACAAGGATTATCTAGTTTGACTTCCTGCATTGATCAAATTTTCTGCATTATTATAAAATAGTCATTTCAATTTGTACTAGTTCCACATAGCATTTAGTATACTCCCTTATTAATAAAGAATTATAAAATTTTTGATCTAGAAGGACCTTGGAGATTAACCTCTTATTTAACAGACGAAGAGACAGAAATCAAAATTTGCCCAATTCAGTTAGGGTAGAAAACCAGGAGCAAAACACATTCTGGAATCTGAATCTTCTCCATTAGTTTTTAGAACCGGTGTGGTAAAATAGCATGTCAATCTACTTGGGTTCTAATCTTGAAACTATTGCTAATAAACTGATTTTAGGCTAGAGTTTTCCAAACAGGAGGGCATAAATGAGTAAAGATATTGATCCGTTAGACCTTAGCATATCTGGGCAGGAACCGAGGCAGCCTGAACTCTTGGGCCAGTCAGCCAAGCAAACATGACTCTCCATGTATGACAAACAAATACTATCATCTTCTATTAATCCAGTGGTGTGAAGGAATTGGAAAGGGCTTGATATTTAGTTCTTTAGGCAATTAAACCTAACCTGTCCATTCCTCAGATATCGCCTCTGTAAAGTTATGGGCTTGGACTTCATTTGTTACACAAATACTTACCAAGCAGTTTTTGAATTTATCATTGAATTTATGCTTGATTCTTGGAAGGATACAGTTATGAGTAAGGCACAATGAGTTATATTACTCAAATAAGCAAGGTTATGCTGTGGTAATAAATAAATATAAAAATCTCAGGGGCTTACCCCACTCAAACCAATGCAAATCGAGGTATCGTCCTCCATCATATAGTTATGCCATCTGAAACACGTGGCATCCAAGGTTACAGCACCAGGGAAATAGGAAAATGCAGGAGACATACTAACTTTAACTTGCTTGACACAGAAGTAATACACATTAATTCTGCTGCCATTTAATTGTTCAGAATTAATTACATGTTCCTATCCTAATTTCCAGGGTGCTGGAAAATGTAGGAGATCATATAAATATTTGATGACCACTAAGAGCCTTGCTTTATGGATGAAGAAAAAGGTATATAAATAAACTATGCATTATACCAACTTTATCCTAAGATGCCATGCTTCAGTTTTTCTTCATATAGTTGCTAAGAAGCATAATATTTGTTCATCCAATGAATCCTAGTTTAATGGTCTCAAAATATATTGCAGTTGGGGGAATTCCTAATATTAAAAGATAGTCCTTTCATACAAGTAAAATATAACACTAATAATAACAATGGCTCATATCACTATCGGTCTTTGAATTTTTTAAATTCTTCCGCATACATGAAAACAACAACTCACTTTGTACGACTGGCTAAAAATTAAATTTTGTAAAACACTTAGCACAGTACCTAGCACATGGAAGGTCTAAAAAAAATATTTATTATGATAGTCACCAGTGGCACAGTTATTGTTTTGTTGTTAGGTCCTGTTTGATTCTCTGGAAGCCATGTGTAGCCTCACCGAGGAAAGTTAGATTCGAAAGGCTAAGTCATTTGCCTGAGAATACATAGCTTAAAGTATAAGAGCAGTGTTGAAAATCTAACCAGTACGTAGACACCAAGTCCAATCATATTCGCACTATTTAACAGGATGAAGTAAAGCAATTCTTCATTTGGAGCCCCAGTTTATCTTTAATTTCTAAACAATCTTTTAGTCGCACAAGATAGTGAGTTAAGAAGAGATCATTTGAGCCCCTTTTCTAAGATTTTAGCAACACTCAATTATTTTACAGTCATATGACTAACAGCACCAAAGGTTAAATAACTTTTCAAAGAAGAAAGGTAATTATGATTTGGAAGTATCACAATTCTTATGATATCCCTGTCTAAATTGATGAATGTAAAAGTCGCTCTCAATCCTAAAATTTGATGATTCTGCATTGATCAAGTGTATCAGAAAATGTTCTCTTTATTTATTGCACTTTGTATATAAATCTCATACTCACTGGGTAGTATTAGTTTTTGCTTAAGCTTAGGTAATATAAAATATTCATTCCTTTTTTAGGGAGACACTCTATACAGAACTCAAACCCTGACAAGTCTCTTGCAAATTTCCAGGCTTATCAATTTCATTCTTTATGCTCTAGATAAGTTAAATTTTTTTTTAATTATCTAAGTATTGATCAGTGCTTCTAGTGTCTAGTTCTTTCTAGTATAATATTCACTAACAATTTAATGCTATTTTGTATATTTGGAGATAAATTTAGCCTAATAAAAAGTTAGTATTTTCCCCTCTTTCTTATTTTTTTCTTTATGTAGAAATGGTCTTGTGTGTCGTCAGGATCAAGTATACTAGAAAGCCAAAGAGTAGCAATGTCCTTCTAACCTTCTCTCACCCTTAAGAGCTAGAATTGGCCAAGACAGTTAAATGAGAACACCAAATACATTTTAAATAAATTTCCATATAGAAAGCCAATCTTAACACTTAATTCTTGGTAATTTTTAGTTTGGTCAGTCAAAAACATTGAATGTTTTCTCTATTTCTTTCTAGATGCTCTTAATATACACAGAGACTTTGGAGAATATGAAGGAGCCAGTTTGTACATCCATTCCTTTCTGTCTACCCTGTGATACAAAGGTTGCCTTGCCAGCATACTCTCTTCATATTCTGGAGCATCAGAGCTGAGAAAGAGTGGATATCTTTCATGAGACAGCCGGATGTTTTCTACAACGAGTGAGTAATTGTCTACATCACTCCTAAGACTCTTCGAAGATCATAATTTACAAATGGCTATTATCACAATAAAAAGAGATATCTTGGTTTGCAATACCAATAATTTCATGCATTAGTAAATATTCTATGCTCAAAGCTAGGAAGAAAGATAATCTAATGCAGAAAAGGAATATTAGACATTTTCCAGTGTGTGATTGGTCATCCAGGACAATTCATGGAAAACAATGCAATTCCATCCCTGATTTTTATGCATGAAAGAAATTGATAGCAATATTTTGTTACCAAGGATATAATTAACTGGTATTACCTCTAAAATGTGAAAGTTCAGCATTCCATTCAAAATCTCTCCTTACATGAAATTAAAAGATTTAAGTACTAATTGAACAAAGGTGGAATTTTATTAACACTTAAATTCACTGGTTAAATGGCATATTTGTGTAAAATATTAGTTCTTTTGAAATCAGCTTAAACTTTAGCTAAATAGTGAAGGTGGTTAAATCTGTCTTTAAATAAGCTTCACCTTTTTGTTCTATACTTTCTTGTCCTCGATGCACCCCTTTCTCGTATAACTTCCTACTGCTTCCTACTTCTCCTCTTTTCTCTTTTACTCTTAGGAATGCATTGACTCTAATCAGATTCCCTACGATTAAAATGACTAAGAAAGATAAGATCTTCAGTCTGCCAATTATTTTATATTTTAAATACTTTTGCGATACCTTAATTCAATGCAATGAAATTCTAATGATGAAATTCTAGAAATCAGTCTTATTGACTAAAAATTATTTGGAGGAACATTCTTGGTTTCTGAATTTTTCTACCAATTTTTCACTCTAGTTAATTCTGTCCTACATTTTTCTACTCTAGTAACACCAAGGTAAGACTGTTATGGTCTTACTTTATTAATAATAATAACTGAGTATTTATTCAGGGTTCTCTCTGTTAAATGTTGCACTAATCACTTTACATATATTATCACATCCTTTAATCCTTACAACTGTATAAATTATATATTATTATCATAGGACTAAAGGTAAAAAAAAAAGTAGGTGAAAAAAGGTTGAAGGATTTGTTTAAAATTATATGAGCAAGTGGTGTAGTTGGACCTTACCACTAGGTGTGCCAAACTTCCAAGCCTGGGCTCTCAACCTACAGGTTTTGCTTCACATTAGCAGGATAATTCTAACTTGAATGTGCTTACTGAGAAAATGAATAGAAATGAGAGAGTGCCCTTTTTTGGTAACTCGTCCAATGTCTCTTGTCTTGTTTTTTTCCCATGATGCTTATACTTGTGGCAAATTTAATCAGAACTCACCCAGATATTCTAGTACCAGTTAGAGAGTACTAAGTTCCTATCTTCTCCTTCCTGTCTCTCACCTTCCACGCCCCTCCCCCCCCCCAAAAAAAATACATGTTTAACATCTCATTGTTCTTTTTGATTAAATTCTTTTGAATAACAGTGATTTCTTCCTTCTAGAAATTGAAATTTATAATTTCTTTTCTTCTACTGGTCACTCCGGACAGAAGTTTGGGTGATTTAACAGGAGAACAGAATCAATTATCCCCATACTAATGCAGAAGGGAAGGTAGTAGAAATGGAAAAGTTCTAACTGATGAGATTCAAACATCTGACCAAATCGTATAGTTAACTAGGCACTAAATGATTCTTTATTTTATGGCCTGTTAATGAGGAGAAATTAGAGAGATAGTTGCAATGGGGGCAATAAAAGCTGCCACAGCCTTGTGTACCTAATGAAAAGGGGCAACACGGGCTGAAGGTTTACAGTGGCTTCACTGCCAGTGAATTCAGCAGTTGCTTCCATAGCCTTGGTGGCTTCAGACATTGTGATGAAATCAAATGCATTGCATAAACTGATGGCACTTTGTATACTGCCTTGGACATTGCAAATGCCTTATTTCCTAGCCACTGGTTCTTGATGACTAAGATCAATTTGCATCCTTGTGTTAAGGTTTTCAATGTATGTTTTTGCTGGGGCAACCTAAACTCCACTGTTATTTCCCACCAACGAGTGGGTTAGGATTTAGCACAAATACCTCTATCCCACAGCGTCCAAAGCTTTCCCTCTACAGTTGATGTCCCGTGGATGAGCAAAGCAGAAGTCTCAGTCTAAATGGCCTGACCGCATTGATATCCTACCTCTACCAGCTGGGGTAGCTGATAACCTGCAATAAAATTCAGGGCCTTATTTGCCAAGTAAACCTTAGGACTATGTGGACAGATTCACAGCACTCAATCTCTCTGGCAGTCGAGAAGTTACTGTTGTCTCTGTGTCTCTTCTCCCCACAAAAAAAGGCTTTATTAAACTCTGAATATCAGAGACAACATGTACTTCCTTTGGTCCTTTTTATCTGTTAATCAACAAATAAGTGTCCTTTGGAGATCAATCAATAGGCTGAAATGGAGGCTGTACATCAAGCTGGGGCACATTTTCTACTTTTGGGGTGCCCAAATCATAATGACCGCCCTGAGCTACAGTCCTTTGTGACCGATGATTTTACCAATTGGAACCTCTGTCGAAGGGTATCTATGAAACTGGCAGGCTGTCTTATCAGCTTGCAAGTGGAGTAAAATTTTAAGTTCTTCTCAGTTTATAATTCCTAATTGATCTTTAATTCTCATTAGAAGTTTGTGAAAATATATACTATAGTGATTTGTAGTTTCAAAAAAAGCATTGCTTTTTTGAGTGGAACATTCCAGACACCAGGTCTTTTAAAGCAACATTAACACAGTCACTCAATTTAAGTGAAGTTTCTAACTCAAGCCTCCTCTAGTAGGAATAAAAGTTTATGTGTCAGAATAAATTGAGAAAGATGCAGAAATGAGTACTGAGGGGACTAGAGAAGTATTTTCACCTTATTCTATTTTTAAAAAGGCATTGCTAATGATAAATGATTAAATATTTTATAGAAATTACTATTTTAATTAAAATTCAGACTAGAGAATTTAGTATATGTAGAGGGGGCACTGGGGGCTTAAAATCCTTGAATTTAAAGCTATTAGTTTTCATATTACCCTTTGGGCCATCTATGAAGTTCCAAGTTGAATATTAAAATATATTAATACAAGAACAAAATATTTAATCTCTTCTTTATTATATAACTACAGATTATAGAGCTTAGAATACATTGTTTTTCCAATTCTACATGAAACAATCCTGACAATTCGGATGAATTTCTGTTTTATTTTATTTTATTTTATTTTATTTTATATTTTATTTTATTTTATATTTTATTTTATTTTATATTTTATTTTATTTTATTTTATATTTTATTTTATTTTATTTTATATTTTATTTTATTTTATATTTTATTTTTTTTATTTTATATTTTATTTTATTTTATTTTATATTTTATTTTATTTTACAAACAGTAAGATTCCATTTTTTTGATGTACAGTTTATGAGGTTTTAAGATGTATAGTTTCTTTATACATGACAACACATCGTATGCAGAGCAGTTCTAGCACCCCAAAGAGTTTCCCAAGGCTGTCATTTATATTAAGACCTTCCTCACTCGTAAGCCCTGGCAAACATTGACCTGTTCTTGTTCCTTTTAGGGGGAAATGGGTAATATTTCCAGAATGTAATGTTAATGGAAACATACAGTATATAACCTTTTGAGTTTGAGTGCTCTGACTTAGCATAATTTCCTGGAGAATCATCAAAATTCTGACATGTATCAATAGTCCAATTTTTTTTTTGATGACTAGTACTCAATATGTAAATTACCACCGTTTATTTATGTATTCAACCATTAAAGAATGTTTGTGATGCTTCTAGTTCCAGATGGTCTCTAACAATGCTGCTATCAATATTTATGTACAGGTTTTCATGTGAATATAAACTTTCTCTAATATACATACCTAAAGGTGTGATTATTGAGTCATATAGTAAATGTATGCTTAGCTCTTTGAGAAACTGCCAAACTGTTTTCCAGAGTAGTTGTACCATTTTGCTTTTCTATCAAGAATGCATAAAAGATCCTTTTTCTACACATCCCATCAGCACTGGATAGCACCAGTATTTTTTATTTTACCCAAGCTAATAGGTGTGTAATGCTAAGTCATAGTGGCTTTAGTTTGCATTCCCTTAATGCTTAATAATGCAGAATATCTTTTCATGTGTTTATTTGCCATCTGCATATCTTTTTTGATGATGTGCCTGTTTAAATTGTTCACTTATTAAACTGGGTTTTTAAAACTTTTGAATTCTGAGAGTTCTCTAATGCAAATGATCTGCAAATATTTTCTCCCAATCTGTGGGTTGTTTTCCTATTCTCTTAATAATGTCCTTTGTAGAGCAAAAGTTTTTACTTTCAAGGAAGCACAATTAGTCAGTTATTCCTATAATAGACTGTACACTGGGTGTTGTATCTAAGGATTCTCTCTTAATTAAAAGTCAAGAAGATTTTCCTCTATTTTTTTCTTCTGAATGTTTTATAGTTTTCCTTTTTCACTGATATCTGCTATGCATTTTAAGTTAAGTTTTGTTATCGAGGAAGATGTAGAAGAAGGTTCATTGTTTTGCATAGGAACTTCCAATTGTTCCAGTATTATTTGTTGAAAGACTGTCCTTTATGCATTGAATTGCTATTGCATCTTTGTCAAAACTCAGCCATTTTTGTGTGGGTTTATTTCTGGAGTTTTCCTTTTGTTCCAATGTTCTATATAGTTATCATCTCAGCAATATCACACTGCCTTGACTACTATAGCTTAATAATATGCTCTAAAATTCAATAGTATGTATCCTTCCATGCTGTTCTTTTTAAAGTTATTTGTCTAGTTTATCTGTCTTTCTACACACATTTTATAATAATCTTATTGATACCTCCAAAAATATTGGGCTGGGATATTGATTGAGATTGCCTTAAGTCTAGTAATATGGAGGGAATTGAAATTTTAACTATAATTAGTTTTCCGATCCATGTAGAACATGTGTTGTATCCTGCAAACTTGCTAAACGCAATTACTAGTACTAAGAATTTTAAAAATCGATTCCTTAAGATCATCTACATAAACAATGTCATCTGCAAGTAAAACTATTTTTATTTTTTTCTTGCTAATAATTTGGAAAGAAAGGAAAGAAAAATGCCCCTTGTTTCATTTTTAAACTTATTGCATCTGCTAGAATCCAGTACACTATTGAATAGGAGTGGTGAGAGTAGACATCCTTGACTAGTTTCTGATGTTAGAGAAAAAGAAATCAGTCTTTCACCACTAAGTTTGGTATTATCTATAAGTTTTTCATAAATGCCCTTTATCAGACTGCAGCTATTCTCTTCTATTCTGAGTGTACTAAGAGTTTTTATCACAATTAGATGTTGAATTTTGTCAAACGTTTTTCTAAATCTATTTATCTGATCATTTTTTTTACTCATTTTATTAACTCTGTTAATGTGATTACATATATTGACTAATTTTAGAATGTTAAACCAGGACTGTAGTTATGATCTGGCATTTCTAATATCTAGGATTTCCTCAGGATAAAACTTACATGATCATGATTTATTAATTTTTTTATACATTGCTGGATTTGACTTAGTAATATTTTATTAAGGATTCTTCTATGTTCCAGAGGAATATTGGACTTTAGTTTTTATTTCTTGTGCTGTCTTTGTCTAGTTTTAGTATTAGGGTAATGCTGGTCCCATAAAATGAGTTGGAAAATGTCCTCTCCTTTTCTAACTCAATGAGAGATTTGAAGACTTGATGTTATTTCCTCCTTAGATATTTAGTAAAGTTCACCAGTAAAACCATATAGGCTAATTCTCTTTAATTGAGTTTTGATATTTGTATTAAAAATAATTGATTTATTGTATTGAAGTCATAAATTTATGTACATACTGTTCTTAATAATATTCATTTGTTAACTTTTTAATGTCTATTGAATCTTTTGTAATATTCCCTCTTCCATTCCTGTTGTTGATCTTTTGAGCCTTATTCTCTTTGTCAATTGCACTAGAGGTTTAGCAATTTTATTATTTTTTAAAGAAATAGATTTTTTTTTATTTTTATGTTTTCAATTCATTGACTTCTGCTTTTCTATTTGTGTTGAGTATACCTTGCTCATTTTTGTTTCTTTAGGTAGAAGTTTAAACATTTTAAAATTGATTCGAAACCTTTCTTCCTTTCTCATATAAGTTTTTAATGTTATAACTTTCCCTCTAAGCACTACTTTGGCTGTATCACATAAAAATGAGTTGGTTATATTTCCACTTTCATTAAGTTCAAAATCATTTCTAATTTCCCTTCAGATTTTTCTCTTTCACCCATTGATTATTTCAGTAGGATTTTGTTTAATTTTCTAATATCTATGGGTTTTACATATATGATTCTGTTATTCCTTTCTGGTTTAATTTTGTTATAATCAATGAAAATACTTTCAGTAATTACAATTCTTTTAAATTTAATGAGGTTTTCTTTGTAACTCACAAAGTGGACTACTTTGGTGAATATTTCATCTATGTTTGCAAAGAATGTGTGTTCTGCTTTCATAAGGTAGAATGTCCTGTAAATGTGTTAGGTAGAGCTGTTTAATAGTGTTCTTCAAGTCTTCTATATATTTTTGATTTTTTTCTTTGCTTTTTTTATACACTTTCTCTTCTCCTTTTGTGACATAAATATTAGACCTGTTGATACTGTCCCACAGGTACCTAAGGCTCTGCTCCTCTCAGTGTCTCTATCTGTCTCAACTGATATTCTTTCTCTCTCTGATTTGTATTCTCTCTCTTCTCTCTCATATCTTCTCTCTCTCTCTGTCTCTGTCTCTGTCTCTCTCTCTTTCTGTCATTTATATTGGATAATTTCTATTGTTCTATTTTTAAATTTACTGACTTCACTGATCTCTTCCTCTCTCATTTATATTCTGCTATATAGCCCCTTAGTGATTTTTAAAAATTTCCATTATTGTATTTTTCTACCCCAAAATCTTCTTTCTTTATTTTTTTTTTTTTTTTTTTGTATAGCTTCTATTTCTTCTAACTTCTTTTCAAGAGTGTTTTACCTTATTTCTTAGAGTATGGTTATCATTGCTGCTTCAGAGACTTTTTAAAAAAAAAAATTCTGACATTTGGGTCATCTCGTAATTGATATCTGTTGTTTTCTTTTACCCTTGCTAGTCCTTTGGATTTTCATAATTCTTTGTATGTTGAGTAGTTTGGGGGTTTTATCTTGAACATTGTGAATATTACAAAACTCTGGATTCTATTTAAATCTTCTTCAGAACACTGATATATGCTTTCTTTCATTTTGTTTTGTTTTGTTTTGTTTTGTTTTGTTTTGTTTTGTTTTGTTTAACAGGAAGTCAATACATATCCTGGCCCACTTTCTGGGGGCTATCTTTTCAATGACAATTTCATTTTCAAAGAATTTATAATGATATCTGATTTTTCCTAGCTTGTGAGTCACCCAGAGTTCAGACCACCTGAGCAGTGGTCCTTACTTTAGGTCAGTGTTCAAAGCCTTTGCTCAGCTGATTCCATTTAGTTTCATGCATGCATAGCTCAGAGGTTAGTCCAGGACTTTAAACATAGATTTAAAAGGTCACTTTCTTCAGCTACTTTATGTCCATTATCTTTTCTTGCACTCAGGTTCCCAAGGTTCCATTTTCCTGGTGTTCTTATTAGAAAGATGGGAAGTTAGCTTCACAACACTATTGCCAGGTGTTGACTTTAAAGTCTGCCTCTACCACACCAGCGAGGAGAAGGAGGGGTTCCATCTTTCTTCTGGTGCTCTATGGGCTATAAGGCTAGGCAACTCAACAGGGATCAGCCCTATAGTTTTTGCTGCTGCCATGCTAGTTAGGAGGTGAAGGGGGTCTCATTTCTTTGTTACCACTCCCTTGATGTAGGGTGAGGACAATCCCAAGGGCTTCTCTCAGTTTACCACCATGTGTTAGTGGAGAAGGAGAGAGGTATTGAAAAACAAAAAATAAACAGAAAACTCACTGCCAGATCATTTCTCTAGCCCTGAGATCCTTACCCAGTCTGCACACTTTATCCACCTCTTACTCTTATGTGAGTTGCTTAATATATTTTATTATTAGAAAAAATAATAGTAATAAAAGAAATTACTATATTTTATTATAAGAATTTATAATTATTGTAGTGGGTGGAGGAGATAGAATGGAGAGTGTTTATTTCATTGTGTCTACAATCAAAAATTTCCTAAAATGTGATAATAGAGGAAAAATAAACCTACCTCGTACAAGACGTGTAACAAAGAGAATAAATGATAGACTACATCTAGCAAACTATATATATATATATAAAATATGTATATATATATAATATGTGCATATATATACAATATATATTTGAATATACATATATAATATATAATACACATATATATATACACACAGACATATATATATGTGTGTATACACACACACACATATTTTATATATAGATATATGTTTGGATATACAAGACACTTTAAAAGATTGGCAAAAGATTGGCAGCAAGACAATTAAAAAGGTTTTTTTACCATGTAGCCTTTTGGCTTTTTAACATATCATCTTCTAAGCTCCAACCAACAAACAAAGAAAAAAGAACTGTTTTGAAATCATTGGAGAAACACTGAATTATATGTGATGTGCATTTGCTTCAAAACATTTTTAATAGCTCTATCAATATTTGTCAATCACCATGTATTTTTGATGTCCGTGGTTATTTAAATATAATTTCCAGGTTCTTATTCAAGTCTAGTACCTTTAGTATCTTCTACATCGCTGCACATTTTCCATATTAAAATCAAAATTCCTTTCCATTTGATTTGTGTCCATATTCCTTCAATTGTTAAAGTTGCTACTACAATTCACGAAACATTCAAATTCCAAACTTTCCTGTCATTTAGTATATCAAAATACTCACCTGAATGCTTTTTGGATAATTTTATTTTATGTTTGTTCCTGTCAAGCAAACTATTTCAGAATGACTAACCATAAATTACCACCTCTCTAAAGAAGACATGTTTGAAGAGTTTTTCTAAGCTTAACTCCTTAAAGTTTTGTTTAACATTTCTTTAGAAAGAAGAATATATACATTGCAAAGCTAAACTGTTTATATGACATATGTCATATTAGTATCTCGAGATATGTTACAATTAATTTTTTGAAAGCCATGGTAGTCATTTGAAACATAAAGGGAACTTAGAATATAAAGAGAATTAAATTTGAAGAAGAGAGAGCAACAAAATTCAAAATAATTCCTTTAGGAACACGCTTCCATACATAATACTTAATGCATTCATCGGTTCCAGATCACAGGTTAAGGAACTTGTGGAAATCACACAAAATGTACAATTTTCAACCCATGGGTTGTCATCACTACAAGGAGATGAAATAAAAACTAGAAGTTTTCAAATTCTTCCTAGTTTCAGGGAGAATAACTCCAGCTGCAAAAGCAGTCATACTATTTCGATGCCCTGGCAGCATCAAATGGTATTGAAATTTAGAAGCTGTGATCAAGGAAGTGCCTTTAATCCTTAATATGAAGTTGTCTAGACTCAGTTAGTTATTAGATACTAATGAGTAAAGGGCAAGAAGGCTTAAATGACATTGACAGTTTATATGATCCTACTCTTAGGGCTCTGCTTTAACTCTCCTACGTAAAAGAGCCCACAGCTCCTTTCCTAGAAGTGCCCAGGTAAAGAAATAAAAATCCTACTTTCATTGCACGTTCCAATACTTTAGGTCTAGCATTGTTCATCCTAGTCAAACAACCAGTAATTCTCTACCCTGACAGCAATGGTCAGACTTAAGGTACACATAGTTGTCATGAATGCATCATCACTTAACTACCTTGATTCTTTATCGAGAAGCTAAATTATTAAACAAAATAAAATTACTGAAGCATATAGGATAAGTTAAAATAATATAATAGTGGAAAAGTAAGGACAGAGAGAGTGTTTCCTAGAGGCTAGTAAAGAGACTAATCATGATTATCATCTCTTTTAACAGGGCAGATTCTGTCTGCTCAATTAACATTCCACAAGTAGGAGAAATAATTGCCATGCTCAATTATAACCCTGCTTTGATAGCCTTCTTTGGGTGGAAGGAAGCAAGCTGAAAGTGACAAATATATTTTGAAGAGGAAAATGTATTATTTATGTCCTCTCTTTCCCACCCCAAATCCTAGAGAGAGAAAGGATACAGCTTTCGGGAAAGCTATGACTTGGATGCTATTGCTTCATTATACAAATCAATAGTAGTTCAGTTGTGAATAAAACAGATGCAGGCAGAGATTATGAAAAGTCACCTGGGCCAGCTGGTATAGATTTTAGCAAACTGATTTTGCTGGGTTTTCATGCAAAGTCTTAAAATAGATCATTTTAAAAACCATTTAAATGCCTCTGCACTGGCAGAGAGGTCAGAGCTGCTGGCATTTATTTGCTGAATACTGTTCTCAGCTGAACACCAATCTGCCTTGAAGGAAAACTGCAGTCATTATTTATATTTCACCTGTGAGAGCTAAATAAATATTTACTAACAAAGAATGTTGACACATACTTCACATATAGATTTTTCTGTCGACTTTCAATTTGGTGGGAAAATTTTTCCTGAGCTTCTAGTCATGATGGAAAATTTTGTTCAGTCACAGATAGAGAAAAATTAGATTTAGCTATGCAGAGTCTATACATATCAAAGGAGCCATAGCTAAAGCTCCTTCATTGTTTAGAATATTCCCTTCTACTCCATTAACAGGACAAGATGAAGATTCCTAACTATATTTTTAAATTGTTGACACTCAGCTCTTCATGCTAAATTACCTCAGTCAGCTAATGCCCTCATCCTTCCGTCCTACTCAGAGGTTGGAACTTTCTTCAACAATAAGTATTATGGCATCTCTTATGAGTAATTGGACCATCTTTTCCAAATCTCCTCAAAAATATCTCCTCCTTTTGAATCTGCCTCTTTCAGAAAATATTTTCTACGTACCAGAATAGTCTTACCTCTTTGGGGAACTTCAGAGGGGCCTAAATTAGCATTTCTCTAACTACTGATTGTATTTTCCAAAAGAGGCCACAAATCTCCCAAACCAAACACCCTCTGACAATGTGACATTGACACTCCTCCCTGTGGAGTAGGGGACAGGAGTCCTATAATTCTTTTCCTTGAATCCCAGTAACCTATGACTATAGTAGAATTGACATTATGTCCTTTCTGAGACTAGATCAGAAAACCTAGCTTCCAGCTAATTCTCTTAGGAAGAAGGTTCTTGGAACACAGCCACCATGCTGTGAGTGGATGACAGTCTATGAAGAGGCCCCATATGGAGAGGAACTGAGACCCCTGGCCCACAGCATGACTGAGCAACCAGATGACAGTCAGCACTAACTTGTCAATTATGTGAGTTTGCCATCTTAGAAATGAAATCTTCAGTCAAAAATAGAGCTGCCCCAGCCAGGAATTAAACCCAAACAGTATCTGCAGCACATAGGAACATAAAGGAGCCTTCTTTGCCAGGGTTGACCGAATTGTAGATTCACGAGCTAAATGAATGACTGTTATTGTTCTAAGATATTAGGTTTTGAGGTAGATTGTTATATGGCATCTGTCAATATTAATAAAGGCATATTGTAACTGTGATATATTTGTGTATTTGCGACTATGCAAGTGTGTGTGTGTGTTTACATGTGCATATGTGCATTTTAAAGCTAAGTTCTAAGGCTGCTGAAAAGGGATATATTATTTCTTAATCACTGAATATAGCAGTTTTAAATCTATTTTTTTTAATCACCCTAATGCTGATCGCATTTCCTATCCACTTAACTAAAGACTTCACACTCTGTTCCTTTAGGGGCTCTTCCCTTATGTGTCATGATCTGAGAGTTGTTTTCAGTGCTAAAGCACTAAAAACTATCTGTGAATGAAACAAAACGTGGTGTCTTTGAATGGTTCATTTAATTTGACATATACTAGAATTCTGTTCTTCACTGAAGTATTTACTCGACATTTACTGAGAAATTATTATGTGCTTATCAGCTAAGCACTAGGAATAAAAGATCAGACTCTTTCATAATCAGAAATACCCTATAGTCGTGTAATAACTGATGTTCTGCTTATATAAGTATCTTCTGTCTTGCCACATAGAGTCTCTTTCAGTGTGGTGATTCTGCTATCTCCAAGCAACACTTACAATATTTAGTGAGAGTGGGAACCCCTATGCTTAAAGTCAGACTTCCTAGGTATCTCTTACACCCTTTCCCTTTGAGACTTTACAACTACTCCCCACATTAGTCAGTATTTCAAAAAAGTAACCTATCTATCTGATGATACCAAATGCATATTTGAGCCTGCAGTCTGTGTGCTAAGTTCTATTCTAAGCATTTCAAATGTGTTATCTCATTTAATTCTCACTAAAGCCCTATGAGATAGGTATAATCATTCTTATTTTTCAGATGAGTAAATTGGGGCAAAAAAAAAAAGGTAATTTGCTTAAGGTACATAGTTATTAAGTGGTAAAGCCAGGAATTAAACCCAAACAGTATCTGTAGCAGGATTCTCAAACACCATATTGCACTGCTCTTTTACCTTATGAATAAACATTTAGAAGTTTCCACCAGATTTATTATGTTTAATTTTTGACTAATGTAGAATATAAAACTATAGGTCAGATCATAATTTTCTCCATTCTTCATAATACAAAATGCCACGTGTTTTCACATAAAATTTTGTTTGTTATTGTGTTATTGTTCTTTTAATTTTGTCCACCGTTCTTACAAAAATATATTACAGTCGAACCTTGAACAACTTGGAGGTTAGGGGCACTGACTCCCTGCAAAGTCAAAAATCCAGGAATAACTTTAGATTTCCCAAAAACTTAACTACTAGTAGCCTACTGTTGACTAGAAGGTTTACCAAGAACATAAACAGTCAAATTAACACATATTTTATATGATATACGTATTATACATCATATTCTTACAATAAAGTAAGCTAGAGGGGAAAATGTTATTAAGAAAATCATAAGGAAGAGAAAATACATTTATAGTATTTATTGAAATAAATTTGCCTATTAGTGAACCCGCACAGTTCAAACCCTTGTTGTTCAAGGGCCAACTGTATTCGTAAGCAAGTGTTAAAAAAGAGGCAACCATCTAGCTCAGTTATATAGTAGAAGGCACTAACCAAACAACATATTCTTAGAGGTCATAACTGAACCTAGATTGATGCCCTTGCCCATCTTTATTCCCCCACTTGTTCATTCTTGGTCTCACTAACAAAGGCAATGTTGTCTCTTTAGAGAAGACTATGAATTTGCAATGGTTCCCTCTCAACTGTGAATTAAAGCCAAGTGTAGAATACAAATACGGAGTTCAATTTGTCTCATCTTAATTCTCAGTACTCCCCACGACACATATCTAAGTTACTTTATGTCCCAAACACATGACCTGATATTGCCTCATCTGTACCTTTCTTCATGTTGTTCTCCATCTGAATCATCCACTTTTATGTCTTCCAATGTCATCTACTCTGATTTCTTTTGGGGGAGACCTTCCCACCAAAACACTTCACAACCAACACTCCATAGGCCTTTTTACTATTCAGATAAAAGTCCTAGGCCCTCTCTTTATTCTCTCTTTTGTGATAGCCTCTATATTATTTCTGCTTTTTACTCAGTTCCTATCTTTGTAACTCTATCTTCTGTTCCTGATCTATCTCTTAAATTTCCCTCATAGTGACTCATCCATAATGGCTTCACCATTTCTTCCAGCTTTATTGAATCTAGTTACACTTGTGTTCTGGCTGCATCTAGCATCCAGGACTCCATCCAGGTAACTTTAACTTATTTGACTGTGGGATTGGATAAATCTAGACCATATTTTCCCCAGGCCCAGCTCAAAATCTTCCTATTCAGAAAGGCATCTTCTGTATTCCACCTTGCAATATTCCTTCCTTGATATAAGGCACTCTATCAGTACTTATTTATATTGTCAAATCTTCTCCTGAGATCTTTTAATTACTTTTGATATCGTTCAGGCATCATTGTGTGAATGTTTGTCTTATTTTCTCTGAACAGTCCATAAATTACTTGACAGCACAGACAGTGTCTTCTACTTTTTAATGTATTTTTGTTTTACTTTGAGGTAAGTAATTTTAGTTTAGGCATGGATGTTCTATACGTGCTTATTGTGTAGAAAAAGATAAAATTCCCTATCACAAAACTCTGGAATTTAATGATCCTATACGTAGGCAGTGTTGTTATATTTAACATGTGCATAAGGGCACTGGTGAAGGGAATATTAGACTACTGTGGGGCCTTTGGCAATAATAATTTCTCCAAAATTCTAATACATCTGGTAGATGCCTCTATTATCATTTCATTAATAATCATTGCCATAGTGAAGTATTGTCATTGACAGGATATCTCTTATCATTTGGGAGCATTTGGGTGGGAGAAGTTAAGACCCACTACTCTGTTATAGCCATTGAATAAATTATCTCTACAATGAAGTTTTCTTAGAAAATGCAATGACTTATTAAAAAGACATTGCATTAAACCATGCAGTTTAGGACCAGATGAATGTCTGGTTCAGCCCCACAAATTAAGGATAAAGACCTAACTAATATTGATTTTACGAGTTATAACAATAAAGGGGTTTAGGCTTGTCGAATTCTGGGAAAAAGTTTTCTCTAGAGACACTAAAATTTGGAATAAACAATATTAAAACTATTTGGTCTACATGATACCCTCAAAAGTGTATTTAGTGAATATAGATTGGCATGAGTAGCTTACCATTGGATAGCACTTAGTACAGTTAATGTTTTGTTTATTTTTCTAAGAATTCAATAAGCATTACAATGTCAAAAGCTTTCTACTACAAACAGCCACTAGGCATTTTCAGAGACCTTTTCTCATGAAATCCTCAAAAAATCACCCAGAGAGTGTTAATATCCTCCTTTTTTAGATAAGGGGAATAAAGATTAATGAGTTTAAATGAACAGCAAAAGTTGTACAATAGCAAATGTAAAAAACAGGATTCAGTATTTATATTTAATTTTTAAACTTTTAAATCCAATGTCCGACAGATATTTCCTATTTATTATATACAGTTATGTACCACTTAATGTTGGGGATACATTCTGATAAATGTGTCATTAGACAATATTGTTTTGTGAACATTATAAGAGTGCACTTACACAATTCTAGATGGTATAGCCTACCACTGTAATTATATGTGCTACACTTTTATCCAGCTGGCACAACGGTAGGTTTGTTTTGTTTACATCAGCATCACCACAAACATGTGTTGCACTGCAATGGCGACTACAAAGTCACCAAGTAATAGAAATTTTTCCGCTCCATTCTAATCTTATGGGACCACCACTGTAAACGTGGTCTGTCATCGACTGAAACAGCGTTATGTGGTACATGACTACAATTACATAACATGTAGAATTAGATAATATAGAATTAGACATAGACATTTGCTTCATAATTTTAACTTTAAAATAAAGCCAAATTTTAAGTTAGGATGAATGGTAACTTTTAGAAAAGGGGTTATGGGATTACCATTTTATTTTTCATCTATTCTTTTCTCTACATAAATTTTAGCCAGAGAGTCTTATTGAACATCTTAGTCCAAGTAGGAATTTTAGTACTAAAAGCTGATTGAAATGTATTCTTTTTCTTATTTTTATAGTTATTATAATTCTGCTTTCCTCCAAGCAAAGGGACGAGTATTAAAGGGTTATTTATCTGTAGTTATTAGAAATCCCAATTACTGTTTCATCACTCTGTAAATGGATCTATTGTCCTGCTTCCCAGAAGGCCTACCATTGTAATGATTCAGCACTGTGTTTTTCCACAGGCATCCTAGAATCAGAACGGTGACTATAACTAGGAAAGAAGTCAAGTTCACATTAGAAATAATTTGTAATAGAATCTCAGGATTTTGAATCCATTTAAAATTATGTAGCTTGTTTAAAGATTCTTTTAATTTGTTTTGAGGTTTCCTCTTCATATAGACTATTTAAACCTCTATTAAAGTAGCCTTTATTGGGTCTCTCATCAACTTCAGGACTAACTCTAAGGCAAAAGGCAGGCGGACAAGGATCAAGTCAAAGGCTTATTTCCTATATACTGTAAACCAGGAGGGTGATAACCTCGGGACTGAGATAGTCTATCACAAAGTTTCCATGATAGAAACAGTGCTGCAATTCTTTGTAGTTGACAGAATATAGCTCAAAAATATCTGCACCAATCTGATCTCTCACGTACAAGAGGTGTCTTCATGTTTCACACTTGAAAAAATAAAGAACATTCCTTTACCACACAGTCTGGTGGTTTGAATCTTCCAGTTTTGTTGTTCTTTTGTCTTGAAAGAAGCCTTGTCAAATCAGAATGAAAAGAATGTTTTGAAGCGTGAGAAAATTCAAATTTCCTATTTAAAGCCTGGAGTTCATTAGCAGGAGTACAGTCACTTATTTCAAGGGTCACTGGGTTACACAGCAGAGCCTGTCTTTCTGCTACCTAAGTCCTAAACCATTCACCTGAAAATGGTTTAGAAACACTCCTAACTCTATTAGCTTTCTATGGGACCTAATTCATCTTTGCTATGCTTTGTCTTGTGACCCTGTCAAGTCAAAGGCCCAGCTTTGATTACATGCTATCCTTTTTTTCTTGATCACTTTTCAGTTAACTAATTGTCTCAATTTAATCGATTGTAATAATAAAACTTTGTTTATATTATACTGTAATTTTATTTTATCTATCACACAAGTTCATTATTTTATTATTTATTGCCCAATAAAGGAATTTTACTTGGAAGAAATAGTCATTTTAATTAGACTTTTTTAATTGGGCTATTTTTATTGTGTATGTACTAAAGCTAAAATCTAAATTTTGGCAAAAAAGAGAAATTGCTTGTTCTTCTATTGCAGAGTTAGACTGTAAACAGATTTTACAAAGTTATAATACTGAGGGGTAGAATGTAATGCATACAGGTTTCAGAGACTGGCAGACCTGAGTTTGGACTATGCATCAGGACTTAACCAGTCCTGGGAAATTTCTGAATTTAAATGAACTCAGCTATAAAATAAAAATATTAATATCAACCTCATGTAGATAACCTGAAGGTTATAGATGATGTGGAAAAAGTTCAATATTTTATCTAATGGCAGCTATTACTCATTTTAGCTTTGCTACTAACTAACTATGTCATCTTGAGAGAGTTGCTTAATTTCTTTGTGTTTCAGTTTCCTCTGATAGAGGACAGGACTAGATAACTTTGATTTTTTCTGTCAAAATTCAATTAATAAGTAAACCCTTCCAGTTGATTCTTTGTATAATTTTACATTAGCCAGTTTTTTCATGTTAAAATTTTCCAGTGGGATAAAAATTACATTAATTGAAATTTAGACAGCAATGTGCAGGCGAATCGACAAAACAAAATGATCAGCATGAAGTATTTCTGTATAGAATGACGGGACAAGAACCAGAGCAAAAGCAATTACATTTAGAAGACAAAACCATAGGTTAGTGGTTAATAATGTTTAAAGAACTTGTATTATAATTCTTTATCATATTTAATAAATTATATTTTAAAAAATCATTAGGAAAGGTTAATCGACCTACGTAATTAATCTCTGCTTAATCAACCTGTAGCAATGAGTATACCTACCACCCACTTAGTCCTTTGAGTTCCCATGGAAAAAAAAGGAACTACATACATTAAATATAATCATCTTTATACTTGTTAATTATTTCTGTTTATACCACATTGATAATATCTGTTTATCTGTCTTGCAAGAAAAACTATTTTTAAAAATAACCCCTAATCTCTATTTCTCATCAGTAGTAGTCAGCTTTATTTTTTAATTGGTTTTTACCTCAATACAGCTGTAGTATTTTTTCTAAATATATTTTGCAAAAAACAACTTTATTAAGCCATAAACCATGGTTAATAATTTAAAGCATAAAGAGAGCAACACAAAATATGAAACCTAAGAACATATACTTTCTTGTTTACAAATGCATCAGAGGAGACAAGTACACTCTTTTATCTATTTATGAGCAAGGGGTCAAGACATATGAGCAAAAGAGTTTCCAAACTAAGTGCTTGTACAGATCTTTCCTTATCTGAAATCTGTACATTAACTTTGGAGTAAATAAACTTAATGAGAAAATCAGTATTATAGATAGGATTGAGGATATGGCTAACTAGACTCCCAGTAATAGTTTTTCTATGATAGAGCAGCTTATCCTGAAACATCTTATGATAAGAAACAATAACTATAATAAAGTATTAGCAGCAACACTAATGTCTACCTTCCTTGCAGCTTTTAACAATAGGCTCTATGACTCAGGACTTTATGTATATTAGGCCTTTCCTGGGAGTATGCTTCTTGCATTAAACTTAGAAAATATGTTTATAAACTCCACAAATATAGTTTAGGTAATTTGAAATTTCATGTAATAGCTTATTTATAATGGACTCATTTATAATGGTCAATTAGCTCTATTAAAATTTACTCTCTAAAACAAAAAATCAACCACTTTTTAAACAACTGAAAGTATCAAAGCGTGACTGACTTTAGAAAGCTGTCCTGTTTTACCTCAAGCACTGAGTATGGCATGTTGCAAAACTTTTAATTTCAATTTGAGATCCTTACTACATCGCAAGACTTTTTCAAGGTTAGTTTTTAGCAATTACCTCTAAGGTAACCTTAAGGATCTTTGCCACTGCTCTTACAACTCATTCTATCTCTTTCCCAACTACATTCTTCCAGCAAAGCCCTCTTCCAGGCTTGAAGAGATGACCTATTGGTTGTCTTCTCCAGTTCTAGTGTTATAACCATCAGGGTCGGTCCTAAAGAAGAAAGACAATAAAATATACTACTTCCTTCTTATGCAGATACTTCACACATTTATTTATATTTGTACTTTTATTTATTATTCTTATATGAATTGGCACAAGTAGGAAATAGCACGTAATTAAAGCTATAGGGAAACCCTGAAATTGTTCTTAAACATACTTCCTCAAAGGAAGATATAAGATTAAAGTTTTATTTTATACCTCGGGAAGAGAATCATTAACTTAGCATGCTGGGACAACAAGGGAGAAATGAAATATCTTGAACTTTTTAAAAAAGTACTTGTTTTCTTTAGGATTCTCAAAAGAACTCAGGATTCTGTGAAGCTGACTAAAGAATGACAAGGTAAGTGTATCACCATGTGTGACTATGTTTTCAATACAAATGGCTAGAGAACACCAGAAGCACACTTTAGAAGCCAAGAGCCAGGTATACTTACTAAGTGACAAAAAGAAAACCAAACAATGGTTAGAGATGGGGAAGGTGGTAATGGTATCCTCTCTAAGAACAGAAGCAACTCCCACTCCCCACACACCTGCAGGCATACCCAAACAAAGTAGAAAGTGTCAGAATTTCAAACAAGTACTAAAGGTGAAGAATACAAAATGAATCTCTAGCCAAAGGTAAAATAAAAAATTTTTAAATGGATATGAGAAGTCTTTACTTGGTGGTCAATATGAGGAGACATTACTCAAAATGAAAAAATTGTATAGCTTCCATTCTCAGAGAAGTTAACCAAAATTAAGCTAACTGAATATATGAGCAAAATACACATTAATTTTGGGAACCACTGCTCCAGAGTGAGACCCACTTCGGCCTAATGGAAAAAAGTAGGAAGCAATCCCACAACCGGGCTTAGTGTTAAAAGCCTGTTACTTTGCTTTTACTACCTATTTAGGCTTGAAGATATTTGCATAAAAACAGCACTCTCTTTGACAGACACAAACTTAGCCACAAAGATAATGACATAGAAAAAACTATAAAACTAAACACAAGGGAAACTTATATCATCTTCCACTTGCTACAGGATTTCATGGGGCTATACTTTGTTTCTGCCCAGACACCTCAGCAGGCCGAATCTCGGAGCCTTAGCACCACCTCCTGCCTCAGCTTGCTTTGCACCCTCTCATGTGGGAGGTTTCTGCTTCCTTGGCCTTGAGAAGGTCTGGCAGACACAGCTTAGGAAGTGACTGATGCAACGTAGTGGTGATGCCAAGGATGTCACTGCAGAAGAAGAGGGTCGGGGCTCCTGGGACACTGAAAACTCACAGGGCTCGGCTTGATATTCCTGGTGCATTACACAAGCCCCTTCATTCTGCTGACTCTGTAATTTGTCCTGCAAATAGAAAGATGAAGTTAAAAACCCTCAATGACAATGCACATATACTGAAATGAGATGACCCTCTGAGCCAGTTTTTCCATATTCTATCTGGGCCCAAGGATCCCAGTATGTTTCTCAAGCTCAATATCCTCAATTCCACCCACTCCAGATGAAGCGTTATCATTATTTTTCCTATGGAAATGTGGCAAGCCCAGAATTTTGCCTTCTCATGCCTCATCTCTACCTCACTGAGAAGGTCAGGATCATTTTCCTGGGCACTGAGTAGAATTGGCTTTGTATCTACTACCTCACCTTCTTCACTTTGTAGTGGTACCAAAGATGTTGGAAAAATGGTGGAGTGGTGGGGGTTCACTTTCTCCTTCTTTTTCTTTCTCATTATCTTTGTCTTTGCGATCTTAAGATGTCTGTGCTTTTGGGGGAGTGGATCTAGCTTCCTCCTCTGGACTGGAGGCATGACAGGATCTTGTGAAACATCACCCATGTGACTCTCAGATGTCCCCTCCAATAGCTCTGATGATGAGTCCAAACTTCTCTTCAGAGGGGTCATTCTCCTGTGGGTGTAATCTGGCAATATGTTAGTATCTGGCAATATGTTAAAGTCATCAGTGACATGATTTGGGATAAACATGGGAGATTCCCAACCTCTCTAACTGAGGGGTTTATTTTGACCCATCATGCTGACCCTGGGACCAAGAGTCAAAGGCTAAAGGAAGTAGTAAGTAGACTGATTCTTTCCAGTGATTTATCCTCAGCTATTATACACACAACAACTGTACTAATCTCATATTCCCCCTCTGGACTTATCTAAAAAAGTTCAATAAACTTTAGAAACAGAGTCTGCATGTTGTTCTTGGTGTGGGAGATCTCAGATTTCCTAAAAGGAGAGAGAAAGTCATTGAAGCAATTGCCCCATGGACAATGAATTTCCTCCTAGTTACACTAAATCCATGGTTTAATAAGATTCTGCCAAACCTAGTATAAATTCCCAGGAAGAAACGGTATTTATCTATGTACCAAATTTCTAGAGCAGTATTTCTAAAACTAAAAAATAAACAAACAAACAAACAAACAAAATAAGTATATCGGAATCACCTGGAGTGCTCTTTGAAAAGCAGATTTCTGGAATGTACTCCAGACCTATGATCAAAATATCTAAAGCTGGTTTCCAGGAATTTGCATTTTTTCCTAGTAATTTAAGTGATTTCATGCACTCTAAATTTGAAAACCTCTATTTTAGAGGCATACTACATCTAGTATTCTATGAGACTGTGGAGATGACTGTTCTTAAAAAGCATCCCACCTTCCCCTATAGGTTTTCTCTAATCATCTCAGCCCATATAATTTCTCTCTCCTGAATTCCTTTCACATTATCACTCAATTCGGTATGTTACCCTTTATTAGCTTCTATTATAATTTAATGTTTTCCTAGACTTGTTAGTTTTCCACAGTGGCTTGCCAGTACTAGGTGTTTAGTAAATTAAATAAGTGAACAAAAATACAAATTGGCTTCTATCTCAGTGTGCTATGACTGATACAAGATGATCCTGCTCTGTTGAAAGAGTTAAAAAATGCTAAGAAGTACATGGGCCATGGGGACTACCTAATCTAATTTCCAAAATTTACAGATGGGGAAGCTGAGGCTCAAGTAAGATAATGACCTGCCTAAAGGTGGGATTGGCATATTTTTTTTTCTGTAAAGAGTCAGATAGTAAATATTTTAGGCTCTGTGGGCCATGGGTTCCGTCCTAAGTATTCATCTCTGCATTATAGCACAAAAGTATCCATAGACAATAAATAAACAAATAATCATGGCCTGCGTTCCAAAAAAAAAAAAAAAACTTTATTTACAGAAACAGGTGGCAGGCCAGATTTGGCAGCAGGCACGTTATTTGTTAATCTCTGGCCTTAAGTCATACAACTGGTTTAAAGCGTAATTAGGATTAGAAATCAAGGCATCTAACTCCCAGTGAGTGTTCTTTCCATAAAAGAATTGAAGATTATAGAATAAGAAAGAGCTTTTTCAGCTAAAAGAGAGGCTTTAAAGGAAAAAGAGATCAAAATATGTCTGAGTATATAGAATTTTTAAGATAATATCTGATGACCCTTAGTCATTTACACAACTAGTAGCTAAATTCTGCAACTGGTCAATTTTCATATAGATCTATCAGTTGGGAAGAGAATGGAATAGACTATTTTCTCTCACAACTGCCTAGGAAAGCATTTTATTTTGTTACTTTCTGATTGAGGAGGAAATCCTATAGATAGATAATGGAAAATAGTCTCATTATTCATTTCTTGAAATTATAATTGCCTGGTAGATACAGTTCCAGAGTATATAGTTCAATGATCAAAAATTTCAAGTGAACATGGAGACAAAGATAAGCTAGGTTATCTAAGAAGCCAAAACTTCACTTCTTAACCCAAGATTCTCTTTCATGATGCAAGTGACCTTAGTTCTAAAGATTAAGTTGCCTAGAATCTTGAAGTTATTTTTCTATTCCGGGCTTTCTGAGAGCTCTGTGGTCTATTCAGAACTCTTTGTTCTATTTTTATTTCCACCCCTAATATATTCCTCATGTGATTACTTTTCCTTCACAAAGTAGATAGTTAACAAATATTTGTTGACTGATGGATTAACAGATAAATGGTTGAATGAATGAATAAATGAATGAACCAAATGCTCTTATAAAGTTCCTTGGTTTGTGGCTGTAAAGAGTAAAGTAGAGTTGGTACATTCCTCAAGAGGACATCTAGTAGTTTTTCGGTCACCTTCAGTGAAGCTAACTAACATAGCAAATGTCAATAAAAGTTTCATAAATGAATTAATGCATTTGATGTAAGCCACTTAAATTACATGTCAAGTCCAAAGGATATTGCTTGTCATAAAAGATGGTATCTAAGGACAGAATTTATTAACTAATATATTAACATGGAAATCTTTGTAATTAGCTTTAATTTCACACTACTAGGACAGCCCGGCAAAATCTTCGAGAGAGATAAAAGCTCCATTTAATAAATAAGAGAAAGTAGGCTCAAGTTCTATCTGTCCCCTCTTTAAGAAACAACTGTAAAGGCAACAACAACTGCAGCAGCAACCCTTTAAAAAGGTAGGGATAGAACAGAAAAAGAGAAGTCAGCTGAGTACAAGTTCTTAAAAGTCAACCTGGCTTCTCCACCACCCTGGTAATGCCTCTGAGCCAGGTCTTCAGCATACCTCAATTGTCCTTTAACAAGGCTCTATTCCCTCTAATCCACCCTCCAACAAAGAAATCTTTCTAAAACAAGGAGTGATGATTACATCATTCTCCTATTTAAATCTCTGCTCCCTAGTCCTCTAGCAAGATACAGGTGCTTTGTGATCTGGCTCCATGTCATCTGTCCAACATCAAGTCCATACCTCACCCTCATATATCTTATGCTGCTGAGAAAACAGACCACTTGCCATTTGCTGAGAGCCCCATACTTCTTTAAACACTGTATTTTGTCTATGACACTCCTTTCCCTCTTCACTACCCACCCTAGCTATAGTATCACTTCTTCTAAGAAGACTTAGCTGACTTCTTCAAGCAGAAAAAAATCGATTCAATTCAGGTAACATGTTGTGCCTACGAAGATCACCCTACTGAATTATAATAAGCTATTTAGATGTATATCTCCTTCACTAGGCTTGGCACTCCCTGAGCGCAGAAACTCTTGCCCATCATTTGATCCCCAGTGTCTCCATGGTTGGCACCTGGAACATATGCAATGTTTGTGGACTTCAAAACGTAGGTCTTTATGAGCTGTCTCCCCAGGCTTCAGGTCTAGGGGCCAATTCTCCCCTCTCTCTGAAAGGCCGAGAACACTAATGTTTAGGGAACACAGCTTAGCAACTCTGTCCTAGACTCAGAGTTATAAATCCAGCTACCAATCCAGAGCCTGTGATGTCAGTAGCTGCCTTTGCTCAGAAATGAAAGAGCAGCTCAGCAGTGGTTAGCACTATTTCACTGATTCTATACCAGAAGCATCTTCCCACCTACTTCCCCACTACAATCATAGTAATGCTACCTAGGAAGGTCCTTCAGCTATTTAGATTCTAGGCTCCCTGCAGGCCCACTTCCCTCCTGGCCCTACCACACTTCTCTGTTTCCTCGTAGGCTCTTAGCACCCTTTGACCATCCCTACCTCCCCACCCTGCTCCATGTGGAGCCACCATAAAACGTCAGTGATCCTGGACTGACATTTTTGTCCAGCATCAGTTATCTTATTCCCATAAGATATACACCTAACTCCAGGCCTGACTCTCCTTTTTGGTGCCCCTACCTGAGGAACCTCTCCCGAAAGCCCAGATGCACTCAAATGCAGGGATGATATTCATTCAACCTACAGGGGGCCATTTGCCTGACAAGATGCAAAAGAAATTTATACCACATGAGTCTCACTGAATCTGAAGTCCATGATTCCTGTGGATTTCACACTTCAGAAATTATTGGGTGTATAATACATATGAATTCACATGTCACAATCTGAACACATTTGTCTCCATAAACCTGTTACACTTCAACATTCTTCGTGATTGATTTTTCCCTATTTTCACATATTACTTGAAGCAAAGCTGAGAGTATTATAGCCCTTGGATAAAATTGCTGCCTAAGCAGACTCAAAGACAACTTAGGAGTCCTAGAACAACAAACTCTGGTCCACTGACCTTCTGGCTAGCTCTGCAGAAGAGACAAAAGAAAAATTTCACTAATCGTTATTGACAGGAAAGTGACTATCCCTGTTCAAAAATGGGAAAGATTGATTGGCATGAGCCAACTTTACCTCTCAGTGACTTTTTAGAGGATCAAATAACTGAATCATCGGACAACAATTTTCTTTGAAGATGACCTTTCATATTAAATGAAAAGCTGAAGAGGTAGCCTCAAAGGGAAATAAAATGAATAATCTGTGAGGGCAACTACACATTACTGAGTATACAGTAACAAAGAGACTAAAATGAAACATGATAGTAAGCATCACAGACTGTCACATTACAAGTTAAGTATATTTTCATTTTCAGGGTAACATTTATTGAGAACCTACTGTGAATGAGACCTTGAAAAAATTGTTATTTGATATGGCTACCAAAAACTTTACATTGATTGACATAATTTAGATCAGTTGTTTCCTAGCTTTAGCAGGCATGAGAATCACATGGAGGTCTTCTAGAACACAGACTGCCGGGCCTCATCCCTCATGTTTCTGATTCAGTTTGTCTGGACGAGCAAATGAAAATATCTATTTCTAACAAGTTCCTGGGTGATGCAGATGGTCTGGAGAATCACTTTGAGAACCACTGAGTTAGATCATCTCAGTTGTAAGATGAGACACACTGACTCAGAAAAGGTTTTTTTTGTTTTTTGTTTTTGTTTTTTTGTTTGTTTTTTTAAAAAGGGACATTCCTAACCACTTATTATGACCAAATAAAGCTGTATAGACTCAGAAATGATTATAGGCTGTGTCGAAGCCTCCATCCATACTGCCTTCCCAACTATATATTGAGCTTTTAAGAGAATATGGCCAGAAGGCAATATGCTTGAAATCTGAGTACTATTGACACTGGGCTTCCCAACAGGTCTTTTTTTCACGAGGACCTCCGTTCCCCCACCACTCTCCATCCAGTCTCAACCTCAGACTAGTTACACACTTCAGAATGTGAATGTCAAAGAAGCTATCTATTAAAAAGTTAGGAATGCACATTTAAGGTAGTCATGAAATAGTTTTATTTTTTAAAGAAAATATTTGAGTATTATTCCTTTATTAAGTTTATGCTCTTTTCTATACTTTCATCATCTCATTTTAAAACTTTACCTCTAGGGGCTGAAATCAGTGCAAAAAAAAGGATATTGTAACCTTTGATTTAGCGTAATAAAACAGTAACAAACAGTACACTCAGTGGGTGGTTAAATTTGATAATATTTTGTGCTGAATTTTTTTTGTAATAATTCAACTAAAAATCCTACGGCCAGCCACCAGAAGGCATACAGATCACCAAAGTTTGTAGTATTACATATGTTAGTCTTAAAATATCTTATATTAATTTAGTGCTTTATTTATTAACCTAAATACTTCAAGTAGAGTTTCACCCAAATATAATTTAGCATAACTATTTATATTTGTGCTGTTTAAAAGCTTCATCTGGCTTTCATCATTATGGGGCTTAAAATTCCAATTAAAGTGAGAGAAGCACTAATCAGAAAGAATACAATACAAAAGCTATAAGAATATGACCACCATAATGTCATTGCTTCTTAAAGTTTCTGGAGAACTATTTCGCACTCGCTCCTTTGTGTCCTTCAATCAAAGGGCCCCTAGAAAAGGACTTCTGCCACTCAAAAAGCAAGCTGAAGCCATTCAGAATCACCGAATCATTTGGCCACATCTATTCCTGCCAGGGTTCCTAGCCAGAGTCAGTCAATGGTCCTGGGCTCTCTTCATGCCTTCTCTAATGACAGCCTTGGAGCATTCCAGAAAACTTTAGCACTTCCTTTTTTAAACCATAAATTGCACATAACTCTTTCAATTCTAAGTCTATAATTTCTCATAAAACTCTTTGAGATCCTCTGGTGAAGATAAATGGCAAGAATTATTGGTCTGTAAATTGTTGTCCTTCAATGTTATATGCACTGGATCATAACTATATGGCTTTAGTTTCCTCATAAAACTAAACCATGAAGCCATTCTTTTCATTTCAAGCTTAGCAGCACACAGGCCCATGGGTGAAGCAATATAAACACTCTTGAATAAAACCAAATCTCTTCTGCAAAAACAGACTAGCAACTCTGTGGTGTATAATCTCTTCTCTGAACCTGTGAAGTCTGTAGGTCTCAGACCACCCAAGTAGAATGGCTAGAGCAATGTTCATGTGTTAAAGTGGGATAGGTCTAAGAACTGTCTGTCCTTACAGAACTTAGGTTTACTCCCAGGTCCACCATTCTATTGCCTTACACAAGTCACCAAGTTAGGTGATTGCTTTTAGGGGGAGGTGAGACCTTAGACTTACAGAATTTTTTTTTAATTTCAGGTTTACAGAATTAGTTTAATCAAAATTACTGGTTCCTGACATGTTCTCATTATTGCTCCCTGCATGGCCTTTTTAAATTTATTGCCTTAAACGCTCATTTTAAACATACATACCCTTAGGTATACACTGGAGAAAAAGCCATGCAAAATATGCATTAGAAATACATATACAAATGTTCACAGAAACACTATTTACAATACAAAAAACCCTGGAAAAAATCCAAATATCCATTGTCAGGACAATGTGGTAGACTCGCACAAGGGAATAATAAACAGTCAAATGAAGAAACTATAGCTACCCACAACAACACAAAGTCATTGTTTCTGGGTCTCTGTTTTGCCCTCTTAAATGGAGACAATAATACGCTTACTTTATCTTTTTCTGAGGATTGAGCAGATTTTACTGCACTTAAAAATCCTTTGAAAATTGTAACTAATAAATTTTAGTTATTTTTCTCCTATATACTCTATTACTTCTCCAGTCACACAAGGATAATCTAGAAGTGTCATAAGGAAGGATAGGAAAAATATCTTCTGGGGGATACAGATTTGGTGTTGCACTGCAGGGGTTCACATCTCTAATTTAGCAGTTATTTTCTGTGTGGACTAAGGAAAATTAATTAACTTCTCTAAATCTCCATTTTCTCATGTAAAGTGGAATCAAAACATACTTAAGAGGACTTCATTGAGGTCATCCAAGTATTTAGCACACTACCTGATATGCCATAAGGGTTCACACTGTTGATAATTATTACATTAACAGGGATCTCTTTCACATTTGTCAAAGGACAGAGTTGTTTTCCATTTTCCCCTATCCTTACTGACCCTTCACTCTTCCAACATAACACATGCACATAGAAATACATGCACACACACACACCACACACACACACACACACACACACACACACACACTTGTGCACACATATATTTTCTTTGCTCTTGTCTGTTCTTCAGCAACTCATATCTCGATTAGGATCAAGGGTAATACATAGCACAATAATTAGCCACAGATTCCTGTCTTGGAAATTAGGACAGAAATAGGCACAATTTCATTAGATTTTAGCACCCTTAAATATTTTTTTCCTTCTGAGAAAAAAATTCTCTGAAGAATTTTGCCCAGAATTTCTATTAAAAGCAGGGTTTCTTTGCATTTTATTATTTAAAAACCTGTAAATGGGGAAAGGCAACCATTTTCAGAGTCTACATAGAATAATAAAAGGTATGGAAATAATTCTTTATATGTAACACAACCTAATTGGAGTGAAAATGATAAAACTACAGTATTTGAAACATAAACATTTTGAAGAACATATTTTAAATTTGTCGAATTTGTTAGATGAGGCCTGGGCAGGTCATAATGGAAGAAGCTGGGACCTGAAACTAGATCTGCCAGCAGGGAGGACAGCCCACCCACAGGTGCTCAGAGAATATCCAGTCTGGCAAGCAGAATAAAGTAGCTAAAGAATATTGATAATACGACCAGGAAATTGGCATCAGGCGGGAAACACATAATAGTGGAAGTTCACTCACTATGAAAGCACAGCATGGTGCCAAGGAATCCAGAAGCAAAAAGTGTCCCAAAATTCAGGCAGACAGTATCAGACAGCCTAATCTGTCACATAGAACCTCAGTCAGATTATGCAGCAGAGGCTGGACCCTGGTACTTGAAAGAGTGGAAGATTGGCAAGTGTAAGATTTAATCGTATGTGTTCTTACAGGACCTGGGCAAACCTGGCAAATCCCTAAAACAGGAACTCAGTCTTGGGTAATGAGACAAAAGTCTTGATACAAGAACTGCAGCACAAGTTAGATATTAAATCCAAGGAACAAGAGACATCTATGATTCTAGAAATTATGGCATAAAGCAAAGGCTGACAAGAAGTCAAACTAACTTGATAATGAGGGAGAAACATATTGGTTGGAGTACCTTAAATGCCTCATCTCCTAGGTCAAGTCTGGCCAGAGAGCTGGGAAAGGCTGAGCGAATGAGTTGCAGACATGGGAGAGGAAGGCAGCAGAAACTGGAGAACAGGAAGGACCTGACAGTAATAAGATCAGTAAAACCAGGCCCGCAGTTCCGAAATTACTATAAATATAATTATTCTGAAACTTCCAAAACACTAAGTAGCAGCCTTCCTATTTAAATCAAATCCCAATACAACAACCACAAAGATAATTAGGAAAGTCCATGTGAGTTTTGTTTTAATGAATTTGACCTATAGTAAAAAGTCTTTTTTTTCCTTCCCTATCCACAGAAAATAAAAAAGCAGCTCTTTCCCTATTTCCCCCTCTTTTTCATTATTATGTGAATTTAACCTATGAGAATGAATGGCCTTTTGAATTTCTTTTCATCTGAGATACAAAGGCTTTTTCTGTCCTTGTACTCCCTCTAAAGAACAATAACAATATTTTCCAGGTCTTTGCCATTCTGAGAGCAACAGCTTCTAACAGAGCCCTAAAATATTGAACTCTGTTAATAAAAATGGAATATAAAAGTTGTTTATGTATTTAGCACACCACTATGATCTACCACCTGCCATCAAGTGGTAAACACACACAAATGACTGTCACATCTGTGACCCAATTCATTTAGAAGAAGAATCACCACAAAGCTATCCTTGGAGGTCAAGGATCTCCTCTTCTGGGTTTGACCATTCATTAGATGAATAGAAAGTAGTTTTATAAGCCAAACATGCCCCATTTTGCTGTGGTGCTCTACCCTTTACAAGTGAAATGACCACTGGCAACCTAGGCCTTTAGATTCTGCAGATGCAACCAATCAAGAACTGGCAAGCATCTTCATAGTCGATGTGAGCATGTCCTAATCAGTAAGGGATCTTTAGCTAAATAGGTATGCATGAGCAACCGCTCCTGGAATGCTCCAAAGCCTGATAATTAACAGCTGTGTGCTACAATTAATTTTTATTTATGCCTCAGATATTTGGGCAAGATATTATTTCTTGTGTATTACAGATTCGCAAAGAGTCTCAAAGCAGCAGTAAGAAAATAACAACAATTTTGTTTTTGTTTCTATTTTCTTCTTAATTCAACTGTTCTGCAATTTGTAGATCAAAACACTGTGCTGCCTTGTATTCAGCAAACAAATTCCAGAGCTCATGCAAAGGACCATGGGGAAAGAGCAGGCGAAGGCATCCAAGGCTTTCCCCAGGCATTCACAAACCTGTAGAGGGTGCCAAAAGGGACAATCTAAATTAAGGAAATGACACTGAGGTCTCAGCAGGCTTAATTCACCTCTACAGCCCCTGCGGGCATGTTATTTCATTCAGCAATTGTTAATTGAATGTCCACTATGCACATGGTACTGTTCAAAGGTTTGCAAAATGAATAGATTAATTAGTTTTCCCAGGTTCTTTCCAGCTTTTTGGTTTTACAAGTTAGTAAATCTAGAAAACACAAAGACCAGGACCTTAAGGAATCTACAATTCTGAAGATCAGATTATGCAAAGAAAAAATCATAATACAGAGTAGAATCGATAAGTGCCAAACTCAAGAGGCAAGTGTAAGACCGAAGAGGAGAGGGTGCTTTGAATACCAGGTTGAAGAGCTATGGCAAACTCCAGCACGCCCAAGGGTTTATTAAAACACACCAATGGGCCTCACTACCAGAGTTTCTAATTCAGGTCTAGTCAGGGCCCCCAAATTTACATTTCTCACAACTTTCCCTGTAGTGTTGATGCTGATGGTACAAGAACCACATCTTGAGACCCAATGTTCCATGGGAAGCCATCAAAGTTTATTGCACAGGAGAAAAACATGATGGAAGCAATGTTTTTGGAAAACTTAATCTAGAGATAGAGGATCAATTAGAAGAAGGTCGACATTTATAGCAGGTTCCGGGAATTGGTCCAGGCCAGAGGACTGGCCAGAGAAATCAGCCAAAGAACAACTGATTTCATTAACACAGAATTGACTTGACTAGCAAATTGGATATTTAGTGACTTTAGCTCATAAGGATTCCTGATGAACAAAATCGAACTTCAAATAGGAATAATTTAGAAATGCTGTTTCTGAATTTCACCAAAGATAAAGAATTCCTTGGAAACCACATCTAGCCTTAATATGGAGCTGTCCAGATTGTCCAGATCTGAGAGGTAAAGAAGCCTCTATTCCTATATCTCTCATGTTGCTCACAGTACTTGAAGTTACCAACATTTGAGTCACTACTTTAAGTTAAGGTGCTGACTCCCTAGAGTGTGATAAAGTTGGTGTGTGTTATCCAGCACCTCAATTAGAAACTCTTGTTCCTCTGTCACCACCAAGGGACAAAAGTGATTTTTTTTTTTTCTTAAAACTCAAGTTTGGGGAACTCAGCTGTCCTAAAAACTCTTTCATAGTAAGTCATTTGCATCCTCATACATTTTAGCTAGTAAATTAATACATAAGAATCTCTGCAGCTTTAGGATATGGAGAGGAATTTTGGAACAGAAGTTATATGTATATCAGTAAACTGCAGGTATGTGGTGGTTACTAAGTTGTCTTTCCTAGCTTATCTTTAAAAGATCTGCCCTGCTTTACTGTTTCAGGTCAGCCAGCCAAGCCCTCTTAGCATCCACCTCACACCATCCACATCTTTTCTCAGCTTCTCCAACAACTTTAGCTACTTGACTCTTATATGCCCTTCCCTGCACCCCAAATCCAAAGGTCATTCCTAACCTCCATCATAAAGTTAGAGTCTAAACCCAATCATAGGCATGTCTACCTAAAGTCACACTGAGTTGCTTGTTCCCAATACCTGGTCCCTCCTTGCTTTGCTCCCCTGTTCTGATAATTTATAGTGTATGACAAAGTTCCTGTCTCTATTTCTTGTGGCTGTGGGGCTTATTGACTCTAATATTTGTCACCTTGTCAGCCCAAGCCCTGTTTCAACCCCTTTTCAAACATTTCAGAGTAAACTTAACGGCTATCTGTAATCCACCCATCCCTTTCAAACAGCAGCAACAACAACAACAACAAACCAAAGAGCTTTATAATAGTCTTTGCTATTCATTGTCCAAAGTACAAAGCTTCAAAAGTTCAGTAACACTGTGGAGGAGATTCCAGCCTGCTTCACCAGCCTACCTGCTCCTTTTCTACTTGCCCGTATTATGGCAGTCTACTCAGTTCCCTTCTGCCCAGGTCACTACCTTGTTCTGCTAGCACTTACTAAGTATAAGCCCTTAGGCTAGATGCTAAGGATATAATGATGAATTAAAAACAAACAGACAAGCAAGTATTGCTCCCCCTTCACGGAGCTTTCAGTCTAGTGTCAAGTACCACTTCCCTGACTTCCTAAATTTAGATAAAAGACCAGAAAATTAATGTGAAAGTGAAATTCCTAATACCATTTGGAAATAGGCCAGAAGTTTTGTTTTTTTTTTTAATAGTCTACCTGTATCTCAATTTGTGAGAAGACTGTTTGAAAATTACTTAAATTACTTTAAAAAATTTTTTAAAAATTAAAAAAAAAAAAAAAACGAAACAGGATTTACACCTGTTGCAATCTATTTGATGGCCCAGACAGCATTTCTAAAGATTTTGTCACAGTGTAAAGCAATCTCCCTTGGTTGTTGCCCCAGGTGTCTTTCCCTCACTGAAATCTATCATTAAAAGAGGCTCCTATATGTCAGATGAAATGGGGAGAAAAATAAAGTCTTTTTCCCACCTTCTGGAGTTGACACTAATAAAAAATGTATTCACGAAATTTTGTTTCTAATACAAACATCAACTTTTCACCTAGCAGCAAGATTCTTTCTTTCACTTTCTTGTTAATATTTCTTGTTTCTGATTAAAAGTAATACATGCTTAATGTAGAAATATTTAGAAAATACAGAGAAGTGTAAGGAGAAGAAAACACACCTATAACCTCTCTGATTAGAAATAATCGCTTTTAATATTTTGGTTTATTTCCTTTCAGTTTTCTTTATTTTTCTATTTATTCTCATTATTAGATTAAAAACACCTTCTTGTATAATTAAATATTATATGAAAACATAAGCAAAGCTAAATTGATATACTTATAATGAGTTTCTTTCTCTCATTAATCTAAGCCCCAATCTTTTGTGTGAGAGAGAAAGACCCTTACTTTTCATTTACTCTAAATTTCATCTTGAGATCATTCCAAAGGAAAAATGAAAAAAGAAATTACTGACAATAAAATCTCTGAAATTAATTGAGGAATAGAACACTCCTGCAGACTGTACTTTCTCTCCTGAAGAAAATGTCAATCAACTCAAGAAAGGTGAGGGTGGTGTCCAATTCTCTCTTCAAACCGACAAGTAGGTCTTTAAGATTTTACAGTAGAGCCCAAACTCCTGGCTATAGACCCTCATCCTGTAAGCATGAAAGTCACTTTTTTAAAAAAAAGTAGAGTTTCCAGTCAAGATGGCGGAGTATGTAAATGCTGTGCCTGCTTCATCTCACTAACATATCTATATTATAACTAAACTACAGAACAACCATCAGTGAGAATCACCGGAAATCTAGCTGAACAGAAGTACTACAACTGGGGATACACAGAAGAGGCCACCTTGAGATTGGCAGGAGGGGCAGAAACATGGAACAGGCTGATCCCATACCTGTGCATGGCAGTTTATAATCAGGAGAAAATCTCAGGTATGGATATTCCTGCATGGGAGCACAGGGTCTTGGCCCTACACTGGGGACCCCAGCCCAGGGTTCCAGTGACAAGAAAATAAATCTTGATTACTATGGCTGTGACAACCAGCAGAGATTGTGTCTAAGTAAGATCGAAGTCTGCCTCTTTAAAGGACCGCATGCTGACTTGCTGATGGATTCACTCACTCTGAGCTTCAGGAGTAGGGCGGCAGCTCAAAAGGTGCTGGGGACATAAGAGGAGAAACTAAGTGTTCTGGCTTTAGGGAGAGGGCTGGAGGGACAGTTTTCTCCTGGACAGAAGTGCTGGCAGAAGCCGTTATTCCTATGTTGGTACCCTCCCCATCTCGGCGTGTAGATGTGAGTGGCTGCCATATCTAACACAGATTGCCCTGCCGTGGTTGCCCTGCCCTGGTGATTCCCTAAGACTCTGCTCTACCCAATTTGCAGGCTCACCTAAGCTGCTTTCAGTGGCTTTTCCATACAAATGACCTGTCTTGGCTCATCTTGCACACTTTCCTAAAATCTCTCAAAGGTTCGCAAAACCTAAATAAGCATCACCTGACTTCGGTGTGTCTCATACCCCTTGGTGAGCATTCCTAAGCCAGGTATTAGCACCAACTGGCCTCGGTTTGCAGCTTGGCCTCTCAAGGCACATCCAAGCCCAGAGTGGGTGGCAGACACCTCGAGATTGCTTGGTGACTCTTGCCAGGTGGTCCCAGGCAGGCCTCAGGCTGTGGCTGAATTTGGCCCCTCGCAGGAGGCCCAGGATTGCATATCCAGTGGTCAGCGTTGGTCTGAGCTGGAGCTTCTCCAGGGCCAAAGAGTAGACTGGGCATGCACCAGAGTTCTGCCAAAGTGAATCCTACTCCACAGGGTCAGCTCCTGCATAAAAGTTGCACAAAAGTCACAGCCAGTCCTCACAACCAATCAACATGAGGGTCAATCTCTCCTACTGACGTGTCAACAACAACCAAGGCTCATCTACAACACAAACCATAAAAGGGACACACCTGCAGCATCCAATTCAAGTGACCAGGAATACTGTGCTACTGAGTCCCACAGGACACCTACTACATAAGCTTCTCTACTAAGACTGGAAGACTTAGGAGCCCTTCCTAATACAAAGAAACACACACAAGGAGGCAGCCATAATGAGGAGACAAAGAAACATGTCTCAAATGAAAGAACAGAGCAAAGCTCCAGAAAAGAACTAAAAAAAAATGTAGACAAGCAATCAACAGATGTAGTTTAAAACACTGGTTATAAGCATGCTCAATGAACTTAGGGGAAGAGTAGAGGAACTCAGTGAGAACTTTAACGAAGAGATAGAAAACAAAAAAAATGGAGCTAGAAAACATAAAGTTCGGTCAGAAATGAAGAATACAATAACTGAAATGAATACTTTAGGAGGAATCAACAGTAGATGAAGCAGAGCTTCAAATCAGCAATTTAGAAGATAAGGTAGCAAAAAACAAACAGAATAGCAACAAGAAAAAAGAATTCAAAAAAAGAATTAGTTTAAGGGACCTCTAGGACAACATCCAGTGTACCAACATTTGCATTTTAGGGGTACCAGAAGGAGAAGAGAGAAAGGAATTGAAAACCTATGTGAAGAAACGATGATGAAAAATTTCCCTAACCTGACAAAAGGAATAGACATGCAAGCCCAGGAAGCACAGAGAATCCCAAACAAGATGAACCCAAAGAGGTCCACACCAAGACTCATCATAATTAAAATGCTAAAAGTTAAGGACAAAGACTCTTAAAAGCAGCAAGAGAAGAGCAGTTCTTCTATAAGAGATTTCCCATAAGACTGTCAGCTGATTTTTCAACAGAAACTTTGCAGGCCATAAGAGGTTGGCATGAAATATTCAAAATAATGAAAAGCAGAGATATACAACCAAGATTACTCAACCCAGCAAAGTTATCATTTAGACTCAAAGGACAGATAAACAGTTTCCCAGACAAGAAAAAGCTAAAGGAGTTCATCACCACCAACCCAGTATTACAGAAAATATTGGAGGGACTTCTTTAAGAAGGGAAAAGAAAAAAAGATTTTAAAATATGAATAACAAAATGGCAATAACTACATATCTATCAACAACAAACAGAAACAAACTCATAGATACAGAGAACATTTTGATGTTTGCCAGATTGGAAAGAGGTTGAAGGGTAGGTGAAAAAGAGGAAGGATTAAGAAATACAAATTGGTAGTTGCAAAATAGTCACAGGGATATAAAGCACAGTATAGGGAATATAGTCAATAATATTGTAATTATTGTAATAACTATGTGTGGTATCGGATGGGGTAGGTAGGTGAAAGGGGTAAAGTGGGTCAAAAGGTAAAAAGTTCCAATTGTCTCATAAATAAACCGTGGGGATGTAACTTACAACATGTTCTATAGTTGTAAGTTACAACGCTGTAATTCACAATGCTGTATTGTATATTTGAAAGTTGCTAAAATATTAAATTTAAAAAATTTTTAAATTTTACATTTTTTTAAAAAAAAAAGAAGAAAAATAAAGAACAGAATTCCAGTTGCAAACTTCAAGGTAATCTGGCTTGGTTGGTACCAATCTACATTTAAAACAATTTTTTTCAGAGATTTTGTATTAAATCGACATGAGCTTAATATAAGCCAAAATGTGATGTTTTCTATAAAAGCAAGAGAAAAAAAAACTTTCAAAACTTAATAATATTTATTTTATATGGTTTTTGCAAGTGATGAACCATTTTCTTTGTTTAATTTTAAAGTATATTTTAATTTTTAAATAACTATTATTTTGAACCTAGCTTCATAGCTATGTTGCTTTGGTCATAAAAGGAGCTCGTAATCATTCAAATCACTTTATATTTCATCCTCTGAACAACCCAATGAGGTGAGTAAGTAAGCAGAGGAATATTGCTATGCCAGTTTCATTAGTTCCGTGTAGTACAACTGAGATCTCACTTGCCCTCCATGAGATGCTGAAAGAAATACAAGAAGTAAGGAAATGGGTTACTTGAACATGGGTTTTATTAGATGCGCATTTAGGGTTTTTAAAAAATAAGTCATGAGTCCTTGGCACGCATGGTAAAATGTGGAGGCATGTAATTGGTAGTGTTCCAATTTATGGAATTACTATGTAGAAGTTCATTTGTTTTAGCTTTCATGAAGAATTAAGAAAGAGTGTCCTAACCAAATAAATAATTTTAACATGATTACAAAGAGAACAACATTTTTCTGCTCTTAGTAGAAGCAATTTACATGCATACAATTAATGTGCTAATTTCAGTGATCTTTAGCTATTCATTAAAACAGGCCTAGCAGGTCCTGTACTTGGCAACACTTTGTTAGTCATTTCCTGCTATTACTTTATGTACTAAAAAGTAATCAGCCATCTATAATTTAAGACTTTTCACTAATTAAACAGCCCTGTCTCTAATTATGTCCAAATTAGAGAGGTTAGTGCGTGGATAAATATGTTTGTATTTGGTACATGTATTCAGAGATGGTGATTTCTCTATATGTGGCGACAAAGCCCAATACGTGGTTGACAGTTTTTAACACAGAGTAGAGGGGAATGTTAGAGTGCCAAGAAAGTCCTTTTCACGTAAAAATCTGAGCAGCAGAGGAAAAATATTTCTTTCGAGATGGGCTTTATGTTCAGCCTTGTAAACCTAGCGAAATCTGGATTTGTTGACTTTCAGGGAATAATACCAGGATCGTCCGTTTTTTCAGGCCTTTGCCCGATAAATGAAATGGAACAAGGGTTCAGGAAGAAAAGGAGTTAAAGGTTGTGTTTGCAGAAATGTGTTTGCTGACATTGATCAATGGGTAATTTTGTGATTGTACATTTATTCACATGGAGGTTTCAAAAAACAGATCAATAGTAAAGCAATGGTGAAGATGCCAAAGAAAAGGTGATTAATGAAAAATATGGCGGAGGTACAATCTGCCATGTAGTACAAAAGCTCCTTCATTCAGCACCCTATAAACAAATATGCATCAAATGGAAAAAGAACATTCCCTTGGAATGTCATTAGAGCCAGGCAGAATCTCATCAGAGCCCATGCTTCAAAGAGCAGTTCCTCATGTCCATAGAAGCGAGTTTAAATTCTCCTGTGTAAAGTCTGTGTAAGCAGTTCCACTGTTGCATTATGCATGATTCTGACATCTTGTAACATGAGCAGTGTTCTAATAGTGATTTCCAATTTTATTTCCTGTGTTATGTTTTAACGATTCTATTTAGGTTAGCATTTAACTTTGGCCACATAATATCTTGTTACATTTCCTTGTATAGCATTTAATTACGGTAGCAATACTGTAACCTAGTAATGTATATAGGTAGACAAGAATTTAGTGTAGCCTTTGAAGAATTTGTTACTTTTAAAGCCAGTGCTTTGTTCCATCATTCTCATTGCGCCAGTTTAATATGTAATGATGAGTGTTAGGCATCACAGCTCCTTACACCAGGAAACTGATAAGTAATAATGAGCTGTGCTAAGAGTGAATACCAAAACATAAAACAACCAAACATGACAGTGGGTGTATGTCTTTCCTAAAGTGAGAACATTCAAGTTCTTAAATATAAAACTCCAGAAGGGTAAACTTGTGAAGAAGCTAAAAATTTCACTCTTCCCCTTATTATGTCTCCCTTTTCATACTTTTTGCAGACGCGCAGGCTTTTTTCTCTATTGACTTTTGCCCTTAAAAAAGGATTTGACAACCACCTTCAGCACCAAGATTATATCAAGTTAAGGAATATCATCTCCATATTTCAAGTGTATCTAATTCTTATTTATTATTTTGGAATGTCAGTCCCTATTCAAATTATTTCATCAGTTAGTGGATTAGCATGGGTGTATTTGAGTAACAAATGTGAAACCAATTTTCTTTTCAGATCTCATTTTTTAATGATCCAGAGAGGATATATATACACTGCATTAAGGGTAAAATGAAACACTTTCAATTAACCTCTTAATTCATTCGTTAGCTACAGCACTGAGAAATACAATTCTTTTTAAATTTTTCTAAGACAGTTCAAGCATCTTTACTAATAAGCAAATGATTACCAAGTATGCTCCTCTCCATGAACTTTAATAGATATATATATAAGAAAATTATGTTTATGTGTAATACGTGTTATGTATGTAATATGCTGTATGAACAGCAACTGTTATATACATTATCTCATTCAAGAACTCTGCATATACTTGTGCTTTGGAAAAAGGTGATCAAACAAGCAGGCAGAAGTCCCGCTCAGGTTCTCTTCGGCAAATTTAAGAAGACACATAAGACATTTTTAGCCCCAACAAATGAATGATTTTTTTTTTTTTTTTTTACTAACTGGTCCCCACCAAGAAGCACCTTTTTCTAATCCACATAAAAGCACTGTATGTACTAGTGCTAGCCAAATTTCATTTCATACTCAAAACAACTCCATGAGGAATGTATACTTACAGGTAAAAAAACACAAGCATTAGGGGGGTTAAACAACTTCTTTGAAGCCCCACAACTAAGATGCATTAGAACTTGAAATAAGACCTTTAAATACCATGCATTCTCCCAGAAAAGAGAAAGTGGGAGGAAACTCACCTATTTCCTTAATCTGTATCTGTTTAGCTCAATCGTTTGAATCACTGTGCTAATGAAACTTCAAAGCCAGCAGGTTTAGATTAAGGCAGTGAACTATACTTTTTTGCTAAGTCATAGCAGTGCTCATTCTACTTGGTGAGCTTCGGAAAGCAAAGCAAGGAGAGGAGGGAGTTTGATAGTATAGTTCGGTGGTGCTCAAACTTTAGTGGGCTTCAGAATCGCCTTGGGGAGCTTGTTAAAAACCATTGCAGACCCCCAGTAGCAGAGCTTCTGATTAGGTAGGTCTGAGATTGACCTGAAAATTTGCATTTGTCACAAGTTTCCAGGTGATGCTAATGCTGCTCATCCAAAGACCATACTGGTATACAGGATCTGTGCATTGAATAAACTAAAACTAAATAAAAAAGCCACGAGTCTACAAGTACCTCAGGAGTGTTATCTAAGAACATAAAAACAGCATAGGTCTTGGGTCTCATTTTTCCCTCTGTTCAATTGAAACTACTTGCAGAATTACAATGGTATCTTTAGCCTTTTGTTTACAGCCACGTTGTATTAATGATTAAAATAACAATGAGATAATGGTATACCAAACTAACTAGTTTTGGTGTTATTATTATTATCCTTAATATTATTATCTTTGGGAGAAATGGTACTGCCAAAAATGTTGGAAAACAAAGAATTGGAAGCCTGCCTTACTAATTGCATATTTATTCTTGTACCTTTACTCATTTTTCATGTGTAGATAATCACAGTTAATCAAAGCATTTCTCTCAGAATTCTTCCTAAAGTGTGAAATAAATATTCCAATAAAATGTTTAGTAGAGTATATCTAGTTTCCAAATAAAGAAACATGCTTGTATGGTGTCATGAATTCCTTCAAAAAAAAAAAAAAAAAACATTTCTTTTGTGCAAAATACTTATGGTAAATCTTGAAACAACTGTATTTGGGTAGGATAACTTAGATCAGAGTGTCTGGTAAATTCCCCTATTGCCACTTACCCCACACACATCCCAAGGAATAGTCTACACAAAATAACTTAATCTTATCTGTATATGTAGTTAGCCAGTGTGGTGTAACAGGCACTGTTAATCATCTTAATAATCAATATATATCACATCATAATCAATATGGTTAACGTACCATCTGAGTGATCACAAAGCCAATTCTGGCAATATATACTAAATGATTGTCTAGGGTCACCATCCAATTATCCACTGGGAATCCAGAAAAGCTTTGTCCTTACTTTTTTTTTTCTTTTCTTTTTCTTACTTTTTTTTGGTACACTTCATCTTTTAAAGAATCTCAATTCTACTCTGCAGCATGAAAAACAACACCAAGAAAACTTGCGATGAGCCCATCCTTTTTCTGAATGATGGGACAGTAGATTCATAGCCCTTAATTAGAGCTAATTTAAGAGAGTTTTCTTATCCTTCAATACCAAATCCCTCAAGGGTAATAGTGATGAAACTGTTTAATGTTTTCACTCAGCTGGTCGGCTCACCTTTGGAGTTCTTAGTTACATCTGGGAAAAAATCAGACAGGTGGGCTTGTCTTGATTCCTATGGAAGTAAGATTGTTCTGACAGTTTGATCACAGTTCTGGAAATCAAGTTTTTCTGGCTTTGAGTTACTGACAAGTCTGTCCTGGTTTTAAGGACAGCCTTGCTTATAGAGTCGTTTTCTTTGATGGAGATGTCAAACTAACAGTGATTACACTCTAACAATGAGACTTTTTCTCCCTTTCTTAAAACTACAAGGAGAAGGAGGTTATCTGGTTTTCATGTGAACTATGAGAAATAAAAATTTCCTAAGGCTTTTTAAAATGGACAAACTACTGAGAAATTTTTAATTGAAAAAAATGATTATTGCAGTCGACTGAAACGAACCTAAAATTCAATATATCGTACAAGAATACCTCGTTAGAAAGCTATGTCATCTCCTTGTACAGTCATGCACCATTTTAACAATGGTGATACATTCTGAAAAATGCATCATTAGGCGATTTTATTGTTGTGCACACTTCATAGAGTGCACTTACACAAATCTAGATGGGATAGCCTGCTACACACACAGACAGACTGTATTGTATACCACCATTGTATACGTGGTCCGTGACTGACGCAAACGTTGTTACACTGCATATGACATTATATGATAGATCAAAGCTAGAATGGTAATTGACTCAAGTATAGGATTGTAAAATATTCAGATTTGCTGCTTTCTCTCAATTTGTCTTTTTAAATAACCTTTTTTTAGCTCCTCAATTCAGAAATAACTAATAAGAATAAAAATAATACTACAGATGGATAACTGGTGAAGCAGAACTTTAACTTTTCTAATGACAGAATATTACATTTTAAACATTGCCAATCCCCTTAGTTTTTACAAGTGGAGACATCAATTAGCTATGAGAAGAACCATTTTTAATTTAGTAATAAGACAAATAGGCATCCATTGTTATGGAGTAAAGGTATAACCTGCTTCCTTTTAATTTGTCTCTCATGACTGAAGCTGTTTCACCCTAAATCCCTTGGAATAGGAAACTTTAAGGATGCTGAGATGGGAATGGGTGAATTCCTAAGGTTATTTCTGGAAAGAAAGAATTAGAAAACTTCACCCCTCTTCCCTCTGAGACTACAGGTTATTCAACCATTTCAGTTGATTAAGGCTTACATGGCAGAGCTTAACTGATGGTTTAGGATCTCATGAACTCCTCAGAGAAACTACATGAAATAGAGATTTTAGACTAGAGAGCCAGGCTCCAGACTAGTCCTGGTTGTCTTAGACACAAATTACTTCTGTGGAAATGTTAACTGAACAAGGCACCCTGATACTGTTGGTTTGGCACAGGAAATCAAAAACAAAAACAAAATCGTGTGAGTACATATATGTTTGAGTGTGAGGATGGGCAAACCTAAGAGCCACATGATAGTGCCAGCTGTCTGCTGGCACTGGGTGACCATGACTAGGATGACCCTGGCTAGGAATACTTACTCTCCCTATGCAGATCTGTACTCTGAAGAACCTTAGCAAGTCACAATGGGAAGACAAAACTATACACCTACCCAGTGTGGCCAGAGGTTGCAGACAACTGACCAGCTGATTTCCTCTTGACGGGATTTGATTATAATTCCAACTAACCACAGTATCTGAGATCACCTTTGGGTGACTGAGTTCTGTCAGGATAGAGATGTTCTTATAACGCCAAGATGGTTTTTCCAGGTCATGTTAAATAGAATGCTTAAAGAAAGACGACCCTGTTTTGCTCTGGGATTTATAATTGCTGGTGAGTCTGTGCGAAACTACATCACCTAACACTTTTTCAAGGCTTAAGATACGCCAGACACTGACAAGCACTTCACACGTATTAACTCACTTAATCTTCACCATGCTTTACTCTACGAAGGGACTTGATTTGACAAAAAATCACACAGTTATTAAGGGGAGAACAAAGATTCAAACTCAGCCCCATCCAATGCAAAACCAGTTCAGTAACGTAAAAGAATTCAGCTTGCATTACCAATCTCAAATTTCAAATACTATTATGAAAATCTCTTAGTAAAGAAAATAATTAGCTGAAGCCCTGTTTGTCTGAGTGGTTAGCTACTCAATCTTTTAAAATAATTCCCCTTAGAGATAGTACTGGTTTATTAGAGAAAATGAATATAGTTCTAAATAAAAGTTACATTTTTTTCAGAGAATAACTTCTAACAAATTCTGAGGGGAGTGTATTCAACGATGTTGTCAATACACTTAATACTTCAACTATTTGCATGTTTTATACCACACAACCCACCTTCACATACCTAATCTTAACTGCTCTCAACAGATGACTTTTGCAGGCCTTGAGGTTTGAATGAAATTCAAGTTTAATTTGCCAAGTTGAGGTTTATTTATTTTTTAAAAAAAAAGATGTTAAGGAAGTCTTAGCAATAATCCAAGCAAAAACTACTTTCTCCTCTTGATTTTCCCCTTCTGTTACTGGTCCCACTGTGATTCCAGTCATTCAAACTTAAAACCCTGAGGTCACTTTGCATTTTCCCTCTTCCTTCATCTTTAGAATCTGTGAGTCACCAAGGCCAGTGACTCCTCATTTATATATTTATTAATTTAATTATTTATTCCCACATCCTTGAGGTTTTTCTTTCTAGATCAACCATTATAAATTCTACTAAAGATCACCTCGCACAATATTCCAAGCTTCTTGTCTTGCTTATTTTTAGTCTTACCTCCTTGATCCATCCCATTCGATTCCAAGATTGACTCCCCCAAACACTACTGTGCATATCAGTTTCAATGATACTCTTTTTTTCACTATTCAAGAATATAATAAATCCTTAACCTAGCACTATGGAGAGTTCATAGCAAGGCCTCACCTTCAATTTCCAGCTTTTCCTCCATAGCTGTTCTCCTAAATTTATTCCTTTAACAATCTAACCAGTCTACATTCAGTCCTCCAAAACACAGCTTGTATTTTCCTGTCTCTGGCTTTTTTTACTTCATTTCTCCAATGAGAGAGTTCCTTCTCTCTTACTATCAACCTATATTCACTTGCCTCACCTTTCAAAGTTCAGCTTAGATGCCATTTCCCATAAGAAACTACCCTGGCCATCCCAAATAAAAGGAATGGCCCATCCGAAGTGTCAGGTGTCTATTTCACTTTGGCACAGAATTATTTCATAGAATTACCAGTTCCTTTTCCATGTGTATATCTTTATTTGAACTAGATTTTAGAAACTCACTAGCAGGAACTACTTTGTACTCTGTATACATTGTTAATCCCTTATGGCACTAATTCTTACATATATATTTATACTCACAATACTGTATATTTTATATTGTATGTAAATATTCATATTTATGCCTCACAAAATACCAATTAACTTAATTTTGGGGATTCTATCCCTTTGTGAAGATTTATTTCTGTGACCCTAAAAGAAATAAAATAGAGTGATGGCAGCAGATTAAAACTAGTCAGGTCAAATTTAGCTTCAATTTTTGTTATTTAACATTAAATTATTTTTTTCAGAGCCATATGGTGAGTTACCTCTCTAGTGGCTAAATCAATTCTGTTCTTCCTCATGTACAGAGTCTGTAATTGGCATGTACCAAGTATCACCTGTCTGACTTTGTGACTCAGGTGGATTTTACAGCTCATACCAAACAAAAAGGACTCTTGGATGACCAGTGACATCCCTTAAGCTGACAAATCACTTCCCTGTTATCCCTGGTATCTCCCACACCTAACCCCTTAGTAAGTGGCAGTTCTAACAGACGTTGAGAGTTAAAGTGAAAAATGAGAACCAATACCAGTCATTTAAATACTGATGGGCCTTAAGTAGACCAGATTTTTAAATTAGCCATTCTGAAACAGATATAGGATTTTGCTGTGAAGCTCAAAAAGTTAAGTCCCATAGCATTCTCGTGTGGCAGGTCTTAATGTCTGGGAGAAGTTTTAACTGCGACTCGGATAATGGCTGGTCACATATACTTTGCCTTATTTAAATGAGTTAATATCTTCCTTTAATTTGTCTTGATGAGTATTATGGATAAGAATTCTACCATTGCAGACTAAGTGAGTGTTAGCAGGGATTAAAACATGCTCTGAGAGCTCTTGTGGACTACAGACTTGCCGCTAACATCTATTTGTCCAAGGGACAGTGGAACCTCTTAGAAGATAATGCTTCCTAAGAAAAGATGTTGGGCCCAAAGTCTCAGCTAATAAAACCAGCTTGATTTCTGCCATTCCAGTCTTCCAGGGACTCATATCTGGGTCCTAAGGAGAAAGCAGCTGTGAGTAAAAGCTAAAAGACATTAGAGTACAAGTTACTACTACTTTGGAAGAATTTCTGATAAAGGATAACCCAAAAAGTAGGAAATAGGTATTCCTCCACACTCCGACTCACTACAGAATAACCTTCAGTTTCAGTGGTGGCAGCATTTTCCAGCAGAAGAGGCAGAAGTGCAGGAGCAATTAGCAGCAATCAGCAGCAGCACATGCACCCAGGAGATGTGGCAGTGTTTGCAAATACACCAGTGGTGCAAGACACCAAATGGTTAATAATCAGTCTTGCTCATGAGCACATGAGAAACATCCTTGTTGCCTTCTTAGAAATACCCCAGCAAGAGCAGTAAAGCTGTGTAGAGGGCCAGAGTCCAGTGATGACCAGTGACAGCCAATGAAATATGGTAAGACTATCAGAGACTCTACTTTTACTCAGGTTTTTTGAATAGAAAAAAATATAGCTAATGTTTATTGAGTGATTTTTATTCCCAGGTTTGTTTTTGATCCTCGAGTCAATTCTATGAAGCAGGTATTAATATTTTCTTCATTTCATAAATGAGAAATCTGAGTCCTAAGGAGACTAAGTAATTGGTCCCAATGGCTAGGAGCTGATCAGTGATAGCTTGGGAATTCAAACCCAAGCTGTGAGGTTCAGAGACTGCTGGGTAACCTCTAAGGTATATAGGCTATTTGCCTGAGCTATAGAAAGAGCTTGGAGGGGCTCATTGTGAAAGCTAAGGATAAATTCATTGTTCCAACAAAAGCCAGAATTGATGTAGCTGTTTAACACTGGCTGAGAAGCCACTACAGTTAGGTGGGGATCAGGAACTCACCCTAAGATGAGCCAGGGAATCACCATAGCCTGGTAAAGGGACATCCAGCCAGATCAGTGAAGCAGGTGCAGAAATTCTTGACAATTCCTGTAGCTGCTGCAACACTGTCTTTGAGACTTCATAGAAAGTGCTTAGAGGTTAGCACATTTGGGGGTTCTTAACCCTTTGATGTGGACAGAGAAAGAACAAGATGGTGTTCCACTCTCTGCATGTTGGGAAGGCTCATTGTAGGTACTTTCCTGGCCTAGGCTTTGGGAGACTAGAATTCTTCCTAATTTTTTCCTGGAAAATCACTTTCTCACTCTGAAAATTAGTTTTCTGTGTTATAAAATGAAGGAATTCAGGGCATCGTACAGATAGGAGACCTAAACATACCCTGTCTTTCTGAGAAGGAGGTTGGGGGGACAAAGTTAGGCAAAGTGGGTAAAGAAAGTCAAAAGGTACAAACTTCAGTTATAAAATAAGTAATTTATAAGGATGTAATGAAAAACTTAATGACTTTAAATAATAATATTGAATTGCATATTTTAAGGTCACTAAAAGCGTAAACCTTCAGTCCTCCTTATAAGAAAAAAAATTGTAACTGTATGGTGACAGACAGCAACTAGACATTATGGTGATCATTTTGCAGTGCATACAAATATCAAATCATTATGTCATGCATCTAAAACTAATATAATGATATATGTCAATTATTCCTCAATTTTAAAAATAATAAAAAATAAAATAAGGGAGTTAGAACCACTCACATCTGAATTTCTCTATTTGAGTAAGAATGACTAAATTAGAAAATTGAGAAAGAAGCTTTTACATTTTTACTGTAAATCTTTACTATGCTAAAAAAAGAAAAGAAAAGAAAATGAATATTTTAAAAACAAACCAGTGGAGGAAGGGCTTAGGGATTGCAGTTATTGGAAGAAAGGCAGAATAAGTAACAGAAAACAAGAGAGGGAGGAAGAAGGCATCCCAGGTTTAGGAGCTCCTGGAGAGAATTGAAAGGTTTTTCTCCAGGTTTTAACAAAAATAGATTAAACCTTTCTTCAGTGTGTTAAAACATCCTGCAGGGTATTTTACGGGCAAAGATAAGTCAGAGCCCTCTCCATTCAAGATCCAATGTATAAAAGGAACCAGGTGAAGAATACTAGGAAGTTCTGAAAGTTACTCTTTCAACCGACAATCAGGGACACATTTCTTGACCTTGTAAACAATGGGATTTCGAGTTTTATCTCTTTTAGAAGGGAGTGAGACCATTGTCCCTTAGAATGTTTTAAACCAAGCTAGACAAAGAGTACACTGTTTTAGAAACATTCTGTATTGTATTGAAGTACACATGGTAGAGAATGGTCTGATGGGGATCTCTGGTGTAAAGAACTGGGTGACCTATAACTTCTCTATTCTTGTAGATTTCTGCTATCTTAAACCCTTTGCTGCAAGCAGCCAGTTCCCTGAGGAATGGAGAATTGAAATACAACAGGTGGCTTGGTTGGCTCTTTCCAACAGATGTGGAAGAAGCGTACCAAATGCTCTGTCACCAACAACATCACCCAGCACTGGCGCGCTCTCTCTCTCTCTCTCTCTCTCTCTCTCTCTCTCACACACACACACACACACACACACACTCATCACCCCACAACTTTTCTCCTGCCCTGTACTTCTGGAAGGGGCCTACATAGGCAAAGTGAGAAAGAAGGCTTTCCTGCTGTGAAGCTTTAGAGCTTCTATAAGGTAAGTCCTAGGCAAGAAGTCAATCATACTTTTTATGTTATCCTTGCCCTAACAATATGTTCAATTAGATTTACCTGTAGGCAGTTGTGTATAGAAACCTAAACAAAAGAAAAGGGGATACTGAAATGTAACAACAAAATTAGAACATGTTCACTCAGGAATGATTCAATATTCTGATTCTAAATACAAACAAAAACAAAACAAACCATCAAGTAAATAAACAGAGCTTGAGATTACACTACTGTCCATTAAAACTTAAGTGTCATATATATCTTATAACATCGGATTTTAGAAAAATGCCTAAAGATAATTCTAGATATAGAAAATTGGAAGGTGGGGGTATGGAGGCAGGGAGAAGAAGAATCATGTAACTCCCCACTTATTAAAATGTCATCATAATTTTACCAAATATTTAGTATGCACTAGGCAAAAAATATTATCCCTGCCCTCACGTAAACACCCAAATATTTTAAGAAAGGAGTACTTTTATTATTGAGTCAAAACAAGCATGGTAACTCATAGGAAGGATTCCGACTGTGAGATACTGGTTAAGGTCACCAGAGAAAGCTTCACAAAATGAGGAAGTAGAGCATGAGGAAGAGAAAAATATATTTATTTTTCTCACTTAATAATCTTATATTATCCTCAATTTGCAGGTGAGAATATTGAAACTCAAAGGGATTAAATAACTCTCCCAAGATAGTTAAGCTGTAAGAGAGAACTTGTGCCCAGGCTTCTTTATGTAGGCCACATCCTTCCACTATTCTTAGGTAGTGACCCTTGAACTCATTCATCTGGAGTCTTAATAAATGGACACTGTGAGGTCAACATGAGTAAAGACACAGGGGAGTGTAAGTGCACTGCAAACTTGATGAACTTCAAGAAATCTAATAAGCTTGGGAACCAAATGGATGAGTAGATATAGAAGATGAACTTGGAAGCATTTTTAAGTTACAAATGGAGATACTAAAAGTTCAAATCTTAGAAAAATAGAATCACAGGTCACTCTCCTGGTTGCTTATCTCTGTCACCTCCTCTCACAGATCAATCTTGGTTTAAGAATATTTTGCTGCATCAGGGGCATATAAGTTAGATACTCAATATTCACTGGATGACTAAAATTGCGATTGTTTTAATAATTAGGTGAGAGACGAATGGAATATTTTAAAGTATGATTTACTAATCAACTTGAAGGAAAAGAAAGGGAGAAGAAAGATCAGAATGGGAAAATATTGCCTAAAGAAATTGAATACACAGATTATCCTAAATTATCACTTACTTAAATAGTCCTCAAAGGACTGAAAATTCTATCACTGGTACATTTTAACCTATTGCCAAACTTCAGAAAATGTGGTAGGAGGAAGAAAGGCATTTTACGTACATAATTTGTACAAAAAATATCAGAAAATGAATATCTCGTTGGCTGCTGTCAGAAACTGAACTTTATACAGAACCTTCAAATTCAGTCTAAATGCTAAACTTCTCAAAATACTTTATCTCATGACTCAGTTTATTCTCAGGCTATGATTACAGCAAATATGTGACCTGCAAGATGTACACTTAGTAAATGTGATTATTGTACTCAACCATATCCATACTACATGATAAAATCCTTCTATATATGATAATCAAATTAACTCAGCAAATGTCCCTTTTTTCTTTTCAAGACTATGCTTTTTATTCAAAGAATTAAATCTGAATATATTTTTCTTAGTACTATTTCACTACTTCCAGAAAATGGATGTTCATTTTATATGCTTCATTATCTTTATAAAAAAATCAAACAAAAATATTTGATATATTTCTCTGCCAAAAATTTACTATTTTTCTATTGACCCAGTAAATGTAAGACAGAACTCTAAAGGCTCTTAACATTGTTTATGCTGAAAATGTATCAAATTCTATTCTGAAAGTACACTGACCTATAAAAAGTATTTGTTTTGCTCTGGTAAATAGGAGCCCTATGTAAATGGATATCTCAGCTTGAACTGTAGTTTACTTTGTTCTAATCAAAACTGATGTATCAGATCACTTAATGATGTCCTCCTGACACAGGACAATCATCCATTCCTCAGTCTGTCTGCATTGCAGCATATGGCACTCTGCCAAATTTACAATAAATCAAGAAAGTTAAATTTTTTAATCCTACAAAAATGACAAATTTCTGAAGATAAATCATAACACAAAGATAATTTGTTGAAGTTGTCATTCCTGAAAATACATTCCTCAGAAATGAAAATAATAAACAACTTTTAAAATGGATTTTGCAGAATCTTATAGTCCGGATCAAGAATCCAAAGGTATCGTGGATATCTGAACTCCAAGAATATCTACACCAAATAAAATATGGAATAAGATGAACCTTTAAAACTCAGCTCAATTGTGACCTCTATGGCAGGTCCTCCTTTAACCACCAAGTTTCATTTGAACATCTCTCCTCTGCTCCCATAGCCCCTTATGCACAACTCTAAAGCAATAATTACTTATACCACCCTGTAGTCTTTGACTTATTGTCCATAAGAACAAGGAACATGACTCACTCAACTTTGTTTTCCTATTGCCTAGCTCAGTATCTGGGACATGTGTCTTTGAATGAATAAATGACAAATGAACAATATCTACTTGTACAATGAAAAATAATTTTGTACCTATGTCCAAAATTGCATCTACAGAGCTTTCTATTTATTCTTTCCTGTTTTTTAATATACAAAGATATTTTAATTTGGCTACCATTTATAATCTGGTACATTTTGACTTTCAGCAGTGTGATTTCCATCAGGCAGTACACCTTACATAGGGTAAAAAAAAAAAAAAAAGCACACACACACACACACACACACACACATACTTTACCTGAATATTGCTTGAAATAATGGCATGGACTTATGAGCACAATGATGAATAAAAAATCCGAAACTCAGTGACTGTGTTCCACTGTGACTTGGGTATATAATTCTTTCTTCAGGCAAAGGACTGTCAATAGGCAGCTTCGAAAAATAATGAATGTTTGCAGTAATAATTTCATGGGTTGACTGAAATTTAATAGCCTTTATTTCTAATTTAGCTTTGAGATATGTTCCAGTAGAAATAGTCTCAAATGAAAAATAGTAATAATACTATTTAACCCTCTCTTATTTTGTTAATCTCTTGTTGCTGTTTTATTTGGTTTTGTGTTTATAATTAAAGCAGACTGCTAAGCCACCTGACTTTTTACTTTGCTGCATCTGTCTCAGTAGACTTTGTTCTTCAGAAGATGGATGTCAAATGATTAACCATGTGAACGATGAGGATCCTTGCTTCAGCTCACTACTACCAACCTCCATCTTGACCTTTTTACTATTCAGTATTGAGTAAAGGAGGAGACAAAAAAGGCAAACTCTAGATTAATTTATCTTGCTTATTGTCAGTAGATCAAATTGGGAAAAAGTTTAAGACTCTCTAATAAAAGTCTTTAGTGTTCATAGTTATGGAAAAGTTTGACTCCCAGGGATACAGAATTCTATGGGCTTGAGTTTGCAGACCCACATGTACAGAGACAAACTGGCTCATTGCTATGTACAGAGTGCTGTGTTAGCATTCTGAGGAAGGAAAGAATTCACAAAAACCAGGATAGTACTGAAGCCCTTGGGTTGCTGAGTGCCTGATATACAGCAGAACAGTCTTTAAAACAATGGCTCGTATTCAAGGGTATGCATCAGGTTGAGATGGTTTTGCAAAATTACATATAGCTGGTATCTACCCTAGAACAAATAAATCAAAAGCTCCAGAGGTGGCCTTGACACAGTGTTGGAGACAGATGGGTGGCAGATAGGGGATCATTTCATAAACTACATAAATGTCTAACCAATGTACTATATATCTGAAACTAATAAAAAAAGATCAATCAACCATTCCAAATGGGTCTGATGTACATTTCTGATAATAATAAACCATTACTTATTACAGAGATAGTGACAAAACCAATTAATATGATGAATAAAAATGAAAAAAAACGATGGGCTTAAGGTAGTTAAAGAACAAAAATTTGTTGGAGAGGCTTTCCCTTTGGATCCTCTGTCATGGTGCTCAAGGCAACAATGGCCACTAAGCTTGCATGATACTGATGCAAAGAGAAGTGTCTAACACCACAGACTCATTCTACTGAAGAACAGGTCAAGTCAATAAATATAATAGTCACTTTGAATCATGTTTTATCTAAACTAGACTAAAAAATCACATATTTAGATAATGCTTCACCAATGGTTATTTTTAAGCACAATGGTCAAACTACATAAGATAATGAGAATTCATTCAGTAATTCCTTTTGTCAGTTCTAGAATTAAAGAGGTGCTTATACAAATCTAGTAATCAGATAATGTATGAACATGAAGCTACAATGCTACTAAACCATATCATTTTTAAATACTGTAAAATATTACTAGAAAAATGTGGATGAACTTAGGTATGTTTTTTTTTTTTTCTTTTAGAGTTGAGGCCAAAACCATTGAGACTAATGAGATGAGAGCAGACATAGAAATGAATTTTCAATGGAAACATAATATCTGGGGTGGGATTAATAAGAGAAAAAGGTTCATCCTTTGGTTCAAGTAAAATGACTCCTGTGCAGAGTTAAAACATAGGGGACAAAAACACCAAAGAGTTGACCTCTACCAGAATAAATGATTTCCTGGACAGAAGTCAAGAATGCTTCTATGTTCTCAACAGTGCTCATCATCTTGTTGGCCTTCGGTCAATGTTCATAATTATATCATGTCTGTCCCCACTGTGACCTCTAAGAGAACTTGTCTTCCAAGTCCTTTCTTCTGAGAAGAGCATCCCTCTCCCCTACTCCAGGGCCAGCCCACTCTCTTCATCAGGGATGGCGCTCATCCAGATCCAGACCATTCATGCTGGCAGCTCTTGTCTGGATCCAATTGGCCTCAGCTGGAGGTCCAGATGGTTCATTCCTTATTCCCCAGCAGGGTTTCAGCACCATCCACCCCTTCCTGGTCTCTGTGCCATTAGTGCCATCAGTCCTTGAATGTTTTCCCTAAATTCTAACAGCAGCTTAGTTAAGCATGTAGATTTTATTCCCATAGAATAGAGACAGCAATAGAAGGAAGAGAGCTTCAGAAAGGGTCCAATATCTTCATATGATATAAATGAGAGAGGTCTAATTGTGAAGTATTCAAAAGATGGTTTTTATTTATGACATTTCCTGCATATTTAAATGACTGAGTATCCATATATCTAGAACTATCAATATCTATTGATCCATCTATCATTTGACAGACAGATATGTCAGAATAACAGATGGACAGAAACCATTTGAAAAAATACCACATATAGACATATATAGGCATACATAGGTATAATAGACATATACAGAGAGAGATAGAATAGATAGATATCCATATCTACAGCTATGCCTACATAGATATATACATAAAATGTCAAAAATTAAAAACTGGATAGACATCTGTTTAATAAGTTACAATGGATAAATAAATATATATCCATAGTCATCTATATGAACATTTATAAAGAGTTTCTGACAATTTTTCAGTTTCCCTGTAGTTGACTTACTATACAAGATTTTCACCAAATTCAAAGGGTACATTTGGGATGATCTGACTTAAAACATAGAGTCTATGGCAAATGTAAAATTCAATCTGGGAGACTTTCTAGGATAACCGAAACTGAGAAAATATTTTCACCTCATTTGAAGTATACATTTTGGACGGTCTGACTTAAGATTTGGGTTATGTCGAGTATACAAATTTCACTTTGTGAACCCCAAAGAACCTTTCGGTCTTCTTCCAGAACAGGCTAATTAAGGAAATTTGTTAGTTCTTTAGGGCTTCTGTAAAAAATCACCACAAACTGAAAGGCTTAAAAACATTAGAAATGCATTCTCTCACAGTTTTGTAGACTAGAAGTCTGGACTCAGGATGTTGACAGAGCCATGCTCCCTCTGAAGCTCTCGGGCTGAATCTTTCTTTTCCTCTCTAGTTTTTGGTGGTTGCTGGCAATCTTTCATGTTGCTTAGTTTGTGGCAGCATGACTCTAACCTGCCTTAGTCTTCACAAAGCCTTTTTCCTTGTGTCTTCTTTGTCTTCAAATCTCTCTCACCATTGAAAGTAGGACCCACCCTAGTCCAGTATAACTGCATTTAACTTGATTACATAGGCAAATACTCTATTTCCGAATAAGGCCACATTTTCAAATATGGTGCTGGAGGTTTAACTTTAACATAACTTGGGAGAGAAACAACTCAATAAGCAACAGGAAACATTTAACCAACATGGGTGAAGAACCTCTCATGTCAAGGTCTGAGGAAATAGGTCTCAGACTACAATAAGCTATGAACACAGAAAATAAATAGGACTGCATCCAAGACCCTAAAAGGGTTAAAGAAACTAAGACAATTTTTTTTTCAGCAGAAAAGAAAAGCTTTATTGAAGGGAAAGCACCCTTCCAGACATGGAAGCAAGCCTGAACAATAGAAGCATGACTCAAAGGCCTGAACTAAGATACTTTTGATAATGAAAGCAGGTGTGGTGAATAATTATGCCAGGACAATTGGCATAAACCAGCACTATGCTGAACAAACTGTAATGCATAGTCCCCTTAGTCATAAAGGGAAAAATCACAATATTTGATTCCTAAATTGCAAGTATCAATTTGCACTTGGGTTGCTTCTCAAATGGGCAACTTCACGTAAGGCACTCTAGGATTAGGCACAGCAGGGAATTATATATTTAATGATGCATAATAATTTCTTTAGAGCAAAACTAGTTTATTGAAAGAAAATATTTATAAGTATTAGAGTGTTTTAGTTTATCTGGTAATCTGCAACTGTTTTTGCTCTGAACATTTCCACGCACTTACAAATAGAATTAGCTACATTTAAGCCTGAATCTCATCTCCAAATTTCGTTGGTGGGCAGTTCTCAAAGAACTGTATGTTGTCTTCCCTCAGTGTATTTGATCACATTTGGCAAGAATGTTACTATTTACCTTTCCTGAATCTTGCTTCTCATGCCACCAAACTTAAACCTGTCATCTAAGTCCTTTAAGAATGAACTGTACAAAAAGCTTAGATAAGCTTAGATATCCAAGGCTGCTGAAATTTAAATGCAATAATAGAGTGAAAAGTTTTGCTTTGGTTTTAATTTTTGCAAGAAAAAAATGTAGGGGGAAAACTCAACCCGCTGATAGTTTATCTTAAAAAGTAGTTCAGCTCACAGAATGAAAGGATGACCATTAACTAGAAGCTTGGGTAAACCGCTGTATTTGTCCTTTTAGAGACTAGCTTTTATGACATCTTATATATCTGTCTACCTGGGTCCTAGAAAATAATAATAAATTACATAGTTTGGAGCCTGCAATGTTAGGTATTAGGGTAGCTACATAAAAACAAAACATGACAACTCTGCATATATTTTTGTGGAGTATTTAAGATATTGTTACACATATAACTAGAAAATGCAATAACGAACTGGTGACTCCAACTAAAAATAAGAGCATCTTAAAGCAGGATGTCCATTAGTGTGGACTAAATCATAAAGTCTCCAAATGTTATAAGCACTGCTCCTTGAAGGTGAGTAGATAGAAGAAGATATACCAAGAGGGAAAGAGAATGCAAAGGCACCAATAGAGAATAAAGGAACTAACATTTATTGAATAACTACCATGCCCTAGTCAGTGTACTGGACACCTTGCTAACATTATCTAATATGGCCCTTATGGCAAGCCTGGGAGGCAAATATAAGTGACAAATAAATCATTAAATGACAAAGCTAGAAGGCAGCAGAGAGAATATCTAAGCAAAGATTGTCTGAATCCAGAACCTACTTTTGTGCCCACCTCCCCCACCACTCCCCGCCCCACTCCACCCTTCCTCCCACCTCTCCCCCCACCCCTCCCCATGGAACCTGCTCCATGTAGTAAGGAGATTTGCCTGGTAGCCGCCAAGGCCTCTGTGCTGGGAAGTTGCAGGGTCTCCAAGTAAGAGGAAGGAGCCTTGGCTCTCTGGAGCACCTACCTCTTCAGGAAGTAGTTACCACACTGAGGTGAAGTTCCCTCATTTGGGAATTGGCATATAATTGTCATTTTCTCTTCTACAACTATTTAAAGGAATAAGATTTCAGTTATTCCAAGGAAATATGTAGAGGAAAAAATGACTTTAAATTGCTGCCTGTGGAAGTAATTTTTAGCAGCTTGAATATATATTAAAATAAGCTATAATGTAAGCGTAAATGTGATGAGTCAGTATACTGCCATTTTGTGTATTTCAGAGTCATTTTTCTTTACCTGTTTGACAAGAGTAACCAGATTTCTTTTTTCTTTCACATACGAAAGACTATACAGAAGGGGATGGGAAAGATAATCATTTAACTCATTCTAGAAGTTGTTCAGCTTGACTATACACTCAGGGGTCAAAGTTTCAAAAGTTTTCAAATAATTATCACATGAATAGTCTATATAGGAATGACTAATTGATAAAAGGTATCCTAATAAAGAAATTCCTTCAACTGATATAAGTTTTAACATGTACTTTCTCATTAGTGGATAAGAATCTTTGGATTTCTTAGTACACAATGACAAAAGGAGCTACGGATGTTATCTCCTTACTTTGTCACATGGGACCTTATTTCCACTGGTTATTTAGCATTAGTAAAGCCATATAAAGTCCTAAGATAAAAAGGCTATGAACTATACATATGAGACTTTTGTGAATGTGCTATCAGAAGCATTATCTGAGTTTTCTTAAACTGAAATACGGATTCTGCTTAAGGTGCTTCATATTTCTTAAGATGAGAATTTTAGCAAGGTAAATTTCATACTCATTAAATTCAAGGTTTTGGCCAGGCAATCCCTAGTAGCTAGTAATTTGTAAAGATGCTTTTCTCCTTTGATTTAAGTGGGCAGATGTGTGATACATTAACTTATAAACAGGTTAAGAACAAATAACTTTCCTTCCTCTGTAATTTGCTAACGAAAACTGTCTAGGAAAAAAAAAGTGGGGTGGGAATGAAAAAAAATTAAATGCTTTTACAAGGTTATTAAACAGAGTCAAATAAGAGCTCCCTCCATTCAGAACACTGGCTCATTTGAATATTTGTGCTATGTACCAGATTCTGTACCAGGCATTCAAGGCACAACCTGAACATAACAGACATAGAGCTTTCAGTCTAGTCAGGGAAGTAGACAAGTAAATGAGCAGAATGTGGTAAGTGATGATGAGTTTGCTCTCAGACTTGGAACACCAAGGAAGGTTTTTTGAAGAAAGCAATGTCTAAGTTGAGAGATACTATTTAAGGATGAGTTACCTAGACAAAGACTTGGGGTGGACTAGGATAGGAGTCAGAGTGGGGAAAGGGTTTATTGAGGACATTCCAGGCAAAGACAACCATGAGTCCCAGGGTCTATGGTATATTCATATTATATTCAAGAAACTAAAAACAGTTTAGTATGCCTGAAGCACAGAGAGCTCCTTAGGTAGGACCTGCTTCATACAAATACATTGAATGACATAGCCATGAACCATACCCTTGACGAGGTTAAATCTATTTGGGCACATAAAACTAAACTGTGAATCAATGAAAGATTAACTACATAGAAAAGAAGAGTTCAAAGAAGATCAAATCAGTGGGGAAAGAGACTTCACTTTGCTGCCTCCTCTATTCGCTTTTGTGAAAATGAAAAATGAGATACCTATAATGATTCAAGCTAGTTAGAAGAGGTTTAACAGCTGTCTAAGTATGCTCTCTGGTTCTCTTGCAAGAGGAAGATGTAAATCAAAAGTGCACAAGGAAATACGAGTGAATGTCAGTATCTGACTGAGGGTAGGAGCATGTGGTAAAGAAGCCACATGGCGAAAGCATCAGGTAACCTAGGAGAGGGCAGGAGTTGGTCAAGAATTTAGTGAATCAATACATATGGCCCTTTGATCTGAGTGGGAGTTCAGTAAGTGGACCAGAAAATTGCAACAGGAGGCATATATAGTAAAGAGGATATTGTTACTATTCTGTAGAGAGATTCTAAGATCTAGTCATAAAACTATTGGGGAAAAGTAGGCCCTGAACTACCTTTTAAACATCAAATCCCTTATAATCCCATATGAATTGTAGACAGAAACTCCAGCTGCTTCCACCACCAGAAAAGAGTCAAATTAAGACTAAGGCAGCCACATTAATTTTAATACACTATTCACTGCAGTGGTCAATCTGCACAAGGCTTATATATCACCCACAAATGGGACATTTTCATAAGAGGATTATTAGACACCTAAGTTAATGAAGAGGTAGGAGACTTTTTCCTCTTTTGCTATTGTCGACTTACTGCTCTTTTTGTGGTAGTGAGGATAGCATCACTCTAAGGTACCTATAGGAAGGTCCACCAGCAGCAGGATGGTTAGGACTTGCTATGCAGTTTTTTCCAGTGTACACTTTAGATGTGTGTGTGTGTGTGTGTGTGTGTGTGTATCTTAGAAGAAAAAAGAACAACGGTGAGGAAGGAAAAAAAGCAAAGGTAATGAAATGAGTCAGATATAAATGTAAATAATGAGAAAGAACATGCAAGAAAAAAATGAAAGACAAAACAGGGCAACAAAAGTATAAGGTGGAAAGCGATAAAATAATTGGTTAGGTGAGGTACACAAGACTATCATTTATATAAATGTTTATATATAAAAATAAAATTACATGCTGCTTCAGGGATACCACATTTACAAGTAGTTTTTTTAAAAACCTACTGGAAAGATTGCATCAAGTTCATAAAATGATTCCCTCTGTTAGGGCAGTAGGGTGAAGAATGGGAATAATTAGGTGAAGAAAAGAAAGCCAGCTTTATCTCTGATTTAAATCCAAAGCAAAATGTGAAAATAGCTTCATTTCTAAATTCCAGGTGGGTGCATTGCTATTTGCTATATTATTCTCCATAGTTTTATGGTGTGTGTGTGTTCAACTTTTCAAAATAGAAAAAGAAGAGGGAGAAATAGAAAGGGTTTTGATAACAAGTGTAAAAAGCATCAAGGTACATGGTCTACAAGCTCATTACCAGACAAGGGAGACAAGCTACTATTTAATGTCACAGCATCCTGAGAGTGACTGTAGGGAAGTTTCTCTCCAGGATAAGGAAAATTATCTTTGGTGTTTCTTCTAGTCTCATTGTGGTTTTCTGATACCCCCTCCAAGAACCACTCTGGCTGCTCAGTGATCATTCTCTATGGCTCAGCTTTGTTTATTTTCTGGGATGCTGATTAGCTGATGTGTTTTTTGTCAACTGGAATTTACAGACACATTACCATGTTTGACAGGCACTGTGAGCTACAGTGCAAGAATTTCCTGAGGAGAAAAGAGCAGCAGGCACTACTAGACGGCTTTAGTCCCTTGCAGCCTAGGTGGTGTTCCCTAGCTCTATTAATGGCATCGGTGTGAAATGTTAAAAATCCCTCACTAAAATTCTTCTTCATCAGGCCCCTGTATTTATAAAAGGCAAATTTTCTTTTAAGCCAATATATAATGATATAAAAGATACTTGTAACACAGATTCTTACTAATAGGCTATGTTTACCAAGCAAGAGAAGCTTTTTGTGTCTTAAGACAGGGAGCAGTAATTAAGCTTCCAGCTAACAGGTTACCCAGGCTCTGAATAGTTGCAGAGCTAGGAAAAGAGAAACTGAGGTGCTGTGAAAGACAAGTGAATAGAGGAAAGTACACAGAAGAAAAAAAAAAAGATTGATTTATATATTATATTGTTCAGGAACTATAGTAGCTCGAAGGAATGCACAAGTTAATGAATTTCTTGAGGTCACATACCGAGGTTAATAGCAGATAGAATCTATGGATTACCTTACATCTGAAGGGGAAGAAACAATGACATGTAGAGCGATTTTTAGATATCATTCAGTCACAAAGCGAGCCTTGAACACAAAATCTAGATATACTGAGAAAGTTTCACTGAAGATTAGAGGTGAAGTGGAATTCCGTGATTTAAAAAGTACATACTATTTTTTGTGTGTGTGTCTATTTTTCTAAGTCATGTCAATACACACTATCAGTCTGCTAACTGCATTTTACCAGAAATAAAACTAGGTAAAACATGTCTGAGGGTCACAAAGCAATGAAGGTTATAAATTACCACTTTTAGGCCTGTTGCTTAGCTACCAAACCAGTCTGTCTTCTTACCCTGTAACTGCCTGCAGCATTATTTGCGGTCGTTTAAATATATTTGAGCAAATTCTGAGGTAGGGACCAAGAAATTATTATATGAACTCAATTAAATGAAAGAAAAACTTCTTGAATGCTTAAGATAAAAATCTATGGCCTGCGCTAGAGTCAGAAAGTACTAAAAAGGTAAACTGCAGCTTTAGAGTATTTCTGGTCCCTGGTAGAAATTTCAGTAGTAGAACTAAGAAGCAAGGGAACAATTGATCACTCACCTGAAAGTGACTGCCAGAAAGCACTCTCTTTGGTGGTTTTATGCTAAAGAAGAGTCTGATTTGTTTCCTGTCTGATGGGAATTGGCAGTTAAGCTGCCAATCTTCTAACTTGTTATAGACATATGCTATATACATATGTTATGACCATGTGCATTTATCCATGTGAATATACACACACAAAAAAATTACCACTCCCAAATATATTTATGTAGGTAGAGATTTATTAAGGAGACATCGGTACCTTGTTTGAGATGGTAGGAGCTAAATATTATATAACCATGGTACAATTTCTCTTATTACTAAATGAGTCGAAAAAGAAAAGAAAAAAATAAGCACAGTGAAATCAAAACAAAGAACTGAGTTCTAGCAGATGCCTCTCCTGTGTGATTTTTTTTTTCCTAAAGAGGATGAAATGCAGATGAAAATGAAAAGTGAAAGTTTAAATGTGTTTTGTATAAATGTGAGGAGTAAACATATTGAGTGGCTGAATTAGTTGCATATGTGTTGAGAGAAGCGTGATATTTGAAGAGCTAAAATTGGAGGTGAGCAATGACAATAACCAAGAAATAAATTGTCTAGGTGTTAGTTTCAATACAGGAGATGAGAAATAAATAGGGACTGGAAAGAAGATAGGGAAACATTTTGATCAAGTTAGGTTTGGTAGGGGTTTGAGAATATGAGATGAGAGGAAAATTGGCTGAGTACAGGATTAAGGGAAAGGAAGAGTGAGAAGCTCATACTCACATACTAGGTAGGGGTCCCTAACCCCCAGAGCCAAAGACCAGGAACTGGGCCGTACAGCAGGAGGTAAATGGCAGGCAAGCCAGCAAAGCTTCATCTGTATTTGCAGTTGCTCCTCAGTGCTAGCATCACCACCATCAGCTCCACCTAGATCATCAGGCATTAGATTCTCATAGGAGCACAAGTCCCAGGTGCCAAAAAGGTTGGAACTACTGCTATACGTAACCACATAAATATAATTTCAGGTTAACTTGCAAGGGTGACATTAATATGCAGTTAAAAGGACAGATAAAAATAGCAAAATAAGTGAGGAAGAAGTATGCTATTTGGTAACTAAGAGAGATCTAAATGTTTATATCATGAAAACTTAGTTATCCAAAGTGGTGTCTCAGGATGATGGAGGGTAAGTCTTCCAAGTAAGAGAATATCTAAAATAATGAGAGTTTAACCCCTTAAATCCCATTATGAAATAAAGTAATCATTTTGTTGAAAATCTCGCTGAGATATACAACACTCCTCCCTGCTCAAATAAATATGCGGAATAGTGTTTATCCTTTTCTTGGTAACATAGAATCCACATTGTGAGTATCATGCTGTCATTCTGGATATCTCCAAGCCACTGAGGACTTCTGATTTCAGACTGGAGTCACTGAATTCCTCCAGCCTTCTAGTCTATTCCAGTTGCCAGTTCTTAACATCTCTTCCCTATGTGGCACGTCCAATGGTGTGGAAGGTAGCCTCTATACCGAATGACCTCAGACTCTGCTGCTCCAGTTACTTATTCAGTTTCTTCCTTTGTCCCTGGACCAGCTTCCCAGGCATCTTTTGCTCACTTTCTGGTTGTAACCTAACATAAAGATTGACAGAGGAGAAATTTGTTTTAGTCATTTTATGTTATATTGACTCACAAAGAGAAATGTGGTTCTACTCTGCTAAGTAGCAAAATGTGAGATTCATGCATGAGCTAGCTATATTCTTACTTAGAGATATTTTATGATAAATTTTGGATAGTGAATATTATATACCACTTGATAGCTAAGGGGGTGGGTGCCTTGATATTATCACCTTGTATTTCTGTTTTTTTCTCTCATTTCTGGTTTTTTCCTTACACCATTCTTGTTCAGACTGTCCACACTCAGCCTTGATCATTTTCCAATTTTTACATTGTTCCTTCTGGGCTGGAGCAAGAGCGTCAGAGAAGCCCTGATCTCTTGTCCATTCCAAAGTAGGATAGACATAAAATTAGAACTTTTGGAAAACATGTCACCACCTTAAACAACAAAATCTTCCACAACTCCTACTTCTTAGCCATCTCTCTTTCTTTCAGAAAGGAGACAGGAGAGATTAGATGAAATGAGGTAAAGTATTTCCTCCCTTGAGAATCTGCTTGCTCAGTAACTTAAGGTGTTGCTACGACGCCTAATATCTCCTTTGATTTAAATGTCTTAGGTTAGGTACAGCCACACTGAATGTGAATACGTGCCCAAGCTTAATACGAATGGCGTACATGCCTCAAAGGGTTTTTGTTATACCTCTCTCTGAAATTGGTAGGTATAGATAAATAACCCTCCTTATTTCAGAGGGAGAGTTCCAGGTTTGTCTTTGGGCTTTACTTTGATTTTGTCTTATTTAAAAGGGATGTATCCTGCACTCAGCAGTCAAAAAAGTTTCTTCATTACTTAGAAGTGTCTGGATGTAATGACAAAGAACCAGAGACAAAGAGAGTGAAAAATATTAATGCCTTAAGAACTAGGCATGAGAATCTGAAAGTCCCTCCAAAAAACAAAATCAAACAAACAAACTAAAACCCCATAGAATTCAAGAAGGCGGCATGAGTGAGCAAAGAGAAGGCAAGATAACCAAAAAAGCAAGAATGAAATACTGAGCTAGACTCAAGCTAAAGGTATACACTCATTCCTAAAGAAGGAGCTGGTTGGTAGTCAAAGGCCAAACTGTCCTTATGTGGTATGTTTGTTTCTCAAATGACTGATAACAAGAGAACTCCAACTGTAACTTTCTGAGGTCACTCTTCCCGTAGTTTATTTTTTAAATAGCTCAATCCTCCATTCTTCATAATCCTGTGAGAATTTTACATGTTTCACACACTTCTGAGAGTTACTAGAGTCAAATGCTTTCATGAACACCTCTTATCCTGCTTCATAACAAAATCAACGAAAATTAAATATTACACATCTGTGTTTTTAAAGTCCTTCAACAAACTCACCCACCATAAGAATCTTTAAACCTTGCATTTTATAGTGTCCCTAACCTCTACCTCCCAGGATACTTGAGTAAATTCTAGGTCCCTTTTTATGCAAAGTTATTCAGCACTCAGCTGTTCCCTCCCTTTCACGATTATGACTGCACATTGGAATCACCTGAGAAGCTTATAGCACACCAGCATCCAGGCCCCGCCCTATACCAAATGAACAGTGTTGGTGGGTGAGGTTAGAATTATCATTATATATTAGAAACTCCCCAGGTGATTCTAATGTACAGATAGAGCTGAGAACTTTTCTAGGCCAGTGCTTCTGAAATTTTACTGTGCATGAAAACCATGGCGGGAGGCAGGTGGGGGAACTCTTGTTAAAATGAAAGTTCTAATTCAGTAGACCTTAGGTAGGGCTCATGACTCTGCATTCTAATAAGCACCCAGTACCACACTTTAAGCATGATTCTAAGCTATTGATCTCCAAACCTGCTGCACACTGGAATCACCTGGGGAGATTTAAAAACTGATGCCTGGGTCCTAACCCCAGACAAAAGAATTTTAAAATTTTCCTAGCTGCTTCCAAATCTATTTTAGACCATGAATGCAGGAAGAGTGAGTTTGTCATATCTATCATCTTTTCCATTTCCAAATCAAAAGCCATCTCTCCCATATGAATCTGGATGCTCCCCTAGTATTCAAAAGCTTCTATAGTTGGCCCTTATCTTAAACAGCATTTTTCCAACCCAATTAAAGGATATTATATGTGTGTCTAAGACATCAACTTAGTAAGTCATTAATTATTGTCAACTAATATTTTTATTTCCAAAGACCCAATACAGTAATGCCTTTAAGTATTATCTTTAGCAGATATTTCTAAACCCAGGTGGACTCTTTCACTCATCAAATCTCAACAATAAGACCAATAAGAAATTGCTCCATAATTGGCACCCTGACATGGGCTCTTTATAAAATTAGTACTTAAAAAAGAATGCCAAGGTCTTAACCTGGGGGTAGCCAATGAGCTATTTATTGTATAGGAGTCCCACTGTATGTCAAGATAATCACTAGTGAGTCTATATGGATAATCTTTGGTTGATTACAGCATGGGCTTTATAAACTGACATTCCTGTGTTCAAATTCTCTATTTAAAGTATTGCCTGTATGACCTTGGACAGGTTTACAAACTTCTGAGTTCAATTTTTCCTGTCTGTAAGAATTAAAATAATTAAGCCTGCACTATACACACACAAACACTATATACATATATAGTACACATAATACATATCTAAAGAGAATTTAAAGAGAAATATATATATTAAGTCACTGCCTGTCCATAACACTGTGCTTAATAAAGATTAGCATCCTTTCTTTGCATATTATGCTGTAGGCAGTTTGCAATTAAAGCTGGCAAGTCAGATTTTTAAAGCCATCAGTACTTTCATAGCTTGATTTTATAACCATTTCTAATTCAAAGGAACACTATAAAGCAGAGCAGTTATAGAGAACTGTGAGGGTAGTAGATACGTTTTCTGTATTTGAAAAGCATACCACTTACTGTCACGCAGGATAAACATAAATATATACGTACTAAAACACACAGCTAGTTTCAGCTGTGCAAAGAATCAAACCTAAGGACTGTACTGTTGCTGAGAGACCAGGCCCTGGGGCCATCTATCTGTGAAAGCTGCATAAAAATGATGAGTTCGTATAGAATTTTTAGGGCACAAGGGAAGAGTCTTGGTGTGGCAGAAAAGAGAAAGAGGTCAGGTGAACAAAGGTGACTACTATTGGCAGGGTTTCCTGGCAATACACTTACATCAAGAAAATTTTACAGATCAGTATTTAATGACCTATATTTTTTAATGACTGAATATAAAATGAATTAGATTTTTAAAACTTAAAATTCTAAGGTACTTTGGGATTCTCCTTTGTCTTTTCTATCAATTCTGTAATGTTATATACAAGAGACATAACTCAAGGGATTTAAAGAGTATCCTATTATCTTGAAGATCTGTCTGATCTGCAATTGCCTTGCTGTTGTGTGCTTTTTCTGAAGAAACTAGAGATGTTTGAATAGTTTTCACTCCAGACTACTTTTAAGTCTTTTCCTAAAGTGAAATGTGTGTTTGTCATGTGTATTTGGCAGGAAGGACAGGAAAGTAGATAGAGCTTTCATTGTACTTGATACTCTGACAATTTGAGTTTCATTCATCTATAATGAGATGGCTAAATTTCACTATAAATAGTAGCCGTACCATCCTCTGATCAACAGGCTCCATGCTTGTGTAACCAGATGGTATAAATGTCCATGCCAAAAAGTCAGCAGACTCACTTCATATTAACAATGTTGAATTGATCAAATGTCCTTTAAGATTATAGGTAAATGGATGCTGTGATATGAGATAGCTAGAATAGCCAGCAGATTTTCCAGCACTACTCAGCACTATTCTGAGCTCAGCTGTCTTTATATCATTTTTCTACTCTTCTTTTTAAAAAAATCATCTATTAAGGGCACATGAAAACAAGGATTATTGCAAAATCCAACTCTCTCACTACACTGTTGACTCTAAAGAGGTCAGGAATCACTCTTCTAACTTCTTATATGTAGAGCCTTAAAAAAGATGTGTCTCTACTAAGAAAGGCACAAGTCTTTTCAGTATTCAAGCGCTATACATAGTACAACTGGATGGGTTGTCTATCATGGTTAAGTCTTTATGGATTCAATACCTGCTTCATTTTTATACTCAAGTTGTGGTGGTTTAATATTTAAGTTCCATGGAACTGCACAATGAGTACACAACAACAAAATGCTATAAAATCTGCAGTACTTGAACCTATCATTTAGCTGAGATTGCAGGGCAAAAAAAAAAAAAAAAAAAAAAAATCCAAAATCTAAAGAAATGTACTCCAAGGATAAATGAAAAGCAAAAAACTTGCTAACCTGGGGTAGATGCTACTGGACACACAAAATAACAATTCAGCTAAAATCTTTAAAGAATTGCTACAGACTGAGTGTGGGCTAGCCAGAAAATATAGAACTTCTGGGGGCTGCAGACATAAAGGGAACTTGTACCCACTCGCAGGCCCACTCTGCACGGATCTTGCCAAATGTTCACACGAAAAGCTGGTGAGACTACTAAGAAAGTCTCCCATGAGATATAATGCTAGGGAGGGAATAGTATACTGGAAAAGTACAAAACCCCACTTGTATTCTTCTCTCCTAGGAGCAAAGGCCTTAAACTGTTAAAGGGAAACAGAGTCTGATGACAACTCATAGCTAAGGGGTTGGTGTAGGAAAAAACTCTCTAACCCTAGGGGAGGGGCAGGAACAAGTGCTGGGCCCAGACCATTAAAGGACTCTCCAGGCGGGTAAGTGACAACATCATGAGAAGGTTCTACTTCCATAACCCGGAACACAGTACCTTCCTAAAACTCAATTTTAATTAGAACAACAGAGAATACCCCAACACACACACACACACACACACACACACACACACACACACGACCCTATCATGATGCAACTAAAGTTGAGTAACAAGAAAAAGCAGTCTACTTTTGGGAAAGGAGTGAGATCATGGAGGCAGACCCTCTCTGAGACACAGCTCAAGGAGGAGATATAAAGCAGAGGATGGAACATCCATTCAGAAAATCCTTCTAACAAACCAACCAGCACCCTTAACACAAGGTAATGCTAAAAGATCTGACATTGATTTTACACAAAATGTACCCATAGCAACCATGATATGCAAACAGAGCTTGACTTCTGACTTGACTGACTCCAACTCCCCCTATGTTAAAGACTTAGCAGAAGGAAAGGTGTTATACTATCTTTAGACATAAAAATCTTTTATTTCAGTCTTTGCTATCCTATACAAGATATCTAAATGCCAACGGGAAGTTACAAGGCATCAAAGCAAGTAAAAACAATACTCATCAAGAAACAAAGCAATAAATATACTCAGTCTCAAATATGGTACAGATGTTGGAAACAACAGACTAGTAATTATAAGTAACTATGATTAATATATAAAAGACTCATGCAGAAAAGGTAGACAACATGCAAAATCACATGGTAATTTCAGTAGAGAAACCAAAGCCATAACAAACAAAAATTCAATGAAAATGCTAGAAATTAAAATATAACACAGATGAAGAATGGTTTCAATGGGAAAACAATAGACTTGACTGTAGAATAAGTGAAATTTAAGATAAGTCAAAAGAAATTAACCAAATGAAACAGAAAGGGGAAAATTGGTTAAAAAAAATAGACCATGGAACAATATCAAACAATCTAACATATGTGTAATCAAAATCCCAGAAGAAGCAAAAGGAACAAAACGGAAAAAAAAAATGTAATAAAACAATGGCTGAAAATCTTTCAAAAATAAATGACAGACATCAAACTACAAATCCAAGAAGCCTAGTGATCTCCAAAAAGAATAAATACAAAAATATACAAGAAAATAATGACGCACATCATATTCAAACTGTTGAAAACCAAAGACAAAGGAACAGTGTTGAACACAGCTAGGGGATCAGGGGGTAAATATATAATATAGTTGCACAACACATAATGACATTGGGTCACTGAGCTGAAAAATTCCTATCACCTAGGACATCATAGCCACTGTAACGTCGTAGTACAATGCATTGCACACATAGTCTAAACAAAACTACTGTGTTACTAGTTGTTTAAAAGTATAAAACACACAATTATGTATAGTGCATAACACTTAATAATGATAATAAATGATGATGTTACTGGTTCTTATACTTACCATATTATACTTTTTATATTTATTTTAGAGTGTATTCTTTCTACTTAAAAAAGGTTTGCTATAAAACAGCATGCTATGTTATACCTACAGCAGCCTTATACATATCATGTTTACCATGTCTCTTGATTGCATCATTTTCTCTTGACTTGATTTAATCTTGTGTTGTTTTTGTATAGTGACATGCTATACAGTCTTGTAGCCTAGGAGTAATGGGCTATACTACATAGCCCAGCCATGTAGTAAGATAAACCATCTAGGTTTATATAAATGCACTCTATGATGTTCACACAACAATGAAATTGCCTAACAATTCATTTCTCGGAATGCACCCCTTCATTAAATGGTGAATGACTGTATACAGAACAAAGATAAGAATTATAGCAAACCTCATCAAAAACAATACAAAGAAAATAATTGAGTGGCATCTTGAGAAAAACTGTTAACCCACTGCTATACCCAGTGAGATTTCTGTCAAAATAAAAGAGAAAGAAAATGTACTTCAGACAAATAAACTCAGAAAGAGTTTATGGCCAGCAGACCTGCACTATACCTAATATTAAGAAAGTTCTTTGTCTATGGCCGTGTTACCCTGAACGTGCCTAATCTCATCTGATCTTGGAAGCTAACCAGCATCGGGCCTCTTTTGTAATTGGATGGGAGACCACCTAGGAATAACCAGGTGCTGTAGGTTAAAAAAAAAAAAAAGAAAGTTTTTCAGGCACATGATACCAGTCACAAACTTGGATCTACAGAAATAAATGAAGAGCACCAGAAATTAAATAAGAAGTCAAATATAAAACTCATTTTTTCTAATTTTTAATTGCTGTAAACCACAACTGACTGCCTAAAGCAAAAATAGTAGCAATGTGTTATATGATTATAGTATATGTAAAAGTAAATGTATGACAACAATAGTACAATGAGAGGGAGGGATTGTGCGTACACTGTTGTAAGGTCCTTACACCATATATAAAGTGCTGTAATATAAACTCTATTTAAAGAGAACACTGTCAGTGGTAGGGCAAGCATTAACTATTTTAAGAAAAAGAATAATAATAAGCTGATAGTGGTTAAAAAATAGAATAATATATTCAGTCCAAAATAAGGCTTAAGCAGAGGAAAAAAAATAAGTAGAAAGTATTATATAAAAAACAACTGACAAGGTGATAGATTTTTAGATGTCCAACCATCTAAATAACTACATTGAACGTAAAGAGTAAATACATCAATTTAAAACACAAGTTGTCATATTGAATAAAAGAGCACAAAAAAACTATATAATGTCTACAAGATTCCTACTTTAAATATAAAGCCACAGATCAATTAAAAGTAAAAAGATAGAAAGATATACTATGCAAATACTAATGAAAGAAAGCTGGAATATCTATATTAATATTAGACAAAGCAGACAGGAGAACAAAAAATATTGTCAGGGATGAAAGAAACATTAAATAATAATAAAGGGGTCGATTCTCCAAGAAGACATAATAATCTAAAATATATGTGCACTACACAACACAGATTAAAATTACATAAGGCAAAAACTAATATAAATGAAAGGAGAAATAAATAAATTTATAATTATGATTGAAAATTTCAACACTACTCCCAGTAATGGAAAAAATAAGTAAGCAAAAAATGAATAAGGATATAGAAGACCTATCAACCAATTTAACCTCACTTATATTTATACAATACACTACCAAACAACAGCAGAATACACATAATTTTCAAGAGCACATGGTACTTTCACCAAGATAGGCCATATTTTGGGTTATAAAACAACCTTAACAAATACAAAAGAATTGAAATTACACAAATAACCTTCTCAAACCTCACATATAATCATACCAATGCAATCAAAAATAAACTTAATACTTTCTACCTACTCACTCGGAAATATTTTTTTAATACTAAAATACAATTTTCAAAAAGATTGCTAGAATAGACATACACACACAGCTAATGGGAGTGTACATTGGTAAAATCATTGAAGAGAATTTAAGGCCATTTATTACAAACCTCAAATTTTGCATAATATAACATAAATTTACCTTGTAAAAATTAACAATAAATAAAGCATAAAAAATCTGCACAAGGCTATATATAAAATTTTAATTTCAGTATTATTTACAATAGTAAAAACTGGCAGTAACTTAAATATGTATTGATATATTAACTCATATAACAAATAAATATCCATGCAGTAAATACTATGTACCAAGAACTGTTCTAGACAGTAGACAATAAGAAAATCAAATGTTCTATTTCCACAGACATTTCATTTTAGCAAGCAAGAGAAACCATAAAAAAGTAAACCATATATATGTATATGTATATATATATACACACACATATATGTATATGTGTATGTATATGTATACACACACACACACACATACACACACACACACACACTGCATACATATGTATGATATAATTTCCAGGAGCAAAAAGAAAATTTATAAAGTTGGAAAGTAAATTTTAGCACATTTACACAATGGCATACTATGTAGCCATTAAAATCAAATGTAGGAAAAAAATATTGATGTGGGAAGATGTTTCCATTATATTGCAATTTATAATATACACTATAAGACATACATATAAACTAAATGATTCCATGTTTGTCACAGCAAAAAAGTGTGGTATCAGAAAAATAATGCAGGAATATACCTTAAAATTGTTAGTAATTATTTTTCAATTGTCGATTTTTTCCTTTAAACCCTTTGTTTTCCAGGTTTTCTGACCTGTATATATATTACTTTTGTAATGAGAAAAAAATATATTCTTGAAAATGAGGTGATGCCATGAACGAAAACAAAAAAGAAAGAAAGAAAGAAAGAAAGAAAGAAAGAAAGAAAGAAAGAAAGAAAGAAAGAAAGAAAAGGAAGGAAGGAAGGAAGGAAGGAAGGAAGGAAGGAAGGAAGGAAGGAAGGAAGAAAAGAAGGAAGGAAGAAAAGAAAAGGAAAAAAAGAAAGAGGAAGGAAGGGTAAGAGAGAGGGAGGGAACAGTTTGGGTCTAGTGGTTCTTTACATCTCTTTGTTTATATTTTAGGATGGGATATTTCATAAAATGTATAGGTCTAAGAGAAAGGGTAAATGCAGATGCTGGTCAAAAATGCAAGAGAGAGAGGTTGTTTAGATTAGATTTTAAAAAGATGGAGATTAGGGGTCCTAGGCACAGGAAGTAAACCAGCCTTGAAGAAAAAGGAAAAAACAGAAGATGAACAAAACTGCAAAGACAGTTTAGATAATGCATAAAAGCATAGTTTAGAAGAAAACAAAGTTGGAAAATTAAGATTTGTATGGCCAAATGAGATGTGAAAACACATCAACTTACGTGAATAAAGGATTATTGAAAAAGTATGAGGCACCAATCACATTCAGAGAAACCCAGTAATACGGAGACCCACCAATGCAGTCATAAGACTTTCTCCAGACTGCCTTTGCAGTATGAAAACAGGAGCAGAACTGAGATTTAAAAATAAATTGTTTCTCTCAATTAACGCTTGCAAAACACTTTAAAGTCCATTCGTGAGTTATGCCATAGGAAAACAAGTACTGTCTTTAACTGAATATTTTATATTTTGCAAAAGCATGGACATGAACTGTTTGGTGGAATTCTTCTTGTATTCATTGTGTTATTCGCCTTATCTTTAAAAAACTTTTTCTCATGTTTGCGAATGAGGTTCATCAGTGTTAATATGAGGTGTATTACCTATCTCAGACGTATTTGAATTTGGGTGGGTTGACTAACTCTAGGTAGTATAAGTAGAGCCAGTGTTTTATATTCCACTATCGCACCTTCATCTTTTAAATTTGAAACTTTCCCTTATTATAGTTAGGGAAACAAGGCAAAAACAAACAAACAAACAAACAAAAACAAGAAACAAAACACATTTCTCTCACATTACTTCAAAAGGCCTCTGATTCGTATAAGAGCAGCTATATCATGTGGCAATGTGCTACTTTGATTCTGCTGACTTCTACAATCACCATATTCAATCCTGATAATGATTGAAAAATCCCACCAAGTTAAGCGCAGAAAATCCCACAGGAGAACGGAGAAAAGTGAAGGCATCACAACCAGAGACCTGATAGTTAACGTTAAATTGGATCCAGCCCACTATATAATAACAAAGGGCAACAGGACAGTTAGCTAATGGGACCAAAACATCGCTTTTACTACTATCGAAAACTTGCATAGAGGTATGGGGCAACAGTGGACTTCCTAATTGTGACCTGCAGGATGGGGTACACTAACCTCACATAGTTACTGGCATAACATTGGATAAACGGCCAGACTTCCCCATACAGGAACCTTCCCGGTAAAGGATAGACTTTACCGGGTACAGCATAGAGGAGCCGGCCTCAACTTGTACTGCCTGACAACTGAGCTCTCCCAAGATGAGTGGGGTAAAGCAGAACCAGGCATGCTCAGTTCTACCCCTCTCTCAAATCAACCAATAAGGTGATGTCCTTTGTCTTTCGGTCAATGACGGGGGTAGAGGATAACAAGCGTGTTAAGAGAAAAGCCTTCCTCAGGGAAATTGGAGGAGCAAAGAATAAGAATTCCTCCCCTTAATAAGAATAAGAATTTCTCAGCCTTACCTCAGGCTGACATCGACACTACCTTTAAGAGACTGTTTGAAAGGAGATGGGTCCCTCTGGGCTGATCTTTGAGATCATACCATGCATGTACTACAGAAGCCTCCAAGCAGCATTTCACAGTGAAAGGAGAAAGGGTGCTCTTATTTTCTAACTGCTCGCTCCTTTAGGGTACCAGAGACCTTTGACAGTTTAAGCATCAAGGTAAAATGGAGTGAGCCTTCTCATTGCAAGTAAGGTAAAAAACAATATTCAAAAAGTAATTGTTAATTTTTATTTTTATTGAAGTAATGTATGCAGAGTTTCAAGGCTTACAACGGAAACAAGAGTCCCCTGCCTCCAAACTATTATGCTTACCAACAGGACAGTAACTTTCAACGTTGAGGCTCTTTTTTTCTGGCACTTAATTTCATATTGAAATATAACCCTAATCTTTTATGCCTTGATTCACCAATTTAAACGTTAGTTTTTAACTTCCTCGTACTTGAAGACATTGGCAGTCTTACCCAACTTTCCCCATCCCACAAAATTAAAAATAACTTTGTATTAAGTTGGTATAAATATTTTATAAATATTTTTACATAAATATTTTTTACATATACTTCATACTATTACATTTTCTTAATCACATTCCATTTCCTCCTGAAGTTAACAATTTATTCGCTTTTTTAATAATTTTATTTATTATTATTATTGTTGTTATCCATCGTTTTTCTCACAGCTTCTAACAGACTATGGTTTCACTTTTCCAGTCAGACCTTTTCTTTTTTTTTTTTTAACTGTCAGTTCTATGTGTTTCCTGAAGTTTCTCTGGTCTCTCTTGCTGCTCTCTCGGCTGATTGCACAGTTTTCTTTCTGGCATTTGCATTTGCCATCATCTCAGGAACCACCTTCAGGTCTCTCTAGTGTTGGATCTCCTTTTCAGATTCCATGTCATCTTTTTCTTGAATTAACTCTTGATTTTAGAGTAACTAAAAATTTTAGAGTAACTACCTAAAAATTAGAGACATGGCATTATGCTGTTCTCATAATTTCTTTATAATTTGTCTACAGATAGAGTATGGTGTTGAAAATCATTTTCATCATAGTTTTTAAGGTATTCTTCCTTCAGATGGCTATTGAAAAATCTGCTGTCATTCTTAATCCTAATAATTTAAATGTAACCTGCTTTGTTTTCTTCTGTGGCAAATTTTGAGATTTTCATCGTTATCCTGGTGTTCTGAATTTCATGAGGAAGTATCTTGGTTTGGATCTATTTTACTTTTTTTTTTTTTAAATTAATTGTCCTGGTCCCTCAGAAGTCACTTTCAAGCTAGATTCATATTCTTCATTAATGGAAATTTTTTTGTATTATTTCATTAATAATTTTCCTTCCCATTTTCTCTATGTTATCTTTCTGGATCATCTATTATTCAAATATTAACATTGTTAAACCAATTTTTGATTTTCATATCTTTTCCCACCTTTTACCCTTTTATTTTGTTTTCTGAGATATTTCTTTGACTTTATTTTCCAACCAGTATTTTGATTTTTTTTTTATTTTGGGTATCATCTTTTACTTTCTAATAATTTATTCTTAATTTGCCATAATTTAAATTTGTATCATCTAGTTTTTATTTTTTGATAATAGCATCATTGCCTCTCTGAGGGTATGAATCATAGTTTTTTTAAGTTATCCTCTGATTCCTAAATTGCTTATATTTTTGTCAAATTCCTTTTTTGTTTGTTTTGCTCTTTTTTTTCATGGAGAGATTCCCCAATTTGAATGTGATTCTTCGTGGCTTATTCATATTTAAAAGTGATGTACTCTAAGGCTGTGGCAGGAGAATGGGCACATGCTGCATGAAGAGTGAGGACCAGATTTCTTTCTAATCCTAATTTATATTTTAAACCAATTCATTTGTTTTTAGTCCCCTTCTTAATACTTGTCTTAGTTCATTCAGGATACTATAACACAATAACATAGACTAGGTGACTTATAAACAGCAGAAATTTGCAGCTCACAGTTCAGAACCCTGAAAGTCCAAGGTCAGCTTGCCAACATGGTCAGGTTCTGGTGAGGGTCTTCTTCCAGGCTGCAGGTTGCAGATTTCTCATATATCCTCACATGGTGAAAAGAACATTGGAGTTACCTAGGGCCCTTTTTATAAGGGCACTAATTCCATTCATGAGGGCTTCTCCCTCCTGCCCTAAACACTTTCCAAAAGTCCTTACTTCCTAATACCATCACTTTGGGGGTTAAAATTACAATAAATGAATTTGGGGGGGGTGTAGGGGGACACAAATATTCAGACCATGACACTCCTCCTTCTGTCTGGTTAATTGGTGTCTCTAATGTCTGAGCCTTTCCACAGTTTGACAAATGAGTAAGTTTGCACTTTGTTCTCTCCCTTTGCTTGCTTTTAAGATTTATTTTCCTTCGTCCTCTTATATGTTTCTTCCATCACTTGCCACATTTCTACCAATTTTTACCTTTCTTGTCCATTGCTGTCTTCTCTCCCATTCTCATTGTCATGTATTTTATAAAGGAGTACCTGTTTTATTCCTTACTGTAATCATGCTATAATTTGGGAGGCAGCAGAGATTAACACATTTGTTTAATCAGCTGTTTACCTGACAGGTCTCAGTGAATTTTGAAGTGACTTTACTGTGCTAGGCATGACATACCAAGCAGTAAAGCATTTGGTTTCTGCCCTGAAAATCTTAGGAATTAAATTTCACTTTGAGATAAATAGTTCAGGAGTACAAATGAATGCTATAGACAAGTCATATGATTGTTTAGATGAAGTATCAAGTGATATGTGACCTTGATGTAAAAGAATCAATAGGCTCTGAGTCTTGAGGAAGGAGGGAGGCTGTGTCCCAGGCCCAGGAACTGAAGAACTATGTGTCTGAAATGGAATAAAAACTCCAAATTCCAGTACATGTTTCACACTGATGGTTGAAGTCTATTTGATCTATTGATTTATTCCTAAAGTTCCTTCTCCTACCCATAAGCATGTGTAACTCCTAAAACGATTTAATTGATTTGCTGTAATATTATAGTTTAAATCTTTATACAGACAACATCTTAAATTACAAAAATTTTTAGCTAGTCCCTGCCTATATTCATCTCTAAAATGTTTTGTTGAAACTTATTCATCTAGCTCATAGTCTCTTAATTTTTCTTTAATCTTTTAAGAAATAAAGTAAGATAATAGGTATACTTCTTGATGTCTTTCCCCCGATTCTTCCCAAGTTCCAGAAAAATTACACATATACACTGCATTCTTATATGACATATATGTATAGATATCTCTCTTTAAACCAAGAAAGAGATACTTATAGCTACGTTTGAGGAGGTAAAAGGGCCAGAAGTTGTTACTGTTTCATTTTACAAAATCAAAACATGTACAAACCCTGTCATAGCTTCAGGTTTTAAGTTTTAGGGCTTCACAGAAACTTTCAGAATTTCAATCACAGCTTTCTAAAATTTTACAACACTGCCAAGTCAAACAGCAACAGTTTGTGAGATTTATCTGCAGAACACGTGGCTGATGACCTTTAAGGCAACTTGCCTCATATGTCAACTAGAAAAAGACATGAGCTATAACTAATGAGATTAGTTGCTTTTCTTATTTTTGCCCATTTATGTAACTCAGTATCTGGTATAATAAATACAGTATAAGGTCATAGAGGTGTTTTTAAGGACAGTTTTTCTCTAAAAGATGTCATATTTGAAACTAATTATTAAGAAAATTAGAGTTTTTGGCATTTTGATCTAAAATATGTCAGTGTTTCTCAAAGTAATTGGGTTGAATTTTTCTACAAATGTGTATATTGGCTTATGTTAATCTTGGCTGAACAAACTGTTACAATGAGATTGCGTTTAAAACAACTGGTGGGAATTGTGGAAAATACATTTCTACCACTAATAACTTGCCTCCATATTGCACATCTCTTTGAACAGCTCAAAGGAGTTTATAAGACATTTATTTAAAATGCCTTATAAACATTTATTTATTTTAAAAAAATGTCTAATAATATCTTACAAATACCAGACATTACTTTTATTACGAACAATTTTTTTCCCATAAGGGATGATTATTGATAAATTATTACAGATAAGAAAACTGAACTATTGATGCAGGTTTTATTTACCAGTAAGAGAGCTTTGTCCTAAAACAAGTAACAACAATGCTTACATTAGGTTTTATATGATCCATAGTTATCACCAAAAGTAGAATCATGTCTAGGTTAATGATAGTCTACAGCCTGAAAACATGAAAGGGTTCTGCTACTCTAGGGTATTTAGTGCAATATTTTCTGACTTTAGTTATACAACCCTGAGGTTAAATGTTGGTCTACTACCTCTAAGCTGTTTAACATGAGGCAAATGTCTTCACTTCTCAGGTTGTTGATAAAAGTAAAGGCACCAGATTATGGCAGATAACAAATGGAGACTATTATTAACTTACATAACAGGGCAGAAGTTAATGCATCAAGACTTGCTGGTTCCTGGTCAAAAAGGCAAAAACCTGTCTGTCTTGAAGGAGATGCATTTAGGTGGAAATTTTGACAGACCTCTTCAAGAGAAATATGGTCTATTCTTTTTGGTTCTATATTCTAGACAATACTTTGTACTTTTGTCTAATAACCTAAGATATTTTTTTGTTTTCTTTTTCTCTGCATAAAAAAATTGTCACCTTCACTGTTCTTAAAATTACAAAACTAACAATAAATCATAATACACCTTTATGTATTATTCTGGATAACAAATTTTCCTGCATTTTTGAGGCTATGCATTATGTTTCAAATGTTATGTATTTTGGACAGAAGCATTTTAAAGCCATATTACATACTTTCCTGAGTTAAATAGACTATTTGAAATATCATTTAAAGTATTTTTAATGACCGATGTTCTTTATTGTTAGCAACTATTGGATCATGCTCTATTCATTATTTAAATAAACAATTATTGAATACGTCAATGAAAATAAAATTCATTTCTTGATGAACCTACATTATAGTATGAGAGAGAGAGAAGAGAATTAAAAGCTATAGAGCAACTTTACAATAACTGTACTACAGATAACCACGAGGTACTGTAGGGGTTCAGAAATGGAGCACCTTAATTCAAAGCAGGAATGTGTGCTTTGGGGTAAGAACTAGGAATGTTTTATTTTTAAAAATAAAAAGAAGTTAGCTAACTAAAGAAGAGGGAAGGGTATAGGAACTTTTAGGAACTCAAAGGAATGGTTTGGCACTATAATAAGGTGCAGGTGGTAAAATTGCAAGATAGTTAATGATGGAGAGGTAGGCATTGATGAGATAATGAAGAATTTTGAATGCTAGGCTTAAGAATTTGACATTTATCATGAAGGCTATTAGGAGCCATTGGAGACTTTAAGAAGACTTAGATGATCAGACTCATATTTTGGAAAGATTATTCCAGCAGCAATGTGAAGAATACATAGCAGAAAAATGAGACTAGTGATAAAAAAAGCAAATTAAGGGCCTAGTGCAGGATTCCTGGAAGTGCAGGTTCTGACAGCTCTGGAAGTGTTGGGGAGACTGGGGATATAAAAAGAAAGAGATAAATACAGGAATGAATAAGAAAATTGACCTGGTCTCAGCAATTACAGAGTAGAAAGTATTGGGCATATTTTCCGCTGTAAATACCTATTAAACTAGAGAAATATACAAAGGAATTACAATTTTTTTTTCTAGCATTGGATGAAAGAGAGAAGAGTTGTAATCCAAAGAGAAAGGAGATAGATGATGTAAGCTTACAATCACCAGGTTTCTGGCTGACGACATGTTCCAAGCTATAACACTGATTAGTAGAGCCCGCATACAGAGAAGTGATCTTGCTGGTGAGAAGAGAGATTAATATTCACAGATTCTGAAGTGACTGGAATTAGTTAGAATACTAGAGATCAGGGGTCTATGTAGAAATAGAGCTGCAAAAATTCGCATCAAGCTTTCCTTCAGTTGACTGTATTCTAAACTGTACAGCACAAGGAGGGAGTAAATTATGCCTAGCAAAGAACAAGTACTGGTAACCTATGAATTGAATACAGATGTCAAAATTGCACAATGCTGGGAGAGGCTGCAATCAAACCCAATAGAAGTAGTGAGAACTTGCTGAACACTCTGGACATTTTGAGGTCTCAGTAAGGCTGTGCTTTTTTTTTTTTTTTTATCCTAAAGTAAAAGTTGCTCTAGACTCATCCTAATAAAACCTAAAAAAACAAACAAACAACAGCAACAACAACAAAATGAAAACAAAATACCTAAATATTTAGCGAGTAAAGTTACCAGTAAATTAACTCACCCCTCACAGAGTCAACACTCTTTAAAGAAAGACAACATAATCCAGATTCTCTACAGTGTATCTTCTTCCACAATCAAACATGTAATCAGAAATTATAATACACGCAAAGCAATAGGAAAATATGACACATGACTCCTACTCACCTAAAAAAAAAAGAGAAAAAAACAGAATAAGAGATTGTAAAGATGTTTGAATGACCAAACAAGGATTTTATTTTTTATTATTTACTTTATTTTTCCCCCCTCTTTGGAGGACAAGGAGAAAGTAATCAGAAAGAGCACTACTTGGAATTCAAGATTCAGATAATAGAGCAGACCTGGGAAACAATGAAATAAAACAGATAAGACTGATACCAAGTCAGTCCCTGACAATGGGCTGCTGAAAAGCAGTGAAGTAATCATGGCATAGGAATACCGAATGGATGATGTCAGGCACTGAGGAAGAAAGGAAGCCAGTGAGCCAGGTACCAAAACTTTGCACGATTATTCGATAGTCAGAAATTCAGCAGTTGAGAGTGACCAGAGATTTTTTTTTTTTTTATTTTTTGCCCATTGTTTACATTCACAATTCTTACTTCTCACAGTTGCCAATGTCTTTGAATGTAGAAGCACCTCTTCCCTCTCCTAATGTATTTCTTCTAACCTAGTAGACGGTTAAAAGCCAGACAACAAAGCTTATTAAAATCATAGGTTATATTACGCTTAGTCAAATTATGTGCCACATAAGAACAAACTGGTTTTGAGAGAGCACCTGAGAAGACCTTCTACAAATGGGAGCAAGAGCTTTTGTTCATGTGTTCTATTTTGGTTTTATTTTTGGTTTCAAGCTATGGTCTAGGTGAGCGAGGTTGCTGGTTAACTAAATTCCAGATAAGTAAGGTGTTATTATATATAAGCAGTATAATAAAATATTATATCTCATTTATTGAATCTCCTTTAACCTTTGGTAAATTTTAAATAAATAATATTGAATAAAAACCTTTCAATTATGATGAATTCTTTTTAGCCTATATATTTGTTCATCAGTTGGAAGATAAACTAAAGATAATTTAATGAGCCAAGATCTAAATTCAAACAAAATTAAGTTCTTTTGGGCAACTACTGACAACATCATTGAATCTTTGGGCTGAGCCCGAAGCTATTCTTTACAATGGATTGAAAATGGTGGTATCATCATTTATAAAGAGAGACTAGATTCATTATGAGGCCTAATAAGGATTGGAAGAGATTTACTAAACTTTAGGGCCACATATCTTGTAGTAATTTTGAGAAATTCTAACTATATTCTAATTTTCCATTAGTATTATCTTTATCCATAACACAGACTATCATCAGGTTGTTTTAAGCTATATAATAATGATGCAATACAGGGCCAATTTCCCCGAGTGGGGGGAGATCAAGCCCTGCACCAAAAGAAAATGGTATTTCGGCGGAAAGTATAGAAAGAATTCAACACACGTGCCAACGTTAGAGTCAAAAGGAAAGTTTATTACAGAACAGAGAACACTCCACAGAGTGTGCTCTCCTCTCAGAGGCAGAGAGAGAGGCAGTGAGAGGGACAGTGATAATTGACAAAGAAATACAGTGAGAAAGAGAGAGTAAAGGTACTGAGAGGGGCAGTAATAAGGCCCTGGAAAGGCAATGAGTAGGGCTGAGTGTTCAAGGAATTCGATTTATATATCATTCTTTAGTTCCCGTGAGTTATAGTTTAAAAGACTTTATTTACCCCATTTCCTTTGACATGGACATACACTGAGGAAGGAGAAGAATATGTAGCTTAAAACATTTAAGAATATGAAAAGTGAAAGGCAGGCTGGCAGTTCTCAGCCTTTAATCTATAGGTTCCCCATGGTTTTAGCCTTGGGGAATGACTCTATTGGTTCTCTTTCCCCTTCACAGGTGTGGGGAATGGGTTGTTCCTAGCAGAAATCTTCCTTTGTTCTAAAGGTGCTCTCTGGGCCTGGCTGGAAGACTAATCAGCATATTGCAGTCTCTGAATGTGGTTTGATAAATATTTTAATTCTCTTGTCCTCTCCCTACATTAATAATGTCTTTGGGAAAGCTTATAGGAGACATATTTCTGTAATAATTTAGATTTTATGTAATAAACATGTGTTACTCTTGTGCATGATAAAAACTAGGAGATGAAAACTTATATATATATATATACATATATACATATATATATATACATATATACACACACACAGAATTTGCTAGGTGTTTGAATTACACTAGAATAAAATTAAAGTTCTACTAATCCAGAAAGTGTGTAACAAACCAAATTTTAAAGCAAATCGTTTTTACCTAGTTTTGGCTAGCTCTTAACTACTGTATGGGCACCAGCAAATCAATTGGAATGGCTGCTACACTTGTTGATATATTAAAATACCTTAAAATTAAGAAGATATAGGACTATCTTAAAAATAAATTTTAAAAAAGGGGTGTGGGGCATTCGAAAAGGCCAACCTTGACCTGAGGAGGACATGAGAAAGGCAGAGTATATAATCTCACCAATTTTTGTTTGGTGAAAGCTTATATCTGAAATGAGGAGGACAGAGACAATGGATGCCATGGGATTTCCCTCCCTTCTCTTTTATCCTTCTGACTTTTCCAAGATTACCTTTGGAATACTGACAAATCATCAGATTCTGTACCAGAGCTCTACTACAGGTAGCTACCTTTATTTTAAGAACCATCAGCACCTACAAATAAAGAAATGTTAACTTGTTTAGGTTATTGTTTTTTTCCAGCTCTAGAATATGAAGGAAATTGAAATCAAGGCATTTTTTTTCTATTTTTCATAGAACACGCCTATGTTATAATTATAAACAAACCAAATTGTCAGTTGCTTTTAACTCATTATTTAGGTAGGAAAGAGGCATTTGAGGTGGTTGTTGTTTTTTAAAGAAAAATTGCATCTGTACACATTTGAGGAAATCTTGAATTCCAAGTTGGATTCAATACAAATTTTTGGTTGGAATGCTGAGGAACTGTATGAGTAAATGTAACTGATTTTTTTCTCTTTTGAATATGTGTTGTATTTAAATTCGAAGTTGAAATCTTAGGCAATTCATACATGAAGTAATGGAAATTAAATTGCAATCAACATATTTGAGTTTGTGTTTCTTAACTGCAATTTTGTTTATGTGCAGAATATAAAACAGAGGGCTTTTTAAAAAGAAGGTATTATAAGGAAATTTAACCTTGAAAAATGAATTATCTCTTTAATTAGTCTATAGCTTCTTGTAAAAGAATTCATAGAAGAATTGCTAGAGAATGTGCTGGAGAATCTAGGGAAATATTGTTTAAAAAAATAACCTTAACATTTAACATCGTCTTTGTGATATCGATTTTCTGAGCAGAAGTTTCATAAAGCCAAATTGCCTGTACATGTTTTCCAGCATGTAATATTAAAAAAAAAAAAAACTCTCTGGAAATGATGATAAATAAATTTTTCTATCATTCACCCAGGCCATAGACACCAACACGAATATTGGTGCAAGGACAGGAGGTGGATACAAAACAAACCACAACTATAGTACTGGGTGGGAGCAGCCGGTATAAGACTCTTAAAATTAGATTCTTCCCTTTAGGAATAACCACTCACAAAGTTTGAATTAGAAACATAGAATGTTACAGCTCATGATAAAACTGAGCATTGAGGAGATGAGTGCAGCAGATTAATTACTTAATTTCTCCTCTGTTCCACTTTCTGTTTTCCTAGTCACCATCCTAGTCATTATCCTGCCACACTTGGCCACTCAATGAGAGGGCCGTCAGTGCTTTGTTATTGTCAACAATGGAGTTATCAACAATCTCAAACACTCATTTTTTTTTTTAAGGTCAAAAGCCTTGAGCCAGGTGTAAAGCAGGAAAGATTTAAAAGATAGATCGTCACATATGTGCTTTCTCAAGCCTCCTACAACCCACCTAAGAGTCCTTTTGACTTTTATTGTTACTAGCATTATCCCAGTGCACCACATTCTTCACATTCCTCCAGCGATGGGTTTGTACTTAGTGTGAGGCCTGAGGGTGCCACAGGGCTCTTCTCAGCCTTCTTGTTCTACTTTGCTTTCATTCGTCCCTGCATTCTTGCACTGCGGAGGGCTTTTCTCTTCAAGCACTTGTTCCCAACCTTATCAGTAAACAGTTGTTCTTATAATTCAGTGCTAGGTGCCTGCTGCAGAGTGGAGGTGGTTCTTGATTCTCCTGGTCCAGCCCCAATGTTAGGCAGAGTCTATGCACCTGGGCATTGGGGATGGGGTCTTTTTAGTGTTCCTGTCTCTTTCCCCATAGCAACCAAATCTCTCTTCGCTTTTGAGGTTCCAAGAGCTAGCTACTCTCTCTTGTCTCCTGTCCTGACCCAAATCTTTCTTGTGAGCATCAGGTTAAGCCCATAAAGAAGGGAGTACAACAACTGTGAACTGCCCTTATGAATAGGGCTCCTACTTTTTCTAAACTGATAGACTAGCCCACATTTGGCCTGTAGAAATTTGTTGACTAAAATTTTAGCTGATTTCTTGTTATTTGCTTCCATGAAGACTACCTCTTCCTCCCATGCTCTGCTAAAGATGAACGAGTGTGTGTGTCCTGTTCCTCCTCAGAGGGGCTTATCATTTTTTGAGATTCAGTTCCCTATCTGCCTTTTAACTGTAGTTCTCTGAAGCTAAGAACAGATATGCTTTTTAAAAAAGACAATCTATATTATTTATGTTGTTAGTATGAGCAAATTTTTTTGTGTGGCTTTTTATGTCCTAAACAAAAGTGGAGCCTCTAGTTCCTCTTATTGCCTAAAACAAAATATCCTTAAAACTTCCTTAATTTTGTTTAAAAATCACAATAGTCTCAGGAAATTGAAAGAAAATGAGGACCAACAGTACCTTTGCCCAAAGTAATTTCTTTTCCTTCCTCCTCCAAGGGTTAGGAAAAAAGATTATTGCCAAGGGCCAGATATCTGTCTGGTAAACTCTAAAAGTAAGAAATGGGAAGTGTTCCCTAAAGCTTCTCATGCTCAGGGCAGCAAAATTCAGGGACCTGATCACCCAATGTTACAGACTGAGTGTGTGCAGGGGGGCCCCCTTGCCCCACCCCAATTCATACATGGAAGTACACTCAGGGCAATAGTTTTTGGAGATGAGTCCTTTGGGAGGTAATTAGGGTTAAATGAGGTCCTGAGGGCAGGGTTTTCATGATGGGATTATTGCCTTTATAAAAAGAGACACCAGAGAGCTTGTTTCCCTCAATTCAATCACACAAAAGAGATCATGTGAGCGCACAGTGAGATGGCAAATACATACAATTCCATCGTTCTAAGAGAAGAGGCTTCAGAATAAAATCTGCTTTGCCAGCATCTTGATCTTGGACTTACCAGCCTCCAAAACTGTGAGAAATAAATTTCTATTACTTAAGTCATATAATCTACAGTATTTGGTTACAGCAGCCTGCGTTAGAAACTGAATATTGAGCAGTTAAAAATTATCTGAGATCAGTGAAAATTGTTTTGGTTTGTCACTGAAATGTGGATATCTCTAATTTAGAAAGGTTTTAGTTTTGAATGGCTTTTTGTATAGCCCCAACATAGGCTTACATGGTGAACCAGACCATCTGAAGAACTACAAAGTTTCAAAGTAACTCCTATAGGTCAACAAAGAGGATGGCAATATCTTCAAACGCTCTGATTAAAACACACTTATTTTTTCCCAGATAGACAGAGTACCTTAGCAGGGACTTCTCTTTCCTGTGTCTCTCCTTTGCATATCTAAAGGCCTCTTTTTATATTGATTTATTCATTTAACAAATATTTACTGAGTGCTACCATGTTCTAGGTACTGCCCTGGAATGTTGGAATTTATTATAATACAAAACAGACAAAGATCCCCGCTTCTACTGTGGCGTACTCATTCTAGTAATGAGAGACAGTATTAAACAATATACGAGCTCAAGGGCAGCCTGCTGGCCCAGTGGGTGCCTGGGGAGGATGAGGTACTCCTGGAGCCACTAGAGAGATAGTGACAAGACCTAGCCTTCAATGAAGACCAAGTCGACACTGGCCTGTTCAGGAAGAGTACTGGCCATGAGTATGGACTCCCCAAGAACAAAAGGACAAGATAAACCACAAAATGGTTCAGAAAGATATTTATGACAATGACTTTGAGCCCTACCTTACTGGACAGTCAAATAAGAGTTACTCCTTCATGGCCAGTCCCTACCTGTCCAGCCGTTACACACAGTCCATCGTATTTCCTTACTTCCTCAATTAGGCACCATTGTCTGCTGGAGGAGGCCCTCCCATCCGCCACCTCACCACCTACAGACAGCTCAATAATGGACGAAGAAAAAGGAGATTTGAAAATAGTAGACTATGGACCCATTTTTGTGTGCATGATTATGTATACACTCCCACGGAAATACACAGAAAGAGAGAGAGACAGAGAAACAGAGAGGCAGAGAGAGAAATCTTTAGAAGGCCAAAGACATTACATTAACAGAGGTTGTTGCTAGATCTGGGGATCAGTGCTGCTTTGTTTTCCTCTAATTTTAAAATGCATTTTGATTTATGATTTAATCATGTCTAGTGAACTTCAACTTTTTTATTTCTTTTTTTCCCCTTTTTTATGCCCAGTGAGGTAAATTTTTTTCATCTCCCTCTTCTCTCTCTCCCTCTTTCCTTCCATTTCTTCCTTCGTTCCTCCCTTTCTTCCTCTCTTGCCCTCCTTTCTTCCTTCTTTCCTTCCATCTTTTTCAAGAGATACTACTACTAGTCTCAATATCTTTGAAATTGCTTTATGGAACCTTACTTGCATAACTAGTGGCTTCTTGGGTAAGCGTACAGAAGCTCAAACCACTTTGCCTCAAGGTTTAAGATTATTGAAATCTGTTAGATTATATTAGGATAACCTTGACAGAGAGAGGCTCAGTGACAAGGAAAGGTAAAAAAAAGAAAAAAGAAAAAAGAAAAAAAATCCACAGAAATCAAGTCGCCATGAGGGCAGAAAAAGCTAGGACCAAAAAGCTAGGACATGGCTGACAGAGAGAGGTTCTGCATCAGTAAAACTATCCCAAATCAGTCTTCCCACAAGCAGGCTGTGTCTTCCTAAAATAATTATGTCCACGAGTATAAAAAACTACAGTGTGAAGACTTCAGAATAATTTTATCATGGAACACCATTGTCAAGTAGATCACTGAGGAAAGTGTTGAGGAAGATTTTTCCTAAAATCTTGAAGAATCATTGAACAGTGATCTGTACTGGCTGATATAAAGGCTACTGGAGCATGAAGTCTACCCTAGGCCTCATTCTCTTGGACACCAGCTGGTTGTAATAATTCCCAAACTCTGGTTGCCTTCAACTTTGGCTGCAAAACAAGCCACAAGGCAGCAGCACTGTGTTGGAGTAGTTAGTGGCTTTTTAGAGAGCAACCAATATCTGCTGGCAGTTGCGAAGTTCTCCAGCTCAAGAGGGAGGGTTGCCATATTTAGAAGACTAAAATGCAGGATGCCCAGTAAATATGAATTTCAGATAAACAATGAATGCTTTTTTAGTATAGGTCTGTCCCAGTTTCATAAGACCAACTTAAACTAAAAAAAAATATTCATTGTTTATCTAAAATCCATGTTTAATTGGGAATCCTATCAAGGTGATTAGTCCAAATAACAGGCTAATCATATATTACTTCATATTTTTCTAACTTAAAATGTTAGCAAAGAAAATATAATGGGAATCATTTGAGTTATTCCTCATTGCAGCTCTAATGTCTTAGCAGGTAGATATTACAAGAAGAGAGAAGATGGGAGAAGCAGCTAACTTTAGACACTCTTCTAGTAAGAGGATTCCTATGGCCTTTGATCTAGAAGTCTCTACAAATTGGATTTAAAGAACTTTTAGCCATAAGATTTGTTTTTAGGCATTGCTTAAGTGCAAGAAATATATAAGGCATTGCTTAATTGCAAGAAGACAGCCCCTGGAATATGAAAGAGGAGAGGTAGAGATGAGTATCAGGGAAAAAGAGATTAAATTTCTTGTTAACCTACTAATATAAGTGGGAAAAGTCAAATATACTATATAGAAATGTGGTTCACTACAGGGGGCAGTTATTCGCACCTGAACTGTAATTTGGGACACCCCTCAATTACATCCACAATAATTGTATTTGGACAATAAAGAATAATGGTTATTAAAAAAACAAAAAGCCAAGTTTTTGGAAGCCAGAAATTCAGGTAAGAAAAGCAAGACAAATAGGTCGCTGATGTCAAGGCAAATAAATCTGTTACCTAGAGAACTGCATCATAATCAACAACTTTGTCATGAGAACAAGAACTCCTAATCTTTACCTAATGCCAAGGCAGGAAATACTTGACCTCTTAATATTTCCTATCAAAGGTGGAAGATGGAGCAAACTCAGGGCTCCCTGGGGCTAAAGGTGATTGCAGGGACATTATGATAGTTATCCTTATGTTTCTAATGTCTAGTCCTTTGTTGGTATATAAATCATTTAAACTGTGTGGAAAGTACTATGATGTTATAATGAGAGTGCTAACATGAGCTATAGCTTAAACAAAATTATTAAACTTTCTTCAGTAACAAAGGATACAGCCTTTTTATTCTAATCCACTTTGCAGCTATGATTAAATCTGCAATACAACGAATAACTAAGTGCTTAATAAATGCTTTTTGATGGGAATGTTTTGAATGGTAATAAAGGGATAGAAGGAGACTTGAAGGGATCATCGATTGCCCCGCATACTGTGACCAACTTGACAGAAATAGTCAGCAAGACAAACATTTGTCTTACTGTACTTGTTTCTATCTGCCCTCATCCCAGAAGGTTTTAAGTGGGCTTATCTAGGCAAATGTTTTCTTGTTTGTTGGCCTAGCAAGGAACATATAATGGAAATAAGTTATCCCTTTCTAGTTGTGCCGTGTTTTCTTCAACAAGGATGGAGTTCATATGGAATGGGTAAATCAAATGAAACAATTATTAAGTCTTCACCTTACATTCCATCTGTAAATATGTTTTTCATATTTGTTCCTCAGTACACATTTGCTAGAAAATATTAAAAAGATTTTAAATCAACTGTCAAATTATTGAAATTAATTCACTAGAGCATTTCTCAGAGTCTACTATGTTCAAGGACCTTTGTTTTATGTTCAAAAATTTTTTTGTGTGTGGTGGAACTAAGAAATCCCTCTGCTAGGCAAATATCTAAGAATGTCCATAAGAGCAACAAATATCTAAGTAATGTAATCTAAGTAATAAATATCTAAGAATGTCGATAAGAGTAAAAACTGAAAGAATCCAATAATTCATCGATATTATAATGGATAAATAAATTTTTAAAATTCATACAATGAAATATTGTTCATCAATAAAATGAATGAACTCTACCCATACTCATCAACATAAATGAATCTCAAAATTATCTTGCTGAAACCACAGACAAATTCATGCAGTATGATTTAATTTATATAAAATTTAATACTTAGGGGAACTAATAATAATGTTTAGGAATAGATATCTGGGCTGCAAAAGTACAAAGGAAAACAAGAGGATAAAAATTTAGAATAGAGTTGACCTCTGGATGAGAGTAAAAGGGACACGTTTGGGAAGGTGCTTCCGCTGTGCTGGTAATGTCATTTCCCAATGCTGGGTGGTGGGTACAGAGATATTTAATATTATTTAAACTTTGCAGATAGGTCTTCTATACTTTTTTGTATATATGAAATATTTCAAAAAATATTTTTAAACAGAGATTTAAAAAATAATCGAAGGAAAAGCCTCTGGGGATATTTTTTCTGTTTGGAGATCTTAGCCATACCAAATCTATAAAACATTTTAATAAACTACTCTTAAAAAAAAACTTTCTCTAGGTTTGTAAGTTTCAGATATTGATGAACAATGGTTAATTTAGATGGCTGCTGAAGGATTGGGGAGGAATAGGGAGTACTTCTAAAGAAAATCTTGTCTTTGCATTTAAAATAGTCACATCATGTTAAATAAGAACCCCACATTTCTAGTTAGTATAAATTTGAAAAAAGACAGTGAATTAGCTGAGATGACATCTCACTATACATGACTATATTTATTAGCTAAGAGTAATCAACTGAATGTCAAACAAAATTAAGATTCAGAGCTGACTGGATGAGTCAATAACCCCACTGTACAGATGGTGAGACTTTGATACAGAGCTAGGCAGTATTAAAAATATATTAGAAATGTTTAGATTTTTTTTATTACAGTGCTTAATTCAGAGACTAGTTTTTATTTTGTAGTGGAAAGAAGAAAAAATTTAAAGAGATTTACCAAGGAAAAGGTATAGAATTGAGATTGATTAATCTGGAGAAAGAAAAACTGAAAAGCAATTGCTAGCTGGCTTCAGACCCATGAGGGTTTATAAAGGAGAACCTTGAGGAAATGTTTCCTGTGTCCCGAGAAGAATAAAGAAGGGACATTGTATTTAAATTAAAATAGAAAGAAGATGATAGATGATGATGATGATGATGATGATGATGATGATGATGATAGATAGATGATAGATAGATAGATAGATAGATAGATAGATAGATAGATAGATAGAATACATGTATATTAATGTATGTTTTTTGTTTGTAAATATGTAAATCTAGAAGAATATGCAGCAATAGTTAACAGGAATTGACTTCTGAGGAATGGAGAAGGTGAGACTTGGGATAGTCATCTTTAATTCTCTACTTCTGTATTTTTTTTTTTTTTTACAATGAGCATGTATTACTTTTCACTTTTCCAATTTAAATTATTGATCAAGAAAATTATAATGAACAATATTTGTGTTGGACAGCATGGTGTCTCTGGTATTGAGTCTGTTGTCCTTGTTACCCTTTTATCCCTCCAATTAGATAAAAATAAATTTGAATAATAAGCTTTGTCTTATTTAAGCATTGTTTAGTGTAAGAAATAGAAATTCACTTGAGCTAGCTTAAGCAAAGCTATTTCAAAGAACAAAAAGTACATCTGGATGGCCAGGAATTAGAAAGCTGACAGGAAACCTCCAACTCAAATGTTCTCTTTTGCTTGCTCCTCTGTGCTTATTTGCTTTACTCATCTCTTTTTCTATGTGCAAATAATTTTTTCTTCTACTTTTTTGGTGTACAAGATATGGTGTCTTCTATCTCTGAATCTACAGTATTTCCCAAGATTTGCTTCTACAGCCAACTACCTAAAAATTCTAAATCACATTTTAAAATCTTAAATTGTCCCTCTGAAGTCAATCATCTGTACCAGAATGTGAGATTTACATGTCATGTCTACTTTTCCAGTTCACAGGGATTGAAGAAGAGCTCTGAGAATGAGCAGGTTCTCTAAGATGGAATGTGGGTCAGAAAGGGAAGAATAGCATCTTTTCTAAAGAGTTCTTAGTTGTTGTAATAGTCTACTAAGGTTTAACTTAGGGAAATATGCTATTCACTCCATGTGGTCCAAGGTTCAATGTTATATATATTCATAATAGTGATATATGACTTTTTTTTAGTAATATTATGTTTGAATTTTCATCAGACTATTTTATTCATGAAAATTTCTATCCAGATTATTTAGAAAAGATAAACTTAAAAGGAAATTGTTGCTTTATAAATCAGAAGCATCTCTGCAAATTCCAAAGCTTGGGAGAAGCCTAGTGAACATAAAATATCAGTGTCATCAGGAAAGGTGAAAAATAACAAAAGTCATCCTGGGACAACAGAGTAAGATGGTAGGTCATCCATTCCAGATAACCTTAAGAATAATATCTCTATGGAGATGCTATTAGTCTCTTCTAGATAACACAGATCATCTCTGGAGTTTTGTTGAATGCATGAGGTGAAAAGACAGGCTGAAAGTAGAAGTCATAACATTAAGCATATTCATAAAGATAATGTGGAAAATAAGCCATAGAAACCATTTTCTACTAAAAACTGAAAAGTTCCAATATTATGTGTAAAGACACAAATGCAATACCTTTCTTCAAACTAGATATTTAACTGAACAAAAGATAGTTGAGATGGGAGGTATTTATTTACAATGAGAATCTATCCATTGCAAATCTTATCTAAATAGCTTGGCATTGTACATCTGATAACACAAATTTTTTTTTCAGGCAAGAGAGATGAGAAAAAGTACAGACTAGATCAAGGACTCTTTCAAAGTAAGCTAGGTTCAGTGCATTAATAAAGAGTTCCAGAAATTGGTTCAGTGTAAATAAAGTATGAGACAATCAATGAATAAAATACAAACCAGAAGATTTTCATTAAATATTATCTATATTTTTCTTGACTTAATTATTTTGATTAGTAGTATTAAAAGATGAAGATAAATATGTCATTGTTCCTCTAAAGTTAGGACTTCAAACTTTACATAAGCCAGCAATCATGTGGACATGTGCTGTTGGTAAGCCCCAAGTAAGGTTTGGTAAGCCACAAAAGAAAGAGCTTGGTACATTTTAAAAATCATGTCTGAACAATCTCTTAAAATATTTTTCCTTGCATGATAAATAACATCTTTCCAATGAAAGAGTAAACATAAACTCAAACAAAATGATTTGTGGGTTACCAGTTTATTTATATTTAAATTAGTGGTTCACTCTTCTACTAGTACAATCCTTAGACCCACAGCATAAGTAGCACCTAAAAGCTTTTTGGAAATACAAAATTTTAGGCCCCACCCTAGACCTACTAAATAAAAACTCTGGGGTGGGACCCAGCAATTTTAATAAGCTTTCTGGATGACACACATGCACACCGAAGTTTGAGAACCACAGCTTTAAATATTCTCGTTTGATGATATTTATTGAAAAAAAGAAAAAATCTAGGCCATTGATAAAAATGAATCCCTCATCAAAACACCTGCAAATGTATTTTTAAGCCTTGATGGATTAATCAATCAGCCTGGGATATAAAGATTAACCAAAATAATTGCAATTCAGTAGCCTTTAAGCATTATATTATTTTGGATGTGAGAAGTCAAGTTTCCATTTTTCAGGTGAAAAATAGTTCAATAGTATTATAATAACTTTCCTTTTGCTATTGAAGATTTTAACTATGACATTCTCTGTAATTATAGCACTGCAGAAATGATACTCTGATAATGACTGACAATGCTTGTTTAATGAGGTTGTCTAATTCAAGGACTTGAATTGAAATTTTCTGAGTAAGTTTTCCCCTGGCCTAAAGGTTTTATACTGGTATTCAATGTTTCAAAAGATCATCCTTTATTCATACTTCATTTTTCTCACCTTTATATTTTTCCCAGGCGTGAAACTTCTGAGGACTTCAAAGAATGTTATAAATGCTAGTTAACATAGGGAATTGATTATCCACTTATGGCCTAATTGCTCTGTTTCTTTTTCCTACATCTCCCTTCATGTTTTTCAGATCCCCCTTGTTGATATACAAGAGCCCTTAGAGGACAGTAATATTGCCCGGGATTAATGAAGCTATTATAGGTTAAAAAAAAAATGTTACTGAGGATATTAGCAAAACTTTTATAATACTTCTTTAGAAATCTGTGTTTGGATAGACTTTTAGATCTAAGTTTACCTGCAGATAAATGGCTCTTTTAAAAAGAGATTCATTTAAATTATAGTATTTTGAAGGAGGATTTTAAATGCACTGTTATTTGTACATAAAATAAAGAATTATTTTGATTAGAAAGGAGAAAGACATTGAAGATAAAGGCAAGAAAACACATCCACACTTGCATAAAATTATGTAAGCTATGTTATAAAAAAGGCCTGTTTATTTTCAAAAAGTTATCATTTTGGGGCTTACAAACAGAATAAGTAGTTTTCTTTTTCAGACCTCTATTCCTCTTCAGCATATATCAGTTATTTAACTTAGAAATAAAAGGTACATAAAATATAACTTTTGAGAAAAACCTTAGATGTTATTGAATTAAAAATTTATATCTAAAAATTTTCCTTTATATGAACTTTATGATGAATATAATTTTGGTATCACATATCTTAAAATATTCTCATTATAGCTACCCAGTCTTGTAGTCAAATTTCCCCTAAAAGGTAGCCAACTACTTAAAGCTATTCGTTCAGTACCAAATATGTATTTCTCGATCACTGGTATTGTATATAATAGCTTTGAGTGATAGTAGAGTACAATGCTTATTATAATAATTATTTAGTCAAAGATCCAGAAATGCAAAAGTTTTGTCCCAGTAGCCATCCTTCACTATACAAGGGATAACATGTCCATTTATTTAGTCGATACATATTTACCGAGCACCTACTATTGCCAGATTCTGGGAACATAGTAGTGAACAAAATAAATTACAATACTACTTTTACAGAATTGGCCTACTTAGAGTGACATATGATAAACAAATATACAAATAAATATTTAATGTATCAGATAGCAAAAAGCGTTAAGATGAAAAAGTCGGTTAAAGACTCAAAAGTGAGAGGGATATAAGTGGATAGGGAAAGGTGATCTTTTTTTTTTTTCTTTATGAGGTGATCAGGTTAGGAAAGGCCTCTGTGAGAGTGTGACAATTTTAGAAAGCAGAAAATTGAGAGAAGAATCTTTATAAATATAGAGGTTGTAAGTGAGAGGTGAGAGAGTGATGGGGTTACATAGCCAGGAAGTAGATCACTAAGGGTTGTGTAAAAAGTTAAATCCCTTGGGTTTCATTCTGAGTAAGACAAAAAATATTGAAGTGTTTAGAGCAGAATCATGGCATGGGTATTGAAATGATCACTCTGGCTGCTGTATTAGTGGCAAGTTGGAAGCAAAGACATTCATTGGAAACTATTATATTAGCCCAGGCAAGGGGCGATATAGACTTGGGTTAAGATGGTAGAGGTAGATGGATGAAAACTGGTCACAATTTGGATACATTTCAAGAGCGTTTACTATGGATTAGATGTAGAGTGTATAAGAAAGTGAGGAATTAGGGATGATTCAGGGTCTGAGACTTGAGCACTAGAAGAATGAAAGCTCAGCAGAGAATATCCTCATGGCAGGAACAAGAGAAGATATATTATTAGCGGAAGTTTTAACTTCTTGGAGGACTCTGTCACATCTACTAAAGGAGAACTTGGCAGGAGAAGGAAATGACTGGCAAGAGAAAACAATGTCCAGAGAGAATGAGGGCCATTCCCATCAGAACAAGTGATCTGTGGGAATCAGAGACACTTGCCATGGGCCACCTTCATATGGCCTATAGACAACAGATCTCTCAGCATCAGACATCCTCAGATGCAGGTCAGAGTTGGAGATAAGTAAAATAAAGATAAAGAAAATAGATGACACCCTATAATAATAGCTGATGGAATTTGGGAATAATGATAAAATATCCCCCAGGAAATCTTCAGCAATAACTGGAAAATTTTGCAGGGGACAGGAGGTTCTCCAATACCAGATGTGGAAAAGAACCATAAAAACACAAGTTAAAGTTAGTTTAATATTTATTTCATTCAAACAGAGTATGGCTCATCTAGGATTTCTTATGATTTCTTTGGTTTTAGAGATGTTATGAGAAATAGGAAATTGCTTTCATTGCTGTCATTTTTCACTAGTGGAATGTTTTGCAATTATTTTTCTATAATATGATATAGAAAATAAAAGTTCTAAAGTTGCACAAAATGGCATCTAAAATGTCTAAAACCTTTCCATATGATTTTATAAATAAAATATATATTAAAATATCAATTTATATTTTAATATTAATAAGCCACAAAGCAGATTTCTATTTGATTTTACTTATTTTGATGTTTCTTATGAAAGCTACTTGTACTCTTCTAGAGTATGATGTATAAAGATAGTCGACCAAGTTCTTCATTTGAAATAGGTATGTTCTAAGAAATATTACATCTTTATGTGTACTGTATAGGTAGTGCATGCTGCAAATGGTATTTTAAAACACTGCAAATACAGTGAAGAAGAGATAAAGGCTTTCTATATCATATCTAGGAATATAAACACCTCTTCTTTAAATATACAATACCAACTGTCAGTAAGAGCTGGTGATTATTTATGTAATAGAACAAATGTATTTTGGCTTTTGTTATACACACAGCTATTTTTCTCAATTATTCTTGCCATTTCACCCATCATATCAAGAGCTACCTCAGAGATAAGAAAACAATGACCATTTTCTTCCAGGAACAAAGTGAGAATTATTTAGTTTCATGATGTGATTTTTTTCGTTCACAGTTCTGAAAGTCTTGTTGGTGTGGAGGAGTTATTTCTTAAAATCTTCACACCAAAGATAGAATTTTTAAAAAGAGAGAGAGAGAGAAGCTATCAATATAGTGCATTTTCATATTTTAAAGAACACTGAAGAGAAATTAAGATCCAAATGTTCAGGAATAGTTTTAATATCATAACTGAGTGAGTCTCACATGGAAGACTGAGTTTCTTGTTTAATTCACTTTGAACAGTGAATCCTATGAGTGAGATGGGGGAGTACAGATAACATTACAAAGCTTTGCTCTTTAGAGCGAACTTATGACTATTATTAACCAGAGTATATTCAAAACAACTGCTTATGTGTTTATCCTGGATATGCTGGTGAGCCTGTCACTGTTAAAAAGAATAAAAGGAACTATTTTTACAAAATCTATAATTAACCCAAGGGACTTTCTTCTGAATTTATAGCTTAGTAAGGATTCTAAATGGATTTAAAAGGTAGACAAATATAGCTATTGCATTTTCATGAACAACTCCCGAGGACTGCAACTGACATGAAATAAGGATATCACTCCTCTTTTTCAAATACTACTAGCATTGCTTCCAAGATACGGGGAGAATTTTAGTAAAATATAAGTAGAAGATTCCTTGAGGGAAACTTGGAACATAATTTCCATTGTATCAGAAAGCCTATTGGTCTTGTTCATCACTGTATCTTAGCACATGCTGCAGTGTCTGGTGCATAATAGGAGCTCAACAAATATGTTCAGTACTTCATTGAGCCTCTTTAGGAAACCATATATGTTTGATGTATGACAACATGAGTCTCTGATATATATGAGTGAGTGAAAAATAAAGATTATCTGGAAATGTTAAAGTGATTCTCTTCAGGGCCAATTAAAGAATTTCCTATGATCTCATTTGAAAGGTAAAATTAATTATAGGAAAAGGTGTCTACAGTTCAAATCTTTGAACCTGAAGCATGCACTGTTGTTGTCCCATATCTCCTTGGTTTTTTACCACTGTATTCCACTCTAGTTTCCAGCTACCAGCATCTTCGTCTCTTTGCCAGAAGTCTCATCTGGCTGGCAGAATCAGGGCTGATCTTGGGTGTATGACCAGCACGGCTGGTTTTACAGGTACTCAGAAGGGGGCCCAAAGCTTTTAATTTAATTCTCTACAGTTGCTATATTGAAATTCTTAGCAAGTTTATCTTTAACTCTGAGTTCTGTAAGTGGAGTCCAATGGGACAATAGAACATGTTCAGGAGGCTTGGAGCCTCCACTCATACACACTCCTTCTTCCTGCTGCCTCCCTGCCTCTCCCCTACCCTGACCCAGTGATTTCTGTCACCCTCTGCCCATGGTACAAGTTGCATGAGAGTCAGGGCTAGTCACATACGTATGACACATCCCATATGTCTAGTTGTGGGACAAGATGGAGGAGGAATGAGGCCACTGCGAGGATCTGTAGCTTTCCTACAAGTATTCGTGTGTCAGAGGGAGTATAACATTAGAGATAGCAAAAATACACAAACACACATATGCACCATGACAGAAAGAGAGAGGGGGAGAAAGAGGGGGAGAAAGGGAGAGAAGAAGGAAAGGAGAAAGAGAAGAAGGAGAGAGAGAGAGAAAATCTTTTTCCTGGCTTTTTGAACAAGGAGCTCCACATTCTCATTTTGCTCTGGGCCATGCAGATCCACTAGTTTGACTGAGTGAACCTCTCTTTGCCCATCAGTATGGCAGACCAGCTGTTCCAGAGAATAATCTTTACCTCATATCTTCAACCTGCCTTTAACTAATGATTGTCTGCTGGAGTCAGTGGAAGAATTATGATGCACATGTTCTCCATTGGCTCCAGAGGTCTCTAGCAGGCTTCAGCTGTTTTTTTTACCATGTGGTTAATTGCTCTGATTGGCTGCTTTCCCTTTTCTGTCTTACTTTCTTACTTCCCCACTGGAGCTTCCTAAGGTCACCTTCCAAATAAACCATTTGGATTTGAGTTCTTGAGAAACCCTAATTAAGATAGATTCATAAGCCAATGTTTGAGACATTTCTAATATCCTTGACTAACGGAAAAAATAAATATCTTCAGTAGAGTGGGCACCTTTCTTCCACGGACTTCTCTGTAATTCAGAGGCTTTGGAGTTTATACTTTTACTTACCTTTTGCTATCTAGAATCCATAACCAAACTTAAGTTTCCTCTTTGTTTATATCCTGCTTCTCTGATTAGAATGTAAAGGGTTCGAGCTTCCTACGGGTCTCTCCCCACTCTATAAATCTAGGAAAGTCCTGACCTCTTTCAGAAAGGAAATGGAAAGTTATCACTTGCCTACTCCATAAGATGTGATAATGTTCTGTGGGATTTTGAATTCTGCTGTGGAGGTGTTTGTTTTTGTTAAATATGACCCTCACATTATAAAGAAAGTACATAATGTATTTCTAATTGTTTGTTCTGTAAAACAAATATGTTTAACTGAATCTAAAAATGTGATTTTGACATTTCTTTCCAAATTTAGGGAAGAAATTGGAAACGGTGGAAAGATATAGAGAGGTATGAGATTTTTTAATTTTAGACACAAATATTTTTTTAAAAAATATGTTTTAAACTTAATATTTTCTAAGTATATTTTTAAATCTTCATTTAAAAATTGTTTTATACCATGAAACTTGATTTATTATAATAATAATTATTAATATTATTATTATTACTCTATGTCCTTGAGCGCTGCTGCTTTCTGCCAATATGAGACCAAGAGACAATTTAGGGAAGGTGATGTCAGGGTTCTGGTTGAGTTTCCCATTTGTGGAGTACTTTAGAAAAAAAATATAATTAGATATAAAAGATATATATTATTGTAAATATATATAATTATGTAAAGTATATTATTAGAAATTAATTTCCACCTGCTTCCTCTTCCCTCCAATGATTCATGAACTTTTGGATGAGACTGGTTGCAAACATTGATAAAAAGGTCCTGTCCCTTGCCATGTCTGAGACCTAATAAGTGCAGGATGGATAAAATCAGCCGAGGGAGGCTAGGGAGACTTCTGGATCATCTCCCAACATGCATGCTTTGCGCAGACCTCATCCGCTCTAGGAAAAACCCTGACTACCAAGCTTCCTGACTTTGAACGGTCTGCTTGACCTGTCTGTCTCCCCTGATCCTTCAGTTCTAACTATCCTCTATGTCTCTCTGCTCCCCTGTCCCAGTTCTTTTTCTTGGTGAAAAGTTCATTCATTCATTCATTCATTCACTTGTTCATTCTTTGAACAAAAAATAAATAGTGACATATAGTGGGATTCAGTGATCTATAATTCAAGTACGAATGTGATCTGAATAGTAGCATCAACATCACCTAAGAGTTTGTTAGAAATGCAGATTTCTGGTTCCCACCACAGACTAACTGAATCAGAACCTCGGGTGGGCCCCAGGAGTCCATGTTCTAACTAACTGTCCAAGTGATTTCTATATACTTAAAGTTGGAGAAGCACTTGTCTTGGTTTGGACTGGGGTGCATTTCTAATAAGTTTTCAGGTGATGTCGATGCTGCTAGTCCAGGGACCAACCACACACTGAGAACCACTGATCTAGCTGTTCAAGTTATTATTTCTGCTACCTAACAAAAGCCTGAATCCACCAAATCTCCCCAAATTATTTTTTAGCTTCAACCTCTGCTCTGTCCAAACTAAATCCAATTATATGTGAATGCTCCAGGTGTGACTTGCCAATTCTCGGCTTCTTAAATTTGGTAGCACCCTGAGACTGCTGCAACCATATCCTGCGGGTATTATCACTCTCATTATTTTTATTTTTGTTTCATGTGCTTTATCTGAAAATCTCATGGCATGTTCAACGGTGCACAAACTTAGAAATAGATTCCTGAGTTTAAACTAGAAATGAATTACATTACCTGTCTCATTTTGAACAAGTCACTTACCATTTCTGAAACTTATTTTTTTATCTGCACAATAAAGATGAGTTGGATTAGAAGACATCATGTATTTGAAAGAAACTAGCAAAAAGGTCTGGCATGTAGTAGGTACTCAAGGAATGTTATTTAAATTTTTATATCACAGTACTCTTTCTTTAATACTATCTGAAACTACGTAATAATAACATAAGACATGTTAAAAATCATTAAACTTTTAAATCTTGTATATGTCTTTGGAGTGCATTTAGTTTCATTTAAAAATTGACTTAACTTTATCATCTATATTTTATTCCTCCTTTATTTTGGTGATCTCTAGGAAGTGTAAAAATGCTATTTTTCCTTTGATTTTTAAAAATAGAATTTTGAAAAGTAAAACAGAGTATAATAGAATGTCACAGTGGTAGTTCTAATATTCCTATAATTCTTTGTCATTTGATGTCAAATAAAAGTCACAGCTAAATGTACCCTAAAATTCCTCATTAGAAAAATAGCTTCAACATTGGCTAAGCCTTTCGTCCAAGCGTCTGAAACCCTTTTGTAGGTATTTGCTAATTAAGTTTTAAAACACCTCCATCAGAGAAGTAAGAATTAGAACAGATGGACCACAACCACATATGCTAGTTTAAGAAATAAGGGCTCATACTAGATCTATCAGAATAAAATGAATAGGTTATAGCACAGTCAGTTTGTTGATTTCTATTATTTTAACAACTGATGTGGAACTCCAACTTTGAAATCGTTTTTTTAAAATCATATTTACATAAAAGTGATGCATGGGTATGCTTACAAAAGTCAAATGGGACTAAAAGCGTTATAATAAATATCAACAATTTCCTTCTTCATACCTCTCCATGGCCAGGTCTTATTCCATAGAGACAATCTCTCCTTAACTACTAGTTATGTATTTATACATAATTATATATTATATTGCTATTATTAATTTATCAATGTAAGATATTATTTCCGTGATAAATAAGGATTTAGTTTAACGCAACTACCACCACCCCTCCCCCATTCCTTCCACTGTAGTTATATCACTTCTAATTAAGTAACCTAACAGTGTTGAGAGTATTTCAAGTTTATATAAATTTTCACTGCAGAGTTAAATAATTGTACTATCAAATAGTTGTATTGTGGTTACATTTCCTTTACAGTACTGCTTTTTAGTTTTGTTACTAGAATTCCTATTTTTCTTTGTTCCTGAAGTTTCTTCTTATAGCCATCCTTAATTTTTTCTGAGGTCCCACAATATTATTTATTTATGAAATGAACAGCCTTCTTTCTCCTCATCAACTTTCTGCTTCATCTGCTGATGTTTAGACCTGCTGCACAGTTATCCTGGGTCTATCTCGACTTCTGTCCTAGGTCGCAGCCACTATTTCCTAGTCTTCATGTCTGTTTCCTAGTTTACATGCTGTATTGCTGGATGCAAATTATCTGAGTCTTTGCTGACCGAAAATGTTTTTTTCTTTCTCTCCGCCCCACACTTGACAGATAATTCTAAAGAGAAAATCATTTCCAATCAGAATTTTGAAGAGATTTCTGTGCTGCCTTTGAAAGACAAATAAATGACTGACTATTAATAAACTCAAAAGTAATGAATTAAACATGCAAATGTCAATTTTGGTGTCCCTATATCTGAACCTCTTAAAAATTCTTAGAAAGAATATAGATCACATGGTAACAAGATTTTGATTTAAGGAAGGACTGGCTACATAATCTGAGGGGCCCAGTGCAAAATGAAAATGTGAGGTCCTTTGTTAATAAATTATTAAAATTTTCAAAGCAATGATAGTAGAGCATTAAAGCAAGCATAAGTGCCTTTTAAGTGCAGGGTCCTGTGCAACTGCACAGATAGCATACCTGTGAATCTGGTCCTGGTTTAAAATCTGGCTCTATAGACCATCTCTTAATCTTCAGTCCCTCACTTAACTTCACCGAGCCTATAGTCCCATTTATAAAACAGAAATAATAATATCTATCCTTCCAACTATCTGGGGTTGTGATGAGCTATATATAACATGGTGAAAGCAATATATGTATAAGCAATCTGTAAATCATAGAAGTGTAAAGAAGAGTAAATATACATGGAATATTTTCTGTACCATCGATAAAAAGTCTTAGATTGGTATGTGCTTCATTGTAGTTCTTTTATGGATGAATAACTGATATATGGACATTTCATAGCTTTAACTATATATTTTAGAGTCATCCAATACTAGAGTTTTGTACAAGAGAAACTACAACTCATTGCTGATCATCACAATATAATCTGAAACTCTAAATTAATTTCTTAGACTGAGGGTCCACCAACCATAGCCCACTGCCTGTTTTTGCACAACTTGTGAGCTAAGAATAATTTTTATTTTTATTATTTTTATTGAGATATATTTGACATAAAATATGTGTCAGTTTATAGTATACAACTTGTTGGTTTGTTCATTTATATTTATGATTGCCACTATAGCATTAGCTAACAACACTATGGTGTCACATTATCTTTTCTTCTAGTGTTGGGAACAATTAAGATCTGGGTTCTTAGCAAGTTTAATGTTTATAATACAGTTTTGTTGTTTATAATATACTTTTAAGTGGTTGAAAAATAAAATGTTAAGATATCTGAAAATTTTATAAAATTTAAATATTAGTATTTATAGTTTTATTGTAATAACCACACTTATTCATTTATGTGTTGTCTGTGACACATAACTACCCATAACTGCTTTTTTTATTACAACAGTAGTTGAGTAGTTGCAACAGAGACATTACAGCTTGCAAAGCCAAAAATATTTATTATCTGCATCTTAAGTTTGTCAGCACCCCATTAGATTATCAGTTCTACCTTCTCACTATATAGCCACAACCCAATGAGACCATCCTAGCACCTTCACATTGTTGCCTCTCTGAAAATAAAGCACCCTGAAGCATGTAGCATTCCACCAGTCAGACCATCCTGACCACCAGCTCCTGATCCCTCACCCATCACCTGATACATACTGCTGCTGCACTGGTGGCTCTGAAATCATCTTCTTGTCTTAATCACAGCTCATCCCTCTGACATGACATCTGCTTCTACTAATCAGAGAAAAGAGACAAACAGATTCCATCAAGATGAAAAACCCTATCCCAGTAGCTAATCCAGTAAGACTCTTCAAGTGTTTTCTGGATGAAATTCTGGAAAATTGGGTGCATTTCTTCATGGTGTATATCCTTGCTATATACCAAGAACTCTACTTGGTAAGAGAGAAGAGACAAAGGAAGGTGGTAGGATACGATAATCAAGGAAACGAACCAGATTAGTGACAGACTGTATGGCACAGAGTGAACAAATGAAGTATTAATGGGAGTGAGAAAGACTTTGCTGAGAAGATAGAATCTGAACCATCTAGGTCTTAAAGGATGGTGTGGATTTAGAGCGTGCATATTAGGAGAGAGCAGGAAAAATAAATAGGCAGGTGAAATGAGTTCTGCATCTAAACATCCTGCAACAGGGATCGCAAATTGTAGAACTGCCGCTCTTCTCTGCCACTCACCCAACCTCCATCACGACTGTCCTGCCATCTACTCCCTGTAGAAATAAAATGCAGAAGGCATCTTCAGAGACTAGACTAGAAAATGGCAACTCTCTCTGGCTGGACCAATTAGGTAAAGACAATCTTTCCCCCAGCAATGCAGGCAGGCCTGCACTGGGGCATAAACTTACTTAGGTAGACAGAGATGGCTTTCAGTCTCCATTTGTATCCCCAGAACCAGACACCCTTATGCATAGCACAACCTGACCAACAATACACTGTAGATCTGAAGCAGGTGGATCCCTATCTGTATTTTATTTTATGTTTAGACATATTTTGTTGGAATCTTCCAGGACATTAAAACAAATTGATAATATGCTCTGTGGCTAAACAGTTACTCTCATACATTATTGGCAAGAAAGCAAACATCATGCAATTCCTACAGAAAGGAATTTGCCAAATTCTAGTCCAATCATGTATTCATTTACCTTTTGACATGAAAATTTTAATTCTAGGCATTTGTTGTAAAGATAAACTGGCAAAAACACAAATAGACTTATGCCCAAACCTATACTTAAAGACATTATTTAAAATAGTAGTAAATTGGAAACAACCAAAAGATCTATTAATAGTAGACTGGCTGAATAAACCAGAATTGGCAAACTTTTTCTATAAAAGGCCTAATAGTAAATATTTTAGGCTTTTTAAGCACATTATCTCTATTGTAATATTCAACTCTACCATTATAGCACAAAAGCAGCCATAGAAAATAAATGAATTTTAGTGTGGCTATGTTTCAATAAACTTTATTTGTTGACACTGAAATTTGACTTTTATATAACTTTTGTGTCACAAAATATTCTTCTTCTCATTTTGTTTTCAGGTATTTAAAAACATAAAACTCATTCTTAGCTTTAAGTTATACAAAAATAGATAGCAGCCTAGATTTGGCCCTCAGGCTGTTGTTGGTCAATGTCTGGAATAAACTATGGTACATTCCCACAATGGAATCCTGTATAATTGCACAAAGAAATGATGAAGATGTCTATGCTGATATGGAACCAGAGTGTAGTAAGTGAAAAAACAAGGACCAGAAAGGTATCTATAGTATGCTATTTTTGCATAAGAAATTGAAGAAAATAAGTGTATATATGTATGATGTTTATATTTTCAAAAATAAATTATGGAAGGATAAACCAAAAACTAAAGAAAGCAGTTACTTATAAAAGGAGGGATAAAAGAGGGTAGAATGGACAGGAATGAATGTAACTTGTAATATTGTTTTGACTTTGGGATACGGTTTTGATATAATTAACAAATAAAATGATATAACAAAGGAAAACATTGACTGAGTTGTCAACATTTGAACAATGAAAAAATGGATATTTTACCAAAAAAAATCTTAATTTCCTTTCTTCTGAGATATTGAAAGATCTGACTTGTATAACTGAGTCTACTTTCCCATATGGCAGCTGTCCGAGGGAGCAAAGATTTAGCAACTTTCTTTTCAGTAAGACATATATTCTTTGATTTGCTACAGAACCCACCCAGTTGACTTCACTTTACCTTGCTTGTTTGAACTGTGTAGGCATTCAATTTGCAACTTCTGCCCTAGAAGAAGCAAATGAATTAATTTTTGATGCTTAGCGTAGTGGTAATTGGAAATTATTCTATATTTTGAGCATAAGTATACAATGATAAATGTATTATTTCAGGGAGATTAACTCACCAGTGTTATGTATAATGACTGAACCTGATTCCAGAGAGACTAATCCAGAACAGGTTATGCCCACAGGGCCATGAGATAAATTGATGCAGATGGGCAATGGCTGCAGGTTGGAGAGAAACTGAAGAAAAAGCCATCAGGATGGGAAAAGAGAATGAGGAATTATATTATAGCTAGAAAAGACCTGAGAGATCATTTAATCTCACACCCCTCTTTTATAGAAAACTGAAACTCAAAGTGGTAACGGACTGTAATTGAAATTTCACATCTGGTTAACATCAAGGTTAAGATTATCATCTAGGTTTTTCAAGTCTTAATATAATGTATTTGCCACTAACTGTTATTATTTTGAGGATTCGATTGACAAGTAAAGACAAAACTGGTTCCAGAACTTTATAACACTCCCAGCAACATGGTGCTAATTGCACTATGGTGCCTCTGGCATATAAAGCAGGTACCATTCTGCCTGGTGACAAAGGTGTATCACTGACAAAACTAGAGCCTTGAAGAGAGAATTGAGGGGGAGGGGGAGAAAATAAAAAATTTGAGTTTTAAATATGGTGGGTAAAATGAAACATGTAATTGGTGATTCTAGTAAGCAGTTGTAAATCTTTACCAGTAGGCAATTTTACAAAAGGAATTTCTCTGTTTTTTGCTACTATAAATTAATATCCTTTTATTCAGGCTACTGGATCTGTTATAACAAAAAAGAAAATTGTCACTATACATTTGTGGCAATACATAGATACATACAACACAAAAAGTGAATCCTGATGTAAACTGTGGACTTTAGTAATTAATAAGATATCAATAGTGGCTCATTATTGTAATAAATATACCACACTAATGCAATATGTTAATAATAGGAAAAAATGTGGGGGCAGGGAATACATGGGAACTCTCTGTACTTTCCACTTAATTTTTTTTTGTAAACAGCTCAAAACAATAATGTCTATCAGTTAAAAAAAAATTATATTGGTAGAAAGATCCACTAGTAACCTAATGGGAGGCAACCCAATCATAATTGCCAATTTGCTCCCTCAGTGGAGATCCACTGGAAAATGTATTTAGAAAAGATGCAAATGACTAAATGCTAACCTAGATTTAGAGTGAATATTACTTTTTGCTTCTGAAAAAAAATTGTGAGAATATTTTAAAAATCAATTTAAAATCAATTAAAAATATTAAACATTTTTTTCTGTTTGTTTTAAAAAGGGAATTGTTTGAAACCAATACACAATTTTCCAGCATTTTTCTTGCTGAAAGCTGACCTGTTTGTCATTGGCATTATTGATGACATTGGTCTTTATACTTGACAGATGTTTTGTACTCTGTTGTGAATTGCAGCACACACTGATTCTGTGGGAATTGGCTGGACATTATACATATAAGACTGTTGAAATGATCCACATCATTGCCAACCTAAATGTTTCAATCCCCTTGGAAATAGGAAGCTCTAAAACTATACTGATTACCTGGTGGTCTACTGAGCCATTATCTTCAGAACAATCTATAGTTGTTCTCATAATAATATAATCACATTTTTATTATCTTAAAACAGAAAAAGAGTGACTTGTTCATATCCATTTTCCAAGGACATTCTAAAAGTTCTTTTTCTCCTCCTTTTTCTTTGTTATTTTGTTTTTGAAATAAGTCACTGCATGATGACAAAGAAATGAATGAGAACATATGTAGGCTCTGGCTTTGTTATGCCACAGATTTAAGATATTGGAGTCTTAGAGCTTCAAGGGATTTATTTAATTATTCTATTCCAATGGGTCTCAACTGGGAAGCATGCACCCATCCACCTCCTTGAGAGCCATTACTGTAACTCAAACCTTTGATTTTGTGATAAAGAAATTAAGATTCAAAGACATTGGTTGATTTGCCCAAGCTCTTCGGTGGTAGTTCTGGGCTTGAATCCATTTCTCTTGTGTTGTACAACATCCTTCCTTTCACATGTTATCTCAGGTCAGTTGATGCAGTTCTGTGTATCGTTGGCCTATATCAACAAAAAGCAAACTCTAGGATTGCTATGGTCCCATCTAACTCTACAATACTATCAGTAAATTGTGTATAGGTGTGTGAGAGTAGGTGTGTGAGAAGAGGTAGTAGTTTTTGGCTTTCATTCTTTTTCTCCCTTTCCCTTAACTATAAAACAAATAAGGAAATAAAATATATTTGATCCAGCATGACTAAGGAAATTGTACTACAGTTGATTTCTAGGGTCATCTTGTATGTCACTGCAGGCACAGGGAGGCTCTCATGAGGTTCTCATCTTTTGCAGGTCCACTAGACTATCACTTTTCACCTTCTACTCAGTTATGCTTCCAGCAGTAGGGGTTTATATAATAAAATTCACACACTGATATAAATGCTCAGTGTTAAAGTTCTACTTGTTTCCAGAGAATTCAAGCTGTAAGTAACAGTTAGAACTATCATTCCCACTTCTGATGATTATAGTGTTATATAATTCCCTCTGCACAAATTTAAGTACCTTCTTTATGGCTGTCTTACCTCTCTGGATTGAAATGATAAGATCTCATTTTCTTTCTGCCTTGAAGAAAGATCTGAGAGGAGCTTTAGTGAGTCTGGTAAATTACTCTTTTTGTACTTCTTCAATTCTGTGGCTTATATTCACCATCATATAAGGGAGACTCCTTTTCGATATACTCTCAAGTTTTGAGAAAAACAAACTACCAGAAGTTGAACTATTGTTCTGTGGCCAACAGGCAATTCCTGGCTTCTGGCTCTAACTACTCTGTATGCCTCTCTGAATTGTGAAGATTAGTGATACTGTGGGCTATATTTCCTTGTGAGAGTGCCTTTGGGTATATGTGCTCTCCTATTTATCCCCTGAGCCAAAGACTACAGACAGCAGAAATTATTAGGAACAATGGTGTTCCTTAAATACAAGTATTATTTTTGTATAGTATAACAGGAAATCCAGTACCTTAGAGAAGAAATAAAATTGGAGGTACAATCCTTGAATGTGTAGAAACCATGCTTTAAACAGGATCCTATTAATGATTAACACAGCTGAGATTATTTGTCTTATAAACTGAAGAGTAACTCAGAGTTATACAATTAGAAATCATATTTGCAAACAGATTTCTAAGTCCACTTACTCCATAATGTTCAAGACACACTTGCACATGTACATATACTTCAAGAGAAAAAAAATCAAGAAAATATTGCTTCAAATACCTTCTTTTTTATATTTTAAGATAATAACCACAGCTACCAGGACAGGCTACTTGAGAATTTCAAAAGCATCAATCAATTTCATAGTTAGCAGCATCATCTTTCTTTGGGGAACACTTTGTATGAGGTAGAATGTGCCTATTTTCTCATCAGGGCAGAAAAGGGGAGCTGGGTAGAGATGAGAGCGAGCCTGCCAGTTCTCCATGGACAAATAGGGGAAGAGAATTAGTCAGCACTCACTCTTCCACCTGCTTCCCAGACACCTCTTACTGTTTTTGCCTTATTTGCCTTTTCCTTCTAAACTTGGACTATTTGCATACATAGGCCAAAAAAAAAAAAAAGTGCATATAACTTTGCCACAAACAACGGACAATTCAACTATATTTTCAAGAACTGCCTCATATCACCTCCTCTGGACCAGATTTTCAGGTTTGGGATCTGAAACTTAAAAGAAAATCTCAATGCAAGAATGCCTTTTAAATTGCTCTTCCCCACCCCAACTCTTTTTCTCTTCTTTCCCTGACTTTTTTCTAGTTTCCATTTATGGAAGTGGAAAACATGTGAATAAATATGGAATATATCCATTAAAAGCATTATCTGTTCTTTGCTGTTGTTCACTAGTTTATTTAACAAATATTCTTTGAATGCATTTATATATTAGCTAAGTGCTGGGTATGCATGTAGTAGTCAACAAAATAGACAAGGTCTTAATGAAGCATATAGTTTTATAAATTAAACATGAAATCAAATAAATACTTTCTATGTGAAGAAATAATCAAAGGTAACGAATTTAGGCTGGAGGACCAGAGAAGGTATCTTTGAGGCAGTAACACATGATTATCTAAAAAATATTTGATGATGACTCTGTATATTCTGGACAAGTTATTCTCCTAAATCTTATGATATAAAAAATATCTCTAAGCATTTCTACATATCTGAAAAATAAATGTAATGGAAAGGTCAAACATTAATTTTTAAGTGTGGTCTATTCATTTTTCCTGGATTGCGACTGGTTTTATTTAGTAAACTTGCATTTTCTAGTATTATGAGAGAAGACGCCATATAAAAATACTTCTTTATTTGATGTCAGTGGTGTTACTAAGTACAGAGGTAAAGACAAAAGCAGTGAACCAGATAACGTTTTTTTAGATGTATGAGGAAGAATTTAAAATCCCAATATGAATGAGAGAGGGTGTCTGCCTAACATTACAAACAGACCCAAACCCTTTTTTGATTATACTTTTGTCATTACTGCAATCAATGCAAAGAAACAAGGAACACACAAACATGAAGTAGTAATTTTTCTGGACACTATCTTGGTTAAACTTTAGAACTTTGTTATAAATCCATGAAACATTGCCTACCTCAGAGTAAGCCCACATTGGACCCACCCCCAATGAAATTATTGAATTAACATGATAATATGAAAATTTGCTTTCAAATTTATAAAGTGTTTAATTAACTTCCCACCTGGTTCTCAAAACAGATCTTTGAAGCATTAATACTAACCTTATCCTGCTATTTTAAAAAAGAAATAAGAATTTAGACAATAAACTCATAGTGGATTAGTGAGTGGGGAACTGAGCTTCAAAACTTGGTTTTCTGAAACCAAAGCCCATGGTTTTGCTGCTGTATTACACTGCTCAGCCTTATTGTAAGTGAGAGAGCTCTCAGCTGTCCTGAGAAGAGTGACAGATTTCACACTGTAAAATATCAGTTGGACAATCACACTTTCTGCTCTGTCACTTCATGAAGACTTAAGGGTCAAAACCTCATCTCATCCTAGTTTTCTTTAGACATGCACTATAAAATCTTACATTCAAAAGCAGAAGGGCAGTTAAAACTAAAACTTTTCACGTGGCTTTGAGGCACTTTGTGACTAGCACCTGTAGAAGCAAACTTTGCTCAGTGAGACCCACACCTGAGTCCCATAGATGTATTACTACATACAAAAGAAAGTGGAGAGAGGACTCTAAACAAGGTGAGAATTTGCAAACATGCTGAGAACATCTCCTCCTGGAATAATATTTATTGGAGAGAGTTCTTCACAAGCCTGCCTCCTCTTTAAAGGGGGCCGAAAAGCCTTCTGAAAAGAGTTATGTGTGTCCTAATAATTTCAACATTTAAAGAAAAGCAAGTTCCTGACCTTAAGCAAGATAATAATAACAGTAATGATGATGATGACGATATAATAATAATAATAATAATAATAATAATGGCAATGTGGAGAATGGAACACTTTTGCTTGTTGGTGTCCATTATTCTGAAGTAATTCCACTTTTGGCAGCTTAAGCATTCTTGAATTATTTTCCATCTCAGAATATTTAGGTAGATTATAGCTGATTTCTAATTACAAGAAAAATTGTTGTCTAAAATTACAATAATTGTGTATGACTGACATTGTTAGTTGGCCAACTCCACAATCACTCTGAAAAAGATTCTTGCAAAAAATTAGAAAGGCCCATACTAGCAGGCTTGTGAACCAGTCTTAGCCAAAGAAACATGAAGGAGGTCTCTTGAAAGCCTTCTGAACTAGTTTCAATATATTGTTGAAGAGCTGTTGACTTCCCAGTCTACCTTCTTCTTGCCTTTAACTTAGCCATGATGCCTAGAGCTATCAGTCTTCTTGGTACTGTGAGCATTGAGATCATGGGGGTGAAGAGCCAGAAATCTATGGAGATCATGGGTAGAAAGATTGAAAGAGCCTGGGTCGTAAATGTTGTTAACCAGCTGAACTAACACCAGCAATTGACTATTTCTAGCTTCTCCATTACGTAAGAAGGTAAATAAACACCCCTTTGTTTAAGCTACTGTTCTTGAAACTATCTGTAATGTACAACTGAAAGTATACTTAAACTGTTAACAGTTATCAGCTTTGACCTAATTACTAAAAGGGTTTAAACCTGTTTCCTTATATATAAAATATAAGAAGGCTGAACCCTTTTAGATTTAAGAATTCTGATTCAAAAATTTCATTGGCCCTATTGTATTTAGAAACAAATTATTTTCAAAAAAGGTACTATACACATTTCATTTCTAGCTTCTGTTTTCAATTTTATAATTAGTATGATCTTTGTAGTGCCATGGGGATATGAAACAGTACATATTTTGTTGTCATTTGCTTACTATTTAAATGGTTATGTCACTTCGATGCAAAGTATTTTGTGTTTTTATGATTCTTCACAAGTGTCAATGCAATGAGAATATTCCACTGAAATTTATGGAATGCCAAAATGCACAATTTATACTTTCCCACACAAAAACCTACAAAAGTAATACCTTATCACTGAAGAGTATCTATTTTAAGAGGACTGAGACTTAATTGTTTTGATTGTCCTGGTTGTCTTTGATTATCCTCATCAGGACAATCAATAGATTGTGGACAGGGAGTCACTGTCAGGACAGAATACAAAAAGAATGTTTTCTACAGGCAAAGATATCTGTCAGGGGTGTCTTTTATCTACCTATTTATTTAATCTGTATGCAGAATATATAGGAAAAATTGGGCTAGATTTAGAGAAAGCAATGAAAATAGGTAAAATATCAATAACTTAAGATATGCAGATGAAACCATCTTACTAGCAAAAAGTAGCAATGATTCAAAATGACTTCTAATGAAAGGGTAAGAAAAGAGTGCCAAAGCAGGACTGTATGTAAACATCAAGAAGACAAAAATCATAACTATAGAAAAATACACAATTTTAACATAGATACTAAAGATATTGAAATTTTTAAAGATTTTGTTTACCTTGATTCAGTAATCAATTCAAATGGACACTGTAGTCAAGAAATCAAGACAAGAATGAGGCTCAGAAGGACAGCAACGGAAGAATTAGGAAAGATCATCAAGAGCAAAGATGTGTTATTAGAGACCAAGGTTAAAATCATCCACACCCTCATATTCCCAGTTACTATGTATATCTATGAAAGCTGGACAATGAAAGGGGCTGATAGGAAAAAAAAAAAATAAGATTCATTTGAAATATGGTGTTGGAGGAGGGCTGTATGGATAACTTGGACCACCAGAAAGACAAGCAAGAGAGTCCTAGAGCAAATTAAGCCTTAAACATTGCTGGAGACAAAAATGACAAAACTGAAGTAGTCCTACTTTGGGCATATCATGAGAAGGCAGGATTCTTTAGGAAAAAAAAAAAACAGCAATACTGGAAAAAATAGAAGGCAACAGGAAAAGAGGAAGAAAAAAAATGAGATGGATTCATTCCATAAAAGAAGCCATAGGCATGGGAGCTGAGTAGCACCATGGCAGACAGGACAATGTGGACATTACTCTCTCACAGAGTCACCAGGATAGAGTAGGAGCTCACTCAGCCACATGTAGCATACACAGACTTAATTACAAAAGGTTATCAGTTCAGTTCTTACTCTGAGCACAAGGAAAATACCTTTTCTAGTGACAACTTTGAAGAGAGTCTATTTATTGTTTCTGTTTAAAAATCACTATGGGAGGTAATGCTTGGTTATTGAAAAGAAACTATATAGGCGATAGATGGAAAGTAAGGGATGTTAAAGCACTTCCCTAAGTAGATTTGCAACAACAGACTTACAGGGAATGAATATCACCTTCCTTTTCAATAGAAGACCATGTTATCATAACAAAGACTGTTATGTCTTCTTATATATAATTTTAAGAGTTTTAAATGATAGGGCTTAGAGGATAGAGGAATGGGGTGGGGGAGGTAGATGGGGTAAAAAGGGTCAAATATGTGATGACATTAAAGAGTTAAAAATAAATAATTTTTTTTTAAATGATAGGTCTTAGCTACTTCTGAAGATTAAATTCCTGAGAAGTTACATTTATTTTCAATTTGAAAAATTAAGATTTTTAAAAAGCAATTCTACTGCACAGACTTTTTCAAGTATGATATTTGAGGTGAAAAGCTTAAAAATAACAAAGTTATTACTTTTATGTACTTCCATTTTTAACAGGTTAATATGTCAAAAATAGCTGATACCACAGTCTTTCTGCTCTTAACATTTTTAATAATTATTGTAAACCAAAATTAATTTAGATTGTAATAAAAATTAAAAGCATTTATTTGAGCAGAAGGAGCTACAATCCAGGAGACACAGATTGAGGTAGCAATCTAAACTATGTTCCACTGAAACAAAGGACAGGCCGTCTTTCATAGCAAAATTTCCCTCCCAGGTTTCCAATTAGGTTCGTTTTATGTAAATGAGGTATCCAAACTGTGCAGTTCTGATTGGACAAAGCCGGTCTCAGTCATTGGTAGAAAGAAGAAACCAGGATTTCCTTGTAAAGGTTGGTTCAGACAGCATAAACAAGTAGGGGTTAGCTGAGAGTTCAGTCTGAAGTTCTTCCTAGGGTATACAGAGTATGTGAGAAGTCCCTGTCAGCAAATGGCTAATAGGCTCTTCTTTATAAAATTTGGATTCTTGATTGACCATGGGGAGTCCATTCTAGCAGATAAATTCCTTCTTGGGGGTTCATACAAATGAATCTTTCTTCTTGGGGTCCACATTATAAATCAGCGTGATTCAAGATATAGTGCTAAGTTTGGCTTAAGTGGTATAGTACTTTAAAAATTCAGCTTAGTATATTATTCTTTTTTAAATTCCATTTAAAAATCACTCAAAACAGGTTCACATTATCTTGGATTTAATATGAGTAATAAATAACTAAAAAAAGTGTATACTAAGCTAACAACTTGTTTATAGTTTTTATTGATAAAATTTAAACCAGTCAGAAGCTCACAAAATTCCTGAGAACTTAAAAAAAATCAAATAGAATTTATGTTGCTTCTGTGTAAGCAAATTCTTATAAATTTATTCTTATCTCTCTGTGACATTGATGGCAAACAGTAAGATGATAATTTTCCCTACTGAGGTGGCATTTCCAGGCAGCTTAATTACCATTCTTAGGGTATCCTCCAATTCATAGAGATCATTTCTTCCTCAGTCTTCCTATTAGCCAACAAGAAAAATTAAACATTTCTCTTTCTTTAGCCTCTCACTCCAACTAGCTAAGAGTTGGAGGCAAATCAGACCGAGAAGATAGGAGCTAGTTTGGATGTTTAACAACCCATTTCTACATGGCCCTTAATAAAGCCTTGCAATTTGACCACATGCCTATGGTCAGCTCACTCTTCTACACTGCACAACTAGTTTCCACAACTTCTACTCGTCTCAGATTCCATCCTCTTCTGTACTCCTTATAATTTTTTTTATAAATTAAAGGCTTCATGCAAAATTTCTTCAACATTTCAGTCTCCTGCCACCAAATCAATGCTACTTCTCCCCTCTCTTATTTCTAGCCCATAAAAATGGAGGAAATGTTTCCCCTTATTATTCAAGCTCAATCTCTTCACGTATACTGTGGATTACATTCCTTTCTATATTTCCGGGAGACAGTTGGATCGTTGAACACATTCAAAAAGATTCAAGAGGATTTCCTAGAAATGATGATTTATTTATTCGAGCATCTTAGATTTTGCAAACTGGAAACACAGATAAACAAAACTTAGATGCGTTGTGAAGGAGAAAGAAAAGCTAAGAGTTCTTATGGTAAATGTGCATTCTTGAGAAGAATCAGTCCTACATTCTTAGCATCAGGATTGGTCCAAGATGGTAATCTTCAGATGTCCAGTGGTCTGGACAATGGAATATTTTTTGAGATAATTTAGATGGTCACCTGAAAGTTTGATGTATATTTAGTCATGTTCCTCCAGGTATTGATGAAGGACTGGAAAGTTCAGAAGTTTATGTTCTCAGATAAGTTAAGGCAAGAATAGAATCATTTATTTCCTCATGCCTTAACCTATTTAACGATTTAGCAGCTTAATCATAGTGACTCCATTTTCTTCTTCGCTCTATTCCTCAGGCTTTTTTTCCCCTCAAATTTTGTTTTGAATAGGCAATATATATAAATGGTCCAAAATTCAAAAATTACAAAAGAGAATATAATGAAAAGTCTCTTTTCCATTCCTAGTCTCAGTCACCTATCTCCTTCTTGGGGCAAGCATCCTCCCCAAAATATTCAATGCACACACAAGTAAATTATGCAAACATATTCTCTCTCTCTTTTTTTTAAGCAATACATCTTACACGCTGTTACATATCTCGTTTGTTTTTTATTTAAAAATATACCTTGGAGATGATATTAATTTATAAAGTATTGGTTCATTCTTTTTTTTAACTACATAGTATTAATTATAAGCATCCCATAAATTATTTAATCTGACCTCATTGATAGACATTTAACTTGTCTCCAAACTTTTATTGTTATAAACAACATTGCAACAAACAATTTTGTACATTATTTCACATATGTGAAGATATCCCATCAGTTAAATTCTTATCAGTAGGATTACAGGGTTAAATTGAAATTTTGATAGCTATTGCCAAATTATCCTCCATAGTAGTCAAATCAAGCTACAGTCCCAGCAAAAATGTATGAATGATAACACCCACCCAACAGAAGAGCATAGCAAAGTTTTTGCTGACCTCAAATTTAAATAGCAATTCACTATTATGAGCAAGATCAACACTCTTCTAAAATATAATAAAGCTATTTGTGATTCCTTTTTAAAGAACTGTTTGTTCATATTTTTCTATTTTCTCTTGTGTTTTTTAAAAATTGATTTGTAGAAGTTATTTATGTATAAAGACAGCTTTTGTAATATGTTACAATTGATTTTGGCCATGCACAAAATTTTGTATAGCCAGATTTACTACACTTTTACTTTTATGGCTCTGGCTTTTGTGATATACTTGAAGAGCCCTTCCCTACTCAAAGTTTATGAGTAAAAAAGTTCTTAAGTTTTCCTCTACTATTTTTATGATTTCTGTCTTAAAATTTTCTTCATAAAAATTTTACATATTTCTTAAGATCATTTCTAGGTATTTTGTCATTTTTTATTGTTATTGTAAGTGGATCCTGTCTTGTTAGATTTCCTAATTAATTTTAATATATGAAAGCTACTAATTTCTGTATATTAATTTTTTGGTCACCTTACTGAATTCTTTCATTGTAATTAGTTTTCAGTTAACCATCTTTGGATTTTTAGGCATGCAATTATATTACCTGCAAATAGTAGATTTAACTTCTCCATCTCTAATGTTTAAACCTGAAAATTCTTTCTCTTTTTTATGTTCTTTATTTAGTACCGCCAGAATAATAGACAGTAATGAGATCATAGATATTCTTATCTTGTTACTTAGATAATCTTAGGTTGAAGATTATCTTCTAATTCCCTAATACAATCAGCTTCTCCCTATCTCCTAGATTCTTCTGATCTTGAAAAAACTATGGATACGACATTGCTCTTTCATTTTTCTTTCAAAGCCAAATGGCTTGAAAAAGTTATCTGTGCCTATTCTTCTCATATCCTCCTCTTTCATTTATTCCTCCATTAATTTCAGTCTAGTTTCTGTTTTCACCACTAGGCAGATCAGGTGCACTGGCTTATGAATCAGCTTATATACAAGAAACTCTTTAGTGGTGGTCATGTTTGCAGGAAGGCTGAGCTCCTGAGGTAACAGTGGCAGCAGTGTAAGAGATGGTGTGTGGTGGGGTTCAGAACATGCTATTCAAAAATATAGTGTCTTGGCATATTGAATATTTTGAGTTGAAGGAGCTTAAGAAAACGGAAGAATAAGAAGGTCACTATGCTCCTCCCCTGTACTTCTCTCTTGAAGCAGGTCATAAAACCCTCTCATGAAAGATGACTTCCCTATATCCAGAGGAGAGGAGGATCCTCATCTCCAAAGACAAGGGACACTGATGAGAATCCAACTAATAGACAGGCCTTGCTAATTTTCCATCAGTTGACTACATTTATCTCATACTCTTTGTCTTATCATATTTCTCCATGACTCTTTGCTCTTCATCAAACCTAGGACAAAATACTCAGGTTTAACTGTTTCTCTAAATTGTGCTTATTTTAGCCACTGGTTTTGTTACTCACTCTTCCTAAGATTATCAATGTCCTCATTCTAATTGTAGAATTCAACCCAATTGATCATTCCCTCCTTTTAAAAACATTCTTGTCCCTCAGTTTCAATGATACTATATTTTCAGTTTTCCTTTTTTTGTCTCTGGCAACTCAGTCTCTTTTGCTAGAGCTGCCTTTTCTCCAACATGCCATTTAAATATTCCCACTTCTCAGGATTATGCCTTATTTGCTCTATTAGTGCCCTAAATGAACTCATATACAGTACTTCCATGTCTCGAATACAATTTGCTGATTACCTCTAAATGTATTTCCCCTGCCTAGATGAATGAGTTCTATATCTAGATATCTAACAGTGTACTCAGCATATCTGCTGGATGTCTTATTTGCACTTCAAAAATCCAACCAAATTCTCTAGCTTTATTTCTTGGCCAACTTTTCTAGTTTTATCGCTTTGGCTCTATCATCATTTATTGCTTGAATTCCTATAGCTACTTAACTATTTTTTGAATTTACTCTTATTCTTATCATCCTATTCTCTTTATGGTAGTCATGTTGTTCTTTTTAAAAATGAAAAGTCGATCACGTTACTTCTCTATTGAGAATCTTTTAATAGCTTCCCATTACTCTTAGGACGAAGTCCAAAATACTTAAGAATCTCCTTTACCTGGACCTTTTCTACATTTCTACTCTGTATTAGTCAATATATAGCCAGAAAAATTGAACCCAAGGACCATTTCAGTGAGTGAGATAGTACCTGAAGATTGGAACTATGCTATCTCCCTGGGCTGGAGCCCACTAGCTTTCACTGTTCTTTGCTATGCTGGAGATATAGGACCTGTTCCTTTTGCTGCTGGAACTAAACAGGCACTTGCCTTTCTATAGATGCTGCTAAAAACCTTTACCGACTGCTAGAGCTCAGAGTCTTCTATCACTTCTCTTGCTCCTACATGAGATACCAAAGCAGGAAAAAAAAATGGCTTATTTCTTCCACTATAAATGGTCCACCAGTTCTGCACTGTAGCAGAAATTAACAGAAAATATGCTGAAAAGGAGTCTGCAAAACATTGTTTGCTAGCTTCCAGCCCTTGTGATTCAGAGAATACAGAGGTCAGGACTTGAGCCAAGAGACACAAATAATTGGCACATGCTCCTATTCTAATTTTACAAACTGACCCAACTGGAGGCTTTACACTGAAATCTGTCAAGACACACACACACACACACACACACACACACACACACTCACCCTCATATGATTTTCACATGGTTAATACCAATTTATTTTCTAGGTCTTGACTTAAATAACAGTTCATCAATGAAGTGACTTTTGATCCCACATGTTAACTTGGGTCCCCTCTGGCACCCTGTGCCTTTCCTCACAATATTAATAAAATTGTGACTAAAAAGTTGTATATTTATTTATTATCTGAAAACTTATCGAAGAGAAGGACCTCTATGTCTTCTTTATTGCTACATCTTCATTGCATGGAGCATGGATGCTCTGGAATAAATGTTTACTAAATAAATGAAATGTATCTTCTATCACAGCACTGGAAAAGGTAGTTCATTCATTGTCAATAATCCCTCTATGGACAAAACATTTAATAGTTTTGAAAGGTTATTTTATTATTAGGCAAAAGGGTCAGTTTCTCAGGAATTTCTCACATGCTATTATGAATACAGAGATCGGCAGAAACAACATTAGTTTTTCTAGGTAAGTTGTATTAGAAGCTTAAATGCCTAGATCTTTTTTAATAATATAGTATATTTCAGAGTTATTTAAGTAACCATAAAGATAATTATCAAAATAGATAGGAAAAGACAAATTCAAGATATTAAATAGATGAAATTCTTATGAAATGTATAAATGACAAAGGAAATTAGAAAGCAAAGATTCCTTTCAATCCTGAGGTTCTAACCATACAATTACACATAAAAACAACAATAAAACCTAATTACCTAAATATTCATGTACATTTTAGACCAAAATGATATTCACACAGTGAATGGCAGTACCTAAGTATTAAAGTATTTCATCATGAGAGGGATAAAACTGATTCCTTGACAAACTGGCTTATAGCTGCCCAATTTAGTTCTATTCATTAGGTCAACTTCTTTGGTTTTTTATCCCATAACTGTAGGGTACAAGAGGGTAGTGAGCTATCAGCAGTCTGTTATATTTAAAGCTGGGTTCCTAATTCTGAAATTGGATTTTAAGAATTCTAGTATTCAAAGTGTTTGATCTGTTTTTAAGCGGTAAGCTGTATCTATACTTGTCCATCCTTGGCTGCTTGGAATATAACAATCCATAGGTTCTGAGATGAGGTTATTGTCAACAAACTTTTAAATTATTGCTGAGGGAGGGACACAATAAGTTAAATTAGAAGATGATTGATGCAATTTGTCTAGGAGAGCTTTAATTTTTTTCAAGGGAAATAAGAAGCAATGTTATCCATTGAGAGTACATGGGCTAAGAAAAGGGATGGGAACATGAGCAGACAGAAAAACATTTGGAGCAGTCACTGTAAAGATTTCAACAAGGAAGATAATAAGGACTATTGAATAGCCTTGAGAATCTGAGGGGAAGTTTGATACCATGAATTTCAAGAATTATAACTGGTGCCCTGTTGAGATTTTATCAAGCAACTCCTGATCTATGGCAAGAATACTGATTGTTGTCAGTGAGGGTTAGCAACCAGAGAAGGGCTGGCGCATACATTATTTAAAAGTTTACCATAGAGTCCACTTTAGCTAGGAAAAGGCAGAATGAGAATACTGGATTTGAAGGTAAGTGTTAGAAGCCAAAAACTGGAAGAGACAGAGTAAATTCAACGGTGATGATTAACTGGTATGAAAACAGGAGGCAAGGTTAGAAAAAAGCTCTTCAATGAGAAATTCACACTGAGACCAAAGGTCCATAGGAGGTTAAAAAGTGTTGATGTTGTCAAGGATTTCAAGAAGAAGCAGAAGAAAAAAATGTACACAGAGGTTAAAAAGAGGACAGATTGTTGAGTGAAAGCTATAGAACAATGGTTTAGAAATAGATATACCCAGCCCTGTTAAAGGTAGCATTGGTTGAAGAAATGAAAACACACACACACACACACACACACACACACACACACACAGAAGCTTTCAATAGATGATGATTAAAAACTTTTAAATTTTAAGGGAAAATCCACTTTCATTTAGTTTTAAAAGGTAGGAATGTTAAAGGCAATTTGGTGGTGGGGTTCCCTCATCAAACAATTCTCCAACTCTCTAGACCAACTGGGTGTCCTACAATTCAGTTATGACAAAAACTGCCTGAAATTAGCACAGACCCCATATTTTAAGGGCCCAGTCCCATAAAACTGCTCTACTTCACATGACAATCATAAGTCCCAAGCTGTCGCCTTTATTTCTGACCAACCGTCTAATAATCTATGACTCTTTCCTTGGGTTTTGAAAATTTGCCAGAAGGGTTCTCAGAACTGAGGAAAACACTTATTACTGGTTCACTATGATTCAGCTCAGAAAGAGCCAAAGAGAAAAGATGCATAGAGCAATGCATGTGGAAGGGGAGCAGAGCTTCCATACCTTCTCTGAGTATTCCAACTTTCTATGTGTTCACCAACCTGTAAGCTCTCAGAACCACTTGGGTTAGTTTTTAATAGAGGCTTCATTAAGCAGGCATGATTGATTAAATCACTGGCCATTGATGATTAAGCCAATTCCCTTCTCTCCATCCTGGATGTTGGGGGTTGGGAGAGGTGGGGCTAAAAGTTCCAACTCTCTAATCACATGGTTGGTTTCTCTGGCAACCAGCCCCCATCACCAAGATACACCTCATTAACATAATTGCAGATATAGTTGAAAGGGGCTTATTATAAATAAAAGACACTTCTATCGCCCTGTTACTCAGGGAATTCCAAGGATTACAGGAGCTCTGTGCCAGGAACCAGAGAGATGAAGACCAAATACATATTTTTCATTATATCACAATTAGTTTTCTACTGCTGCTGTAACAAATTACCACAGACTCAACAGTTTACAACACAAATTTTTCACCTTTCAGTTCTGTAGGTCACGAGTCTAACATTGGTCTCATTTGGCTAAAATCAAAGCGTAGGCAGAGTTGCATTCCTTTCTGGAAGCTCTAAGGGAGAATCTTTGTCTTTTGCTTTTTCCATTCCAAATACTGAACATATTCCCTGGCTTATTATGCCTCTTCTCTATCTTCAAAGCCATTAACACTGCATCTCTGACTTTTTTTTCTGGTCACATCTCCCTCTGATTCTTTTGCTTTCGTCTTTGATTTTTAAAGACCCACAAGATTATATTAGGCCCACCTAAATAATTCAGGATACATTCCCTATTTTTAAAGTCAGCTGATTAGCAATGCTACCATTTGCAAACTCAAATTCTCCTTTGCATGTAACCTAATATATCCACAGGTTTGGGGGATTAAAATATAGATATTTTGTGGGGACCATTATTCTGCCTGCCACAGTAAGAACACTGCAAAGGTATGTAAGCAAATAAAGAGGGACAGTGAATTAATGCAATCTGGTTAATGGAAGGCAGAGTTTATCAGAACCGATCTCAAGATTTCAATTGAATATGGGATCATGAGCCCTAAGAAAGTTTCAATCCCAGGTTGCTGATGACTAATATGTTCTTCCTGAATCTATGTTTAAAAATACTAACACTACTATTGCTGCAGGTGCTACTCTTCCTCCTCCTCCTCCTCCTCCTAAGAATGACAACAACAACCACCACCGCCACCACCAAACAAATACCTCTTAGGCATTATAGATCAGGGCTGTTGTAAGGTCATTACATGAACTCATTTCATCCTTAAACAATATTGTGAGAAAGGAAGAATCATTTTCCCTATTTTCACATGAGAAAACTAAGAGAATAAGTAACTTGCCTAAGGTCACAAAGTAGAGAATTTGAACTGAAACCCAGGTAGTAAAGCTCCAGGGCTTTTAACATTACATCCTATAGTCTTCCTACATTCATCTCTCTGGGTGGGGAGAAGTGGAATGGCTGATTCAGATACCAAAGGGTACAAGTTAGATATGAAGCTAATTAGGACAGGATCTGTTGAAACAGCCATCGGAGGAAAAGTGGCTCTTTGTATTGAATATACACAGACACCAGATTTCTTTAGTTAAATTCAATCTAAATATAACGGCAAAACCATCCACAAACTATTTTCTCTTTTCCCTTCCTTTCATTTAGCAAATATTTATTAATGATAATATAAGAAAATCTGTACAGGACATTATGTGGATCTAAGACATGCCCATAAAAATTAAATGAATACTACAAAGTAGAAAATTATAAAATTTGCCATATAATTTACAAAACCATCTATTATATTATTGCAGCCTTTGTCATTTGATCCCCTTCCATTTTCTTCTCCATATTGTCTCTTCTTTTAATATCTGTCTGCCTCTACCCATATTTTCACTACCTTTGAAGGCTTCTTTTTTCATCCTTTTGCTAGTATTTTTGACTCTTTCTTCTCTCATTTGCCTGCATCACCATCTCTTAGCTACTAGCTACACCATATTCTAACCTCTGTGGGAATAAACTATTTTCTTTTAAAATACTAAAATTCTCCTGAATTCATTTTCTTTTAACTTATCACTACTCAAATTCAGACTTTCATTCTCTCTGCTCTTTACAACTTTTTAAATTTCTGCTTATAATTCTCCCAAATCTTGACAATTCACCCATCTTCTCCTTCACCGTTCTCTGAATTTTTTTTAGCAAATCCAATCTTGTCATTCCATATTCAAAGTTCTTCATGTTTCCATGATCTACCAGATAAAAATCTTTACAGTTTAGAAACTCCCTGCTTACCCATCAAACCATTTTTTGCCTTTTCCCCTAATTCTGCTTTGCATTTTCCCCTCTAGCAGCACAGAAATACCTGTGGTTTCCAACACACTTTACACTCTGTCATTCCTCTGTAACCTTCTATTCTCTCTGCTGCTTTTACCCTATCTGTATAGAGAACTCCGAGTCATTCTTTAAGACTATTCAAATGTTATCTTTGCTGTTAGGCCTTCCCAGTCTCTTTTAGGTACACGTGGGACTCCGTTTCTGCCCTAGCCTACGCTGTACATCCCTCCATTGTTTAAAGAATGTTGTTATTGGTTTGAGAGGTAAGGACTTGGGTTTTTCCATTCCCAACACCTAACATAAACTCCAGTGCACAGTAGCCCAACCATCTTTGCTTAATTTAACCTACCCTTTTATTTAACCTACCATCATGCTATGGCATAGATCTTCTTTCTGCCTAGATATCAGTTTCTCGAAGTATATTCTTTGGAACCCCAATGCTCTACAGAAGAGTTGTACATTATAAATAGAGTTAGCCTTTAGATAGCTATTTGAAGTGTATGCTTATTTTCATTGTAAGTTTAAGAGAAGTCCAATTCTTCTTGTTCCAAATAATCCTCTTATCTTTTAGCTCCATAATGATTCTCAAATGTAATCAAGGTCCATCAAAGAAATAAATCACCAAAAATTAGAAATTTCTACTTTTTACCACTATCTAGATGAGGAACAGCAACAACAAAACAAATCATATGTATATATGGGTAAAACACCAACATAATTTCCTCCAAATTTACTTATTTCAAACTCACCTCTGCTCAATCTGGATTATTGCCAATAAAATGAACAAACTGTGCTCATTTCTGTTAATGCTTCTATTCGCATTAATAGATGGATTGATGTGATTTTAAACAGTTTGAGGAAAATAACTGTTGCAAGTTTTAAGAAATAGTCACTGAAAAATTGAGCATCAATCAAGGTCTGATCAGGAAAACAGAACATACTATGTTACCAAGGGAATTTAATAATAGGGTGTTTTTACACAGGTGCTGAAGGGGGATCTCCAGACCAAAAAGGGGAACTTTTTGGTCTGAGGTGACTGTCACCTTTAGAACTAAGGGAACAAAGGGAAAAGATTGGGTTATGAGAACTCAGAAGCTCAGAGATGGGATCTTGCTGAGCGAGGGATTAGACTTTGAGAAGTGAGCACAGCCTGGCTGGTGCTGGTACTTTCTGAGGGGTCATGATGAGTCTGGTTCTTAGAGCATAAAACGAGTGGGAGGCTGGAACCAACTGCTGATGATAGTGTGAAGGGCTGTTACTGCTGAGGTGATGCTGATAGGTCTCTTTCTTCTACTGCCTTCCCTCCTGTGACTTCTATCGATAGAACCTACCAGGAAGTAAGTTGGCAAAGGAGATGGATTGCAGAGCCACAGCCCAAGTATTACAAACCCAGAGTGCGGAAGTGTGACTATGGAGAGGAAAGACAATAGATTAATAAGTAACACTAAAAGCAGTTAAGACTTAAGCAATAGTCTTAAGTCTATTTTCCAGCTTTAAAAACTCAACTTAATCATATACCCAAGACCTTAAAAAATTAATATTCTTCTGTTATCTGCCAGTAGACATGCACTTGAGTATGCTATGCCACTAAATTTATCATTTAATCATCTAATCTGGGACCTATATGATTGATATTGTTCTAGGTGGTTGGGTTTCAACAGTGAAAAAATAGCTCCCCACCAATCCTGTGGACCTTTCATTTTAGCAAAGGAAAAACAGATAATAAATAAAGATATAACATGTCAGATGGTGAGTACAGGGGAGAAAATAAAGCAGGTTAAGAGGGGATAGAGATTGGGGGTAAGGGTGGCTTTTTCATATGAAGTGGTCGTAGAAGATCTCAATGATAAAAGTGAAATTCGAGCAAAGACCTAAGGGAAACATAAAGCAGCATGAATTAATTGAGGGGAGGGGGGAAACTTTTCTGTAGGAAATAGTTGCATTTGATAAATGTGAGGTTGGTGAAGATTTCCAAGTGGGTAGATTTGTGTGTGGAAAGGAGTAAGGGTATTTGCTGTTTTTTTTTTTTTTTTTTTTTAGCTATTTGCAAAATTCCGCTTAAGAAAATATGATTATAGCCAGTTAAAATCAACTTATTATCAAGTATAGTACCAAGTTCAAACATTCCACAAAGCATTGCCCATCCCCTTCACTGAGGGAAAAGCTATACTTCGCATGGCGGGTTATAAAATAACTGCTGATGGTAAATGAACTACCTAGAGTAATAGGGCCTACCTCTACTGTGAAATACTCCCTTTATTTCAGAGTCAAGTATGAAATTCTAATAACAGTCTCAAATCTTTAATTTAAAATGTTTGAGTAAGTGTAAAATGTCCAGCACTGTACATGATTACCTCTTTGTTAACATTTCAACCTTTGTTTTTTAGTTAAGCATTAATGAAACTCGATAATTGGCCAGCAGTTTTTGAGGCAGAAAGTGGGATGGATACCATCGGTACTCTTAACCAAAAACAGTGAAATCATTTTTGGCATTAAGACCATGTTGCTTTTTATTCAGATAATTTTTTTCTTGAAAAATAAATGCATAATTTGGATTCAATGGTATCACAAACATTAATGTTAGCTATAATTATTTTTTCAATCAGTTTGTCCCTCAAACAACAAAAGTAAACTTAACTGTAAAGTTAGATAGCTAAAAATGGTATAAACCGGTGATACTCTCATGTTAATGGTTTTTTAGAAATCAACAGTAATTCTGGCCCTTAGAAAAAGAGCTGCACTATGTAACATAAAATCTTTTTCTGTAGCTAATAATAACTTCCAACTGGAAAGCTTGGGGAGGGTATGTCTTTATTTGAGGAGAATGTAATTTAAGACTGGACACAGTAGAAATTTGAGTTACATTAGTAATTTTGTTTTAACTTTATAAGGAATTTTGAGAGATCAGTGGTGTCTCCTGGAAGCAAGAACTTGCTTTTGGCAGGAAAATCACCACACATGGCTTCTACTATTTGCACTTAACCTCTCTGCCTAGGTTCCTCCAACTGTCAAGTAAGGATGATTGTAATTGCTATCTTCTGTGAAAAGTATCAGTGTGCTTTGACATCTCTGGCTGAAGATGCTATATCAACACAAATTATTATTAGAACATAATGTATGTATGCATATAAAACGCCAGCATGGTGGTCTTTTAATGCTTATGTAACATCTATAAATACTGCTCTCTTCCAAGCTCTCTTCTCACTATTAGGTCAGAGGAGAATATAATCACAATAGCCCACTAATCCAATTTATCAAAATATGGAGGAAATATATATTTTTAAAGCTCCATATCATCTTTTTGAGAAGCACTATCCTAGCTAATCCCTCGCAGTCTCTGTAGCAATTGCACGATGGCCCCCATATTAATCCTTTGGCACCTTTTCAAATGTTGGCTAAATTACTTTTTCTGGAGACTGGAATCATCAGGGAAAGGCTGGGAGAATGAAACTGGCTAGCGATATTAACATTTTGGTTGTTTAACATTTAACTGGGTATCAACAACGTGCTAAAGTGCTATCTAAACAGATAATTAGCTAGTCGCTGCAAGTGAGCTCTCTAAATTTAGCCGTGAAATTAGGTTTAGGAACGCGGAAATAGTAAAATAAATTTTCTCAAGGAAAACGGTGGTGTCAGCATAGCTGTGGAATGTCACAATAGCTACATTTCGTCAGTTATCATCATCATCATCAGGGGATCTCCCGGAGCGAATGCAGGACAAGGTTTATTTGTAGGTGCATCTTGAGGACAGATAATAAAAGAGTGGCTGCAGGAGACAGGCTTACAGGGGACAGAAACAGGCAGGCATAGAGAAAGTGAAAAGGGGGGTGGAGGAAAAGATGTTCTAAACTTAGCGCTAGGGAACAGGATGGGACGTGGAAGTTAAAAAAAAAGAGAGGTGGACATAGTGTATAATGGTGTGTACCCTGGGAAGTGAGTAAAACGTTGTAAGCCAGTGGGTGTAGGGTGGGAGACCCTAGCGATTGAAGGCAGCAGGCAAGCATTAGTTTAGCTGAGACAGTCGGCTAAATCCTTGGTCGACTTTCTTATTGGTGGAGACAGCAAAACCTGCGTAAAATTAATAGTGTCAAGACTAAGGACGTGTGTCCTCTGCCTCTGGTACCCCTCGGGACGGTCCGAATCGTCCACCACTCCCACCGCCACCGGTGGCTATGTCTCCAAGGTCAGGCCACCAGGGCTATGCGTGACAGAGGATGAAGAGCGCAGGGCACGCAACCTGTCAGGGGTGAGGGAGGGTCGTGGTGGACCATAGACGCTCCTCTTAAACACATCCCGGGGTCGCTTTCCCGCAATCAAGTCAAAGGAAAACAAGCAATGAAAATAAAATTACACGTGCGAGCATGCAAATGAGACAAAACCAAAGAAAAACACCTCCGCACTCGAGGCGCTCCGATGGGGGAAATCCATGGCCTCCTGTTGCCAGTCGCCAGACGAGGACAGAGGATAGCGTGGCAGTCGGGAGAAGCAAAAGCGGGAAAGAAAACCTTCTGGGGCCCCTCTCCTCTCCCGACCACGGGGACCCTTCCACCAAGTCTCCCTCTTAGTGAAAGGAGCAAGAAAACAGCCCGTGAAAACGTGCCTCGGCGGGCTGGGGGGTCGTGGGGCTGGGAAGAAGGGAGAAATTCGGAGGAGCCCAGCTGTCCCGGAAAGCAGGGAGGAAAAAGTCTCTCCTTTCAGCCTCCTGCACCCCCGGCAAGGAGAGAGATGACTAGTCCAGCAGGCTGGGTCCAGCTTTCTAGACAGGAATCTTTGGCTTGGGCAACGGAAGGGCAACCCCAACCTCTTTTTCCCTCCCCACATCCTCCTGGTCCTAGGTCCCCGCCAGAGTGAGGCAAACCACGAGCCGGATGGTCCCGCCGCCCTCTGCCTCTGTCTGCGCCGGGAACGCAGTGGACCCGCGAGGGGTGGAGTGGGCGAGACCATTGGAAAAGCTGAGAAGGGGGGGACGAGGCAGAAACAAGAGGCGGGGCATACTAACCTATTCCAGATTTTCCTGTCTTTTTAAAAGCTCTGCTTTGGGAGAAACCCCGTTATCAAAGTGGAAAGCAGAGATTTTTTTTTTTTTTTTTGAAAGGGGAGGAGCGTGTGCAGAGGGGCGGAGTGGGAGGAGAAGCGGCTGGCAATCCGGGATCAGACGGGAGCTGGAGTTGAGAGGGGAGGGCGGGCGAGTTCCAGCACTCGCTCTGAGGGTCGGCTTCCTCTCCCCCTCCCGCGCGGGGCGGGGTGGTGCGTTCCGAGTTCCCAGGAGTTCGAAGCGGGCGGGTGCCGGGGGGAGGGGAGTGGCGGCGGCGGCGGTGGCGGGCGGCTCCCGCCTCAGCCTCGGCAGTGGCGTCGGCGACGGCGGAGTCGAGCCATCCGCGAGCGCTGGGCTGAGTGTCAGCCGGCGGCGACGGCTCAAGAACTAGGAGTTAGGGACGCGCGCGCCGAACGCTCTGCCGCCGCCGCCCAGATCCTGAAGCGCCGGGGCCGGGGGAGTCGGTGGGGGCGGGTTAGGCAGCGGGCCGGGGGGAGGGTGGGGAATGGCGCGGACCCCGGGGCCGCCTCCGCTGTGTCCCGGAGGCGGCAAAGCACAACTTTCCTCCGCTTCTCCCCCCGGGGCCGGGCTCTTGCTGCCGCCCCCGACGCCACCGCCGCCGCTGCTGCTGCTGCTGCTCTTCCCGCTGCTGCTCTTCTCCCGGTTCTGTGGTAGGTGACCCTCGGCGGCCGGCGCGGGGTGCGGGAGGCGCGACCACGGGTCTCGGCGCCGCGGCCGGGCCGGCGCGGGCCGCTCTCCGGAGCGGCGAGGCGGTTACGTTCGGCGGTTGGCTGCGCGAGTGGGTGCCGTGGACTTTGGCTGGAAACTTTTCGCCGCGCCCGGGGCGAGGCCCGGGAAGGGCCAGGGCGTGCGAGTGCGGCGCCGGCCGCCCGCCCGCTCCCCTCCCCTGAGGCCGCGCGGATGGCCGGGCTTCAGGGGCAGTGCTTTCTGCCCGCACTCCTCCGTGTGCTAAGGTGACCGTTACTTCTGGCTCATTCGAGCCGGAAGCCCAAAGCGGGGACTTCTGGACTAGGGTTAAGGTGTCGTGGTGCACATTTGCCGCCTCCTTTTTCTCCGGTGAAACTTGAGCGGTGAGCCCAGTGCCTTCAGGGACCAGAGCCCAGCGGAATGAAGCCTTCGGTTCCACCCCTCATCGCCTTCCACCCTGGAGAAGGCACCATATTAGCCCACCCTACAGCATCCTCTACAGTCAATTTTCTTTGGTCCTCCGGCCCGGTTCTGCTCAGGCTGCCTCTCAGTGGCTTTGCATCGAGCCTGTGGGCTGCCTTCCTGGTTGTGCGACATCTCTCACACTGTCAGTGCTTATTTTTGCAAACACTTATTTGTCCTCAGGACTTTAATTTATGTGTTAAATACCTATGGCATCAACTGTGCCCCGGCTCTTCTAATCAAAACAAACTCCACTCCTCTTGCCTGTTTCTTTCCTCGTGCTATGTTGCAGTTTCCTTGTTATATTTGGGAGCTAGTCTTTTTGTTAAGTTCTGTTCCTAGGTATCGAGACTAGAAGCCTACTTGTTAAGGATCCTGTTTAAAAAAAAAAAAAAAAACAAAATGTGTCTTTCACGCGAGAGGTGTATGTCAAGTGGTCATTGGTGGAAGCAGTGATTTGGGAAAATAAGGCCACCAGTCTTTGGGGATTAGCTCTATCTGTCTTTTGACAATACCGATGCTTGTAGGACGTTTTATTTGAAGACTCTTATTTGGTGAAGAAAGTAGAGAAGCAAAACTTATGTTTGCCCAAAGATTGGTACATTTTTACTGGTACATACGGCTACTGTTGGATCTTACTGTGTAATGAAATCTTAAATGAAACCAAAAGTTTTACCAGTATTTGTTAAAATGAAAGATGTATGTGAATTTCTTGGATAGTGTGGTTTAGAAGAAAGAAAATTCTGTTCTGAGTAGGTGTGTCAGGGTGATTATAATGGGAGGTAAAGTTTTCAAGAGATTGAGTGCCCCTTATAGGCTGAGAATTTCTGCAACCAATTCACCACAGTTTCAAGCAAGCACTGTGATGAAAGTTTCTGATTTATAGAATATAGTATGATAAATGGCATGTTGTCTCATCTATAGTGTTTTTGTAGCCCACTCTGCATATGTTTGGTTCCACCACACAATTTCTTAATGCTGTTACCTTTGAAAACTGATGCAAGATTCTAGATTGAATTTGTGTACTGACTGTTATTTTCCATCAAGGAGGATTGTGGATTACAGTTGGATGGGAGAAAAATTGAAGGGAGTGTTAACAGTTTACTCTCTTTACTTAGATTGTGTTAAGGATTGAGAGAGTATTATTTGTACTTCCAATAAAGGCTTACATAGCTAGGCAAAAGCTCTGTGGAAGACTGAAGCTAGGTAATATATACAGCTTATACAAGAAAAGATAATTTAGATAATTTCACAGTTATTGTGCAAGCGAAGTGTTGATGACTTTTTGAAGGAACACATTGGTTTTTCACGTGGAAGGAAAGTTTTTTTAATCTCTTTAATAATGTGCTATAGAAGGGACTTGATATTTTAAAATTCTGAAAATTCAAACAGTGTAGGCAAATGAACCATGATTTAGAAGAGGTGTAAATTGAAGTTTTTAGAGTTAACTCTGCTTGTAGTTGTAGAGACAGACACTAGCTTTCTGTTACTGTGCGCTGCTCATTTAAAGAGCTTCCATTTTTGGCTTATAGTGTTATAACACCCTGATTTGTGAACCCTTATGACGAGTTTTTTTCCATCAACCTTTCTCTATTTTAAATTTCGTCTTTGAGTAGGACACAGTTGTGACTTATGGATGCTTAGTAAGTATGGAAACAGAATTTTCTTCCTGTAACCTTTTTGTTGATCTAACATTCATAGTACTGCTTACAAGGTTTGGCATGACCTAGTGTTTAAGTAGTCAGTTTTAGAGTTGAAAAGACTTTTCAGATTTAAAGAGATGTTTGTCTGATGCTTTGTTAATCATAATCAGTACTTTTTAAAATCACATACAGATTTTTTTTCTTTTTGCTGATGTTTTTCATATGTGGCTTACGTTTAGCATAGTCTTAACTATGCTCAACTTCTGCAATATCATCTATTAGCACAAGATAATTTTCATATTTTAATTTGACTGCTGAAGAGACCCTTGTAACTAGTAGACTTGATAGTCTGAAAAAATTTCATCAGATTTCCTGTTTTAGGGGTGTACATTATCTGTCTTACTTGAAGAACTGAACTTTTAAAATGAGAATTTTGTAGGCTGACCAACCGCCAGATTTTTTTCTTTTTTAAAGCCTAGCAAATTCCTAGATATGAAGGGCAAAGAGACTAGGTTTACACCATCTGACTTGATAAACTCATTTAATTCTGTAATTCCATATTTATGATCAGTTCATAGGGGATCGGATTTATCTCACTCTTCTTTCTGACATTTTTCTTGAGATGTAGAGAATATTAGTAGGGATGTAGTGTTGATGATAGAGAACCTAGATTATGTGACCTTAGTAAGTTCCTTTTAGAATCTGTGATTTTACTATTTCCATTTTCAGCAAAGTTTTATCTTCATGTGGATGTTCAGAAGTTGATAGAAAAAAATGATCTAATATGTTACTGAACCTTTACCAGCACTTTCAGTACTTACTACATTCCTAGCTGTTGGTAGGTACTTGAGGACATAAGACATGAATAAGGCAGAATTGTGCCTTCAAGGATATAGCATTGTGGTAAACATAAAGGAACTAGATGATTATAGGACAGTTTGGTGTCTATAATAGAGATCTGCATGAGGTACTATGCCCAGCAGAGTGATACCTAACCCATTAGGTAGAGGTATGTGAATGTGAACTGAGTGGTGGTGGTGGTGGTGGTGGTGGTGGGGGGGGATACTTTAAAAAAATAAGTTGGGTCAGATCTTACTGAGTTTAGACATTGTGGCTGATGTACAAGTTTGTTTTTCAGAATCAAATTTAGATACTAAAGTAGATCCTAAATTTCATTCTGAAAAAAGATTGCCAGTTAATAGATGTATGAATCATTAGCAAGTTATTTAACCTCAGTAAACTTAAAGTTTCTCATCTTTAAAAAAAAAAGACAATATTATCACCTTGCCTATAGCGTTCTTTTGAGGATTAAATGAAATAATAGAATAAAACACTTAGCAAATGTATGCAATATAGTAAACATTCAAATATTAGCATTTATTATATTCCACATTAAAGCCAACCATCCTGATATTTGTCATTCTTAAATTCTACCCTGATGTTGTGAATAATTGAGTTTTCAAGTTAATTGCTGTATTTGTACTTTGCATCTTTATTTTGACTGTATAGTCCAGTCAGTGCTCCTTAGATATTGGTTAAATTTACTTCAGCTAAATATACAGATGACCAGTTTTCAGAATATTAGGATCTGGTGAACTCAACTGTGTAATTGTACGAAACTGAGTTGAATCTTCCCTTCATGATGTGGAATGTATTTTAGAACTTGACAGTTCCATAAGATCACTTAGAATATTGATGATTATGTTGAAAATGTAGAGTTGAAGAGGAGAGCTTCAGTTTTACTTCTACTTTATCAAGTTACTTAATGGTATCAGATTGGGGCCTATAATACATATTGCACTGCATCCTAAACAAAGCTAGAAAGAACCAAATTTAAAAACAAACAAAAAAGACCAAATCTTTTTTTGCATTAGCTACAGCATCAGAAATAGGAATTAGAAAAAGCTGGGCAATTATATATTTATATGTGCGTTTTTGTATTTATTGTCTTACCTTGTTTATATCACTTAGGCTTACGTACACTTATATAAATATATATATATATAAAATTTAGTGATTCAGCAGCTCTGATACACTTTTTATCTCTGTAATTAAGGAATAAAACTTAAGGCTTATTCCCTATTATTTGAAAATTATTGAAGAGAAGCTGGTTGTGATACCCTTGTTAAAAAAATTTTGACATTCTGTAATTTACCACTTAAAAATTAGTGAGTAAATAATATATTCCTACAGCATATTCTGTAACCTATTAAAATCTTCATAAAAATTGGCAATAAGAACTATATGGTTTACAAAATATGTGGCATTTAACTAAACATAGTTATTAATATATAAATGTAAGATGAAATCAAATAGCCCTTAAATCAATAATGGAATGGAATGAACACTAAAGATGATTTTGCATGCCAAGCACTCAGATCCAAAACTCTATGTACCATTATGTCGTACTTTTGATTACTTTTTAAATTTATCTAAAATTGTCTGCAAAAATCTTGAATTTTTATCCTTTCCTGAATTTCATAAATGCTATGATTTGTATTTTTATGATAGGCTCTGACATAGTTTAATCATTTAATTTTTTTTGTGTACCTTTATCAAGGATGAGCTTTTAAGTTTTTTCCTAAATGACTCATTTCTTGTAGTGTAGGTCATTACTTTAAAATTTTAGTGAGAGCTGCCACCTATAAGTCTAGGTATAGTCATATTGCAGGTACCATAGTTGTTTTAGAAAGGATATTGTATTGCATACTCATATTGTGAATTTTTAATATCCAGGGAGATTGTTGTCATTTTTTTTTTTTTTTCGATAACTACCCGGCATTCATTCTGTTAATTAAGATGAGTAGGAAACAAGTACCTATTGGCATTGTGAGTAGATATTCATAAACTGGAATTTCAGGCATATGTGGAAACATACCAGCTCATAATGATTAAGTGGCTGAGAATTTGACAGTATGTTTTTCAGCACTTTGGATGATTATTTTGTTGGTGTAAGATGGTAAATACCCATGTGACTTTATAAATGGGAGAGGTTATGATAGTTTTTAAAAAATCTTTATTTGGTTTTCTTTAATTGTTAAAAATAATATGAAGCTTGTTCTTATTTTAAATACATTGGCCATTACACCTGGTTGAGGCTCTTTAGGCTCTCAGCCTAGGTTTCTTTGGAAGTAATAAAATTTTTAAAAGTGAGGAGGGACTATGAATCAGTTTTCTCATATCGCTAGGGTCAACAAAAACAGTGTATGCAGGTGGACTCAAATCATAATTAATAGGAAATGTTTTTAAAAAACATTCCAGGCTCTACTGTGGACTTAGTGGATCAACAGTTTTTGTAAGAGTGGAAGAGAATGGTGCCTGGAGATTAGGACATTTTTATTTTTAAGTCTTAAAATTTAAGAGACATCTTCAGATGATTTTTCAGCCTCAACAAGTGTGATTTTTACAGTATTTTTATTTATGATTGGACCAGATGTGGTCACGCTTCTGAAAGAAATAATACTCCACTGTCTTGTTCACTATTTTATCCTCATGTACTTGGCATGGGGAGGGCACTCACATTTCTTTTTCAAGGGTTTAACAGCAAAATCAAATGTAGTCTAAACCAGCACCATCCAATAGAAATATGTGAGCCACATACATAATTTTAAGTTATGCTAATGCCACAGTAAAAAAATAATGAAAGAAAGAGATGAAATTAATATATTTCATTTAACACAGTATACCCCAAATACTATCATTTCAGCTTGCAATTAGTAGTGAAAAATTGAGATATTTTACATTTTTTTTTTATATAGTAAGTCTTTGAAATCTGGTATATATTTTACACTTATAGATCATTATTTCGACTAGCTATATTTCATGTGCTAAGTAGTCAAGTGTGATTGGTAGCTACCATATTGGACAGTGCAGGTCTAAACTCTTTATTGTCTCTGAAATAGATATGTCCTTCTCTAGTCCTTACTCTTAGGGCCTAAAATGACATTAGTCTTCCTACCAAGTCAAATTTTGAAATGCCCAGTTTAAGATTATTTTCCCAATGAAGCCTTCTCTTAACCACTTCTTGTATAGAGTGAGCTTTTCTTCTTTCTAAAGTAGTTACTTTTTATATTCGTTATGTAGTATTTAACTAGAAATTGTTTTGCTCTTTTTGCACATTATAAAATATGTAGTCTTTGCAATAAAGAACTTGCTTCAGACTTCACTGTATATATCATAGCACATATCACAGAATAAACACCACGTTTTTTTTTTTATTGTATGGATTTTAGCATTTGCTTTTTCTTCCATTATAACTGTTTAAGGGATTGTCCAAATTTGCTATACTATAAAACTGTATCAAGAGGATACTTGATTTATGATTTTATCCTCCTTGTTGAAATAATAGGATAATAATAGGGTAATAGCTATAATAAATAATTATAAAAACTTTTCTGAATGTGCTTCATTGCCTATCTGATCCTAGATATCTTTCAAATCCATAGTCCCTGGAGGCCTATCCTGTTCTGTGTTTAACAGTGTGACCTATGGTCATTAGTGGGAAATGCATGCAAATTCTGTTCATTTTTACATGCTTTAGGGTTTAGAGCAATGTTTGCCAAAGTATTTCAATGGAATACTAGTCTAAGAAGATATGTTTTTGGAAGAAAGTACCATGGTTGAATACATTTGGCAATGAGAAAACTAACTATATAACTCACTCATGGAAAGTAACTTTGTGCATTAATTAGTTAATGGTCTAAGAAATTCTTCAGTAAAATATTTTGTTTCACAAACTAAGTTTTTTTGGGAGGAGGGGTGTAATACATTATATTGCAGAAGCTATGTTGTGCAGAACACACTAGGAAAATATGTTCTTAGCTTTGTTATTTCTATCTTGACATTATTCCTATTCCTACCTGCCAAGATAGGGGGAAGAATATAAATTTATATTTGTATTTGTATTTACTTATATTTATATTATATATGTATATATTTAATATTATATATGTAATATTATATATGTATATATATTTACTTAATAAAATAGAAAAGGTTGATAGGTTTTAAAGGTGTTCCTTGATGAGATATTTATTTATTTACTTTTCCCTAAAAACTCTCTTTAGTTCTATCTCTTTATTCCCAGTTGTCTTACCCATTTTGAATCTGAGGTGTTTGCAAATTGACCTTTGGAAGAATATAAGTTTCAGGTGTGTATCATTTACCCCAGGATAGATGTAGTTTTAAGCAGCTTCTGTGGGAGATACCCCACTTGATGTAGGACACATCTTCATGTGGGTTTGAGTTTTAGGAATAAAATGAGTAAATTTAAGATAGCTAATCTATTTTGTAATGAAAATATACCATTGCTGTTATTAATAAAGATATGAAAAACACTAAGAGACAAATTTAAAAATAGGTGCACACAGCTAGGACTCAACTCAGTGTTTAAGAGCATTTTATATAATTAAGAGTGCTCAACTCTTCTAGTGGCTTCAGTTCAAGGGCAAAACAAAAATAATAAAATATTAGTAAACTATCACAAGATCAGTTTCATGTAACTATTTTTGTATGTTATCCATGATAGACATGGCTGTCATCACTAAAATATCTTAGGCCATCGTCTTTGAAAATTATTAATATGATTTCTAATTTAGTCATAGCTACTGTGGGCTAGATTAAGATTCATTTCACAAGTGTCTTGTCATTATGAACTCCAAATTCCCTTTTAATTTGATTTAGATTAGAGATAATCATTCATGGCTATAAGTTCAGTTTAATACTAAGTCAGACAATAAACTTTAGTTTTATCTCCTCTGAGATACCCAGATTCCTTTTTGTAAATGCAAAATTTTTAAAAAAGCTTCTCAGTTTCTTCCTTTATTTATTGAAAAGATTCAAGCAGGAGAAGGTACATACCTAACAGTTCTATCCTCATTAAGGGTAAAGTGCTGGACAACAAAATAGAATTTTTCACTAAATCATGAGTCTGTGCATGTTAATGGCTGTGGGCAGCTACTGTAAATCTTTGATTTCTGCTTGTTAAACTTAAAAGAGGTAAAAAATTACCACCAGCAAAAACCTTGAGAAACATGAAAATAATGCAGTGTGTTGAATATCAACTTTTATAGTCGCTTCCCTATTCCTAAGCATTTCTCAGATTATAAAGATATTATTTTGGTGATACCTTTTCATTTGACTAGTTCATATTAAAACCACAGTGAACTTTAATATTGAAATAATGGTAAGGAACTCCTTTTTCAAGTTGTTATGTTTGTTGTACAAAAGTGCAATAGTAGAGGATTTATTATTTTTTTTCTTTTAAAGCTGGCATAGCCCCTACAGTTGACTGAATGATTTTGAATAACAAAAAGAAGACATATCAAGGCTAGAATTAGTAATACTAATGAAGACACCTCTTATTTCTATAAGACTGTTTACTTTAGACCATTGACATTCTTTTCTGTATTTAAGATTATTTTTACACTTTTCAATAAAAACTTTCAACTTTTAGATTCGTAAACAAGTTAGTAATTATGGTGACTATTTCAAAGCCATGCATTGTTCAGCAAACTTATTTCTTCAATTGTGTGTAAAAGGATCTGGGCATTGATACATTTTTGTTATATTTCTAATTGATAGTGAAAATTTTTAAATATATGAGTAGCTGGCAAAATTTGTATATAGCATGCCAAAAAGTCTCTTGCCTTCTAAAAGCTTTAATCAAAACAGCATCTGTTAAAATATAAAAAAACAAATCTGAAGTTCCCTGAGAAAAAGATGTTTTTCTTCGAGGGTGCTACTGTTGCTTTGCTGCCCTCTACAGTCATCTAAAATAGTCACTCTAGATTTGTCTCCCATCAGATGATTAAAATACTATCTGGACTTGTGAGCTTTAAATTTCAGGAGAGGTTTGAGTAATATTTACTATTTAAATATTATAATGTTTAATTAGTTACAACAGTTGATCTCTACCTGTACTGTAAAAAATAAAGGGCCTAGAAATTAGAGGAGGGAATAGATTGGGTACTATTGAGCATCAATCAGAAACAGGTGGTAGAGCACCAACTAAATGCTGGGTAATAGAGGATACCACAGTAGAATAAGAAATGGTGGCTGGTCCGAAGCTTGTAAACACATTAGTAAGATTAATGTATGCTAACATATATGTATAAAAGACATTTGTAACAACATACCAAGTAGTATGATACAGCCTAAGAAAAGATCAGTAAAGCCTGAAAGAATCAAGAAAAGCTAATTAGAGGAGATGAAACTTTTGAGCTATGTATTCAAAAATGGAATAAAGTGCAGACAGGTAAAACAGGGTTATTTCAAACAGGAAGTGAATATTAAACCACAAAGAGTCTGTTACAGAGAAAGGACTGTGCTAGACCCTTTGGAGTCTTTGTCATTAAGAAATGTAAAATATAAATGTTAAGAGATTTGGAATTAGAAAATTGCGTGTGTGTATGGGGGGATAGAGAGACAGACAAAGACAGATGGGTGGGGAGGAGGTAGGGAGAAAGAAAGAAGGAGAGGGAGATTGATTTCCATTTGTGAGGGAAGGTCAATGAAAAAGAGGGCATTCTAGGCCAAAAAGAGACCATTGGATTGGGGACAGTGCAAGAAATTAATGTTCTCATGTGGTTTAAGCCTGAGCTTTATGGAAGTCCTTAATTTTTAGATATTTAACTAAAGAGATTAAACTTTGTGTGGTAGGCAGTGAGGAGTTTTTGAAAGCAGGTAACTACTGAGTCTGTGATTTGAGAATTTTGTATAGCTCTGACAGCAATGTAGAAGATATGTTGGAGATAAAAGAGACAAGCAAAAGGGAAAACCATTGCAGTCATCCATGCAAAAAGAATGTCGTGGAAATATATGGCAATTTGGCAGAGGGATTTGAAGGGAGGGCTAGATCCGAGAAATAAATTACCTGGTGTTTGGGTATCATTGTGGGTGGGGAAAGAAGAGTGGAATATGAACTTAGATTCCTGTCTTGAATGACTAGAAAAGTTTTCTAAAAAGATTAATCCTCACCATTTTTTACTTAGTAAATCATTTATTTATTTTTAAATTTTGTTTTATTATTAGTTTCAAGTATACAATACATTGTTTAGACATTTATATAGTTTAGTTTTCAAAACGATCCCCTTAATTGTTCTTTCTCCTCTGGGTCTCCACTTAGCCAATATATTAATGCTGACTGCATTCCCTATGCCATGCTTCCCATCCCCATGACCATCTGTCAACTACTAATTTGTACTTCTTTAACCCTTTACCACAGCCTTTGACTTTCTTGGAAGAATTTTAATTGTGATGCCTTTGGGGTATATTTTAAAGCCATATTTAGATATTTGTCATGAGAGGGTAAGGGGTAGATTACGGAATTGGGAATTACCAGCATTGAGGTATTTGTATTAGATGAGTTGTTTGAAGAGAGAGGAAGTAGAGGGGGTAGAGAGAAGAAGGGAGAAGAGAAGGAAGAAAGGAAGAAGGGGAAATGAGACTGGGGGAAAAATTCAAGATCGAGGGATTTTGATTGAATAAGAGGAAGGAAAAGAAGGGAGAAATAATCTGGGGAAAGAAAATCTAATTTGATAAATAGACTAATACATTTAGATGTAGAATTGGGAATTTTCAGGTTTGAGATAAAAAGAAGTCAAATTAAGAGAAAGAAGTCAAATTTCGAAAAAGTTAACAAATAAAGGAATAGTGAAGAAGTAGTAGGGTAGAGCCTACTTTAGGGGGAGAATGGAAGAGATAAAGATAAGAGAATAATTTGAATAATGTACAGTTGTTATGAACTTAATGTTTGTAGTCATCCCCAAATTCATACGTTGAAGCTCTAACTTATAATGTGATGGTATCCAAAAGGGTTCTTTGGGAGGTAATAAGATTTAGATGAGGTGATGGAGTTAGAGGTCCCACGATGGAATTAGCGCCCTTATAAGAAGAGACACTAGAACTTCTTTTAACCATGTTGAGGATACAGCAAGAAGGCAACTGCTTGCAAGCCAGGAAGAAAGGTCTCACCAGAGCTTTACTGTGCTAGTACCCTGATCTCAAGCTTCCTATCCTCCAGATCTGTGAGAAATAAATGTCTTTTAAGAAATCCAGTTTATGGTATTTTGTTATAGCAGCCTGAGCTAAGACACCAATCAAAGTTCTTAATTGCAAACATCAGAAACTTAACTTTGGTTAAAATGAAATTGATTGAAGGATATTAGGTGGGTCAGGTATGGAAATCAAGAACCAAAGGAGGCTGGGCATCCAGAAATACAGCCAAGATAATATCAAGAGGTCATTTTTCAAGGTCGTTGCTTGCTGCCCCTTGAGACACTAGATATAGTTTTGCTTTTTGACACTGGCATTGCCACTTTTAGAAATTGGATATCGTTGCCATAGTCTAAGAGGATATATTTTCCATGGATGTCCACTACAGAAAATTGAATAAAAGCTTTTTAATTTTTATAATGAGACTTCTTTGTTCTGGGGAGGTGGGTGAGAGAATTACATTGATATGGCAAAGTCCAGGAAAAGAAAGTAAGTAGAAACATTAAAAATACCAATGCAAGAGTCTAGTCTTAGAAATGATGAGAGACTCTTCTTTCTATTAAATAGGGAAAAATAAAATGATAGATGAATATATAGAGATACTTCCAGGTATAAGAGTGGTAAGTTATGGAGAGGCTTTGATCTTTAGTGATTTAAGTGATATATTTTGAAATAATAAATGAGTGCAGGGCGATGTTGGGAGTCGTAGAACCTTTAGAGTAAATTGAAGTAGGAGTCAATTAACAATGAATGATGGATCAGTACTAAGGCATGAGTTGACATTAACGTGAGCTTCTAAAATATGAATGTTGGTGTGGATACTTCCAACATAAGTTTATGTTGGTAGTGATTAGTATTTAATTGAGCATTGTGCCCACCAGAGATTATTTTAGGTACTGTGAAAACTAGCTGATAAAATAATAAAATGCATTCGTGGGGACCAATCGTATTTATGTATTGAAGAAAGTAGAATAGAGCTAGATTACCAAATGCTTTTTCAATATCATATAATAGGGTGTTGTTGGAAGTTTGGAAACAGAGAAATGATGTAGAAAAAGTACATAAGAAATACTGACTTAAAAGCAGGATAGTCTAGATGTACAATTATTAAGGCTGGAATTAGAATGTAATAGAAAGGGAAAGGTTGAAAACAATAGAAGATTAAAATGTAAAAAAGTACCTCTTGATGATCCCAGAATATGATGAATGGGAAAAATTAGTGCATTTAGAATTTTTGTATTAGACAGATAAGGAATAGTGTAAATAATGCTGAAAGGGAGGTTAAGGTAAGAATTAGATGTTATATGGAAAAACGTATTAGTTTCCTAGGGCTGCCTTAACCAAGTACCACAAACTGGGTGGCTTGCGACAACAGAAATTTTTTCTCTCTAGGTCTGCAGCCTAGATATCTGAAATTGAGGTGTCAGCAGCACTTTGGGTAGAATCCTTCTGTGCTTCATCCTAGCTTCTGGTGGTGGACATCAATTTTGCATTCCTTGGATTGCAGCTACATCGCTGTAATCTCTTTTTTGTTGTCACGTGGCATTCTCCCTTTATATTTTTGTCATGGTTTGCTCCTCTCATAAGGACAGCAGTCATATTAGAGTAAGCCCACTCTACTCCAATATAACCTTAACTTACCTCTGCAAAGACCATGTTTCCAAATAAGGTCACTCTCACAGGTATTTGGACTTCGGGCTTCAATTTATGTTTTAAGAGGGACACAACTCATAACCAAGGGATAATGATTTTGGTTTTGACTATATTGTGAGATAGATTTGAGGCTTGATTCAAGTCAAAGTTCCAGGTAAATACAGCATTTGAAAATGCGTGGTATGAGCTTATTTGAATGAGATTTGAATTCATGAAATATTAAAATGTTTTTATTGACACATATATACACACAGAAAAATATTCATGGTATGTAAGTGCAGTCGGATGAACTATTACGAAGTGAGCCTATATCCATGAAACCATCACCCTGGTCAAGAAATAAATCTTTACCAGCACCCCAAAAGCCTCTCTCACACTTCTTTCCAATCACAACTCCTTCTCTCTTTCTCAGTAATAACTACAGTTCCAACTTCTGACACCATAAATTATTTTAACCTGTTTTTAAACTTCATAGAATTTGTTGATATTGTGAGATTCATCTATGTTGTTGCATTAGCAGTAGTTTATTCTTTTCTTTTTTTTCTTTTCTTTTTTTCTTTTTTCTTTTTTTTTTCCTTATACCACTGTACAGATTCTGTTCCATGACTAATTTCATAATTTTGGGTAAGCATTTGGGTTGTTTTTATTTTGAGGCTTTTATGAATAGTTCACTACTGTGGACATCATTGTACTACTTCTCCTTTGGTGGTGGAATTGCTGATTCCTTTTATGCATGTTGAAAACTTTTTATTGAAAAGTTTTCCAAAGCGCTTGTAACAACTTACATTTCCTACAAGTTTCAGTTGCCGTACATCCTCATTGACCCTTTATAATATCAGTATTTTTCTTTTAACCATTCTGATCACTGTGTAATGGTATAACATTGTGAGTGTAATTTCTATTTACCTCATGGCTGAATTCTAAGGATTATGGTTCATTCATTTGAATATCCTCTTGAGAAGTACCTGTTAATTCTCTTCCCATTATTTATTTTTTTTCAGTTGAATTGTTTTTTGTATTTTTATCAATCTTTGGAGATTGTTTATATATGCTAGGTATGTCAGTTATATGTGTTACAAATTTCTTCTTCCATGCTCGCCTTTTCACTCTTTTAATGGTGTTTGTAGATGAACAGAAGTTCCTTAATATCTATCCATGTAGTCAAAACCAATCTTTTTCTTTCAGTTAATTCTTTGTCTTGCTTACAAAACCTTTCTCTTGTACACCATCATGAAAACTTTTTTCCTTATAAGCTTTATTATTTCACCTTTACTATGTATGATACATCTAGAATTTAGTTTTTATTTTTTTGATTATTTTAGTACGGTTTGTAATTTTAATTCCATTACTATCCGATAGATCAAAACCATTTATGGAAATGACTCTCTCCTGTGCAGTGTTGCCTTTAAAATAAATTAAGACCCATATATGCCTGTGTTTATTTTGAGACTTTTTTCTATTTTCTTTGGGTCCATTTACCATCTTTGTACAAATATCACAATGTGTCTTTATAGCTTTATAATATATCCTGGTATTTGGTAGATTAAGTCCACCTATTTGTTCAAGTTTATTGTGGCTGCTCTTGGCCTTTTACCTTTCCATACAAATTTTAGTAGCACTTTATCAATTTCCACAAAAAATCCTGCTGGGATTTTTATTGTGAACACATTAAACCTATATGAATTAATGTAGAACTAAATTGACATCTTTATGGTGCTGAATCTTCCATTCCATGTACCTGGTTTATCTCTCCATTTTCTAAGGTTTTCTTTACCTACTTTCCATAAAACTTTCTAGTTTTCTGTGTCTAGAGGTCTTATGTAATTATACATTTTAGATTAAATTTACTCTAAGTTTGTAGATTTCAAGTTTTTGGGTTTTTTGGTGTTACTGTTGTAAATGATATTTTAAAATATTACTAATTGTTTTCAGGCATATAAAAATATAGTTTATTTAGGTACCATGACCTTATATCCAGAGACCTTGCTAACCTCATTTATTTCAAGTACTTTGCTGAATCTTTTGGATTTTCCAGCTATACAGTCATACCATCTGTGAATAATGAAAGCCTTATTTCTCTCCAATCCTTATACTTTTTTTTTTTTTCTTTTCCTTTTTGCTTGTTGCACTGGCTAGGACCTCCACTATGATGTTGAATTAAAGTGGTGACCGCAGGCATCGTTGTCTCATTCCTAATCTCAGAGGTAAAAATGTGTTCCACATTTCAAAATTAAGTATGATGTTTGCTGTAGTTTTTTTTTCTTTAATAGAGCTCTTTTTAAAAATCAGATTAGGCGTTTCTATCCCTATTTGCTAGAATTGTGATGCTTTTTATCAAATGCTTTATCTTAATTTTGAGGTGATCATATGATTATTTTCTTTTTTTGAATAATGTAGTATCCAAGGAAGGACAAACTTGGAAGAGGTTCAGACTTTGTTGAGAAAGTATAGTTCAGCCCACCTGATAGCAGAGGAGGTTGGAACTGGTTCGGAGTTGTTAGACAAGGAATAAGCAAGCTATCTTCTGTGAATGCAGGAGATGGGTGAGTATGTAGGTAAATTCTGGTGTTAGTGGGGAAAATAGACCTTGAAGAACATTTGGGCTGCATGGGGTCTTTTTGTGTGTGTGTGTTGTGAGGACTGAGGAATGGTTAGTGCCAGGCCAAGGCTTCAAGGTTGTAGAGTGACTGAATTCTAGACTCATTGCTGGGGCTGGCTCCAGCTGATACTCTCATACCCACACTACGGACTCCTGGTCTGCATTGGACATGGTAGGAGAACCTCTTCCTTACTGACGCAGTATCCCTATATAGTGTCATCCCTATAGTGTCCTGAGAAACCATAACACCATATTTGCATTAAAGGAGAAATATTTAAAGTAATTCCATTTATCGCAGAGCATATATGGAAGGTGCACTTGGAGTCGAGAGGCAATAAATTAATAACACATATCTATAGTTTAAAGGTACTTTAAAGTTCCTGCATAAGATTAGAAGCTAAATATTATGTATTTTGCGTATCTCCTAAGCCAAATAAAATGAAAAACTAGAAACTTTTAAGAATTACAGATTCATACAAATAAAACATTTTAATTTATTTAGAAAGTATATGGAATGTAGAAACAACATAAACATAATTCTCTAAATCTCTGCTAATTAGTTTTCTGAGCATCATAACTTGCATTTAGTTCTGATTTATATGTGAGATGTATTTACTGCTTTAGGTAATCAAATTTTGGTGCTCACATTTTATCAAATACAAAAGGTCATTAAGAGATACGTTATAGTTTTATATACCATTAAGGAAGAAAAACACAAACTATGACAGTGCTTTCCTATCACTTAGAATTTTAATTTTATATCTATTAGTTTATTTTATAATTACTGGACTTTCATTTTATATTTATCAGTTTTATAGTCATAGGCATAGTTTTTTTTAAATCATCATAACTTATGTGAGTACATGAAAAGGAAAATGTAAGTGAAAAAATATTTAAGGTGTTCTTGTTACTTTCGCACATTCAGAGTCCTATTACTTTGTAGTGCTTTTTGCCTCTGTGCCATCAAGAGCTCTTTGATGCTATCTTTCTTAAAAGATAAGTTGTACGGTCCCCAAGACCACCATTAGATTGAGTAATTTTCTCCAAAGACTCAGAGGACTCAGCATAGGCTTGTACTCAAGGCTATGATTTATTACAGTGAAAGCTCCCACAGTCAGCAAAGTCTAGGGACAACCAGGCATTAGATTGTTCAGAGCCCCCTCCCAGTGGAGTCACAAGGCATATTTAATTCCCCCAAGAATGACTTATGACAACCTAGGCAAAATGTTGCCAACCATGGAAGCTCATTAGAGACTCATGTTACAGAGTTTTTATTGGAAGCTGATTACATAGGCCTTTTCTGCATAGCACATACCTACATTCTAGTAGGTATTGATCATGAACCATATAGTTTATACAAACAGTTTAGGCACAGTGAGCCACTATTACCAATGAATGGTGGGAACTTTCCCGATATCTACCTAAGTTTCCTACCACTAGCCAAAGGCCATCCTTGAAAGAAGGCCTTTACAAGGATAGCAGTTGGGGCTTGCTATGTTAACTCATTAATATGCAAAAGATCATCATGTCTAAGGTATTTCTTAAAAGCCTTTACTATCCATTCTGTAAATTTTTATTCTGGTGCTATCCTGATCTTACCAGAAGGAATTAGTGGAACATATGGCCATTGTTGATTTGAATGAAGGTCATAGGGTTGTATATCATCATTCAGTGCCACCAGGAATAACAACCAAGTTTGCATATGTTCAAGCTACCTGTACCCCAAGTTTAGAGAGTTGGAAAAATGTGGATCTTGGAGTCATTGGAACAAGTAATCTAAAAACTGCCCTTTTCAGATTGCTTGCTATATTGCCAAACTTACCTCGATTCAGAGGGATAACAAATATTTGCTGCTTAGATGATTTTTATGAAAATTTTTGTGAGAAAGAGTAGAGTAGATTATAGCATAAAAGTCTTTTGTTCAGGATGCAGACAGAAGAAAGGACAAATTACCAAACAGTGCTCAAAGACTAGATATCTAGTTTGGTAATATTTAGCCGACTCCTTCTTCCTGTCTTCTTCCTCCCTCAACAATTTCACAGATACAAAAATGAAGCTGCTCTAGTATAAGTTCTAAGCCCTGTCCTTTGAAATTCTCTTATGTACACTCTCCCTATCCCTTCATTGAGTTACATTATTAGAATTGGACTTGGAGAACAATTTGAAACCACTTTTCTAGTCCAGATTTTTTCTTTTATAGATGAGGAATTTGAGACCTATTGAGGTTGTAATTGTGCTTTTCTTTGGTCTTTATCTGTAAAATTTTTCTTTACATTTAGAATAAAGAAGGAAAATTCTTCTAAATCGACACAATGATTCTAGGACTTTTGTATTGTCATTATTCTTGTTCTGGGCATTTATTCTTTCATGCCTAGTTTAGTGTAGCTCCTCCATTAGTTTGCTAGAGCCACCATAACAAATTACCATAAACTTTGTGACTTAAAACAACAAATTCATTTTCTTACTGTTTTGAAATATAGAGTTCCCAAATCCAGGTGTCCACAGGGCCACATTCCCTCCAGAAAGCTCTAGAGGAGATTCTGTTCTTTGATTCTTCTATCTTCTAGTGACTTCTTTGACTTGTGAGTATGTAACTCAATTCTCTGCCTTTTTTACATGGCCTTTTCTGTCTTTCCTTTGTGTGTCACTTTTAAGGATACTTGTCATTGAATTTAGGTCCCACTTGGATAATCCAGAATGTCCTTATTCCAAGATCTTTAATTTAATCTGCAAAGACCCTTTTTTGAGATAAGATTGCATTCCCATTTTCACACCTAATTGGTCTTCCTCCATCTGAGCTTTCTTTTTTCACACTAATATGTGAACTTCTGCTAGATGAATTTTCTTAATACTCCTGCTAATTTTTAGCTTACTATATTTTTTCTCTACAATATTCTTATTTTTCTCTATTTATAGTTTTTCTGACTTGGCTTTAAGCTCCTGAAAAGTAAGGAATATACCTTCTTTTTCTCCATAGCATTAAGCCTGGCCAGTTTAGGTAGGTGTAAAATAAGTGTCAGTGAAAAAAAAAGTGGATGTTCAAACAAACCAAAATAAGAAATTTGCATTTCTGGCTTCATCTTTGTTATTTTGTTACCAGTACTTGGATTTTCCTGACTTCTTTCAAACTACCTTTGCATTTTCTGTTTCTGTGAATCTCTTCACTTTTGTTCTTTCTACTTTTGCCCTTTCTCTGCTTTGAAAAACTCAACTTGCCTAAGATCCCACTTAAATTTCACTATTCTTCCACAAATTTACCAAAATAAAATTAGAATTGCTAGTTTAGGCTTAGCTGAAGGAGAACTTTGCTTTTTTCGATGGAACTTTTCTCACACTTCTCTCCTTCCTTCTCCCAAGTCTGTACACTTGTACCTTTAACTAGAGTGTCCTTCAGAGGATATATTCCCCTTGGAATATCTAGGTTTACAACTGTTATTCTGGGATAAATACCAGTAATGCTCCTTCACTGCCCTTTTACTCTAAAAAATGTTTTGGATTAGATAGCAATTTATATGGTCACTCTACCCTTAATAATCTTGTATGTCTTATTTTCTATAGATTCTCAGCTCTTGGAAGTCTCAGGCTATGCTACTTTCTGTCTTACAGTACCTAGTCTTTAATATTCAGTGAATAAAATTTAATATTTGCACTCTTACTATATACCATACATACTATATTTTGTCCATATTAGTTCACTTATTTTTCAACCTAGACTTGTCTTGTAATGTCTGATCCCCAGTGTTTTTCTTCAGTTACACCCAGCCTTAAAAAATCTTCTCTAAATCAGTTCAGTTGCACAAATTATTTATACTTACCTTTCTTCTACTAGTGGTGTTTGGGGAGGAAAAAAAAAAAATCATAACTGTATAGACTGGTGCCACTACAGAATCAGGCTTTAGCTTTAACTGGACCTCAAACAGTTCCTCTAGCAGTTCTTCCTTGGGTGCTTAGTAAGTGCACACTCCTGTGTTTGAATTTTTTCTGTTAAATTTTACTGAAACCTTATTAATTAGGTGACTGTAGTCCCATTTTATAGGTGATAAAGCAGGCTTTCAAGTACCCAGGTTCACACTGGTAATAATTTAGAGGTCTTTGTGTTCTTGAGTCAAGTTTAGTCTGGCTCCAAAGTTTTTTTATTCCACCCTATTATTCACAATCTTAAGTATCATTCTTCAGTCTGAAAAGTATCCTACTGAACCATAAGTACCAAGTACTTGTTTAGAGATGCCTCTTTAAAACAATACATTTGAGATTTTGGAATTATTAGTGCATTTTATAAATATGTTTATGAATTTATATGCAAATCATTATAGAAGGCTATCATTTATGAGAATTGATATTACATCAGTGTTTTCAAAGCACTAGTTCTTTAAAATGTCTACTTCACCTATGAACGTTTACATGTTCATAGGCCTTCTGTTTTTATGTATCACTTAATGTTAAAGGATCAGAAATAAACTCATTAGAATGATTAAAAAACACTTTGGTTGAAATTGTTTACCTTTGATTATAAAATTTACTGCTAGGATAATGGTAAAGCCTAAGATAATATAATTACTATAGTATTTTGGGGGATACATTGTATTATGATTAAAACTCATAAATTCATTTAAACAGTTTCATTGTTTAAAAATTGGCAGTTTCACAGGTTGAAATGGGAATTAAAAGAGCAAATTCTTAATAATTGTTGGGAAGTTTCATTCTTCCATGCATTTCACCTCTGGTGGAAATAGTACTGACTTAATAACTACAGTCCCTCTCCACCCTTTTATTTTGAAAATTACTGAGCTTTGAAATGTCTCAACTAATAGTCTTTCTAGGTGTTCTTTCTGTGAAACATTTAGAATTTCTTCATAATGTGCTAAACATGATGGAATTTAAAAGATTACTTTTTAAAGCCAGGAGGCTTCTTCTTGTCTGTTTTGCTGCTGGCTGTATGATAAGGGCAAGTTACTACGCTGTCACTGTAAAAGAAGTTTCAGTAGGTACCCTCTAAATTCTCCACTTGATCTAAGATTTTGTGCTTCTGTTCTGAAAATATGAAGAAATTGTGTTTTTAAGTATAAAGTATATTCAACTGAAGAGAACCTTTATTTACTTTAGTTGGTTAAATCAAAATATTTTATTTATTTGAAATTAAAAGATAATAATTGAGACTAGGTGGTGGAAATGACATTTTAGAAAGGTCATTTTATAAAGGCTGAAATTCCTACTTAAAGATGAATAGAGATGATATATAGTAAGATGAAATCTATATTTAATGTTAATATATAGGGAATATTGTGGTAGAAATTTGTGATCTGTTGTACCTTTCATTCTTTGTGTTGGTTATTTGTAAATAATTATATAAATCTAACCTTTTAAAAATTAACTCTCTGAGGCTTTTTTTTTTTTTTTTAGTTTTGTATAAAATGCTAGACCTATAGTTAGAAAAGAAGGTAACCTCTATCTATCTATCTATCTATCTATCTATCTATCTATCTATCTATCTATCTATCTATCACGCCTGCAGCACCTGATCTTCCTAGGTGGTCTTCCATCCAAGTACTAACCAGGCCCGACCCTGCTTAACTTCTGAGATCAGGTGGGATCGGGCTTGTTCAGGGTAGCATGGCCATAGAAGTTAACTTTTATTGAATTTCTATTCTAGAATTATACTGTCTAAAACTTTGTGCAGTAAAGTAATATAAGCCATACTCCTCAGAACTATAATCATTTGCCACATGCGGCAGTTGTGCACTTGGAATATGGCTGGTGTACCTGAAAACCTGAATTTTAAATTTTGTTTAATAGGTTTAAATAGCCACATGTGGCTAGCGGATAGGACAGTGGTGTTTTAGGGAGTGATGGAGCACTGTGCCAGAGGATAATTAAAAGACTAGTTCTAGTTCTCTACTGTGTCATTTCTGATTACTACCCTTTACCCATTTTGGATTAAGCTTTCTCACCAGTCGTATTTTATTTCTGTATTTTGGCCTCCTACTGAATCTTCGCTTAGCCTGGAATGGTCTTCCTAGCCTAGCAGATAAGGCAGGTGCGGGGGGTGGGGGGGTGGTGGTGAGGCTAGTAGTTAAAAAAGAACTTTTACTACCACATCTACCAACCTGTCTGTCTAAACTGGTAGACTGTCTGCTACAGTGGTTGCACAGTGACTGGTCAGTGATATCCCTCACCGTCCCCTACTGTTTCTTATGAAAGGTGTTTTAACAGTTGCCCCATCTATTGCATAAATTTTTCTTTTCAATCATTTTAATAAGCATAAAAATATGCTATAATATCTCCCATTAAAAAAATACTCTCTCTGACCCAACCTGTGTCTCTTGAGCTGCTGTCTGATCTTTTTGCCTGCCTTTCTGGTAAAAATCATATCAAAAGTTACCTATATTCTAAATGTTTTCCAATCCCTCTCCTGTTCTCACTTTTTTTTAATAAACAGCTTTACTGGGTATAAATGATATGTAATAAGCTGAACATATATAAGGTGTACAATTTGGTAAGTTTTAACAAAGTTATACAGCTAACAGATAATTTAATAAATCATTACTAATGAATGAAGATGGCGAATGTTATCCATCATCTCAAGAGTTTCTTCTTCCCTAAATCATCTATCTTATCCTTTCCTACTCTTCTTCCCCCAAGCAAGCACTGACCTTTCTGTCACCACAAAGTAGCTTGCATTTTCCAGAGCTTTGTATAAATGAATCGTACTCTGTGTACTCTTTTTCTGTCTTCTTTCAGCATAATTATTTTGAAATTCATCCATATTGTTGCATGTATCAGTTTATTTCCTTTTATTACTGAGTAGTATTTGGTTATATGAGTATTCCTTTCAAAATTTTTAATAAACTTTAAAATTTTTAGAGCAATTTTAGTATACAGCAAAACCGAATGAAAAGTACAGAGTTCACATATACCCCTGGCTCCTTTCTCCACACTTCCCCCTCTTCTGCCAGGATCATCATTCCCTACCACAGTGGTGCATTTGTTACCATCATTGAACCTACATTGACACATCATAATCACCCAAAAGCTATAGTTTACATTTACAGTTTACTCTTGGTATTGTGCATTCTGTGGATCTTGTCAAATGTATAATGACATGCATTTATCATTATAGTATCATATAGAGTAGCTTCACTGTTCTAAAAATTCCGAGTTCCACCTCCTATTCATTTCTCCCTCTCCTCTAACCCCTGACAACCAGTAATCTTTTTGCTTTTTAGTTTTGTCTTTCTCAGAATATTGTATAGTTGGGATCTTTCAGTATGTGTTGCTTTTACCAATTAACCTTTTTAACTTCGTATGCATTTAAGGTTTCTTTATGTCTTTTCATGACTTGATCCTTTGGATGTACCATAATTTATCTATTCACCTACAGGACACCTGGGTTGCTTCCAGGTGTTGGCAATTATGAATAAAGTTGCTGTAAACATTCACATGCAGGTTACTGTGTAGACCTAAGCTTTTTACTCATTTGGACAAATACCAAGGAGAACATTGGTGAGTCCTGTGGTAAAAGTATATTTAGTGTTGTAAGAAATCGCCCAACTGTCTTCTAGAGTGGCTGTACCATTTTCATTCACACCAGCATTGAATGGGAGTTCCTTCTATTCCACATCCTTGTCAGCATTTCATGTTGTCAGTGTTTGGATTTTGGCCTTTCTGATAGGTATGTAATGGTACTTTATTTACTGTTTGTATATTTTCTTTAGTTAGATGTCTGTTCAGGGTTTTGGCCCATTTTTAAAAATTAGGTTGGCTGTTTTCTTGTTGAGTTTTAAAAATTATTTTTATGTTTTGAATAATGATCCTTATTAGATATGTCTTTTTTAGAGCAGAAACTTTTATGTCATTGTTATCCTACTTACCCATTGTTTCTTTCATAGATTATGTTTTTGATGTTGTATGTAAAAAGTCATTGCCGTACCCAAGACCCTTTAGATTTTTTCCTATGTTACCTTCTAGGAGTTTTATAGTTTTGTGTTTTACATTTAGGTTGGTGATCAGTTTTAATTTTTGTGAAGGGTGTAAAGTCTTCATCATATTTATGCATCCATATGTCCAGTTGTTATAGTATCATTTGTTTAAAAGACTCTTTGCTCCATTATATTGCCTTTGCCCCTTTGTCAAAGATCTATTGACTATAGTTACATGAATCTTTTTCTGGGTTCTGTTTCATCAATCTATTTGTCTAATTTTTAACCAGTGATGCACTCTCTTGATTACTTTAGCTTTATAGTAAGCCTTCAAGTCAGGTAGTGTCAGTACTCTGACTTTGTTCTTCTCCTTGGATATTGTGTTGGCTATTCTGGGTCTTTTGTTTCTCCATATACATTTTTAGAATCAGTCAGTATTCACAAAATAACTTGTGGATATTTCGACTGGGATTGTATTGAATCTGTAAGATCGAGTTGGGGAGAACTGACACCTTGACAATATTGAGTCTTTTCTATAAACATGGAATATTTACATTTATTTAGTTCTTTGATTTCTTTGATCAGTTTTCCTTATATAGATCTTATACATATTTTGTTAGATTTATACTTAAATATTTAATTTTGAGGTACTAATAAAAACAATATTTTGTTTTTAATTTTAAATGGAGCTTGTCCATTGATATTATATAGGAAAGCAATTGTATAGTGCAACCACGTAATTACTTATTTGAGTTTTTTTGTCAGTTCTTTCTGATTTTCTATATAGACAATCATGTCATCTATGAGCAAAATTTTGTTTTCCTTTTCAATCACTATACATTTTATTTTTTTTTTTCTTATTAGCTAGAACTTCCAGTATGAGTACAATAAAGGGGACATCCTTTCCTTGCTCCTCATCTTACTGGAAAAGCTTCCAGATTCTCATTATTAAGTATGATGTTAGCTGTAGGTTTTTAAAGTAGATATTCTTTAACAAGTTGAAAAAGAGTTTGTCTATTCCCAGTTAGATATTTCTTTTTATTGCTGAGTAGTATTCATTATATTGGTATATCACAGTTTTTTTATTCATTCACCTGTTGATTGCCATTTGAGTTGGTTTCAGTTTTGGCTATTACAAATAAACCTGCTATAAACATTTGTATACAAGTTTTTGTATAGATACCTTTCCTTTTCTAATGAGTAAAAACATAGTGAAATGGGTGGATAACATGGTCGTCGTGTTTAATTTTATAATAAGAAACTGCCGAAGTGTCTTCAGTGTGGTTGTACAATTTTATAGTTCAACCAGCAATGTAGGAGAGTTTTAGTTCCTCCACACTCTCTCTCACACTTCAGTCTTCTTATTTTTAGCCGCTCTACTGGATATGTCCTGGTATATTTTTGTGGTCTTACTTTTCATTTCCCTAATGATGTTGAGCATCTTTTCATGTGCTGTTTGGTGATATGTCTGTTCAGATCTTTTGCTTATTTTTTATTGTTTTTTTTTCTTTTTATGGAGTTTTAATAGTTCTTTATATTTTGGATTCAAGTTCTTTATCAGATATTAACAAGTCCTTTATCAAATATGTTTTGTACAGATTTTTTCTCCATTAAGAGGTTTATCTTGACTGCCTTTTGAAGAGCAGAAAATTTTAATTTTGATAAAATCCATTGATTGTGTTTCTGGTAACGTAACTAAGAAATATTTGCCAACCTAAGGTGACAAAACCTTACATTTGCATTTCCATATGAATTTTAGAAACAGATTGTCAATTTTTATAAAATATCTGGTTGAATTTTGATTGCGATTGTGTTGAACCTCTAGATCAATTTCAAGAGAATTAACATTTTAAGTTTTTTTTTCTTTTTGTTTTTTTTTGAGTCCTAAGCATACCTTTCCATTTATTTGGGTCTTTAATTTCTCTCAGCAAATTTTGTTTTAACTGTACAGGTTTTTGTAGCTTTTGTCAAATTTATCATTATTTCATCTTTTTCTATGTGTGATGCTATTCTAAACAGCAGTTTTAAATTTTTTCTCATTTTTCATTGCCAATACATAAAAATACAATTAATTTTTGTATATTAATCTTAGGTCTTACATAAGAATTGCTGCTACTACCCTTTTTATAATAGCTTTTTCCAGATTCCATCAGATTTACTACACAGACGATTATGTTGTTCTGTGAATAAAGACAATTTTATTTTCTAATCTGGATGCCCTTTTTTCTTGTCTGATTGTACTGGCTAGAATGTTGGATAGAACTCGGGGAGACTGCCTGGATATTTAGGTTTACTCCACGTTGAGGCCTTGGAATTCACTCCAGATAGTAAGCTGAGGCCAATCATCAGGCTCACCTTGTGTGTTTACTGTCTCTCAGTTGCCTGTTGATCACTGTCTTGAAATGGTTGTTTCAGGCAGGAGGGTAAATTCTGTTACTCCTCCTTGGTGAGAAGCAGAAGTCTCTACACTGTTATAAATCTCTTCCAATCAGGGTTATGTCCTCACTACTTACCAAGACAGTTGCTAAATTTATTGGTTATTATGAGTCTTTCTCTTTTTTTGACCTTTTAGCAGCATGATCAGTTTCTCTTTCTAGGTTCTTCACTTACTGTGCAGGATACTTCTTGATACTCTTTCTTCCCTTGCTATTCTTTTGCCATCTTGCTTTTTGAATTGTACTCAATTTTCAAACCTTTTACTGTTTCAATGCACCATGGATGCTTGGTCTTTATGCTATTAATATTCTATAAGTGATTTCATTCAGTCTCATGACTTTATATACCTTTTTGTATGCTAATTACTCTAAACTTATATCTCTGGTCCATCACTTTCTTTAGAACAGCATACTTTTATGTATGCATTTTTATATGTGTATGTGAGTGTTTCTCCATGGTTTTAAGAATCTTTGGGGAAAAATCTTATTCAGAAATGATTTTTAACTTTTGGGTTTAGTTTAGGATTGGAAATGTATTAGATACTTCTGTTTGCAAGCAATTGAAACTAACTCTGGCTATTTAAAATACAAAAAAGGACATGTATCATTAGAAGCTTATGAAATCTCAGGGAAAGCCAAATTAGAAATACTTGAAGGATAATATAAAGTCTTAGTCAAAGATTTAAGAGTTGAACCAAGGAAAAATTTACATCAAAATTTACTTTTGCAACTAGTAAAAATTACTCCAAATTTTTTTTTTTAGAAAAAATTAGAAAGTAAAAATCCCTCATTACCTCCTAGATATTAAGGCAAAAAATGGAAAATAAAAACCTGATATTTACATTAATATTTGTTTACTAGTAAAGTTATAAAATTGAACACATTAAAATAGTCATTTATAGGTTTGTTTGTGTCCCCCCCATCCCTTGTACATATCTACTCAAGCTCTGTTCATTAGGGCTTAGTTTTTCTGGTCAAATCTATCAGCCTTTTACTTGATGTTTTTTCTGTCTTTGCTGTTATACTAAGTGTGGCTTTCTCCATTTAAATGTAGAGTATTTTAAATGTTTTCGATTTAGTGGATCCATTTGTTCTTTTTCCTATCTCTAAATACTCCCTTTAGTGATGATGGTCCCCTAGGCCATGGTTCTTATAGGTCGTAAGGATATATAATTAGCACTCTTCGTCTCATATTATTCTGATATTTGCTATGACAGAACACTATATATACTGAGTGCCTTTAACAAGATATTTATTTTTCAGTGCTGGAGGCTGAGACATCAAAGATCAAAGTACAAGCAGATTAGCTTCTTAGAGAGGACCCTCTTCTTGACTTGTAGACAGTCACCTTATTTATTGTTTTGTTCTCACATGTGCTCATCTCTCTTCCTTTTCTAATGTCTGCATGGGGGCCCCACACTCATGACCTCATATAAATATAATTATTACACAAAAGCCCCACTTCCAGATATCATCACTTCAAAGGTTAGGGCTTCAGCATCTAAATTTTGGAGGGACACAATCAGTCTATAACATTTCCTTTATCCTGTCTTTCTTCCACCTCTATCTGAGGTGTGAGGAGGATAATTCTGTTTATTTTTATTTTTAATTTGCTTTCAATTATACAAATTACTTGTTGTAAATCATTCTGACATTGAAGAAGAGCACAAAGTAAAAACTAAAAATTCTTTCTTTAATCCTCAGTAATCCCATTCCCTAGGAGTAAGTAATAACATTATCTGCCAGAACATACAAAAAGTTATTGTCAGTATGTGTACAGGTATATGCGACTAATTTTTTTACATTTAGATCTTTAGTCCATCTGGGTATGTGTATGTGTGTGTTTAATGTATAGTAGGGATCTGTTTCCAAATATTTAGCTCTTGTTTTTTTTAGCATTTCTTGACTAAATTCATTATTTCTCCACTCATAGAAAATAATTAACTTCATTTTATACCATATGCCATTATATATATATTGGTCTGATTATGTACTCTCAGTTGTTTTTAAGATATTAATAGTAAGCTTTTTATTATTTTTACTTTAACATTTTTTCCTCTCTCCTCCTGAGCCATTGTTGTTTTTGAGATATTTTATAGTTATTGTTCCTAGTCTGGTTTAAAGAATTTTTACCAGGGTTTCCACTGCAATTGCATTTAATTTGTGTCTTAATATGGGGAGATTTGAGATCTATATTGTATTCAATATTTTCATCCAGAAGTCTCTCATTTTTATAGGTTCTTTAGAACTTTATTCATAAATGTTTTAAATATCAGTGTTTTGCAAGTATTAATTTTTTTTTTTTTGGAGTAAATTTGTAAAGGTTATTACAACATTGACTTTGTATTTTCTATATATTGTGCATGCATGCTTTATAAGCTTTATTGGTTCTAATAGCTCTTTACCTGGCCTTCTTAGATTTAACTTTATTATTAAAAATCCTTTTCTCAGTTGTTAGATTTTTTTTTTTAATCAGATAATGAGTGTTAAATTTTGTTAAATGCCTTTTTAGCATCAAAGTCATGAACCTTCAGTGTGATGAGTAGTCTGAAAATATTCTTACATTCTTGGAGTATACTGTTTGGTCATTGTGTCTTTTTCTTTAAATACAGATCTGGTTATTATATGAAAATTTTAATTAATATTCATACATTTTTATTGTCTATATTTTCTGGCTTAGTACCAGACTTATCATAGGTTGCTAAAATGCATTAGTAATTATCTCCACTTGAAAGTATGATGGAGCATGATGGTGAATTTTGGGGGGCTTGATCCTTTCGGCAGGCAGTGGTTTAAAAAGAACCTTTTTCTTCCATAGTTGTTAAGTGTTCAGTGTGACTTGTGCTTTTTTTGTAATATCTTCAGTCATCTCTTGGATGGTAGTTTTTGCCCTGTGTATCTATATCTGCCTTATTTATTTATGCATTCATTTATTTATGGTTTCTATCCTCTCGAAAGAGTTCATGGAAATAATATTATGTAAAGTTTTTGTGTAGAATTGTTGGAACATTAAGTACATTCTTCTTTATTATCTTTTAAATGATACTCTTCTGCATTTTTGTATTAATTAAAAAATATTACTTAGATAAAACTAAACTTTAAAGATATTATTTATATTTTTCATTTTTGAGTGTTTCTATTGATTTACTTCTTAGTTTGAGTATTTATTTGGTCAGGATACATATGTGAGTTATAAACTCTCCAAGGTCAAAGGACTTTTTCTTTATACTTCCATATACTTGTCAATGAACAGCATCTTTCTTAACTTTAGTTTTCGTGAATATTAGTCCTATTTCCCTTAAAATGATTTAGATTTGGTCCATTGCTTTTTAGGAAAGGTATTATTATTATAAGGGAGAAGTCCGATGTCATTTTATTTTAAATTTTGCTTGTGGCATTTTATTTTCATCTATGAAATGGAAAAAATTGATTTCACATTTATGTGTGTTTTTTTTTTAAATTAATGTTTTCAAGTAGTTGGTGTAACTTAAATGAAAGTTTTTTTTTTAATAGAGATTTTTTGATGGATCCTCTAAAAGAAGATACTTCAGTATTATCTTTGATCCTATCTTTCTATATTAATTATCTATTACTGACTAACAGATACTTTAAAACTTAATAGCTTTAGAAAAACGTAAATTTATTATTTCTCAGTTTTTAGGGGTCAGGAATCCAGGCATGGCCCAGATGGGTTCTTTTTTGAGGTCTGTGGTCTGCTTCACAAGACTGCAGTCAAGATCCACTAGGGCTGGGATCTCATCTGAAGGCTTGACTGGGAAGGATTTGCTTTCAAGCTTATTTTTGGCTCAATCTATGTGCTTTTTCCACCGCAGCACCTATTAATGGGTATTTACTTTATTTGAGAGTCACTCTTTTGGTTTTATGATCATCCCTGGTAACATCTAGCTCTTTTCAGTTCTTTCTTTTATTCAGTGGAGAAGGAGAGAGGGAGGGAAGAAGGGAGTTTGTGTGTGTGTGTGTGTGCGCGCGTGTGTGTGTGTGTGTGTGTGTGTGTATACACGTGTACCTACAGGAGGAGAAGAAGGGAAGCAGAGAGAGCAACAGGAGGGGAGGGAGATTAATGATATTTTAGAGTAACATTTTTCCATTTTGAGAGCTATACTTTTATTTCCCTACCCATAGGTGCCTTAGCTGGACCCATTATTGTGGAGCCTCATGTCACAGCAATATGGGGAAAGAATGTTTCGTTGAAGTGTTTAATTGAAGTAAATGAAACTATAACACAAATTTCATGGGAGAAGATACATGGCAAAAGTTCACAGACTGTTGCAGTTCATCATCCTCAGTATGGATTCTCTGTTCAAGGGGAATATCAGGGAAGAGTCTTGTTTAAAAACTATTCACTTAATGATGCAACAATTACACTACACAACATAGGATTTTCTGATTCTGGAAAGTACATATGCAAAGCTGTTACATTCCCACTTGGAAATGCTCAGTCTTCTACAGTCGTAACTGTATTAGGTAAGTATGCTTGAATATTTTGGTGGTAGTCATGAGGATTACAATAAAAGTATTTTCAAGAATTTAAATGATTGAAATTATATATAAGGTTAATTTTAAAATAAAATAATTCAAATATGATTTTCTCAAGTTCGGTTTAAAAATCTGATTCTAGGCTCTCTTAATTTAAACAAAATCTTGTCTGTATCTACCTACCTGTCTGTATAATACTGTGTAGTTCTTAGCTATGTTACTTTTATTCATGAAATATATATATTTTTAAATTTATAATACTAAGTACTGAGTTTCTTTGACATACTTGTTTTCATTATTTTTCCCTCAAATTTTCAACTTGTAATTAATATCTTTAAATAGCTCTTCTATTTTTTAAAGTGACTGTCTTAATGGAGCCATTGACACCTCATACTTGTTTTTCATATTGAATTTTATTTCTGCTATTGTGGATTTACATAGCTATTTGAATCTTGGACTTATTTTTCCTAATGAAAGATCTGTCTTTTTCTGTTTCTAAAAATGTTAAAGTTTGTAGTGGAATTTAGAATGAGCCTATTAGCATTAAGGTAGCCACTTGCATGAAAGATAAAACAGTTTAGAAATTCTGCTGAGTACTTTTGAATGGTAGAATAAGGATCAAGGAGTAATAGCACCCTTAGCTATTTCCACCCAAAGTGGGAGTCCTTTGGCAGGGACAGTCTTTGCTCCAGATCATCTTGTTTGCTTGACAGGGACTTCATTAGGTCTCCAGATAGGTCCCCCTACTTAATCCTTTTTTTTTTTTTTTCACTTTTCTCCCAGCTATTACTCCTTAATAAGCCTTTTGCACTTCTCACTTGGTCTTAATGTCTGCTTCCAGAGAACCAAACAAGTAGATAGCCCCTAGTATTTAATTTTAGAGTCTCTGGAATGTAGTAAAGCAATTTTATCCAAATTTGTTATATGTTTTTTTTTTTTCATGTTGAGAGATACTATGTAAATTTAAAAATAAAATTAGATATTTGAGGATTTTATATGTTTACTGCACTGCCCTGAGAACTGTGGGGAAATATAACTTATGTTTAAGAAATTGATAGTTTGAAAAATGTTTTGATTAGAAGGTGTGGCAGAAATATCTGAAAAGTTAAGTGCAGGCCATCACGGTAAAAAAGGTCACAGAGAGTTTAGTGTCAAGAAAATAATTTGTTTATGGAAGAGAGAGCTCTTGGGAATAAACTTTTTTTTTGTTTTAAATTTTAGTAATTTCCCCTAAATTAATACAGTACTCAATGCTTTAAAACTCAAGACCGTACAAGACAGTCATGATTTTACCCATGCCTGCTACTTTACCTTCACCTATTTCATTTCTTGCTCCACTACTCCCAAAATCCAAATTTTATGATTGTAATAAACTATTTGTAGTTCTGTTAATATCTTTTTATGCTTTTACATGTGTTTTAATGCCTGAATTGACTTATTTTTTGTCTTCTCTCTCTCTTACATCCTTGCTATTTAATTACTATTCATCAAACCACATCATTTGGAAGCCATTCTTGACAAATCTACCCACCCACACCCTCCACACATATACACAATTTTCTGTTTTTTTTTTTTTCCCCCACTCTTTCGTGGTTGTATCTTGACCATGCCTTCATTGTAGCAGTTACCATACTAATTATTTGTTTTCTTTACTGTCAATGTGTGGTGAGCTATAATTCTACACTTTAAAATTTAACATTTTATCCCTAAAGACTGAATTCCTGGTATACAGCAGTCATACACTAAATATTATTTCAATCAGGATATAGGAATGGATTGGTGAACTTGGTAGTTTTAAAATGTTTTGTAGAAAAAATAGTTGAGCCAGCTCTTGAGTGGTGGCTGGGTTTTGGATAGGCAAAAAGGGAAGAAGTATAAGGAGAGTATGTGAGCCAATGCAGGGATGCTGAAAACAATGTACATTACGGCAGAATTTCTTCAACTTCAGCATTGTTGAAATTTGGGGCTGGAATATTTTGTTGTGTTATAAAAGTCCATTATAGACTTTAGCAGCATCCATGGCCCCTACTCAGTAGGTGCTAGTAGCAGTCCCTTAGTTGTGACAACTTAGAATGTCTCCAGATATTGCCATATGTCCTCTGGGGGAGGAGACGAGAGATCACTCACTGTTGAGAAAACACTCATTAGTGTAACCACTGAATTATTTGTTGATTGTTCAGAGAATTTATATAAAGTACAATAATTAAAGACTAGAAAGGTAGAGTAAGGGAATTTGAGCTTTATGTTACTGGAAATGTGAACCGAATGTACAGTGTTGTGCTTCTTCTCACTTTCCTTTTTCTACTTAGACTCTTTCTGTTTTTAAGGTAACAGCATTGATATCACTTGGAAGCTTGTTAGAAATACAGAATTTAAGATCCCTCTTAGACTTATTGAGTGATAAATCTACATTTTAGCAGGATCCCCAAGTGATATATATGCACAGGGAAGTTTTAGAAACACTACTTTGACCATCTTCTCACCTTGCTTAGAGGGATGTCTAACTCATAGTAGACTTGATTTAGGTAGTAACGTGATGAAAGTTGTGATTTAGGATGATCAGTCTGGTGTTTTTGATGAATTGAAATGAAGAGCTACTGAAATTATAATGCCTCAGCCATGAGACCATGAGGGCTTGAAATTAATCTTCTAATGTCTGCCACTTGAGTAGAGGGAGCTATTACAAAGGAATAACTAGAAGGACTTTATAACCGACTGGATATAAGAAACAAAGGAGCTATTAATAATAACAAGTTTTGAACTTTAGTGATTGAGTAAATTACATAACCATTGATTTAATAGGTAGTAGTGTTTATAAGATAAAAGTTTTTGAGGGAGATACAAAAAATAAGTAAAGGCCTTGGACTGAGTATTTATTAAGGCATAAGTTGGAAGAAATAGAGATGAAGAGCACAAAGAGAGGTTTGAGAAAAACTTGGGCAAAGTAATATTGTTCATATCAAGAGAAGATAAAGTTTTAAAGATTAGCAGCCTTTTTCCACGGTGAGAATTAAACCCTATAGAAAATGACTTGAATGACCATTATTTCATTTCTCCTAAGGATGGCACACAGCCTATATTATAAATGCATAGCTCACAAGTTAATTCACTACTTACAATAAATACCTTAAGGTATTAGTATTTGATTATTTTTGGAATTTTGGAATTGATTGGGAGGAACTGTGCCGAAGTATCAAAATCTGCAAAGTTAGTCAAAGAGAATAGGCAACAAAAAGTACTGAGCCTGTTGGTTAGAGGATGACATTAGAGTTTCAGTGGAATGGTAGTAATGGAAACTAAATTAAGGGAATGTGATATTACAAAAAGTTATAGCAAAATTGAACAACAACGTCCCATAGTAGGAATTATTATACAATTGGGTACTTCCTCTAGATATTATATAATTGCTAAGATTGTGGTTGAGAAATGTTATTGCTTAAAAAAAATAAGCCACAGAATTGTAGACATGCCATGATTACATCTACATAGAAACTGGAAATAGAAATAAAGAGAAAGAAGTGGAAGAGTATGATAATTACTGTACTAGAATACTGCAGTCATAGATAATTTTTCTGTGTTCCCAATTTTTAGTAGTAAAAATTTTGCAATTAAGAAATAGACTTCTACTGCTGGGTATGATGGAGTGACCAGGACTATATTTATCCTCTTTTCCTAGGAACAATAAAATCAGGCAAGTAAGGAACAGTTCTTAGTCATTGGACGATAGGCAGTGTAGGATTATGAACCCTGAAAGAAGGAAAACAGAAATGAGTCTTAATAAATGTTCCACCTTTCTCTTTAAGGCAGTTTCCAGGCTATAGCTCAGTGACAAGTAGTTAAAAGCAGAGGATGGTGGTCTCACTGTGTTGAGACAGATTGAAAGTCAGGGAGGACAAGGTGATTAGAATCTGTGGAGGAGAATCCTGGAAAAAAGGGAGCATGGAGAGTGGGGAGGGGAAGAGAGAGAGACAGAGAGAGAGGGAGGGAGGAAGGAAAGGAGTGAGAGAGGACGAGAACTGTAGAGAACACTTTAGAGATACAGAGAAAGGCCCTTCTGAAATCTTTGTTTTAGTACTGATCTGTATATATGTTAGAGGAAGCTTGAGGTGAGGGATAGAACCAAGAAAAGCAGTAGGCTTAACAATCCTGACATTTACACAGGGCTGGGAACACTACGCACCCCCCAGTCAGAGTATACAGGGCATTGGATAGCATCTTAAGAGGAAGCAACAGCAAAACTGCTAGAGAACGGTACAGAGAAGTTAACTAAAATATTGTATAATATGAGAAAAGTAACTTGATAGCCAGTAAAATCTACAACCAGGAGATTGATTCCCTTCAGAAGTAGAAATAACAATTTAAAATTGACTTTAAAATAAATTTTTAAGTTCCTTAAAGATAAAAGCTTCTATTTGTGATGGCATATATCATTTACCTCTCCAACTGGGGATGAAGTATAAGAAAACACCATTGAAAACTTCAAAGAAATAACAACATGGTGAGAAATATAACAAGACCAAAATTTTTCTGAAGGTGAAAACAGAAGTAAGCCTAACACTAAAAGCTGAAAGCTGGATTCAACTTGAAGACATTAGACAATGATGAAGAAACACCTGAGATGCTAAGCTAAGATTTTGAGAGCCTAGAGAAGTGAGACAAATGTCTAAATGCAATTCTGCTCAAGATGGGATGTCTAATAACCCTTCTCATATTCACATGGTACCCCCAAAGACTTACCTTTTCAAAATAGTAAGCCAGAAGTAAACTAGGCTTCTTTATGGATTTCTAGCCCTGGTGTATATCACCTGAATAGTCTGAACTTAATTAAATTAAGGAGATCTAGATAGGTTGATGTTTTGCAGGAGCTTGGCAGGAGAAAACACAGATTTTTTTTTTTTTGGAGGAAAGGTACTTTTATTCTATACCTCAAATTATTTCTACCTTTATTATTCAAAAACAGGCATATAGTCTGCTTGAATAACCAGGCATACAAGTAAAGACCTCATAAGCAGCAGTCAACAAAAACAACAACAGAAGGACCTACGAAGATATAAGATGTTGTAATTATTAGACACGCTGTTAAACAACAGTGCTTACCATTTGAAGAGATAAGTCACTCTACAAAATTTCTGCAGAGAACTAGAAGCTATATATATATCATTTTGTAATTGGCCTTGAAGTAGTGTAGTATTTTTTAGTATAAAAAAAAGCAGCGAACCATAAAAGGGAAGTAAAAACTGATAAATGTTAGTGAATTTGAATTAGAAACTTCTGCTCATTTGACACACCATAGGTTAAAAAAAAAAAAAAGCCCTAATAGAAGATGCTTGTAGTACACATAATAAAAAAGGACTCTCCTCCCAAATTAATAATTTAAAAAAGGCTTTAATAGGCATTTTGCAGAAGAAATTCCAATGGCCCCAAAATATATGAAAATATCTTTACTATCATTTGTAATCTGAGAAATTAAAAATAAAATCTCAGTGAAATGCCATTACATACCTACTAGATTCACGGACATTGAGAAGTCTAATAGTATCAATTGTGAGTATATATGGACCAACGGGAATTCTAAGATTGGAAATAAATTCTTACTCTAGAAATCTTTTTTCATTACCTGGTAAAATTTAAAATAAATATGGTAGTAGCAATTCTACTATAAGATAAAAACTAGAGAAACTTTTGTACAAATATGTCAAGTTACATGTATGAGAATATTTCTTGTAAAATTATACAAAACAGGAAACACCACCAATGTCCAATAATCAATAAACAGTACAGCAGTTATAATGAATTTATATACTTTCATGTAAATCTAAATGATCTAAAAATGAGTTAAAAAAATGAATTGTAAAAGAATAAGTTAAGGCCACATGTTCCCACATAAGCCTGTAGGAATACAGAATTGAGTCATAGGAAAACCGTACAAAAATATATATATTCTGATTCCATTCATGTAAAGTTCAGAAACAGGTGAAATTTGTGTTGTTTGTATTTTTTGGTCATAGAACTAACATGACAAATAAATAAAACTTTATTTCCAAAGTTAGTATAATGATTTCACACTTGGACAGGCAAGCTATTAAGATCAAGAAGAGGCATATGAGGGACTTGAGAGTTGATAATGTTTTTTATTAAACTGTGTGGTGGGTATATGGATGTTTGCTATAAATTATTCATTACATGTTGTGTGTACTTTCTTTTTGTTATTTTACAATAATGTGTCTTAAGAAAGAACTGCATAAGGAAAATATTAATATTCCTTAAAGTAAATTATAAAACAAAAATAGGTAGATACAGACCCAGAACAGATGACATTGAAAGAACCAAGTGGAAATCTTGGAAATGAAAAAATATCTTTGAGATTAAAAACTTAACGGATGCACAGAACAAACTATAGGTTTAAGCCAAAGAATTCATGAAGTGAGTACTGAGGAATTTATACAGAAAGAAACAGATAAAATTTGCTGGAAAAATGTAAAGAGAGAGGTAGGATATATGGAGGGTAGATTGAAAGTACCTAACATTAAGATTAGTTTTCTATGCTGAGGAACTTTCTTATCCCAGAAAAAGATGGATGGCATGTACACCTCAATAAACATAACTTAATGATGTTATATTTTAACAGCGTAGGTTCTCTACTGGTAACTTATTTTAAAATATATTTTCTTTAAATATTTTTGCTGTAAAATGAAGCATTAGATATTAAAACTACATTTTTTTTTCCCTTTCAGAGTAATAATACCTTTAATCTCATAATGGAAATTATGATCCAATTCTCAGGAATGTTTTGTAGATTCTAATTTTGGGAACTCATCTGTCCCTATAAAGAAATGTATCTCTTTACCAGCAGAGCCATCTTTGTAGTGGTTATATAAAATCTTGGCTTCTCATTTGTCTCGACTCATGATCTTCTCTTGTTCTAAAAATTCAGATTGATATTGGCATTACCTAAAAAGTGTGTGTATAGATTTTATATACAGTTTTCTCTCAGTTTGTGAAATACAGCTAGATGTGGCTTAGGAGGATGTATATATATTTTTAGTTGAAATGTAACTAATTTTTTTAAAAAAATTTTAACAGTTGAACCCACTGTGAGCCTGATAAAAGGACCAGATTCCTTAATTGATGGAGGAAATGAAACAGTAGCAGCCATTTGTATCGCAGCCACTGGAAAACCAGTTGCACATATTAACTGGGAAGGTGACCTTGGTGAAATGGAATCTACTACAACTTCTTTTCCAAATGAAACGGCAACAGTTGTCAGCCAGTACAAGTTGTTTCCAACCAGATTCGCTAGAGGAAGGCGAATCACTTGTGTTGTAAAACATCCAGCCTTGGAAAAGGACATCCGATATTCTTTCATATTAGACATACAGTGTAAGTAAATGGTAACATTTAATATTTAAATATGTCATGCATTTTATTTCATTTTCTTCCTTTGACACAATTCTGTACCAACTTGTTTTTAGTTTGAATATTTAGTATTCAGAAATTCTTACAACTTTTTTTTACATTTTCCCACTTAATGTAAAAAAAATATTTTCATGGAAATTTCATTTAACCAGAACATTTTTTTATCAATTTGTAAAGATGGACAATGATTTTAAAGTTGTTCTTAAACTTAAAATTATTTAACCCTATCCTTTTAGACCTTAAAAATAGTCTGGACTTAAGCGAATTGTGAAAATTTATACCTCAAAATGTGTAATACTTAGAGACAAACAGTTACTTCTCCCATCTAATTAATTTAGCTTTTGTTTAGTTTTATTGATGCCACTCATGATGTTTTTATTTTTCAGCAAGAATCTTTTACTTCTAGATGGATTTTAATTATTTTGGAAATCTGTAATGTTTCGATGTTCAAATCCAGTTTTATTGATCATGTTGTCAGATTCTTATGTAGTTAAACGATATTTTAAAGATGTCATTGGAATAATTGTAGATAAGGTTTAAATTGGTTCATATTGTACTTCTATATTTTTGCTACAGGATACTTGTATGTATGTATATGTGTATGTATTTTTCTCTTTAAAGTTTCTTGGTTTTTGATACATTCTTTGCATAGCATTTTAAAATTTGAGCAAGAGAAAAACTGATGGTGCAGATAGCATATAGCAAAAATAATGAAAATTAAGCAGGTTAGAGATAAAATTAGGATAAGAGTTAAGTCCTGTCATTTCTATTCATGCACAGATGATAAATCTAGATAGGTTTGTGAAGGAGATATTTTGATCTTTTTTTTTTTCTTTTCGGTTTGATACATGGAATATTAAATTACACAAATTCACTATACTTGGTGAAATGATTTCTAAAGTTAATTCTAAGGATGTTATTCCAACATTTATAGGAGTTTAAACTTAGGAAACTATCTTATGTGAATGTTATTACCATTGTATTCTTGAATACAAATACCTTCATTTCTCTTTACTTCTTTGGAGAATCCAATTAACTTTTTTCTTTTTCTCATAAAATTCAAATCCCAATTGTAAGTATTATTAACATTTTTCTCATATTTTTTCCTTCTGTGTCTAGTAATCACAGCAATTTTCTTCAATTTATATTATGTATATTATTTTTTTGTTTACCTGAATGCAATCTAAAATATATAAACTTATTTCTTCTAATGTAAGACTATCATTTAGGTTTATTGGCATGCTCCTAATATGTTAAGAGTACTCATGACTTTTTCTCTTTTTTTAATTGGGAGTTATAATACATGTAAACATAGTTTAAGAAGATAAAATCATATACCCCAAATTTATATCTCAAAATTTGGAGGATGCCTGTTCCTTCCTCCTTTTAAAATAAGCTCACAGAAATCTACACTATTCTTCGAGCAATATTTTTTAGAACCAATTTTAAGTTACAAAAGTGCTTAATTCTGGCTTGTATAAGAGGCAGGCATTTCTTTTTTTAAAATTCTAAGATAAATGTACCTTATTAAAGGTTAATTTTTTTACTATCTTCATTAAACCTTGCTTGATAGCAGGTCAGGCTTTCTTGGCAGAGTTAAAGACTGACCTGGTCTCTCTCTAACTTCCCATCTGATCATGTACTATTTATCTACTTTACTATGTAGCTTACAGAAAGATGGGAAAGGGGAGGGGTCCCTATACTATGTATAAGGAATGTTTTCTTAGGAAAGTCTTTCATGACCTCCTCAGCCCCATCCTCAGTCCAAATTAGGCCCTTTCTCTTGTCTTCTCCCTCAGCATCTTATTCTTTTCCATAACAAGTTTTAGTTAAATATTTTTAAAATATCATCTCTCCTATTTCTATTAGAATATAAATTTTACAAATACAGGGTCTATATGTATTCCAAATAGCTAAAATGCTTGCCACTTATTAGGGGCTAAACAATATGGTGAATAAATGGATGATGAGTATTGGATTTTATAGTTTGAAGGCATAAATTTATATTATTGGTAGACAAGGATAATTGCTTATTTAACTAATTATATTACACATCCACTAAAGACCCTTTGGGAACACTGAATGTATAGTAGTTCATGTTTTAGAACAGTTGAGGCCATAGGTAATGTATTTAAGTTATAATTATAGTCTTAGAAAGTTTGTGTCACATCTCTACATGCCCATAGAATATTAATTACTTGTAGTATAAGGAATCTAATCCCTGTAATTGACTTGATATCTTTTGGGAAAAATTACTTTTCAGATTAAACATTTTGTTAAAAACTGTTTTATAGTGTGACTTGGTACTTAAATGTCATGTCTCACTATGGAATTAGGTCCTTAATGTATTTTCTTTGTTCTTAGTGTTCTAGATATTTTATAATAGGACTCAAAGTTTGCTTTTGGTGATTATAGAGTTGTTAATATTCTTACATTCATCGTTTATAATAACTAAAACCCTACATGCTTATAGTTGCCTAGTGTTTGGGTAGTCATTGTTTTTTATTCATTCTTTCAGTCAACTAATATTTATTGAGTACTGTCTTCCACATTGGTTATATATATTGCAAGAAGGAAAAATTATTTCTAATCTTCTAAAGTTTATTATGTTTATGTTTTATCATTGTATACCGACTGTATTTATCATTAACAAAAGATAATTTGTTCTGTCATGCATTTATTTTATAGATGCTCCTGAGGTTTCAGTAACAGGCTATGATGGAAATTGGTTTGTAGGAAGAAAAGGTGTAAATCTCAAGTGTAATGCTGATGCAAATCCACCACCCTTCAAATCCGTATGGAGCAGGTAATAATGTTAGATACTTCTAAAGAGAAATTCTTTAAAAATGCATAAAGTCGTTTTTATCAATGTAATACATGATTACAGTAATATCTGGAAATTATGTTAAACGAAGGGTTTCTAAATGTTCTCCTGTTTCATGTCTCCCCACCTGCCTACCCCCAGTTCTGTTCCTCAGAGGGTACTTTAGAAATTTGAGCGGTTCCTCCTGATAGTTTCCAATCATAGGTCTTAAATTTCTGCTACTTGATTTACTAATTTTTAACACTATTTACTACTTTTTTTTTAAAGATTTTTCTTTTTATTAGTTTCAAGTATACAGTACATTGGTTAAACATTTATATAGTTCATGAAATGATTCCCCTGATTACTCTGTCTTTCCTCTCGCTCTACACCTAGCCATTACATTACTGCTGACTGCATTCCCTATACTGTAGTCCCCATCCCTGTGACCATAGATGATAGATCAGCTACTAATTTGTCTTTTTTAACCCTTCAGTGCTTGCTGCCAGCCCCTGTACCTCCCTTTCTTCTGGCCATCACCAGATTGTCCTCTGTATTTGTTATTCTGTTTTCAATTAGTTCCTTTTGTTCCTTAGATTCTACATATAAGTTAAATCATATGGTATTTATCTTTCTCTGTTTGACTTATTTCACTCACCATATCTGTTTACTTCTTATTATGATGTGAAAATTTAATTCTCTATCTACCCCTTCACATACAAATATACCCATATACATATTTCTACTCTTCATAGTCCCAATGAGATTAAGCTACTTTTAGTTAAACTGTAGTGATTGGTTGCCTCCCTATTTCAGGTACATTTTATTTATTGAAAGCTAAGTAGTATGCTGGAATTCTGTTTTCTTTTGTCTGAAGCTATTTTTCCTGAGCTTATTAATTGCTTTTTTTTTTTTTTTTAAACTTGTGTAGCTTACTATCTGAATAGCCTTAATTCTCTTTCTCTATGAGATTTCAATTGTTACACTAAGGTTTTCATTCATATTTCTCAATATTTAGGCCCCCCATTCAATCTAGAGACTTGTAACTGTTAGCTGTAGATAATTTTTTTATATTTTTGGTCATTTACCCTCTTTTTTTTTTTTTGCTCTTACTGGAACTTTTATTTATTTTATGAAAGATACTTTCTTATTTTTCATATAATTTTTATTGCTCTTTCTAGGAATTTGCTTGATTTTTCCATTGATTAAAAAAGTGGGGAGGGCATTTTTTTATTTTCTGGGGAGAATATTTTTATTTTCTAAGCTCATTTTCTATTCTATTTATTTTCATAGCATCCTTTCTTATTTTATGGATATGGTGTCTTGTTTTTTCATAGGGATGCTAGAGTTTTTTCCACTGCAGAGACTTTATTTTTCCTATATACTATTTCTTTTTTTTCTCCTACTTCTCTTATTCTTATTTTTTGTCTAAATATTTTGTAGATATTTAATATTCTCAGTTGTTCAGTCATTTCACACTGATGCATTAAAATGCCAGGTGGAAACTCTCTATAGTAGAGATTACTCATTAGTAGAGTTCATGCACAGTGATCAGGTAGAGAGGTGGATGTTTCCCTGGAGAAGCTTCTGATGTCTCCTGTAGAAGGATGAAAGTCTTTTTTTTCATGGCCATTTTATTGAATTAACCTTCATTCTTTTGCCTAAAACATAAATGCCTGGTATCTCTACAGAGTTAGGAGGAATTTCTTGTTTTGTTTTTTTCAACTTGCAACTAATCTCCTTAATTCTAGCCCTTTGCCTCACTCTGGCCTTCTGCAGTATAGTGACTCAAGTTCTAAATCTGTCTTGGGTTCTTTGGATCATATTGGCTGCTTTCTCATCATATGCCTCCTGTAAGCACTTCTTCAGCCAAAGGCAGAGCTTTTCAACCAGACACTGTTGATATTTTGGGCTGGATAAATCTTTATTTTCTTCCTTTTCCTTTTCCTTTTCTTCTTCCTCTTCCTCTTCCTTTTCTTTTTCCTTTTGTGGGAGGCAGTTCTGTGAATTGTAGGATGTTTGGCAGCATTCTTGACCTCTACACTCTAGAGCCAGTAGCACCTCACCCACTCCTTCAACTTCAGTGCCCCAACCCTGTTGTGACAGCCAAAAATGTCTTGAGATATACTGCTATCCACATATGTCTCCAGACATACTGGATGTCCCCTGGAGACAAAAATCACTTCTGATTGAGAAACGCTGGTTTAAAGTATATACTGTTTTCTCCATCTGTTTTCTATCTTCTAAAAGTTTGTTGAAACATTTTATCTGATGAATCCTACCTCCTGTTCTCCTTCTCCTCATTGGTTTAAAAGGTTTTTCTTTACTTTTGTTTTTGGTGGGAATTCGCGGAAGCAAGGAAACAGTCTATTTGGTCAATCTATTGGCGTTAAGTAAAGATACAGTTTTAAAAGGAAGGAAGGTCTTTTTCATTTACTTTTTCTTAAAAGTCAGAAGCAGTCTTCGGTTAAGATGTGTGATAGGGTATTTCTAAAAGTCATACAATCCCGTGTTGTCACCCTAGTATGTCCCTACTTGGAGATGTCTTTTTTTTTTTTTTTTTTTTTGAGAAAGTCATTTAACTTCTCTAATCTTTTGTTTCCTCATTGATAATAGTATTTTATAAAGTTTTGGTGAGAATAGAGACGGTGAATATAAATCATGTAACATGGGTACGAGAGCATAGTATGTCATTTATTGTGAGTTCAGTGCAGTATTTAGATTTTTCTGATGATGGCTCATTTGAATAAATATCTTTGAACGATTATAAGATATATTTATGCTTCTCAAAATAAAATGGATTAGAATTTGGGTCCCAAAATAATAGAGATAGTTGGTAAGGTATATAGTTCATATTCATTCTTACATCTTAGAAAAAGAGTTCATCTTTCAAAAGCTGATGCTCGTTAAAAATGTTTTTTCCAAAGTCCTCTTATGACAGAGGTTGGATGTTTTTGCTTTTGTTTTTTAAACATTAGAATGTTACCTTTATCCTTCATTGCTAAATAATAGTACTAGCAGCAATAAAAGATTTTACTTGATTGTTCTTCCACCTACCCCACCTTGAGATCACGGAATGAAATCACTCCATCTACTCTCCAGTGTTGATTTGCTTCATTCTACCTTCTTATTTCCTTTGTAATTAGTTATTGGTCTCCTCTTGTGTACTTAGATCATTGAAAGCAAAGACCAAATCTTACCTCTGCATCTCAGCAGCATTAGCAGAGGAGAGTAGGGGAAATAATGGATGACTGAGTGAAGGAATGAATGAATTTTTTTGAAAAAATCTGCTTGATTCAAACTATGTTAATTGAGTTGGGTTTACTTGAATTTTTTATCCTCTTAAAAATGTAGCTATAGGCTTGAAAAACAGTTTCAAAATAAAGACCTATTGGTGTTTTATTGTTTTTTGTTTTTACTTTACGGTTAGAAAAATGAAGTATAATGTTATACTTAGTTTTGTTGCAGTTCTTATAGTGGGTTTTTTCCCCATTATGGTCTATAGTTATATATACCCTAGATAGGACTCTTAGCCAAATTAGTATAGGCACCAATTAAAAAGTTATTGATACCAAATGGGTGTCTTGGTCTTTATTGTCATAGATATTCATTTCGTGAGGAATTATTTTATAAGACCCTTCTTAGTGTTTAGAAACTAACCATCTTTGGATGGGGCACAGTAAAAATTTGTTCTGCATTCAGCAATGCTCTTTATATATGTGACAAAAAAGTGCTAGAACATTATCATGTACTTGATGACTTCATGAAGAATATTGTAGCTATATTATGATTAGATCCATAATTCACAGATAATTATTTTAATTCCTTTGATAATATGGTTATGTCTTCAAATAATGTTTTTCTGATTTTCCAGTTTTCTGAATATAATTCTTTAAAATCACATAATTTATTTTCTCTCCTTCCATTCTAAAATGTTGGCCTATATACACTTATGCATTGACTTTTTGAAAGAAAGGTTATTCTTAATGGACTTTATTAATTCATCTTTATTGAAATGAAAGTTTATAACATATGCTTTGATTTCATAGCGAATTTTACCCATAAGATGCTGGTTCTTTAACAGACATCTCAGAAGTTAATATCTTAATTATAACAACTGTCAATGAATGGAGACCGAAGATATTTAAAATAACTTTTTGCTTTTTAAAATCTAGGTTGGATGGACAGTGGCCTGATGGCTTATTGGCTTCAGACAATACTCTTCATTTTGTATATCCACTTACTTTCAATTATTCCGGTGTTTATGTCTGTAAAGTGACCAATTCCCTTGGTCAAAGAAGTGATCAAAAGGTCATCTACATTTCAGGTAAGTTACACTCAATTCACAAAATGAATTACTTATTCCTATAATGACAGTCATAACAGTAGCACTATGATCATAGGTGGCAGTTTATACTTGTGAAGATATAGATTTCTTAGTGTGAGGTTTTCCAAATAATCTAAAAGAGATATAATGAAGAAACCAACCCTATCTGAAATATACTTTTTAAGTGCCATTCCTTTATGTAAATAAATGTCAAAATGTCTGTGTAACAAATTTATATACATTTTTAAGACCTATGAATATAGTTAATTTTATAGTTAAATAGTATTATATTTATTCCTTTTATAGGTAGAGTATGCCTTTCTAGGTTCTTTTGTCTTTAAATTAAGAATAAACATTGTTTTGTGTTTGTTTTTGGTGGCTAAATAAAATAGGGTATCAACTTTGATGACCTTGTTGGTTAAATAACATCATTCAATATGGTACTGTATCATTGGGTTACTGAGAGGTGAAGTAGAATGTTACTGAAAATGTTCTAATGAAATATAATTTATGGTGTTTTTTATTGTTAGTCCTTAAACCACTGAGAACTTACATTTTTTACATTCATTTGTTTTACTGTGAAAGTTTTTGTTAATTTGATGGTATAAAATTGAGTATTCACAAAATGTAGTTAGAGCTAAACATTCGTTGTTTCCTGGATGTGGCTATAAATAATAAATTATCAATGGAATTCTTATTTATAAAAAGTATGTAAAATATTTTGAGCATCTTCTTACTGACTATAAGAATGTAGCAATCTTCATGTCTAAATAATGGAAAATTAAATGCAAAAGGAAGAGAACTTTGAGAAATGCAGGTTTGTATGATCATTATGTAATAGGTAGTTAAGACTTTTGTTTCTGTTCATATCTAAAACTAAATCAAATAAAGATTTTAGAGAAATTTTAAGCTTGATTTTATGTTACACTCTCAGTTCTTATATGATCATTCAACCTAAAACAGTCCCCCATGTTATTTACCAGAATTTGAAGTTGTATGCTCATTTATTTACTTATTATCTATTTTCACATTTAAGCAGTTTGTGCTTGCTTTATTTACCACTGTATACTCAGAACTCAGTTAATGCCTTACATATAATAAAGACTCAGGTTTTTTGCATGAATTTCATAAGAAGCTTTATGGTATGTACATCCCTAGCTATCTTTTTCTGCCAGCACCAATACTTTAGTGGAAATCTGAATGAGATTAAGTATTAGTATATTATCTGCCTTTCTTCCCAAGAGGCTTTTTATTAAAAAAAAAAAAATTTAAAGCCACAGTAAATACATATTTATTTATCTATCTACCTACCTACCTACCTACCTATTTATTTATTTATTTATTTATCTGGTTATTTATTTATTTATTTTTATGACTTACATTGGCCTATTCCTTTTTTTTTTCTAGCTTTATTAGAATATAATAGACAATTAGTTGCTCATATTTACATTGTGCAAATCAGTGAGTTTTAATTATAGTAGGCATACAACAATATATTAGTTTCAGTTGTACAGTATAGTGATTAGAGGTCTATATAACTCACAGAGTGATGACCCCTCTAAATCACTTTCCCCTCTTCCCCCTTACATATTTTTTACAACATTGTTAATTATTTTTCCTATGCTACACTTTATATCTATCTCCATGTCTATTTTGTAACTCTCTATTTGTACTTCTTAATCCCTTTGCCTTTTTTCACCATCCCTCCAACCGCCACCCCTCATCTAGTAGCCCTCAAAATATTCTCTGTATTTATGAGTTTCTCTTTTTGTCATTGTGATATTTGTTGTTCTCTATCTGACTGACTTCCTTCAGTGCAATACCCTCTAGGTCCATCAAGGCATTATCTTTTTCCATCTTCTTCCTTTTAGTCTGTGTATGTGTCTTAATCTGAAGTGAGTCTCTTGTAGGCAGCATGTTTAGGGGTCTTGTTTTCTTATCCGTTCAGCCACCTTATCTTTGGGTTGGAGTCCTTAATTCTTTTCTATTTGAAGTAGTTGCTGATATGAATGTAGTTCTTACCATTCTTTATTCATGTTTTTGATACATGTTTTTTTCTTAAAGAAGTCTCCAACATTTTCTATAATAATGGCATGGTGTTGATAAATTCTTTCAGCTTATTTCTGTCTAGGAAGTTCTTTATCTGTCCTTTGACTGTAAATGATGGTTTTGCTGGATAAAGTACTCTTGGCTGTAGATCTTGGGTTTTCATCACATTGAATATTTTGTGTCAAGCCCTTCTGTCTCGCGTAGTTTCTTTTGAGAAATCAGCTGCCAATCTTATGGGAGCTCCCTTGTTGGTAACTAACTGTTTTTTTCTGCTTTTAAGATTCTCTCTTTGTATTTAACCTTTGGAATCTTAATTATAATGTGTCTTGGTGTGGGTTCATCTCTTTGTGTTCATCTTTTTTGGGACTCTGACCTTCCTGGAGTTGTATGTCTATTTCCTTCACCAGGTGAGGGAAGTTTTCCATCATTATTTTTCCAAATAGCTTTTCAAATTCTTGTTCCCCTTCAGGTACCCTTATGATCCAGATGTTTCTACATTTATTTTGTCCCATAGGCTTCTTATTATTATAATCTTGGCTTCTTTTTTCTTGCTGCTCTGATTGAGTGCCCTTGGCTTGCCTGTCCTTTGTATTGGTAGTTTGATATCTTCTTTATCCACTCTGTTGATTCGCTCTGATATACTGTTCATCTCAGATAATGTATTCTTCATTTCTGACTTGGTTTCCTTTTATAATTTCCATTTCCATTTTAATGTTTTCTATCTCTTTGTTAAAGTTCTTACTGAATTTATCTACACTTCCCCTAAGTTCATTGAGCATCTTTATAACCAGTGTTTTGAACTTTGCATCTGTGAAATTGCTTGATTCTGCTATTATTGGATCTCTGTTCTTTCATATGGTTTCCGCTGCTTTGTCTTGCCATTTTGGCTGCTTTTTTGGCTGTTTCTGTTTCTGTTTCTATGTACTAAGTAAAACTCCTAAGTCTCACAGTCTTATTAGTGTGGCTTTGCGTAGTAGGTGTCCAGTGGCACAGTCCTGAGAGGGGTTCAGCTACAGGCCAAGTTCAGCCCCAGCTTGTGCCCCTCTGGAGCCACCTGTTAAAATTCAGCAAGCAATCCACAGATGCTGTGCTTATAGTTAGTTGCCTCAAGAGATCACACCAGAAGTCAAGGCCAGCTGCCTCCAGTGTGAGTCTGGAGTTGGCTCAGCAAGAATCACCGGACTTGCTAAGGATACAACTGTTTGTGGCTTGGGTGGAACCACGCAAGTTGGGGGAGGCGGAGTTTCAGGTAATTCTCTGTGCTGAGCAACCTATGGTGGCACTACATCTGCACGCTGGGATGGGTGAGGGCTCAACAGAGGGACAATGGATACTGCTACTTCTGCCTGGGAGAAAGCCTTGCCTCTGGCCCTCGCTCCAATACCTTAGTATCCCCCTGTGAGTCCCTGGTGCCCCCTAAGCAGTCAACCTGGTGCTGGTACTCAGAGTGAACAAGTTGGTCACTGCGAAAGTCGGCCCCAGACACAGCCCCTTTAAGAGACATCAGATACCAGCTGCAGCTGCAATAGCCTTTGTCCCACTCAGCTGCTCAGGACGTGGCAGCCTTGCATCTTTGCCCCCTCCTACCTTCTACTATTGCAGGTTGATTGCTTATTTCTCTCCCTAGTTATAGGGCTTCTGTTCATCTAGATCCCAGATGACTCTGATTGCTATTTGCTCCGTGTTTCTGTCTCAACTTTGATGTGGTCACAAGGGGGGATGAGCAAAGCCTCTTTTAACTGACCAGGAAATTCATATTTAAAATGTATTTACCTGAAAATTGCTTACTTTTTGTTTCCGTTGTACAAAATTTGATATGGGATATTACTTGTAAATCTTAGGCTCAGTGTGTTATAATTATGTCATTTAAATATCAAGTTTTAATTCAGGCATTCTTATATACACTGATTCCATTGGTGATATCCTAAATTCATGTCTTCTGGCATCCTAGATCCACTTTCCTAGTATCCCTGACTTGTGTGTTCAACTGCCTGTTTATGATCATTAATCCTATGTAGAAGTATAATAGGCATTTAAAATTTCACATTCAAAATGAAGATCCTGATTTTTCTCCTGCCCCTTGCCACTAAACCTCTTCCTCCAATAGTCTTTTTCTTTTCAGTTATCAGTGACTCCACCCTTACATTTTCTGAGAGTATAATCCTTAATACTTATCCTTGATTTTGTTTTTTTCCTCATACTCCACCCAATTCATTAATAAATTGATGTCAGCTCTCCCATTATGTTATACACAAAACCTTACCAGTTCTCCACTTCTAATATTCTGATTTAAGCCATCAGCTCTTACTCGACTATTAGAACAGCCATTTAATCTTCCTACTTTCAATCAGTTTTCAGATGAACAGCCGGAATGATCCTTTTAAAGGGCATGTCAGATCATGTCACTCCTCTCTTCCAAACTTTCTGTGGACTTCCCATTTTACTCACAATGAAAATGAAATCTTAACAGTGACTTATGACTCTGTACACATTCTAGAATATCTCTTTGACCTCATATCTTATCATATCCCTTGCTCACTTGGTTTCATTCACACGGGCCTTCTTTGCAAACAACAGGAATATTTCCTCCTCATAGTCTTTGCATTTGCTGTTTGAACTGCCTTGAGTGCTCATCAGATATCCTCATAGCTCTTTTTCTCTTTAGGTCTTCATTCAAATATTACCTTCATGACTATATTTAAAATTGAAACTTCTCTCTTCTCATTCCTTTACTATGTTCTATCTTCCCTCTCTGCCTTATTTTTCTTTACTGTGCTTGTTACCATATGACACTACATACTTTATGTATATGCTTGTCTCTCTCTATCCCAACTAGAACATAAAGCAAGATTTTTATCTGCTTTAATCACTACTGTAGTCTCATTATCTACAGTAATATTTAGCACATACTGGTGTTCAATAAACTTTTGTTGCATGGATGAATAAATTTGAGAAGAACATAATCAGGAAAATATTTAAAACTCCAAATTGGCTTTTATGTAAACCATTTTCTTTGACAAGGTAACTAATGTAACACTTTACACATTTTTGATCATCCTCTACTAAGTCTTATGAGGAGGGAAATCATTTTGAGTAAATTTGAAAAATCACCATTAATTACTGCTAAGGACTTTACAAAATGATAGTATTATGTGAAATGGCTTTCTTCAAGAAGTCACCAAGAATTAGATTTTACTTTTCAGAGTCTTTAATATAACTATGCTGAGTTTAGTTAACTCCTCTAAAGCTTCTTGGAGCAAGTATCTTAGGTAAAATATTGCCTTTCTAAAATGACTAGTAAACCCTAGTAGGTTTTTTATCAGAATAAAAGGTCATACTTCACATGATCAGACATTTAATCTTTTTCATTGTATGTTATACATACTTCTTTTTGCTCCAGGAAAATTTTTTTTACCTCAGTATTAAAATTGATATTTAAAAATTTCAGAAATGATTTTTTAAAATAGTTATAAAAAGAATGTATCTTATGACCAGAAACTAAAAGTTCTACTCAGAACAAAGTAGTGTTAGCAGCCCTGAGAGAAGTTGTTCATAATTTTATTATACATTTTACCACATTGGGAAGCATAAGATTATGGACAAGCGGTGATTCAAGATTGTATTATTTGACTTCAGTTATTACTCATGGGACACTTTGTTCAATATTGACTGCTTAAAATTGTGTTTTTCTAGTTGCTTTTGGCTCATTTTTTCTGTTATCTCGTCTCTTTGAGAATAAGGAAGCAAAATTTTATATATCTCATAAGTTCCCTCATAACTAAAACTCAAGGAATATTCCTATACAAATCTTGACCTTCAAACCATACTGATTTTAGGATCCAGACATTATGAGACTTAAGAATCCACACATGCTTTGCAATCTTTGAACTTTAAAATTCATAGATTTTGTTTATTTAAACAATTTATATAAAGTCTAAAAAAAAACTCAATTTAATTTTTTAACAGTAATTATTATGCTAAAATACACTTTAAAGCTAAAGAGGCATTACTGGACTGTTTTCTTAATTGGCAGAACTCATTAATTTGAAAAAGAAACTTAAGAAGTTCTTTATTTAAGTGTGGTGAACTCAGTCTACTAGTTCATTACATTTGTTATATGCTCATTTATCATATATCCAGCAAAGAATATTAAAAAAAAAAAATGTCTAACTGAAAAAGCAAGGGACGTTGTGGAGAAAAATTTTAAATCATGATAAATAAGCAGCTGTTAGTGATTACAAAATACTAGCCCTGCCTCCTTACGCAAATTGTGATTCTCATTATAATTATCTTGGAGGAGGGAAGACATTAGAAAACATGAATAAATGTCTTATATGCATTGTCATACGTCCATTGCTTAAAATAAAAAAAAAATATATTAACAGTAGTTAATATTGAGGATATGCTATTTTTAACACTGGTTGAGGAGGGGTGGTAAATTAAAAAAATTCTCACTGACAAATAACATAAGAATTTTAGATAGGTTTTTTGGGGGGTACTCTTTTTTTAGTTAGACTTTCTAAGAGCTGTATTTTGTTAATTCTTTCTTAGGCAGATATCCATCTGTGTTTGCATAAAGAACATTGCAAATAGAAATAAATGTCAGTGATTTTTTTCTTTTAGGACACTTGGCAAAAATGTTTCGTTATATATCTTATACTTTTTGAGAACTCAGTTGTATGCAGTGTTCTGAGAAAAATAGCATTTCATTAGGAGAGATTAAAAACTTTTAAAATTTTATGTGCACAAAAATGTGTAGATTATAAATAATTACTTAAGTGATTTGTACTTTTGTTTAAACATGCTGATGCAAGTTTATTGAAATACTTTTCCTTTGGGGCTCATTGTAAAGATGACATTTATCACTTAAAATTTGACTTTTTCATTAGTTTTCCCCCCCCCTCAGAAAATACATGAGTTGTCTTATAAATTATTAATTTTCAGTCTATTTTTTAATATCTTGATTCTGTAAAGTTGAATTATATGAGGTTTTACTGTAATAATAGAAATGATCCTACAATTCCACAACTTTTTTTTTTTTTTTTAAATTTGTTCAGCCAGTGAACATATTCTTACAAATTAAAACTCTTCCTTTGACTCGCTCGCATATAGTATGGTAACTAATATTCACTTTAAAGTGCTTTACAGGATTCCCTATTATATTGGTTTAAACTCATAGGAAATTAGTTATACTGTACTTATTAAATTTTATACTGTACTTGCTAAATTTTTACCACGTTCTATACATATGGCATTCCGTGATGAAACCTGTTTCAGTAAGTATTTTTCTTTAGCTTGTAATTTTAGAATAACTTATCCCATGTAGATTTAGTACTCTTCTAACAATCATTTTTCAAAAGCTCTGTCAATACCACTCATTTAAAATTTAATTGTAGGAGATTACCATTTGGGTCACTTATTTTTATCAGTGAAGAAATTCAAGATTTTTACCTCATTTGTTCTTCAAACTCTAGAGTTTTGTGTAACATGACCTACAAATACCACTTAATTGATAATTAACCAATCTTTAATTTTTACTGTTTATGTTTAGTTGCTTTTTAATATTAATGGCTATTTACTCTGTAATCTAATTGCAGTGTACAGGATCATTTGCATCTAATATTTAAATATTAGAATGTTCTCTCTAAAATATTAGCTGCTCTTTTTGAGACTACATCCTAAAGTAATGTCATATTAAATTTTGCAGATTTGGTTGAAGTCCCTCAATTTCTTAAATGTTCACATGTTTTACCCATGGGGTATAGACATGATGATGACATTTTTATAATATTTTATAGTTTATAACATGTTTTTACTTTGTCATTGTTAGTCTCGTTTGATAATAGCCCATTTGGTGAACACTGTTTAAACATGCTTTTTATTTTTTAAATTACTAAATAATGGTATATACTACATATGTCCTCTTTAAAAATTGAAGAATTCTCTTTATTTAAGAAAAATATTTTTGAGAGAATTATTAAACCAACAGCTTATAGTATGGCCACTTACCAAGATTCTATAGTTTTTCATTCTTTTATAGATAAATTTAGATTTTACAAAAAAACTATATTAGATAAAAATGGATATTAAGAAAACATACTTTAATTTTTTGTTATTCCATTTATTTCCTTGTGATACTGGCTAAGAAAGTGTACATTTGAATTATTTTAATTTAATTTTTTGGTATGATAATTCTTAAGCCAGCTGTATATAGGACACTTAAGTAATGCTCTTCATTTAAAACACACACACACACACACACACACACACACAATGTATTTCTTTGAGTACAATATCATGCTTAATTTTGGAATAGTATAATTTAGGGTTTATACCAGAGATAATTTTTCATTCCTTTTACTTTTTATTGGTAACTGACTAAGTGTCAGTTTTGTTATTTTTTACAAATATAAGTACCATGACATTCTAATTTTAAATCCAAGAATGAAAAACTATTGTTACTTATGAATATATTATTCATTAACTGTTCCGTCTTTTCAACTTGCTGCTGAATCAGCCTTCATTGACATTCTTTGCCTTTCTGTGTCTTGTCTATCTTTACTGTTTCCATTAGATCCTCCTACTACTACCACCCTTCAGCCTACAATTCAGTGGCATCCCTCAACTGCTGACATCGAGGATCTAGCAACAGAACCCAAAAAATTGCCCTTCCCATTGTCAACTTTGGCAACAATTAAGGATGATACAATTGGTACAATCATTGCTAGTGTAGTGGGTGGGGCTCTCTTCGTAATACTTGTAAGTGTTTTGGCTGGAATATTCTGCTACAGGAGAAGACGGACGTTTCGTGGAGACTACTTTGCCAAGAACTACATTCCACCATCAGATATGCAAAAAGAATCACAAATAGATGTTCTTCAACAAGATGAGCTTGATTCTTACCCAGACAGTGTAAAAAAAGAAAACAAAAATCCAGTGAACAATCTAATACGGAAAGACTATTTAGAAGAGCCTGAAAAAACACAGTGGAACAATGTAGAAAATCTCAATAGGTTTGAAAGACCAATGGATTATTACGAAGATCTAAAAATGGGAATGAAGTTCGTCAGTGATGAACATTATGATGAAAATGAAGATGACTTAGTTTCACATGTAGATGGTTCCGTAATTTCCAGGAGGGAGTGGTATGTTTAGCAACCACTAATGTGACTTAACTATGTACAATGTTTCATTCATACTAGTTGATCATTTTCAGATTGTTCATACTTTTTCTTGAGGAAGAATAAGCTTTTTCAACTTGATTTTCAAGCTTTTTATATTCTAATTTGACAAATGAAAATGTAAAATCTGGGTTCAATGTATCTGAGCTGCTTTACAATTTTTTTTCAATGCTGTACTACTGTCTCAAGATTTAAATTTTAATGCAGAGTACTTTATTGGTCTGAGGCACACAGGTAAGAAGAAATGTCAACATAAAATATATGACTTTTTGATATAAAAATTAAAAAAAGGAAATAACTTTGGCATTGTGTATTAAATGTTTAAGATTATAATCTCAAGTATAATATTTTGTCAATCATATACCTCTCAAAATTTATCACCACTAAATGATACATCAAAATTGACTATAAAACTAATTCAAGAAATGTTTATATATATATATTTTTAGTATATAAAAAAAATTCAGCCTCATAAAACATTTTTCCTTTCAAACATTATTTGCTAAATTTCTATACAAATGAAATCGTTACCTCTGCATTTTAATGAGCCTTTCCGTAATTACTGTAGAGTGGCTTTTCAAAGATATTTTGTTGCACTAAAGCTGTGGTAGTAAACTCAGTGAAAGCGATGTGTGGAAGAACATAATTAGCTGCTCAATATTTTTGTCCAAAATACAGGCGTAACAAAAACATGCCGTTTAAACATCATAATAATTATAATATTTTTCATCTCTGGAGGATAATTCTTATGTAGTTATGTGAACATGGATTTTGGTACAGTAGGTAGTAGTTTTGTTTTAATGCTTTATGTTCTGAATATAAGAATAATAATGAAAAGATGGTACACAGTTAAATATAATACAGAGAGGGTATTTCAGTATATGGCTACATATGGGTAAACTATCATTGGCGTGCCAGTTTTAGAAATGAAATATTTCAGCCAAGAATGTATACAAAGAATATTCTAGACCATGTTATTTTAGTCATTTGATATTGATGTTGTTCAGATGGGTAAATATACAGAAAAAAGAAAATTAGAATAAACTTGGAAATTTAAGATTTAGCAAGAAAAATCTGAGTTATAGAACCAGTCACTAACACTTGCTGATGGATACTGGCAAACCATCCCCTTTTTTCTCCTAACTGTATGTATTTCAACATTTTTGTTTTATCAATTAAAACTGGAAACATCATGAGGTTTTTTATTGTTTCATTTTTGTTGCATAATTCATTAATTATATTCTTTCCAGAAATCATGTATCTTGGGGGAAAAAATGTTACCTAAATCTTCAGATGTGGATTTTTCTTTGTGAGGTAATTAAATTGCTTTCACAGTGGAGTCCTGTAATAACAACTACTTTGAAGCCCAAAGAATACATTTGTCTGTTGATTCATTTGAAAAAAGGACTGTATAGAATTGCCTTAGGTGTTTTTGCCAGGGAATTGAAGTGGAAGTTAGTAGGAGAATCATAAATTAAATAAATATTTTGTTAATAAAAAAGCAAAGCGGGTACTTTTTTTACCCTCCCAATTACTGCCCTCCCAATTCTTGTCAAATCTAAAAAAATGTTTTATAATACAAAGTTATAACATGTTCATATAATTTTGCAAGTAGTGATTATAACCTGGTTTTCTTTATTTTAACGAACAGTATTTTCTGGAAATTAAAAACCTATTTTATTTTTCTTCCCAAACACTTAGTATAAGGCTGTACTGTCAGTTAAGAATACAGTTAAGTTTACTGATATCTTGTTTAAAATATCTGGTTTTAATTTAATTAACCATTGATATATAAATATTAAGACTCTTTGGTCCAAGTCATTGGAAGAAAAACTTTCTTGATTAGTACTGTGTGATTGAAGTGACTTTTTTTTTTTTTTAATCTACAGTGGTAAGGCCACAGGAAAGATGGGTCTAAAGTTTCTTACCATGGAAAATGTAAATTTGTGGCTTTTTAAAACAAAATTTCATCTTTAAAACAATGATTTGCAATGCTATATGAACCTGAGCAATCACATTTACAGTACTGACAGTCTCAACTTGAGTATAATTTGAAGGGAATTAGCAATGTATTTTAAAACCTGTAATTTGAAAATAAAAATATCTAGTGATTTTGAACTTCCTTTTATATTGTGGCCATTGTGCAGTTAGGGCTGTGTGTGTGTGTGTGTGTGTGTGTTTGTGTTGCTTTGTGTTTGACTGGAGAGGGTGACATGGAAAACTGCAAGTGAGTATTTGATATATTCTGTATCCTTAATCCAAACTATTTGGCAAACTAAAAGATTTCAAAATTTTAAGACTGATACTAATACTTAAGATTTTCTGAAGCATTACACTGTTTATTTGAGCTTTATGTGTGTTTACATAGAGACTTGTTTATAAACATGAATAGTTGTATAAAATAAACATTTTTGTTAAATTTTTGAATATCAGTGATGTACACAGCTAATTGATAAGAATATATGAAAATCCTCTCAGAAAAGATGATTAGTTTGTTTTGGCCATGTTTATATTTATTTATTTCATAGTTTTTGAATTGGTATTTTATTTTTGTATTCATTTTAGCTTTTTCTTCCACAGTGGTTAAAATATTTCAATAATATAATGGAGATAAATGCAGCTCTTATTTTTTCCTGCCATTTTTATTAAAATACATTGAAACTTTAATAGACTTGGGGTTAACTTTAGAAAGTGATGTTTGAGAAGTACTTTATAATTGAAAGATTTAGTATTTTACGATGTGCCTAAAAAGTTTCTCTTTGATAAGTCTAAAATGATTAAGGTTGTCAGTAGTAAGTTCTACTTATTTAAAATTGCTTCTGATAGTCATATATAGAAAAGTTTTATAAAGATAATGCTGGCTAAATGTTCAGCATAAGGGACTCTAGGAAGTGTAAAAACAGATTAATGTAGAAATTTATATATAAAAACATCTAATTTGAGTGGTTTTTGGTAACTACTACAAAAACAAAATATATGAACAAGAAAAAAGTTGTGATATGTGGTAGTAATCAATGTAAAATACAAGAAAAGAAGTACCCAAATTGAATTTTTAATTCTCATGAGGGAATGAATTAAAGATTGTTTTTTCTATTTACTTGTTAATTAGAAATGTATCATCTAAAAGAAGCTCCTTTCTCAATTTTTGGTTTATTGGGTTTGATTGAATTTTAATTTGTACCAGTAATTTTTTTTTCTAAATTCTTTAGAGTCACATTTCAATAACAAGCCTATGGCTCTGTATCACCTTCTTTGTCCTTATTATGATATTTGCTGAAGAGAGAGAGAGGGTTATATATGTGTGTGTGTGTGTGTGTGTGTGTAACCTTGTTTCCCTTTAATGATGTTTTGTGGGATTTAGACACCTGCTTTGTTCTTTTCCCAAATAAGACTATATCAGGATAAAGATACAGTTAAGTTCAAGAGAGCATCTAAGTTGGTATGTTACCTATTATAAACTTTGTTTTTAATTATTTAATTTCTATCTCATGTTTATACATCATGAATAACATTCTCCAAAATTATGAATTATCTTGTCTCCTAGCTCTAGCAGTTTTTAAGTATTTGCGACATGACTTTGAGATAAGTCACATTTTATAGATTGACTTTCAGTTTGGAATTAACACATTTCATAAGATTATTTTTAAGTTGACATTTAATGTTATTCACTTATTGCTTGTGAGCTACTTTGGTTTGAAATACCATTGTTTCTAATTGTAATCACCTCCCTGATTTCTACCTGATGGCCTGATGTTTAAAATTATAATACCTTTTTTTTAAACTTTATTTTAGAACAAGCAGCAACTTTTTTAATAACATACATTTTGACTGAATCAGGTTTGTTTTCTGAATTAGGTTTTATTTCTCTATCAATAAAAATTCGCATATGCAAGAATCTTTGTAATAGTGTACACAGTATACAACTTTTCTGTTTTTAAAATGCTTTTTTTTTTTTTTTTTTTTTTTTTTGCCTAGTGATAAATTTCCATCAAGAGCTAGAAACCAAATATTGCTTAGAAAAGATTTTGCTGTATATACCCTCAGAGGTCATTTATTTTCTTGAACTTTGATAATAGTTACCATGTTCGTTTCAATTCAGATGGATAAAACTCGATTTAATTTCAGCATGCCTTTTAGTTAATAGCTGCTGTTTATTCTGGATGGGTGCTATGGATGATGCAGAGTGAAAGTGACTTTAAGAGACTAACTTTAAAACACTAATTTGCTTAAATGCATAATATTTCTATATAGACATGATACCTAATTTCATAGAAATATCTCAGGGAAAACCTAGTCTTTAAAGGATGGTTTGATTTAAAAGCCAGAGGTAACTAGATATAGAGGCCTTAGCCTCCCTTTTTAAAAAATACTTTATTATGTAAAGTTATACTAAAGCAGGATAAAATAATGCAGTGAACCTCCATGTACCTGCTTCAAATGATCAATTCATGATCAGTCTTTGTTTTATTTAAACTACCCATGTAATCCCTCCTGCCATTAGTTAATCTGTAAATATATCAATATGTAGTTCCTTTTTCTAAAAGGAACATTTGGAAGAAGTAACCACAGATTCAGTATTACACTAGAAAATTTCTTAATATCAAGTATCCAGTGAATGTTCAAATACCTAATCACATATTTTTGCAGTTTTAATTAGTATGCACATATGACCCATACATTGTACTTGGTGGAACTGTCTCTTAATCTCCACATGCCAATCTCTCTATTCATTTTCCCCTTGCAATTTTTTGAAAGAATGGCTTCGTTTCTTCTACAGTTTCCCAGTTTGGATTGTACCAATTGCACCTCTTTATTTTCTCTATAATTGACAGATCTAGAGTTTTGATAAGATTAAAGTTTAATTTGCAGGGCAAGATTACTTCTATCAGAAGGTACATGATGCCTGCTTTTCTTTTGCTATTTGCAGCCATTTAATGCTCAAAGCCTAGATCTACTAACGGAGAATCTACTTAATATCTAGATCTATTAACTATTCTTTTTACCATACCATGTACTTTGATGATGAATAATTAAGTCGACGCCACTGTCTTTATGAAATCCCTTTCTTCCCTTTTCCACTTTGGGAAATCCATCCATATTCAAGATCCTGTTCAAATGATAGCTTTATGAAACTTTCCCCTTTAGAATTAATAACTGCTGCCCATATTCTTTTATACCAGCATATCTATCATAACTTCATATTTTAGTTTTTACCTATCTTCTCCAGATCAGTGGTCTCAAACTTTTTTCTGTTGGCTAAAAATTAGCATATATATTTATATGTATAAGTTTACAAGTTATATGTGCTACTATAGAAGTTTGCTCTATGCATTATAAGATATTCAAAAATGGAAATTTTAATATGAAATATTTTAAATATTAATTTTTTCACTAAAGCAATATTTGGGGAAACAATGTGCTTCATTTTAAAGGTTAGCTTTTTTTTTTACAAACATTTTAATAAAATGTGGTAAAAAAATAACAAAAAATACATGATTGAATGTGCTTCATTTGTTTTTTTAATCTTGGTTTTATATTTTTTGATTCAGTGGTTCAAAGGTGTGATTCCAGGTTCAATATACTTTGATACTTGGTTTTTAGGTCTAATAGCTAAACTGCCTCCTCTCAAAAAAATAGTAAATCGAAATGAAAGAAGTTGGGGACCTCAACGGTTTTCATTCCAACTGCTGATTTTAGAGCTTGTCTTCATGTTCAAGATGTTTGTATTTTCATTGTCATGCTAAGCACAATAATGTCATCACCCCTCACATTAGCTACTATCTTGGCTCAATGGGTTTAGTGTGAGGTTTATTGTTAAGAGGGGATGTAAATTTGTATTTTTATTTGGTCTCCTAATGTAATTTATTTTTTTTGGTTGATTTGTCACATCTGATTAGATTGCCATGGCATTACTCAGAATGTACCTGATAAAATTTGTCTATTAAGAGTAACATATTTGCATTGACAGTTTTTGGGTTTTGTTGTTATTCGTGCCTATGTTATGGGCGTTACCTTTTGCCATTTCTTTGCAGGAATGACATTTATTAGGAATAAATGGTTACTAGTATATAACATGAATTAGCACTATTAGTCTCAGTTGGTCCATGTGTCAGATGTTCCCCTGTCACAGGGCACCCATGTCACTTCACTCCTTTACATTTTGACTATTGGTTAAGTCTAGAAAAGTTACTCACCTGAGCTCATCACAATATGTCACAGGATGCTGCCTCTGCTAAGAGGGAACAACTAAGAGAAGGTGTAACTATTCAGTTTCATTCTGGAACTATCCCACTCCACATTTCCCATAGGATATTATGGATACCCTGTGTGACAGGTGAACATCTGACAAATGGACCAAATGAGTGCTATCCATATATTATATACTAGTACATTTATTTTTATTAGATGTCTTGTCCTCCTACTTATTTTTGATAAGTGATGATCTCTTTTTCTAATTTCATTAGAAAATAGATTTATGGATTCTGTGATACCCCACTTTAGGGATTTTGTTCTATTGTGAGGACAGGAGCTATGTAAAACATCCTACGTTTCTAGCACTTAGCATAAGGCCTGTCATGTGTTAGGGTACTATAGGTAACATGTTGTATGAAAGGCTGAGGAGACTGACCTGACCCAAATAGAGGACTTTTATTAAAATGTAGTGAAATAAATATTTAGGTGGATATAAAGACTTAGATGTCATATTGAAAGGATAAGCATTAAAAGGAACTACTGAAAAATAAAAGAATGGGATTATGCAGAAAATTTGGCAATACAGTGATATATATTATGGGTGCAACTAAAATGTGGGAAGATAAGTCTGTAGAGTATCACATTACTCTATGAATTGTGATGACATCACTGAAGTTTTGGTGAAGGGAATCAAGAGGGAAAAGGATGAACTTAATGTTTTCTTGTTAGGACTTGCTATTTGAATGTAAGTGTGAAAAGGAACTGCAGATTTCTGTACTCACTCATTTTACATGGTTTTAGCAAATTGCTGTAAAGTATTTTAGGGTATAAAATAGTATTTATAATTTTTAAAAATATTGTTACTCCTCAGTTTCAGATGTGAATTTCGTGAGCACATGTTTGAATAGCTTTCACATTTTTTCTTTGTATCAGAGTAATAAAGTTGAACTTTAATTCAATTTAAAATTTTATATACGGTTTTTTTTTCAAAGTAATTAAAGTTATAACCATATTAAAGTTTTTGGTATGATTTGTAACTGATTTTTGAATATTTTCCTCATAAGACATATGCATGATATTTTTAATTATGGGCAGTATACTTTTGTTGTATTGGGGAATACTATTTTTCTGTTTTTGGAGGCGAATTCCCAATGTATATGGGTAAATATAGCTGCTATGATAACAGAAAGCTGTTCTTTTGAGAAATACACCAGTCCTTTAATGCTAAATATTTAACGTTTTTGTCTTTTTGTTTTTTGCTGATTGTACACATATAATTAGGTTTAGACCATCTCCGTAGATGATGGTAATGTTACTTCATGTCATTCACTCAATAATCTAGCTTAATGTTTTAAAATGCCACATTATTATATGTTTGTATACTTAATATTTTTCTCATTGTAGTGATTTTGTTGGACTATATATATATATATAGATTATGTGGGCATGGATGTGGGGGAGGCAGTGTTGAGACTAAATTCTCAACTTTCACCAAAATTCTTTGACTCAAATGTAAGAAATTTTATCTCTTCTTTTGCATTTCATACTAATGTTCACCTGTTAATACCTGTAAATATATTCTTTTTTCTCAATTAGAAGAATCAGAAAAGGAAATATGAAACATCCCACATGTGTGTATGTATTTGACATACCAACTTACCTATATAGAGTAGATTATCCAATTGATAAGAGATAGCTTTTCTACCAGTTGTGCATTTCAGTACTTTCTAACCTGTTCTAATACTAATAAGAGATGTGCATAAAAGAGGATAAATATAAAGAGCGAATTGACAGAAAGAAGTCTATGGGCAGTGAGCACAATGCAATATATACATGCCTTCCTTTTGAATTGTACACCTGAAACTTACTGGATTTCATTAACCAATGTTGCCATAATAAAAATAAATTTAAAAAAGTGACTCTACCCAGGTGAAATAAATATGCCCAAATTGAGATAGGAGGAAGTGTCATGGTATACATACAGTCAATTCTCAGTTAAAGACTCCCAAGAGCTAGAAATGATAAGGCTAATGGGAGAGAATTTAGTTAAGTAGACCATAATTTAAATGTTTAGAAAATTGTATCTATTTAGACTTGAAAATTACTTCAGGATATTGAAAATAGTGTATATTCTGAGTCAGGAATTACTTTAGAATATTAAAAGCCTATGATTATGTTTTGTTATTTATAAGGCACCACCAAATGTACTATTGCTAAGATTAAATGAAAGGCTTTCTTGGAGGTGTGAGATTTGATAAAAAATATAATCTGTACATAAAGAATCTTAATTTGGACTAATAAAAGAGTAACCTGAGGTTTTGAAAAATAACTTTAAAAGTATGACTATAGTATGAACTTTGCTATTATCATCAAAACAAGAACATTCAAGTTTAAATTCTGTATACTTGGACAAAAATCATAGAGCTGATTTATCCCTTAGCAAAAGAAAAATTTCCATTAAAAGGAAAACTTTAGACCAACTAATGTGAATTAGGAAGCATACTTGACACATTGAGATATTTTATTTGTGCCAGTAATGAGACATATAACCTTGGTCAAATAAGCTTGGTCACATAACCTTAATAGTTTTCAATTGCCTAGTGTTAAAGACAATACAAAGCTATAATTTCATGGTGGGAAAAGTAATATTGTAGATGATTACCCCCGAGTCATTCCAAATCTCTTTCACAGTTTCAACGGCAGAGTAATATTTGGCTTAGGTTACAAGTCTTTTTCTCATCTAGCATATATTCAGATGGAGGTAGTAGGGAGTAGAGAAATGGGCAACAGCAGGAAAATTAAACTGGGCTTGTATTAGCGAATGAGGGAAACATTTGGAATGACTGAGCTGGTTATATTAAAAATGTATATTTTACTGGTTTTATATTCATTGTTTGAAAAGTTATTGAAATGGATTATTTAGCACTCTGGTGTAAGATTTTTAGTCTAGAATGAAGCTAATAATAAAAAGACCCATTAGTAAACCTAAGATTTTTAGTTTGCTAAATAAATTTTTTATAATAGAAAACATTATTTTTAGCAATCTCAAGCACCACATGACTCACATTTTAACAAAAAACAGTTGGAAAGTATTTATAAATATGTATTTATATAGAAATACATAGTAGGTGAAACATTTTGAAACTAATAGTGCTTTAATTCCAACAGTAATTGTAATTACTGATTTACAGTATGTGACTGTCAGTTTAACTGAAAACTAAGAGATCTTTATTACCAAATAGGGAATTCAAAAGTAGGGTCAGCGTTAGGTGACCCCAAAACCCTTCTCTTCTTACAAAGGCATAAAGATAGAGGCTTCTATCCTACTCCAACCCAGCTTTATTGTGCTCTGTGTTCCTTAACTAATTGATTGACCTTTTTAACTTTAGAACTGCAGTATTTTCATTTATAGGATGTTATCTTAAATGTCTTATTGGTTAGAAAGATACTTTGTAACAAAATTTAGTTATTGGAGTTAATGTAGCTGAAATTGTCAAAATAATACATATTAAGGATTGCTGGTTTTGTTAAATTCATAATATATTTGAAAAACATTTATAATAATTTCAATAAATTCCTTTATTTGGGAGTCAGTCAAATAGGTTGACCTAATTTTTCAGAATTGTGTGAAATATGTTCTTAAAATTCTTTCTTATAAAATTCGTGGAGAAGCCTGGGAAAGAGAAATTGATATTCAGAAATGATATCGTGTATCTATAGCCATGAGATAGGGAAGAATTTTTATTTAATTTTGGAATAGAGACACTATCTTAAGTGTACTTTTATGTTCAATGTGCATGAATCAAGGAAATTATAACTACTATTTTAACAATCTATTTAAAAATTTTTAAGTTTTACAATGTCACTTTTTGACTGTTAAGTCAAGGATTTTATTATTAATGTTTTGTCCCTTGAAGGTTTTTGGTTTCTTTAATAGAATTTCTTTTATATTTAAATAGAATAAAAGTGGTAAATGTGTATATTATTGGTAACTCTATCAAAGAATACTGAAAAAAAAATTTTTTGTTTTATCTCTTTTTAGAGTAAGAACTTAAAAGTTTTCATCCTTTTCTCTATCTTCTTTTCTCCTCCAGACATTCTTTACCCATAGAGAATAGATTCACTCATTGATATCTGATTGGGAATATTCTTTACATAACTTGAAAAAAGCAAAATTGGAGTGCTAAAGTGACATCGTAAAAGCAAGAAGGGTGTTAGCGTAATGCTAAAAAAATAATAAATTAAGTTTGCCTTCCTCTAAGTTTGATGCTGGATAACCTACTTTAATCAAATAGTCTGTACTTTGCGGAAATTAGAGTATGCAAATACATTAAGTCTTCAAAATTGTTTGAAAATCCTAATTTTTGTTACTTTTCAGATGGTCCATTTAAGCAGACCTCTTCCATAGCCATAGCCGGAGCTATCATTGGAGCTGTCCTTGCCCTTTTCATCATTGCTGTCTTTGTGACGGTGCTGCTGACTCCTCGAAAAAAGAGACCATCCTATCTTGACAAAGTGTAGGTAACTTTTTGCCTGTGTTTAACTATGAACATTCAGTATGTGTCAGTCTTTATATCTGTCTTTACAGGTACTCATGTAAAGTGAGATGAAAATAAAGATACTGTTAACTCTTCGTGAGATGAACATGGTTTCATCAAAATGTCTCAAACTACCTCTTGGTAAATACATAATGCCAAGGGGCTGCTGGAGACAAGTATGTTAGATGTCTTTCTCACCATTTAGATACCTTTCCAAATGGTACTGTAACGACACTACGTTGCCTTGTCTTCTGAATAAAAATGAAGGTCTTTGATGAAGGAGTTGAAAGATAGATAAAAAAATCTTGAAAGTTTAATTGTTTCTTCAGGTCGTATATGCCTGTCTTGCGTATAGATATAAATTAACTTTCAACTGCCAAGAGTTAATACATGCATTGAATTTTAAAGCTTTTTCCTTAAAGAATTTTGGTTTTGGTGAATCATAAAATGTGCATTCTTTTTATTTAAAGAGAAAGCAGGTTTTTGGCCTAATCATTGAGATAGAATTATAAAGCAGAAATTTCACTTTGCTATAGGATCAAAAGACCAAAGTCCCAATTCATTTAATTCATTATCAACTTTGTTGCCTCATCTGTGAAATGTGAATAATACCTTTCCCACTTACTGCACATGGTTGTGGTGGTAGAATAAGATATGTTGTTTATGGACTGTGAAGCTCTACACAAATGGCATTATTTCTTGTGTAGTTAGTACAATTTTTATACTAGGACATAAGGCTGGCTCTCAAATAATGTATTTTTCCTGTCTTCATAAATGCTTTATGTATGTTTCTAAATGGGCACAGTTATGGGACTGATGTCTCTGGATTGAAGACGCCTAGATGTTAGTCTTAGCTCTATCGTGATCAAATTAGTAGTGTAACCATGAACAAGTCACATCACCTCCATGAGCTTTAGTTTACTCACTTACATGACCTATAACATCTTGGAGCTATAAATTTACTGTGATTTTTATTAAGGTGAAAGGAAGTAATTACTTTAAAAAGACTGTAAAGAACTTTTTCAGTGCAATGCATGTAAGGCTGGAGTTCTTTACTATTTCAGGAGCAACTAGCATTTAATGAACTTCATCTTAGTTCCCAAATTATCTCAGGCTTTTCTCTAATTTTAAAAACATAATTTACTGGTAGGCTAGTAAATCCATGTACTAGCTAGGTACTTAATTTATTATTTGAATTCTATTTATTTAAAATATTATTTAATGCCCACAATGAGAAGTTTTTAGACCACAGAGAATTTGTGATTTCTTTGGCCCCTATAGCTTCAATTCTCTTTATCCTTTAATTTATGTAGCATTTTTGTTTGATTTATTAATCATAAGTACTGAAAATTCCTTAATGATTTTCAAAGGTATAAGATATATTAAAACTTGTCTAAAATACAGATAGCTACAAAATACATTTAATTCTATTTTTGTAATCAGCAATGTTTAAAATGCATGAAAATATTATTTTAAAAAATAGATTAGGTCATTTTGACAAAAAAAAAAATGCATTTCCTAAGGTTATAATGGTTCCTTTGTTTATTTCAGGTTGTAAGATTTACAGTGGTCTGTAGATTGAAAATCTTAATTTGCATGATGAATATTCAAAGTGACCATGTTTTTGAAAATTAGTTTAGAAAGTATTTCCAAATTACAGCATAAACTTTTTTTCATTGTCATTTTAAGATACAGTCTTTTAAATCACTTATATGACACTTTAGAGGAAAGTATTTTTCATTATACACTTTTGACTATCTTTAAAATGTTGGTAGGTACAGTCAGATATAAAAATGTGCACTACATAAGTAAATTGGTCATATACTAGATTGCTTAGTAATAATTTGCCAAAAGAGTTTCTATGAGTTGCTTCTTTAAACATGAGTTGAATAGATTGTTATAAACATTGGAACCTTTAAAACCAGTTTACTTTTTTTCCTATCTATGATAGGTTAATGGAAGTATAAGAGCTAAATTAAATATGCAGTGTACACTGATATAAATATTGGCAGGAAAATATTCTCAAACTTTGAGAGAACCTTCATTGTTTGTTTGTGTGTGTGTGTGTGTGTGTGTGTGTATATATATATATATTAGTTTTTTTGCTAAATGTAGCAGTCACATTTTAAAACCTTTTAAATGCAGGATTGACCTTCCACCCACACATAAACCACCTCCTATGTATGAAGAACGATCCCCTCCTTTGCCTCAAAAAGACCTTCTATATCAGGTAAGTGTTTATGAGTTCACTTAAAATGAAATAAAAAATACTAAGCAATAGACATTATTTGTTTCAAAATGTTATCTAGTCATGGTACTTTAAACATTGCATAATAATATGTACTAATTTCTCTGGAATATTTAGAGGATCAAATTTTGTCTACAAATTGATAAGAAAAAGTTACGACCAGTGTAGCTAAGACAAATCAACACAAAATTTTACTAAAGGCTTATGCCTGCAGACTTATTGTTAATACAGTTTTATTTATGTACAGATTCATTATAAAATACACGTTTTTATATAAAATAAAAGGCAGGGAAATGTCTTTGGTAAGGTATAATGAAGAGCTTTTTCTCCTTGGAGTATACATTTTATTTTTGTTTCTTTTCAGTATACTCAATGTATAAATTTTAGCATTCCTTTATTTAGCGACAAAAAGTTTATATTCCAATTTAAAAGTCTAGCTACGAATATTGAGACCCATCTACATTTATGATTAATAAGTTTTAAAGTTTCTTTTGGAATCAGTTTTACAGTAATTCATATGAAAATATTAAGTCAGTGCTTCTATCTTATGTTCTATACTTAGATTAATATGCTCTACTTGGAAAAGCTTAAACCATCAAGATTTTTGAATATGTTTATTCTTAGCTGTAGTTTTGTTTTTGTTTTTGTTTTTGTTTTCCTCTGTCACCCATGCAGCCTATTGGGGCTCTAACTATATTTTGGAGTTTTATTACTTGTGAGAACATTCTATGATATTTTCTTCATAAAATAGTTCCCATATCTTCAGCTTGAATAGGCTAATTATTTGCCCACCAGTTAATTTATTTAATTTGGTGGAAAAACTCCAAGGAGAATATATCCATTAAGCTATTCTCAGTTTCTGTCCACATACTGTCTCGAGAATGAGGCAGGGAGGAGCATTCCCTGACATGTGCACTCATTGACATTGGGCACCAGTTTTTTCATCTTACACAAATTTGGTGTCTTAGGAGTGAAGACATGCCATCTTTTCTGACCTCTTGTTTTCATATAAAGAATGTAGCCTCACATTTCTTTTGGCAGGCAAATGAACTTAACTAAGGTGAAATGACAACAAAATATTTAACGAGAGCTATTGTTAACTGCTACAGAAAGATTTCTGTCTTTCTCCCTCCACAAAGGTAGTAATTAAACAGAAGATTTCTAGATTCGGTTTGGGGAATGTTAGTAATTTTCTAGGATAATTCTAATTGCATATATTTTTATTCTTGTTTATAAAATCAATTGATTATGTAATTTTTTATTTAATGTTTTCAAGGTAAATATTTATAAAAGCTTATGAATTGGAAAAAAATCATTTGGCTCAGATCATGTATTTCATGTTTTAGTTAAGAAAATATGGTTGCTATGTATGTAGGCCCTGCTAAATAAATACAAAAGGAAGATTTTTCTTGAATGATTTGAGCTGACAGTGGCACAAAATGCAAGTTTTAATATCCTTGAAGTCAAAGAAGGCTTCCTGGATGGATCGATTTTGGAGGTAGAAGTTTTGAAGTGTGTGATAAAATTACTCACTTATTGATAAGACTTATTTGACTTTTAGTAAATTGCATAATCAAAAGCATATACCTGGGTGAAAATGAGAAGAGTTATATGGAAAAGTATATGGAAATTTTAGAAAGAAAATTGGAGGGAGAGCACCTGCAATGGATAATGACAAATTGAACTTGTGGAGTCAGAGACCATTTAGTAATATTGTGACTTTGTCCTCATCTATAAAATTAAGCAGGTGAAAAAAAAAAACCATAATTGTTTCCCTCTTCTAGCTATAAGACTGATTCTATAAAATCTTGCTAAGGGTCAACTAGTTGCTGTCATTTTGCTTAAGAAAGTCAGAACTTGAGGTGGAGACGAAATAATTCTTAGTTCTATAAATCTTTTAAGAATAATTTAGGCTAAACTCTATCAGTAAGACAATTTATGATTCATACATTATAATGTCAAATGTTAATTATATGGCTTTTGTGTTTTAATTAATGTTGTGATATCAAAATGCAAATTATAAGAACTTTTTTTTCTGGTTACCAAGAAATCTGTGTGTGAGTATGTAATTGCTATCTAATTAGCTTCATGCAATGCTAGCATGTTGTAATACTGAATGCCTTTTAATTTTCTACTTCACTAAATAACATGTCAACTTTAAACTCATGATGTATTTCCTACTTGAAGTCATTAGTCCTCAGCCCTCACAGTCAGGCCTGGTGACTTAGTAAGCCAGGCTATGCTCCCAAATGTCACTGTGGCTCACTTGTTCTACCTATCAATGTTCTACCATTGGGAAATCACAGCAAGAAGCAATTTTTCACTATCCACATTTGTGCACCCTGCTTTAACTGTTGCTTTTGTGGTAATAGTGCCAAAACAGATCCCTGAGAATTTTCCCTCATTGTTAGTCAGGACAATGAGGCCTGGTATGGTGAAGAGGCAATTTTCTTGAGTGGGAACTCTACTATACTGCAGAGATGATGCAGTATAAGTATGAGGGAAATAAAAAGGAATGTCTGCCTGTAGTCTAAGAATAATTTAGAAATACCATAAGCTTGGCACATTGTTGGGTAATAATCCTACAAAAGTGAGTCTTTATTTAGGAAACAAATATTAACTGATGACATTAAAATGTACCTTTTTATTATGTTTTACTTTCTTAATATTATATATCTAACACATAAGTATATTCTTGGTACCGAAAAAGCCAAACATTACAGAATTTATATAGTCATCTGTGCAAGTCCACTTTCATTTACCTACCCTCAAATAGATCATTCCCTTCCCCAGAGATCACTAATGTTTTGAACTTAAATATCCTTCAAGACTTTTTCCATGAATTTACTTTCACACATATGTCACTTATAGCCAAATCTACAAATATTATTTTAAAACATAAATGTGGTCATAGAATACATATTATTCTAGAAATTGTTTTTTCACTCTATTACAGACCAGTGTTTTTCAGAGCGGCCAGTGTTTCCACCTTTATTATAATCTTCTGGGTTATTAAAAATGAAGATTCTCAAACACAGTGTCAGGTTTACTAAATCAGAATCTCTGGGGTTGGAGACAATAGGCATTTTACCTCACTCACGGGGTGAATTTTAATACACTTTCAAATTTGAGAACTATTGCTGTCTCTGTATCTCATTCTTAATAGCTGTTACATAGTTTTTTATTATGTTGGTTACCACAATTACCTATTTTCCTAGGTTGTTTCTAATCTTTTTCAATAACTATAATTGTTGCAGTGAGGATACTTTTATATACTTTACTGTACACATGTATTCATAAAATATAAGCAAAGAAGTAGATTACTGTGAAAAATTTTTACATTTAAATAGGTACCATATTTCTGGCTAAACTAGCTATATCAATTTATATTCCCATATATAGTATAGGAGTCCCCCCTTCATCTGTGGTTTCACTTTCCATGGTTTCAGTAACCTGTGGTAACCACAGTCCAAAAATATTTAATGGAAAATTCCAGAAATAAACAATTCATAAGTTTTGTATCGTGTGTAGTTCCAAGTAGTGTGATGAAATCTTCTGTTATCTCAATCCAGGCCACTTGGGACACGAATTAATCCTTTGTCCAGTGTTTCCACTACCTGCCCATTAGTCACTTAGTAGCCATCTCAGTTATCAGGTCAACTGTTATGGTGTCTCAGTGCTTGTGTTTCAGTAACCTTTATTTTATTTACTAAGGCCCCAAAGTCAGTCACATAACTTTTACTACAGTATAATGTTTATTCTATTTTATTATTAGTCATTATTAATCTCTAACTGTGTTTAATATATAAATTAAACTTTATCATAGGTATGCATATATAGGAGAAAACAGAGTATATATAGGGTTGTGACTATCTGTGGTTTCAGGCATCCACGAGGGGTCTAGGAATATATCCCCTAAGGATAAGGGGTGACTACTGTATATCCATTTCCTTCTCTAATACTGTTTAGTGGAACTTTTTTTTTTTTTTACCACTTTGATGAAACTGGAAAAATAGTTCATTTCAAAGCTTTGTAGATTACTTGTTGAAGTTTCATAATTGATCACCTGTTTGTTGTTCTATAAACTACCTATTTGCATAACTTTTAAAATTTTCAGTTAGTTTTGAATTTTGCTCACTTTTTAGGAACTCTTTGATATAGACAATAATCTTTTGTTTTATAGCCATCTCTCATTTTTCAATTTTATAGATTTTTTTTTTTTTTACAAAAAATACCAACTTCGTTTATTGAATAAAAACAGTGGTAAAATTGACATAAAGCCAAAAGTTAGAACAGTGAGTTTTCACATCCTCCCCCAACACAAAACCATACATCCCATCATCTAGGGTTAAGCTGTTAGGGAGCCAGAGCCCCCTAATATCCCTCACTCTTCACCTGTACTGGAAGCGAGGCCCGTAGTAGTAGAACCCAAGAGAGGAGGGAATTAGAGGCCACTGCAGTCCTGATTGCTTCTTCATCCCTAAAAGTCTCTGGATTGGAAGGAAACAGTAGATAATAAGGGGGACAGAGGGGCTGGGACTGGCATCCAGGGCCACTGCCTAGCATGTTCTGGAGATGGTTACCCTTATCCCCATCCAATCTCTAGTAGGTACCATTGCAAGGCCTTGGAAAGGAGAAGAAAGGGATAGTTGGTTTAAGAACTAGATGTCTCTCCAAACCGTCCCCCAGCATTGGTAAAACCCCTGAAGGTCACCAGGCCAGGGCTGAGGGCCCACACCTTTTCCTCCCACCCAACCAAGAGGTTAAAAGAAATTCTTTGGCACACGACAAGCTAGCTGCTCATGCACCTCCACATCGCTTTCCTTGTTGTTGTCATGACCTCTATCATACAATGCATTGGGTGCCACTGACCTGTAGTTCTCAGGACCCCTATCCTCTGCATCAGCCTCATCAGTCCCATCATAGGTCAGGAGGTCTGCTGATACATCATGAATCTGGATTCTAGGTGCCTCGTTCAGCACCTTCAGGTTTTCAAAGATCGTCTGGCAGATCTGGTCCAGATAACTGGCATGAGTTCTAATTCTCAATGCAGGTGATGACAGCTAGATGGAGCGGGAAGTTTGGGGCAAAGTTCTCAAAAAATTCACTGTAGGAAAAGCACCTCACTTCTGGCCTTTTCTACCAGCAGCAATGTCTCATACATCCAGCAGCGGGCAATATTTCAGACAGTATAGCCACCACCACCCAGCACCAGTAAAGGGATGCTGAAGCTCTTGACATATTTGACATGTTCCCCATGTCCTCAGTGCTAAGGCTTAAGCAGCTCAATCTATCACAGCTTAGAGAACCAGATCCACACTGGAGAACAATACACATGTGTCGGTAGAAGCCCACTGGAAAAGGTGCTTGTAACTCTGGTCATCAATGCCATCTCACAGGGGCATGTTGAGACAGTAGTAGTGGCCACTCTCGCTCCAACTTCACACATGTAACCTGTACCAGGGAAGAAGTAGTTTCTGTATTTGTGGAAGGACACTGTTTTTACCCAGCCAGTGAAGTAGAAGAAGGCTTCCTGAACCCCATCGCTATAGTGGATGTCAGTATCAACGTAGAGCACACAAAGGTGGAACTGGAGCAGTTCCGGCAGTTCCAATCACAATGTCATTGACATAGCAGAAGCCAGGGGCCTCAAACTTTTTGGCATGGTGCAGACCACCAACACAACATCACAGATCTTCTTGTTCAGTTGGGTTGCTTCTTGCAGAAATGCACCTGTGTAATGGGAGCAGCACTCGCAGAGCTCCAGAAACACTGGGCAGTCATCACCCACGCTGAAGGAAGTAAGGCTCCTAGCAAAGCCTGCATACTGATGGGGCCGACTCTGCAAGAAGTCAATGTAGTGCTCAGAGGAGAGGTGGCACATGTCATGCCAGGAGTCCTGGTATGACTTGAAGACAAGCATCTTCTTATAGAGACTGTAGCGCAGGACCAGGGTATGGGTCAGTGCCAAGCGGTGGGGCTTCATGAGGCGCCCAGCCCTTTGTTCTCTAACTATAGTGGAAGCTGCCTGTGTTGGGGTCATAGAAATAGCCATGTTGCTGACCATGGTGTCCGCAGGCAACTTTATAATTTCTTATACAAAAAGTTTATGTTTTTATGTAGTTAAATCTGTTTCTCTTCCACATTGCTTATTATGTTCATTATAGGCATTTTAAGTATTTTAATTTTCAGTGGGGTTCTCTCCACCCTATCCCTAAGGCTTTTACTAATTGGTTATTACTGGCATATGGAAATGCTTTGGCTATTGAGTATGAATTTTGTATCTAGCCTCTTTTCTCAAGTTTCTTATCTATTTTAATAGATTTTTTAGTTCGTCTTTCTAAAGTTCCAAAATATATAATATACTTTCTACAAGTAAGTTATCGTTTTTATTCCTTGTTTATTGTACTTTAATCTTTATTTTCATTTTATTTTTTTTTTTGCAATGATTAGGACCTCTGACAGAGTGCTAAATGCCAACAGTTTGAGGGGGCTTTATCTTATTCAACGACAAATCCAGCATGAAATACTGAACACCGATATAAATTGATTTGTATTAAAATTTTGGACAGCACTGTGCATTCCATGAGTAATGCTATTTTTTAACCTTTATTGGAAGAGTTGTATGTTCTGATGGAAAAAAAAAAAAATTCTCAAACCAATGATCCAAGCAACATTTTCAGGAAAGACTGTCTAATGAATACAGTTTGGTTTCTGATACTGAAAAATCTCAACAAAAATGTAAATATTTTAGAACACTCTGTTTCAGCCTAAAATAAGTTTTATTCTTGGAAAGTCAAGACTAGTAGATTTCTTGAAATAGATACTGTTACTTGATTCTACCGAGGATTATTACAGGAATTTTAGTCAAGCAACAGCAATATTAATGGTATGAAATGTTTAATCAGTCGTGCAGCATAATGTACTGTTTGGAAAAATTGCAATTTCCCCTCTCTCTAATAATTGACTATCTTGTATCACATTCTTTAGCACATTTTTGTAAATGTTCATGGTGTGTTGGGAAGGAAGAGTGTTTCTACATATTTTTCTTGAGTAGATAATACATATGAAACAATATAAAATTTCCTAATGTCTCAATCCCATATTTATTTCTATATATCCTACCCCTATCACCTCCTACCGAAAACCACTTTTACAAAATTCTTATTAGTCTTAATGTGGTTTATTTGAGCATAGACATGAAACATACATACACACATTTATCTTTTCTTATACAAAAGGTAATATATATATATACACTGTTACATGTCTTGCTATTTTTCTCCTAAGAAACACTGGAGATCTTTATTTGGTTGCAGAACATTCTCATTCTTTTTTATGTCTACATAGGATTCTAATATGCACATATTACATAGTTTGTAATGTGAAAGTATTTTAGCAAACCAATAATGCTGCAGTGAATAGCTTTGCAGATATGATATTTTGTATCTATGAAAGTATAATCTGCAGGATAAATTTTTATACCTGATCTTGCTACATCAAATACTAAATGTGCTTTTACTTTTGTTATTGTCAAATTGTCCTCTATAAATACAGCACTATTTTCTCACTCCTGTGAGTAGTACTTGAAGTGCCTGTTTCTTCAAGTTCTCACCAAGAGCATATATATTTCACTTGGTTATTGGTAATCTGAAAGATAAAAAATAGTGTGTGTGTATGCACATGTATGTACACGTACACACACACACACACACACACACTTTATAATTTCATTTCTCGTGAGTTTCAGAGTCTTTCCAAGTGTTTAAAAGGCCATTTTTTTTTCTGTCAGCTGTCATTCTTTTGTGTGCTTATGTATTGGCCAAAATTATGGCCATTTAAACATTATATAAGTAAATATGAACTGTTTCATTTTGATTTCAGCATAAATAGTATGTACATTGCTCCTTGGTATCCAAATTTGTGGTACTGAAAGTTTAGTAAGATGAATCTCATATTTCCATTGATTTATAAAATAAGATAAAAAATGGAAAACTGTTATGACTAGAACTCAAACATTATCAAACTATGGGATTTTAGAAATACATGACATTCCTACTTGCTATTAAGTTCTAGAGTTAGAGATATATCATATTTCAGTTACCAATCAGGCCATATTTCTAAGGCTTTCTTGAACTTATTACCCTACTATTCTTTATAGTTTTATAGATTCCCATTATTTCTTCTCAAAACTCATCTTTTTAACACATCACTACCATTTTCCAATAATATTTTTTAGTTAAGCTTCTTATATTAATTATCGATGGTCTGGTAGTTATGGGCTTTGGGGTCTGGGAGAAGGAAGGGAAGATGATAGAAGGGTTAAATTTTTCTTCCAAATTAGACTAAGTAGATTCTTTGTAATTAAGGACTGAGTATTTCTAGCATGGTTTTGCCCGCAAGTTGCAAAAAGTTTTCATTTTGCATATTGCCGCCAATTAATAGGCAGTGGCAATGAATAAGACAAGTAGTGAAAGAATTGTGGGGCTTGGTTCTGGTCTGAGGAGGGAAAAACGTTTTGTGATCAACAAAGCTTGGATGAAATGAGTTAGTTTCATTTGTTTTATTCTTAGGTCCCACTTATAAGTGAAATCATATGGCATGTGTCTTTCTCTGACTTACTCCACTAAGCAAAATACCCTCTAGGTCCATCCATGATGTTGCTGATGGCAAGATTTTGTTCTTTTTTATGACTAAGTAGTATTCCATTATATATATGTGTGTGTGTGTGTGTGTGTATGTGTACACACACACACACACACACACCACCTCTTCTTTATTCATTCATCCATTGATAGACCTGCAGGTTGCCTCCATATCTTGGCTGTTATAAATAATGCTGCAATGAATATGTGGATGCACATGTCCCTTCAAATTAGTGTTTTGGGGTTTCTTCAGTTAAATACCCATAGAAATGGGATTACTGGGTCCTTCTTTATCTCTTATTATAGCCTCTGTTTTAGACTCCATTTTGTCTGGTATAAGTATTGCTACCCCAGCTTTTTTGTTTGTTTGCTTACATTTTTATGAAATATTTTTCCATCCCTTTACTTTCAGTCTCTGTGTGTTTTTTGATCTGAAGCGAATCTCTTAGGCAACATATGTAAGGGTCTTGTTTTCTTACCTATTCATCCATCCTATGTTAGTCCTATCCCTTGACTCTTTTTTCCCTCCACCTGGAAAAATAATATAGGTGGTAGACTGAAAAATAAAATTGGTGTTACTGGAGACCAATGTTCTAAATGAATATCTTAATGTGATTCTCAGTGTAATATTTAAGTATATAATTGATTATGAGCTAATGAATTACTGGAAGCACATATATTAGAAGTAACTGACTCTATACACTTTCATTGAGTTTAATTTCAAAATCTGTTGCCATTTCCAGACATTACTGAATCTTTATAAGAAGCAATTTAACATAAACAAAAATGATTTTACTTCCTTTTTACCTTATTTTTTAGAAGAAAAATATTTTTTAAAAATGCAAATTATACATTGTTTTATGGTTAGTTTATAATTATGACTTTTTGACTGCTCACTTAGATACTAAAGCTTAAAATATGCTTTGAATGATATCTTTACAGGAGCTTTAACTACAATGAATATTAGAGAAGATATAAAACTTGCTAACTGCAGAATATTTCATACACATAAGTAACTTTGGAAACATGAGAATTGTTAAAGATCTTTAAAAGGAAATGCTTAGCTTTTTAATGCTTCTTATTTTAAATTCATTGGCACTTTACAGAATGTAATAATCTCAATTTCAAATATTTTGTGGGTAGTAATTATTTAGACTATCAGATCTGTTTATTAAAAGAAATGTCATGTAAATGTATTTGTTCGAAACATTTTAAATACCTTATTACTGATGTATCCATGGAAACCACAAATATGCCTTTAGAATAATGATATAAAATATAGTGGCTTTACTTTTAAGTAGAATCTGGGAAATTTCGGGCTGTATAATATAAAAGGTAACTGCAAAGGTGAAAGCTTTTACTGAGGTTACTTCCTGCTGAGGTATGAACTGGATATAAAATTATAAAACCATATGTATCTGTAGATGCACACACACACCAAATTAATTGTGCTACCGCACAATAACATGAAATATAAAGGAAAACAAGTGGTAAATTAAACATCGTTAAAGTTAAAAATGTTAGACCTATGAAAGACACCATTAAGAAAACAAAGGCAAACAATAGACTAGGAAAAAATATTTGCAACACATATATAGACAAAGGAATTGTATCCAGAATAAAGAAGTCTTACAACTCAGTAAAAGAATAGCAACCCAATTTTTGAAAAATGGACAGATTTGTAAAGACTTCATCAAAGAGGATATGCTAATTACCAATTTTCAAATGAAAAGATTCTCAGCGTTATTAGTCCTCAGATAATACTGATTAAACCGCAATAAAGTGTTACTACATACCCATTAGATTGGCTGAAGTTAAAAAAGACTGACTGTACTAAGTGTTGGAGTTCTCCAATTTTTCTTTTATATGTCTACTTTTCATTTAGTTTATAGAAAATCAATTTTTGCTCTACGAGGTTAATTTTCATTATTATTTTCAGTCCTTATGTCTCAAACTACTATACATAATTAGAAGTCCAAACATCAAAATGGTTCTCAGAGGGTATTCTCTTACTCCCATCTCCATTATAAATTTTATAGACAAGGATTGATAATGAATATGTGATATGGTTTTTTCCTGCACAGGAAATGACTCAAATTTATATTTTTACTTTAGGGTCCCATACAACTGAGTAATCTTGTTCTTGATGCTGTTTTTTTGTTTGTTTGTTTTGTTTAAATAATGAACTAATGGCCTGTGATCCACAGGACTTAATTTTTTTGAAAAGGCGGAATGTGAATGGCATTATTAGGGCAGCATATGGCAAATCTGAGTCGTCATTGCCCTGTAGTTGAAAACACCACTCGAGGTGTCATAGCTCAGCCTCACACTCAAGGCAAAATTTTCTTCAAGATCCCAAGGAGGTAGTAGTCCTCCAGCCTCAAATTTAAGACACTTGCATTCAGCAGTTTCACTACCTCCCAATGCATTATATTTCAAAATTTTCTGATAGCCAGAATTGCTAGACAGTTAGAAATCTAGTCTCTTTTCAACTTTGTCTTGATTCTGATTTCTATGATTCTTAAAATTCTTTTGAGCCTTTTAGGCTGCAATATTAAGGTCATATATTTTTTAAAATCTAGATTATTTTCCTACATACCTCAATATTTACAACAACCCTTCAGGAACTGTTTAATAGCTTTTAAAATACTTAAAATTCTATGACTTGCTCTCACTATTTTTTCAAAGCAACTTGAGTGTTTCTAGTGTTTTCATCCATTCCTTATATGATGTTTATCTTCCCTCTTTCTCTCCTGAGAAAATTCTAGTTTAATATTTCTGGAACAAAATATAGTACTCCAGGATGATAAGTGCCAAATGAACTTAAACTATAACCTCCTCTTGTTTATAAACTACTTCTGTTAAGTGGCTTCCTTTTGTGTGTGTGTGTGTGTGTGTGTGTGTGCGCGCGCGCGCGCACGAGAGAGAGAGAGAGAGAGAGAGAGAGAGAGAGAGAGAGAGAGAGAGAGAGAGCGCGCGAGCGAGAGAGCGAGCGAGCGCGCATGCACGAGCATGAGTGAGCACAAGCACTAACCTACTCCAAAGGATTGTTCTCTGTCAACCCAAACATCTTCCTTGCAGTTATTTTGATTTTCTTAACCTAATTATGCTTCTTTCCATTAAATTTAACCTTTATTTTAGATCAATATTCCAACCTATTGCAACTTTTTGTTAATACAATCAAAATTCAGAAATTTTGATTTTTTTTTTAATGCCCCGAGCAAGTGTAAGAAATAAGGATGGAACCTGAACATACCTCTTGGGGAGACAACGATTCAACCACAACACCATGGAATTCAAACACTGGATTTATGGCAAAGAAATATTTAAGTGACAGGACATTTTATGCCTGTTTATTGTCAAAATTTTTACTATTAAAACAGTTAAGTTTTACATTGATTAAGAAGCAGATAATTATCTTGAAAGCATTATTCATTGGCAGTGATCCATATTTTGCCAGTTAAGTCTTTCACGGCCAAAATCAGTTGTTTATATAATGTGTTACACCTTTACTACTTAGAAAGTGAGAAGGATTTCTTCAAAACAGCTTTTCTAAAAGAAAGAGAATAACATGCCAGGGACAACATGTTTGAAACTGACCCACATTCCCTGTTTATTGAGAAGAACTGACTGGCAATTGACTGAGAGCAGAGGAAACCTTTTAATTTCTGGTTTTTCCCAGAAGGGTAATTTGGATATTTCACATATGCTAGTAAAAAAAAAAATTTTTTTTGCAAATAACTTGGCTACTTTGAACATCACTACCTCATAAGCTTGTTAGCTGTATAATGGGAGACTAAAGTTATGGAATAACAAATCAGTAACAATACTCTACATTTCAAGAATAGTATTTGGGAAATTGCCTGGTGTGAGTTGTATACAAATGTGTCAGATAAAATAATTTCAAAAGGTCTTATGATAGTGAAATTATATCTATTTATATGTGTAATTATATATGTCCTATGTAAATATATAATAAAAATATATTTTTTTATCCTCATGTAGGATTTTTTAGGTGGTGGCAGTGTCCATTGGTGATATAAAGTATAAATTTGTTAGCAATAACCATGAAAACAAAAATCCATATATCCATTTATTTTTTCACTCATGGCGTGTGTATGTATGTGTATGTGTGTATATATATGTATATATACACATATGTATATATACACACATGTACGTATATGTATATATATTTATATATAACATATATACATTTTCTTTATCCATGCATCAGGTGATAGACCTGTCTGTTTCTATATCTTGGCTATTGTGCATAATGCTGCAATAAACATGAGAGTACAGCTATCCCTTTGAGAAAGTGATTTTGTTTCCTTTGGATATAGACCCAGAAGTAGGATTGCTGAATCCTATGGTCATCATTCTATTTTTAATTTCTTGAGGAACCTCCAAATTGTTTTCTGTAGTGACTGTACCGGTTTACATTTGCACAAACAGTGTATGAGTTCTCTTTCTCCACATCCTCACCAGCATTTATTATTGCTTTTATTTATTTTTTTTCTAATAGCCATCCTAACAGGTATATTTGCTTTTTGCTATTGAGTTATATGAGTTTCTTGTATATTTTGGATATTAACCCCTTATCAGATATGTGGTTTGCCAATATTTTCTTCCATTCCATAAAAAGCCTTTTCATCTTTATGATGGTTTCCTTTGCTGTGCTTGCTTTTTAGTTTGATGTAGTCCTAACTTTATTTTTTTATTTTGTTGCCTTCACTTTTGGTATCAAATCCAAAATGTTACTGCCAAGACTAATATCAAGGAGTTGACCCCCTATTTTTTCTTCTAGGAGTTTTATGGTTTCAGGTCTTACTTTATAGTTTCAAGCCCAGATCCGTTATGAGTTGATTTTATGTATAGTGTAAGATAGTGATCCTGTTTCATTCTTTTGCATGTGGCTATCCAGTTTTCTAAGCACCACTGTTGAAGAGACTATCCTTTACCCATTGTACAATCTTGGCTTTTTTTGTCAAAGTTAATTGACCATACATGCATGGATTTATTTCTGGGCTCTTGATTCTGTTCCATTGCCGTCTATTTTTAAATCAGTACTATACTGCTCTGATTACTATGGCTTTGTAATATACTTTGAAATCAGGAAGTATGATGCCTACAGCTTTGTTCTTCCTTCTCAATACTCCAGGAAAGCATAAATGATTGTTTTTCTTAATGGTATTCCATAAGTTCTATAGGAAATCCTAGTGGTATAGGCCAGTGACTTGAGATAGAGCCAACTGGGTCCACAAGCAGGTGGGAGGGCCTTGGCTGTCGGTAAATACTTCCCTGACTGTGGATTTTGCCACAGGTACACACACAGCAATGGAGGCCAGTGGTGGGTGTAAGCTGAGGGTGTGCAGATGCACAGCTTGAGGGATTAGCTCCAAGCACATGAATCGTGGGAATCAGCCACAAGTGTCTAGGCTGGTGTCTTGCACTCCTGCAGCCAGCTGGTAAGTTGGAAAGTGTTTTCATGCATCTACTTTTTCTTCTCTCCCAAGTGTCAGCTCTTATCCACTGATATATTGGATAAATTTGACTGTTTATATAGTAAATGTAATCTTTTTTTATAGCTTTTTTTTCTTTTCTTATTTAATGTTGAAGAATAAATCCCTCACTCTTTATTGGGCATAGGGATGAAGAAAGGTGAAAGGTAGAAGTTGATGAGAATGAGTAAGGAGGAAACACATAAAAGAAAGTTAAAAGCTTTCTTTGGATTATTGTATCATGAATAATATCTATTATTTAATGAGTATTGTTGATATGCCAGGCACTGTTAGAAACATTTCACATGAACTATCTCATTTAATTCTTACACTCACCTTCTCAGGTAGAAATTACTGTTTTGTTGATTCTATAGATGAGGAACCTAAGGCTTTGAGGGGTTAAGTGATTCCCTCAAGGTCGTTTTTAGTAAAGGGCTTCTAGGTTTGGCTCTTCTATTCCTTTTTATCTACCAACTGAGAAAATATATATTAAAATTAGAGCTTACATTTATTTAGCATTTATTAGATGCAAGGCATTGTCCTCAGTGCTTTATGTGTATTAATTCATGTAGTCCTGACAACAGCCTTGTGAAGAATGTGCTTGTATTATCCTCAACTTTCAGATGAGCAAACTGAAGCACAGAGCATTAAGTAACTTTACGAGTGTCACCCAGCTATGAGAGCTAGGGTTAGAACCCAGGTGACTAGCTCGAGGGTCCACACTGTATTGCAAATGCTGGAAAATATCACTGGCCTTGGAGTTAAGAAGTGTTGATTCAGATTTGTGTCCAGCTCTGTCATGAGTGAATTCTCGGAGAAATCTCTTTACCTCTCTGGAACTGTGTTTCGTTATATGTGCAAAGAGGGCATTTGTTTCTGAATAATTCCTGAGGCCCTCTTACACTAACATTTTAGAATTCTTCAGATAAAAAAGGCTAAGCAAGTCTGCTGTTTCATATTCATCAGTTGTTAAGGACAGTCTTAGACTATCGTAGCTGTTATCCCACGGCCTCTGGGATTGTACCCAGAAGATGCTCAGCAGCTGCAAACTAATACATCATCCTCTCCCAACGCATCAGGTGCCTTTGCATCTGTATAGAACAGGGCTTCTTACTCCACTGCATATTGCCATTTGAAAGCTATTTATAAGGAGATATGGGTGGAACCTCACAAGGAAAAAAAAATCTAAATTAAAAACAGTTGAAATATATATATGTATGTCATCTGGTAAGTTGAAAAAAAAGTTTAGCTACAATGTGAAGTGCATATATTTTCTCAGAACAACTCATTTCATCGTCCAGCTTGCCCTGTTGAATGTCTGTTGCACAGATTTGTAACCAAGTACTTGCGGTAGATTTTTTTCAACATTTCACAGAATAGGGAAACATTCAGGCATTTCGTTGGCATTAGCTGTGTAAATATTCTGAGCCTTCTCTGCTTTGAATGTTCTGTTTTGAAATGAATGCAGATTCAACTAAAATGGTATTTTAAAATAAATAAAGGACTTTGTACTGTTATGCCTTCGTCATCTGGATACTTGCCATATTTTATGACTTTTCTCCATGAGTTCTGCAAGTAGAAATTAAGCCTTATAGACTTAGTGCTTATCTCTTCCCCTTGTGTGTGTGGCAGATGGTTCTTTCCATGATCCTCTTTCTTCCTTTTTCCAGCGCTTCACACCATCGTTCCCCACCTCAGCCATATATGCACCATCCATACATGATGTATCCTGGGTCCTCATCACTTTGGTGCAGAAACCTAAATAATGCTAAGTTAAAATACATATTCAAAAATGAACACGAGCTTGAAATGTCATAAATATGTTTAACTTCTAGGTGAGAAAGTCTGGAAATAAAAACAAGATCTTTTCTGTCTAACTTACACACATTTAAAGCGTCTAAAGTTAGCCTGAGTTCTGTCACAAAAAAGAAATTTGTATTGCCTAGCTTCCTTACACATTCATTTTTAAAAATTTATGTTTCCCAAAAGCATACTAAATATAAGGTGGTATAGTATTCAAAATTGACTTTAGAAGAAAATTAAAGTGAGTCTCTACATTCAATTATTGAACATGCTAAGCAGTAAAACTTTCACCCTTAACGGTGCCATAGTATCTACAAGAAGATTCTTCCAGCCACAAATTGTTATCAAAAGGATATTTTTTCTGTTGGCCGGTTTCTTTGATCTGCCATTTACCATGCACATTTGGTAGAGACCGCATGTGTTCTCTGAACACTGTAGAGCACCTAGATTTACTGAGAAATCCTGTACAAGTCTTTCTGAGAACCTTTATCTGTTCTACCTGTATTGCTAAGTTTCCCCAAATCCCTTTAAACTGAAAATGAGATTCTAGCAAAGCATGCTCAACTCCCTTGGAGGAAAACTGATAGAAAATTTTTGCAGCTTTTGAATCTACTTACATTAAATATGTTCTTTCTCTCCTCTCTTCTAGGCAAATTACATAGAAACGCAACATTAAAAAAAACAGGCTACAATCAAAAGCAAACATTATGTCTTTTCTTTTAATACACAGATGGTAGTCGCTCTCTTTGATGTGTTACCCATTCTGGCCTGTTAGGAAAAGATGACTCCTCTTCCAAGTGCATGCCACCCTTCTTTAGTATGACATGCTTCATCTCTGCGAACAAGGAAGGTTTGTTTCTGAACCTCCAGCTGCTCCTCATCTTCACATGAGCAGCAGTGTTTTCCTCCATGTGATAACATTTAACCCCTCCCATTTTGTTGCATCTTTTCATTTTTCAGGACTTGCACAACTTCAGCTTCTTCTGGATCTTTCACCTGTAATAATGCATGATGATTTCAACCAGAATTCCTTGATTCAACTCTGATTCACCTTTATCATTTTGGAGGTCCCATAAAATCATACCGTACACTTTTTATTTCAGTACAGAGCAGCCCTATCCTTTGTACTCCTCCTTCCCAACCTCACAATAGGTTAAATGTCTGTAACATAGGCTGATCACTCACTACTCGGGGATTTTAGTGTCTTTTGTCTTCTCTTCAAGATTAGCTTGCCCCTATAATATACTCCCTCCTACAATTGAGCTGGTATTTCTTTCTCCTTTCATTGTGCTTTTGAAAAATCTATGTTCCAAAATCCTGGATAGAATGTGATTGTTCTTACTATTTAACTCAATCTGTAGTAATAATCTCTGCTGTTTTCCTTTTCATAGACAAATATACCTCTATTCCATAAACCTTTAATGAAGCATGTGAACTACCTGTATTGTTTTTTCCTCTTATTCTCTTTTTGTATGTGCTTGCAGAATCTGCAGACTTGATTTAGGTCTATATGTCTATTGGTGTTTTCTGCCTTCTCTTAATTCCCTTTCTCTGTTGCTTCCTTTTGGTAGTAAAATGCTGGATTCTCCTGCACTCTGAGGACCTAGCCATGCTCATTATCATCATCATTGTCATTGGTCAGATTATCTATCAGGCCTGCTTTCACCATGTTGCACATGGGGCTTGGGACTCCACGTCTGGCATTCTGTGATGGTACCCCACCATTCTCAGCCCAGTACCCTCAGTGTGGTCACACGAGTTCTCCCATCTCACCAGTGACATCTGGATTTCCACTAATATGGTTTAATCTCCACCTCTCCATAGCTTATCTTGATTGCTCTAGCTTCTTACCTCTTGTCATTCCTGTTGTATGTATTATAGGTCTGTAATCTGTTTTCGAATATCTCTAAACACCTAAAGTTTTTCCAAACTCATTTTGCACCAAAATCTGACCTGAACTGCTGACTCTCTTGAAGTTATATGTAGTCATTACTTTCTTCACTTAATGCAGATACTCGTATTTTCCACTGTAGAAAAATGTTTGTGCTTGATTATGGGGTTCTCTACCAAACCCTGTTGGAGATGTCTTATAAACTTATGGAATAAGTACCTATCATCCTTCTAAAAAATCTTAAAAATTCTAAATTCCAAAATGCAACAGTTCCTAAAAGTTTCAGATAAGAAATTGTGGGTCTGCGTGATTTGGGCATATAATCAGATCAGAGCAGCAGGTGGTTATATACCTACAGTAGTACTCTGGGCACTTTGATAGAAAAGAAATAAAACCATAAGACAAGCTTCCCATTTTTAAGGAGATTGCATTAAAACTGCCTTGCTTTGTTGTTTAACTGAAAGATAAGCCACATGAAACAAGATTGGAGAGCAGGAGCCCCTAAGTTTGTTTGCATCCCCATTATTAGAGTATTACTAATGATGAGGTTAACTCAGAGGACAGACTTAATTTCCAGTTCATTTAGGGAAAACTTAAGTTCACCTCTGTAGATCTCAGTTTCCTTAGACAGCAGAAGCAAAATTCCCATCAGATCTCAAGCCAGATATTCCAGCCATGATGGCGCTTTCCATAAACATTACGTCTGAACTAACCAACTGCACAGGACTGAGGAAAGGACTGCTGCTGCTTCAGCCACACCTTTGGATGGCTCCCAAGGAGGCCTCTCTAGGTACGATCACTTCCAACCAGAGTTACCCGCAGCATTGAGCCACTCCAGCTTGGGCAAGGAGTAAATAACTTATGTCACCTTAAACACTGTTAATATGGAATCAAATTAAATACTTTTTGTGTTATTATTTTTAAATTTGACTTAAACAGTACCCTCTACTGTTTCTCCCAAAGTCCACATTTAGTTCTTTGTTTCAAACAATGGAAATGCTCACGTCGTAATAGAGTGACAGCTTTCATTATCAAGTGAAGGGATCTCATCTTTCAATGGTATTTATGAATTCCACACTAAGTATATAACCTATTATTTGTAGTTGTTAGTTGTTAGCCTATTCTAGGGGCTAATAGAAAATAGCCAAGCTCTGTTCGGCCATTTTAATCATGTGTACATGATGACAAAATGCTGTTTTAACAGCTGTTTACTTTTAGCAAGCCATGTTGTTTGCCTCATGTGAGAGTAGCATCTACTAAGAGTATATCAGTATGTAAACATTCCATACTGACACTGTAGAGTAAATCGAAGACATAAAAAGACCCTTGACTCATTTTATTAGCTAAGCAACCTGTCTTCATGGAAGATCCCCCCACCCCTCCTTCTGCATCCTTTGCTTCACTGTTCTCCTCAAACCACTGCTGGTGCTCTGATCCTTCATTCTAATCACTGATATGCCTGGTTGTGTTTAACTCATGAGCTTGGATTCCAGCTCAAGGTGACTTTGTGCAGGTTACTTAAGACTTTAGTGTCTGTATACAGGAAAATGCCAAACTGGGATTACAGTTACTTCTCTAATTCAAATAAACCTGCCTACTTTGGGTTTTATATTTGCAAATTCGGTGTCCCTGAAGGTTAATATTAGCTTTCCATAGTAGGTGATTTCTCTTTTATGTCCCGCTGTCTTTACTGTTATTAGATTATCTTCCTTCAGAAAGAGAAACAGTGTGTGTTACCTATATTTTCTTTTTTCCTTTCAGGAAATGGAGAAAAATACCATTCAATTAAATTTAAGACCCTGGGGCAGGGGAGCATATAATTATTAATTAAATATGTTTGAGAGATTCTTTATTTGGTTTATAGGATAGTAATCATTAAGCAAACAGATAAAGACCTTTCCATATTTTATTTTCCCTCTTTTAGTTACATCTTTAATAAAAAAAAAAAAATGTAGATTGTTGGTAGGGAAATTATTCCCATATTATCTTACCTTTCAGTAGGAAGGGATATAATGGTAGTGATGTCCTACATCACTACCTTTATACTGCCTTTTGTTTTGCAGTCTAAAATAGATTCAGTATTGAAGATTTTAGCAGAATCGTTTGTTTTTTTATTATTATTATCACTTTTTGCTAAAAATAGCATAAATTATTAACCACACAGAAATTCTTACCAGAGTATCTTTTTCCAGTGCCATGAGTTAAAGAACTTAAGAGATTTGAGAAGGCTCATATTAATGGTTTCTAGAGAGGAATTAGAATTTGGTTTTTATTATAGCATGGAATATTTTGACCATTCCACAACTAAGCCAAAAATGGGATGATTGTTTTCATTTTGTCTCTGAAAACATACCTTTTCACAAGGTAGTATATTGCAGTATGATGGATAATATATCTGCGATTAGTGACTTAGGGTATAATACTGTGCCTGATAAAGAAGAGGCAATTAACATCTCTTTTGAAAGTGTTTTGGGGGTGTGGATGAAATGACATAAACATTTCTGAATTGAAGGTTTACCTTACAGGCAATTTTGGAGGTAAAGTGGTGTGAGTAGGTAATCTGGTATAGCAATTGGGCAAAGGGTTGAAGAGCAAAGATGCCCATTGTGACAAGGACAGCATAGAAGTCTGATGTTAAAATGTGCAAGTATTTATTAGTTAATGAAAGTAGTTCATATGAATATATAGATCATTTAATTAGTGTCCTGGAAATGAGAAGGATTTATGATTGGGGACATCTTAGCATTGTATGTGGATGTCTAGTTTGCCCACAAATAATCACCTTTCATCACCTTTATCATCTGTCTGCTTTAATTAGATACTTTGCTTTGCATACATATTATAATTTAGGTGAAGTATCACTTTCTTGTATATTTTAATGTAAGGATTAAGTGAGACCAAAACCAAGATAAGAAATTTCATCAAAATGTATTATATCAAATTTCACTTTGAAAAATTAAAATCTAGAATGTATACTCAGTAGAAGTAATGAAATGTATTTCCCAGTGATAAGAAGGAACACTGAATTCCTTTTGGATAAGACAACATTTTCAACAATATCTAGGCTATTACAATTCTGTGATGGCTTGCGAAAAATCCAGGGCTACCTTGTAGGATAAAATATCCATATTCATCTGTTTAAAGTATTATCCTGCGGCAAATGACCATTGGCTGGAGCAGATGGAAAACAATAACAACAACAACAACAAACAAAAAATGCTGAGAGTCTCAAACTGTTAAGAATAGCCTTGTATTTGTTTCCCTTTAGTCGAGGCTGGAGCCCAACGGGAGATGAAGTAACTTAGGCCATAGTTTTATCTGAGCAGTTGAAATGAAGGTAACCCAAGAGCAGGTGGCAAAGCTGGCACGTACTGAGCATCATGTCTTTCCCCTCACTTTTGTGCCCTTTCTCCTTTCAAATGCTCATTGTCTTCCTGCTTTTCAGTCCCTTTCTGCAATTAAATTAGGAAGAGACTGGATATTCTCAAGATAGGCAGTCTTTAGTGATGGTTCAAGACAGAGATTTTGGAATTACATAAACATAAATTGGAATCTTAGCTCTGTAAATTTGAGAACATAATCTCTCTAATCTTTAGTTTCCTCGTCTTTATTATGGGAACAATGATAAAATTACCTCAAGGACATCATATCAGAATGTGAGCACATCTGAATCATCTTGTCCAATGCCTACCTAATAAGGGGAAGAGAGTAGGAGAAGTATATGAAGTTAGGAATTCAGACCCCAAGATTTCTAGTCCAACTAGAACTATATTATAAATTGTGTTCTAGCATCCAACACGTTCTAGCATCCAAGACCTTTATGGAGCCCACTGACAGTAGAAGTCAGAACAGATCCTGTGCAGGGATTAGTACATCAGTAGAGTTTTTTGAGCATCTACACTGTGTTGGTACCAGGCAAGGTTTGGAGGAACCTTGCTGTCAACACTTTAGGGGTCAACAGGAAAGGATTCATAAGATGGACTGTATAGACGGAAGATAGAAATAAACTTTATTTCCAGACATTGTGAAAGAGGAGTTGTAAGCAAGCAATCTCAAGTCTTGAGGGAAATAAGATCAGACAGACTTTATACATTTAACTTGTGCAATGTATAGAGGCAATCTGCATCCATCATGATTGATTGTAGATACTAGAGAACTAAGAATTAACTGAAAAATAGGGAAACACTTCTAAATTTAAAATAAAATCATTGATTAATAGTACAGTACCCCTTTTGACATTCATAGAGTATACTTCACAGGATTTTGAGAAACCCTGCATTACTAAACACCCCTATCTTTTTTAAACTCAAAAACTTGAGAATAATAAAGACACATTAAAAGATGGATATTGAGCAGTTGCTAAGCTCATTAACTAGCAAAATGATTATTGCATTACAAAAACTTCCTAGGCCTTGATTCAGATTTGTCTCAACAAAATTACAAATTACTATCTTTTTAAATTCGCTCATGAATGGTTAATACCAGCAATGTTAAATCCGTGAATGCCTAGGGTCTACTATAAGAATAAGACATTCATGTGAATAGCCTACCCTTATGGGTAATTATTGTGAAGAACAGTAAATTATGTATCTCATTAAACAAGTACCTAATTAATGCTGTAAATTGTGCTTTAATAAAGCAGAGTCTTTATAGTTGCTCATGCAACATGGTCAGCCAGTCTCACAACTATTTAAAAAAAAGTGAAAGGGAAAATTGACCTTTGGTTCACAGTTTTAATAATGTTTTGTAAATTCATTCAGAGAGGAATTTAATAGATAGGAATATAATATCCTTTAGATCTTGAGGAATCTATACTTTGCAAATTATGTATGATAGCCATTCCTGTATGTTTTACTTCTTTAACATAAAATCATCTCTATAGATTAAGAACTCAGTCACTAGAACACAAATAGGTAATTGGATAATATAACAGAAACTCCTGTGTCAAGGGCAATCTCTTACAGACTATTGAGAATTTACTGTGTACTTTTATCATGCCAGATTCTGACTGTTAGTAACTACTCATTCTTCTTCACCTCCACATGCAAGCTCCTCCAAAATGGAATAACTATGATAAAATGGAAAGGTATAGTTTTTTTAAAAAAAAAATCAACTTTATTGAGATTTAATTTATATAATATATGCCCTACTTTAAGTAAACAGTTGGATAAGCTTTGTCAGATGTATACATTGATGTAACCACTACCTCAATGAAGAACATTCCTATCTCCTGTAAATTTTCTTATTACACCCTCCACCACTGCCATCCTCCCCCACACACAGCTCATCCCTCAGGCAACCACTAATGTGGTTTCTATCACAATTTGTTAGTTATGCCTTTTTAAAACATCATCACATAAAAGGAATCAGTGTGCTCTTTTGTATCCAATTTCTTTTGCTCAGCATAATGTTTTTGAGATTCATGTAGTATGAATAAATTTTCTTTTACTGCTGAGTAGTATCCCATTTTATGAATACACCATAATTTGTTTATCCATTCAACTGTGGAGGGCTATTTTGGTTTAAGATTTGAGATATTATGACTAAAAATCTTTAACTTCTCTTTTTTGTAATATCTTTGTCTGATTTTGGTAATCAGAGTGATGCTAATCTTTTTATAGGATTTCCAAAGCGTTCTCTTTCATTTGCAGAATTTGAGGATAGTATTAGTCCTTTAAATGTTTACTAGTGATTCTACCTGAGCCTGGAGTTTCTCTGTGGAAAAGATTTTAATTGTGTCTTTCAAGACATTTGTCCATTTCATCTAGGTTGACAAAATTAGTTGACATCACATTGTTCATAACACGTCTTTTTTATCCTTTTAATGTATACAAGAATAGTAATAATGTCACCATTTTCATTTTGATATCGCTTTGAATTTTCTTTCTTTTTCTTATTGAGGGTTTTTCAATTTTATTAATCTTTTCAAAGAACCAACTTTTGATTTTATTAATTTTGTTCAATATTTGTCTATTTATTAATTTTATACTTTATTATTTCATTCTCTTTTTCCTGGACTTAATTCGCTCCTCTTTTTTCACCTTCTTAAAGAAGAAGCTTGGATACTTAATTTGAAGTCTTCTCTTCTATACAAGCATTTAAAGCCATAAATTTTTCTGTAAGCAGTTCTATGAAATCCCTCAAAGTTTGGTGTGTTATGATTTCTTTATCATTAAATTAAAAATAGTTTCTAGCTTCTCTTGTTATTTCTTCTTTGGACATTGAATTATTTATAAAGTATATTGTTCGATTTCCAAACATTTTGGAGTTTTCAAAATATGTTTTGTTATTAATTTCTCACTAATTCTGTTTTAATTAGAAAACATAGGTATAGGATTTTTATCCTTTGAAATACCTTGTGGTTCTTTTATTACCCAGCATATGGTCTATCTTACTAACTATTCCATGTTCACAAAAAAAAAAAAAAATGTATATTCTGTTATGGTTGAATATATAGTATTCTATGAATGTCAGGTCACATTGGTTGATAGTATTTTTCAAGTCTTTATACATAATGATTTCTTTTGGGGGAGAGGGAGGAGACAGAATTTTAATTTTTTATTTTATATGTACACTCTGATTTCTTTTTTTAAAAAACCTGTTCTTTACTTTTTTGCATTATTAATATTTTTTAAAATTTTAAAAAAATTTATTAGTTTCAAATGTTTAGTACATTAGTTAGATATTTGTATAGTTCATGAAACGATCCCCTAATTACACTTTCTCTCATCTGGCTCTCCACCTAGCTATTACATTAATGCTAAGTACATTCTCTATGCCATACTGCCCATCCCCATGACCATCTATCAACTACTACTTTGTATTTCTTTAAACCTTCACCCCATTCTCTCAGTCCTCCAAATCCCACCCCTCTGTCTGTCACCAAATTGTCCTCTGTATTTGTGTCTGTGTTTGATTAGTTTGTTCTTTTTGTTCTTTAGATTCCTCATCTAAATAAAATCACATGGTATTTATCTTTCTCTGTCTAACTTGTTTTACTCAGAATAATAATATCTAGGTCCATCCATGTCATTGCAAATGGTAGGATTTCATTTTGTTAATGACTAATATTCCATTGTATATGTGAACCATAACTTCTTTATCCAGTCGTCTGTTGATGGACATTTAGGTTGCTTCCATGTCTTGGCTATTGTAAATTGTGCTGCCATGAACATAGGGGTGCATAGTGATTTTTATTTTATATTTCCATTAATTACTGAGAGAGGAGTGTTAATTCTATCTATGTTTGTGAATGTGTCTATTTCTCTTTTCAAGTCTGTCTGTTATTCATGTATTTTTGTAGCTGTTATTGGGTACATACACATTTAATATTGTCATGTCATATTGACAAGTTGATCCTTCTTTATTATAAAGGTTATTCTTTATCTCTGGTAATTTTTCTTGTTCTGATCTTACTTTGATATTAATATCCCCGTTCCAGTTTTTAATTTTTTTATTATTTATGTTTTCATGGTATGAGTTTTTCCATCCTCTTACTTTTAACCTACTTGTGTCTTTATATTTGTAATACATTTCACATAGATAACATCTAGTTTAGTATTGCTTTTATGACCGCTCTGAAAATCCCTGACTTTAGTTGCTATGTTTACTCTATTATTTAATATATTTATTGCTATGATCGAGCTTAAGTTCACCATCTCATTATTTGTTTTCTATTTGTCCCATCAGTTCTTTGTTCCTTTTTCCCTCATTTCCTGTGTTTAAATTAATTGAATATTTTTAATATTTTTTAAATCCCTTCTATTGAATTATTAACTATACCTCTCAGGTTTTACTTTTTTGATGATTTCTCTGGGATTCAGCAAGTGTACTTTTATCATTATCTACCTTAATGTATAACATTATACTACTTTATGTATCATGTAAGAACTTTAACAAATACTTTAATTTCCTCTCTCCCTTTCTTATTATTCTTATATGTTTTTATTTACGTTATAAATTTGACAGAGCATTCTTATTATTTTTGTTTTGGACTATAATGTATCTTTTAAAACTTTTTTTAAAATTGATGGAGTTTTTATGGAATCAGTTATTTTTTCCAACCTGATGTTTATAGTATTAACTCTGCTGACAACTTCTGTTAGCTTTTGTTTATCTGAATTTTTTTTTATTTTACCTTCATTTTTGAACATTTCATGGGATATAGAATTCTCATTTGATTTGTTTTTTCATTTGGCACTTTAAAATTTTATTGTCTTCTAGCCTTTTTTTTTCCCCCTGATGAGAAGCCAGTGATATTCTTATCTTTATTTCTCTGTGCATACTGAATTTTATTTTTTACCTATGGCTACATCTTGGATTTACTTTATCACCGGTTTTCAGGAATTTGGTTTTGAAATATGTTGGTGTAGTTTTTTATGTTACCTTTCTTGGAGTTCATTGAGCTTATTAGAACTATAGGTTTATATTTTTCATCAGATTTAGAAAACTTTAACAATTCTTCAAATATTTTTTTGTCTTCCTTCTGTGATTTCAGTTACACAAATGGTAGAGTTCTTGATATTATCCCACAGGTTACTAAGATCATATTTAATTTTTTCCCTTTTGTTCTTTCTATGGATAGTTGTTGTTTTTAAATACACGGATCTTTTCTTTTGCAGTGTCCGTTAGGGCCATACAGTGACTTTTTCATTTTAGATATTATATATTTTTTTCAGCTCTAGAAGTTTTCTTTGGTTCTTTTTCATAGTTTTCAATTCTCATATAATGTTTATATTTTCCTTTGTATCCTTAGACATATTTATAATAGCTGTTTTAAAGTTCTTATCTGTTAATTCCATTATACATATTTGTCATTTCTGGGTTTACTTCTTTAATTTTTTTCTTCATTATTTTTTTCATGATTACTACATTTAAAATGAATGCTGTTATAATATACACCTGAAAATTATATAATTTCATTAACCAATGTTACCCCAATAAACTTAATTAAAAAAAAAAATAGATGCTGGGCATTGTGGATGTTATATTGAGGATTATTTGAATTGTAGTATCATTCCTTAATAAGAATTGAGTTGTTTTCTGGAAGTCAGTTAGTTTACTTTAAGATCAACTTGATTTTTGGAAGCTTGTCTTTAAAGTTTCTTAGGTTGTTTAGAATGGTCTGTTCTCTAGAGCTACTTTATTCTTACTCCTAATGTGTGACTCTAGGGTATCTCCTTAATGTCTCATATGTTCTGTGAGGATTTTCCTTCACTTTGGTACTCTGTCCTACTGAACATGCCACCTCAGCTTGCCTGAATGTTGAACTCTTACTTCCTCAGCTTAGCCCTGTGCTCTTCTTGGGGTTTTCCTCTTCCCAAATCAGCAGAGAAATCAGGGCTGTCACAGAATGATTGTGTGTGCGCGTGCATGCATGTGTGTATGTCTTCATTCTCTGACATTCCGGTGTTGTGCAGCACAGTTGTTTAGTGTTTGAAAACTGTTGTTTCATGTATTTTATCCAGTTTTCTAGTAATTTATGACAGGAGGACTAGTCTGATATTAGTTCTCCATCATGACTGGAAGCAAAAGTAAAAATATGTCACTTGTCAGTATAAGAAAGAAGCATTAGGACAAGATATATTGATAGAGTGAAACTCTTTTAAAAGCTTTTATGGAGGCATACTTGGAAGAGAGAAAGAATGCCAACAGATGCAGAGCATCTTATAGAAAATAGAACAGAAGGACAAGGCAGATCATGGAACGAGGATGCAGCTCTTGGAAAATGACTAGGTTTCCTGTGACCCAGGAATTCCAGAAACCTCTATTTAGAGTCCACTGGAAGGTAATTTCAGTGTGAATCCTAGATGTTAACATGAAACTTTGATGCAGGGGAAAAAAAAGAGATATGATTCCCCTTGTCACCAGTGGAATTAAGAGAATAACAAAAGCACAAATAGAAGCAAACTAAAAAGGAAAGATTTATGAGAATGTGGTATTATCTAGGATTCAGAGTTTCCTGACAGATCTAAGAGGGCAATGTACAGTAATCTGCTCTAGTTCTTAGATTTCAGCAGAATCAAAGTAATTAAGTAATATACTTATTATTAGTACATTCTTCATATAACCTATAATCTGAGATTCTCTGGTTTCATAAAAATTAGTGAATGTACATTAAAATATTTAGTTATGTTTGCTGTGGCAGTGTAAAATTACCTAAGGATGTGATAGGGAAGCTTAGCAAATGCTTAAACTGGGAAGGCAGCAGTGGAGGGAAAACCAATTACACGTAGGTGTGAGGTTGTAGGGTACTTAGTATGTCTTCACTTGTAGGAACTGAGGGAATATGGATGGTCCTTCCACAGGTAATGAGTTTTAGGTATCTTATCAAGTTGAAGTTTTGAGAGATAAGTTAAAAGCCTTTTAGAATTTAAGATGTCGAAGTTTTATCTTTTCATTTCTCTCTTAAGATGAAATTATGAAACAAGACAGAAGACCAACAGGACTCAGATTTGGTAGTGGGAATAATGGATCCAAATGGATACTGCCAGAGCAAGCAGAGTATTCAGAGTTATTGTAGACCTCCTGACAACAGCAACTTGAAATCTTGGTTCTGTCATTACTGAAAATAAACCTTTAAAAAAATCCAAAAGCTCTCTCTATGGAATTTTAAAATATTGTCTAGATGGAAACAGGTTTAAATATAATACATAGTAAAAAGCGAAGACTTTGGCTTATTTCTTGAGCCAGGGAAAGTAAAATATTTATTAAAATAACATATAATAAAACTGGAAAAACCAGTGTTATTAGCGCATTTGAAGGCAGGAATGAAAGTCTGCATGACTTTTCGTAAATTGGGACAGTGAATTTGGGCTGTATGTAGTTCAATAGAAATTGCTTCAAGAGAGTACATACATGCAAGGACAGACTGAAATATGTATTAGAGACTTAGAGTAGCCCAGGGCATTCTAGGAAGAAAAAAAATGCAAGAATAATAAAATTATATATGCCATTTATCTGTTAAAGTATTATAGATTAATTCATTGCCTATATATTAAGCACTAAAAATATGTGAGGTGTTATACGAGACATGTTTCTATATTCTGTGGTTATTCATTATTTTAAAAATGAGAATATGCAACACTTCAGGTAGTTTATGGACTAGCAGAAAGAGAATACATAGATCCACCCACCACTAAACTAAATTAAGTTTCTTATGTCTCTTGTGATCAACTGGATGGCCACACAATATAGATGAGCACAGCATGCTTTTCTACAGCCCTTGATTCCTAAGTGTATGTATGTAGGGGCTCCTGTCTATATAAACAATTTGATTAAATATTGTATTACAATTTCAAAATTCATGGGCTCATGTGAGATATAGTAATTTATAGATAAAGGTTAATAATGGATGGAGAAGAGAAACTTAGGCATTTGCTTATTGTTCAGTTAGTGCATGTGAAGATTGTAGAGCCCAGACACCATTTTTTCCTGATTAGGTCTAGGAACTCTTTTAAGAATTCTTGTCTTTTATTGTCAAATGTACCACTACTGGCTAGTTTTGTATGTCCAATCATGAGTAAAAGACAGCAATGCTATTATTGGTCATGGCTCTTTGAAATCTCTCTGTATTGGAACAGAATAGATCTTCCTGACTATAATACCCCAAATGCTGTTAAATTAGTACTGGTGACAACACCTTCCACTGTGTCATTCATGAATACTGGTTTCTAAGAACCTACAGGTTTTAACTGTGTTTCCTTGGTAATGACTAAATGCAAATCTTACTCAGAGTGTTCAGGAAAGTGTGAGTGATAATTTATTTTCTGGTCATGTTACATTTACCATTTGGAATTTTATAGCATAAACATAGCTAGTGATCAGGCCCCTTCTGGGGAAGAGGGCATTGGCAGTCACTGAACAGGGAAAGGGAGGAGAAAATCTGGGGTGGAATGGAAGGGAGGAGCTGGACACCAGGGTGGGGGCATGGTGGCCCAGAACCAAATCAAAACAAGCAGCAGGAGGCAGGACATCCTTGAACCGAGGCTACAAGTCCCTGAAGCATGCTCCATTGTCCCATTAGACCACTTACAAAACATATTCACGATGAAAGTAATAAATCTAAGATGACAACCACAGAGCATTAAAACCCAAAGTGGGAACCTGTAAGCTAGGTCCTGTGTGAATGATCACTCGTCCGTGAAGCTGGCCCAGCCTTAGACTTGTGTACTGTCAACATCATCTGGTCATGTGGAAAGCACTACCCAGCAGAATCATGCAGAATACCAAAGAGAATGAATTTGTCACAGGTAATTTATAATTTGGATAACCTTAACGTGGGATATCAAGAATTGGTAGTTTCAATTTCATTAAATTCATTGGTTAATTGTTGACTTCTAATTGCAGAACCACAGGCTAGGGTGTCAGGATGGAGGAGAATGGCCAAGAAAAGGCTCTGTTTACTGGGCCTGAAAGATACAGATATCAGGAACTATAAAACAGATGGAGCATGATGTGTGTTCTAATAGACGCATAAACAAGAATAGGAAAAATGGGAGTAGCAAAATTAACTTTGATGGGCAATGTGGAAAAGCCATGTAAGAAGAAAAAAAAGCTTTAGTCAGGCCAACACGGATGGAAAGTGTTTCAAATACCAGAGACTAAGGGGCAGACCTTCCAGATCAGAAGGACAGTGTAAGAAAGGTAGTAAAATGGAGAGCATATTGATATATATGCCTACATGCTGGGATTTTCAGGCATTCGTTTGTTATATTTATTGAACATCTATTGTCCAGGCACTGAGCTAGAAGCAGGGGATATAAGAATATAGGATTAGGCATCGGACACATCCATGTTTGAATCACAATCCACCACTTCTCAGCTATGTGACTAGAGATAACTTAGTCACTCGGAGCCTCAGTTTTAGTCACTTATAAAAAATATGGTTTTATAGAATTACTATAAAGATTAAATGAGGTGTTTATAAAATACTCCAACCAGCACACACTATCTAGTGATGGAGACAAATAATTGTGATACTATACAGTAGGAAAGCAGAGAAAGGAGAGAAAGGCTGTCTCTGCCTGGGGGCTTAGTACTAGGCATTCCTGAAGAGGGGAATATTGACCTGGAGACTGAAGGGTAATTATGTGTTTGTAAGCCAAAGGGCAGCTGAGAAAGATCCTCTTTAGGGTATGAGCTGGGTGGGGTTGGGGGACAGGGAGTAGCAGCAGGAAGAGAAGGTTGACCATGTAAAACACATATAGATAAGGACAAAAATAACCATTCATTAGCACCTCAAACCACTTTTAGTTCATTCAAAATACCAGAGTCTTCCACTGAGAAAAGGCAAGAGACTTTCTGTGCTGATTCCTCCTTGAAACAAGATGTAAACAAGTTTGCCTGAAAGCTTCTGCAGCACATAGTCCCTATATTTTTCTCTTTCCAGAAGAAATCTGGAACTAAGAGGGAGAGGGAGGGGGAGGAGGAGACAGACAGACAGACAGAGACAGAGACAGACAACGAACAGACAGACAGACTTTCATGAAATGTACTTGCTTCTTCTGTCCTCATCTCGAACATTTTGCTTAGTTGGCAGACATTTCACTAGACATGATTGGCTCTTTTAAAAATAGGAGTCTTAGTTGTCTTGATTGATCTGTTTAACCGTATGCTTTAAAGGGCACGCATGTTTCTTTCTTCTTTCTCTAGACTGAACACTTGCCTTTGCAGACTCAGTTCAAAGAAAGAGAGGTCGGCGGTCTCCAGCACTCTGTGAGTAATGCTATCCTATTTTTGGGCCACAGTAGAGCCTGTGGCCACCATGCCTATTAAAACATCATTTGATTTCTATGAAATTTCATTTTATTCACCTCTGCTATCTGAGCATCTATGGGAGTATTTTATAAAGTTCTTAAGCTTGCTTTTCTTCTTCGAAGTAATCAAGTTTTATGAAACCAAAAACTGAGTAGAGGGATCAGTACCAAAGACACCAGAGCATGCAGGGGAGGAAAGTATTTTATTGTATCAGCAGTGACCCAAGGGCAAGCAAGGAAGAAAAGACAAGAGAATATGTCTGATAGTGCTTCTTATTCTCAGTTGTTTCAAACACCAGTTCATTTTGCTGTGTATCTTCTCTAACTTCCCAGTGCTGAATTCTGAGTATTCTTTTGGGTTTTTGTTTTTTGTTTTGTTTTGGTTTGGTTTTGTTGTTTGATTTAATTCTCTATATATCTCATGCACTCATTCCAAGTGTAAGCCATGGTGAGGGACTCCTGAAGTTTCCAGCCTGGTCTTCTCCAGTTTACCATAATTGATAATACTCATTCCAGATTCCAAAACCTGAAACTGACTATAGTCCCCATTAATTAGTCACAATTTATTTAGGAATTTCCACCACTCTTATTCAGGTATTAAAAGCAACAAATGACTGAAAAATGATAATTTGTTGACTTTTAACCTGCCTTTCAATAGTTTGTGAGATAAGCAATCAGAGACAGATTGTAACGAATTCTATTCTTTCCTGTTTTCACCAAAGTGCTAGAAAAATGGTAACAGCTGTCTGCTAATGTGAGCAATGTTTGAATTTTTAGAATGGACTAAATAGCAGGAGATTTGACTATGAAGATGAGAACCCAGTGAGGGAAGATGGGATTCAGCAGATGTACCCCCTTTACAATCAGATGTGCTACCAAGACCGGAGCCCTGGCAAACATCGTCAAAACGACGACCCCGAGAGAGTCTACATCAACCCGCGAGAACATTACGTGTGATTTTCCTCATTTTCCACGGGTGTTCTGACAAATGTTATTCTTAGATTGGGGAGAGAAACCAAGGTCAATAGTTATTATTTTATTCTCTCGTATAAAACAATCTCGGTCTAAGTAAGTATATTGGAAGTCACGATGAATGACTTGGAGCCAATAACGAAGTTCTTTCCTTCCTTAAGAGTTTCTTCACCACCAGCTGTGTTTGTGAGTTTGACTATAGCTTTGTGTGTTTCTATGAGGATGGTGTTTAACTACTAACATTTGGCCTACAATGTCATGTTCATTTAAAAGTAGAGCATCTGCCTGTGATGACAGCAGCGATTCTCCAGAAAGAAAGGCCCCAACTGGGACTATTAACCTCACTGGGTCTCTAGCAAGCCAGCTTGTTCATCTGGAACTCAAATGGGCAGAAAAAGGAGTTCAAAATCCATTTCACTAATTATTTCGTTGGGATTTGGCTTTCCCTGACATGCTTAATACAATTACAATACCTGTGTACAAATAAAAAGCCTGAGGACACAGGCAAAATTTGTTCTTTATCCAGAAAATAACAAGGGCAGTTTAAACCTTCAAGCCTGTTGGTTTTAGAGTCTTGTGATACTGTCATATATGTTCCTTCTTGATTCACTAAGGTCCCGAGGATACATATTTCTTGCCTAGTCGACATATCTGCCTAGTCTGATTAGCGGGGTGCCAACTAAGGTCTTTCTTTTGCTCTGTCATTGTTCCCATAGTTCTGTTTTTTGCTATCCAGATTATCCTATTTTCCACCTATTAAATTCTAAAAACCCTGCCTAAATGGTGGACAGCCTTGAGCCTTTTTTTTTCTTTTCTGTGCTATTGTACATGACGGGATCAGTTTTCACTACTGAAATTTCTTTCAAAGTAATCCCATCCACACAGGCTTTAGCTACCCTCTGCTTTCTTCAGACTACTTACTGTCCATGTTTTATCTACCTCAGAAAAGCTGGAAAATCACCATGAAATAACTCTTGCTCTTAAAAGTGAGGTGGAAAATTTGAAAACAACAACAAAAAAGCCACTTCATTGTGGCATATGTGCTAAACCTACATTTTGTCCTTGATCCCCCCTCTCCTACGTTACCTAGTCAACAGGAATAAAGAGATGCTAAAAGAAAAAAAGCAAATATAGCGACTGACTTACCAGTGTATCTTATACTACTATGCTGCCTGCCAGTGTCTGCCTTGAGTTTTCTCACTTCCCTTTGACAACTTTTCCTCACTGGGATTCAAGGTAGTAATGAGAGTGGAGTGAACAGAGGAGGGAACACAGGTACAGATGTAGACTACCCTCTCTCACATTTTAAGGTAAGCACCGTTTTACTATGCATTCTGGAAGACTAGAGATATGTCACGGATGTGGGGGAAAAAAAAAAAACACCACACACGTCATATATTAGGAGAGAGTGGCATAAGCACTATAGAACAGTACACATTTCTAACCTAAGCTTCAAGGGGACGGGAGAATATTAACAGATTTCTAATGAGATACCAAAGATACGTTATGATTCATGGTGTGCTGGCTCCAGTTCTTGCTTGTGTGTTTGTTTCTTTTTCTTAGTTGCCGTACTTTGACAGAAAAATTATCCAGTTGTTCTACAATTGTAATACACCACCCCCATTACCTGGGTGACAAATGATTCTGGGAGAAAAGATGCTTAAATTTTAATTCAGTGCTTTAGCTGGGCTATTAGCATTTTAAAAGATGCTCCTTAGACGGGATCAAAGGGTAAAATCCAGGGACCTTCATTGATGTATCGCTGTGCTACCTCAGAGCTAGAGTTTGCTGCCATTTGTAGCAAGCCGGCACAGAAAGAAAATATTTAACTTTATTATTTGGAATCCCATTGTTGAGTAACTGAAGATGTAGGAATCCTTGCAACTGTTTTCCTATAGGAAGATGACTGTTCAGAGCTCTCCTTGACATGGAAGTGTTTTATAAATATTGGATGTTACAAAGGAGGAGATAGGGTGGTGCATCACCTCCTTTAGAAAGCTTTAAAAATGTCTTACACATTGAGGATGGTTTCTGGGATCCTGCTGGGAAGCAGGTTGTTGAATTAGTGTCATAAAAGTGTACCCAGGAAAGAGGTTTGGAAGCACTGTGTTTTGGGAGCCCTTTGACTGGTCTTTAGCAACTTCCCTATAAGATGAACCTACTATTGCATTTTTAATATCATTAATTATGGAAAAGAAATTATAGGATGCAGATATCTACCTCACAGCCAGCTAGTTCAGAATCCTCTTTGCCTTTCTGTCAGCTATGATATTTCTTTAACAAACTAGTAGATGTTCCAGCTGTTCGCCCCTTGCATGGGTCATGTAAGCTGCCTAATTGCTTGTCCTGGTGCATCCCATCTGTTTTCTCTAAATACTGAGTGGAATAGAAAGAGGTTTTAAAAGAGTTTGATCGACCAGCCCCATCAACCAAAATATACCATCCAAAATTAGCCTGTCGATCTCTAAATTTGGAGCCTAGACTACTTGACGATGACCATTTAAATTTGGAAATTAGACTCTTAAAGGTCGATGGGTGAGGCTTAAGGATATAAGACACAGTTGATACTAGATACTCTGGTTTACCGAAACACACTGAAACAGAAATAAATCCCAGAATGCTTATCCATTTATAGCTGTGGCTTTGCATATCAAGGGGGAGTGTGCATGCTCCATCTTAAACACAGTCTTTATTACCTATTTTGTAGGCCATCCAAGCTCCAAGAGTGTGCACTGTTGCTGCAGTAGCAGATAACCAGGTTCTTTGCAGACCATGCTAAAATAAAGCAGCTGTACCACTTAGAGTTGGTCTGACATAGTGGGATAAGAATTTAGATTAATTCTTAAATGACAGCGATTTGTTCTCTCTTCTATGAAAGTTCCCCTCTCCCTGGCCTCCTTATGTGTTCTGAATTTGAAGAAGTCCATGCTTCTTGGGGCATGTCATATAAAATTCTTACCTGTGCTCAGCTTCACTGTGACATGCTCACAGTAAATACTAAAGAAATGTGCTGTAAACTAAATTAACTGGTCCCCTCATTAATTTTTATGGTCTTGTTTACTCAGAGGGATGGTACAGTTTCTTTATACGTCTTTGAAAATGATTTCTTAAGTCCTCTTTCATAGTAGTCCAAAATGTACTATTTTATCTTTCTTTTTAATTTTGTTTTTCATTGTGCAGTTTTCACCTGTACTGTACTGGTCTCCTAGTGCTATTCTTTATATACAATAGAGCCTTTCTTCAAACTTCTTCTTCCTTGGAATGTAGAGGGTAGACCATTATATCCAGGATCAGAAGAACAGGTTCAGCTCTCAACTTCACTCCTTTCTAGCAGTGGAAACTTAGACAAGTCACTTAACCTGTCTAGGCCATCAGTTGCCCTTATCCATAGAGCAGTTCCTCTCAGACTCTCAGAAATATGGGGTCTAAACAAGATAGTAATGAATGGGAAATTGTAAGTTCTTTTTAAATGAAAATGCCTGTGACTCTATTAATGTTGCACATTGAACCTAAACTCCCAGTACCCTTGCCATCCTTTAGAGTACTATACTGTCCCCATGGAGAACCAAGTGGCAAAGGAAAATTTCAGTTAGGCCTAATTTGAGTATAGCCAAGTGTCAGTGGAAAGCATTCCTTTTACTATAGTAAACATTTGCCATATGAAAAACTTGGTATCTGGACTACAGCCTTTCAAACTTTGCCTAGAAAATACATTGAAAATGCACGTTGCTATGACCAGTGGTTGCTTTTGTTTTACAGATTACTACTAATAACAGCCACCATTATGTAGTGTGTAGTATGAACCGGATTCCAGGGCAGGCACCTTACATGAGTCATCTCGCTGACTAGAAATAACTCCTGTTTTGTCCCCTTTTCAGAAGCTCTTGTGGGGACAGAAAGGCTCACACACCCGCAGATCACACTCATCATCAGTCAGCTGCTGCTTGCTTCCTTCCAAAATGGTTTTGGGGAGTGGCGTTAGAGAAGAAATTTTCTTGATTTTTTTTTTTTTTTAAAGAGGTAGAAAAGGATAATGGAAGAAAATCATAAGAAATGTTTAAGATGAAAACAAGTGCATATTGCCAGTTTTAACTTAGTTTTTGAACTTCTCAAATGCTCAGAAAGAGTCTCGTATCCATTGGATTAACCATAGCCACAGTAATGGCCAGACAAATAATTAAAATCACTCCATTCCAGTTGGTTTGCTTTTGTGGGCACAAAATTCTAACATCTCTTCCTCAACTTAGTTGTTTAATATACTCATTTCCCTGTTTAGTTTGTTTTATCTTTATTGAACTCCGAGAGGTGATAGCACTCTTATAGTGGATAGCTAGAAAGAAACAGTGGCTTTGGGAGAAAGCCAGAAGAAGAAGAATGGGAAGAGTGTGAAGTAGAAATGTTGCCTGTGGCTCAGCTCTGTGTTTCTCTCGTTCCTGTACTTAACTGACAAGGCTCTTCATCCTTGGGCTGTTCGCAGATCTCATAAGAGCTCTTCTGGTTTTTCTGTTAAACTAGTAACTGCTATTTGCAAGCCTATTCAACTATATACTATGACCAGATTAATCTTATTGCACCTGTAAAGGTGTTTGTATTTCCTCCTTTAGACTTGGCCAATTCGATCATTTGTAATTATTAGGTGGTTTTTGGTGGCCTTCAGTAGGCCAGGTGGGTAGGGATGTAGGCCTATTTACTCCAACCTTACCGATTGGTACTTTACACCAAAGTCAAGTTTTAGACCAATTTCTGCATCATTCATATTTATAAGCAGAGGCACCAGAACAGACATCCTATAACAGTCAACCTGTCCTGTAAGCTTGAAAAAGTTCCAACTCTCTTCTTTTAGGGGACGCAACTCTGTCTTCAGATAAAGGGTTATTAGAAGTGAATCCAATAATATCCAGTCAGATTCAGTGTCAGGCCACCCGATTTTATTTAACTTCTAGACACAGAATCCAGGAATCCTGGGCTAGTGTACTTGCTAGAGTCTCACACCTGTTCATGGAAGGGCTGGAGTGCTGGACAGTATTTGGGCCAGTCCACACACCTTTAACAGCACTAATTTGACCATTGAAAATAATCACTTATTGACAAAGTCTCTGATGTTAAGCTTCAGATAAAGCGTTTGTGGTAGTAGCCTCTGAAGTGACTTGAGTTTTTCAAATGCTAAATAACAACCTTTGGAGAGTGTGTTTCCAACTAGGATACTTCAAATGTTAATTAACTACTCCTACTGTGTATATTAAAATTAATTAATATATGCCAAAATAATTTAAATGCCTGGGATGTGAGAGAATTTGTTAAGGATTCCTCACACCAGGGTGAGGTACATGTATTCACTACTAAAGTCAACCATCTGCTGAGTAGTCTCTGGCATTTCTCCTTAGTGACAGCATTTTCCTTCTTCGGTGAGAGAGAGAGAGAGAGAGAGAGAGAGAGAAAGAGAAGAGAAAGAAGGCTATTTAAAATTTGCAGTTGAAAAAACTTTTGCAATTCACATGGACAAGAGAACCCTGACATCTGCAAATATCTCACTATTTCAAGCCCATTTTATTATATTTGCTTTAACATCTCTAAAAAATGCTTAGAGATAGGAACAGGGAGGTCATATTTACCTTGACAGTCCAAATATATAAAATATTAGGTTTATTTCTCCTCTATTTCCATTATTAGGTTAGCTATTCTCAAGTCACAGTTGGATTATGGAGAGAGTGTCAAAAATTTTGATGACACTAAACATCTTTATTATTTATTATTAATTGATACCATGGTGTGGAAGTTCCATCTATATCAGGGAGAAAGGAACCACCAATGACAATTTAAATGATTCTCCATTTCATTGGTTGGGAATAATCCCTTCCATTGGTTCATTTCTTAGAATATTCTAATCAGTGTTTGGGGGCTGTGGCCATGGTAGGTATCTCATTACATATCCTCACACCAAAGCATACTAGTTATAGTCTGTATTTTTCTCTTCTAGCTGTGAGGTGTAGGGAAAATGCCTGAGTTTCAGGGGAACAGATGTTGTGAATGTTTATAGAAAATAGCAGTATCTCCATGAATTGAAAATTAGAAGGGCCTTGTCCTCTAAGTGCCCCCATTCTGTAGCTGTATTGTTTACAACTGTCACTTGCACATGATTTACTCAGGAGGCGAGTCAGTTGGACCCAAGGAGATATATCCTTGGACTTCAAATTATTAGGTTATAACAACCATACCAACCAATTTTCACTAGACAAAAACCAGCTTTCAGAGATATTTCTATCTTTCACTCCATCTCGAGGTGGGAGACTAAACAGTTGCCTCTTGGGGTTTTTCCCAGCACTACCATTAACGTTTTTATGATCCGCCCACTATGGCCTCAACTGAATGTATTTATTATCCTGGCCTAGGATTTAACTGTGAAAGTCAATTAGAGGAGATCGTGAGGGAAAGCCTCCCTGGGAATCCGTAACATCCGATTTGCTACACTAGCTTAAAAATGTGGCCTATCTTGCTACAAATATGTCTGATAGGCATGAGGAGATGTTTTATGTGTCCCCTCCAGAGGTCAGGAGTATACTTCAAACTTTCATAATGTCCCTTAATAGCTCACAGCGGATCGATGAAGCCCAAGGTTGCACGTGATTTTCCAAGTGAATGGGCGCCCTTGTTTTGGTTTCCATGCTCTTTGCAATAATGACCAGTATTTTTTTTTAATCCACCCTAATGCAACTGAATTAAATTCCTCTCTCAAGCATGTCGATGGCTCACTATACATCCTATTTTAACAACAGGCAGCAGTATTTCGTCCTACACACATTAGTTTGCACTCACCCACACTGTGGCTCATTTATGCCTGGTTTTTCACATGGTCTTATGAGAAATTATTGCATATATTCCCATCAACTGAGCATTTCAATACCCAGAAGCCCATTTGTCATCTTAGGCTTCATTGTGTACTTGAAATTCCAAGTCCTTTGTGAAAAATGTTAAATAGCTGATGTTGCTATTGGATCCCTGGATTATTCTACTTGTCCATCCAGAAAAGTTCCTGTTCATCCTCTATCTTCTGTTTCTATTTCTAGGCCAGTGCTTTAAGACATAACATCTGCTCCAGCCTGTTCACTCTCCAAGTGGTCTTAACCTCTTTACTTCTCAGTTTCACCCCTATACGTTAGTGTTCTCTACCTCATAAGGGTTTTATGAAGGACAATTTTGATGTTTAGATTGTCTTCGAGAGTGGTCCAACAAGCGCTTTTATTAAAAGCAAAAAAAAAAAAAACAACTTTGGCTTAGAAATGAGAAACTATAGCTATTATATTTTCTCTATTTTTGTTTTGCTGTTTTTATTTCTGAGAAGTGATCTCTGTCTGAATAGAGTCTTTACTCTGGTTTTAACTTTCTTAAAGATAAAAATTGTCTTCTCTTAGTCTCTGAACTTTTCACTTAGGGAGCCAAAACTAATTCTCTCACAACAAATCTCACATATTTTTACTTCTATTATTAAACAAATTAACGTTTCCTGTAAAGAGGCATCTGGCTCTGACCACAAGAAGGCAGAAGGTAACGAGTCCTCACCCGGGCCCTGACAGCATCTCACCACGTGCCTTGGTTCTCCCTGTATAAACGGAGGTTAACTCTGCTATTCACAGTGCCTGGGTGTTATGAGTCCTGACTAATAAACTGAAAACACTTTGCAGATGTCTTGTACTGTACAAATGCGTACTGAATAATCTGGAGAATCTTCAAGTAGAAATGTGTTCTTGTGTAGCTCAATTCCAAATACTAATTTACCCACTGTTTAATTGTTTTCAAAAGAAATGTTTTGCTAACATGTCTTTTTTTAAGGGAAAATTAGTTTCTAGTCATTTAAACTATTTTATTTTGATGTATAGGAAGAAATCAATAGTATATATTATTGTTTGTCAGAAAATTCCCAAGTTGCATTTTAGGTGTTTAAAACTGAAAAGGGTTGCTTAGGAGTGGGGCAAGGGGGACGATTTTAGCTCACATGTGGCTAAATAGAGAAATTCGAAGATTTACCTTTGATTTTGAGATTGTATTATAAGCAGTAGATGTTAGTGTGGTTGTTTTTAGATATTCTTTATTTTTAAGTTACCAGAAATTGTCTTATTTTTGCAGTGTTGCACTTTATGTTCTTCATATGTTTTGAATAAAGTTTTTATCAACTAAAGCTTTTCATTTACATTGTTATCAATAAATCGATCGTGATTAAAATACATATAAAAATTAATAACCTGATTACACAATTGTAAAAATCATGATTTAAAGAACATCTTTCATAGAAATGGTAAGTTTTTGTAGAAGTCTTCTTTAAAATTTTTTTTTAAAAAGTAACAAAAGTATTTTTATACATAAGCAGTATTAGAAACATTTTTTAAAATGTGACATGTTATTGTAGTTGCTTGTGAAAATTAATACTTTTTTTAACAAAGCTAAATTTATTCCACTTAAAGCATTTTTCTTCATTCTTGATTGATCCTTAGATGTTAAAATGTCCTTTCTTTTAGGAAATGATTTTGTTGTTAAATGATAACTTTTTAAGTGTGCTCATTTACCAAAAAAAAGATATCTATGATGTATCCCTGATTCTGTTTCAGGGATGAATAGTTTACTGGTCTGAAATTCCAAAGTCTGGGAACCACTTAGGAACAAAGTGAACAAAAGAAATGAACAAACTAATCAAAAAGAGACTCACAGACGCAGAGAACAAACGGGGCTTGGGGGCTGGGGGGAAAAGGTGAAGGGCTAAAGTACAAATTAGTACTTATAAAACAGTCACGGGGATTTAGGATAAAGCATAGGGAATGTAGTCAATATTGTAATGGCTTTGTGCAGTGCCAGATGGGTACTAGAGTAACCAGGGGGATCACTTCATAAATTATATAAATGTCTAACCATTGTACTGTATACCTGAAACTAATACAAAAATATAAAAAGTGCAAAAATTTTTTCACATTGAAATAAAAAATTGAGATATCATAAAATTCATCCTTTTAACATATTATCTCCCTACCCTACTAGCCCCTGGAAACTACCAGTCTACTTTCTGTCTCTGTGGATTTGCTGATTCTGAATATTTGATATTAATTGAATCATATAATATGTACTGGTCCTTTGTGTCTGGCTTTTTTGACTTAGTGTATGTTTTTAAGTCTTGCTCATGCTGTAGCATTTCTCATTTATTTATTTTTATTGCCAAATAATCTTCCATTGTATGGATATACCACATTTTATCCATTCATCAGCTTGTGGACATTTGTGCTGTTTTGACTTTTGTAAATAATTATGAATTACAAATAATGCTGCCATGAACATTCATGTACAAGTCTCTGTAAATATATCTTTCTTTCTCTTGAATATATAAGTAGGAATGGAATAGCTGAATCATGTGGAAACTCTATGGCTTAACCTTTTGAGGAACTGCTAAACTGTTTTCCATAGCTTTTACGTTCCCTCCAACAGTGCATGAGGGTTCCAATGTTTCCAGATCCTCAGGAATACTTGTTGATATCTGTCTTTTTTATTATAGCTATCCTAGTAAGAGTGAAGTGCTATCTCATTGTATTTTTTACTTGAATTTCCCCGATAGCTAATGATATTTGTTTTCTACAACCCTGTAAGAATGTGAAACCATTCTTAGTTCAAGGGCCATGTAAGAACAGACTGCATGCTGTATTTGACCCTGAGTTAGCCAGCCTCTGACCTAGAAGATAGAAGTAGACAAATACATTAAAATAGTATTATAAATACATTCCGAGTATTTAACAATGTAGAGGAAAGCATGAGTCTATTAGAGGTAAATATGGAATATAAAAAAGAATACATGCAATAAAGTGCTGTTAAATCTACTTGCTAGGTTAAAAATGAAACCTTGGTTTGCAACATTTGCTTACTTACATGATATAAATATTTCCACCATGGTCAATTTTAAGCTCTTGACACCATTGAACCTGAAGTTGGGAAGGGACATGTACAATTGGCACTGCAAGTGGTGCCAGCTAATTGTGGCACATCACAAACGTAAACAATCTCTGCACATATGACATATCATAATCAGAAAAGATAGCTACCATGTTCAAGGCTATCATTGGTCTTCTCCTCCACTCTTACAATCAACCAGTAGGAAGAATATCTGCCCCTCCCAGTGTACTATTAGACTCCCAAATAGCTTTTGGCTCTTTCTCAGCCTTCTTTACCCTGGAATCATAGCCACATTTCCACAAGGCAACTAAGTGCATACACGTGCACACTCCCCAGAATGTCAAAAAACTGTTGGAATGAAGTCTAAGCCTCATTGAGATATCTTTGATAGTAGTGTAATGAAATTTAAAAAAAAAAAAAAAAAAAAAGCAAACAAATGGGGACATATTCTGGTCCATCCAGAAGATTTCCTGGAAAATATATTTTAGCTGAATGTTGAATAGAAAAGAATGGCTAGATAAAAAAAAAAAAAAAGTAGACATTCCACGTATATAGTTGGTTTGTGCAAAATTTTAAAAGTGGGAGGAAGTGAAAAAAGTGTGTTGGTTAGATATGCGATCATGGACTCTTGCAATCAGGTATTTTCCCCATGAGTTTCTTCTTAGAGGTTCCAGGAAAAGCCTCAATTTTAAATTTATACTTTCACCAGAAAGCACAATGTAAGGGGAAAAAATTCTTCTCCAGCCTCTGAAGTTGCTGCAAAGAGGCTCTAGAGAAATTAGATGGTGAATCATCCACAAAATAAGTATTTCATGTCTCAGACTTTAAACAGCCCTTTGAAATTCTGGTCTAATATATTTCCAAACTGGCATTAGTTCATGAACTGTGTTGAAGGAAAACCCAGCCTCTTGTCCACAATCTCCTGGCGCTCCCCCTACCTTTACTAAACTCTTCCCTTCCTACTGCTAATAGACCCCAAAGTTACAATGTGGGATGGATGTTTTTGAGTTATATTTATATGTCGGTTCAAATCAGAGCAAAGAAAGAAGCTTTGCTAAGCAAAAGTGGTCATCATGTTACCTTGCTCAGTGTAGCAAGGGGTGGAGTTATTCATTGCTCAGAACTCACAATTGCTGAATTCCCCCAATTTGATATATTTCCTAAGTAGAAATGTGTAGAGCAAAGGGAATTGAAGAGTCTCTGACTTCTCTGTAAACTCTCCGTTTCTTGTGTTGGCTAACGAGAAAGCAAAGCCTTCTCTAATGCAAAGAACTTTCTAGCACAGGTGTCCCTCTTGCTATTGATGCCTACTTCCTGGATTTCTTGCCGTAGTCCTGCTTTCCAAAGTCAGTCCTGCTATATTTGTGTTCTATTAACTCAGTTGTTTTTGAAATTTAGTTTGCATTAGAATCACCTGGACAGCTTCTTAAGCCATAGATTTCTAAGTCTCGCCCCCAGAGTTCCTGATTCAGCAGGCTGCTGCTCTGGGGACCCCTGTAATCTTCTCCATAACTGCATATCAGGCCCCCTCGCTTGCTACTCTCCCCTTACCATTAGGAAACTTGTATCCACCTGGCTTGCTTTAGGTCTTACACATTTGGCCTCTGTTGTTTTGGGGTCCTACCCCATCATTATTTCCTGTGCTTTCTTCATTGCTGAATGTTGTAGTGATGCTGGAGCCCCTCTCGCCAATGTATTCTTGATGGTTATTCCTGATGACCTTGGTTATTGGTATTTCGTCTAGGCTTTTCTGTGGAACATAACCCTTTGGTTGTTTTTCAGGCCTCACGAAATTTGTAATAAATGCACTAGCATGTCCATATCCCTGACCCTTTTATTTCTTTCTTCCTCAGTCTGCCAAGGAAATGCTGGCACTCCAGATTTGCTTAGTATGGACGATCGCTTTTTCCATGCCTCTAGGAACCATCCTAACAGCAAGGTGACACCACCTCCTGGGGTTCTTGCCAAAGCATAAATGCCATATCTCTGTAGAATGCTCCCCAAACAATATTCTCTCTCTTATCAGCTCTTAGGTTCCAGCTTCTCTCGGTCAAGCACTCAGATTCCAGTCGCCCTGGCACTGCCCCGGCATCCGCCCATATATGTTGGCTGAGCCTTGCAGCTCTTTTGGAGTGGAGTCCCTTTCCTACTACCCTTATCAGGCCCAGCATGTCCTGCGGTGATTATGCTGTGACTTAGTCCTATGTGTGGGCCTCATAGCCGGAAGGAGAGGTGGGGGGAGATTTCGGGTGGGCACATGCCGTCTCCAAGGGGGAAAACGGCACTGATTTCAAGCAAGAGGGAAATGCTACCTCCTAGTAGCAAGGGGTTCAGAGAATTCAGAGGAGTTACAGGGCAAGCAGCAGCCCCGCTTTGCGCAGCACGGTCCTGCTTTTAGCACAGAAAGTCCTACCTTCCAGGAAACCCCTCAATTAGCAGAAACCAGGACAGTGGGGCACCCTAGGATTCTGGGGACTTGAAACTGTCAGGGGCATCTTCCTAGATGTTTGCATTCCAAGCGTCAGGGTCCCGTTTTCTCCAACCAGGTTGAGATAACATGTCTGCTTGGTTGGAACTTTGGCCATTTGGAGATCAGCACTAAATTTAGCCCTAGGTTTGAGTGTCAACTGCAGTATATGAGAGCCGCTTTGTAAACTACCGAGGAGTTCTCTGGCTTCCCTATTGGTCTTTCTGTTGTTTGATAATTGCCTGTAGCTTTTCATTATCTTTAGTGTATCAATAGCTCATTTAATGTATCAATCACATTTTCCCTAGAGTTACTACTTCTCCCTTAGCTCTCAGTACCTGATAAATCTTACCTGGCAGCGCATTCCTTTCCATGGATATCTTTCCATTTTGCCACCCAATGCACTGTCACGTTGGGCCAGGGGATGCCATGATCCATCTATCACCAGTTGGGTCCTCATTGCCTGCTGAGTAGCTAGTGATTTGGCTCCCAAATCCCTTTGAGGACCACTTCTAGACAAACTGTTGCAGGTTGGGTTCTCTGGAAGAAGATACTGAGATGATTTTGATGCGCAGTGTACTTTTTTAGAGATGAATACCTGTGGAAGGAAGAGGGTAGAAAGAAGTAAGGTTGGGCAGAGAGACAGAACTGTAAAGCAGGCCCTCAAAGCCTCAACCTACCCCACAGGGAGGTCTGGAGCAGACGTGGCCCATCGGAGTTGTCCCACATTTGGTTACAATGGCCAGATTTCCATACTTCGCCTCCCCCAGCTACTGGGTTTGCGCAGCCCTGGGAAGAGCATGTACTTGAGTGAGGAGGCCTTCTGCAGCAGCATCGACTCTGGAGGCTGAGAGCTTGGGCAACTTCTTCCTTAAAAGGGATATGGACAGTGTGTTTCCACTGTCTACACCAGAAGGAAGCAGGTTGCTTCTATTCAGATTGGCTACTAGTGATTTATTTATATGCTAGGAAGCCTCTGTAAATGGCAAGGTATTGTTTGAGTTATTAACTTATATTTTCTTCCTGTATTTTATCCATTTACCTTTCCCTGTTCAAGGAGCGATGACCGCTCATGTTTCCTCATTTCAGGGTAGTTTAATTTCATTATTTTCTGGATTTTCCCATAGAAACCTAAAACCATTGTTCTGAGAATAGAGTTTGAGGAGAAGGCAATATTATCAAGCTAAAAAGGTGCTCTAGGATAGCAGTTCCTACAAAAAATACAGACGTGATTACTGTTTCTTGTATTTCCCTGCATACATAGCAGATACTCAGCAGTAATGGTTCCCCAGTAAATATGAGATATAAGACTGTCCTGTGTCCTAGTCCTGGCTAAAAAGCAGCACAGCGATGGACCTTAGGAGACACATGGGCTGACACGGCTGTGTCGGAGCAGAAATTTTCAATCACCACTACCTCCGCCACCACCTTGGCGCTCTATAGAACTCCAGGACTTTGAGTCAATCTTGAAATAGAAAAGGTAACAGAAAATATCGCAAGAAAAGCTTCAAATTTCCACCTTGTCTGTTGGGATGGAAGCATGGCTTAGGTGACTAGAAGAAAATAAAGAGATATGTTATATCTTGTATACCTATATGTATGGACTGCTTTACACATGTAAAAAACTCAATCATGTCAGTCTCTCCATCTCTCCCTTCCTCTTAATTGCTCAGGTCCTCAAAACCTCTCAGAACCTTCCATATGTATCTTCTGTGTTCTTAGGCCATCTGGAGCACATATTGCCAGATGGATGCTGAGAGGATAAGTACTTTACGCAAAGCGCAAAGCCTCTATCGGCTCCTCTCTCTTCTACCTCAGAGCATGAGCAGGCCCGCAGCAGCCCACCCCCGAACTCACCCATTTGCTTGTTCTTGCATTTATCAAATCTCAACTCTAGTCCCACAAGTATTTATTTATAGCAGCACTTTAGAAAAAATCTTGACTCCACCACTTTCTTGTTTTTGTCCTCATTTTTTTTCACTCACATTCATATTCCTTTCCTTCATAACACTCATACCTTTTTTCTTATTTTAAATTTCCATATATGTGAGGTTCTTAAAGAGTTCTAATTACAAAACAATGGATTAAAATATTTGTCCAAAGAAACCTCAAAATGCTATTTTAAAAATAAAATCTCGAAGTGAATAGAACATACTAATACTGATTTTACAATTTTGATCACTATTAGAATGTTTTTGTTTGTTCATTTGTTTTGCGTTAATATAAAGCAGAGTTAAGGATAGAAGGGGAAAAGTGTATGTTTCAAAACCACCTTCAGAATATCCTGGAAAGAAAAACTGGAGATTAATTTATGTAGCAGGTCACTCAATGTGTCTCATTCAGACGTCTATCATGCTTTAAAGATGATTCTTTTTCATATACCGGAGCCAGCCAGCTAAAGTCGATCAGTACCTGAAATAGGGGGATAAAGCCTAAGGGAGAAAAGAGAAGACAGAAAAGATCTTTCCGGGAGGGCATACAGTCAGAGCTGCAGCCCCGAGTTTATTTAGCATAGCCTTTTTATGTGATTTCTGAATACCATAATCAATCACCACCTTACCATAGCAAAGCACACCATACATATCTAAAACAATGCTTGTCAATTACATAAGATCCTCCACGTTCTTGTTTCCATGGTAGTATAACATTCCATTACCTTAAAAGGTGACTTTATGAGGCTTACCAAGGTGACCATTGTTTTAAACTCATCAGCCATACCATGGCTTTTAGCTATGTGACTTCTTCAGTGCCTCATAATGGCTTCTCAAAATGGCTCCTGACATTCATAAAATTCAGACCTTATCAGCCTATATTGCAGACACTTTGAGTAAAAGTGGGGCTTCTGCTGAAAGGACCTCCATTTCCTTAATTATTACTTCAGCAATTCAAAGCCTCTGGCATTTTAATGCAATTTCTCCATTTTTCCACCTTCCTCCATTGTTACCACTCTCACCCACTTTACACACTCAGCTCTTCTCAGCTCCCTGTGATATTCATCCATCCATCCATCCATCCATCCATCCATCCATCCATCCATCCAGTACATATGGTTAAGTGTCTACCAAGTTCTGTTCTAGGTGCTGAGAATATGGCAATGAATAAAACAAACAAAAATCTCTTCCTCATGGGGGTAGAGGGAGACAGAGACAGACAGTGATTTAATTTTTTTAAAATTGTGTTAGAAAGTGATAAGTATGAAAAGAACAAAGCAGGAAAAGGAGTTAGAAAGTGTCAGAGGCATAAGGTTTTTATGATTTTAGAAAGGGTAGACAGGGAAAGCCTCACTGAGAAGATGATGTTTAAGTAAAGGTGGGAGGCGTGGCAGGCCATGCATCTGGGGAAAGAACCAGCCAGGCAGAGGCAGAGGCAGCCGCAAGTACAAAGGGTCTATGATGGGACAGTGAGCGCCACATTGGGGAATGGTCATGAGTGAGGGACAGGAAATAAAGTTCATCATGAGGTCTGAAAAGGAATGTGAGGAGGACACTGGATCAGGTACTGCTTAATGGGGCATTGTAAGGATTTGGGCTTCACCTCCCATGAATTAGGAGCTATTGGAGGGGTCTCAACGGAGGAGTGTTATAACCTGTTTATACTTTCACAGGCTCCCCCTAGCTGCCATGTTGAAATTGACCAAAGAAGGGCAAGGAGAGCAGCAGAGAGGCCAGTTCAAGTATTTAGCTAAGAGGTTGTGGTGATAGGAAAAGTAATGTTTTTATACCCTCCTAACTACTTGTCCATGCTCTGTTCCTTTCTGTGTACTCCAGAGCTGAACCTCTTTCTAAATTCTTTTCTTCTCATGTCACTCTCTTGCAAGAATACCAAAACAACCCCTTGCTGGCCAAACTATGTTCTGTTGTTTTTTTTCTAGTACTCTAATCTTTTGCTACTTGGCATTCTATCTACTCTGTCCCCTTCTGCTTCTCTGCATGAGCTCTCTATTCCTGGTGTCAGCTGATTTACTATTCTGCTAACACACACTACCTGCTATTCTAACCTCTTCAAGGAGAACCCACATTTTTCTTTGCCTAGATCCTTCCCAACCTTAAGCCCATTTCAAGTGCACCCTTCTTGATGTCTTCCTTATGCTAAAAGCGTAAGCAAGCACCTCTGTTCTCTTGCCTGCCCCTCACATACTAACCTTTTAGCTTACACCATTTTGTACCATTTTCTCACTTGATTTTTGGTGCCTTCATGAGTTTATAAACTCCACAAAAGTAGAGGCTAGGTATAATATATTTTTGCCCTCTCCATCCCTACCAGCACAAGTGAAGCATGTAATATGTATTTGGTAAATATTTGCTAGATTGAACAAAATATAACATGCTCTTCAAAACCAAGGTAGCTCTTTTCAAACATGCCTTTGGTAGTGATCTGGCAAATGGTCTTGAACTCCTCACCCATGTTCCTAACTGCTCTACCCTAATAGGTATTTCCTGGAGTGGTGACACATGTTAGTGCCCGCTTCCTAGGACCAGAATGAAGATATTCTGTGTATCTGTGATGTAATACCTATCTCCTCCAGTAGGCTGCATGACACTCTTCTAGGGCTTAAATAGCTGGCTGCCTTCTCGCCCTCCTTTCCCACTTCCCGCCCCCTCCCTACCCTGCCTACCCCTTTCCCTTCAGAGCATGTGTTATTTGCAGGCATCACTTCAAGGATGGATCTCAATATGACCTGCTGAGCTGCATATTTATAGTCATCAGGTTTTTCTTACCAGCTGTGGACGTTTTTGCAAACTCTACATTACCACCTAATTGAAATGGCTGCTTGGTTCCATTTCTCTTATTAAAGACAGATTAAGAAAATCAGTTCAATACCTTAGCCATTTTAAAGTCATCATTAATCTCATGCTCTTGATTTACTACAAGCTGGCTTTTTAAAAAACCACGTCCCTAAAAATCCTTCTGCTTTTCGGTCCCTTCTTGCTGGTTTGATACTTGCATACAAAATACGCTTCATTTTGGCTGCTCATTTCATTCCTTTTAGGTTGCTTTAACAGTTACGGCTTTTGTTCATTCCCTACTGGGCCTCTTCTAATATGTATATATTTTCCCCCTCACCCATAAATCTCTTGCAATTTATCATTTGAAGTTTCCAGTTGTCTGTGAACTTGAAGGATGAGAATGAAATGCAGTATTTTGAGTCTCATTTCGGGTGTCCTCACAAACTCTGGTTTTCTCTGATGATTGTCCTGACTCCTTGCCACCTCAGTCTGCCAGTCCCCATTGCTGAGACCTTTCAACCCCCACCTGGAGGCAGAATCTGGGTTCAATCCCAGATCTTGCCCAAAGAATGTATGGAGTTGGTACCGTAGGTCTTAAGGATCTGCTCTTCCAGCCTGCACTTTGCACATAATCTCTAGTGACTGGCCTCTGGTTTGGACATCTGGGCTCAACAATCTGACCTAACTTGTCCAGAATCTCAGATCATCCAGAGTCCCACTGACCTTGTTAGTCCTTTCCTGAACCACAGCTAATAGTCCAGGGTCTGCTTTTGCATGTTGCAACACCCTGATCTAGACTCACATTTGGGCAGACAATGCATGTGGTTCTCCATGACCTATCAAGGTCAGGGATACCCACTGGGGATTACCCAGGAACTCCTCAATGCCAAGTGCTGTCTGCTTGAACAACAGCTGCCACTTTATACTCTGGATAGCATGTTCTGCCTTCATAGATGGATGTCTTTCCACTGCTTGACAGGAGGCTGCATACCAGATGGTAAGTCTGACCTATTTCATCTCGCACAAGCATCTCAATCTGACACCCACTAAATAAGAGTGTTTATTGATTTCCATCCATTCCGGCATCCTATCTAGGCTTTCCTCTCAATAGTAACATCCTCAGTGAGACAGGCTATTAGACAGTGGTTATCTCAATTCCTTCACATCCTCGAAGACTCTTTTCTATCCTCCAGTACCTCTTTCCCAGTGAGCAAAGTCCTCCTGTCACAGCAGCTCTGACAGGGCCTCCCTTCCCCATGGTACCACTCGAGCTTGAGAACTGTCCCCTCTTCAGACCTGCCTTCTTCTTCCTCTCCTTTCTGCAGCCATTGCTTTGTAAGGCTGATTCTGAGATGCGCACGCTAAGAAACTGGTAAATTTCTCTGAAAAATTATACTGAGAATATCATAGTCACCACCGAATGGTTCCATTTATGATAGTTAAGGATAGACTTATGGATAGACCTACCACAGATATAAAGAAAATACCTCTTGTATGTAATCATGTTTCTTTTCTCCTGGACGGGGGCGGCCGGGGGTGGCCGGGGGCGGGGGGAGAGCTCTTAAAAACTGAGGCTTGAAACAGCAATGAAATAACCATTTTTTACCTCTTTAAGGAATAAAAATTTTTAGATTATAATACTCAGTTTTGAAAATAGAATTATAAAATAATACTCACACATCCAGCAGTCTACGCTATGGATATAGTAAACCAATAAAAATCATGAATTAAGATGTTTATTAAATTATTATTTAAAATAGCAAATATTTTGAAAAATACAAAAACTCATTAATAGAGAAAAGTTAGTATATAATGAGTAGTCCCCAACCTTTTCGGCACCAGGGACTGGCGCTCCTATGAGAACCTATTGCCCTTGATCTGAGGTAGAGCTGAGGCAGTGATGCTAGCGCCGGAGAGGGGCTGCAAACACAGATGAAGCTTCGCAATCTCCCCACTGCTCACCTCCTGCTGTGCAGCCCAGTTCCTAACAGGACAGGTACTGGTCCACGGCCCAAGGGCTGGGGACCCCCGTATATAATGACACATTTGTATTATGGAACAGTTAACATTCATTGTAATGTTTTCAGAGAATATTTTAAATTATAGGAAAATATTAATGATATATTATTAAGTGAAAACTGTAAGATTTAAAATACTATATTTTATGATCTCAAATAATGTGTTATGTCACAAATAATGTGTTTATATGTAGTTGTGTATGTGCGTATTACATAAATAAGGCTAAGATAAATACATTAAAATGTTAACAACTCTCCTTTATGGGGTTAGATTTTATTTTTATTTTCTATTTATGTTCTGTGGTCTCTCAGATCTTCTGCAATAAACACGTATTACTTTTATAGTCTCAAAAACATAAATGAAAACACATAGTTAGTTAGACTTGAGTTCAATGTGAACATTTAGTTGGAGCTGTTGAGGCATATGGATTGCTCCAGCATTGACAGGAGGGACATTCAAGAATAGTAATGAGCCTCTGTTAGTAAGTTTTTCTGTTACATTGCTTGGGAAATGATGCCCTTTTGGCTTCTTAACCGACAAGTGTAACTCATATTTTCTCGTATTAAAGAAGAACAATTAAGGGGCATGACAATTATAATGGCATAAAATTGTGTTTGCTTAGATGAACCCCCTGCAGCAAAACTGCTGGAATGTAAAACCGACAGTTAACATTGACCATTGTGTCCTGATGACTCAGTGGAGTTCCAGAAAAGAGTGTGTAGGTTAGGCCTGCCGTGCTGGTGAGACATCTCTCTATCCCTGACAACTCCTGCACTCGTCTTGGCTTGGTATCCCTCGGCAGTGTTTCTCATCCCTCAGCACCGAGTTCCCCAGCTCTGACTTATACATTCCGTACTGTAAAGGCTATATTTTCCTAACCTCAAACCAGAACATGTGGGACAGGACACTTTTTCCCAATTTGTCTTGGAAAAGCTTTTTCAATATAAAATTAGATCATATTTAGTTGTATTTAGAAAAATAGTTCTTTTGAGGAAAAAATGCATAAAATTGAGCTGTTCAAGCACATCTGGTTCTTATGGCCACTATAAGTCCTGGCTGACTGTCCTGAGGAAGCCACAGGGAATCAGTGGGGTTGTCCCCGGGACTCCTCTAAAACCCAGGTCAAGTTACTCCCTTTACTACTCCTGCCCTCAAGAGAACTTTGTGCGGAATTACTTGGTCTCCCAAGAATTAATAAGCTAGCAGTTTTCAGCCATCTCCAAACTATTCCTAAAGGAACTTTAGTATTTTTACTGCTAAGCTTTTAAAATAGTCTATATATTTGATAAGCAATAAATAATTAGATATATCCTCTCCTATTCTTCAGTAATAGTTTTATTTTTTCAAAAGTCAGCTAAGACTAGAACAATTGATCTCAAATTACAAATTATTTGCAGAAAATATCTGAATAATAAGTTCTTATGGGGGAATAGACAAGTAGGAATTAACTTTATGGGACTTCCCACAGCCTGTAGAGCCACACAAGGTAGGTAAGCACCCTCTTCTTTACAAGGTCAGTTTTATAACTAAGAATTCTTTCTTTGAACGGTGAACTGTCTTTCATGAGTTTCAGGAGGGTTCGAATGACTCATGGATGTTGTGACGTGACTCAAGTTGAGTACAGGAATTTTTCTTAGGAAAGAAAGAGAATCTCGTAATGTTCTTTTACAGATAGTTCCCTTTGTCCCCTTACTTTAGAAGACAGACAGACTGAGTGACATGTGCACACTCTCCCCCCACCCATCCTGCCACAACCCCACCACCCTTGGCTTACATGCTGTTTTTGAGTCTGTAGCTGGTCAGTAAAGCAAGAACTGTCACCACCAACTCAGGAGTTTGTTGGTGTGGACTTGCAGCTATGCTTTGTGCTATGGCTGTGGAGGAAATCCATGTTCCTAGCTTGAGGCAGCCATCTTAAAATATATCACTTTGATCAAAGAGAAGCTCAGCATAAGAGTACTCAGGAAGAATGCAAATCCTTTACCCCAATGTACATTTACTCAAAATACTTGTCCTGCTGGTGGGGAACAATGGTGCCACATTTCTCTACACGAAGGAAACCATTGCCATTCTGGGTTGTAAAAGTTTTTATTTAATGTAATTAAATATGCAGTTTCATAAAATTAAAAAGCAAAAAGGAAGGTTTTTTAACCTATTGTGATAGAATGGCCCTGAAATGTATTAACGGGCTCATCATTGAAGATGAGGAGGGAGTAAAGATGTCTTAGTTCTATTTTTATTATTCATTTCTTTCCCATGGAGATTTAGATAAACTTGTTCTTTCTCCCTAACCATCTCTAAGAGTAGAAAAGGATTTCCTCACAGAATTCTAATGAAGGAAGGAACCCCAGAGAATGACAAGCCTGAGGGTAGATTTTCCAGAAAAAAAAAAAAAAACAAAACTTTCTTTCAGATATTCAAAAGAACTTTAGAACCGATTCCCGCTTCTGAGAGAGACTCAGAAAAGTCATCGATTCTCTCATTTGAAGTATATTTTCACCGAGGAAGACTTACGAGACAGGAAGGAAGAGAGCTAGATTTACCCAGGTAGTTTTAATATAAAACAATGGAAAAAGAAATAGTTTTATTAAATGCCTAGTAGGAAAGCAAAGATCTTTGGGAGTAATAGATATAAGCCATGACATATGTTTCAGACAACACATGGTGATAATGATACTAATAGCCAGTCCTTATCTATCTCCTGCTATGTGCCAGGTATTGCTCTGAGTAATTTATATTAACTCAGTTAATCCTTAGATGTAGTATTATTATCCACATTTTATAGCCAAGGCACTGCTGAATAGAGAGATGAAATAACTTGTCCAAGTTTCCGTACATAGAAAGTGCTAGAGCTGGTATTCTTAACCTGGCAGTCCTACACACACACACACACACACACACACACACACACACACACACACACACTGCCTTGAATTGATGGTAGTTCCTCTTCAATGGTTCCACTGTTTCCTGAGAAAATCTCAGTAAAGGACTAGAACAAGGACTTAATGAGCACCTACTGTGTGCCAATTATCAGGCCAATTCTCATAACAACCACAGAAATCTGTTACCCAAGAAAATCTCAACAAAGACTTACTAAACATTTATCCAGTATCTACTGTGTGCCAGTTACTGGGTCAATTCTCACAAAACTTAGAGTGGTACTTTTCCTTAATCCTGTTTTACAAATGAGGAAATGGACTAAGAGAGGTGAAATTCAGAGTGAAGCAACTTGCCCATTACAGCTGGTCAAGAAAGAGTGAATAAACATTTGAACATATTTTGTTTGATTTCAAATTCATATTTTTTCCACTATCCTACACTAAGAAGTTTAGGCTAATGATCTAATATCTGCATTTGTTTTGCTCTTCAGATTTTTAGTTTGAAAATACATATTTACTAAATTTACCACATGAGATCTTCATTGAACATCATAACAGCCCAGCTAAAAGGATAAACAATGTAATTAACATTCCCAAGGTAATACCTAGGTCGTACAAGGATCAGAGACATACACATAATTATATATTTAGTCTAACTTAAGGGTCTTCTAGAAAGAGAGATTCGAGAAATAGAGACCAGTGCTTGCTATTTCAAATTAGCCATTTGTCACTCTACTCTCATTAGAGCTTCTTGCTTGACCAGTGATGAACAGAAGCTGAATTACAGACTTTGGCCTTCTCTGCAGGCCCGATATGCCAAAAAGCAGATGATTTATCTGTCAGATCTGTGCACTAAATGAAATCACCCAGATAAACAGATGGCCTGGTCAGGGTGGTATTTCATGGCAACATGTGTTTGTTTGAATACCATGGTCATAAACCTTTCACTCTGGGTCTAAAATTAAATTGTGGCTTTTGGATGTTACCTAGGGCTATTCAGGAGAGAGCATTCAAATGTCAAATTTATGGGAGAGTTTCATCAGTAAGTTCTATATAACTTTTTATATTGATTTATAAGAACTTAAAACACATATATGTTTGGGATGTGTGTGTGTGTGAGGGGATATTGTACACAAAGATCCAAGCCCTTCAATTATGATTTACAATGAAACAGATTATTGCTTGGGTTTGTGCCTTATCAGATGAAAAATATATTTCACTGACATTCAGCTTGAAATTTCACATTCCAACATAATAGCAGGCCAAGACTCTGCGATCTATCCTGCTAAAAGTTGCTCATTGTTATTGTATCTTTAAAAATTAAGAGAAGTGGAGAAAGAAGCCCTTAGTTTGCATAGCATTCGGCCCTAACTGATAATCTGTTGTAGCTATGACTCCCAAGGTTATTCTCAGGAAAGTGATGGATAATTTAGGCAGGATGATATACTTATCAAAGTTGTAATGAAATGAATATGAGGAAACTGTCAGCAGTACAATTCTGTACTGTTTCCTTTTCATATGTCATAGTTACAGGGAATAAATAAAACTGAAATTTCTATTCTTGTTAGAATCATTCATTATTTGAGATATTCTAATAAACTCTATTCTATTTTTGTGTTTATACAACTGTTACCCACAATAATAAAAGAAATGACCATGATTGTTATAATAATGTGATAGCATTATGAAGATTATTTTACCTTTCTGTCTACTATTATATTATAATTTTTTAATAAACATTTTATTTCGAGATAATTATAGGCTTACATGCAGTTGGAAGAAACAATACAGAGGATTCCCTGTATATCCATCACTAGGTTTCCCCTAATGGCAAAGTCTTGAAAAAAACTATAGTACAATGTAACAAACAAAAAACTGGCACTGATACAATTCATGGGCCTTATTCAGAGTTCACGTTTTATATTCACTCACTTTTATGCATGTGTATCTGTATGTGCATGCATTTACTTCTATACAATTTTAGCACATGTATAGATAGGATGACCACCACCAGAATGAAGACACAAAACAATTCCATTGTAAGTATCCCTTGCACTTTCTTTTTATAGCCCCAACCACCTCCTTCCCTCTTCCTACTTCCTAAGCTCTCTTAACAACGCATCTGTTCTCCATCTCTATAGTTTTGTCATTTCAAGAATGCCATATAAATGGAACCATAGAGTACGCAACCTTTTGAAATTGACTCAACATAATTCCCTTAAGATCTATACAAGTAGTGTTTCAGTAGATGTACCACAGAGTGCTTAGTCATACACTCGAGTTAAACACAAATGGTTAAACAAATATAGGGTTTCCTACCCTCCACTTGCAATTTTGGGCCGTTATGAGTAAAGCTGCTCTGAACTGATTTTTGGGGGAATATACATTTTTCATTTCTTTAGGATCAATGCCCCCCCCCAAAAGTGCAATTCCTGGGTTTTATAGTAAGCCCATATTTCGTTTTGTAAAACTTTTGTATTATTTTCCAGACTAGTTACACCATTTTACATTCTCACCAGCAATATATTAAATTGGTTTTATAATAATAAAGTGATATTCCACACATCTTTGATAGCCCGGATCAATTCAAGTTTTCAATGATGTCTTCCCTCTTTCACCATTTCAATCTATGCTACCTCTCCTTATCTTACATCTGATAATACTTAAGCCATTTATTAACATTGAAAACACTCCAAACCGAGGGAGTATTATGTTCCTTTGGTATTTTCTTTGATGAGCTTGGCACAATAAGTAGTAATCAGAAAATAGGAATTAAATGATGAAAGTTAAATAGATAAAAAGTAATATAAATCAATAAAATGTGTTGTAGTTTTCAAAAAAAAAAGACTTTCTCTTTATAAGTGATGTTATCAGACCTTTAAGTAAATTCTAGAAACATGGTTATTAAGCAACTTATTACAGGTACAGCAAAGTAAATATGATTATTCTGTTATTTCCAAAATAACCTTGATACTTTCTCTATGAAGATATTAAACCATTTGAGAAATATGAAAATATAGTATCAAATATTTAATTAGAATGACTTAATTAAATTACTGCTTTTTAATGCCTTTCTCCACCCTGGCATTAGCTGACATAAGAGCAATGATGTACTGATAAATGTTTAGCAACCAGCTCTCTTGAAGGGAAAAAAAAATGCCTGGACGTTTATCTTTGCCATTTTCCATAATGTAAAGACTCTGACCATGCCCAATTACAAACTATCACTTACATATCACTGAATGCAGATTTTGGAAGAGACAGTTAGAATAGGATTTAGTGAGCCCCTATGAGCCAGCTCCAGCATACCAGTGTTAGGAATATATTACATTTAACTAATGGAAAATGCTCTAAAATATGTATAAAAATTCAAATGAGTCATCTGCACATGGGCCCTGGGCATTTTTGAGTGACTTCAGTCTCCAAACTCTATTTTCTCACCCATTATCTCGAACATTGAATGTTTTCCAATAGAAGTAGCCCATTATTTCCCCAGCTAACATCTGTTCATCCTTTTTGTCTGTGCACAGACATCTCTTAGTTTCCACTGACGACTCCTCACTCCTTTCACACATGCACAGTTTAAAACAGGACCATGGGTCATAACTTCTCATGTCAGTCTTTACTTTTCCTTCAGAATACTATATGTGACTTATGGATATATATTTATTTTTGTTTCTATTTAATATCTAGAACCCTTACTAGACTAGACACTAGATGAGGGGCTGGGACCATGTCTATTTTGTTTACCTCTTGCCCTAGAAGTACGGTGAATAAATTGCACTGACTGGGAATTCCCACTCAGCAATATCTCAGGAGGTGCCCTCTTCTGCACTGAATTGGCCCTTCCTCTGCTCAGCTGGCCATGAGCTCTTCAGTCTGTTAAGATACCACAGGATAAAAGAACCCATTGTGTTTCCAAGCATTCTCATCTGTTGGAGGAGGTCATCAAGAGGATATGACCTCAGGTTGACCCGAGAGCTCCATCCAGGCAATCTAAGGATCCTCACCCCCTCCTCTGTCTTTGAAATATATGTTCTTCCATCAGTTCCCACAGCTGAAGCCATTTTCAAGGATGCAGGTTTCAGAGAGAGATGTTGTTGAGATCACCTGGAAGGAATACTGGACTGCACCCAGGTAAGGCCTCTACATAAACTTTGAAGATTCTGGAGGGCGGGGACACAGATCTACTCGTTTTAAGGTTGGTCAAGTCAAGCCTTGTTAGTTAAGTCCCTTTGCTATTTAAAACCGCCACCTCCCAATTTGGTGTGGCTGGACTCTTTGGTTTCTCCTTGTCCTTCATGTAGAGGACCAGTTTCAGTTTTTACCAAGGAAGTTCCTGAAATCTCAAACCCGCATCACCCCAAATTAACCACATCAGCAAAACACTGTGCACTAGGGGGAATTTATTTCTTTTATTAACACTTAACAACTTTTTTCTTTTTCTCTATTGCTTTTCGTGTCTTTACTATTAAGTCTCTTACTGTTCAACTGGTTAATTCAGCCTTGCAAATGTTTCGGTCTCCCTCTCCCCCTCTCTCTCTCTTGCTTGTTTTATCATTATAGAAGTAAAAGGAGCATTAAGAGTGTTTTTGTTGGCATATTTTTGTTTTTGTATCACTCATGGAAATTGCAAAACTACAAAGAGAAAGATTTTCTTTGTTATTTGTTTTCTCTCCTTCCCTACTAGAATATAAGCTCTCTGAAAGCATGTGTTTTGAAAAAGTATACACACACACACACACACACACACACACACACACACACATATATAGTATGCTCTATCATCTGGGACCTAAAACAGTACATGCCACACAGTGGGCATTCAATAGATACATGTCAAATGAGTGAATTTATTTCTTAATCATTTTGATAAAGAGAATATACAGTGCATTCTAGAAAAAAAAATCGTGAGGACACGTTTTACACAAGCACAATACTTAAATATTTTTAAAAGAAAAATAATCTTTTAATAGAAATAACTCTATAAAAATTAACAACTAAATAAATCTGAAATTGAAATAATGGCTGATTTAACAGGGAAAAAGTCAATATACTGTGGGATTGATCTTGGTCCTGTCCTATAACACCTTTCAGACTCCGGGTGGTGAAAGTACTAATTTCCTGAATTAACAGCTAGTAGATTTTTATCTTCAGTGATAATATTTTACATTTATGTGGCACTTTATAGATTGTAAAGCTGTTTTTTATATTGTCACACTTCATTATTATTCAAACTAAATGGAGAATTTTCTATGCTTGAAGTCAGATTATATGCTGTTGAATGTAAAAGAAATGAAGATACTGTGCCAGAGTATGCTAGTTAATTTCTAAGATCCATTTCTCCTTCTTCCTTAGAAATAAGGACATTAATTTTGAGCCAGGTACAGACCACACAGCTAAGAATCTATTTTCCTCAGCTCCCTTGCAGCTCAGTATATGTGACTAAGTTTTTGTTAATGAGATGTAAGTGATAGTGTGCACAATTGCTTCCTTAAAGGGAGGAGACATGCTTTTCTTTATCCTTTCCTATATCCTAATGCCTGGAATGCATTTGTGATGACTAGAGCTTTAACAATTACTGTAGACCATGAGGGAAAAGGCCATAACCATGTCCATTTTATCCCATATTGTATTTTCAACACTTAGCATTAGACATAGCATATAATAGATATATAATACATATTGAATAAATAAATAAACCTAATTTCCCTGATTATATTCTCTTCTGCCTCTATTTTCTTCTTGGAGAAGCACTTGACAGCTACATTTCAAGAAACTACTTATAAAAATAGAGTTACTAAGGGTCCACATTTTCACACTCTCATGCCATGTGATAAATCATCTCTAGACATTTACACATTAAGTAGTTTTATAAAGCTGTAGAATTGTTATTCTAGAGAGAGATACTAAATGTAAGGCTTTAGCGTAGTATAGCATAAGGAACTTGTATGAAAAAATTTATATGATCAGGTTGATACCAGATAAGAGATATATAAAGTAATGACAAGATTCTTATGAAACTCCAACAATTGCAGTAAGCTAAGTTGGACATAGGAAGCAGCAGATCTAAGAAGACGTTAAGTATGGTTGGAGCCAGAAGATAAAGGAAGATGACTCTGAGGAGGGAATTGAAGTCTTCCTTGCGATGCAATTCAGGGTGGGGTTCTGATCCAAGGCTGTTGCATATGCAGTGGCTTTTACCCCTAGAGAGCTTACAGATGTTATTCAGTCACTGGTAATTACTGAGATCTCATGACTACCTTAACCTGAAAGTTCATTTTGGTAGTAGCTATCTCTGGTTGTCATCTCATTATTGCTTTAAGATGTAAGCTATATTAAAGCTTTTGAGAATAGATATCAATACATTATGTGGCCCTTAGTATATTCTTAATTGATCATTTGGAATATCCCAAACTCACAGACATCCAAAATTCCTTAATAAATTGCTCAGGCAAAATAACATTAGTGTATTATCAAAAATATTTTAAGGCAATCTTTAAACAAAGCAATAGTATATTGTTTCTACCTTACTGGTTTGAAAGATAATGCTCAGCAATGTTCAAAAGATATCTTGTAATATTATGCATATCCAGTATTACTGGATTCCAGAGAGGATCATTGCCTAATATTTATAAAAGATGAATTTTATTTTTAGTATGTGTATGTGTTTAATGCTTTTTTTTTTTTTTTAAGTAGCTAATGCTGAGATTTCAAGATAGAAATTTGGAAATATTTACTATGTTGCTAGCACATAAACCAAGAGCTATTAGACTTTAATGCTTTTTTTCCTTAACTTTTTATAGCCTCCCATTTTTAATAGCTGCCAATCTGCTGATTTTATTTTAAATAGATACTTCAAGACTTTGCTTTGTCAAAACAGACAGATGTATCATTAAATTCTCTCCCAAATTATACATTAGGCAATGCCTTTGTTTCATGTTCTACTGAGGTATCTGAATTTGTTATAATCAGGAGTAAAAAGGAGGCCAGAGAGCTGATTTGCAGAGCAAAAAGCTCTGTAATTTAGAATTGATTGTTCTGATTACATATGGATTTACAAAATGCATATTGCCAAAGCGAGGGTGGCCATTGTTCCGTGTGCTCATGCTTACAGGTCATTGTGGCATGGTTGGGGGTTGCTCTTCCTCTCTATTAATCATCTCTTTAAAGAAAGAGGTTGGGGATAATTTGGGGAATTCTCAAATGTTCTTTTCTATTGGATTATATAATAGCTTCCTATTGTTGTCATAACAAATTGCCACAAACTTAGTGACTTAAAACACCGATTTAACTTTATAGTTCTGGAGGTCAGAGTCTGAAATTGGTCTTACTAGGTTAAAATTAAAGTGTTTACAGAGCTTCATTCCCTCTAAATTCTTTAGGGAAGAATCTGGCTTTTTCCAGTGTCTTAAGGCCACCTGCATTCCTTGGCTCATGGCCCTTCCTCCATCTTCAAAGCCAGCTGCGTAGTATCTTTAAATTTTTCTCTCACTCTGAATTTCCTGCCTCCATCTATCAGTTGTAAGGACTCTTATGATTACACTGAACCCACTAAGAAAATACAGAATACTCTCCCATTGCAAAATCCTTAACTTGATCACATCTGCAAAGTTCTTTTTGCCTTGTAAGGTCACATTTTCAGTTTCCAGGCATTAGAACATGGATATCTTTTGGTGTGTGCGTGTTTGTGCGCGCGTGTGCGTGCGTGTGTGTGTGTGTGTGTGTGTGTGTGATTCCGCCTTCCACAGATTATTTATCTAATGAGTGCATATTATGCAATTTCTGTTCTAAGGCCCCTTTCTAAAGGTGAAAATCCATGTTATATTTCCTTTTAGCATGGACAACTCAGGAAAACCATCTTTTTGCCTAATAAGTCTAGTTAATGGTTTTAGTGAATTAAAAGAAATAGAGATTATCTTGAGAAGAGGAGCCTATAAGGGAAGCATCTAAGTAAATTGAAGCTCTGTGAGAACTAGATGCATATCTTTGCCCATTGCAACCACCCATAATACACAGGACAGCGATGCCAAAGTATTGTTTTCAGTGATGTTTTGTTTTCTCTCCCATAAAGAAAATTCAAATCCCTAATCTTGGAATTGAGAGAGAAATGTTCAAAGAAAGGATGTCTAGTATGCCATAGTTATTACGTTTATGTGACTCTTCATGTGGGTCAAAGACTGAGGTTCAAAAAGACAATTTGGAATCTTCAGAAATGGCATCTCTAGGTGGAAGAATATGAAAACTAGTGATAGAGGCCCCCATAATGGGGATGATGGAGAAATTTCTGGCAACTGTCCTGCTCTTTGAGTGGTGTGGGTTACCAAGCTGCATGAACGACTGCCTCTCAGAGGAAGCCAAGCTACTGAGGAAAACCTAGTTGGTTTGAATGATAGAATGATGACAAAAGCAAAGCAAGCCCTGTACAGTCTGTCACTGAAGAAAACTGTGTGTTGCTATTAATAAGCCTTACTGAATCCTGAAAATGCTTTCTTCTCTTTTAAAACTGTCCCTACTTTTGAGGCTAAGTATTTTTTCTATTTCATTTCCTGCCTTCAGGGTGCATTTAAACCTCCCTTACCTACCTGAAGTTCAGCATTTGTTGGCTGCTTTCGTTTTTGCTGAGCCGAGGGGTATCCTCCTATTGGGTTTGGAGGCTCCTGGGTCAATTGCTACTGGAGCTTCCTTGCAGCCACTGAATTAGGTTTTCGCTTTACCCATCAGGAAGAGGTAGAAACATTTTTACATTTCTTCCAATTCTTCAGACCCCTTAAACCCAAAAGAAAGATCTATGCAGCACCCTCTGTGCATTTCCATCACCTGAGTCATTCTGACTTCCTCTCTGGGGATGGGCCCCAGCACCTGATGCTAACATATGTCTTAGACAGAGGCGGATGTTCTATTTTTAAAGTCTCTCTGTTTTTATTTCTTTTTTTTTTTTTTTTTACCTATCAAGTTAACAAAAAATTGATGTTTATATTCAGAGCCTCTTTTATTCTCTATGTAAAGTATTGATCATCAGTGTTTCAAAAACATTTTAGTTATTTTTTTTTGTCCTTCCAACTTTCACTTATTGAAGATTTATTATATACTAGGCACTGTATATATTTCTATTTCTGAGTTCAAAGAGTAAGCAGCTTGAGCACACAGAATACACAGTTTCTCACTGAGATTCTAGACCTGGGTTTGTTATGTCACCAACACAATATGACCTTGAGCAAATCTCATCATCTCTCAGGAACTCTGTTTCTTTCACTGTAAAGGAGATTGTCATTGGGTGATCTCCAAGTTCACTCCAGCTCTTGATTCAAACACGTGTAAGGCCAGTGGTGCGGCTCTCCATGCTGACCCTGTTTCAACAAGGATTGGGGAAGTCTTAGGGGGAAGTGGAAATAGAAATATTACTTTTAAAAGGTGATATACTTTACAAGGAATGCTTCCTTTCCCTCTTCAAGATAAAAACTTTCCCCATCTTAGTATTATGCTAGAAATAAGAAATAAAGCCTGTTTAAAATAAACCCAAGGAAAATAAACAAATAAAATGCTTAGTTATTATAAAAATAGGATGGTAGTAATTTTTTTAAAAATTAACCAATTTTTAAAAAATTTAAAAGTAGTGCATACTACTGTCAAAAATTTAGAAAATAATAAAAAACAAAGAGGGGAGAGAGAAAATTTAGCAATAATCCCGCTGCTCAGAGATAGCCGCTGTTAACATTTCAGTGTGCTTCCTCAGTCTTAGTTCTTTATGGTCCTGCCATAGACTTCATGTTCGTGTCCCTCCAAAATTTATATGTTGAAGCCTAACCCCCAATGTGAAGATTTTAAGAGGTGGGGCCTTTGTGAGGTGATTAAGTCACGAAGGTAGAGCTCTTATAGATAGGATCAGTGCCCTTATAAAAGAGACCCCAGAGAGCTCTCTTGCCCCTTCTGTCATGTGAAGACACAGAGGAAAGAGAGCTGTCTGGGAAGCAGGAAGTAGGTTCTTATCAGACACCAAATCTCTTGGTGACTCGATGATCTTAGACATTTCAGCCTCTAAACTGTGAGAAATAAATTTCTGCTTTTTATAAGCTACCTAGTCTATTGCATTTTGTTATAGCAGCCCAAAAGGACTAAGAGAAGTCTTAACTAAAATTGGGACTGCTCTCTATATAATGTGTATTATTTTTATATACAATACTATATTGTTAATAATTATTAAAAATACATACATATTACTACATTTTTAAAAACTAGTTAATAATGTAAAGAAGGAAAAATATTCATCTTAATCTTTACCTTAATTCTTAGTGGTGAATTTTTGTCTCTTTCCTGCTTTGTGCATCGTACTTTATTTTTCTCAAGGATCTCATTTGAGACAGCACTATTTTCAAGCAGCTTTGTTTCTTCAGAGATGCGTGACATTCTCCTCTTTAAGCACAGGTAAAACAGCATGTGGTTCCTGCCCTGTGGACATTTTCCTTGGTTGGCACAGTGATTAACCTGGCATCAATTACACTAAGGGCTATTTGAGGAGGGAGGACGTGCAACCTGGAAATTAAACCATTAATGCTAAATTAAGGCTATCATGAAACAGTCAAGACGCTTTTTAGACACAAATATACTTTCTTCTCTGTCTTCCTGCTTGACACAGAGAGTTGGTGAATTCATCCAATTTAAACTGAGTTGGTCAGGTATACGTTTGAAGATGCATGGACAGCGGAAACACCTTACCTTGCAAGACAAGTTTCTGCTACTTTGTGCTAAAGCAGTGAGTGTCATGCTATTTAGGGTTCACAGAAAATTCATTTATCCCCACACAAAAAAGAATTTATCTGCACATTATTTATATTCTTTATTAAGCTTTGAGTGCATATGTGTATGCATGTGTGTATGAACATCTGCCCACAAACACATGTGACAGTTCATAGACACCTAGACACTTTTAAGCATATAAGTTCAAGTTATAGGTAGTATAAAAGAAATTTACAAAGGGATTACAATTCAGAATGCATTTTCTTTTTGTATTTGATATGTGCATCAATCTGGCTAATCGTGGTTATATTCTTATATCAAAAGTTTTAGTACATCACATAGTCATCTATTTACTAACATTTATTGAGGGCTTACCATGTCTCAGGCCCTCTACTAGGTATTGGGGTTCCAGCAGTAAACAAACAGACAAATTCTCTGTTCTCCCAGAATTTATGTTCCCATGAAGAGAGGCAAAGAAAAAGCAAATTAATTAATTAAATACATGTTAATAATTACTTGAGAGAGACAAAAAGCAAAGCGAGACAATAGAGCAGAGAGATAGACAGTATGTATGAATGTTGGTGGTGGTTGGTGGGGAAGGGTTGGAGACTAGCCGTTTTAGATAGTGTGGTTAGGGAAGGCCTGAACATATATGTGATGAATCATGCACACTATAACTGAGTGATAAGTAGGCACATGAAGAAGAGAGACATGTAGCTATCTGGTGGAATAGTGATGCAGGTCAAATGAACAACATGTGTAAAGGCCCTGAGGCAGATACGCACCTGATATATTCAAGGAAAAGCAAGGAGGCCAATATGGCTAGAATCGGAGAAATGAGGAGAATAACAGTAAGAGGTAAAATCAAAGAGGGATCAGGGAGTGTCCTCAACTGTGGTTCTCAACTTTAATAATATTTTTTAGATGCTGTGTGCATATTACTTTACTCATGTTTTGCTCTTCTATGCTTGGATTCTTGGGGGAAAACTATACAAAAGAAAACCCAGCCAAATAGACTGGTGGCAGTAGCTTGTTTTTGTATTTTGGTATTCTGAGTGGGCGTATTTGTTTTCCATTGCTGCATGAGAAATTACCACAAATTTGGTGGCTTAAAACAATGTTTATTTATTATCTATAATTTCTGTGGGTCAGAAGTCCAGGCATAGATTAACCGGATCCTCTGCTCAGGGTCTCAGAAGCCAGAATCAAGGTGTTGGCTGGTCTAGATTCTAATCTGGAGGCTCTGGGGAAGAATTTTCTTCCAAGCTCATTCAGATGGTTGGCCAAATATTTTTCCTTGTATCTGGAGGACTGAGGTCTTTGTTTCCTTGCCAACTGTCAGCCAGGGCCACTCTCAGTTTCGAGAGTCTCCTGCAGTCCCCTACCTCACGCCACCCTCTATGGTCAGTGCCAGCAATAAAGAAGCTTCCCCACATTAGAATCGCCTCACATCTCCAATCTCTTATGCCAAGAAGAACCCAGTCTTTTTTACAGACTCATCTGATTAGGTCAGGCACACCAAGGATAATCTCCCTATTTTAAAGTCAACCGATTATAGGGAAATTATTTACATCTGCAAAACCCCTTCATAGCAGCACCTAGATTAGTCTTTGATTGAAACACTGGTAGTAGGTGTATATCACCAGGGGATAAGAAGCTTGGGAGTCATCTTAGCTTTCTGCCTACTATGATGGGGAAAATGACAACTAGAATACACCGTGTGACAGAAGGGAACATTGGTGGCTAAATGTCTTTAGGCATACTCAGGGCTGGATCATTCAAATTTACATTGGAAATGGGTGAAGTGCATAAGATCGAGGAAAAGGGGAATTTGAACAGTGATCACTTTGAATCACCACTGATGGTGGAGGTATGAGAAGTGGGAAGAGGAAACTTCCACTAATGCTATTCAAGGTGTGTCCCATACATTGACAACATTGGTATATATTACTGAGAGATTGTTAGATGTGAAGAGTAATGGGTCCCACCTTAAACCTCCTGAATCAGAATCTGCATTTTGTCAAGACCCCCGGTGCCTTGAATGCACATTAAAGTTTGAGAAGCACTACTCTATCCTATTGTCCCCAAGGATAAGGCCTTTTGTCTCGACTTCTTAATAATCTGGCAAAAGCTCTGCATTCAGGGCAACCCCCTGAGTCTCAGGCTAACTGGATGGTTGGTCACCTAGCCTTCTATCATCCAAGGCAAGGTTAGTTACAACTATAAATGCCTGCTAGATGTCACCTCTCTGGCCCTGTGCCATTTTCTACAGTGCTCCCACTGTCACCCAGGGATTATATCATTCCTACATAAGGCTTCTCACACGAGGCAAGCTAGAGAAGGTAATTCGAGATCCATTGGAATAAAAGGACTTCTTATAAACATCCAACCAGAATGAAGACCATTACTGTCCTAAGCTCAGAGAATGCACGTCAGGTATGAGAACTCATGAGGCAGGACTCAATCTGCCCAAGTCGGCCATGCAGAAAGGTTCTTCCTGAGAAGTCAGTCGCTGTGAGGGAGACCCCACGAGAGCTGGCCAGACCAGAAGGAGTCATTAATCTTGTGAGCTATTCCCCTAGCTCTTCAGAAATAATGAGTCTGTCCAGCAGGATGTGACTAAATGTCTTGAAGTTATAAAGCTGAGTGCCAACTGATGGCCTGGTCCCTGCTAAACAAACCTGCCAACAGCCTCCACACAAAACCCTCCAAACAAGATGAATGGCCAGGCCACTTTTGGACTTCATTACTCCTCCCTCTCCAGGGCTGGTGTGTCTGGCATCTGGTATGCTGAGATAATAATAAAAACAGTTAAAATTTAATGGGGTGGACTATGGGCCAGGTACACTGCTAAGTGGTTTACTATATTTTCTCTTGTAAGCCTCACAACAATTCTAGGCAGTATCTTATTTCACAGATGGGGAAATGGGTCCAAAAAGGAAAATAACTCAGAGAGTGAGTAGCAGGTCTAATATTCTCACCTGGCTATTTCTGACTTCAAACGCATGTTATTAACATCTCAACATTGCTCCAATCTGAGTTTGCCTTAGCCATCCCCTACCCACTGCAGAAACAATCCACACAGGGACACATTATCCAGCAGAGGGGCATTTGTAAGCATCACATCTGACAGAGTACCCCAGCATACCAAAACTTAAAAGGAGTTCTGTGCCAGAGGAGGCAATGAATATGAAATTTATTTAAAAATTGGGAAGATCTGGAATTATGTTTCTAGTACCAAATCAACAGATATGTAAAGGAGTGCTAGGTTTGGCAAATACCAGAATGACAGGATCCAACATTTTATCAGTAGTTTACTGGCACATGTTATATTCACTTACCTTCACAAAAAATTTGTGGTGTAGATGGAAAAGATTTTTTTTTTTACAGTGAAGAAAACTGAGGCTGAAAAGTGAAATGAGACATGCTCAAAGTCATACAGTGAGGATGTGGTCAACAACCTGAGCCTATGTGTCCTGACTCCATGATCTGTGCTCTTCCCATGACACCACAATTGTGGCAGCAGATACAATTGTACATGGCAGTGTGTCCAGTTCACAGTCCACTGTCATAGAGGAAAGTACTAAGGGGAAATAGGACTTGTATTAGTTGGCATAAGACATGACAGACTCAAATGATCTTTGAATTTATGAGTTCTGTCCATATGACAGCATTTAGAACTTATAAGGTATGGTCACATAAGTTATCTAATCATCCACAGCAATCTTGTGAGATACATAGACCCATACTGAAGCCACTAGCCACAGGTGGCTATCCAGCACTTGAAATGTGCCCAGCCCAAATTGAGATGTGCTGTAGTGTAAATTTTAAGAACATAGTACAAAAGAAATATAGAATATCTCTTTAGCAAGTTCTTATATCAACTGCACATTGAAATAATCATATTTTGTATAAGTTGGGTTAAAATATATTGTTAAATTATTTTCACCTTTTTTTTTTCTTCATTTGCTTTCTAATATGGCTACTAGGAGACATAAAAGCACATATGCAGCTCATTTTTGTATACTCGACTTGCCTAAAGTTCGGAGTAAGTTGATATTAGGGTGAAGATGTAAAAGACGGCTCCAGAACTCTTTCCAGTTAGAACCCTTACGAGAGCAATACCTTCGTCCAATGACCACCTCTTTATGGCTTCAGATATGGGGCCCTGTGCAACAGTGCTTGTCAAATTTCAGTTGCATACAGAACTCTTGAAGATCTTATTAAAACGCATATTCTGACTCAGTAAATCTGAGGGTGGGACCCAAGGTTCATTATTGGTAACAAGCTCCCAGATAATGCTGATGTTGTGGGTCCATGTACCTACTTTAAATAGCAAGAATCTCTAGAAGATGAGTAAAAACTATACTTTGGGGCAAGGGCCTTTCAATACTTCTCAAATCATACATGACCACAACATAGAGTCAGAAGACTATCCCCATTCAGCATGTGTCAAATATTGAAGTAAGTGAAGAAAACAAGTTTGTGTTTATGAATGTGCAGATAGGTGACAACCAAAGCCAATGGGAGAAGTGAAAGAAGTGTGGTATGCATTGTGTGTGTGTGTGTGTGTGTGTGTGTGTGTGTGTGTGTGTGTGTGTGTGTGCAGGGGCAGGAGAGTCTTGACAAGGTGAGCTACTAGTCCAGGAGTGCCTTTTTCAAATTGGGTTATTTGTGTGTTAACAGCCCTCTGAATCCTGGCTGTACAATTGATGCTTTAAACTATTTTTATGTCTACACACAGCAGGAAGATTTTTTTTAATGGCTATATGTTATTTTCCCAAATAAAGCTTTAGGTGAGAAGCTTTTTGAGAGAGGGCTTGATTGAACCAAACTACAAATTAAGCTCTAATACCCTCTCTTATCCTTTCAGTCGAAAATGTTTCTAAAGACAGACTAGAATTCTTCCTTGTTTTAGTTCCGACTAATGTCAGTTAATGAAACTCAGATATTTTTCTCTCCTCTGTTTCTCAGTGTTTTGTTGAGGAATTTTTTTCTATCTTACAACTCCTGAGTGTTCTCTTTTCCTTTTTCCTTTTCTCTCCTCCTTCCTTCCATTCCCCTTCCTATTCTTCTCTCCTCTTATTATTATTATTCCCTTGCGATCCCTTGGCTTTCAGCTGATGTTTCTAGGGCCTGTTTTCTGCTAGAGCCCCTTCCAATGAGATATTCTCAACTAGCAAGTGGAAATTCTTCCAGGGAAATCATCATACCCAAATTATAGGTATTTTATCCCTTAGCATTAAGTTATTATTATTATTTTTAGCCTCTTGTCTCTTCTTAAATCTGATATTATCTTGTAGCCATCTAGGGAACTAAGTCTTCATTTTGCATTTTGCAGAAAATTTGTAGAAATTATAATCACTTTGTAAGTCAGGTTGTTAGGATGGCAAAAACTGGTGTTTTTGAACAAAAACCAAAAAGTCAGTAGATTATATTTGAGGAGTAGTTGTCCAGTGGGAAGTTAATGCAGTGTGGCTTTTGAGGATAGAATGCTGTGTCTGTTTTCTCTTGCCCTATTTTTTTTAACAGACTTTATTTTTTCCTCTTACTTTCTTTGACTCTTGTAAGTCATACCACCATTATAGTTTGAAATTGTCAGTTTATTTTCTTCTCTATCCTTTAAACTTTATATCATACATCGCACTAGGTTTCAATACGGTTTTAACGAAATGACTCTCCGTATCTCTCTAACATGGCTTTTGTTTTCCTTACTCTCCCCGCTGCCACCACCAGTCAAATTCTGCATCCATCTTTCCACACTCGGCACAGGGTAAATTCTTCTGTAAAGTGACTTTCTCCAATATCTCAATTTCATTGCTTTTCTTTGGTGTAAAACTCCAAAACTATCTCAATTTGTGCTATAAAAAATATCAAAATTATCAATATTATTCATTTTTTTAATTCAATTCTTTCTGGCATAATTGTTTTGTTCAATTTGTATATATCTAGTCTCTCCAAATAGATTGTAACTCTAGAAGGCAATGTGTTGCATTATAGGAGGATGAGATTTAGAGACAGACGAACCTGGTTTGAATCATATTTGGCTTCTTATTACCTTTGTGCCTTGAGAAAATTACTTAAACTCATTGAACATCAGTTTTTCTCATTTGTTAAAATGGGTTATTTACACTTAAAAATCTTGGAAAGAAATAAAAGAAATTATGTATTGAAAGCATTTAGCACACAATAGGCTCTCAACTATATTTTATTTTTTTCCCCGTTTTCCCTTTCTTTGTCTCCCATGGCTTCTTGTTGCTGTTGAATATTATCATGTTCTATTTATGTTTTCATTCTGTTTTCTTAATTCCAAAGCAAATTCCTCAAGTTAAGGAATATATGTCTTTTGTATTTCTTAGTTATTTGTATATTATGGAAAATGTAGATCATGTGGGCTGAAAGTCTTTATTTTGAGATAAAAAAAAGCTTTTTCCTCTCAGGTTTCTAGGGGGAAAAAATCCAGCTTGTATTAGTAGAGTTCAGTGAATTGTGAACTAACTGTCATTTCTACTGAATGTTTCCAGTTATCCCTTTTTACATCAGTCTTTTTTACCGTGTTCAGGCATCCCATCACTTTCCTCCAATAAAACATTTTCTTAAAGACTATCTGATATTGCTCATTTCTTGTTCTCTGTGATTTTTAGCCAGGGTGTTTCTTCTCCAGTCCTCTTCCTAATGATTGATTGATTGATTAAATTTAGTGTTGATCAATGGCTTTTCTTGGCTTGCAGATATTACAACACTCCAAGCTACACTATCAATGGGTAATTGTATCCAAAAGAGGCCTAACAGCCTCCTGCTCCACACACTGAAATGGAGTAGTGAGTGCTCCTCTCTCTTACTGCCAGCAGTTTCAGTAAATGCTCTGTTCCACGTGACTTAGACGGTAGCTTTTTGTGTAGTTTGTAGCTGACATAAAAGTGGCAAATATAGACTATTCAAGGTACTATTAGTACAAAAGAACAGACAGAACACTGGAATCAAGCTAATAAGGTAAAACCCAAGAGATAAAGGCCTATATTTAGCACCAAATAAGCTTGCTCTTGTAATGTTATACACACACACACACACACACACACACACACACATATACACACACAACCTAACAATGGAATTCTGCATTGGTAAAGGCACAGAGTCACTCTTTTTGAGTGAAAAATCTAGTTTCAGTTTATTCAACCATATCTGGAATACTAGGTTCATTCTGTACAACGCAGTCCAGAAGGATCTCTGACAAACTGTAAGCAGTTAGAGGATGGCAGTCAGAGAATGGACAGTCTAGAAACCTTTTACAACAGGAGGCACAGTACAGAGAGAGGCTCTAGCTGCCCTGAGTATTAGGAGGCCTGCCTTGCTTAATAAAGGGTAGACTTGCTTTAATCTGTCCCACAAGACAGAACCAGTGCTATTCAACAGTGGAAGTCCTGCCTTGTGGGGCACTGAGTGTCCTGCATTTTCCTGAAGTTTCAAGCTATAACTCAATGGTCACTTACTTACATGTACTTACCTTTACTCATTACCAGGCACTAGTATAAATACACACACACACACACACACACACACACACAGTAAAATGGAACTGTAATATATAAATATACATGTGTTATATATTATATTAGAAAACTATTAGGGAAATATACACACACACATATACATATATATACACACATATATGTGTGTGTGTGTGTATATATGTATATATGTATATTAATTCTCACAACAACCCTATAAGTCAGGTATTATGATTATTTCCATTTTGGAGATGGGAGACCGAGGCTCAGGAGTTTGTTACCCAGGGTCATACAGCTAATTAGGGGCAGAGTTGAGATTTGCATCTAGGCATTCCAGTGCCATTTTGTCTCTAAAAGATGTTCTAGATGGGCTTTCTGTACAGATGTGCATTTAGCCTGGATGCACCCTAATTTTTCTTTCATCTCTATGTCTTTTTATAAAGATAGTCTTTGTTACAAAAAGCTAACAGTTAAAAATTCTGTAGATGGCTTCATATGCTTGGGATAACTTTTGTATATTTTTTTACTTTGGAGGTAGAGCACAAATAATATAAAAATTAGGGCATACAAATGATTTTTTTGGCAGTGATTGCACATCGAAAAGGTTTATTATATACCTCTTCTCCTTATTGATTCATAATAAGCCCTGAAGCTTTTTCTGAATTTCTGAGTTATTAGAGTTGCTCTGAATGATTCAGATGGGAGAACAGAAAGGTCATTAATATTTGATGAGCATTTTCTAGATGCCAGGAACTGTCTGTGGAGATTTATGTATATTATCTCACTTAATGCTTGCAATGAGCTAATGAGCTAGATATTATTTCTATTTTATAGATGAATAAGCCAAGGGTCAGAGGAATTACCTACCTAATACTACTGGGAAGCTGCAGAAAATACATTAGAACCCAGAGGCATTTGGTGCCAAAACATGCTTTTCCAGCTCTACCTATTGCTTCTCATTCATAAACACATAAAATACCCTGGGGAGTAGATATATTTGTTACCTCGTTAGCCCCTTTCTATACCAACAGGCTCACATCCTCTCTTCTCTCCTGAACTTCCAAGAAATGTTGGGGAAAATCACTGTTCCGAAAGTATGGCCATTCAGAGGGAAGAATTCTTAAATAAGGTTTGGATGTTTAATAAAGGTTTTTGCTTTTTTCTGTTACTATTTATTTTACTGTTGCCACCATCCACAGCCAAATTTCATGAAGCTCTCTAAATTCTAGGCATTCCATATTCATATATATTTTTTTTACTATATTTCCTTCTGACAGGAAGGCTATAAAGTAAATACTAATAGCCTCATTTTGCAGGTGAGTAACAAAGGCTCAGTGAAGGAAAATAACTTTCTCAAAGTTAGAAACTATGGAGTGATGGGAAAAAATTTGAACTCATGTCTACCTGACTCCAAAGTCCATGCTATTTTCACCACACAATGCTTTATTTAAAATAGCTGCAAGGAAGACCAATTTCAAAATACCATACGTGGCCAGAAAACTCGTTTTTTGTTTTTTGTTTTTTGTTTTTTTTTTATATGAGTGTCAGTACAAAGACCTCTCCCACTTGTGAAAGTAAACCCAGCCACTAATCAGTCATACTTGAAAGTCATAAAACACAACAGACTTTTGTGGGTTAATTTTGTATCTGAACTTTACTGAATTTGTTTTTAATTTTAATACTGTGTGTGTGTGTGTGTGTGTGTGTAGTCTTTAGAATTTTCTAATGTAAGGTCATATTATCCTCAAACAGAAAGAATTATATATTTATTATTTATTTGAATCCTTTTATTTCATTTTCTTGATTGCTCTGTCAAGGGTTTCACTATTATGTTGAATAGAAGCAGTGAGAATGGGTGGGTATCCTTGTCTTGTTTCTAATCTTAAGAGAAGAGCTTTCAGTTTTTCACCACTCAGTAAATTCTAAAATGTTAGAACAAATAAATGTATTTAGTAAAGTTTCAGAATGCAAAATCAACATTAAAAAATAAGTTGCATTTCTATGTACTGATAACAAACTATTCAAAAAGGAAATTAAGAAAACAATCACATTTATTATAAAGAATAAAATACTTAGGAATAAATTTAAACAAGTAGGTGAAAGACTTGTATATTGAAAACTATAAAACACTGAAGAAAGACATTAGAGAATAAACAAAGAAAGAATAGATCCCATGTTCATGGATTGGAATAATTAATATTGTTAAAATGTCCGTATAACCAGACATAATATAATACCAATCAAAATCCCAATGGCATTTTTATGAAATAGAAAAAAACAATTCTAAAATTAACATAAAACCACAAAATACCTAGAATAGCCAAAGTAATCTTGAGAAAAAAGAACAAATTATATGTCCTGATTTCAAAATATATTTCAAAGCTGCAGTAATCAAAACAGTATGATGGTGGAATGATAACAGACATAGACTAATGTAACAGAATAGAGAGCCCAGAAATAAATCTATGTAGAGATGGTCAAATGATCTTTGACAAAGGTGCCAAGGATAAACAATGGGGAAAGGATAGTCTCTTCAAAAAATGGTGTTGGGAAAACTGGATATCCACATGCAAAAAAAAAAAAAAAAAAAAATGAAATTAGTCCCCTATTTTACATTAAACACAAAATTCAACTCAAATTGAATTAAAGACTTAAACATAAGACCTAAAATTGTAAAATTCCTAGAAGAAAACATAGGAGAAATATTCCACAATATTGGTCATGGCAATGATTTCTTTGGATATGACACCAAAGGACAATTAAGAGAAAAAACAGTCAAGTGGAACTACATCAAATTAAATAGCTTCTGCACAGCAAGAGAAATACTTGACAGAAAGAAAAAGGTAACCTACAGAATGAGAGAAAATAGTTATAAACCATATACCTGATAAGGAGGTAATATCCAAAATATATAAGGAGCATCCACGTCTCAATAAAACAACAACAAAAAACAAATAACCTGATTTAAAAACAAATGGGCTAAGGACTTGAAAAAACATTTCTCCAAAGAAGACATAAAAATAAAAATGGCTAACAGTATATGACAAAACACTCAGCATGAGTAATCATCAGGGGAATGCAAATCAAAACCACAGTGAGATGTCACCTCACATGTGTTAGGATGGCCGTTATCAAACAAACAAGAGATAACGAGTGTTGGTGAGGAAGTGGAGAACCTGGAGGTCTTGTGGACTGCTGGTGAAAGTGTAAAATGGTGCCATCACTATGGCAACAGTATGGAGGTTCCTCGAAAAATTAAAAGTAGAATTTTTATATGATTCAGTGATCCCATTCCTAGGCATATATCCAAAATAATTAAAATTAGCATCTCAAAAAGATATCAGACCTACCATGTTTATTGCAACATTATTTATAATAGCAAGTTATGGAAACAATACAAATGTCCTTCGATAGACAAATGGATAAAATGTGGTATACACATACAATGGAAAGTTATTCAGGCTTTAAAAAGAAGGTAATCTTGACATTTGTGACACATGGATGAACCTAAATGACATTATACTAAGTATAATAATCCAGTCACAGAAAGACAATGCATGATATCACTTATAGGAAGTACTTAAAATTGTCAAACTTGTAGAAACAGAAAATAAAATGGTGATCACTAGGGACCAGGGAGAGGGAAAATGAAGGGTTGTTGTTCAACAGGTATAAAGTCACAGTTATGCAACATGAATTAGTTCTAGACATCTGCTGTACAGCATAGCACCTATAGTCTACGGTACCTTATTATATACGTAAATATGTGTTAATAGGTTAGCTCTCATGTTAAATGTTCTTACCATGCAAAAACAAAACAAAACCAAAAGGCCACAAGGAAACTTTTGGAGGAGATAGGTATATCTATTGACTATAGTAGTGATTTCCTAGGTATCAAATGTGTTCAAACTGAGCAAATTGTGTACATTAAATATGTACAGTATTTTGTATGTCAACTGTACATCAATAAATGTGTTTAAAACAAAACAAAACAAAAACAAAATTCGCCTGGGTTGGGGTGGGTCATTGGAAGAAGGAAAGAGGTGAAAACAAAGGTAGATGAGACAGTTCCAGTGATGCCCTAGGACCTAAGTCAGCGGTGGGTTCACAGGCATTCATTATATTTATTCTATAACTTGTTTGTAGTGTACATTTTTAGTAAATATTAAACATTGCATAATAATAAGTGAACATATAAAAAAAGGAAGTCATATTGTTGGATCTCAGTTTGGATTATGCCAGTTGTTTATCAGCCTGGCCACACCTCAGAACCACAGAAGAGAGAGTCAGACCTCCTGAATCAAAATCTTTGACTTAAGCTCCATTTAGACAGAGATATTTGTTTGATTAGTTTACTTCCATATTCTTGCATGTATGCCAATGCTTAAAACCTTTTGATAACTGTATGTTAAATGAATGAATGCATGAATAGAATTGAGAAATCTGTATTTGAGTAAAGCTTCTCATGTAATTCTGGTAGTTAGTCCACCGAACAGGACTGGCATCTTCTTCCACTTTCAATACACCAAGGACCCTTCCTCCTGACTAACCATTTGAGAAATGCCACACAAAAGCTCATTTGGCAGTTAAGAAACAAAGATGTGTACCATCACCTCAAAAGAAACCTTAAGAGAAAAAAAAAGAGATACACACCTTGACAGAGATAATGTGAAATAGGCAATGTGACAGTCTGAGAGCAGAGTCCTACCCAGCCTATGGCCTCAGGGTGGCTGAGGCCTGACAAGAGAGAGATAGTGGGACAGAGAGAGTTTCAAAGCCTAAACTGACAAGGGAAAACTCAGGACTCCTGAACGATCAGTCACCTCTTTCCCTTTCCAATCTGAGCTGACTCTACCCACCAATGCTTTTCTATGGGTCTCCCCTGTCTCTTGCCCCACCACTACCGGTGACACTTTTCCTGAAATGTCAACACTCTCTCTTTTCTTCCTAGAAACTCAGAAATGAGTGTTCAACCTTAGCAAGCCACCCTTAGGTACTGCTAAATGACTCCCTCATGTGAAAAAGACCCAAACTTCCTGTGTTTGCTATCTCACTGCTATCTAAAACTTAGTGGCTTGAAATAACATAATTCTTACCTCACAGTTTCTGTAGGTTAGGAATCTGAGAGCAAGTTAGCTGGGTAGTTCTAAACCAGGATCTCTCGTGAAGTCACAGCCAAGCAATGAATTGACGTCTGCAATCTCTGAGGGCTTAATTTGGGCTGAAGGAACTACTTCCAAACTCACATACATGACTCTTCAGTTCCTTATTGTCAAAGCCTCTCCACTTGGCCACCACTGTATGGTTTTCCCCAGAGCAAGTAGTCTGAGACACACACACACACACACACACACACACACACACACACACACACACATGCATGCACACATGTACACACACACACATATACGCACAACTTAAGATGGAAGGTTTTTTTTTAAAAAACTTAATCTTGAAAGTGACACACTATCTCTTCTGTTATATACTATTGATTACCTTAGACCAACATGGTAAATGTGGGAGGAGATTTTACAAGGGTGTGAATACCAGGAGGCACAGATCATTGGGAGCTTTCTTTGAGGTTGGCTACCACTTTTCATCAATGGGCTTTCATGTCCTATGGGCTTTTCGGTTAAAATGCAGGTGTTTCCAGAGAGGTTGGCATATTAACAAGCCATTAGCTGATTAACCAAGTAGCTGCCATTTTGAAAAGCAGAAAAATAGATGAGTAAGTTGTGTATGGAGGGGGAGCAGGAGGTATGAGAAAAATTTCTCTGTGCAGCTTTAGGAAGGTTAATGGGGAATGGTCTGCTATTTGTGGGAGCAAATCTTAGGACAGCATGATAATAAAGACACCCAAAAGCAGGATTCCTATTTAAGAGGAGGACATAGAGTGAGAGTGAGGAATAGAGAGACATCCCATTTACTTTCTTAGCTTTCTCATTGAGCCTTTGGTGCTTTGCATCCAAGGCGTCTGTGCAAAAATGGAAAAAACTCAGGTGCTGGGTCTCACTGCTGGTTAATTAAATGTTGCTTCCAAGGCAGCTGGTGGAGTATGTGCACTATGTACTATCTTCAGTTTTTCTTAAATTACACATTTTAATTAACCTCAGGCCCTTGCTGGGGCTTTGAAAGAATTTAATTGGCCTGCAGGGATTAGAACACACAACAGCCAGAAAAAGGCTACATCTCAGTTGTTTTCACTTTGAGGACTTATAAAATTGAAACTATTGTTTCATTTCATTCTTTGAAGCCCAGTGCTACATGTGGACTCCTATTTGGAACTGGCAGAAACATCTTTGAATGCTTAAGTGAGGGTGGCAGAAAGATATTTAAGCAGCAGTTACATGTGAGTATTTAATACTTGAATCTTTTATCAATCTTGTACCTTTGAGTTTACAATAAGAGTTGAACTCTTAATGGCTTGTTTTAGCTTTTTCCTTGAAGATGGGAAATATTTTGACCTGAGTTTATATTCAAACTTTCAGTCAGGAGGAAATCTTACCTTGAAATCAGGGCCATTTAAGAAATTTCCGGTTGTCTTCTGTTTTGTCAAACTAATGCTGATAATCACATCACAGTCAATGTGAATGTTTTATTTTCCATATGAAAAGCAACTCACAGATACTTATAGACAACTAATGACATACATAGATCAGGGCTTTGGGTAAACACTTGTATGTCTTCAGGATAAGATAATTCTCAAGATAAAGCTGTTAAGAGTGAGTGAATTCACCAAAGGAATGAGACAGAGAGAAGCAGAGGATCAGGAACCGATGTACTAAAAATCTAGAGGAAAAGAAACTAGCAAAAATGATTGAGAAGGAGGAGACTGAGATAAGAGGATGCCCAGGGAAGAGTAGTGAACATCAAAGAAGGTGTTTCACACTGAGGGTGGTCAATAATTTCAGTTACAGAAATACAAGGAAGAAAGAGAGAGAGAAAAGGCAACTAGGTATAATAAAAATAGGAAGTGGGAGTAACAGTTTTTCTGTGCTTCACTTTTATTTTGTATCAAAAGCTTATCACGGTCCTTTAACCTAGTATGTCAGTTATTTATTGCCGGATAGGAAACCAAACCAGTGGTTTAAAACTGTAACTTTGTATTTGGTCACAATACTGTGCATTGGCAATTTGGGCTTCATATTCTGTACCCAATTACAATGTGTGGATTTTTCCCCCCACACTACCAAGCAATTCTTTTACACTGCCTGAGTGTCCTATAATTCAACTCAATTCTGACACTATCTACCTAGAAATAAAATCAGGTCCCACAGGTAAAAGGCTCAGTTCTACAAGACTACCCCTCCCCAGCACCACTTCAGATGCCAATCACAAGTCCAGGTTACCATCTATGCTTCTGACAGACTGGCTATAGATTGGAGGTTCCAATTACTCCCTCCTTGGATTGGATCTCAGATAAACATTTTACTTACTAGATAACCTGTTTATTATAAAAGCATATAACTCAGAAATACCCAGATGGAAGAGGTGCATAGGGCAAGATATGGGAAAGAAGTGAGGAGTTTTCTGTACTCTCTGGGATGGCTCTCTCCCTGAATTTCTATGTGTTTACCAACCAGGAAGTTCTCCAAGCTCTGTACTTTTGGGTTTTTATAGAGGCTTCGTTTTGTAGACAGGACTGATTAAATCATTGGTCATTGGTGATTGAACTCATTCTTCAGCCCCTCTGCTCCTTGAAGGTCGAGGAGTGGGAAGGAAAGTTCCAATCCTCCAATTACATGGTTAGTTTACCTGGCAACCAACCTCCATCCTTAGGTTATCTAGGGCTTTCCAAAAGTTGCCTTATTAACATAACAAAGATACCTTTATTGCTTTCATCACTTAGTAAATTCCAAGGGTTCTAGGAGCTCTGTTCCAGAAATGAGGATAAGACTACACACACACACACACACACACACACACACACACACACACACCCCACATATTTATATATCACAATATTATAGGGCTTGACTCAGCTAGGAAATTCTCCTACTCCCCTAGTGTTGGCTGGGCTCATTCATGTTCTCACATAGTTGGCTGATCAGCTTGTGGCTGGTTGGTCCTAGATGACCTCATTCCCATGTCCAGTTGTTGGTATTAAATCTTGGTTAGGCCTCTTATTTTTTAGAACAGTAGATCAAGTTTCTTTACAATGATGGAGAAAGTTCCAAGAGGACAAAGTAGAAGGTGTAAGGCATATTCAGGCTTAGCTTTGAGAGTCAGTCACATATTATCACTTCACTACATTCTATTGGTCCAGAAAGTCACAAGGCCAGCCCACATTCAAATGATGGGGGCATCAATTCTACTACTTGACAGGAAGAGTGGTAAGTCACATTGCAAAGGGAAATGGACATATAGAGATGACAGTTGTGAGAAGCCCTTATTACAACAATCTATCATACACACCAGGATGAACAACCAGAAACTTATAAAAGGATCTGAGTTTTCTGACTACTATATCATGCACATTATTATTAACATTTGTTTACATGTCAGAATATTCCCTACAATGATATGTTGCCTCTATTCAATTAGGAAAAAGTTAATGTGTAAGTAAAGTAAAGGCGTAATGAATAAATAACCAAAGGAGCCTTGAACCTTCGTTTAAATGCAGATTCTTCCTTGACCCATAGCTACTACCTGCCTTTTCTCTTCCAGGGATACGACCTCTTTACCACTAGCAATTTTCTGAAATTTTAGTGGCTGAAACCGGGTTGGAACCAGACCTTTGAGCTTCTCTGCATCAGTCAGGTACTTTTTCTTAAGGTTATAGAGGAGACCATTCACTTTGCAAGATTTTGAGAATGAACCCATTGATCTATGAAGGGCCTCCTGTTAGTGGATTTGAGCTCTTCTCAAACCTCCATTCCCTTTATCTCTCTCCTTAATATTCCAAAGAAAGAATGTTATTGTTATGTGGATTACAATTGATTCAGAAGGATTTACTTGTCAATAATAACCTGGAAATTGAATATTAAACTGTCTTTCAGCACTGCTATAAAAAGTCAGATTCTGTCCTTGAGGAAAATTTGAAAATCAAAAACTGGGAGTAACACAGCTGAATAATAAGCCATAATAACAAGAGAAACAAAAGGTATATGCCAAGGAAATAAAGGGTCTGACACTATCCTTAGCTTCTGCTCTGAGCTAAGTGCCAAGGAAGGCAAGAAATCTACATGCTCTCACTTGGTTCCAGAGCTACCAGCAACATAGTTACTTTACCCCCAGTTTACAGATAAAAAAAAACTCTGCAGCTCAAAGAGGTTAATAGCTTGTCTAAAGTCCCATAGCAAATAATTGGTGCAGCCTGGATTTTGACTAAAGTTTGTCTGATTCCAATGTCCGCATTCTTTCTATTTCACTAGGATAATAAATTCATCTTCACAAATAGTAAAATCTCATAAAGAAAACCATATTCACCATGTCATACAGGGTTCCTTTGCTCCCTATTTCATGGTTTAATTCTTGTGTTCTATAAATTCTGGAATTCATGATGGTTTAAAGTACAAAGAATGTCATAATATTCTCGACTCTACAGATGTTTCCATTTTATTTGTACCTGGAGTGTTTATTTTCCTCCATTTTTATCAACTGGTGATCAGAGCAGAATAAACATGCAAATTCTGATCATTCCATTTGGTTACTGGTTAGCTACCTGGTAGAGAAAAAGACAAAAATAATCACTAAAGTAAATTTACATTGTGTTATCCCATCTACCGCTACTCTGGAAAAGAAATGGTCCACATGCCCTGACTACCTTACAGCCCCTCCTTGATTTTAAAAAGAATTCTCTTTAAAGAAAACAGCATAAAAATCTGGGGAATTTGATTCATATAAATATGAAAATCTCAAAATTTCTTTCCAAGGAAAAGAAAAGGTCATCTGAGGAAAATTTTAATTGATTTTGCTTACTCTTGCTAGCAGTTTGGGAAACTACCAAGGAATTATCTTTATTATTTTTGTGCCTTTGTTTAATCCTCATTCAGATGTCTGCTCAGGCTGCGCAATTGGTCCTTTGTTTTTTTTTAAAAAAAAAAAAAAAGTGAAGCATAAACCTGGGCAGCGATTTTGTTTCTAGTTCATAAAATTGCTTAGTTTCATTATAAATGCATTTGTGTCTCATTATAATTTATGTATCAGATATTCACACTAAATCTTTGCCCAGGTTCAATGTGAAAAAGAACAAGTCTTTGTATTTTTCTATCTTGTTATTTCTCCTGTGTCACTTGAATGGTTCTCACTGACTATGGATTGTGTTGAGAGAGAGGAGGTGTGCAATAATAATTAGAAATGGCATTCTATGGAGTACTTACCATTCACCCAGCTCTGTACCTTAATTCATTGAATACTTGCCACAAGCCTGTGGTCCAGATGTCATTTTTAACCCTATTTGACTAACAAGTGACTTCAGGGAAGTTAAGACTTTGGCCTAAGTTAAACAACTATTTATGATGGAATTGGAATTGGAAACTTGTTTTGCCTAGCAAAAATCAGTACTCTCAACTGATACACTTGCCTCTCTAGAGATTTCTGCAATAAAACTTTTTAATTTTGAAATAATAAGAGGTTCACATGCAATTATAAAAACTCATACAGAAATTATCCTATGTACTTTTTATCCACTTCCCCAATAATATCTTGGAAAGTATAATTCAGTATTATGACTAGAATATCAACATTGATAGAATGAAGATACCAAACAGTTCCATTACAAGGATCCCTCCTGCCACCCTATGTTAGCCACATTCACTTCTATCCCATCTTCATCCCTAACTCCTGGAAATTACTAATCTGTTCCCCATTTGCATAATTTTGTCATTTAAAGGAGGCTATATAAATTGAATCATTCTCTATGTAACTTATGGGGACTGACTTTTTAAACTCACAAAGAAAACGAAACTAGAATTCATTAGCAGAAGAAAAACTGGAAAATTCATGATTATGCGGCAATTAAACAACATATTCTTAACCAACCAATGGGTCAAAAAAATTCACAAAGAAAATTAGAAAGTATCTTGAGATAAATGAAAATGAAAACATGACATACCAAAACTTATGGGTGCTGTGGCACAGTACACAGAAAGTTTGTAGTAGTAAATATGTACAATAAAGTGAAGAAAGATATCAAGTCAACAACATAACTTTACACCTCAGTAAACTAGAAAAGGATGAACTAAATTCAATTTTAGTAGGAGGAATAAAATAACAAGAATTAGAGTAGAAAGAAATAAACTAGAAAGTTGAAAAATGATTGAAAAAATTCACAAAAATGAGGTTTTTTAAGAAAAAAATTAACAAAATTGATAAAACCTTTGTTAGATTCAGATAAAAAGGGAGAAGACTCAAATAACTAAAATCAGAAATGAAAGAAGGACATTACAACAGAGATTTTTATGCCATGGGTGAAAAAAAAAGAGATTATGAGAAACTATTATGAACAATTATATGCCAATAAATTAGATAACTTAGAAGAAATGGATAAATTTACAGAAATATACACCTACCAAGCCTGAATCATGAAGAAATAAAAAATCTGAACAGACTGAGAACCATAAAGAATTCTGAATAGGTAATCAAAAACCTCCCAACAAAGAAAAGCTCAGCATCAGATAGTTTCACTGGAGAATATTACCAAAAATTTAAAGAAGAATTAACACTAATCTTCTTCAAACTTCCAAAAATTTGGAAGGAAAGGAACACTTCCAAACTCGTTTTATGAAGTCAGCATTTCCCTGACCCTGATATCAAGGCCAGATAAAAATATTATAAGAAGAGAAAACTATAGACCAATATTCTTGATGAATATTAATGCAAAACTCAATAAAATAACTGAATTCAACAGTACATAAAAAGTATTCTACACCATGACAAAGTGGGACTTATTTCTGGAATGCAAGAATACTTCAACATACAAAAATATGTCAATGTAATACACCACATTAACATAACAAAGGACAAAAACACATGATCGTTTTACTTGATGCAGAAAAAATATTTGATAAAAGTCAACACACTTTCATGATAAAAAACACTCAACAAACTAGGAATGGAAGGAAACTGCCTCAATATAATAAAAGCCATATATGACAAGAACACAGATAACATAATATTCAGTAACACTGAAAGCTTTTCTTAAGATCAGGAGTAAGGCAAGGGACCACTTTTGCCACTTCCATCTAGATAGAACAGAAAGTCTTAACCAGAGACATTAGATGAGAAAAGTAAATAAAAGGCATTTACATTGAAAAGGAAAAAGTCAAATTATCTCTGCTGATGACATATTATATGTAGAAAACTCTAAAGATTCTACAAAAAACCCTGTTAGAATTAAATAAACAAATTAAGTACAGTTGCAAAATACAAAATCAACATGAAAAATCAAAATGCACCAACAATGAACAATCCAAAAAGGAAAGTAAGAAAACAATCCTATTTACAATAGCATTAAAAATGCTTATAAAAAAATTTAACTGAGATAAAAGACTCATATGCTGAAAACTGAAAAACACTGTTGGAAAAAATTTTTTAAAATGCAACTAAATGGAAAGGCATCCTATGATATGTATTGAAACACTTAACATTGTAAAAATTTCTATATTACTCAAAGCAGTCTATAGATTCAATGCAATTTCTATCGAAATCTTAACGACAATGTTTTACAGAAAGCCAAAACAATCTCAAAGAAACAATTTGGAGGTCTCACATTTCCTTATTTTAAAACATAGTACAACGCTATAGACTGGCATACATATAGACCAATGAAACAGAATAGAGAGCCCTAAAACAAACCCTCGTGCATATGGTCCAATTATCTTCAACAAGGGTACTACAACTACACAATGAGGAAGAGATAGTGTCTTCAACAAACTGATCATTTTGTTGATAAAACCAGATGTCTACATGAAAAAGAATGAAGTTGTATCTTTACACCGTATACAAAAATTAGCTCACTTCTGGTCAAGATGGCAGAGGAGAAAAATGAATACACGAATATTTCATGAATATTCCTTCCATGAATACATGGAATTTACAACTAAACTATAGAACAACCACCTGTGAGAACCACACGAAGTCTAGTTGAACAAAACTCTTATAACTTGATATATAAAGAAGAAGCCACATGAGACTAGTAAGAGGGGTGCTGATGAGAAACAGGCTTGTCCCACACCCACAGCAGGCAGTTAAGAATCAGGAGGGATATCTGGGCTTCACAGGTCCCACACTGGGCTGCACAGCCTGGAGCACTAATGCTGGGAGGAGGGATCTCCACAATATCTGGCAATGAAAATCAGCCAGGACTTCATGAGGATGAGACAGAGTGCTGCTCAAAACCCAGACATTCTCTTAAAGGGCCCAAGCACAGACTCATGTACAAACACGCTCTAAACTCCAGCAAAGGAAAAGCAGCTCAAAAAGCACCAGGGACACATGAAAAGAAACTGAACTGTCTGGCTTCAAGGTGAGGGCTGGAAGGGCAGCTCTCTCCAGGACTGAAGTGCTGGCAGAAGTCATTGTTCCTTTGTTGAGCCTTCTCTTCATACAGCTGGCAGGCACAAGCAGGCACCATATCTGATTCTCCATTAACCTTGTTAGCACTGCTCTCATCCCACCCAACTCACATGCCCATTCCGAATCTCTTTCAGCGGCTCTTCCACACAAGCAGATGGCTGAGGCTCATGCTGCAGAATCCCCCACCATCTCTGTCACATCCACAAACCCCATATAAACAGAGGCTGGCATCAGAATGCCCTGTACCCTATGCCAAAAGGCTACAAACCTAGAACAAGTGGCAGCCAGCCTTTTTTCACAGCACAGCTTTTTCCAGAGGTCTCCAAGCCCAGCACAAGTGGCAACCATCTGCAGATCATTATGTAGCTCACACCAGATGACCCTGGGCTGGGAACAGGCTGCAGCTGAACTTGGCCTTCACTGGAGACCTTCCCAAGAGGCCCCAGAACCAATACATTCTGTAGTCACCTTCAGACCGCACCAGAGCACCCCCAGATTAGCTCCACAAATGACATCCACAGAGGGTGGACTTGGCAGGCACTAGAATCCTGCTAAAGTGAATCCTACTTCATGGGGTGAGCCCCCACGCAGCAGCTTGTCAGCTATAGTCATGACCAATTCTCATAGCCAATCAGACTGAGAGTCAATTCCACCCACTAACATGCCAGCAGAAATCAAAGCTCAACTACAACAGAGGGCAAACACAACTCACAAATTGGCACTCCTAGAGCACCCAGCTCAGTTGACTGGGAAGACTGTGCCACTTGGTCCCATAATGAACCTATTATATAAGGTCTCTCTGCCATGATTAAAAGACATAGCAGATCTATCTAATACATAGAAATGAACACTGAGAGGCAGTCAAAATGAGGGGACAAAGAAACATGTCTCAAATGAAAGAAGAGAGTAAACACCAGAAAAAGAACTAAACAACGTGAAGACAAGCAATCTACTAGAGTTCGAAACTAAGGTTGTAAAAATATTCGGTAAAGTTAGTGGAAGAATAGATGAACTCAGTAAGAACATACACAAAGAGACAAAATCCATAAAAAAGAACCAGTCAGAAATGAAGAATATAATAACTGAAATGAAGAATACATTAGATGGAATCAATAGCAGATTAGATGAAACAGAGGATCAAATCAGTGATTTGAAGACAACATAGTAGAAAACATCTAATCAGAACAGCAACAAGAAAAAAAGAATTTTAAAAAATGAGGATAGTTTATGGGCAACAACAGTTTAGGACAACAACAAATATAACAATATTCACATCATACGGGTACCATAAGGAGAAGAGAAAATTGACTTAAAGAACTAATGCTGGAAAACCTTCCTAACCTGGTGAAGGAAATAGACACACACGTGCGGGAAATACAGGGAGTCCCAAATAAGATGAACCCAAACAGGCCCACACCAAAACACATCATAATAAAAATGCCAAAGGTTAAAGACAGAGAGAGAATTTTAAAAACAACAAGAGGAAAGCAGTTTTCTACAAGGAAATTCCCATAAGACTGTCAGCTGATTTCTCAACAGAAACTTTGCAAGCCAGAAGGGATTAGCGGAGTATATTCAATGTGGTGAAAAGCAAGGACCTACAATCAAGATTACTCTGTCCAGCAGGGTGACTATTTAGTATCAAAGGAAAGATACAGTTTCCCAGACAAGAAGAAGCTAAAGGAGTTCGTCACCACCAGTATTACAAAAAATGTTAAACGGTTTTGTTGAAAACAAGAAAAAGAAAAAGGAGGAGAAAGAAGGGCAGGGGTAGAAGAAAGATAAAATTATGAATAATAAAATGACAATAATTATATACCTATCAATAATTGCTTTAAATGTAAATGAACTAAATTCTCCAATCAAAAGACATAAGGTGGCTGAATGGATAAGAGAACAAGATCTGCACATATGCTGCCAACGAGAGAACCACTTCAGACTGAAAGTTAAGGGATGGGAAAAGATAGTTTATACAAATGGAAATTTTTAAAAAGCTGTAGTATCAATACTTAGACAAAATAGACTTTAAAACAAAGGCTATAACAAAAAACAAAGCAAGGTGTTTCATGATAAAGGGATCAGTCTAAGAAGAGGATATAACCTCATAAACATTTTTGTAGCTGCTGTAGTAATACCTAAATATTTGAAGCGAATATTGATAAACATAAAAGGAGATATCAACAGTAAGATAGTCATAGCAGACTTTAACACTTTATTTACATCAATGGATAGATCATCCAGACAGAAAATCAACAGGGAAACTGCAGCCTTAAGTGACACATTAGATCAGATGGATTTAATTTGATATTTTTAGAACATTTATAACATGCCTAGAAATATACACTTTTCCAAGAATGAATCGAGAAGAAATATAAAATATAACAGACCAATAACTGATAATGAATTTGAATCTGTAAACAAAAATCTCTCAGCAAACAAAGGTTCTTGGCCAGATGGCTTCACAGGTGAATTTTATAAATATTCAAAAAATTAACACCTATCCTTCTCAAACTATTACAAAAAATTCAATAAGAGGGAGGCTTCCAAGTTCATCTATATAAGCGAACATTACCCTGATGCCAAAACTAAGAAAACTGAATTCAAAAATACTTTTAAAAAATCATATACCCTAATCAAGTGAGATTTATTTATTAAATGAATTAAAGGCCTAAGTTTAAGACCTAAAAAGATGAAATACCTAGAAGAAAACATAGTGGGAAAGCTTCATGACACTGGCCTTGGCATTGATTTTTTCCCCATTTTTGTTGATATATAATTGACAAACATAATTGTCAGTACAAATCTTCTGGTTGAATAGTTTATTAAGTTTAAAGCTCAGATGTTTTCTTTTTTTCTTTTTTTTTAAACAAAGACATTTACTTAATGTTAATTTTCTTCATCTTATTTTGAAGACTTTTTCAATAAGGAACATTGCAATGTTTTAGGACTGTTTTTCGTTTTCTTTTTTTTTTTCAGCTTTATTGAGGTGTAATTGACAAATAAAATTGTAAGATATTTTAAAGTGTGCGACACAATGATTCGATACAGGTATATATGAATTTCTACAATTCAGTTGATTAACACATCCATCACCTCATATATTTACCCTTTTTTTCTTTTTGTAATACCTAAGTTCTACTCTCTTAGCAAATTTTAATTATACAATACATTCTTATCAACTATAATCATTATGTTTTACATTAGATCCTCAGTCCTTATTTGTCTTATGAGTGAAAGTTTGAACCCTTTACTGCCTCTCTTTATTTCCCCCATCCCCAGTCCCTGACAACTACTTTTCTACTCTCTATTTCTGAGTTCAACTTGTTTTTTTCTTTTTAGATTCCACATATAGGTAATACCATGCAGTATTTGTCTTCTTGCATTAATTAACATTTTCATAAATTCAGAAATTTTTACATACTTCTGTGTACTATCAAGATGTTTGGAAGTCTACATAAAAGTAGAAATTTGTTCTGTCAGGAACTTTATAACTTATTAACCCAAATCCCCCACCCCGTAACTCAAATCATATTGTCATAAGTTTCCCTGCCTGTTAGCTTCGTGGCCTCCCATTATCTCCCCAATAACTTTCTGGCACTGCATCAAACCAGGCTGGTAAACAAAGCCCTGTGATTGGGCAAAAACGTAAGTAGTTTTAACAATGGCTTGCTAGAGATCATATATCTGCCGTCAGCATCTTCCTCACAGTGTTGCAGCAATAAGAATTCGTCTAGGCAATGGGCCTGCTGTGGCTCCTCTCAGCAGAATCTTCACTTTCCTTCATTGCTAAGGTAGGCCTCACCTTTGTCATCCTAAATTGGGTGCAATTCTGTTTGAATGGAGAAGCACTCATTCCAGGTCTATAAATCCATGATGTTTCTACTTATCAAATAGAAGCACAATAATTCAAAAAAATGTTTTCCTACAGTGATCCTTGAGATGTCTTTGCAGTTTAGCAGTTTCAGTAATTACCAGGCAGTGATCACTAATTTCCCCCTTTATCAATAGAGCTATTACACTCAAAATCATTTGCTTTAAGAAGTAAAATGAATGACAACCATCCTCCCCCTTCTGCTTTCTTTCCTCTTTTTTATGTTTAGCTAACATTGAGTAAGAGCTAGACAATGGAGTGACAGAGAAACAGTCTTGGGTAATAAAATGGGGCCAATACTATTTGTGCTTTTAAGAATTTACATTATTTAATAAGAGATGTCCACAAAATAAGAAATAAAAAAGCAAAACTTCAGTGTCATAAAATTGATGAGTCTGTCTCCTAATACAAGGTAGATCCACAGATGCTTTACTGTGTCTTCTCTCTTATTCTCCCAACAATAGTACTGCAAAGTAGACTTATTTTGCAGCTAAGAAACCTAAGTTATTGTGGCCATAATTTCATAACTAATAATTGTAAGAACTGAGGTTTAAAACTAGACGTGTCTAATTCCAAAGCCTGGGTGATTTTCACTATGCTGTGCCACCTTGATACTAAGTTTAGAGAAGGAGGAGATATCTATTTGTTGGTTTGATTAAAAAAGTGTTCATGGAAGGGGTAACCTATGAGCTGGGCCCTGAAAAGATGGCCGGGGTTCTTGGTAGATGGATGAAGCTAGATAAAGGGAGTGGAGACCATCAGAGGGTATTTTAGCAGTAGAAAAAGACAGAATTCTGGATAAGGCATACAAATTTGTCTTCTAGTTGAACCATGTGATTCTTTTTGCTATCGAAACCTTTTTGTGAGTCAGCAAAGGAAAGGTGATTTGAGATAAACATATATAGAGAGCTATGAATGCCAGTCTAAGAAGTTTGTACTTTATTCAATGCTCAATCTCAAGTAGGAGTTTTTGTATGTTGTTACGTTAATAGCCCTGAGCCAATCATGACTTCTGGAATTTCATGACTTTGTGTGAATTTCTCTCCCACGAAGATTCTAGGTTTGGTGTTGTGACTTGCCATGTGACTTTGACCAGTGGAATATCAATAAAATAATGCAAGCAGAGGTTTAATATGTACCTGAGTTTTGGAGTTTGCTCTTTTGGAAGGCTGTTGCCTCTGTGTAAGAAACATGGGAAGGTCATGTGAAAGAGAACCGAGGCACCCAGACCTAATTGAATAAGGCCATTGTAGCCTATCTACCACTAGTCAAGTCACCATATGTGATCCCAGGCAAGATCAGCTGAACTGTGACTGAGCCCGGTCCAAATTGCAGAATCATGAGCCAGTTAGTCATTTTTGTTTTAAGTCTCTAAGTTTTGGAATAGTTTGTTAAACAGTAATAGATAACTTATTCACAGGCATGAAAACTAATTGAGTGCAGAGCTGTATTTCCTGTGTCTAGATAGGTAACTTCGTGGCTGAATCAATCCTCTGCAGCAACAAGAGCAGAGCTACAGTTACCTGGAAAAAGTAGGAACACTTACACAGAGTCAGTGATTGTCTATGAGGGAGGGATGTACAGAGAGAGATCTCCTAACAAGTCCTTGAATTATAAAGGTGGGTCACTTAGAGAAAAACTTACCTTGCCCCAAACAATACATTGTTGGCTCATTCAAAATCCCTATCAGTTCTATGATCACTCAGATATTGTTGAGCTTTTACCTTGCATATTATATCTTAATTTAAAAAATACATTTTCATTGAGAGAATGTAGCATTAAAATGAGAAACTTTACGATCCATTTCGTTTTGCTCCTTGCAGTCTGGTTAACAATCCATTTTAATAAGCAAGTTGACTGTGGAACTACTGTCCACTTATGTAAATGAGAAAGTACACTTATCTTTATTCTTCACTGTGATTACCTTTTACTTATTTTTGAAAGCTTCTTGGATTTCAGCTCATTGTTCAATTGGGAATCATATCTGTTCTATTCAGAGCAGTATTTTAATTTTCAGATTCTGAGCTGACAGTATTTCTGATTCATTTTGCTCTGCCTTTTTGCTTTGCTTTTACTGAATGTAATTTCTGCCACTTTTTTTTTCCTGTGCCTGCTAGAAATTACTTTAACTATGAAGTCCTTGTCTTTCCTCTCTCCTCTTTTGCTTCCTACTCTAACTTCCAATAGAAAACATCTCTTGAACATGGATAAAATGGGAATTTTGTGGGGTAAAATTTTGCTTTATAATACTGTTATTTTCATGCATGATTACCTTGAGGCTTCAGTAATGGATACATTTTATGAGCCAAAAAAATTACAAACCAGATGAAATTACCAACATCTGCTAGGACTATGAAGTGATGAGAGAACATTATCTTCCGTGATGTTTTCAAAATAACTTGGTATCCAGAACCATACAACATGTGTCAAGAATGACTCCTTGAAATAGAATGGAGAAGGAGCTTGAAAATGAATACATACCGCATAGTGTAAAATTGTGTGCTAACTCCCTTTTAAAAAATACCGTGAATCATGTTCCAAACCAGTGGTTTTCAAATGTCATCTAATCTTTCTTTCACAGTAATCATGACCTGCTCTGTCCTTCATTTGCCCTCACTGTCTCTCAGTCAGATGTGATCTATTCTCCTAGAATTCCAACACATCCAAAGATGACAGGTGTGCATGCGTGTGTGTGTGTGTGTAGGAGTCTACAAGTAAGTTTCCAAAAACTCCATGATCTGCTCTGTTCATGTGAAGTAGGGCTTTCTAATATCAGTCTGAACTCCTACTTATCAGGAGTATGAAACTGGGAGACATTGTGTGTTAAACCAGCATCTTATACTGAAACAAAATCAAGTTCCTAATCTGTGATACTAAGTGCACTTAATTCTACATATGCATATACTTGCACTCTGAACCACATAAGCCAACTGGAATTATGGTGAATTTATTTTAATCAGCTATCTGTCTTTTAATTATGCATAGAAGTGTATAAAACAACCTGTGTCATGGAAATTAGCCCATATAAAAGTGAACTTAGGTGGGAGGATTTCAATTGCCAATGGTGTATATGGCTATTGGTATTATTATCTCAAATCTCATTCTGTAGCTTAGCTGCTCTGTACACTTGGGATGTTTCTATTTCACTCTTCTTTAGTCAAGGCGATCTTATTTTTAAGGAGTAGAGGCCTAGTCGGATCAGATCAAGTAAAGGTAGGAGGGCATTACCAACCTATGGAGCTCACATAGGATCTGAGGGTTGGAACCACCATAACTAGGCCATGGAGAAACAAAAGTCACCAGAAATCAAAGTTGCTTTCTCCATTATACAGAGCCTGATGATCTACCTTCTCTGACATACTCTCTATTCTCCTTTATTTAGATATTCATTTTATCCTATTTATCAGCTTCCCAGTGACCTCTTAAGACATTCTCTAATCTTCATAACCTTCCTACTCTAACATTCACCATTGACTAACAGCATATCTATATTCTAGCTTAAAATACTAAGAGAGGGAATCTTATGGGACCAGTTCTTCTATATAAGCTGAAGTAGTCAGGCTGTGAACTGGTGGCCTTTGGTTGGGATATCTATTTGGATCTGACCAGTTATAACCTAGGACAGGGTAGAAGTGCATAGTGCATAGCACTGAACTTTTAGGAAACGCATGAAGAGCAAGCCCACAAGACATATGTATTAAGTTCCCACCATGGGAGAAGAAGAGGAGTGTTAAGTCAACAGAGAAAAAATTACCATAATTATGCTATAAACACCACAAAAAGCAGTAGTCCTAAGAGCTTTCCATGTTGAAATGATATAGGTGCACCAAACGTTACAATGAGCAAAGTTCACCTTTTTTCACTCAAGAAATAATTAAAATTTCAGTGGTTTAAAATGAATGTTTTTTATTTATTATGCATATCCTGCATGCGTCAGAGGGCAGAAGAAAGAATTATAGCTAGAAGTTAGGCAGAAGTAAATTTTATAGAAAAGCATTATATAGAAAAAAATTCTCACATTTAGAGCATTTTACAAACTAGATGAACTGTCTCATGTTAGTAGTAAGCTACCTGTCACTGGAAGTGTTCACATTCCAACACTGAGGGGGCATCTTTGATTGATATTTCAATTATCTGACTGTAACTTTGATCTAACCAACCTTTTAAAGAACAAATGATTGATAAAGAGTTGATGCTTAACACTAAAGTGATGATAAAACTAAAACTGTTAATTTTTCCTTGATGTTGTTCAGTGTAGTAGGTGAGCTAAATCATTCTCTTGAACAGGGCAGCTCATTCTGGTTGTGGTACCAGAGGAGTTGGAGGTTTTAAGGCTAATAATCTGTAATAAACATTAGGGAATCTTACCTATATTTTATTTAGCAAAAATCCATCTCTTGTCCACACTGAAACCTCAGAACTGCCATCAACTGACAACACAGATAATCAGCATTTTAGATAGGTTTAAAAGATCTTGGTCTTGAAGTAGCCCCTATAAAGCATCCACTCAAAGTACAACTGACATATTATTGGTAAAAGAGACAGGCTAAGAAGTATCTATTAATTCCTCTAGGTTCTTTGAGTGTGATCCTTGTATAAAGTAAGACCACCAAGATGCTATATTCAAGGACTGCTATCTTAACTTCTCGCAGAACTACCATCACATCGAACTTTATGCCTTTGGATTTTTATTAAATTTTGATATAAAAAAGCTCTGTTTGAGGACTATTTCATGGTAACACACAAAATTGTTATTTTTCATTGGTGCCTACTCTATTGTTTACATTTTCTTACATGATGTAGAATAAAAAAACATTGTCCAGGAATTTAGTGCCAGGAAAATGTCTCCCCAGGGAAAATTGTGGGATTTTTTTAAACATAACTATATAATATTGCATTTAATCTTAGCCTTAACTACTATAATGCTAGGTGATAAAATAATTGTTTAATTGTAGTAATGATCTCATCCTAAATATGTATAAAATTATTCTTTCTCTCCTAAACTGTTTTATTAATCTTTGTTTTAAGTATATGTATTTAAATCATACAGCATTCTTTCTAGAAGCAGATCAAACTTAAATGAGTAAAAGTGAGGTAGTAAAGGAGACAGCTACCAAGTCAGTTAATAGTATAAGAAATTCCAAAGAATCTTTGATATTTGAAATATGAGTGTTTTTATGAGTCTGACCTAACTCCGTATTCCCTTGCTCTGCTGAATGTGACACAATAAATTACCAGCAACAAACTTCAAAGCGAGTGTAACTTAGGAGAAAACACTCTCATAATCCTTAGGGTTATTATTGATAACAGATAAATGTATTTATTTACCATTTAGAAAAAAATTTCCTTTCGATAGAATGATAACTTTAAAATGCAATCTGTGATGCATTGCCAGGAAGGCTGAAGTTGCCAACTAAAGTAAATACCTCCTTTACCACAGTAAGAAATTTTATTCCACATCAGCTATTTTATTTATGCATTTATAACTACATGTTTAGTCTTGCCAGGTTTTGTACGTTAGTGTGAGCATTGACTCATCTTCTTGGGGGGAGGGGGTGAGAAGTAGGGAAGTGTATATGGTGGTACCTTAGACAGAGTCACCATATTTACTCTTTTTTTGACCCTGGAGCATAGCTATCCCCAGAAGAATAAACAAACAAAAAACAATAATAAAACACACGCACACACACACACACACACACACCTTTCAATAGTAGTGACCTTATATAAAATGGCATATTTTGCATCATACTCATAGTAGGAGTGATTACTTTTGATGCCTTGATCACTACTGTACCCTTGGTGCCTAAAATCTTCTATTCTCAATAAATATTATAATAGATGTACTGACTGAAGTACTGACGAAAATGCATATTTCAGTTTGCAAGAGCAGAAGCTGAATAAGGTGAAGCAGTGGTTTCAGATGAAGGGAGAACATGTTAAGTAATGGTGAAGGAATTTGTTTAGGTAATTAGGAAGAAGTGCCAACCAGGGGTAGGTTCTTTCTTGCAGAAAACTATTCATCATCTAATTTTTATATATCACAAGAATAGGTCCCCATTTATCAGGTGTAATCACACATACATAGCTTTAATTGCAGGGGTGGTAACTTAGAAAACACTAGTATATTGTCTGTAGCTTTTAGGAAATTAAAGTCATTAAAATGTGCGCTGATTAACTTCATTTGTGAGACTAGGAGATCTGTCATAACTCTTCCTTTCACCCTCTCCATCAATTTAAAAACAAGAATACTACGGTGGTTTTTTGTTTGTTTGCTTGCTTCTTTGTTTATTTGTTTTGAATAGGTAGAGATTCTGCTGCTGATAATTTCCACCCCCCTAATTCTTGGTTTGGGATTATTATTTAGGGCCTGGAAAAACTTAGCCTCAGCTACATTTCCTACCTGAATTTTCTAGATAATGACTTTGGGGAGGGGGCATTATTCAGCCTCAAGTGCTGTCTTCTGAGCAGTTTAGTGGGTCTAGTTCTTCTAAAATGTGAAAAATCTGGCTTCTTGACCCAGATTTCTTCCTTAAGAGGCATGTGGTTTGATCCAACCACTTGTTATCTCTGAGACTTTCTTTACCTAGAGAGTACATAATGGTTAGAAGACCAAGTAAGCTAACATATGTGAAGCACACTGAGAATCAAAAAGAGTCATTACAGACAAAGTTGTAGCTACTGAGCAGTGTAGCCATATACCTGGTCACCTTAGAGATTCCAAGGAGGATATGGAGTGGGGATCTTGTCCACATGAAGGTTTGTGAGGGTGCAGTGATGCTTTCTCTTTGGGAAAAGAGGCAGAATATGATGCAATTTGGTGCACCACTGCCTGAATTGCTAACCTGTCAGTGAGAAGGGCAATTGTAGTCTTATTGCTTCTTCCCTAGGCTTGTAAATGTGAGAAAATTCTCTATTACTATGGACTAACCAGTATTGATCATCCAATTTTTCCTGCCATTCACTGTGAACCAATTAACAGCCTGAGACAAAACTAAATTAAGAGGAAGATAGATCAATGTTTCTCCAAAAGAAAAGATGGCGACAGCCTGTGAGAAGATCTGAGTTTCTAGGAATGACAGACCATTTTTTTTTCTTTTAGAGATTTTTATAGTTTATAAATACTTCTCAAAAGAAATGAGTTCCACAGAATGACTTCGTGGAGTTGTGATCACCTCCCACCACATCGTTCTTTCATGTTCCTTACTTCTACCAAAGTTGAATTGCACCTTCCCACGCTACAGTGTTTTCTGTGCACTTACTTTGCAACTTAAATAATGAATGATTCATGATTTAAGATGACAATTGTTCTTTGAGTGCAAATCTTATGAATAAGGGTGATAATTATCCAAAAGAATAGGCATAACAGAGCATACCAAGAGCACAGTATTCTGTTCATGCCATTTTCTGCCCTTTTTTAATTGTATTTTATATTTTGTCTGAATCACAATTTCTTTCTTTCGTTGGGATCTTTGAAAATTACTAAAAAACGTGGAAACCTCGGAAGATCCATGGAGGTCTAGGAGAGGTTTTCTATGTGAATACAAGAGAAAAATGTTGGGATTCAGCTGTAAGATAAATTTATGAAGAATAAAATTCTCTCAAACTATTGGATAAAAGTTTATTTCAAGACTATGCCTTACTTTAATCATTTTAAAAATCAAATTATGTATTCTTAGTGCACATAGAGTGTATTTTCTTTTATGTAAACCTAGCTCTTTCTACAAATGTTCATTGAAAACTGCCTGGTTTTGATGCAATGCCCTTCTTTCATTTACAAATTTCAGAAGACTGCAGGTTAGGCAGGCTATGGATACTCCTACTCCCTTGACATTCAGCAGGGTCAGCACCACTGCAAGACTTGCATGCTTTCTCCTGGAGATTCATTTGTAATGAGATGGAGTCACTTCTCAAGTTGGAGAAGCAGAGCACAAGTGTTGGTGTAAAAATGTAGGAAGTAGACTATTTGTTAGAAGGAAATCTGCTCTGCCTCCTCATACTGCTTTTCCCCAGACAAATGCAGATATGCTATTTTTTAAAACAGTTTTATGATCTCACAGACCACCTCCTTGCTGATCCCTTTTCCCAGTTTTCATTCTCTTTCTCTCCCTATCCATTTCTCCTTTTTCTCCTCTCATCTCTCCCTTTCTCTCTCTGTCTCTTTCTGCCTGCTCCCTCTCCCTCCACTATGCAACATAATATATTTCCTTTTACCAATATGGAGTATCTTGAAAGCTAAGGTGAAACCAAAATCTGGCTTGGAGCCCAGACATCACTTTTTGAAGTGACGGGTTCTGGTAATAGGGGAGGGTTTGCAATTATACAGATCATTGCTTCGACCTGGTGCAAAGTCAACCAGTCCACAATGCAAGAACAAAAAGGCTTAATTTCTGCAGCTTCCAGAAGGGCTTTGAACAGTGCCTCGGCATTTATTCACTGACCTGCCTGCTGTGCTAGCTAGCGGGTTTGCTCTTCTTTAGTGGAAGCCTCTTAATAAACAGCTCAGCTCATTTGCTGTTCCCCTTGTGATCTTTTGCCTCGTAAAGTAAAGATTAATGTTCTTATTACATGTGTCCCTTTCCTCACAATCTCCCCAAAATGATTTGCACAAATGTAAAAGAAAAAAAAAACCTCTTAATGGCACAAGATATTCTAAATATCTGATTAATTGTACCTTTCGCATCTTAGCATGAGCTTTGATAGCATTCAAAAAGGCACTTTCTAATCTTTCTTTGAAATGAAATGTCTCCTTGCAGGCTAGCTTTGCATGTGATCTGTGTAGAATATGATGGGGGGCAATGCTTTGTTTCAAAATATATTAAGGCTTTTTAATCACTTTCAAAGTAAAATGAGGGCAGGAACTCAAATTACATGAGTGTGTTTGTCACCCAGATAAGGAGAATGCATGCTCTATAATTAAACCCCTTATTATCATTCACTTTGACTTTCTCAATGCGACTTATCTTAAAGCATCTATGTTTTTTTTTAAGCTTTGGGGAATAAGAAATTTAAATGAGATGTGGGAGAGGAGGGGTGGGGGAGCTCTCCGGTGAGACAACTCCACATTTCTGGACTCAGCAGTCATGGGGGTGGGAGAGAGAGCTGCATTAGAGTCAAGAGAAAGGAATGAAAGCATCCTTCGAGCCACGAAGGAGAGGATAGCTTGGCAGCTTGCAAAGTCTTCAAAAGTCAAAATGGGAATTATTGAATCATTTGCAGTTTTAGGATTTACTTAGAAGTTATTTATGACCTGATGAAATGTATTTCTTTTTACTTCTTGTTTGGCAGCTTTTAAGACAGAAAAAAATTTTAAGAGAAGCTCTTAAATTGTCTTCATCATTCTATGTTGTCTACCCGTTCTTTATTCTATGTCTTCAGATTACAGATAATTGCACTTCGGCCTTGCAGCTGTGCCATGCTGGGTTTCTCTTCTCAGCAGTAACATTACTAGTAGACATGATTTACAAATTTTCCTGTCTTCCTTCCATCCCTCCTTTCTGCTTGCATTAGAGCACATCTGTGTCTTCCACATACTAGGACTTCTTCATCATCCTCAGCCTCACTTTTATCTCATGCCCAATGTACGCAACAACAAAGCAATTCAAAGGTGACTCAGGTGCATTGAGGCTTCAGATGATGTGCATTCTACCCCCAGCGTCTCTTTTTTTTAATTTAATTTCTGTGGCTGTGCTCATGAAGTCACCCATTGCTGTGGAATAGTTCAAGAGTGGGAAGTCAGGAAGAGCTTTATACCTTTGGTAACTGAGTCTTGATTTGGCAGAGATAAAAGTAAAACTAGAGGTCACTGGCTTTTACAGAGAGACATAAAAAAAGAGAAAAAAAACACTATAATTTCTAACTTGCCTCAAAAAAGGATAGATCTGTCCACATTCATCTTTTCAGGCAGGATATCATGATTAGTTAAATGTTAAGAGTACCTGCGGGTCAGGTACTCTTTTAGGTACTAAGAATATAAAGACTCTGTAAACAAGGGTAATGTGTATGTGTGACAAGACAGCATTCCTTTATTATATACGACGCACATTCTGTGAGGGAGAGATAGACAATGAATTAATAATATTTGGGTAATGCAGAGTGCCTTGAAGGTAATTAAATAGGGCAATATGAAAAATCATGTGTGCATGTCGGAGTTGTTGAAAAAGAGTGCTCAGGACGGCCTCTCTTGACCGTGGTAACATTTGAGTTGAATCCTCAACGATCGGGGAAAAAGCATGACCCACAGCATCGTTAGCATGGCTTGATGTCTGCACGTGTTTGACCTATTCGAAGGTCAAGTGGATATAAGATTTCCCACTTCCATGCGTACTTGTTGAGCACAGGTTGTGAACTGGTTCTGGTAAGAAATCACTGCTGATTCTAATAGCTCTTAGTGGTAAGTACTCCCGTAGACTAAAACATCCCAGTTCTATTACAGGCAGTTAAATTTTGAGTAGATGAAATGCTGGTGTTGGGATTGCACCAATACACTAAAGTGCCCACAGCATCCATTTTTAAACAAAGTTTAAATATCATTCTCTGTAAAGGGATGACATTTATAATACGTGTAGAAAAAAAACTAACACTAATCATCCTCTGTAAAGAAAACAAAAGCAAGTAAAAAATAGATAAGTGAACAAACAGATACATACAGAATATGACTGGATAGAGACTCCCAGGTGGCTTTAGGTAAATGTGATCAAACATTTTATATCTGTGTCTGATAATTTGGGTATCTGGATTCTTTGTAGGTTAGATTCTCTAATTAGTTGTTTTTGTTGTCACCTACTCTGCCTTACTCCTTGAGTGTAAGTATCTTTTTTTTTTTTTTTAATTGTGAGCTTATATTTCTAGAACTTTATCTGTGGTTTGTGTTTAAGTGAACATTCGTGTTTACTTCCACAAACCAGGGGTCACTTTAAATCAACCAATTTTTTCGGTAAAGGGCTAGAGATAAATATTTTAGGATTAGTGAGCTGTAGAGTCTCTGTCATGACTCCTCAATTGTGCCATTGTAGTGTGAAGGATCCATAGACAATATGTAAACAAATAAGCATGACCCCGCTCTGGTGAAATATTTTTGGACACTGACATTTAAATTTCATATACTTTTCATGTATCGCAAAATATTTTCTTCTTTTGATTTTCTTTTCACCATTTAAATATGTAAAAACCATTTTAGCTCATAGACTATACAAAAGTAGATGATGGACTGGATTTACCCATGAACCATAGTTTGCCAATTCCTGCTTTAAACTAATTTTTAGCATGTGGTTTTTTGAATCTTACAATCAATGTGAATTCTAGCTCTAAATTTGTGTGAGGGCAGAATTGTGGTCAGGATTTCAGAGCAATCATTTTCTTTTTTCCCCTTTTCCCAGAGTCAATGCCAAGACACATGAATATCCTACCACCTCTCTCTGTGAAGTTTTTATCCTTCTTTACCTACATAGACCTCCAAAGGCCTGGTTTGATACAGAGGTCCCTGATGTGGACTCCTGTGATACCCACAGATCAGATTGTCAGCTCATGGTCTGCTGAAGCCAAGGTCTAGGCCATTAGGATTGAAAGAGAACAAATGCTATTTTTTCACTTCTGGATGACGAATTCTGTTATCCCATTTCTAGATTTTAAATTTCTTTTTTATTCTGATCTCTAAGGACAACTATTACCTTCTAATCAGTGTAGCTAAGCATGTTTAAAAAATGTTTTTACACATTGCCCAGAATTTTTAGATGTTCCGTATACCTAAAAATATTGCTGAAAACAGAAGTATCTTTGGAATCTATGTCCTGTGTTTTTTCCAGTATTCCACTCTGGTATATGTTTCATACTACTTCAGGAGGTTGCTTGTGCTTAGGATACAACAAAGTTGTGGAAGAAAAGGGAACTTTTGGATAACTTATACATCCTAGAGGGGAAACATGGATAGAGACACCAAGAGATAGAGTGCTAAAGAAGTGAGAAACTTTTAGAGAAGAAAAAATTCCTGAAAAGTGGATGAGAACAAAGATGAAGTGATGAATACTAAAGTGGCTTAAGTTACTTTTCTACTGAAGGAGCCTTCAGAAGAAACTATAATATTTGCTTGCAAAAAGAGGAAAGGTAATTTGGCATCCGAAAATGGAGCAATAAATTGTCTGGAGGTAAGAAGGAAGGCAGCAAATTCAAGACATAGTAAGCTAATGTGTAGTGGAAATGGAGCAAGGGAATTTGGATACCTGCATAAAATGAGAACCATTTCATGTTTGCAAACAGGCAAGTGATATGAGGAAAGTTATGACTTAGGAAAGATTACTCTTGTAGTACAATGCAAAATGGTTTGGGTCCTAAATAAATTGGTTGCAAAGAAGACCAACTCAGAGAGTAACAAAATAATTGATATGTAAAACTTGAAGAATTTTGCCTATGACAGAGGTGGTGGAAGTGAAAGGAATGGGCAGAACTGAGAAACTCGGAAAAAGAAGCTCAGCAGAATGAGCTAATCAACTAGAAAAGGAACCAAAAGTAAGAAGTTTAAGGTGGCAGCGAGCACATAGATTCTAACATGAGTTCTAAAGTTTCTTTGAGTTCTGATTCAACGTCTAAAGGTATAATTTTAAAGTTCATTCTGTGGAGAATCAAGTAGATTCCAAGATACAAGAGTCTCAAAGTTTTCTGTTTGAGTTTTATATTAGTTTTTCCTTCCAAGTTGACTTAGTTGAGAGTACTTTTTTTTTTCCCAGAACATTTCTGTTTTTATGTCCTAGTATTGACAATGGCATGAGCAGGCTGCCTATGTCGCTTTTCATAGTAACACAATAGCCAAGCTTCCTTGAAAGCCTTTGTGACAGCTGAACCAGCTGATGGTCTGTACATTGCCTTCCCACCAGCACACTGATGGGTGAGTCAAAGGTGGCAGTTACTCACAGTGACACAGATCAGATGAGAAAAACTCATTTTGTATGAACCAAGGTCGAAAATTGAAAATGTTCCACCTTAACTGCTTTTCAGGCTTGACATAATTCAGAAGCTTTTCTTTCTGACAACATAATCAAGGTTAGTGGTGGGCTAAGTGTTTTGTTTTGCCTTCTTTATTATGAAGATGTAGTTGCAGTTTCTAAATGAATGGTCCCAAGAATAACCGTTTGGAGTAGCAATGTCATTTTTCAGAAGGAGGAAGAATAGCCTTCCCACCCTATGTTGTAGTACCTATCTGTGCCCTAGATGTCAGGTGCCTTTTCAGAGAGAATAATTAATTTATGAAGTAGATGCTTTTAGAGGTAGAGGTACAAACTGTGGCTAAATGTATAGTTAAGAATAGGCAAAAAATGAAAGGGGGGAGTTATACCAAAGTAGCGTTACTGCAGTGCAGTTAAAAACAACATGAAAACTTTGTTTTACCAGGGAATTGACCCCACACTTCATTCTGCTTCTGCTGAGACATTTTGGAAATGCCACCTTAGAGGAACAATCATTTCTTAACTTACTTCTTCATAGGAGTGTAGGAAGTACAATACAGAGGAAAGGAAACATATTTCTCTCTAGATCAAGAAGGCCCAGAATTTTGAGGGTAGAGCTCTAACAACTGAAAAAGTTGTTCAGCATGGTAAAAATGAATGAACTTTGGACTGGAAGTCAGGACCTTTGGTTCTAGTCTGGGTTCTGTCTCTAATTGTAATAGTTATCATTTATCAGGTGGTTGTTGTGTCAGATACTGGGCTAAGTGCTTTTCATACATTATCTCATTTGATCCTTTTCACATTTCCATTCTTATTTCTATTTTAATAGATGTGAAAGTTGATACCCAGAGAGGTTAAGTAGCTTGTGCAAGTTCCCACAACCGATAGGTATTGATGTTGGTAGCTAAACCAGACTGTATGACTGTAGAACTGGAGCTGTCAGTCATTGCTTGCCCAAAGAGTATTGGGCCTTGGAAGATTCATTCAATACCTTGAATTATCATTAATATTAGAAAATAAGGAAATTAACCTTAAGGATTCATAAGGTTGCTTCCTACTTCAAGACCTTATCCAACTCTGTCTTCTGAAGGATAGAGTATAAAGAGGTGACATGACATAAAAGATTAAGGATACTAGCTTTCTTTTTTAGGTAAAAGCCAGCAGCATTAGAGATCGGGCAAATTTCTTTTGAGAAAAAGAAAATAACATCAACAACAACTGAGTAGTTAAGTCCTAGGAGAATCTTGGGAAGATTTCTAAAATGTTGAATGTTGATATGTTTTGGAAACAGAAGCGTGAATCTTACTTTTGGAGAAGTGACTCATGAGGAATAAAAACACATTATGTGGTTTCCTTTCCCTCCTTAATAATTGGATTCTCAGAAGATGTGCAAAAATACGGGAATTCCTTTTTGAGAGATTTCGTCGCAATCTGTCTCAGTTCTGGGATCTTCAGCTTTCTGAAATCCTTTCATCTTATTTTGAGGTGGATTATTAAGTATTTTCTTCTCCATACTGATATGAAAACCAACCCCAAAATCATTAAGGCCTGTAAACAGGAAAACTCAGAATCAAGTGAAAATTCAGTTGTACCTCTCTAAACATGGCAGCGATCTCGACATGTGCTCAGTTAATCTTTATAGCATTTAAAGTCATTTTAGTCCTGAAGAAGTGCTGTGGGCAGGTATGCCATTTATGTTTTCTTTCTCCACCCTTCCTTCTATCTTCCTCATTTTTTTTTTTTTTTTTTTTTTTTTGGTCATAGACAATGTCATTGCCCTTTAAATGCAAAACTAGATAAGGTAATGTTATCAGTCAACCTGATTACAGGTATCTTCCACTTCTATTTCATCTTCTAATAGTGATATAAATATGACTTGTCCATTCCAAAATGTTTCCATTCAAATTTTATCATTTGCATGATTTTTAAAAACATTCCAGGCAATAGAGTTATTCTAGTGAGCCAATGGCTAATAGCGTAAAGGGTAATTACAATTTAGCCAATATGAAAGATTCTTTAGAAGGAGATGACCTTTGTGCTCTTAGTAACTGCAGTTTAGGACCCAAGCAGCTGCTGTGATGCATGAAAAACATCTTAGTTCATTAAGATCAAAAGAGCTAGTCACTTGTTCACAGGGCTAATTTCTGCAGCTGAAAAAGCATTTCCACCACTTAACTTTTTAAGGTCCTCTGCTTGAATTGTTAACCTTCAAATGAGCTTTCTCTAGGGATTTCATTGATGATGCAGTCACTTGTCTCAAAATTCAATTGCCTGATCTTTATTGAACTTGATGTGCAAACATTTAAATGATAATTGAAACACTAATTAAATACGGTGTCTGGGCACTAGAGTCAGGAATTCAGAAAGGTTGACTTACTGTTGGCAATATTAAGAGTCAAAAGCTCAATGGGCTGCTAGTTTTCAGCAGGAGCAGTTTAGATCAGGTTTGGGTTGCCCAGATGTCTACTGATAATGTGAAAATCACTCCTAGTTGTGCCATTAAGCACAACACAGGGGATACGGCTTGTAATCCTGACCACTCATCAAAAAGATTTACCATGAGTATTAATGACTTAATCTAGTCATGAGTGTCAATTCATACTGGGGTACAGAAGACAGTGAAATCTTATTATTGGGTCAGGCCATTGTTTGGAGTTTTATTTCTTTAATTTTCTTTCTTTGGTGTCCAGGGTTCTACATTTTCGTTTTGAATTTAGAAATGTTGGATCTGTACCTGTTCACTTTCTTTTCAATCAGTGGCTTAAAGCAGGGGTTCTCCCCCCTGACTACATATAGAAGTCAATTAGAAAATACAGATGCCAGGGCTGCATTTGATGCCAATTGTATCAGAATCTGACAAGGCCCAGGCATTTGTATTTTAAAGTAGGTCTGTAGGTGATATTAATGTGCAGTCAGGGTTAAGAACCACTGTACTGAATGTAAGTGCCCTTAGGGCAAAGATCATATCTATTTCATTCAGCCTCATATTTCTACCATGTAGCACAGGGCTTGACACATAATAGATATTTGATAAATATTTTTGAATATATGTACTCTGTAAGAATCCTGGGTAGAGCTGAACTGGCTGGGGCCTCCATGAGGGTTGCAGAGTATACCAGGTAAATTAAAAAGTCAGGCAGTGTATTTCTACCCTGATTCTTCATAACATGATTGCTTCCTAACATGAGAAAACAATGATCCTGAAGCAAACCCTGGGAACTTGAATGCCTTCCAAGCTGCAGTCCTTCTCTCACTCCCCACCAGTCACACTCCCTTCCTATGATTTCTGTGATGGTTCCCTCTTTGTTTTCTCATTGCACTCCAATTTCTTTCTGGCACTGGCACTTTGCCCTGAATCTAACCCTGCACAGGACAAGTCCCCAGTCACTGGGAGTACTGCCCTCAGGCACTCCTCAGCTAGCTATCAACCTCTTATCAGTAAGAGAATTGCTTTACCCGAGGTCATGTCTCCTTTTGGGGAAGCCTGTATCTGTTAACTGTGAGAGTGTAAAGGCTCACACACTGCCCCAACTCAGGGCAACTCTGATGGACTATCTCTGCTCCAGAGCTCCTGTGGGATAAGCTGAAGTCTTGGTTGGGTCTGTGTCATAGCTCAGCTTCTTCCTCTCCCAGCCCTTCTTCTTCCCCCTTTCTCCATAGGTATTGATAAGAACATTTCCTAATAAACTCCTTCACTCTAATCTTTGTATCAGAGTGTGCTTACCAAGCATCCAATGACAAGAGCATGAATTACTCGACCTCCACTATCCATGCCTCCTCAGACTAAATCTAGGCTGCTCACAAATCTGTTTGCCATGTGTCATACACTGAAGCAACAATGATCAAGACAGACAAAATTCCTGCCCTCAGCTTATGTTCTGGTGTGTGAAACGAGCAATAAATAAACAAATATATAAAGCTGGGTGATGATGAAAGCCATTTGGAAAAATAAAGCAGGGCAGGAGGACGGAGCGTGAGGGAGATGAGGTGGGATGGGAACGGTGGTGTGCTGAGGCTGTCTCTTGCTGGTTCATGGGAACCAACTGTTAATTTTCCAAGAATGTTGAAAGCCAATTGTTAAGAAGAGCTATTATTAAAAATTAAATTATATGAACTTAAAATTAAATCATTAGAAACAAAAGCAAAAATACTCAAAACTCAGCACTTTCTCAGTTTACTGCATTTTGCTACCATACATGATCTTGTAGTTATTTACATCTATTATATCTGTGCTATATCGTGGTGCACTACTGCACATCTCTTCCTAATTATACATTCAGTAACATCAATGACTTTGAACTATACTCATTCATTTGCAACTGTAGGTTGGCTATGGATACAAGAGTATGGTAAAAATCAACAAAAGCACTCTAAGGGAATCAATCAATTATATGTAATTTATGATAATAATGAATTTGTTATTTTTATTTCTAAATTCTGTGAAATATATGTTTTATATCAGTAAAATTTACAATAAACAGATATCCATATATACATGCATACATATTCCCCACGGTGATGAAGTCCCCTAACCAGTGATGTTCTGCTAAATGTTATAAACATGTTGTAAACATGCAGAACATCATGCAGTGGTTAGGGGACTTCATTTCAGGTATCTTAGGGAAGAAATGTAACATCTGAGCTGATACCTGATTGACTCCAGGGAGCTTGTGTTTAATACACCTTGTGAGAAAATAATGCTGCCCTAAATCCTTTGTGTTCTCATTTCTTATTCTCAGATGATGGTTTCTAAACAATTTTGTTAGCATTTTACTCGTATGGATGATTTATCTCCCTCAACCTCTATTGACTTCTTTTAGGATTTTGAAAACTTCTGTTAGGTCACAGCTCAAGGTCTTATCTTTCCCAGTGAGGAGAAACTCAACTTGCTTGCTTCATTATCATTTACATTCCGATGGCACTTTTTGTTTGTAATTGCTTAGCCGTAAATATATTTAGTCATCCTTAATTGTTTATATGGTAATTACAAGTATTTTTAAAATAAATAATCACTCTTAATTACAAATTTTATCTCTTCTAAAGGTTTGAGTACCTGAGAATTGAACTAATTTTTGTTAGTGACAGCTAAAGTATATTGTAGGTACCAAAGTGAAGGAATTATTATAAAACAGGCATAGAATAGGAAAAAAAAGTTAATTATCCCAAACTACTTGCTGGCTATATGACCATGAACAGATCACATGACATCTTAAAACCTCAGTTTCCTAATCTACTACACTATGGGAATTTAATTTGGCAAACATATTAATTGTGAAAACAATTAAGGCATGGTCCCTGCCCTCAAAGTATTACTAGTTAGCTCAAAAACTATTTCTAATTCAGTGTGATGAACACTAATAATAGCTGTAATATAAATACAGAATTATATGATAAATCAAAAGAAGTAATATAAATCAGTATATTCTGTGAACTGAGAAAATATAACACCATAATTATAATAAGATACAGTTTTCTCATAGAGCTTCTGGTACCAGGTGCTGGGTGCTTTCTGGCACCTGGTAAATGCCTACTGAAGAAATGAATAGTGTGCCAACAGGTTATTCAGTTGAAGACTACCATGTCGTCAGGTAAATTCTAGCTCTCCTGCTGTGTGGTTATGTTTAAGTTTTTTAATCAACACACACTAACATTGATCGAAAATAAATATGTGGTTACAAAATTTAGCCTAATTATAGTACAAGATGCTCAAGTAAACAAAATATTCTTTTAATAGAACCAAATCTTACTATTTTATTATTCTACAACTTTTCTAGGCATTTAATCTGAGCATTTACAGTTGCTTCATATCGGTCTTTTCTAAAACCTTCTAAGTGATAACAGCTACTCAGTCACTTCACATTACAAGTGAAGCACCATGCAGGAAAGTAATCATAGTTGGAGGCTAATATAAGCAATTCTTTCATTGGTTATGAGAAAAATACTTATATGTAATTGAGGTTTTTAAAAAAAGAAAAGAAAGGTTTTTCATTATACAAATTATGCCTGTTCATTAAAAAAATTAGAAAATATTAAAAAGTAGAAATACAATCATCTGCTGTTCCATCACCCAAGGACCAATATTTTTAGCTTTTTAGAATCTATTCCTCCAATTTTTATGTATGCATAGTTTTATGTGTCTGTGATAATTTTTGATGTATAATATATTCTGTATTTTTCATTTAAAACTCTAACAAAAACATTTTCTAAACTATTAAAAATCTGTTCAAACATCCATTTAAATGACAGCATGTATTTCCTGTATTTCTATTGTGAGAAAGTGTCATACTATGGCTGGTCTTTGAACCACAATACCAAAACTTATTTGAAGACATGAATGTTGACTCTGCTTTAATCTTCGGGGAAGATTATATTTGTATATATTGGAAGAATATATTTCAATGACATTACCATTCCTTAGATTACATTTGAAACGGTATTTTTGGAAACACCTACAAAAAAACTCAGAAAATTGGTGTCATCTTCAAAATGTAATTTTTTAAAAAACAGAAATATAATTTTACCTATTATTTTTCTTCTTATTAACTAAGAGTGATATTTGACTATTTCTAACAACCAAATCCACCTTGAAGAAAAAGCATCTACTAACATCAAAGATATTCAAAAGAATTTTATGGAGGCTTTAATAGCAATCTCCAAAGAGGATTTGAAAGTGTTTTGTGAAATGTCTGCATATTAGGATAAATTTTATTTTCTTATAGAGTGACTACTTGAGGTGAAAAGGAAAACTAATTTGCATGAGCCCTTTTCATTGCGTTTGTTAAAAATCAGGCATTTTATGTTATACTCATCACCTCATCTCTGAAGACCCTCAAGAATTGATCATGCCCTGCCTCCAAAAAATAATCAGATAAAAGTTGATCATGCCCTAGTGTTAGATCCCTCTACCTGCTCTGTCCTTCTGGTGTGCCCTTGAGTTTCAAGAGTCCAAATTTGAACACTGGTATTACACCATCACTCTTAAAGATATCTCTGCTCTGATGTTAGAAGAGACTCATCCAGGGTCACAGGTGGAAATCAGTTCTTAGGCAGGAAAAGAATTTAGTCAAGAAAAGAAAAAAACAAAACAAAACAAAAATAAAACCATTGCCCTAGGAAACTGGTGTCATTTGGAGTGTTGTTTGTTTAAGGACTGCAGAAATACAAAGTCCCATCTGAGCATCCAGATTTTGCCTTGAAGGGAAGAGTACCTGGGGCGATCGTTAGTAAATTGAGTATCAATTTGCATGGAGTGGCTGAAGAGCAGGTCTTAGTAGTCAGGGGTTTTAAACGCTAGTAAAAATGTTACCTTTACTTCTAACCTAGTTTCTCCTTTTGTAAAATGATGGGAATATGTAGAGGACTTTTTATGAGGTGATCTCCAGATTACCATTAAGCTCCAAGACTCCTTAGCTCTGTAAATTTGGTCGGGATTACAGGGAGAAATTAGGATGCTTTTAGCCAATTTTGCTCTACTGATCCACAAAAACTCAGAGTTCTTGCAAAAACAGAGGCATGAAAAATATGTATCAGTGCTGTATGAAAAGGATAAAAATTCTTCCAAATGAATTGCCACATTCTTGACTTGGCTCCCTGAAGAATCAAATGGAATTTTAACTAATTTTGAAATGTGTTTCTACCCTGTGAAGAGAGAGTTTAAAATGTAGAGATTACCTTTACCTAGTTCTCTTTTCCACCAACTCAGTGAGGGGAGGCTTAGTCTGGTTTGGTGTGGGTGGTCATAGGAAGGGCTGTGATCTCTCTGTGGACCTGTTACAGGCAGCATTATGAGGGGTTCGAATGCTCAGAGAGAGCAAGGTTAGAATGGATTGAGATGTAAGAGTGGGGAAGGTAAATTTTAGTAGTTGTCCAGAATACAAAAAAAGAAGGCGAAAGTCTCAGGGAGAGTTTAATAACCGTTTTAATATTAAAAGAAGTTTTCGACAACTCTGGTTCAATCTCTGATTGCCTGAATCCAAGGATGCGAGGAGCAGATTGGGACATGGCTTCAAATATGGACCATAGAGACCATGAGTATATCACATGGTGGTACAGAATGTTGAGATGGGGCATATTAAAACAGGATTCTACAATATGGGGCCAGTAGGAGTAATGTTAGAAAGCAGTCCCTTACATCTTATTTCTGAGTAGTGGGCAGAATTCTCTCAGGGGACAGAGATTCTTGTTTTCCACTGTATTTAAAAAGAAGTGGGACTCTTTGGCCTATATATAGGGGTTTCTTATGCATTGTCAGAACACCAGAGAGCCAGGCCTACCACACACTGAAGCTCTTTAAGCCAGGACAGACTAACATCCTGTGACTCTATTAACAGTGGGATGGGTAGCACTGCCCAGCAGCTTGTAATGATGTCAAGCAGAAGCATGGCAGCCTGCAGAGTTTGGTGAAGCTAGCGAGCATTTGGGATAAGGACTAAAACAACCTTTTTCAGCCTGACTTTGAGAAGATAGTAATGGAAGGAGGTAGATAAAGGGACATTCAAGGAGTAGAAGGCAAAGCCTCTTTTACCCTCTTCTGTTGAACATCTCAAATGAGCAGATTTTCTTTCCTATCTGTCTGTGCCTCAGAAATTCACATTCTGTGTGTGCATGATGAAAGCCTCAGGATTTTTTGCATTAATAAGCCCCTTTAAAAATGTCAGATAAGAAGTGTTAAAGACCTTTTCACCAGTCACTTTTCAATCTTGTAATTTTAATACTTGCCACTACCCTAGGCTTCATAGAAATGTAAAAGGTAATGAAGTGTTTCACATGCTGTTTTCTGTCTTTTTATTCTAGTTTAAATCTATCATTTAGTATGTGCTTTAAAAATGATGTTTATTTGTGTTGGAGTCTTATTCCATGCAGCCCAGAAATGCTCATCTGGGCTTGTATTTTAGACATATAATGTATGTTACAATTGTACACAACCAGCACAATGGGAAGATAAATATATTTTTAAAGCTTTAGGCTTTAGTTTTAACCTGGAAATCTGTGGGTTTTCTGTATTGGCCCCCTTTGGGGTCAAGTTGGACCTTCTGTCATTTAGTAAGCTACAGAGAAGGATCACATTCTTAGCATTCAGAGTGAGATACTCTGCTTCATATCGAGACTGTGGTTTCCCTCCTTGGCTTTACGTTTTTAGCTATAAAAGATGGTAAGAAAGGAATACTGATTTCAGGACATAATACAGTCTAGGTTGAAAAGAGAATGAACAACAAGGCTAAGACATTCCAGATAAAGGAAGGAGCACATGTACGGAAATCATTAGAAAAAGCTCAGCGTGTCTAGGGGTCAGTGAGAAAAAGAGTATGGCTAAAGCATCAAGTTCAGGGTAGAGGCAATGGCAGAGTCAAGGGTAGGCCTGTAAACAAGGTGAGATTCATTGAGAGTGCCTTTGAGTGCTGTGAAATGCATTTGGACTTATCCTTTAGTCATCTGAAAGCCAGCATAGAACTTAAATCCGGGAAGTAAAACAAGAACTTATGTGTTTTGAGGAAGCGATAAACTGGTGTCAATGTGGATGAAAGGTAAGGGGGCATGGAGATGATTACAGCACATTAGATGAAAAATAATGACAACATGAATTAAATGATAGTGGAGGTGGAGAAGAGGGGCTGCATCCAGGAAATATTTCTGAAGTAGAATTAATTGTATTTAGTAATATTTTTAGTCATGTGGTCACAGTAAGAACAGGCTTTAGGTAAAAAATTGTGAAAATGGATAAAATTTTTTTTCCATCATCTGGAATCCTCTTGGTGAGCTTTGTCTTCTCTCCATGGGATATTTAATCAAAATCTCCTATTAGTTCTTTAATTCACATTAATATGAAATTCATGATTACTGATTACAACTTGAACTACTACTCCTGAACAGTAGGGTTTATATTTTACTTTTTATTTTGACAAGTTTATATTTCTTATTTTATTATTTTTATTATACTTTGCTATGAACAGAGAGATGTTCATGAGTCTTTTTTTTTTATGTAATGGAATCTTTGAAAAAGAGTCCAATAGTAAATAATTTGTTGAAACTACAGTATTCCAAAGATGTTATCTATAGAACAGCCATCTAAAAATGTGTAGAAACATACTTACTCACATAGAAATTTGTTTAAATATGTTAAATGAAATAAGGAATAGTATAAATAATATATATAGTATGTATTTTAAACTATGTTTCTCAGCAAATTAAAAAGATGGAATAAATACTTTTCTAAATGCTGACAGTGGTTATACTTGTGTGGGAAGTGAAATTATCAGTGACTTTTGTTTTCTTTATCATGTGATAACATACATTCCAAACTTTCAATAAGTATATTAGAATGTTAAATTGGTGTTTCCATAGAAGCACCAAGATATAATGGGGTATGACAGTCCTAAGTGAGATTCTGGACCAATTGCAATCTTTCAAAAGTAACTTCAGAAAACCAGTTTTACAAGTTTTAACCCCTCATGCACAGTGAGACCATAAAGTGCCAGGTTGTTGAGGCTCAGTAGTGCAGGACTTCTGGAGGGACTTCTTCAAAAAGATTTGTGCTGTGAGTCCTGTCTTCATTAAAGAGGAGAGCTAGACAGATGCTTCTCTTTTGTCTCTAGCCAAGAAAATGGGAGCTTCAAGAGGATAATTGGGAGAGTTTGATGTATATCCCCTGCAATTGTCAGAGAAGGAACTTGTTTTTGAGATGGACAGTCTACATCCTGACAGATGAGCTCAATTAAAGGTGGCTGCTTTAGGATGAGCTTACACTCTCAGAGCTTGTGAAGGCAAAAAGCTAATAATTATTTACTGTGGTTCACGGTGGGCCACACTCAGAAGAGGGCCAATGTGGGCTCCCATGGAGCCCTGTTCAACAGAGAGCTGAAGGGACAAATAGAATTTCAACATATTTCTGGATTCCTAGGGACTGTAAAAGGAGTAAGTAATGTGATCAGGAATAATAAATCACCTAATTCATGGGAACTACAGGTTAGAAATCCCTAATACTAGTGATTATCCCAAATGTTAGCTAGTTCACCTTGGGGGTGAGCCAAGAAAATTCCTGTTAGAGAACAGGTCTGGCTCAGAAACCATGAAGGCATCTGTACCAGTCCAGATAGAATATCCTCGTGTCATCCTTCATCCCGCAGATTTGACTCCGTAGGGATCAGAAGCCACAGTGAGAGGAGGAGAATAGATGAAAGCATAAGACAGGAAAAGAAAGAAGAGGACCATGCTCCCTTTTGTCCAACTTCCTGTTTGCAGCTGGGGAGAATATTTAACTTTAAGTCACATTTTTAATAGCATCAGGATTAGGTTTAGAGATATAGGATGAATGTTGGAGGATTAAGACTGACTGAGAAAGTCTTTTTGACTTTTTAGAAACTATTTGAGTTTTCATCCATTGGCATGGAAAAATATACTCTCCCACCTGATATATGAAAATATTTTAAGAAATAGTTGGATAAAAAGAGTTGTTTTATAATTTTGTCAATTAAGTTATACTTATTTATTGTTGGTTTTAAATACATATTATTTTGCTGACTCTTTGTGTTAGTATACACAGACCTAGGAAAAAAAGTCCTAAGACTAAAAATCTACCACCATAAGTGATGGGCAGTACAGTATAAAGAAAGAGGCTGGCCACTTTAGTCTGGTTATTAATAGAGTTTATTAAGGGAAAATTACATATGAGGCGTGTCTTGAGTTGCTGTAAGACAAAAAGGATCCTCATGCCTGGTGGCAGGAGCTGAAGAATTATATAGGGTAAAGGTGGGAAAATAGTCACAGGTACTAGTATGTGAAGACTATCAAGTATGGGAAATTACTTTACATGCTTGGCCAGCTCAGGACAACATCCTGTTCCGGGAACAAGCACATAGCAGGAAGGAAGGGAGGGGTGGTGGGTTATGTCAGAATGAATATCAATTATGATCAGACAGTTGCTAAGGAGAGTGGTTTGCAGAAACCAACCCTTGCTCTAGGCTGGGTCCAGTTCCAGCTTATGGGACAGAGAGCTGTCACATTATGGAACAGTCTCTCCTCCCACTTAGGTCAAGGGTTTTCTTTTAAAGGTTATTCCACCGGTTGCCATTCTAATATCTTATCGTCATCTTTGTAGGGGAAAAAAATCAACCATAGCTTATGTCTTGAGTGATTCTTCCAAAAGTCATACAATATTTTGCAGAGTACTTCTCTGTGCTCTCAATGACTGGAAGATCACTGACACTGATTCATCTACAAACAGACCTCTCCTCTGCCTAGTTAAGGGGTTTCTTTTACCTTCCTTTAAAGAACATGGGACAAATTTCCCCTGGAAAACTTAACTTATAACTTGAGAATAGAATACTATTCTTGGATTCACTTCTAAGAGGCACCGGTGAACACTGCAAATTAAGCACTCTTCTACAATATGCACAAATAAATCCAACAATTACCAGGTGTTATAAATGCTCTTGAGAAACTTGAATAAGAATTTTCTTAATGAAAATGCAAGAAAACACTTAAATCATTTTAAAATTTGAATTGGATCACTTGTAAATTGAAAATCATTCTGGGGTTGGGAAACATGTCAAACATGAGGTAGGGTGTGTGTGTGTGTGTGTGTGTGTGTGTGTGTGTGTGTGTGTTAAGAGGGGAGTATTCCATATCCCAAAGGTTGAACTATAAATATAATCGGATCTGTTACATTCACCTAAGCTTTGCCTCTGCTGCTGCTACTGGCTTTTATACTAAAAAAACATTTAGTTGAAAGATGATTTTGGATTAAGAAATGATAAGAAAACCAAGATAGAAAATAAAATGCCGAAAGGTCAAGACTTAATAAGCCTCCCCTTGATGCTGACAATGGTACCGCAGTAACATTACCACTACTGAAAGAATAGAAGCGGCAAAAGAGGAGAGGATGCATTTCTCCTAAAGAGGCTGACACATGGAAACCTATCATCGATTAGACATATGGGCTCTGGGCCACTGACCAGGCAGAAGCTGTGTCCCGGAATGTTCACTGCAAACTTTTAGCTCGTGGATGAATCTTTTCCTGCTGTGGGTACCCCACACTTCAGAAGGTGCACTCTATGTTGGGGTTTGTTGAGGGGTGAGATGTGATGAGAACTTTTAGCTTCAATGCATGGTTGAGTAAATGTTTTACACTTGAATTCCCGAACCACTGTTTCCAGGTCACCCAAAAGGAGGCATAGAAACCATCACTGTCTCTCCTGAGTATGTGTCTGTTGAGTAGGACGGGGAGGCGACTTCAGTAAATATCATAGAGGAGGGAATAGAGATCTCAGTGACCTGCTTCTATTTAACTTGCCCTTCAATACACTCATCAGGCAGGACTAGACAAACAGCTACACTTGCTTTTGGTATGTAGTTCCAAAAATAGATATATAAATGCTTAGAGTACCTTGTATATATTAAGAGCTTATAACCATTGCTTATTATTATAGAAATAAGAAAGGAAACTAACACTTACTGAGCACCTACCATGTACCAGAAACCATGCTAAGTACTACTTTCACATTAACTCATTTCCTCTTCATAATGACACTATAAATTTAGAATCACTCGACTAGTTTAGAGTGATTAAACGACTTACGCAAGAACAAGCAGCTACTCTGTGACATCTTGGATTTATTTTTTGTTTTTATTTTTTAAAATTTTTAAACTTTTATTTTTTAATTTTTTTTATGGTGACATTGGTTAATGAAATCCAAGTTTCAGATGTACAATACAGTAAGGCATTTATATCATTGTGTGTTCACCGCCCATAGTTAGATTTCTTTCTGTCATCACATATTTACCCCATCTACCTCTCCCCCTCCCCCATCTTTGATTTAAAATCAAGCTTTCTCATTTCGCAATAGAATATTTCCTGTCCTGTGGTTCAGAGTTTGATACACAGGAAGAAAAGGAAGAAAAGATGTTTGTTTCAGAAGTCCATGCCTCTGAGAGCTAACGAGCTGTCAGGGTTCTTCAATTGAAGATGCTCTAAGTATGAGTAGTTGTCACCCTGTCCACCTGCATTAGTGAGAGGCTCATTGCTGGAAGAAACAATGTGCAGATTTCAGTGGCTTTTCCCAAAAGCATATCATGTTCATGTAAAGGCCAATTAGTGTTCATGGTTGGGGTGGGGGCGGAACTTCTGCATGTCTTCTTGCCAGTCCTGGTGTCCTACTGAATCCTCTGCCTGCAGCTAGCAAATGAAGAAAAAGAGTGAGTTTGGCACATTTGGACTACTTATAAGCCAGGCCAGGAAGTGGACACATCACTCCTGCTCATATTTCTAACCACCAGAACTTAAACTTGACCACATGCAAAGGAGTTAGGAAAACTAGTTTGGTTGCATACAGGAGGAAAATAGGTTCTGTGACTAGATAGTTTGTGCTACAGTCTATTCTTCTGGTCACTAAATATTAATAATAATAATTTTCTTCCATATATAGAACCCATTGTTACCCTGACCAAGGATATACAACTCTTAAGTCTCAGACAGTTCCTATATCCAGCTCAAAGTCTAGGATCTCTGAGAAATGCAAAATCCTCATCAGGTTTGGATGTGGAGCCTCTGATGACCTATGAAGTGAAAAAAATTAGTTATCAATTCCAACTTTCCATTTTTCTACACCACTTCTTTTCAGTAGATGATAGTCAAGCAATATACAGCTTAAACCATTTTATTTGGTAAATGGCAGAATGGGAGGCACGAATAGGTCACTGTCCACAATACTTTTGAAATCCTTTTGGCCCTTCCCTGGCGGTGGAGTTGGTGACTTGGTCAGATACAGATTCTGTGCCCTGTCCCTCATTTTCCATAACCTTTGATCTACCACTGGATGTTTCTTCTTTCTCTGTTTTCCTCCTTAGAAGCTTTACAGCTTTGAGAACCCACTTCCTGCTTATGCAAGTTTGGGAACTCAAAAATTACTTTAAGCTTTAAAAAATCAGAAGTCTTGTTAGAGCAAGCTTGTGATTAGTTTGGCAATATAATTTTCTTAAAGACTCAGTAGTCTTCTGCTCTATTTACTTCCTAGACATAATTCTCAAGACTTCTTTCTTTCTTTCTTTCATCTCCATGCATCCCTCTCTCAACTTTCTGGCAATGAACTTGAGGCTCACTGAAACAATAGGCTTGGATGCCACGGTATCCTCCTTACTCTGATCTTTGCTAGAAAGTCAAGTGTGTCAGAAGCTAGAAAGTCAAGTGTGTCAGAAAAAGTCTTAGTGGGTCTTTGTAGCTCAAGACCTTTTCCAGTCTTAGCTGCCATTATTTGGAGTTCAACAGCAGTTGGCTCTTCCAAATTTTCAAGACTTGATCTTTGGACTTTTTCTATCTCTGCATGAAAAACAATCCTTAGTTGCCTGAGCTCCTGTGCTCAAGGCATTTCAATGTAATTAATATGCTTTCATCTACCTCTTTCCAACCACTTTCCTCACAGCTTCAGGCTTAGAGACGTGTGGTCCTTTTCTTAAGTTATTACAGATCACACTGATATGAAATGTCTGGCTGGAGAATATCAAGGCTCTCTAACTCTCTAGCTTGCTGTATTTATTTCCTCACTGTCTGCTATCCGACCACTAAAACAATACCACACATTTTAGGCTTTGACTAACTCAGCATTCCAGTTTCTATCCTGATTTCTGCATAAGACAGACAAAGCTAACCATCAGAGCTAATAAGCCTGAAATATCAGTGGCTACCACATAATTTTTTCCTTATGTAAAGTCTACATACACTCAGGAATGAAGACTTCACACTCTTAATGGCTCCGGCATCTCCTAGGCATCAGGTCCACTGTTGGATTTTCTATATCAGGTTTCAGACTGTCTAAAAGTAACTTACATCACTCACATTCCATTGGGCAGACTCATCAAAGGCCACACTGAATTGCAAGGCAAGGCAGAAAACGTAGTCTAGCTGTATTACCAGAGATAAGTCTATATGATTTGAATAAAGAACAAATCTGTCTCTACCTCTGCCTTGAGGTGCTGAGGTGTCCTCATCTGTAGCATCTGAAAAAACATGAGATGGAGTGTAACCTGGTATATATACCCCTCCCTAAATGGACACAAGTCACTGTCTTTGAATTAACATATTAATTTTACTCCAGCTTTATAATGAGTAAAAAAATTTTTAATATTGGAAGGTCACTAAGTGCAAGGTTCACTGTCAGATTTTTGACATTCAACAATTGTTCAAGTCTTATTATGCTGAAATAGATATAATTTGTTTGGATTTCTAAAGGGTAACTGATTCTTTGGGAGTAGTTCTTTATAAAGTTCTTTCTAGAAAATGCCCTCTGCACATCCAAATCTCTCCCTGTTGTCTCTATGTCAGAATCTTTGACATAAAAGTCATTATTATCTCCTCATTGTTATAGATATTTATATTAGAAGAGATGTAAGATTCTAAATAAAGTAAAATCAGTAAGATTATAACTCATCATCTCTAGAAGATGATTTCAAACTGACTACATAAGAATCAAATTATGTACTTTGATAAAATACATGTTCTGGGAATCACTTCTGAAATTGAGACTTGTTTAAAAAATACACAGGATGACTTTAATGATTGATCTGGTTCAGGGGCACTGCTCAAGAAGACCAGGTTGCTTTTATCTGTCCAAATTTTAAGTTGGTAACTTTGGGTCAATATATAACACGAGACTTTGAGGATGTTAATGCTGTGGAAGCTTAGGTTTTTGCACCTGGTGTTTCTTACTGGAGACATTCAGGAGGACCCTCTCCATCCTTTTATCTGGTTGAATTACTGAATGGTTCCTTGTTATTTCCTTATCTATTACCTAAGCCTGTGAGTTCTCTGATAGCTAAATGATTAAAGGCAACCTTCGAGTTTCTTAAAAAAAAAATAAAAGTCTCTTTGTAGTACTGGCCTCTTTTTGAAAAATGAAACAGACTTCTAAGGTTTGAGGTTCTCTTTAGGAGAGTACAAAGTAAAGAAGTGTAAGCAACTGGCATATTGGAGACAACTCACAAATTTGAGGAGTTATGCTAGAGTCACATTCTGGGCAAGAAAAATGGAAATGGCTGTGTTTGCAAGAAAACCTACTCCTTTCTCATCCAGTGCATGCAAGGCTCATCCCGAGTTAATAGGACATTGATTAGTCAGCAGTGAGCCAGGAAAGGTAGAGCAGAGATGTACACGGCCATTCCACCCCTCCCCCCAACCCCCCAGTTTCAGCAAAGGAAGAGGTTGGTCCCTGACCCTGCAGAATGTGAGAGTCAGATATGCTCTCCTATCCTTTGTTTCTCAGGTGTGGAAATGAAATGCAAGCAACAATGGTTCTGGAGATTTATTGTGTGGTCTCTTGTCCCATCTGTAACAGTAGAAAGGACATCAGACTCTGAGTCGAAAGACCTGAATTCTTGTTCTGGCTCTGTGTTTTGCTAGCTTGTGACCTTTGGCAACTTACTCAATGTCTCTGGGAATTTTCTCATTTGTAAAATGAAGAGGGAGGAATCTGGGAATTTCTCAGATATCTTGCAATTCTATTATTGTAAAGGTTGGTGGTGACCTCTCCTGCCTCCAGGAAGTCCCAGTTGGATCTGGAACAATGGACTATCCTGTGGGGAACCACTGCTTGGGTGATATTTTAGAACTTGTTTAAAGATAATAGTTTGGCAGAAATAGTTCTAGGCTCTTTTTGGGCATTTTTCAGAGGCAAAGGCATGACTTCTTTAACCAAGAAGTTAAAGAGTTATATAAATAATAAATCAACATCAGAGATAATTGGGATTTTTCCTGCTGACCTGTGGAATAATGTGTCTCTTTATTAGTGTTTCAGGGGACCTGGGGAAGGCAGGTGGGGGCATTTCCTGTGATGCAAGGTGGTGAGATTGCTTTCAGAGGAGCAGCTACGGCTATTTTATCATTCATCCTCTTATCCTTTGGAAATTGTTAAAACCCCAGGCAGTCTTTCCTTCCACTAAGTAAGTAATGTTTCAAAGAGAACTGAGGAAATGTCCTGTAGCCCTCAGATTTCTGATGTTGACTTAAAGGTAAAATAAACCCAGAACCCTGATTAAAACACACACACACACACACACACACACACACACACACACACACACACACAAACTTGAAGTGGCAACTAGGTATGTATTTACAAATATGGAGCACATTTGAGGCTGTCTGAATTTCATCCAAAAGACTAAATTACTATGGATCATGTTGATATTTAAAAGCTATGTGTTTAATATGGGTTTTAGTCTGAAAAATAGAGGCAAAGTCAATAAAGTTACTCAACCAATTGTTTGGGGATGGCTATGAATGGAGCGGGTCTGGGTTTCAGCCAGATGTTTAACAAGGTCTTCTGGTTACCCATGAGGCAAGATTCAGTGCTGTGGACCAGCAAGAATAAAAGTGGATGACTTAGTAACTGGTTGCATGAGATCAAAAGATTAACGAGTCAACATTTATCTTGTCCCTTGCCACACGGATTTATTTTTGACCTTGTCCTGTTTGTAATTTTTATTAATGACTTGAATTCTTGAGAACACTAAGTGACAAACTAAAACTGTTGGTCAAATTCTGTGAGATGAAATTTAGCAGGGGTAAATGCAAAGCCCTACACTTGGAATCAGGACATTAGCTGCCTAAGCACAGCATAAAAGAAGCATCATTTAACAGCAGGATGTTAAACACTTTTACATCCTGTTACAGTTGGCTGTAAGTTCAGTCTGAATCAATAGTGTGATATGCCTGCCAAAAAGTCTAATGAGGTTCAGGATGCTACTAACAGAACCTCCTTGAGCAGAGCATACTTGAGGGAGAGTAGGCTGTTTAGGGTCTCAGATTAAATAGTAGATTTTGGTAAACTAGGAATGCATGTGGACAGGCTGAAGAAATCGAGGGAATTTACGTTGAATTAGGAGAGGATTTATGGGTAGATAAAATTCACTCATCAAATCTGCAGTGCTCTCCTATGAAAGAACATTTTCAAACCTATTCTGGGTGGCTCCAGAATATGGGACTAAAGCTAATAAAAAAAAAATAGTGTGGCAGATTTCAACCCAACACATGGGAGAATTGCCTAATAATCTACCTAAAATTATATGCACTAGTCTAGGAGATAATAAATTTCACATCACTGAAGTGTCCATACAGAAATGAATAAACACTGTGAGCAAATTGGAGAAGGGAATTTTTAGCAACTTATGTGTATATGATATCTAATGTCTAACCTTGGCATTCAGTGTTCAATGGATAACAGTTGCAAAGAAGTTTACAGATAGTATAGTCTGAAACTAATTTTGAGCAACGTCAGCCTTCACTTGGTTTCAGTTTACCAGATAATCCTCGAATGGTGTTATATTGATTCATGGACTGCAATGAATGAAAATTAAGAGGCAAGAGTGTGATTTTTGGTTCCAGAACTGATCTCTAGTATATTTAGGCAGGTCGCTATGACTCAGTGTCTTTAACTATAGAACAGGATTCAACTTTTATTTATTCTTAGAAATTTTGAATTACATGTTTACGTCAAACGGCCTCAGGGCAGAGACATAGTAAATTATGAAAACACTTTGCAAGACTGTGGTGTGTATTACCAAGGAGGAGTTCCTTCTGAGTTTGAATTCCTTTGTTGGACACATCTCTGTATGAATACAAATAATCGTTACAGAGACAGCTGGCTGCTGCTGTGCTTCACCGAGATAGAACGATAGAACACTCTTCACACATCTCTGTCTTTTCTTCCTGGGAATTTTGCCAGAAGGGCTGGGAGCAAGTGTTTGGGTAAGCAAGGGGGGTCTGCTCTCGGCTTCTGTAAGGCCCCATGGGATGTATTGATTCTCCTACATCTGTAACATCAGGGTTGAACATGAGTCTAACAGACTGGGATAAATAGACTATGCAGGGCCAGGTCTCCTACGCTGTCCTTATTGATAGGAAAACCAATGAGATAAAAGAGGCAAAACCTCTTTGTACTGTCAAGAGTGGAAGTTTTCTGGGACTCCTGCCTATGAAGGCTATTGGGAGGAGCAGACATCAGAGAGAATGATCTAAGAGTCCAAAGCTTGTTCTTTGTTTTTATGCTACTACACCCACCCAGGAATCTCAGCCATTCTGATTTCAGCTGTCACTTATGAGCGAATTACCTCCGTATCTCTATCCCCTGACCTATGCTATGGACCTATGTAACCAAATTCCTATTTGACATTTTTATCCAAGTAGCACATAGGAAATTCCAACTAGACATGTTCGACGATGAACTCACCGTTCCTCTGAAATTACTTCTGCCTTTGCATTTTCTTTACAAGTGAATGACAACAATACAATTCACCCCGTCATCCCAGAAGAATCTTCTACTTATTCACTCACTGATCTGAAAAAAAAAAAAAAAAAATTACTGCATACTCTGTACCAAGCAATGCTTCCTTGTTGTCAATACAGTTGGTAAAAAACAAAATTTCTGTCCTTAAGACAGTGTTTTTTTAGTGGGAATGGATTGACCATAAATGTAATAAGAATAATGATAAAAATAAAACAAGATAGGTACATATATGAGAGAATTTCAGGTAATAATAAGACATGAAAAGAATGACAAATTAAAAGGAAGGGTGAGGAGTTGGGGGATGGTCAGAAGCTGCTCTAGCCAGGGCTGTCTGAGAAGAAAGCTGAGGAGCTGACATGTGAGTGAACGATGAAAATAGGCTGCCATAGGAAGATTTGGAGGAACATCAAATGCAAAGACCCTCTACATGTGTGTGTTTGTGTTTGCAAATTCTATGTAGGAGAGTGTGCGTATACATACAAACATACATGTTTATATAAATATATATCATATTACATATATGCATTTTACACATGTATACATACATGGATATGTTATATATACAAACGTGTAGGTATGTGTATATATATATCAACTATGTATGTATGTATGTATGTATGGACTAGAGTTTAAAAGTACTACATAAAGGATTAAATAAAATTGTAAAAAACTTATACAGGGTTAAGAAAACAAATATCAAAATAAATGAGAAAAGATGAAAATAAACTATCAGTGATTTATATCTAAAAGTAAGAATAGCAACAATTTGAAACTATGGCCAATTCAAGACCATATTGGTAACCTATCTACCAATAAGAGTCCTTTCTGAAAAGTTCTAGAAGTCCAACCATCTGCCTGTGAACCTGAAGAGGAAGAGCTTTGTAGTTATGTCAAGCAACATACAGCTAGCTACCAGCTTTCTCAATAAATTGCTAAGTCAAGGGACCTCAGGAGAGTCAAGGAATGTGCTAGTTTTGTGTTGAGCATGTTTTACAATGCTATCCTTATTAACACAATTAACGAGTTACAACTAAAGTAGATGTTAGTGTTATGAAAAAAAGGAAGTATATTAGCTATGTGGTACACATATTTTCATTCAAGTAACATTCACTGTGAGCCTAATACGGCAAGACTAGACTAAGCTCTGTGAAGTATATGAACACTAATCAGATACAGAGATTTTCCTTAAGAAGCTTGGGATCCAGTGAAAGGGAGGAAAATCATATATAAGTGACTATGATTGAAGATATAAAGAAATGAGTCTCCTAAGTCAATATTTTAATGTGGCTCAGAGGAAGAGGAGATCAATTCCATCTGCAGGAGATGAGAAACGACTGTAGGGCAACTCAATCTTGAGATGGCCTTTGAAGGGTTGGTGGCATTTGTACATATGAAGAAACAGAAGGAAATTTCTAGGAGGTAGAATGGTGAGAAGTAGCAAGAATATGTAGGGATATAACCACGCAGGGCTCTTCATACATATTCTGGTTCTCACCTCCGGCTAGACATAAGGTAGGACTGAACATCCTGCACATTTGAGTTTGTCATAGTCACATAGCTTGCTTTGGTCGATGAAATATGATCAGAAGGGATGTACATTACTTGCAGGCAGAAAGAGCATACAAATCATCTAATTCCCTGACCTGCCACAGTGTTCATTGAAGCAATAGTCAAGGTGGAACTTCATCAACTGGGGGTCACTGGACATTTAAAATTAGCAGAATCTTCCCACTTCTAACAAACCTGAACAAAAATATTCATTTTTTTTTGCGTGTTGAGCAACTGGCCCATCCTGACCACAGCAAGGAATGTGTGACATTTAATCTGGCAGAAGTTTAAGATATATGCAAGGCAGTGCTGGGGGAGTAGTGACATTTACATTAACTACAGGAAAATATGAGAAGTGCTCTAACCAAGGTTAGCATTCTCAACAAAGAAAAATATAGGTCACAATAAAACCCTTAGACAACAATAGATAAGTGGACAAAGAATAGCCACAGATGTTGACAAATATAAGCATATATGAAAAGGTTAAACATCATTGATAATTATATAAAATTAAACATAAATAATGAGATGATATTAACTCCCTTCAAATTTGGCAGAAATACTAGATATTATTGAATCCTCCCATGTGTTACTGATGGGAATGCAAATTCTAGAAATTTCTGGGGATAATGAGGCAATATGCACGAATAACCTTAAGTTTGCTTTCACCAAGTAATATCTCTTCAAGAAATATTACTGTGCATTTCTTACTAATTAAGTTTCTTTTGTTTGAAAGTTACTAAAACCAACTAAAAATAGTGTGTCAAGCAAAAGTATTTATTGGAAGGATACTAGTGAATCCGGGGCCACAATAAATGGTTGAAAAGCCAGGCTTTGGGAAAAATAAGAACCTTTGGGGATCAGCTTTGGGGATTTCATCAGTAAGAGACTATGTTTTTTCCTCTAGAATACTGCCAGTCATGTGACATGGCTAGGAATAACACTCGTTTCTATGTCTCTCAGGTTAAAATTTCAAATTCCAGAAATAAATAGATCAATTTGGTTCTGGTATACAGCACTGCACCAATTAGTTATGGTCAGAAGGCAGGATTCCATAGCTTAAATATAGTAAATATAGGAGACACTTGTGGGTGGGGCAGGTGGTGCCCAGAGAAAAGATATGTACGGGCAACCTGATATGTGTCCTAAGGGAATAATCAGAAATGGGAACAAAGATTTACAAGATGCTCACCCTAGCACTATTTATAGCAGTAGAGGAGAAATCCCAATATCTAGTGTGAAGGAAATGTTTCTGTAAGTTATGATCAGCTATTATCAAGCCAGTTAAAGCTGTGTTTATGAAGAACTCAGTTATGTGAGAAAAGTGCAAATGACATAATAATCAAGTGCAGTGAACTTTATAAAAATTTTAAAAATACCACAAAAAACATCAAAATCTTAATTAAGGTTTAATGTAGATCATAGTGAAGATTATAGAGTTCACTTTGATTTTCGTATTTTCTTGATTTGTGTAAATTCCCTACAATGGTCATGTATGATTTTATAATTAGATATTAGGCTATTTTAAGAAAGACATACTTAACAGAGGCAGTATTTTGTAATTTCTAAACTCCAATGTTAAGCATTCCATGTTTGAACTTCAGCTCTGCCTTGACTGAGCAATCTTAGTCAAATGAATTGACTTCTTCTAGCCTGAGTTTTACATTTACAAAATAGAGAGTGAATAATTCTTACTGCCTGGGGCTTTGAGAGCATTAAATGCATGCAAAACACTTAGCCTGCTACTGCATCTAACATCTGATGAAAGGTAACTATTGTTGTAATAACCTAGAGGCACAGATAAAGGACAGCTAATCCTGACCAGAAGAGCAAAAGAATGTGACATTTAAATTGGATCTTGTTTCATTCAGATTTATTTCTCGAAATAAGGTGCTACTGAGAATTGAAATTTTTTGAGAGAAAAAGTTGGAGTCAAGTCAAATTCATCAATATGAACATTACCATAATGTATGGATCTTCACCTTAAAAATGCACCAGGTGGTTTCTGAGCTGTGCTCATATGGGAAGGTCCAAAGGTCCAAGCAATGTAACTAAAAGGCCTAATTCTTGTCCTTCAAGCCTTTTGGCATCTGCAGTGGAGCAAGCTAGACCAGCTTTGATAAAGAGTCAGAACGGCGTGACCTCCAGCCATTAGTCTTTCTAACTCTTGACATGGAATTGGCCTAGAGACTACAAGGCCAGGACCAACCAGTGACTGCCATCTGTTAGAAGGAGTGGAATAGTGGGTTAATGGGTTTGGGAGCTAATGGAGGTGTCCCACCCTCAGCTCTATTTCTGCCTCCACGCTTTTCTTGTCTGTTCCTCCATATCTATACCTAGAAATGCAAACACGGTTCAGAAGCTGTAGCACTCTCATAAATGTCTTTTTTTTAAGTAGGCAAATAGTTCTAATACATTTTCCACATAAGCTTTACTATCTCATTCTGCTAAATCTCCCAAGCCTCAAAGGTACTTCAGATTATTTGTGGATAATGGGAGAAGCAGAGCCATACTATATTTATTTTTAAAATTTTTTATGGTGATATTGGTTAACAAAATCCAGTAAGTTTCAGCTGTACACTTTAACAGTAAGGCATATCATATTAATAATTTAGAGGCTATAGCATAGAAAAAAGTAAGAGTACACACTCTCTAATACTTATTTTTTAAAAAATCTTAATCTTTGAAAAATTATATTTCAAAGTAACATAAAACTTTTATGCAAGCTGAAATTAAAAGAGCTTTTTTCACACTTTTTTGACTTAAAAAAAAAGACTTTATTGCAATATGATTGACATCAAAATGCCGTATGTATTTAATGTATACAACTTGATGAATTTGAAAATAGGTATTTACCCATGAAATCATCACCAAGCTGGATCTTGTTTTTTATGCATTCAGCCACTTTATATATTTTTTTAAAAAATTTTATTGGGGTGACAATGGTTAATACAATTATATAATTTTCAGGTGTACATTATAATTTGACATCTATATATTCTATTGCGTGATAATCACCCAGAGTCCAATTTCCTTCAGTTACCATATATTTGATCCCCTTTCCCACTTCACCTGCCGCCAGCTCCCCTATATTTGATGCCCTTTACCCTGTCCACCATCTCCCTCCTCCCCCACCCTCATCCCTCTGGTAACCACTAGTCCATTGTGCATGTTCCTGAGTCTCTGTTTGTCTTGTTCATTTGTTGCTTTTAGGTTTATATCCCAAATATAAGTGATATCATGTGATTTTCAACTTTTTCAGTCTGGCTTATTTCTCTTAGCATGATTATCTCAAGATCCATCCATGTTGTCGTATTTTATCTCTTCTTATGACTGAGTAATATTCCATTGTATATATGTACTACAGCTTCTTTAGCTAATCATCTATCATAGGGCACTTCGGTTGCTTCCATGTCCTGGCCACTGTGAATAATGCTGCTATGAACATCGGTGTGCAAATATCTTTTTGGATATGGATTTTCAAGTCTTTGGGGTAAATACCCAGAAGAGGGATTGCTGGATCATATGGTACATCAATTCTTAGTTTTTTGAGGAACCTCCATACTGTTTTTCATAGTGGCTGTACCAATTTGCAGTCCCACCAGCAGTGTATGAGGGTTCCTTTTTCTCCGTATCCTCTCCAACATTTGTTATTACTTGTCCTATTGATTATAGCCATTCTAACAGGCATGAGATGGTATCTCATTGTGATTTTGATTTTCATTTCCCTAATAGCTAGCAATGTTGAGCATCTTTTCGTATCTTTGTTGGCCACTTGTATGTCCTCTAGAAAAAAGTGTCTGTTCGGGTCCTCTGCCCATTTTTTGATTGGATTGTTTGGTTTTTTTTTTGTTGTTGTTATTATTGAGTCGCATGAGTTCTTTGTATATTTTGGATATTAGGTCCTTATCGGAGGCGTTGCTTGCAAATCTATTTTCCCATTTGGATGGTTGTTTCTTTACCTTGTCGACGATTTCTTTTGCTGAGCAGAAACTTTTTACTTTGATGTGGTCCCATTCATTTATTTTTGCTTTTACTTTCCTTGCCTTTGAGGTCAAATTCATAAAATCCTCTTTAAGTCCAAGGTACTTGAGTTTAGTTCCTATGTTTTCTTCTACGCATTTTATTGTTTCAGATCTTATATTCAGGTCCTTAATCCATTTTGAGTAATTTTGGTGTGTGGTGATAGACAACAGTCTAGTTTCATTCTTTTGCAGGTGGCCTTCCAATTTTCCCAGCACCATTTATTGAAGAGGCTTTTCTTTATTCATTGCATGTTTTTGGCTTTTTTTGTCAAAAATTATTTGCCCATATAAATATGGGTTTACTTCTGGACTCTCGATTCTGTTCTACTCGTCCATGTGTCTGTTTTGCTGTCACTTTATAGTGTAATTTGAAGTTGGGCAGAGTGATGCTTCCAGCCTCGTTCTTTTTTCTCAGGATGGCTTTGACAATTTGGGGTCATTTGTGCTTCCATACCAATCTGATGATTTTTTACTCTATTTCTTTAAAAAATGCCGATGGGATTTTGATGGGAATTGCATTAAATCTGTATAATGCTTTAGGTAATAAGGTCATTTTAACTATGTTGATTCTTCCAATCCAAGAACACGGAATAGCATTCCATTTCTTTGTATCTTCTTCGATTTCTTTTAATAGAGTCTTTTAGTTTTCGTTATATAAGTCCTTCACATGTTTCATTAAATTTATTCCTAGGTATTTAATTCTTTTTGTTCCAATTGCAAAAGGAATTATTTTTTCCACTTCTTTTTCTGATGCTTCATTATTAGAATATAGGAATGCTATGGATTTTTGAACGTTGATTTTGTATCCAGAAACTTTATTGTATTTGCTTATTGCTTCTAGTAGTGTTCTTGTGAAGTCTTTAGGGTTTTCTATACAGAGAATCATGTCATCCATAAATAATGACAGTTTGACTTCTTCGTTTCCTACTTGGATGCCTCTTATACCTTTCTCTTGCCTATTACATTTGCTAGGACCTCCAATGTTGTATTAAATAACAGTGGCGATAGTGGACAGCCTTGCCTTGCTCCTGATTTTAGGGGGAAAGTTTTTAGTTTTTCACCATTAAGTATAATGTTGGCTGAGGGTTTGTCATATATGGCCTTTATTATGTTAAGATACTTTTCTTCTATACCAATTTTGTGAAATGTTTTAATCATAAATGGATGCTATATCTTGTCAAAGGCTTTTTCTGCATCTATTGATGTGATCATATGATTTTTATATTTTAATTTGTTTATGTGGTGTATCACATTAATCGATTTGCATATGTTGAACCATCCCTGTGGCCCTGGGATGAAGCTCGCTTGATCATGGTGTATAATGTTTTTAATATGTGGCTGTATCCAGTTTGCTAGTATCTTATTTAGGAGTTTGGCATCTGTGTTCATGAGAGTTTATTGGTCTGTGGTTTTCTTTTTTTGTGTTATCTTTACCAGGTTTTGGTATTAGAGTATTATCGGCCTTATAAAATGCATTAGGAAGTACTGCCACCTCTTCAAGTTTTTGGAAGAGTTTGAGGAGAGCAGATATTAAATCTTTGAATGTTTGGTAGAATTCACTGGTGAAGCTATCTGGTTCTGGATTTTTACTTTTTGGTAGGTTTTGGATGATTGTTTCAATTTCTATGCTGCTGATTGGTCTTTTTAGATTTTCTAGTTCTTGTTTCAGTCTAGGAAGATTGTATTTTTTAAGTACTGGTCCATTTCTTCTAGGTTATTAAATTTAGTATTATATACTTTTTCATAGTATTCTTTTATGATCCTTTGTATTTCTGTGATGTCAGTCATAATTTCCCCTCTTTCAACCCTGTTTTTGTTTATTTATATTCGTTCTCTTTTTTCTTTAGTCAGTCTAGCCAGGGGTTTGTCAATTTTATTAACCTCAAAGAATCAGCTTGTTGTCGTAATTATTTTTCTATTTTTTTTTTGTTTTCAAATTCATTTATTTCTGCTCTAATTTTGATGATTTCTTACCTTCTGCTGACTTTAGCCCTCAATTGTTCTTCTGTTTCTAGTTTTCTAAGATGAAGCATTAGGTTGTTTATTTAGACTCATCTTGTTTTCGGAGATAGGCCTGTAATGATATAAACTTTCCTCTTATGACCGCTTTTGCTGTGTCCCAAAAGTTCTGATATATTGTATTATCATTATCATTAATTTCTATGTATCTCTTGATCTCTCTTTTTATTTCTTCTCTGACCCAATTATTCTCAGGAGCAAGTTGTTTAATCTCCATGTATGTGTAGTTCTTCCTGATTTCTTTCTGCAGTTGATCTTTAGTTTCAAAACATTATAATCAGAGAATATGGTTGGTATGATTTCAACCCTCTTATATTTGTTGAGGCTATCTCTGTTTTGGGATAGAAGGCTCTATATATGTCAATTATGTCTAGTTCATCTAATATATCATTTAAGGGTGTTATTTTCTTATTGATTTTCTATTTGGATGGTCTGTCCATATCCGACAGTGAGATATTTAGGTCCTTACTACAATAATGTTTTGGTCTGTTTCTCCCTTTTGTTCTACTAGTTAGTGTTTTACATATTTTGGGGCTCCCTGATTGGGAGCATAGATATTAATAAGTGTTATGTCTTCTTGATGCATGATTCCCTTTATCATTATGAAGTGTCCCTCAGTATCTGTCTTTACCTTTCTGATTTTGAAGTCTCTTTCTTCTGATATTAGAATCGCTACTCCTGCATTTCTCTGAATGCCATTTGCTTGAAATATCACTTTCCACCCTTTCACTTTGAGTCTATATTTGTCTTTGCAGGTGAGATGTGTCTCCTGGATGCAGTATATCGTTGGGTTTAGGTTTTTGATCCATTTTGCAACCCTGTGACTTTTTATTCATGAGTTCGGTCCATTTACATTTAGGGTGATTATTGAAATATAAGGTCTTCTTATAAGCATTTTACCTTTTGCTTTCTGGTAGCTCAGTGTTTCCACTGCTTCCTTGTCCTTATGATTCTGTTTTCTTTATATTGGTTGGATTTTGCAGGTTTTGCCTCTGGTTCTTGTTTTATGTTATATACTTCAGTTCTGAATCTTTGGTGTATGGTTACCTTTATGAATACGAAAAGGATAACTATATATATACAGTCATCCATTTTCTTCTGCATACGCCTTATCTCCTTTGCCCTTTGCAAATCTGGATCTTTAAATCCTCTCCTTTCCATTCATTATTATCTCAATTTGTCTGTATGTATGCCGAACATTCATTACTATCTTGCTATAGCAAGTCTCTTTTATTATTTAAGCTTATAATGCCCTGTTCTTAGTAAGGGTTGCACTCCTCTGCTTCTGTTTGCCTGATAGTCACTTAATTCCTAATTGTGTTTTGTTGTTATTGTTGTTATTTTGTTTTAGATGAGCTGACCTCTTTGAGTTTTTTTCTGTAGTGCAGGTCCTATAGTGGAGAATTCCCTCAATTTTTGTATGTCTAAAAGGTCTTAATTTTTTTTTCATATCTAAAGGAGAGCTTAGCTGGATACATTATTCTAGGCTGGTAGCTCCTTTCACTTAATATTTTAAATATTTGATTCCAGTCCTTTTTGGCTTGTAAGATTTGCGCTGAGAAGTCCGATGGTAATCAAATGGGTTTTCCTTTATAAGTTACCATCTTCTTTTCCCTGGCTACCCTGAGAATTCTCTGTCATTGATTTGTGATAACTTTAATACAATATGTGTTGGTAAAGGCTTTTTTGGGTTGTGATAACTGGGTGTTCTGTTGACTTCTTGAATTGCAAGCTCCAGCTCATTCTTTAGATTTGGGAAATTCTCATCCACTATTTGTCTAAAAATGCTTTCTAGTCCCTGCTTGTTTTCCTCGCCTTCGGTAATGCTCATTATTTTTATGTTTCCTCTCCTGATGGTTTTAGCTAGTTCTTGAATTTCTCTTTCATTATTTTTCATTCTTCAGTTTCTCTCTTCTTCCTCCTGATTTATGTCTAGATTTCTGTCTTTGATGTCATTGATTCTTTTCTCCATTTGGTCAACTCTATTTCCCAAGCTTGCTATTTCATTTTTCAACTCTTGCAGTGTGTTCTTCATCTCCAGAAGTTCTATTTGGTTCTCTGTGAGGGTTTCAATCTCCTTGCTCTGCTCATCTAGCTGTTTTTCAATTCCTGAAATTGTTGATTTGAGTTATTTTGGATCTCATTGAATTTTTTCAGAAGTACAATCCTGAATTCTCTCCTTTCAGTTGCATATTTCTATGTCTGTAAGCTTATTTTCTGGAGATTTTCCTCTTTCTTTCTTAGATGCCTTGTCCCCTTCATTGTTCATGGTGTTTAATGGAGTATTTCTCTGCCTGGGCATTAATGGAAGTGTATTTTGTTGTTTTTCCAGAAAGAAGATTTATTGTATAAAGGTCTCCCTTGGTCTGCTGCAAAGAAGGTGTTTTTCTTTTGGTTTCCAGTAGGTGGCATCTAAACCTCTTGGATCCCTGCTTTATACAAATCCTAAAATCTTTTTAATTTTCTTGTAGATATTTAATCACACTTGCCACTCTCAGTCAGTCCCTGTTAGTGTTAGCAACCGTTTTGTTAGTGTTTGCTCAGATTCCCCTGGAGCTCTGCGGTGATCGGTCTTGGAAGGTTGAGAGTTGGGGGTTGCGGCTCATCCTCAGTTTTGCAGCTGGGGCCAGTAAAAATCAACTGTTGTTTCTCTGCAATCCCATCCGCTTCTCTGCTTTCTACCCTGATTACTGGGCACTGCTACCACCTGCTAGAAGTTTTGAAACTTCCAGGCAGGCTGCTCAGGAAGTTGCCACACCTTCACCCTCCCCCTTCTCCTGCAAGGAGCTTCAGTGGCTGTGAGAAGTAGCTTCTTTATTCCTCCCAGTCCACCGCCCAACACCCAAGATTCTGACATGTGGTAGCTCTTATGCTCATATCCCATGCTCAGACATGCTGGTCCACAGTTTGGGTGTTTTTTTGTTGTTGTTGAGTTTTAGATGTTCAGCTTATTGTTATTTCAAGGGGAGAGATATGAGGACATCTCTCACTGCTCCATGTTTCCCAGAATCCTCCTAGAAGACAATTTTTTAAAATTGTTTTTTAGAAGTAATTTTAGGAAAATGGAAAATTCGAAGTTCACATATGAAAACAAGTTAACCAAATACACCATGAAAAAATATTTCCCTTTTCAATAAATTATAGAGAATTAAATTCTTGAGTGAATTTGGATTAGTCATCAATGGAAATGGAGACTGCAGCCAAGAAATCAAGAGAAAGTTGAGACTTGGAAGGGCAGCAATGGAAGAATTCTTGCCCATGTGCTATACTCTATTTACCTAAGGAGTTCAGTGGTAGCTGTCTCTGAAGACCAGGGTCAAAGATAAGGGAAGCTGCCATAAGGTTTTCTTGGTATATCCTTGAGAACAAGGTCAAAAGGCCACTTTATATCTTTTGAATGATGAGTTTAATTCATTTACATTTAAAATAATTATTGATTGGTAGAGACTTACTATTACTATTTTATTTTGTTCATTGTTTTCATTGTTTTATAGTTATTTGCTCCTTTTTTCTCTGTTGCTAGCTTCCCTTGTAATTTGATGTTTATCTTCTTAGTAATACACTTGGATTCTTCTTTTCTATCTCTTTTGTATCTAGAGGTTTTTTTGTGTATTTATCATGAGGCTTGAATAAAACGTAGCAATCTATTTTAAGTTAATAACTTTAATTGCATGCAAAACTCTACTATTAGTTCTTCACTCATCCTTTTGTTATTGGTATCAGATTTTACTTCTTTTTATAGTGTGTAATCATTAACAAAATTTTGTGATTATGATTATTTTAATATTTTTGTCTTTAAACATTCATAGTAGGGTTAAAATTGATTATGTACCACCATTACAGTATTACATTATTCTGTATTTGTCTATATTTTTACCATTAGTGATGAGATTCATATACTTTCCTGTTGCCATTTAGTGTCCTTTTTTTTTTTTTAACTTAAAGAACTCCTTTTAGCACTCCTTGCAAGGCAATTCTAGTAGTGACAAATTCCGTAAGTTTTTGTCTTGGAAAGTCTATCACTCCTTTATTTTTTAAAGGGACATTTTGGTGGGTATAGTATTCTTGGCTGGCAGTCTTCTTTTAGCACTTTAAATATGTCGTTCCACTTTTTAATGGCCTGCAGAGCTTCTACTGAACAATCTGCTAATAATATTTTGTGTTCTCTTTTGTGTTATGAGTTGCTCTTGCTGCTTTCAATTTTTCTCTTTATCTTTTTTTGACAATTTAATTCTACTATGTCTTGGTGTCTAACGTCTTTAGGTTAAAACTACTTAAGATCTTATGAATTTCATGAATATGGATGTCCTCTTCTCTTTACATATTTGAAGTTTTCAGTCATTATTTCTTTAAATAAAATTTCTGCCTCTTCCTCTTTATCTTCTCCTTCTAAGATTCCAGTAATGTATGGTGCCCCACAAGTTCTGTAGGCTTTCTTTACTACTTTTTATTGTTGTTTGTTTTCTTTTTCTTTCTATATACTACCAAATGACTTGTCTTTGAATTCACTGATTCTTCTGCTTGATCAAGTCTGATGTTGAAACTCTCTAATAAAATTTTCAGTTCAGTCATATTATTAAGTTCCAGAATTTCTGTTTGATTCTTTTATATGGTTTTTATCTCCTTGTCAAATTTTTATTTTTGTTCATGTAATGTTTTTCTGATTTTTTTGTCACCGTGTTCTCTTGTAGCTCTCTGGCTTCTTTAAGATGATTACTTTAAATTATCAGGCAGTTTGTAGAGCTCCATTTCTTAGGGTCAGTTACTAAAGGTTTTTTGTTTGTTTCTTTCTTTGGTAGTATCATGTTTCCATGATTTTTTGTGATTCTTGTAGTCTTATATTGGTGCCTGCATTTTTAAAGAAAGAGTCATCTCTTCCCTGGGCAGCCCTGGTGGTTAGGTCTACTGATAGTTCTGATACTGAGGTTAACAGGTAGATGGCCCTGGTGTCATGGTCTACAAGTAGGCCCACTCTCTTTTTTCTCCATGGGAGAACTTGTGGGCTGACAGGATCTCTCTCAGTTCTGTACTATGCCAGGTTACACATGAGATGATGTGAATAAATAAATCTATTCTTAATTTTTGATAAAAGTTTTTTCTTGTTTTTCAGCTTTATGAGGGTGCTGTTTTCTCCATTGTAGTCCAGAACTCGAATAAGTTATTTTTGTCTTTGAGAGGTTATTAAATCAGTGTTTCTGGGGGTGGAACATGAGAGTGAGGACCTCCTTCTGCAATCTTCTCATATTTTTCTGACTTCCTATTCACACCTCACTTCCTTTTTGTTTCTCTGTAAAATATGAGCTAAGTCTGCACAATGGATCATTCTATAAAGGCCTGTGAGAGAGCCAATTTTTACTGGCTTCCCTACCCTATCCCATTCTAATACTCTTTAAATCATAGTTGTGGTAATAGCCTTAGACTTCATCTTGTCTATACTATTTCATTTTGAACATATGGAAACAGACCCAGAAAATCTAAGTGATTTGCTTAGAGCCCTACAGTTAGTATTAAAATTAGGTCTTCAAGCAATTTATTGTCTAAAAAGTAAAAAGCTGCTGAGCTACGCTTGGTTAGTTAGCGAATTTAAATCTTAAAAATTTCTTGAATCTTATAGCCCAAGTGTAGTCCAGACTGCACATTAGAATCACCTGGGAGTTTTTTTTTTTTTTTTTTTTTTTTAATAACAATACTAAGTCTCATTCTAGGCTTATAGATTCAGAATCTCTGAGGATAAACTCTGACATGAGTATTTTTAAAAATTTCCCCATTTTAATGTGCAGCTAGCATTGAGACTAGGCTAAAAGATTGTTTTTTGTTTTTGTTTTAGTATGTTTTTAGCCTTACATTTTTTCATGTCTTCCTCTCATTTTTCAGTTTTTCCCCTCATCCCCATTCTCTTTTCTAATTTTCACTTAACTGGCTGTGATATAGAACTGTAATTTATTGTTAAATATTTGTTACAAACTGTTATGTGTATTGATGTTTGTTTGCTACTGTCTTACTTTTTAAATCAGGTGATTTGAATATTTTTCCTTTCTTCCAAACTATCTTTTCTTTACCCTCCACTAAACTTAATTAAGCTGTTGTTACATGTAGACTTCAATTAACTTATTTTCCTGTATGTAGTAGACCTCTGTAGAAAAAAAAAAAAGTGGCATAACTCTAGAGTTTTGAAAGATGCAATATTTAATAATTTTAAAAAATCTAAATATCTTTGGCATTATTACTGCCTTTACCCAATACCCTTGATATTGCATTATTTTGATCTCCGACCATGTCCTGACTAATCTTCCCTAAATTGCATTTCTGTTCCAGATCTAATAACCTATTTCTCTTCATTGTGCATGTTCTTCCTTGGTGATCTCACCTATTTCACAGCCAAATCCTCATGTCGCTCTCTTACTCTTACTCTTGCCTTTTAGCTGTTACCCTCTCCAAATTTATAACTATTGGATGAATAATCTCCACTGTTACCTCTCATGGTCCTTCAAAATCAACATAAATTCATCTTTTTTCCCCCCATCTCCATGAAATGTTTTTTTCTTCATTTAATAATGAACGTAGTTGTTAATTTATAAATTAATTTATTCAAGTACAAAATAAATAAATAAATATTGATTGATTATTTACAATATAATCCAGACACAATGATAGGCCTGAAAAAGTAGTTGTTGGAAATTATATTATTGTTAACAGTTATTTCTTCCTTCTCCTTGAGAAGATTACACATCTCTGCTATTACTACAAGATCTACAGTGTCTTCTGTGTTGAGAATAATACTTCTTTGCTCCATTGACTTTGGGCTTGGTCGGCCATGTGGCATATTTTTGTCAGAGGAAAATGAACTGTGATGGATACCATAAGTGAGCAAATTTTTTACAAAGCATCACAATTAGCAAGTGTTCTGGTCCCTGCCTTTATTTCTGAGAACAATATTCCCAGAAAGTTACCTGCTTTTTCATCTTGGGTTCTTGAGTGAGAGACATATGCAACAGAGCTGCAACAGAGCTGCGATCTACTTATAGTGTGAGCAAGAAATTAATGATTGTTGAAAGCAAATAGTGCTTTGGGATTATTACGGCAGCTAAATTGGCTAATATCATTATCATGAATAAAACACTTTCCTTGTCTTCAAGGGTTCTGAATATAGCAGAGAATCTCCAGTTCACAAATATTTGTCTCTGGATATTTTCAATTTTTTTTCCCCAGTGTATCTCACATTCAACAGAATTCAATTCATCCTCTAGATTCAACACCCATGTTGGCAAGTCCTTTTCATGATTTTCCATCCTCTCAACTATTGCAACAGCCCCTATTGAGCTTTCTTATGCTTAACTCTTCTCTTTACTCATTTTTTTTTTTGATGAACCATTGCCACTTTATGTATTGGTTATGAATCCATGTTGCAAGTGATTGAAATCTCAATTCAAACTGACTTAAACAATGGAGAGATTCATCTAGTTCATATAACTGAAAGTATTAAGGTAGCAATAAATCTGCCACAGCCTGTTCCAAGGAGTTAAACAATGCCAAGAACTTGTTTTCTTTCTGTCTTTTCTTTCTGACTTAAAAAAAGAAGTTTTATTAAGATATAATTCACATACCATAAAATTTACCTGTTGAAAATATACAATTAAATGGTTTTTAGTATATTTATAGAGTTGGGCATCCATTCCCACAATCAATTCTAAAATATTTTCCATTACATCAAAAAATAACCTCTATACCTTTTAGCTGTTACCCTCAGACTCTCCATACCCTCTTCCTAAGCAATATATATTCCTAAGCAACCACTAATTACTTTGTGCATCTCTAAATTTTCTTATTTTAGATATTTTATATAAATAAAATCATGCAATACGTGGTCTCTTTTGAGTGGCATTTTTCATTTAGGATATTCTTAAGGTTTTATCCATTGTAGCATATCAGTACTTTTTGCTTTTATGACTAAATGATATTCCATTATATGGACATATCATATTTTGTTTGTCCATTTATTAGTTGACAGACATTTGGATTGTTTATATCTTTTGGCTATTATGAATAATGCTGCTGTGAATATTTACGTATACGATTTTGTGTGGACAAATGTTCTCAGTTCTCTTGGGTATATATCTAGGAGGAGAATTACTGAGTCATATGGTAACTATATGCATAACTTTTTGAGGAAATTCCAGAATGTTTCTAAAGTAGCTGCATTATTTTACTTTCCTACAAGCAGAGTAAAAAGGTTTCAATTTTTCCACAGTCTCTCCCCAAATTATTGTATGTCTTTTTGATCATAGCCCTCTTAGTGGGTGTAAAATGATACTTCATTATGGTTTTGACTTGCATTTCCCTAATGGCTAATGATATGAGCATTTTTCATGGCTTGATGGTTATTTTTATATTATTTTTGTAGATAATCTATTCAGCTCATTTGTACATTTCTAAATCAAATTGTAATTTTATTATTGAACCATAAGAGTTCTTTATATATCCTGTATACAAATTTTCTATCAGATATATGATTTGCAAATATTTTCTCCCATTATGTTGATTGTCTTTTAATTTCTGTGATAGTGTTTTTTGAAGCACAAAGTTTTTAAATTTTATGAAATCTAATTTATCTATTTTTTTCTTTGTCAATTGTGCTTTAAGCATCATATCTAAGTATCTATTGTCAAATCTAAAGGTCATAAAGACTTATCTCTGTTTTCTTCTAAGAGTTTTGTAGTTTCAGCTCTTACATTTAGGTGCTTGATCTATTTTGAATTAATTTTTATATATTATGTGAAGTAGGAGTCCGATCTCATTCTTTTGCATGTGGCTATCGCTTATCCAAACATCATTTTTTGAAAAACTAATCTTTACCATTGAATGGTCTTCACATTGCATTGAAACTATAGACCAATTTGACAGTTGAAATAATAGTAATTTTTTTACTCTATTAACATAGAAGTGTTTATATGAAATTAACAAGGACTTTCCATTTATTCAGATCCTTTAGAATTTTAGTAATGTTTTATAGTGTTCAGCATAAATATTTTGTATTTATATAATTTATTTCTAAGCATTTTATTCTATTCTTTTTGATACTATTGCAAGTGGAATTGTTTTCTTTGAATTTCTGACTATTTTTTTGCTAGCAAATAAATATATAGCCAATTGTATATCGACTTTGTATCCTGCAATATTGCTGAACTCATTTGTTATTTCTAGTAGTTTTTTCTTCATTAGAGATTTTTAGGATTTTCTAAATAGCAGATAATGCCATCAAAAAATAGTGATAGTTTTACTTTTTTTAATGGATTTTTTCTTCTATTCTTCCTTTTTACTTTTTCCTTTATTCTCCTTTCTTTTTCTCTTTTTCCCTTCCTTCCTTCCCCCTCTCTCCCTTTTTTCTTTCCTTCCTTCCTTCCTTCCTTCCTTCCTTCCTTCCTTCCTTCCTTCCTTCCTTCCTTCCTTCTTTCCTTCCTTTCTCCCTTCCTTTCCTTCTTTCCCAAAATTATTTACTTTCAACCCCTTAGCATAATGTTAAATAGAAGTGGCTAGAGTGGACCTCCTGTCTTGTTCTTGATCTTAAGGGGTAAAGTTTTCAATCTTTCTCCATTAATCATGATATTAACTGTGGGTTTTTGCAGATGTCCTTTATCAGGCTGAGGAAGCTTCCTTCTATTCCTAGTTTTGTCATTGTTTCTGTTTTTCATTATGAAATTGTGTTAGATTTTGCCAACCCTCATATGTTACTGGTGGGACGTAAAACGATATAGTCACTTTTGAAAACAATCTGCCAGTTCCTTAAAATCTTAAACACAGAATTACCATATGACCCAGAAATTCCACTCTTAGGTATGTATTCAAGGTAGTTGAAAACATATGTCTATACAAAACCTTATAAACAAATATTCACAGCAACATTATTCATAAAAACCAAAAGTGAAAATAATCGTAATGTCTATCAACTGATAAATGGATTAACAAAATCTGGTAAATCCATCCAATGGAATATTATTCATTCATAGAAAGCAATAAAGTACTAATACATGTTATGATATGGAAAAATTTTGAAGACATTAAGTGAAGTGAAAGAAATCAAACACCAAAGACCACATATTGCATGATATATGTGTATGAAATATCTGAAATAGGCACATAAGAAAAGATATAAAGTAAATTAATGGTTGCCAGGGTCTGAGGAGAGGTGTAATGAGGAGTGACTCTAAATGGGTAAGGAATTATGCTCCAGAATTAAATAGTAATGATTGAAAAACTCTGTGAATATACTAAAAATTACTGAATTATACATTTTAAGAGGGCAAATTTTATAGTATATGAATTGTATTTCAATAAAAATTTCTACCTATTCTTTAAACTTTATTGATCTTCCTCAGCATCCATCCCAATGTGATATATTCAGTTCTTCGAATTTATCTTTTAGGCAGGACTCTTTTGTAAGAATCTCTGTGGCCTTGTCATACAGTTATTTGCATGATTTTTAAGGTTTAAAGGGTGTATTATTAAAATAGATATCACCTATAAAGGCTGATTTGTTATCCACACAGTTACTGTATGGGTAACATTATAGTAGAAAATTTGCTGTGGTCCAATCAGTAATTCCAGCCTCACTATCCAGAAATTCTATGTCTTCAGTGTTCTAGAGTCAATCAAACCTGCTCAATTCCCAAACTCACAAGAGTATAAACATGAGCCCAGAATACCATTATGTTCATTTTGATTGAGATCAACTGTCTAGTGAACTGGTCATATCAGGGCATGTTCTTTTTATGAGTATATACCAATAGAGATAGCAAAAGCCAGAAATTTGCTTGGTAGGCCTATAATCAGAGCAATGTTATGATTCAAAAGCTTGGTACAAAAGGCACTACAGTCAAAAGCAGCTTCACAGCAGCACTAAACCAGACAATGGAATTGAATAGTGTTTATCTTAATGGCTCTTCTTTATCTAAGAATCACCTGCTTCTTGTTCATCTTGCATCAAGTCCAGGAAACATTTTATTTCTCAGCTTCCTTTTTATGGACTTTCAATCATTTCTTATGCATTGATTTTATAGTTTAAATCATAGAGATCAGCCTTGCAGTAGCCCCAACCAATGCTCAGTGAAAGTGTAAGTTTCATAAGGCAAAGACTGACTACTTCTTCTTTGTATCTCTTATAGCATCTAGCATAGACTCACATGTTATAAGTATATATTATAAGTAGGACAGAAATGAACTATAACTTGATATAATTTATTATCTTTAATAGTACAAATTGGTAGTTGCAAAATAGTCATGGGGATGAGTACAGCATAGAGAATATCATCAGTAATATTGTAATAACTATGTAGAGTGCCAGATAGGTACTAGACTAATCGTGGGATCACTTTGTGAATTATATAAATGTCTACCCATTATGCTGTATGCCTGAAACTAATATAAAATAATATCGAATGCCAACTGTAATTAAAAAATAAAAAAAGTTAATTAAATGTTAGGGGGAAAAAGACCAGTAAATTAAACAAATAAATAAATGAAATACAATTCTAACTGAATTGTCAAAAAAAAAAAAACAAAACCCTACAATGATTGGTAATGTTCTTTTCCTTTATACTGTTGTGTATGACAATAGCAGAAATTTAAAAATCTGTCCGTGTGGCTAATGTCCATTTCTGAAATTACATAGCTGCTCTATTTGTATATCGAGTAGATTTACTCTGAGGATTATCTGCATTGTTTTATGTAGAAGTTACTCAAATAACGATGCCTCAAAAATTGTTATCACAAGTTCACTACCTTTTATTTCAGCAGTTCTCAAATTTAGAAGAGCTCGCAAACACACAAATTGCTAGGCCCCAACCCTAGAGCTTCTTATTCAGTAGGTCTGGGATGGGGACCCAGAATTTGCATTTCTAACAGGCTGGTTCACAGGTGATACTGACATTGCTAGTCTAGAACTAATCACTCTTTTGGAATCATCCTTGGTCTTCATTGTTTGAACTGAAGCCCCAAATTGTGGTTTGTGGATCAGAGCATTAGCAGTACCTGAGAGCTTTTTAGAAATCAAGGATCTCAGGCCCCATCTGTGACTTCTGAGTCAGAATCTGCATTGTAACATGATCCCTCAGTTACTTAGTACACAGTCATTAAAATTAGAGAAACACTGACTCAGTATTGAGACAGGTCACTTCCCTAGGAGGCCAGAGAAATGTTAAGTGAAAGATGTTCTAATGAAATGCAATAGGAAACTATAAGTGTGCTAGATTGTGCATCTTTGAACTAAGTTGAGAAAGAAAGAAAACACAGCGACTAAATCAGTCAGGATCTTGGCAGGACACAGATAGGACCACCCAAAGAAGATATTAATGAAATCGTAATGAACACATTGTTTGCAAAGGTGTGGTTAGGATCAAGATAACCTATAATGCATAGTGAAACATTTAGATAGTAATAACAGTAAAAAGCTATTACCACCCTTAGGTCTGATGAAGGGGCAAGCAGAGGAGCTGTAGGGGGTAAAGGCTAGATGAGTATCCAGACCTCTTTTTCTCTTCATCTTTTGGTGTCCTCGGTGTGCTATCCATCGGCCAAACCCACCTAGATGTAGAAGTCAAGGAAGCTTAGCCAATATAGTTCCTAGAAGTCAGCCTCCTGAGGGCACAGAAGACAGTACAGAAGACTAGAGAGCTCCCCTTTAAGGCTAGAACCTATGTGGGAACAAGAGTGAATGGGGAAATTATTCTCTTGAGTAATTTTTTAAATAACTCAATGTGGATTCTCTCCCTCTTTTTAAACAGCTTTATTGAGGTAATATTGATATACAAAGAACTGCAAGTATTTAATGTATATACTTTAACGAATTTGGACATATGCAAACACTCATGATACTATCACCACAATCGAGGTAATAGACATATCCGACACCTCCCAAAGTTTTCTTATGTTATTTTGTTGTTTCGTGTGTGTGTATGTGTGTGTTAAGAACATTTAGTATGAGATCTACCCTTTTAACAAATTTTTGAAGTGCATAATACGGCGTTGTTAGCTATAGGCACTGCGTTGCACAGCAGATCTCTAGAACTTATTCATCTAGCATAACTAAGACTGTGTATTTATTAAATTCCAATTCTGCATTTCCCCCACTCCTAGCCCCTGGAAAACACTATTGTATTCTCTGCTTCTATGAGTTTGACTGTTTTAGATAACTCATGTAGGTGAAATCACGTGGTGTTTATCCTTCTGTGACTAGCTTATTTCACTTAGCATAAAGTTCTCCAGGTTCATTCATGTTGTCACAAAATGGCAAGATTGCCTTCATTTTTTGGCTGAATATTTCATTGTATTTACATATCACATTTTCTTTATCCATTCATCTGTTGATACACTTGGGTCATTTGTGTATCTTGGCTTTTGTAAATTAGTGTGCATTCTCTTGAAAGCTGATGCTCCATGTGTTGTTTACCCGATGTCAGAGTTTTTCAAAGTTTAATAAATGCATATAAATTGCCTGAAGATCTGGTGAAAATACAGATGCTTTTTCAGTAGGTCTGGGGTAGGACCTGAGATTTTATATCTTTAACAAGCTCCCAGGTAATGCCATGTTGCTGATCTTAGGAATGTGCTTTGAGTAACACTAGGTACTGAAAGATTTCCTAAGGCAAAGAAAATCAAGAACAATCCTGATTCCATTAAACTGGAATTTTGCTGTCTTGGGCCTTTGGAAAATTGACGGTATATTAGAGAAATACATGGAAAGAGGTGAGGATAACTCAAGGTGGAAATAAAACATTAGTTTCTCATAGCTTATAACTCATTCTCTTCTTTCTCCCACCAGAACAAAGATATAGAATTTGTTATCTTTATTTTCAACTTTCCATGTCTTAGCCATTAACATTAATTTCATACATACTTACCCTATCAACAACAATTCCTTCAATTTTAGGTGAACTTGGTTTTATCCCAATCAACAGCTGTTGATGCAAGACTCATAGTTCTATTTAGTTTGTGTTTCATACTTCCTTGAAATTGGTTTTGCTTGTACATACATCTAATATGAGGTAAAGAAAAATATAAATTTGATTCCACTACTTTGATGATAAAGCGAATTCTTAGCCCTATGAGCAGAAAGCATAATGAGTCTATAAAATGGCATACCCAACATTTCCATGGACATAGACTCTTTGGGAGCCAGTCATCACCATTGCCTGATAGCACAGGTAAAGAGCAAAAAGTTCCTAAAGTTAAAGTCAGAAGTCTACACTGCATCCCTGAAAAGGTTGTAAATTCGTTGGCAGTGAATCAATCAACAAACACATACCTTGTACTATGGTAGATATTGTGACCATATAGATAAAACGAGTATTCTGGATCTAAAAGATGATAACATCAGAGCAAAGACAAAATCAACATATGAAACAACAAAGTGTGATTGGTTAAGGAAGACTTTGCCATCTCAAGTTGGCTCTACATACTAAAAGGACATGCCAGCACTGATTCACAGTTTCAGACATGAATCACTAACCTTTTAAAACTAATTCCATCTGGTCTTATTTACCAATCTTACAACTTCTTCTGGCCTTCCTTTGCTATTTGACATGATTTTGAGTTATCGCCCCTATTTCAACTGTAGATTAATCTGTACTTCTTTCAACCCTTTTGATTCTCTACACACCTGTGCTGCCCCAGGCTACTTTGACTAATACAACACCTGTCCCTGAACACCAGCCCATCTCATGGTCAGGGCTCCTACAGGCTAGATCCAAGGCCCATAAGTACATTAAAAAAGTAATATTTGAAGCATGTTTTGAGAAATAGAGTTTTCCAAGTAAAAACATTGGGGGAAATGTTGATGGTGGTGGTGGGTATGATTTCTAGGCAGTGACAGTGATAAGGAATATGGAGTAAAGACATGTAATAATATCAGTTATATGCCATGAATGAATGGGAAATAAGGTTGAAAAACTATTCACAAAGGGCCATGATATGATCCTTCTAAAGTAGAATAAAGCCAATTGCTCTTCTGTATGTTTCAAAGCCATTGAGTATAATTCAATTCGAGTGACTCTCAATGCAGTTTGAAACCTTGATTTTTACTGATACCAGATTCTGCTTTGAAGTACATATGACCCTGACTTTATGTCCTGAGGATTCGCAACGATGGGAAAGTCCTATTTATTTTCAAGCCTAAGATTTTTCCTAGGCCATCTACAAGACACATTGGTCTTAAGATAGTATTAATCATATTTGGAACAGATAAGCAAGCATTGACAAAATTGATTAAACTACTTCACATATATTTTCCAAAAATATAATTTTGGTCACTCAACTCTCATGTGCTTTTTGACCTATGTTTTCTCAAAACACTGCTAAGACTACCACCACTGTCAGGGAAAAAGATTAATAATCTAGCAATAACATGCAAATTTAGAATGAAACACTACTAAAATGTCATGTTGTCTGACACACTGAGGCAAAGTAAACTTGGAATATTCGGTTCATATCGAAACCAGAAAAACCAGAGAGAAACCCATGCAATGACCCATGGAGAGTTGACACATGTGCTGATGCTCTGCATTCATCATTTTGAGGAGAACTCCCAGGTTGATCCTATACATAGCTCATCAGAAGCCACATCTGTTCCTTTCACCAAGATGTGACTGTGCTCTGGCTGGATCAGCTGTCTCAAGATTTTAAGGCCCCTTGGTCCTTTCCCTATATAAATAGCAAGGCGAGACCTTTTGACTTCACTTTGGAACACTATCAAAACTCAACAGGTGTCAGCCTTTGCTGTCCTCTGGGGGCCTTTCTCCTTTTAGGGAAGGGACCATCTACCCTTCTCAACAGGGATAGCCCCACAACCTGACACTGCAGGATGACAGCTGGTCTCCTCTCACAACACATGCCAGCAAGGAGGGAAGCTCAGAAGCAACAGCCAAGAATACATGGCACCAGCCACTCTTCCTCATAAACTATACATTAGGATGAAAAAACAAGAAAAGAACTGCTGAGAATCTCGTTTCCTATGAATGCCATTACCACAAATGTAAAAGATTTGGGGAGTTACAGGTTGCCATCAGGAAGACCCAATTACTTAGAAATAAAAGTAATGTCTTCGGAACATGGTAAATAAAAATGCAAATCGAACTTATTAAAAAATATTTCTTATAGAAAAGGACTGAAGATAGTAATGCTGCATCGGACTTTCTTTCCTTTTTTTTTTTTTTTTTTTTTGCTATGAAATGTTGGTCACCAAATTAGGGTAGAGGATGCCCAGTTAAATTTTAATTTCAGGTGAAAAAAATTGTATAAATATATTCTAGGCAATATTTCAGACATACTTATACTAAAAATGTATTTGTTGTAAACCTGAAATGCAAATTTAACTTGGTGTTTTATATTTTTTTCTGATCATTTGACTCTAAATCCAGCTATCTGCTTCCCTTTCTGATTCCTGATTTTCATATCCTGAGACCATTACTGGCATTCCCATGCCAAAGACAACTTTATTCCAAGCTTTTGATAGGAATGGAAACAGCCACATGTCTTCAATTGGGTCTGACTGAATGTAACTGGGTTTAACTCTCTGTATAATGTTGCTCACTTCTTTCTGCTCACTCTAATTTTAATATACATTTAAATAATCCATCCTTTGTTTCAAAATGCCTTAATAAATGCTTTGTCAGAGTAACTGACAAGTATATTAAATGAAATTTAATTTAATTTGATTAATATTTGTCCCACTCTGAGTCAGGCATGATCTAGGAGGAGAGGGGCTGGTGAGTGGTGTGTTAGAAATTTTCTGCTTATTTTGCTCCCGATGGGCTGTGGAATTGCATTCAATACAAAAAAAAGAATAGGTCGATGTAGTTTACCATTCAGCATAGTTAAATAAATACTCAATGCTCACTATGTACCATCTACTGGACTACATGCTGATGCCTTAGAAATAGGTAAGCTATTACTCCACAATGCTGACACTCTTGTAGGAGATATAGAATGAAAAAAAGATGAACTTTATTTAGAATATCAGGGAAGGCTTCACAGAAGAGGCGATGGAAACAGCAAATCTATCGTCTTAGGGAAAGTGCATCAGGGAGCAATTCTTGGAAAGTAATATAGCCTATTTTCATGGGATTTCTCTAGCCTTTATAGTCATTCCACGTGTTTTTTGGGATTAGTTGCTTCATTCCTGTATGTCAGTTGCATTTATTGGTAGATTTTAGAAATTTAATATGTGCTTATTACTATGGGTTAGGGAATCACACATGGCCTTAGAGGTTTACAAATCTCCTGAAATTATATATAAAAATTTATATGTACAGATAATTTTAATTTTTCTAGGGAAGTGGGATATATAGTTTTTTTTTTTAAAACAAATTCTTGGTATTCTATGACCTCCCCAAGATAAAACTCAGTAACAGAGAAATTAAATAGAATGTTCATCCAAAATAGCATAGCTTATTATAATCAGTAAATATATATTGAGAATCAACTTCCTGCAGAGCTGTTATTAAAAGCTTTGGAGAAAAATAAAAAACAAGAAGAGGCACTATGCTTGTATAAAAATAATCTCAAGCTTTGAGGCTAAAAATGAAAACGTGATAAAACTACCGTACTTAATATAGAGTCATTCTACAGAAGAGGGGCACTGAGAGATTGTCTATTCCATTAGAACTGATCTTTTTCGTTCACCATTGAGGATCTCTCTGGCCCCATGATCTCCAGGTAGATTTCACAACTGTCTCAGCATTTCCTACCCTTGTAATATTTATACTTATAAACATTGGCTCCTGAAACCAATGCTTAATAAAATTCAGAGTAGCCCCCCCAATATACTCAAATAAATCTTTTCTTTCTTTTAATTCTTTATAATTTTCTTCATAATCTGTTTCTAAGAGGAGAGTATTTATTGACTATTTTGTCATTACGACAATCAAGAACGCATTTTTTTGTTGTTGTTGTCTTGTTTTGTTTTTAAATTTCTACTTTACATACGAAGATATTGAAATTCAACAAAATTAAGTTACTTACCTATGGCTGGAAAGCTAGAAAGGAGGTCTTGCATACTGGTTGCCAAAAGAGAATGGAAGCAGGTAAGTGTACGAGAAAGTGGAAGGATCCAAGATGAAGAGAGGAGTTGCGGAGAATCGTGTTGCATTTGTTAATGCCACTTACCTGCTCTCCGTGTTCACAGGTCTTTTTACAAGCCTGAGATTATCCCATGATACACTGACTGGAAATTTGACGGTTTTTCCTTTTTTTTCCTCTCTCCTTTTGAAATAATTTTTTAAATTTATTCATTTTTAATTCTTTAATGTCACCACATTTTGACCCCTTTCACCCCATCTACCTCCTCCCTTCCCCCTCCCTCTATCCTCTGGGTCGGAGGAGTGCTTTCTGTTTTATATAAAAATGTTACTAAATGCAGATGTTATAATTAAATGCAATATAATGTTATGTAAAATGCAATAATGAACATATTATCATGCTGTTTCCTGGGCTTTGGATAATGTAATTTAGATTAAAACAAGATAGAAAAAGATAAAACTAAGCACTATCCAATAGATACTGAAATTTGTTAGTTTATTCTAGTCCAACATTAGATCCTTTGGCAGAGTACACTAATGCTCACCAATTTCTATGTGCTTGTCTGCATTTCTCAGCCTCCTTTGCAGTTAAATTGGGGCCATATGCCTGCCTATATCATGTGTTGCTTCCAAATCAATACATTTAAAACCATGGGGACACCTCCATCCCTTTCATCTCGTATTCTGCTAACTTTGGGGGCCAAAAATTCCAAGTGACATTGCTATGAGGTTGAAGAAGGCCAGCCTGTCCACACTTGACTTTCTGTGAGTGAGAAATAAACATTTAGTGTTTCCAGCCATTGAAAATTTGGGGGTTAGTTTATTACAGCTGCCTTCAAAGTATAGTTACAGACTAGCAGTATCAGCCTCTCCTGAAAGCTTGCTAGAAATGCAGTCTCTCTCTGTACCCCATGTTGCTAACCAGAATCTACATTTTAACAAGATCCCTGGATGACAGATATACATATTAATTTGAGAAACTCTGTTGTAAACTATATCTGAAATTCTGGTAATTTGGACTGCTAATAGTGATATTCAGGTCTGGGAATGTCAAATCTGATTTAACATCAAAATCAATAGTGTAAATTTTTAAAAAACACAGAGCTGTGAGAACTACTAGATAGAAATCTCTAGTGGTGAGCACAGGAATCTCTATTTGTTAAAACTTCCCAGTGATTCTGATAACCTGCTAAGTTTAAAATTTTGTCAGTGCTAATTGAGAATATGAATTAACATACACCGCCTGCTTAAATTTTGCTATTTCATAATATTTATCTTTAAAATTTAATAAATAGATATTCTATAAGGAGACCTTAGTACTTGTATCTTGAGTTGATGGAATTAATAGTTTTTGTTGCTTGTTATCTGATCTCGAGATACAATGTGACTTTCCTTTTTTCTTAGCCTCAGAAACTTTGGGGAATAAAGCAGTGGAGAGGATGCAGAATACGTGGCCTAGGTTGGCACGGCCTGTTCCAAATAACTGGCTTGCTTCAGCCCTTTCTGGGCTAAACGTGTCTCTGAGTTTAAAAAGCCCCTGCAGCTGTCTTCATTTAGCAGCTTGCTTATCAGAATAAGGCAGCTCCATTTCCCTTTGTGTACAGACATCAAAATACTGGCTCTTTCCTCCTTTATTTCTGTCTCTCTTCCTCAAAACTGCACTAAAAAAGAATCGTTGTAATCCAGTAAGCTCACTCACTACCAAAGAACAGGTGAGAGCCTGGTTGCTTTATGAAACAACTAGTTAGAGTCCTTCTTTTAGGTTTCTCACTGGGATGGTTGTTATTTTGCATGTATTTTCTAAAACCTCCTCCCTGTCCTCCTGAGCTAGTTCAGGAGTCTTCAGCAAACTTTGTGTCTACTCTTGGCTCTTAGCTTTTTGTTTCTGAATGTTCTTTTATCTTATAACCAACAGGAAGATCTTTCAATATGGTTTTGCATGAGAACACCAATTTAAATTTTAAAATGCTCATCTTTTCATAACCTGGTACGTTAAAGACAATCATCTAAGATGGATGACACAGATGAGTGGACATTTGCCTGATTCGCAGAGGCTTCTAGCCATGTTTGGAACAGAATGTTTTCTACAAGGACATGAGCTACAGAAGCTAATGAAGATATGTCATTGATTTCAAGGACTTAGAGATGTGGAACATAGTTGGAGAAAAGGAGAAAGCAGAAGTCACTAGGTTCCGTAGCAACTTTGGACTCAAGGAAAGGGCAAAGAGGAATAAAAAGGGTAGGATGCTGGAGGTGAAGGAACAGATCCTGAGAAGGGACAGAGAGCATAAGGGGGCAGAGATGAACGATTTGTTTTTCATGGATTAAGTAGCAAATCCTCCTCATGAAACACAAAAACAAAACGATTTATTATTTGTTTTTCTGTACCTATAGAGTAGATACACACAAAGCAAATTGGATTGATGATAAATAAAAATGTTGTTCAATTCGAACAATTGTTTACTAATTGCTTAGTACGTGTGTGGGGTGGTGGAATTAATAGATTTGTAGATATGCAAATGATCATTCATTCCTCCTACAAAGGATAACAAGACTGATTGAACGTGAAATATTGAGTGAAGGCAGAGTTGTGAAGTAATGTTAGATTTCTTTTTAATGTCTCACAAATTATAGTTTACCATACGTTTCTCCCTGACCCCTCCCTCTCTCACGACTTTGGGTTTTATCACCATTTCAGCTCAGACTCTTTCCCGCCCTGAGGTCGCTCTAAACTGAGGCTGCCTTTGACTCTCTTTTCTTCTCTTTCTTTAAACTGCTTTCTTTTATTCTTCCTTGCCCCCTAGGCTATGCTTTCTCTTCATATTATCTGTTTCTCCCTAGAGACAACATTTTTTTGCCTTCTTTGTGCTTTAAACAGCTAATTCAGAGCTGCCACCTAGTGCTTCTGTGAAAAGCCTTACAAGGAAAGGCCAAATAGTTTTGCAAGAGAAAATGTGCATCTAGACTCCCACCATAAGCAGTGCTAAGTTCCTTGGAACTCACTGTGGGACGGACAGTAAGTCCTATGGACATTCAAAGGTAAATACAAATAGTTTTTCCCACAGAGAGAGATACATGGGTGAGAAGCTCCAAAACAGGATTCCTCAAAGCCTGAATGATATCATTATTAAAAAAACAAACAAACAAACAAACAAACAAAAAACCATGAGGCTGAGACCCCAGAGAGCTTGATTCTCAGAATGAAGGATGATCAGACATTTGTAAGAAAGCCAGCAAGTTAACCAGAAGATGAAAATGGAAATGCATTACTGAGCACCCTTATGGCCTTAGCTAAAGAGGGGTTACAGGAGTCTTGATTTCCAGTGAATAGAGGGAGGGAACAAAGGAAGGAAAGGACAGAGAGGAAATAAACAAAATAAAAAGACATGACAAACCTAACCGTGCAGAAAAAAGTTAGCATAGGAGGCTCAAGTCTGTTGTCCTGTGAAAGACCTGCTTCTAAGTTTGGCTCTTGGGTAGAGACTACAAACTGAGATTTTGGAAGATTTTCATAATTTTCTGATAAGAAAGACTTACTATACTAAAATGTTTGTGGAAATGGTGTGGTGTATATCAAATGACTGTGTGCCTTCTGGGCATCTGGAATTTGGTACATGCCTGCGTGATCAGCCTCTGGTAAAAACCTTGGGTGCTGAATTTCTAATGAGCTACCGTGATAGCACTTCACATGTGTTTTCACAATTTGCTGTTGGAGGAATTGTGTAATACTGCATTGGGAGAGAATTCTCAGAAGCTTGAACCTGGTTTTCTCTGAACTTCCTTTTCCCTTTTCTAATTTTTGTTTTGTATCCTTTTGCTGTAGTAAGTCAAATGAATAGTCTTCTGAAATGTTTGCAAGGTGAAACCAATGGGGAACATTAATATTTTTTAGATTAAGTACAACTAGCTCAACAATTTGCAAGCAAAATGTTGGCAGCATAGTGCTGAGTGAGAAGCAGGTCAGAACAGAGTCAGAAATTTAAGTGGGAGGCCTGGCTCCACCCCTTAATTATTCTGTGACTTTGTACAAGTTAATTTTTCTGAGCTTGAGGGTTTTTTTTTGTTTGTTTTGTTGTTTTTTAAATCTGTAAAAAAGAATGGTAGTACTCACTGTGAGTGTAGTTTGGGGAGTTAACTTGAGATAATTTATGTAATACACTTAATGCAGTACCTGACGCTAAGCGCTTGACCAGTGGTGTATATAGATGTTGTTCATGAACGATAAAACAGAACCAACTCAGATTCTGTCATGATCACTTCTAGGGCAGTCTGCGAAGCAGAAGCCCGCAACTGACTGAAGCTTTGAGGCTCCAGTCACATGTAGAGCAACCCCAAGTGGTATAACTTTAAGACCCTTATAGCTTACCCAGGGGTGAAACTATACCTCATAGACTTTGACTGATTGCTCCCTGCACCCACTCCCAGTCTCTGCCTCATGACTTCAGTCCCTTCTACCTGCAGGGGAAAGGGGATATAGGGGGTTTCCTGAAGTCTCTTCCCCTGAACTTCAGTAATTCAGATAGCTGAGAGTGATTGAGGTAGGAAGACCCATGGCCCTGTCTCTATTTGTTTCACCTCACATGACCCTGGGAAAGTCACTTCTCTAAACCTCAGTATGTCTCACTGTAAAATAGATTAATTAAAAATATCTATTCTCTGCCAGCTTACTGGACACTTGTTGAGAAAGGAAACTTCAGCTAACATTGGCAAAAGTACTTTGGACATTGCAAAATACTCTACAGAAAACCACTCAGGGACTGTTTTGGGTTTTCTTCTAGGGTGGCCATAAAAACTATTATCCATGGTTGTTTGGGTGTTCTGGCAGAGGAAAGTGACAGGACCTAGGACTTAGTTATAAGAGAGATGTCCTGCTATGACATTATTCTTAAAAATATAAATTGAGTCCTTGGTACTTATTTAGATGTCGCAAAGTCTGACAAAAATCGGATCAGATCATCCTCCGGCTTGAACTAAACTAGTAGGTAATAAAACTACTACTTTGTTATTTAATTGCAATAACTGATATCATCCCACTTTTTTTCAGTACAATTACTCAGCACGATTATTTGGGATTGATTTATTGCTTTGTTGTGAAAACTTGTTTTTCATTGATTTTTTTTCCCCCTCAACTCTCCTCTTCACTAATTGATTGATTTGATTGCAAGAGCTTTGCCTCCATCTCTGAAGATGGATTGGAATAATTATTGCAGCCTGCTGTTTAATCATTCTGCCAAACAATTACTGCTGCTATTGTACTCTGCACCAGTACTTTATTAGCTGTAGTAATTGTAGTCAAGTTTAACAATTTAATAACACACTTGGTGATGATAACTTGATCATTATTCAGGAGCACTTCTGTGGAACCTTTAGGCTCTTGGGCAAGTGAGAGGCTCAGCACCTATTTCTCTTGTTTCGTGACCCTTTAAGAAATACTTGAACATTCCACCTGCCAGACAACTATGGCCATAAATGCCCAACCTGGAGAGGTAAAGTGGGATATTCCAGAGCCTGCAGGTTGTAACACCTTTCTTTCTTGAGTGCCACTGTTCCCAACCTTTGGGATTTATGTGGATATGCTACACAGGAAGAACATAATACTGTTCTTTGTTAATTGTGTCTCATGATACTTTTTGATAAGCGTGTGAAGCTCCTTCCCCAAGGTTCTTTCTTTTCTGAAATCATAATAAGTAGAGCAGGGTAATCTTCAGAAGTAAAATGTAACAGTTTAACAGTGTGAGGTAAAGCATCTTTTTTTCCTACCTTCATCCTGTTGCACGGATTTGGGTGAATTCTCTCTACCACTCCTGTGACCCTGCACAGAACTTGCCCTGTCAACCTCCCTGTGAAAAGAGATTTGCACAAGTGCCAGATGCTGCTCTGTGTTGATCTAACTTTAGTCCAAAACTCATTGTGGGGACCCAGTCCTGACTCAACTGAACATAAGCCACGTAGTAAATTATTTACTTAGTGTTTTGCTTCCCACATAATGAAAACAGTCACACTTGTTTGCAAAGATATTTGATGTTCTTATAAAAGAGCATTGTTTAGTGTTAAGTTGTATTAATATTATACTGTACCAGTGTTGCCCAGATTGGAAGCAAAACACTTTGGAAGCTAATTCTGATTTCCTCCTTTGTTTTCTACTTTAATCACAATGATAATATTCACTAAATCAGTTGGGAAGAAAACAGTTTTTAAAAAACATTCGCTCTTTATTAACCCATAATACTTCTCTCCCTCCCATTTACCTCTCTCTCTCTCTCTCTCTCTCTCTCTCTCTCTCTCTCTCTCTCTCACACACACACACACACACACACACACATATGTGCACACACGTCACTGTATTTATTATTCCTGTTATCTCTCCTGCCAATATCCCTGATTTTGGAGCTTATAATTTGGACCTAAATGATAACCTAAAGACAACGAGGAACTAAGCTGCCAGACTTGCTTTGATGTTCAGAACTAGATGGTTTCACTCCTTGTTTTATTTGATTTTTTTTCACATCAAAGTATAATTAAAAAATGAAATATAAGCATCTTTATGTAAGACCATCTTGAATGACTTATGCTTAGAAGAAATTCACAAATATAATTGCAGAATTTTTTGCAATTATAGTTTTTGTGGAACTTAAGAATTTTTTCTTAATCCAACTGCATTTCTATCAAGCAAGGCATGTTGGTTGGAGAGCAAAATGCTGAATTTACAAACAAATGCCATGCACAGAGACCTGGCAACAATCCTTAATTCAACAGCGAGATTTTTATGTTTCTTTCTGTAGAGTGTGTCGACAAGTTAAGGAGAATCACCTAGGTCTGAAAAAAAACTAATGTTTTTCATTTTCCTCTCAAAGGCAACTTCAGGTACAGATAGATCTTGCTGTGACATTTCAACTTGGAAGAAAGAGAGGATGTGACCATTTGACTATGTCATATATAGAATCAATAATAGGTAAGGTGAGCTACTATCTTCTGGCCTTCCTGAGCACTCCTGCTAATTTTCAGAAAACATGTCTGACTCAATTTATTTCTAGGAAAGCATAAAAGATTCTTTCTCTTGTGAGTTCTGTGGGAGAAAGTTAGGATCCTACAGCCATTTAATAAACGTATATAACTTTAGTAGATGCTTGAAACATAAGGATTTCTTGATCTGTTATAATAAATTATTAGGTACTATGCAGTTTGCACTTGTGTATTTAGTTTGTATAGAATTATCATTTCTTTGTAACACTTTATCAATTTCAGTAATAATAATGGTGTGGTAGGCTAAATAATGGCTCTGCAAATTATTCAGGTTCGAATCCCTACAACTGTAAATGTTACCTTCTATAGCTAAAGAGACTTTGCAGATGTGGTTAAGTTAAGGATTCTGAGATTGGGAGGTTATTTTGGATTATTTTGAGGTTGGAGATTATTTGGTGGACCCCAAATGCCAACACAAGTATCCTTATAAGAAGCAGGCAGAGGAAGATTTGACACATAAGAGAAGGTCAAAGAAAGGAAGAAGATAGATGCTAATGAGGTCTCTCTACATCCTAGTGAGATTCGCGAACAAGCCTCAGCGGATCTAGGTACATTTGTAAGAAGCTACTATTGCTTTTTAATTTTAATAAGTATAATTGGAACTGAACATTAATAGAAAACTTCAAATCGACTCACACACAAATCCCTCCCTAAACTCTTCAAGACAGAATGGTTTTGAATGATGATATTCCTGCACGATGACTTTATTTTTTCCTATGTCTAGCTACTGGAGTTATATCAGCTTGGTTAAATTCTTAAATGTCCAGATCTTGGTCCTCTTTTTAGTCCTCTGTTAATAAATGTTAATATAAAGGTGTTTTCTTCTATCTAGTATATAAGATACAGTGACGTAAGATGCCACGGACTAATTATAGAATTCTCAAATATTAGAGGTAAAAATAGAGTCATTGAGATGAAGGGAAAAATTTCTCTTTTCCTCTCTTTTCCCCAAATGCCTCTACCCCTTCAGCACCTGAGCCATAGGGATTAGGGTAATAATGGCAATGGATTGGAAAATGAGATAAAGTCTCTGAGAGATGATATAAGAACTTACTGTAAATTTTAGAACTCATTAAATGTTGTTTAAGCACCTCTCTCTCAGTTTAGATTTGATTGGGTCATTTTTATTTACTCTTGATGCCAATAAAATACCATGATGCCAATAAAAACTCTTAAGATCCTGCAACCCAGTAGTCTTTCTTTTAATGTATAATAGTCCAGGATAGTATGAAACATACCAACAGAGGACATGATGCATCCTTGTCTCTGAAACAGCCATGCCCTTTGAAGGACAGATTGGGTCAATTTAAAAGCCCTTTCTTAGGCTTGGTATTCAGGTTATCCTTCATCATTGCAGCATCTAATGAAGATATGTTTGTAATTTTAATGTAAAAATGATTGTCAAATGGTATGGGAAGTCAGTACCCTAAAATGAAGGCATTAACATGCAGTTCCTTTAAAGTTATAGATGAGTTAGATGAACAAAGTGAAATTGCTCCACATGATGGCACTTTGTGACATCTCTAGCTTGTGGTGTTGTTCACGGTTATATTCTTTTACCCCTAAAGTACTTGAAATTCAAAATTAGTAGTAATTCTTTGAGCATTACATTTGACTGATTTCCCACAATTCTACTTTGCAAAAGCTTAAGAAATGTTGTCTACTGCTCTCTACATGCTCCCCAAGCTATAGTCAGAGAGAAATATGTGGTAGTTCCTTAAACATGTTTTCTCACATAATATATTTGTGCCTTTTAAAACAATTTAGGGAAATTCTTGGCTAAAGATCAGAAAAAGCTTTCCTCTTTCCAGGCTCTAAAGTAATTATTATTATTATTATTTGTATATATAAGGGAATGAGTAAAGAAGACAGCACTCCAAAACTCAGTCAATAGAAAGATATTTAATAATCTTTTTATTTTCTATATAAGGCACTAAGTTAAAAAAAAAATATCAGAGACTATCCACACTAGTTTCTCAGCAATTTGCTACTGAGGTGTCTTTTGCTTCAGTAATTTTAACAGTGAAGACGTTTTCTATTTTATGAGAAAAAAAAGTAGATCTTTTATTATTCAGCACTTTGGAGCCCACCTGCTTACACTGAACTTGTGCTGAGTAACTTCTTTTTATACACAAAATGGTTAACAGTGATGATATTGAATTATAACATTTTATTTTTCACTTGGGGCATGAGGAAGTGGGCTTCCTCTGGTCTTTAGCACAAATATTACAAAATAACAACCATATAAAAAATTTTACAACATAAAAATTAAAAACTGCATATCATCTCATATTATTATTGTCTCATATTGTAACTATCTTGAGCATGGAATAGCCTGCGTTCTCCTAGTTTATCTATGTCCAAGGTGTTATAGTCTAATTATGTCCCCCTAAAAGTATATTTAAGTCCTAACTCCAGGTACCTGTGCATGTGACTCTATTTAGAAATAGGGTCTTTGCATTTGTAATTGAGTTAAGATAAGGTCATTAGGGTAAACCCTAATCCAATATGACAGAAATCCTTATAAGAAGAGGAAAATGCCATGTGAAGACAGCAATACACAGGGGGAACGTCATTGATGGCAGAAGCAGAGACTAAAGTGGTGGAACTGAAAGCTAAGGAACGCCAATAATTAATGCCAGAAGCCAAGAAGAGGCACAGAAGAGCCTCAGCAAGTGCATGGCCCTCTTAGTATCTTGATTTGGACTTCCAACTTTCAGACTGTGAGAAAAGACATTTCTGTTTTTTTAAGCCACTCGATTTTTAGCACTTTGTTACGGCAGCCCTAGGAAACTAATATACCACAGGAAGGAAAGGTTATCAGTTGACAAAAAGCTAGGAAGCCAAGATGCAGGATATTTCAGATATCTCTTAAAACATTCTACCCTTCAATTCTTCCTATTTATTGGGAAGCAATGTGTGCAATATCCTTTATGACATCATAAAACCTTATATTAGACCATTATCCAAGGCAAAAACATGAAAGGAGGTGACTGATATTTATGAGTTGGAACAGCCTGGGATTGTTAAAATGATAATATTCAGTGTGATATAGACCTGTGTCCGTAGCTTCGAGCTAAGGATGATTTTATTCTTAGAGCTTGGAGCCTACCATGTAAAGGTTTAATGGATTTTAAATTTATATAATATATTACCTTTATTGCTGGATTGGCTTAATATCTGAAGATAAGATCTCTTCACTCTAAATTAACTTTTTATGTAGTGTCAGATAAGATTGGTTCTTTTCAGTGTAATCCACATCAAAGTAACTAGTCCCAATCCATCTCAACTTGTTGGAACTAAGGATGATAATCTGGCTTCTTAAGTTTTTACCCAAATACAATTTCTGTACATAATAGTTTCCTCTACCTTTGGCTTTGAGGACAGGACCCTTACATGAGTACTAACAGTAATATTAATTGAAGTTATAGTAACAAATGTAATTTATCAACCAGCATTAGATATGTCTAAGCTTTTTTTCAAGTGTCAGAGAACATTTTTAATAACTTGTAATAAATAGAACTCCAAGACTAAGTTGGAAAAAAAATACATCTGGTATAGTGATAGCTAGAAATGGAACATTGCAAGTGTAATACAATCAGTTGAAGAACAAGTGAACTGACACTTTGGACATTGTATTGAAGAACTTCCAGTCTCAAGTCTTTATGTAATTTAGACTCTGTTAAAAAATTACACTGTGTAGTTGAACACACATTTTTTTAGTCGTAATTTTATTTTATTTTATTATTTTATATAAAAACTTTTTTGAGGTTATGATTGACACTTAAAAAGCTGTACATATTTAATGTATATACGCGATGAGTTCGGGAATAAATATACATCTGTGAAACCATCATCATAATCAAGACCAAAGACATATCCATCACCTCCCAAAGTTTCCTCCTGCCTCTTAATTAATTAGTTAATTAATTTTGTAACAAAAACACAACATAATAACTACTCTTTTAGAAAATTTTAAGTGTATAATACAGTATTTTTGCTATAGGCTATATGCTGTGTAGCAGATTTCCAGAACTCATTTATCTTGTGTAACTGAGCCTTTCTGTCCTGTGACTATTACCTCCTCATTTGCCTCCTGCTTCTATTCCCTGGAAATCACCAGTTTACTCTCTGCTGTTATGATTTTGACTATTTAGATTCCACATTTAAGTGAGTTTATACAGTATTTGGCTTGCTGTGTCTGGCTTATTTTCTTTAGCACAATGTCCTCCAGGTCTACCCATGTCATTGCCAAATAACAGGATTTCCTTCGTTTTTAAAAGTTGAATAATATTTTGTATGTATATACCTCATTTTCTTTATCCATCCATCCATTGACAGACTCTTAGGTTATTTTCATATCTTTGCTAATCTGAATGTTACCATGTTGCACATGACAGTGCAGGTATTTCTTCAAGATCCTGATTTCAGTTCCTTTGGATAAATACCCAGAAGTGGGATTGCTAGATCATATGAAAGTTCTGTTTTTAATTTTTTGATAAACCTCCTGTTTTCTATAATGGCCATACCAATTTTTAGTTTCACCAACAGTGTATCAGGGTTCTCTATTTTCCACATCCTTGATCCTTGGCAACTCAGTTTTTCTTTTTGTCTCTTTCCTTCTCTCCTCTCCTCTCTTCTCCTCTCCTCTCCTCTCCTCTCCTCTCCTCTCCTCTCCTCTCCTCTCCTCTCCTCTCCTCTCCTCTCCTCTCCTCTCCTCTCCTCTCCTCTCCTCTCCTCTCCTCTCCTCTCCTCTCCTCTCCTCTCCTCTCCTCTCCTCTCCTCCCCTCTCCTCTCTTCTCCTCTCCTCTCCTATTCTCTCTTTTTTTAAAAATAACAATCATCTTTTGGTGTTCTTGTATGAATTAGGTATCAGAATAATGGTGGCCTTGTAAAATGTGTTTAAAAGGGTTACCTCCTCTTTAACTTTTTGGAAGAGATTGAGAAGGATCCATGGGGGCCAGCCTTGTGCCAGGGTGAGCTTGATGTTTGGGTTTTATTCCTTTATTTCAACCTGACTGGCACAACTCTAATCTATTATTACCCCTTTAATAACAATACTTTCCATATAGACTTCAAAATTGTATACTAAAATGCATGCATTCTACTTTCCTAAACAAATGTTTAAATTTTGGGGATAATTTCTACTCAAGATTCAACTTTAGTTTTTCGAGCAGTTGCAGCTCAGTAGATGCCTGCTTTCTACTGTGCCTTATTTTTGTGCACTGTGTGCTCCAGCTTCAGAAATGTCATTAAAGTTTGGATGGTCTCTGAGCATTTTGGTCTAGCCAACCAAATGAGCTATTTAGATTTAAGCAGAAACTTAATGTGCTCTATCTTTCCACTTTATACTTTCATAGTGGTTTTTTTTTTTCAAAAAAGGCTCAAATGGCTGTACTTCAGTCCACAGAGTTTTCCAATTAAATTAGATTCATAGTTCTGAACTCCAAGTATGAAAAAGTAATTTATTTGATGCTTGTATCACCCAGGCTAACAGTAAACTGAATAGACTGCCTGAATACTATATAAAGACTTATTTTATACTCTATTTTGCTAGAGGTGCTCTATTATACTTTGTATGTGCTACAATCCATATCTTATGTGGATTATATCTGTTCAACAATGCTCTAGACTGGCTTAGGGGAGATACACACAAATTATTATTAGCTTTGTTTTAATGTATTGATAGCCTTCTCTGATTAGTATAATTGGACATTTAATCTCTTCTGTAGTTGTTTATATTCTATATAGCTTCTTTCCACAAATATTGTCAAGATGCATATTTTTATCATTTTGGTACACACTGCACCAAGGCATTGGGAGATTAGCACTTGCTTCAAGACACTCTGGGTGAGATTTTTTTTGTTTGTTTGTTTGTTTTTATATAGACTGGATAGCCTCATTAATACATACATTTAATTATGTTACCAATTTTCAGGGGACGGAATAATAAATTATGATTTTAGTAAGATTTCTATGAGCCTTTCTCAAAAGTATACATTTTGTAGAATCACAGCAAATAGAATATGTAACTTTTTAATTCCTATGATTCATTTATCTAAAAATATATGAAAACTTGTGATTTAATATTCTGTGAAAGAACAGAGCAAATAAGAGAGAGAGAGAAAGAGAAAGGGAGCTGTTTCTCCTATCCAAAACTAAACAATAGATTAGTAGGAATGTCATTAGTGTAAAAGTCATCACTGCCAATTGTACCTGCCCTCAGAGAAGTTATATTGAGGGTCAATGTACTTCTCCCTTTGGAGAACATGTCTGGTTTTGACAAAACTGTAAACTACTTCTCATAAAGTTTGGAGGTCCACCTCTGTTCCAATATACAAAAGAGGTAGATGTATACTAAGTAGAAGGCTGGAGCCAAAGTGCTAATATCTGAATATAGGGTAATGTTGTCAAAAATTAAGATGAAAAGGGAGTAGAATAACACTGAACTAGTCTCTAATTCTCTTGGTAACTTAAAATTTCTGCCTCATAGTTTATTTAAAAAATAAAAGAAGACAAAAGTTAAGTCTGAGGGAAGCCAGCCCTAAATGGCACATGTTTATACATATAAACATAGCAGCATCTCTCCTGATATGTCCTTCTTTTAACTTTGAGAGCATGGCTAATTCTTTCAAGACTCCAGTTAAACATCACCCTCAACATGAGGCATTTCCAAAGTTAAAATGTTTCTCATCAGAATTCTCATTAGAAAAGTGGTCATGGAACAAAATATAAATAAATATTTCATTCCTGCATGAATCTTTCCAATAACTTTGATTACATTGTTTTCATTACAGTGGCTTAACAATTATGTGGTAAATAAATGAGTCAGTCTTATCAAGTACACCTCGAATGCTATGTGATTGGATGGGTGGTATGGTGGCCACTTAACTTTAGAATCTCTGAACATCATCACTTGCTAAATCAAATTATAAAATATTTCAGAGCTTAAAAAGATACTATCATTTTCAGTAAAAGTGAAAATCAAGAAGGCTAAATCTACCGTAGACTCTGTAGGTAGAGAATAGGAAATAAACCATTTCTTCACAAGCATGAAGAATTTATTTGAGATGACTATGATTACTTTCTCTGTTCATCTATATAACATGGTGTTTGAGCTGCATGCTTTCCAATGGACCTTGACTCTGGCTTATCTGTGTCTCTATGTAATATGGTCTCCCTCCAGGTCAAATGATCTGTTGCAGGGATGCTCTCATGCTCTTTCAGTCTTCATGACAGTATTTGTGTGTTTTTTTTCCCCCATTTCCATAGAAACATCTTCATTGACTCAGAACTGCCTCTGTCCTCTTAAAACAGAGATATTTATCTTTCAAACAGTGGGAAATGTGTGACATAAGACAGACGGGGAGTACTTTCCCTGCAATTCTCACCTTATAAGATGCTCTTTAAAGAAATTTATAAGGATCTGCCTTTAGGTTATTTATTTATATTTTGTTCCATGCCTGCTTTTCCAGTAATGAGTTTAAATGTAAGCAGCATAAACCCATCTGGAAATAAAATTATGCACTAGCTTCATGACAAAAGATAATTACATTATAATCAAGCTGTCATTTTTGGAGATAGTAGGAGATGAAGCATGCTATAAACTGACATGTAAAGTGTATAGATTGTTCTCACGAATATCTCCCACAGTGGCTGGGAGCACAAAAATTCCTAGAGCATAATATCAGACTTTGTAACTGGAAATTTTCTGGGAGTGACCAAACATCTCATTCTGAGAGTAATGCCTGCTAATATCCAGAGGACTAAAGGCTAGAATCAGGATTTCTGTTCTCTGGCTTAGACCTCAGCTTAGCTACACTAAAAACACTTGAATGGCGCTCAATTTCAGATCATGAGCCTTAATTTTATCATTCTGTAAACTTTTCTTCATTCTTAGGTTATTGCTTTACTTAGGTCGATAGGAGCTAGACACTGAAATCCTTCTGACATGTTCAGGCAGAATGTGGAGATTTATCTAACATGGAAGAAACTGATATTTTTAGGAAAAAAGAAAAGACTGAAGTTAGCTTTCATCACTCTAAGCTGTTTTCTCTTGCAGCGATGATATGGGTCACTTTTTTTTTTTTTTTAAAGACCGGGAGAATCTTTCTCTTCTCTAAGCTCAAAATAGCTACTATGAAAAAGAAGATGGTTTACCTCCAGACATGCACTTGGCTAGAGCAACAAAAGAGGGAAATTGGCATAACTGAGATAGAAACAGGACAGAAGACTTCCAGAAAAGAAACTACTAATACTTGTTCTCTATTACAGCTTCCTCCACAGACGAGTATTTGTCACCTCAGAATAATATATGAGCCAAGGAGTCACATAAAAGCAAGCTTGTGTTGCCCCTTTTCCTTGACACCATCATTGCCCAAAGGGATCAGAGGATGCCTGTACTAGGGCAGCATGGCCCATAGTCCTCCTAGAACTCTGTGTCCCTTGGCTGCTACTAACTGCACAGTCACTGACTATACGTCACTCCTCTGTGTCCCCCAGCTTCTCTGCAATTTAAGCACTGATTTCTTCAATCTGCACTCATTGCCCTAACCCCTAACCCTCACCCTTATTCCTTGGCAAATCCCAAACAAGGCAAGCAGAACCTTGTTGTTCAAAGTGTGGTCCTCAGACCACCAGTATTAGCATCATCTGGGAGTTTGTTAGACATGCAGAGCATGAATCCAGCTCCATATTTCACCAGAATCAGAATCTGCATTTTAACAAGATCTCCAAGTAACTTATACATATATTAAAGTTTGAGATGCACTGTAATTAGCAGGTTCAAAGTACTAACTGATGTGATTTAGCTTTTGTTTCGCTACATCTAACCCCCTACAGGCTGAGAATCAGGTACACATGGTATATGCTAGTTTATGGGCCAAATTTCTGTACCCTGAATTTCTTTTCAGGATTTAAACTTTTATTGGATCTGGATCCCTACCCAAATGCCCAAACTGTTTGGCTAGCATCTGACCTGCTTGGTTCCTACCACCATCTCTGGCAGTGGGTTTGGTAGTCAAAGGCTGAATTCTGTCTCTAGTCCCTGATGGTGGTTCTCCTTTCAATAGCCAGGTGATTAGAAACTATGAATGCCACTAATCTGACTTCCACTAGCTCCTGTTATTTGTCTTGTTCCATGGCCATCTCCATATTGGACTGCCTTGTATATCGATTATGGCACTGCACTTCAAACTAAGACTAACTGCATCATTTTCATAATACAACAGAAGTACTAAGAAGGCCACTACTTCTAGTTACTCTATGTTAATGGCCATGTTAGCATCCTTTAAATATATTGTATCATTCATGTTGTCTTTGCTTTTCCTAGAGCACAGTCAATTGAGTCCTAGCAGATCCTACAATTATTTTCAGCTGAGTTTTGGCAGCTAATCAAAAAGGCACTTCTCTTCAAATGAGGTGTGAGAAGACCTCGAGCCTTAAGCAGATTGACATATATTTATTCCCTTCTGTCTTGGAAGGATAAGCTTCTAATCACTTATTGTGCCAAATATTTGACTTAATTGATTCTGGAAATGCAATCTATGCATAATCAATCTGTAGTGCCTGTAAGGATTAATGATGAATGATATAAAAAAGCTTAGTTGAAAAAAAATATTAGAATGAATAATAATGACTGTAAAGAGTATGATTGCCTTGTGATTTCTTTATAATGAGATAAGATCTGTCAGAAAATCAGGGTTGACTCCAGAAGGAAATGTCTCTTCCAAAATAAAAAATTTCTACAAATATCATAGGGAAAGAGTCATGTGTGGAACATGTGATTCTTCTAAAGAGCATAAGTGAGTCTGTCTTGAACTCTGCTAAGGGAATTGCCTAATATATTAATGTATTATGAGAATCTTTCTTTAAGGTGGCTCCATACTTTGACCTTGAACATGATTTTCATAGTTAAAATGGGCACAAATGACAGAGACACACACGCTTGCTCTCCTCCAGGGAAGCTACCAGAATTAAGATGATTCCTTTCTTAGCACAGAAAGGGAGCGACATTGCTGAAAATTTTGACTACTTTTTGGTCTTCATTAATTTTTCTTCCGACTTCGGTAACCTATATTGAGGTTTGGTTTATGATGAAAACTAAACTGGAATAATTAAAAAGAGAAAGAGGGAGGCAACGTTGAGTGAAGAAAGAACGTGAGATTTAAAAGCAAAGTCATTTAGACTGAAGGAAGTACAAAGGAAATTCAGTGATCACACACACACACACACACACACACACACACACACACACCTACCTATAAAATGGATTGTATGTTAACTCCATGCCTCGGATCATGAAACACATAGTTGAATTCTTGGACAAGGGTCCTGACTGCAGCATCAATGCCCTGTCTAGATTTCTATTCTTTCAGACAACTCTCCTTCTTTAGAATACTATAGAATATAATAATATCTGATATTAATTGTACATTTACTATATTTCAGGCCTTGTTTTAAACACTTTATATGTAGTTGTATATAAATGACTTAATATACAACTACAAGAGAGACTTCAGAACCCATAGTTTTAACCACTAATTTGTACAACAGGTCTGGATATGCTGCATTAAAATATATTATGAGATTTGTTAGGGATCATGGTTACAAAAGAGGAACAACAGGCACTGTAAGAAGTATAATATACTAAAGTGAATTCTTAATAAAATAGATCCTTCTCCCCTGGCTTTGTCAAGACAAAATCCAATTAAAAACTGACTAGAGGGACTTTGAAAATAACTCTGTCTCTGCTTTATTCTTATTAAGGCCCGGGGAAACCACCTCTACATGGATGGGTTCAATACTAGTCAAGGTAAAACTAAATGGGTAGGGTAGTTGTTAAAGGAAATAAGTCAGACCTTGGTTCAGATCTATCTCTTTCATTGACCACCAATGGGGCTCCCCTGCCTCAGTTTCCTCATGCAGTATCCATGTCATAAAATTGTTGTAAAGATTAAGTTGGTTTCTATTCAATTCCTGAAATGTGGCAAGTACTTAATAAATGTTAGTTATTAGTATATTAAATATTGTTATTATAAAAAAATTATACAAAGCAGTAAATATGCCAAATTTATGTTTGAATTTGAATATGGGTTATTTTTAGTTACGGACATAAATCCTAGCTCTACCACTTACTGACTATGTGAACAAGTGACTTAGCCCTCTGGACTTTAGCTTTCTCATCTTCTAAATGTTGATAATAATACCTACTCCATGAGGTAGAAATAAAATGAGATAACGTATAAATTACCTGGCACTCAAGTGAGGGCTAAAAAATCAAGGCATACAACAATAGCTAATATTCTTCATGTGTCAGCTCCTGGTACTCAGCTAATTAGATAAGACACTTATCAGGATAATTGAATAAATTTTATTTTTGGACCTCATTAAACTAAAAGTTTCTTTCTATCTTAAAAATTGAACTTTTAGAAGATGATGCATTTGAATTGCAATTAAATAGCAGTCATCTAAATAATTAAACAATAGGATATCTATGTATAGCCATTATTAGACAGCTTTTCTCTATTTTAAAGACTTGTGGGTGCATGCTATGCAAATGGATTTTCAGGGATTTTTATTAGCATAAATAGACTGTGAAATTTAAGCAACTCAGGCAGCACAGACAGTGTGAGTCATAGTATTTTCATTTTTTTCTCGAATGCCTTGAGTTCTATGACAGCCACGTTTCAGGAACCTGGTAACAGTGAGGCTTTGTGAAGCATCCGGAAGATCTGAAAACACCTGTGCCCCGTGTGGTTACCTCAGTTAGAAGATGTGCCCTGAGATGCACCCTCTCCACCCACAGAGTTTAATGGAGATGAAGACACCTTTACCCATTCTGCATGATACATAGAGCAACAGGTTTCTCAGATGGGCTGGAAACTGTTCTTTCCTTGCTACCAAATAAGAGGTATGTTTGCTTAATTGACTAATATTTTGTAGTTTTTTTCATTGCAGAGTTAAAATCATAAGTGTGGTCAGGATTAGAGGTCATAATCCTAGAATAAATGACTTTTAAGATAAATCGAAATATCAAATGAACTGGAAGTATATCTACGTCACACTTCTTAGTCCTGTGCACCTTCTCAAACAAACTACAGTGAAATATTTGATGTATGTGCTATGAATGCTATGAACTTATTTAGAGAGGCAAATTCTCAAAATCTGACATTACTACCCTTAAGGCTTTTTTGTCTTCCCTAAAAATCAGATGGAGAGAAAAACCATAGAATCTTGCTATGGGTTATTTTGTCTAGTTTGAAGCAGCGCTATGAGGAATGAGTCTTCCTCAAACTTCTCTTTCTCTCTCTCACTTTCGCTACACCCTCCCCGCCTCTCCCCCGCCCCCCACCCGACTGCATCCCTCTACTCTGACCCGAAGTCTCCACATGGATGGCCTATGTCGTACACACAGAGCTTTGGCTCTTTTTCACCTGTATTCCAGTGAGCTGACCTCCAGTCCACTCTAGCAAAGGCATGGACAATTACACCTTGAAACTGATCTTCAGGACTAAGTGTGTGAACTCAAGCATCTAACACTTGAAGTTTCGTCTCTTCGATTGATTTCTGTCCCTCCTCTTTTCTCACTCCTATTGTCTTTTAACTTACCAGCCAGTGAAGAGTAGTGGAAAGTGCTTGGATTATATTATTAGATCCAAGCGTGAATGCTGGCCCCACACTTCTGCGATTGTGCACAAGTTACCCAAGCTCTCCATACCTCTGCTCACTCCACTGTAAAATACTGATAATGTTTTCCACGTTAGAATGAGTATGCAATAAATATGAACTGTCCCCTGCTTTTCCCAGTACTTTGTCACTTGCCTTCCCTTGTGTTTTCTCCCACAAGATCTCAGAGCTTCCTTCACTTCCCATTTGCCTCTTAGTAATTCCTTGGTTAGTGTTCCTCTCAATATGGCCTGGGTTCACATTTTAATTCTTTACGCACTAGCTCTCAAGATTATGTCCCTCAAATGTCTCCCATATAAGTTTTGATAATCTGTAGCCCTAGATAAATCCAAATATCCATTTACTCTTGATTATTAAGTCTTGATGGTGCAAATCACATGCCAATCCTTTATATTGAATTTTTAGTGATGATCTCAGAATATGTTGTATCATAACAGTCCCTTTGATGCAGGTAAGCCTTGACACAATTTGGCCTAAGTAAAAAGTTAGCATTTCCTTCTTCAACCAGTTGTTAATATGACACAATTGACATCCAAGTGGACTAGAAAAGGACATAGGAAGCACAGGAAAAATGAGGGTTTTATAGTGTATCAGGTATTTCATAGCAGAATTCTATTTTTTAACAAAATATCTATTGACCATACCAATGGCCCCAAATTATTTTTACCCAACTTCAGTAGAGCCCAAAAGGTTGCTTGACAATTCTTTTCTTCTTTCTTGGCTGGCCAACTTCTTATTTTATTCATCAGTCCAGCAGTATTTCTCATCTCCTACTCTTTCTTAAGGAGCCAACTCCACTCTGAACTGCTTTCCTTAATTTGATCTATTCTAATAGGTTTGTAAATGGTACTTGTATTCATTTATTAAGGCTGCCATAAGAAAATGCCAAAGACTGGATGGCTTAAAGAACAGAAATTTATTTTCTCATAGTCCTGAAGGCTAGATGTCCAACATGAATGTGTCAGCAGATTTGGGTTTTTCTGAAGCCCTTCTCCTTAACTTGGAGGTAACCACTTTCTTGCTGCTGCTTCATATGACTGTCCCTCTGTGCACATGTGCCCCCTGGCGTCTCTCTGTATGTCCTAATCACCTGTTCTTATAACACCAGTCATACTGGATTAGGGACTCTCCTGACAGCTCACCTTAACTCGATCACCTTTGTAAAGGCCCTATCTCCAAATATAGTCATATCCTGTGAGATTAGGGGTTAAGGCTTCAACATATGAATTTTGAGAGCGGGGGACATAATTCAACCAAAAAAGTGTTTTATTTTTTTGGTTTTATTTTGGAGTATAATTCTCCATGGGTCTTCAATGTTTTTTAACCTTTTGCAAGCAGAGGCACTGATTGCCATTTTATTTTGGACTATCATTTGAAGGATGTTTGCATAATGAATAGCCTTGGTCTATAGAGTCTCTCCTGGGCCATGGTGCTTACTTTTCAGTATAAAAGATTTAAATTCCATAAGCTAAGAGTTCCTCAGTTATAATTCAAAGAAGCTGCATGTGGCATGTTTTTTGATCTTAGGAGAGTATCATTTGGTCTTTCACCATTAAGTATGAGGCTTTTTATCGGTGACCTTTATTTCGTTGAAAAATATTTCTTCTATTCCTGATTTGATGAGAGGGTTTTTGTTTTTTGTTTTTATTTTGTTTTGTTTTAAAATCAGGAATGGACTTTGAATATGTCAAAAAAGTTTTCTACATCTATTGAGATGATCACCAGATGTTTCTTTTTTAGTCTGTTAATATGATGAACTGCATTGATAATCAGATGTTACAGTAACCTTGTATTTCTGCAATAAACCTCATTTGATCATGTTCTACTATCTTTTCTTTATGTTGTGCAGTCAGATAAGCTAAAATGTTTTTAAAGATTTGCACCTATGCTAAGAAGAAATATTATTTTTCTTGTCATGGCTTAGTCTTGTTTTGGTATTGAGGTGGTGTTGGCTTCATAAAGTCAATGGAAAATACTCCCTCTTCTTCAGTATTTTCTAAGAGTTTGTGTAAAATTGGTATTACTTCTCAAATTCACAGTTGAATTCAAAATAAAGTTCTCTGAGCCTAGATTTTTCCTTTAGTAAAATTTTTAACTGTAAATGTCGTGTTTTTAATAGATAAAAAGCTACTCAAGTTATCTATTTCTTCTTGAATAGCATGAGTAGCTTCTGTCTTTCAAGAAAATTATTCATTTCATTTTTTATCAGATTTATTGGCATGAAGTTGTTCATGATATTCTTTTATTATTTTTATTATTTATAGATTCTGTATCGATGTTACTTCATGTACTAATATTGGTAATTTGTGTCTTGCTTTTTTCCTGATCATTCTGGTTAAAAGTTGATTAATTTTATTGATCTTAAAGAATCAGCTTTCAGTTTTAATTTATAAGTGATCTCTCACTACTACTTTATCTACAAATTTCTATGTTGTTTTTTATTTCCTTTTCGTTAGAAGAACTTTCTAATTTTCCTTTCAATGTCTATTTGTCTCATGTGTTATTTAGAAGCATGCCAGGTAGTTTCCAATTATTTGGGGGGATTTTCCAGATATCAGTCAGCTGTTAATTTCTAATTTAACACATTGTGGTCAGAGAATGTACATCGTATAAATTACATTCTTTCAAATTTATTGAGATCTGTTTTATGACTCAAAATATGATCTAGCTTGGTAAATATTTTCTGTTTGAAAAGAATGTGTATGCTTGATGTTTTTGTGTGACACGTTCTATAAATGGCAATTAGTTCATGTTGATAGATAGCACACTTGAAGTCTATATCCTTACTGTTGTTCTATAACTTATTAAAAGAGGGGTGTTAATATTTTCTTACTATAATTGTTGATTTATTTTCTTGCAGTCTTTCAGTTCACGCTTCATGTATTCTGAACTTTTGTTCAGGATCATTATGTCATTTTCATGAAATGACCGTGTATCAGTAGAAAATAACCTGCTTTATCCTAGTATTATTTTATGCTCTGATATATACTTTGCTTGATATTAATATATACATTCCATTTCTCTTGATTCTTGTGAGCATAGGATATCTTTTTTTATATTTCCACTTTTAACCTATTTGTGTCTTCATATTTAAGGTGGATTTCTCATAAGAATATATTGTTGATTCTTGCTTTTTTATTCAATCAATGACATATAACATGATTGCTGAAATGTTTTAATTTAAATCTATCATCCTGCTATTTGTTTTCTATTTGCCCTATCTGTTCCTTGCACCTCTTTTCCTTTTTTTCTCCCTTAGTTTTTGGATTAAGTGATCATACCTTATAACATAATTTTATTTCTTTTGTTATTGGCTATAAACCTTTCTATGTTTTTTTTTAAGGTTTATAGTATACACCTTTAAAATACCATATTCTACCTTTGAGTAGCAGTTAAACCATCCTACATAAATTGTAGTAACTAAGGAGTATACTTCTATTTCTCCTTTCACAGCATTTATGGTATTATTGTCATACATTTTACTCCTATATATGTTATAAACCCTAAAATAGAACTTTTATTTTAAACAGTAATTTTTGAAAGGTGTACAATAATTATAAAAACATATTTTATATTTACTCATGTACTTCCTATTCTTTTGTTTATATCCAAATTTCCATCTGGCATCATTTTCATTATATTTCTTTAATTTTCCTTGTGGTTGAAGAATTTCCTTTAATATCTCCTTTAGTGCAATGCTGCTGGTGATGAATTCTTTTAGCTTTTGTATGTCTGAAAAACTATTACACCTTTGGTTTTGAAAGGTATTTTTAGTGAGTATAGAATTCTAGATGACAGCTCTTTTTTCTTTTCCCCTTAGTACTTCAAAGATGCTCCTTCGTCCACTGTCTTCTCAGTTACATTTCTTTCGAGGGAAAATCTTCTGTCATCCTTTTCTTTCTCCCTTTGTACATAACATGTACTCTGGATGCTTTTAAGGCTTTCTCTTTTAACTGGTTTCAAGCAAACTTGAAAAATTTTTGGCCATGATTGTTTCAACCAATTCTTTTCGTCCCCCATCCCTCTTCCTCTTCGATGGTTACAAATATGTGTATATTAGGCAGCTTAACATTATTCCACAGGTCACTGACATTGTGTTTTCTTCTTTTTCAGTCTTTTCCCCCTTTTAAATTTGGGGTAATTTCTATTGCTATATCTACAACTTCACTAATCTTTTCTTCTGCAACATTTCATCTGTAATTAATTCCACCCACTGAAACATTGTGTTTTTATCTATAATTTCAATTTTTATCTATATTATGTCTTCCATGTTTTCGCTTAATAGTTTTATGATTAGTCTAGCTTCCAGAACATATAAAATACAGTTATAGAAACTACTTTTATATCTTGTCTGATAATTGTATTGTTTTTGTCATTTCTATGTCAGTTTTGATTGATTGATTTTTCTTTCTTTTGAGCAGTTTCCTAACACAAATGCACTGACCAGAAGACAAGAGGAGATGCTCTAAACATCTCTGAGGTTCTTTTTCTGTGAAGCTCTTTCGGGTAATTTTCTGTATTAACTTTTGTTGCCTTGATCTTCCTGGACTCCTGGCTCCATCTCCTCAACTCATAGGGACTGCCGGGCTCCACTCGTGTTTCCCTCCCTGCACTACGGCACAAAATCTCTCTGTAGGCAGTAAGGTGGCAGTCATAGCTCAATTCATTTGTTTCCTGTCTCTTAGTGATGACTCCTTTATTGCTTAATGTCTAATACCTTGAAAAACATTTTAAAATATTTTGTCCTACATTTTAATTGTTTCAAGTAGGAGAATAAATGCAATTCCTGTCATTCCATCGTGGCAATTAGGTATTATATACTCTGTTAACAAGCCATACTCTTACAGTTCATTGTAACAAACAAACAAAAATACATATTGAGACTTTATGTTCTGTCAGAAAGGGCATAAAATATTGGTGACAAAAAAATAAAAAACTCGGTCTCATCCTTTGAAATTCTCAGAATTTGTTCTCTTTTAGTATGGATGGATTCCCACAAAACAGTATGGGGTAAACCATTTTTGGAACCCACACGGGATTATGTTCCCTTTTAAAAACTTGTAATGCTGACACTAAATGTTAAGCTTACTATCTTTCTCATGGTATACAAGTTCTTGTAAAAACTAGGTTTCTAAATAATCATTTCAGGTTTTTTTCCCATGGTGGATTATGATATCTCTAGCTTATTTGTTATTATAAATTCTTCAGTATCCAGCTGAGGATCTATCCAGAATAGATATCTAATAAATGTTTGAGTAAAAAAATTTCCCTTTACAGGAAATATAACAATAAGAAGAATTACACGATCATTATAACAATAAGAAGAAATTGATTATTTTTAAATAAAAGAAAATACACTATGAATTAAAGAATAAAGTGGTGTTTGGGGAAAAAATGAAATGGGAAAAAGAGGAATTAGTAATTGGGTAGGTCAAATAGTCTTAAAAGGACTGAGGACATACTTGTAGCAGAGAAAAAGGACTAGGATGATATGATGAGGATGAGATAGGAGAGCACACCCAGAGCTTACCGAGTACCACCTCCCGACAGCAAACAAAAGCCCACACACACGAAATAGAACATTGTAAACAAAGGATGGGAAATTTGAGGCAATAAAGGTAGAGAAAAGAAGAAGCCATATAATGTGATGATAGGGTAAGGAGAAAAATGAATAAAAGTTTTATTTGTAATAATTTCTCTAATATAGACATGTAATAGCTGTTATGTGTAATTTAGTGGACTTACCAGAATTACTGCCACTTTATTCTTCAGTGTCCCAATTATAAAACTAGTGTAACAATAATTATGTCTTTATTCCTAAGAGTTTAGGCAACGTAAGTATTTTCTGTAGCCTATGCAGTAAAAGCCAGGAAATGATTCATATTTCACAACTCACTATCTGGTTGATTCTCTGAAATTCAAATGTCTCTTCCATTTTTCTTTTTAAAAATGTAGTTTAGTTGAACAAGATTTAGCCTTTGCCTTTTACCCAAAGATTTGAGAGTAAGAGCTGTGTTTAAATTCATGATATGGTTATATATAGTAAAGGCATGACTCAATGACTGAGCTCACTGAAACACTAAGGTTTGAAACACTAAGAAGCACAATTGTGAGTGGAGCACAATGAGAAGCAAATTAAAAATTGCTTGAAGACCTAATAGTGTGTGATTCTGAGAATAAATACCTCAAGAAATGTTCTAGCTATTATTAATTTTAGGGTTGAAATAGTACAGATACTCTACACGAGAAAAATGGATTTTCACAGTAAAAAAAAAAAAATCTGAGAATAAATAGAAATGTTTGGGGAATTGCCCTATGGCAGGGGAGACCGGTTTCCATTCCGATTCTGAAGAAATCAAACTTTCTCTGTATGGGAAGATAAGTTCATAGCAATTGATATAATAATGTCTTTTGTGAATCACCTGGTCCAGTTATGATATCAGCTGTTTGCCCCAATAATATCCTTCAAATGAGCAGGCATATTGCCTGAGCAGGGGAAATAATGCAGATGAGCCTTGGTCCTGAGCCCGCAAGTCAAGATCTCCAAATTTCCCTGGAACTCCTTGGGAGTTGAAGCTGCTCTCTATTCAACCATAGACACAGCATTCTCTTTAAAGAATGACCTGGATCTTAATGGAGCTCAAGTGGCCCTTGGTGACCTGGCTGAAACCTACTCACTACCCCTTCCATGTATTATGGGCTCCAGCAACACTCAACTACTGTAGTTACTGTATAGATCACACATACTCTTTCAGACTTCTAAAACTGCATCGTCTGTGTTCTCTGCTAAGAAGTCCCTTCCCTATCCTTTTCTGTTATTAGACAGACAAGCTTTTATTTATCCTTTAAGACATCTTAAATAACACTTCCTTTGTAAGGACTTTCCTTGTCTAAGCCTCAGCTGCTCCCTACCCTTTTCCTTAGATACCTCCACCAGGCAGGGCTAAAAGATTCTTGAGGCTCAACCAATAAAACAATTATGCAGCCTCCCTTATATATAATGGAAATTAAATATTCCTAACTCTTAAAATAATTACAAAAGGATTTTTAAAAGTTCTGAGTTTTCCCAGAGAATCTGAATTTATATATATTGTGTTCCCCTGCGGAGATGATGTCTTATTTGTCTTTATGTCTTATATGTTTAAGTGATTATCATACAGTAGGTGTTCAACAAAGGCTTCTAGAGTAAAAGGACAAATGTATGACACCAAAGATTTTTAAAAGAGAAGTCTGGAGTGCTCTGATTCTACTCCAACCTTCAGACTCTATGCTTAATGGTCCTACTGCTTCTCTTTGGGTGTGAAATATTATAATAATAAAGACTAATATCTATTAGGGTCTTATTATGTACTGGAGAGTGTTGTAGGAATTTACGTATACTAACTTATTTAATTTTCATTTAAAAAATCCTATGGAATAGGAAAGTATTACATTTCCCATTTTTCAGATGAGGAAGCAAGTATAATAAGTGTAAATCTAGGCAGATGAGCTCTAGAGCCCTCACTTATTTAAACTCTATATTATTACCTTTGTGTTTTTTTAAGTGGGAGCTGAAAATGGCCATAAAGACCACATAACTCAACTCTATCCTTGTACATAAGTAAGGTCTGGAAAGGTTAAATGATTTATATGAGACCACTTGGTTAGTGAGGGTTAGAGCTGGGTTTGAATCCAAACAATCTACGTGGTAGTCCTTGCCCACACCTGTGCAGTACCTGACAATACACACTTGACTGTTAGTACTATGCGGACAGGTATAGGAAGACCAGCCAAGAATAAAGATTTTAAGCTATAAAAGGCCAAACAAAGCTCAAGGCCGGAGTAGAGTTCAGATCTCCTCACCCCTAGTCAAACTTTCTCTCAACTACACAACTCTGCCTCTTCTGTATGACCCATTCATATTCCATCTTAAACCTAGCTCTTGGGATTTTTTTACTGATTCCAAAATCTTTGTAAAATTCTACTGAAAGGGAAAGCCACAAAAGGATCCTACCTAAAGACATGCAGTTAGTAGTGGAGGAACTGGGACTTGAACCCAAGACCACGATCCTCATGACAGATAATCAGAAGAAAAGACAAGTCAAGAAAATTATTGCAAGCATGTGAAAGTCATATTATTTAACATACACTTAAACCACATTAAATAGAACTAGATGATTGCCATTAGTGCTACTGTCATTCTATGATTTATTGTCAAGAGACCGAAATCTAGTTCTTCAAAGTCTTCAGATGGAACATGGCAATGGATTGTTACACTCAAGGCTGAGGAAATTTTATTATGATGACTGGGCTGCCAGAAGGGGTGAGCATTGGATCACTTAGAAAATGGTATGTGGTCTCCCTGAGCCAGAGCTATACATGAAGATGGGCTTTGCCTGTGGAAGGAGAGCCAGACATACCACTGACCGCAGCAGCTAAGTGTATGAGAACCTGAGACATGCAAAGCAGAACACAAACCACTAGTTCATATTTATCAGTTTTCAACAGGAAGTGAAAAACCTGTGCTGCTTCTTGGCCAGTTCTGTGAAAGTGGCTGAGGTTACCGAGTGGTTCAAAAATATTTCCCAGAATCTGCTTCTTATGGCCAAAATGTACAGGCTTTTTAAAAATTTATTCCTTCTGTCTTCTCTGTCAAGACTATGAAAAAAGTCTTGAAAAGTAAAATCTCTTCAGTAGAAAATTATATTTAACTTTTATATTGTAGTAATAGAAATGCACTCAAGTGTTATTATAGTTCATAGAGAATGCGGTGAGTTAGCTGAAACTGAAGTTTGCATAGTCCATGTATATCAAATAGAAGAGCTCCATGAGAGTGAGTGGAAGAACTTGTAGAACTCTGCATTTAAAAGCAGATGAGATATTTGATGAACTGTATTGATATAGCATAGAGCGTTTCCTGAGCCTTTCTATTATCCAGGCACTGGACTAGTTTCTGTGACAGGAAAAAAGATGATCAAAATGCCTTCCCTACTCTTGGGGAGTTGATGGTCTAACAGCAGGAGGATCAAGTCATGATGTGAGTTTTCTCTACCCAACAGAGGGCTTAGTATTAAAGAAGTTTAAGGGAGAGAGAACTAAGCTCAAACAGGCACAAATTAACATTTGAGCTACATCTAGAATAAGTGGTAGAATCTTGGTGGATAAAATGGGACATAAGCATTTCAGGAACAGAAAACAATCTTAGGATTTCTTAATAAATAGATAGTTATGTTATCTGTTGATTAAGACAGTTTTACCTTTTGTTTCTGAATTCGGATAACTTTTATTTCTTGTTCTTGAATTTTTTACTGAATAGAACTTCCAATACTATATTGGATGGAAGTGGTAAGACACTTTTCATTTTTTTCTGATCCTGAGGGTGAAGCATTCAGTCTTTTTCCTCTTAAGAATGATATTCACTGTAATTTTTTCTAATATGCCATTTTTTTCAGGTTGGGAAAGGTACTTTCTATTTCTAGTTAGCTGAGAGTTTTTATCAGAAATAGAGTATTACACTGTCAAATGCTTTTTTGTGTACCTCAGAGAGTATCACATGGATTTCCTTTTTTCAGTCTGTTAATATGGTGAATTACATTGACTAACTTGTGAACTGATATTTTTGTTCCTAGAATATATCCTGTTTGTTTATGATGTATTATTCTTGTATATATTGGTAATTTTAATTTATTAAAATTACATTGATAATTTTAGCATCAATGTGAATGAGATATACAACTTTTTTTCCCCTTTTATTGGTAATATCTCTGATTTTGGTATAAGGCTAACATTGGTGTCATAATAAAATAAGTTGGAGATTATTTATTTTTGATTTTCTGAAAGTATATGTATAGAATTGGTATTATATATGTCCCTTAAACATTTGGTAGAATTCATCAGTCAGTCAGTCATCTGAACATTGAGTACAATTTTCTTTGTACTAGGATGTTTGACTGCAAATTCTATTGCTTTGATATCCCTTCCACATCTCTCTCTATAAATATATATATATATATATATATATATATACACACACATACAGATCTTAGGTAGATGATAGATAGATAGATAGACAGATTTATATACAGATTATCTATTTATCTATCTATATCTATCTATCTATCTATCTATCTATCTATCATCTATCTATCTAATCTATCATCTATCTCATCTATCTATATGCTATTAGGTTATCTATTTCTTCTTAAATGAGCTATGAAGTTTGTGTCTTTCAAGGAATTTTTCCATTTCATCTAAGCTTTCAAATTTATTGGCATAAAGTTCTGCATCTTAAATATTTATATACTCAATAACAGCTTCAGAATCCCAAACGAATATAATTGCAAGAAGAAACAGAAAAATCTGCAATAGTAGTCAAAATCCTTCTCTCAGTAATTGAAAGAACAAGTGACTAATGTCAACTAGGTACAGTTGGTTGATAATGTTCTTCAAGTCTTCTACAACCTTACTTGTTCTATCAATTTTCCAAATATATTTGTTATTGATTGTAAGTTGATTTCATTGTGATAATTAACACACTTTATTTGTTTTGAATGATTTTAAATTTATTGATACTTTTAGAATATAGTCTGTCTTAGGAAATACTTCATATACACTTGAAAAGAAAAGTTGTATTCTGCTGTTATTTGAGTAGAGTGTTCTATAAATATTAAGTAGGTTCAGTTGATTTGTAGAATTATATTCCTTTTGTGACTTGACCCTTGTATCATTATGAGATTTTCCTGGCAAAATTTTTTGTCATGAAAGGATTTTGCCTATAATTAATATAGCCATTCCAACATGATTCGATTAGTATTTACATGACATATCTTTTTTATTATTTTACATTTTACCTATTTATTTCTTAATACTTAAGATGGATATTTTTGTAGGTAAGATAGAGTTTGACTTTGCTTTTTAACCCAGCCTTATTACCCCTGCCTTTTCTTATATTATTTACATTTAATGTGCTTACTGATATGGTTAGGGTTAAATATATTATCTTGCCTCTTATTTTGTATTTGTGCTATTGGTTGTTTGTTTCCTTTGTTGTTTTCTCTGACTTCTTTTCAATTCAAGCATTTGTTTTATGGTTTTGTTTTATCTCTTTCATTGAATCATTATCTACAACTTCTGATTGTGTTATTGTATTGGTTACTTTAGAGTTTATAGTGTTTATCTTTAACTTATCACAGTCTGTCCTCAAATAATATGATCCCACTTCATCTACAGTACAAAAACCTTAAAATAATATCCTTCTATTTCCTATTCCCAGACTTTGTACTTTTATTGTTATAAATTTTAATTCTATATATATTATAATATCATAATGATTATAAGTTTTGTTTTAAAGTCAATTATTTTTTAAAGAGATTTTAAAAATGAGTAAAATACATTTATATTAACACACTTATTTATCATTTCTAGTATTTTTTATTTTCTTTTGTGTGTCTTTATTTAGATATACATTTGGTAATGTTCTCCTTCTGCCTGAAGGACTTCTTTACACATTTCATGTATTACAATTTTGGTAAAATGTTTCAACTTTAGTATGTCCAAAAATATATTTATTTTACCTTTGTTTTTGAAGGATATATTTACTGGTGATAGATTTCTAAGTTGATAGATTTTTTTTTTTTTATTTTTTTTAGTATTTTAAAGTTGTTGCTTCCCTTTTCTGGCTTGCATCATTGCTAGTGAGGACTCTGCTGTCATTCTTGTCCTCATTCATTTTTATTTAATATGTCTTCAAGTTCATTATGTATTTTTTCACCACTGCTTTATCTGCTATCAATCTCATCAAGTGTATTTTTGATCTTAGATGATATATTTTCATTGCTATATTCTTAATTTAGATCTCTACTTAACATGCTCAATCTTTATTTTCGTGAACATATGAAATATAATTTTAATTGTTTTACTGCCCTTGTTTACCAATTTTATTAACTGTGTTCTGTCTCGATACGTTTCTATTGACCGATTTACCCCTTCATTATTGATTGTATCTTTCTGTGTCAGATAGTTTTTGATGGAATACCAGACATTGTGACTATGGGGAGTTCGATATTTTTGTTTCTATAAATAGCTTAAAACTATTTTTGGATCTTTATTAAGTTCATTAGAGTCAGGTTAAGTTTTTGAGGCTTCTTTTTAAGCTTTATTAAGTGCTACCTGGGAAACATTTAATATAGGACTAACTTTGTCCTGCTACTGAGGCAATACCCCTATCCAATTCCCCACAAATTATGAGTTTCTCCACTAAATGATGGGAATCTGAATTATTCTTAGCCTCATGTGAGCTCCAGGAATTACTCATTTTTATTCTTTTGGTTGATTCTTTCCCCATCCTTGGGTAATTTTCTTATATACATATGCTGATCAGTACTCAGGATGCTTTGCATATCTTCACAGCTCTTTCTTTATGCAGATATCTCCTCTGTGATGCTCTACTCTGTTAACTCTAGCCACTCTGGGTTACCCAGATCCTACCTCCATCTCCTCCACTTAGTAAATTTTCTTGGATCTACTTGGCTTCCCTCTCTTTATGGTTCAATCCAAAAACTCTCTCCAGAAAGTAAGTTAGGGAAATTACATGGCTCACTTGTTTTTTTCTCCCCTCTCCCAGTGATCACTGTTCTATGACACCTGATGTCTAATGTCTGACAACTAATACTTCATGTACTGTGCCGGGATTTTTACTTGTTTTGGGGCAAGAGGATAAGTCCAGCCTTTATTACTTCATCTTACTAAGAAATGGAACTCCTAGTGTTCTTTCTATTCCTAGGTGTCACTTCTAAGATCTTTTTTTATTGAGGTGTGGATTGGCATATAAAATCATATAAGTTTCAGGTGTATAACATAATATGTATACATATTGTGAAATAATCACCACAATTAGTCTAGTTAACATCTATCATCATATAGAGTTACAAAATATTTTTCTTATGATAAGCACTTTCAAAAACTACTCACTTAGCAATTTTCCAATATGTAATACGGTATTATTAATTATAATTACCATGTTGTATATTATATTCCCATGACTTATTCCAAGATATTTTAACACATTTTAGTATGTATCTGATTGTGACATGATTTTGAGACTAATATCAGTTCCGCATTTTACAAGGGGGTGATGTACCTTGGAAAATGTGTCTTTAGTGTCTGTGGGGTGGGTCATTCTCTCAGCTAACACTCTCTGAAGAAGATGACTCAATTCTAAGACATCTGTTGAGCAACTCGAATACATATGAAATCATGTTTAATTCTGTGAGAGTGGCAAATGTTAGTAAGACTTTTTTTCATATCCCTAAGTGGTATAGAATATGTAGTGATAATATCTAAATTCTATTACTAAAAATTGTCTAAAAAGTATTATATCAATCAAGATAATGTGTAATTGGTGTTAAAATACTGCAACACGTTGCATTAATAAAATTTCTTTCTAAGATCTCAGATTTTGAAAGACACAGAAATGCAGAGCATAAATGACGTGGCACTTTACATTGCCAACTAAAATCTGGAAGAGTTGTTTAGGTATCTGGGAACTGATAGATAATCTTATTCATGGATAATGATTATAGGTCTTTCTATATTTTTTATTTATAAATTTATCCTCAAAGTAGTCTAAATAAAAAAAAAAACTAGTCTAAATATGTTAAAATATTTATACATATGTTTTGGGGGAAATTCACAGTCAATTATATTTATCTACAATTCGTTGTCTCAAACATGGAAACTAATTTGTCTGTATTATATGTTAAAAACAGTTAAATACTGACACTATTTTCCCAATGAACTAGAATAGTTTAGTAATTTCCCACTTAGTAGATTTTATTTCTTACCTACACAGTCTAATACAATTAATGCATTTATGGATTAGCTGTCTTAGACGGTGAAACAGTTGTTCCAGAAACCCACTAATCACTAATTACTGTAAATCCTTTCTGGAAAATCATTTTCAATGTGCAGACCCAGGGGCTTCTAATCTGGTTAAAGGATTTCCAAGTGGGATATGCAGCACTTCAGCCAGTCTGTACAAACTGAAGACAGTGTAGCTAAGTGGCACTGAAACGTAATCAAAATCATATGTGCATAACCCGAGACTTGTGAATTTATATACATCTTCTCCATGTGAATGAAAAGAATCATTGAAGTGTGAGTTGGCACCAAACTAGATTTGTAATTTAACACAAATTTCTATTGCCATATTCTTATTTTCTCTAGTTTTACTATATAAGTATGCAGTTTACACTATATCCTGATTTGTGTTTTGTATTTTTTATTTATATTTTTTATAAATAAGCCTTGTTACATGATATAATAGAAGAAGACTGTAGCTCCTCAAGAGAACTAAGGCTAATTTTGTGCTATGACCATGGATCAAATACAGTTATGGTACCTGGTACATGCTGTCCTAAAACCATAAGATGAAGGTTTCTTATTCTCAGTGTGCATTTGAATTACTAAGTTAAATGCAGATTTTCCAATCATGTTTCAAGAGATTCGGACTCAATAGGTGTGAGGTAAAGCCCCAAAACTCAAATTTTTAACAGACATTTCAAGTGGTTCTGACGAAGGTAGACAGTGGACCATTTTTAAAGAAAGACTGGAATAAACTTTGGTTTTCCAAACTCTCCTAACCCATACATTACTTTTGTTTAAAACTCAAATGTTTTCTTTGTAAATACAGAAAAAACAAACCAAAACAAAACAGATCTATTACATTTAAATTTAAAAATTTTTAACACTATTGTTTTATACAAAATGAAAGGAATCAGTTAATAGATGCTCTAGTAAAATGTAAGAAAAGATAAAGATTTATTTTTGATACTTAATACTATAGCAAAATGCATCTCTCATACTTTTCTGGATTATACATAATAAGAACCCGCTAGAGACATGCTTCTAGCCCCTTTCTCAACTCCTAAGTTACTCTTTCCCAAGGAGCTAGGGTGAGACCCTTGATCAGCAGGTGATATAGATTATGTATCTCAGTTGGTGGAATGCAATATATTAAAATCTAAATGTAATGGGGAGTTAGTTTCCCCTCCTCCCTCATTCCCAGTGTGAAGCAGACATTCGAGTAAGTGCAATTGGTCTATAGATTCACTTTTTTCTTGCATTCTAGGGTTGTGGAACAAATTCCAAAAGCTCTAAAATCAGACCAGAAAAAAACTAAGCAATTACTCAGAGAGAAAGAGAACCCAGGTTTATTATACCAGAAGAGCTAATGCTCTCAAGATCTGGGCCCTGAGCTCAGGGGCAATTTTGCTTTTATATCTACGCCATTACAGTTGGTTGATTGGTTGATTTGTTTTCAGCTGGTTACAGACAGCGGGAGTTGCTATGGGTTACAGGCAGTTCAAATAGGTACTTAGGCAATACATCTGTTACCTAGATAGAACAATCCAAGGGCAGGGTGAGTCTTCAGTTAATCTTGAGGCCGCTCTGTCCTTTGGCCTATGCAGCAAGCATGTTTACAGAAGGAGAACAGAGCTCTAGCTGATTACAAGGTTAGTTATCTGAGTGGAAAATTCCTGAAATTTCCTCTTCACTAAGATTGGACTAGAAGTAGGGAAAGAAAAAGTACTTGTAAGTCTAGCTGGTCCTCACACTAAGCCTATCCTCCCTAAGACTTTATAAGCAGTAAAGATGATATATTTTTTAAATCTGCACACCTGACTCCTATTCTATCTCTCAATGTTTTGAACCTAAGTGGGGAAAAGAAAGTACTATTTATTGATCCCTACCTCTTGGACCCTGATGCTTGGCAGATTGAAGCACGCTAACACATTTTGCATGTCTCTCTTTACATGGGTTTTTCTGTAAGTCAGTTTCTATGCATTCACACAGCCATGTAAACTTGTTTATTCTACCAAATTTTCCAGTAATGAAGAAAAGTATAAGTTACTTGAATACCAAGTAAAAAAAGTAGTTTGCCATTCAACACATGGCAGAAAAAAAGTTTTAAACTATTGGACAAATGCGAATAATTCTTTACTCAGCATTTTAAACCAAGGCATCGAACTCATAGTGATAAATTTCTGGCACTCTAAGAAAAGGAGAAACTTATGTATGGAGTATCCTTATTTTATGTTTGTGTTGTGTTTATAAAGCCAAGACTCACATGACCAGACTAGAGCTTGCTGCTCTTAAAGAGCACAGTAATACCCAAAGAAATTTTAGTTTTTATTCATATCTCTTGAAAACATGAACAAAGTTTTATATATATATAGTCTGTGACAACTCTTCTTAACCTCTCTTGTCCTTTCCCTTTCTCTAGCTCTTCTATCTTGCAGGAGCCTTCCTCTCTCCTAGCCTAGAACTTCCTCTTTGATAGCATTCTATCCCTGTCATCTTATACTATGAACTCCCTCCCTTATCACACTACATGCTTTCAAAAACATGCCCTTGGCACAAGGCATCTTTCTGCCCCTTTGGAGTATGGTTCATCTTTTTCTTGGGTTGCTTGTATATTTTGTTTTCTGTCCATTTGGAGTACAGAGAAAGGAGACGGAGGCTAAGCAGACGGTACCAGATCATTTTCTTTGGTGACTATGTGTGTGGGAAAATGGCGGAAGTGGGGTGAGAGTTGTGGGAAGTTAAGGGGAAAATGTGAGCTTCTACACTTCGCTAATGTTTTGTTTCATCACCGTCGTATCATGAAAAATCATCGGGACTGTCTCGATGCATTATATTAGGATAACAGCCCATTTTCACAGAAAAGTTTATGAATTGACATTTTAATGGTTTGAGTTGACCTTTATGAAATACAGTGTATTTTGCTGGGCTTCTGAAGGACTATGTATTCCTATAATTTGGGGAGGGGAGAGGGATCATCACTGGATCTGGTGGACCCAGCTCTAACAATCCTGTCATCTGTAGCTCAAAATAGATTTGAATCAACATTTTCAGATTATCTACAGGTCTTTTTGAAACATCTGGTCCCCTCTCCCATCACAGATACACACTCTTTGTAAATGGAACGTGCAGATAATGTTTACTTCTGTTTCTGTTCTTACATGTCCTAATTCTCTTGCACTTTGAAAAGAAAAATCAAGAAAAATGTTTGTTTTTCTGAATTCCCCTTTCTGGATAGTCTCCACCCCCTTGCCACTCTCTGCAACAGCAAGTTTAGGGCCAAAAGAGATTCCTCCAAAGTTTTAAGAACATCAATCAGTTTCACAGCTGGAGGCAAACGCTTCCCTTAGGGAGCATTTTTTAACATGAAGCAGAAAACTTAGTTATTCTCTGGATGTGTTAAAAGGATTTACATTTCTACTGTTCAGTTATATTTTTCTTCACTTCTTTTCTAGCTATTTCCCTTCTTCCACTCTGAGCTATTGAGCTGTGGTGCTTCATGATGGTAAGGAAAAGAGTTACTTCCAGACTTTCCCAAAGACATTGCAACATTAGTTAGGGCTTTCATGATGCTTTGTTCTTCTTCTCCTAGGCTAAAATGTGGTAAATCTTTTCTGAAATTCACAAGGGGAAAATAGTCCTGTAAATAAGGCTGCTTTTAAATTTCTAGGAAAGTTATATCTACCTACTGACCTACTACCTATTTATCTCAGGTGCAAACCTGTTTATGCACTTCAAATACAGAACCTCCTTTGTTGTAGGCCAAGACTCATAGTAAAGTTGGATCCAGGTAGTCACATAATCTCTATTTTTTTTTTTTTTAATTTTAAGGCGAAAATGTCATGGGAAAAGGGAAAGCATGAATAGACATATGTGTGGAAGAGCAGTCTGGATAATTTGAATAACTGTTGGAATAACAAGATGATTTTTAAAATTTAGATGAAGGTTGTAATTATCATCATTTAGCCATGATGTTTGAGCAAGTTAATAATGACAATATTTTTATATCCTAATATAACCAGGAGATCAAAATCAAAAGTTATCTCTGGCTGAGATTATTTTGTTTTAATAAATCACAATAGGGCTTAGTAACCCTTATCTGTATATGTTTTACAATATTAATATTTCTCTGAGAATTTGCAAAATGAGGTTGTCCACCCTCCACCAGAGTTTAAAAGAGTTCTAGTGATTATCTATTCCTAGTGCATTTGGAGGGCAGCATGAGGAAAGGCCTTTCTAACACCTTCGGCGCAGTAGGAGTTTCCTATCTTAAACTGTGTCTGCCTGAAAATGCCTTGCTAGATAAATTGCTATGGGTATCACCTTATTTTCTAGTGTTAGTCCTTCCCTATGGGTTTTACTTGAATTTTAATAAGAACTGTTATTTATAACTCATGCACCTTCTGTGGCAAATAGATTCCACCCGAGGATGCTCCTTTATTTCACTAAACAGAGTGATATGTCAGAATGCGATTCAAAGAAACCACAGAGTGTAAATTTCTCAATTTGGGTGGAAATGCAGTGTTGACAGTGGTCTTGGTGGTGTGTGTGTGGGTGGGTGGGGTGGGGGGGGTGTGGCTCCAGAAATAAATAGAAGCGATGTGTAGTTGGCAATGCTTTGTAGAGTTAGAGAAGGGAGTTCAAAAAGGCTTAGAAAAAGCAGTTGGGATGGGAAGAAAAACAGAAGAGAGAAACTTTCCTTCTACTTCCTACGAAGCATCAATAAAACGTATTTATGACTTTGGGTTCAAAAAATTGTATTTGTAAGTGTTGAGATAGAAGGACTTGAGAGTGAGGTTGCAGCAAAGAGCTGAGAATAGCCTTGGAGCAGGAGTAGAGCAAAACTTTTAGGTAGCCCAGAGTAATCTGCATACACTAACACCAAGATATTCATCCTTCTGTCTGTCTGTCTGTCTATCTATCTATCTGTTATCTACCTACCTACCTATCTAATCTATCATTCATCCACCTTTCTATCATCAATCCATCTACCCATTCATCCATCCATCATCTATTATCTATCTATCCATCCATCATCTACCTTTTAAGATCAAGAATAAATAAAAATATAAAAACGGAACTAGAATAGCACTTTTCTTCCATTCACATATATTTCAAAAATAAGAATTTTAGAACAGAGAATATTAATGTATCAACTAATGATTTATTTGTACTGAAAGAACCAGTTCAATTTCTGATTTGATTTATGGAACGGGTCTCTAGCACTATGCAATCTATCAGACACGTTACGGGTTTTGTGAAATTTTCTTATTATTTGCTATATTCCTCCCTTTATTTAATTGATAGAACTCTGTAGCTTCCTCCAACAAAATGTTTTACTTTCTTTATTAAAACGGCACAGTCATGGGTGTAGTTTTCCTGAGCAAGGGTTAGGTTAGAGCTACAGGCACTTCATTCACAAGCTTAAATTTCAAAAGCTTGTGTGCAAATCTATTGTTTTGCATGGTGGTTGTACTTTTCCTATTAAAATTATACTATAAATTGTGTAACTGGTCTTGCAAATCTGTAGCCTGAAAACCCTTTAAAACATGTTTTCTCAATGTGGCGGGGTGGATCTTTTTTATTTCTCCTTCTGAGCCCGGTATGTATTTATCTAGGTTAACCAAAATGGGACTTGGTAATGTAGCTCAAACCATGGCAGGAGAAACTAATAAAATAACTTGGTTAGTGCAAAGGAAAGGCACATCCTGGCAGTGGGGCAGGTCTTCTTGGGTATTCTACCCTGAGTTTAGATTAGACCATGGCAACGCCTTTTCTCAGCACTCCCTGCATCCCAACACTTACAGCCTGGGTGCAGACTGAGGATAGGGGCAGGCAACTTATAGAACGAGGACAGGGAAGCAAAGGATAGGGTTAAACAAATAATGGGCCCTGAGGTTGAAGGAGAAGAGAGAAGGAAGGCAAAAGAAGGATAGGTTTCCTGAAAAATGGATGTGGTGGTTGCAAAAGGTGCTCCAGCTGGAGTAGTTGTACCCTGAGCCCATTAGCTCAAGTGTAGACATGAAAGGATCAACAGAAAAGAGAGAAAAACATGGATTATAGAGAATGGAAGAGACTTTCAATAGTAGCTGAGACCGTGTAATTTGAAATTGTTTCTGGAAACATTTCTGTATGGTACGCTGTATAAAACCCTACACTAGCCTTTACAAAAAATTTAAAGACAATACTTTTGTTATTCTCCAATACATCGAAAGTCAGCTTTGACTGTAAACTCATGCACATATTTTCCAGGTGAGAGCTCAGGATTTATCAGTCACAAAGGCAGAAATTGTGTATACCTACCAGAATTTACTTTTTGCCAGCTCCCAGGAATAAATTTGGTTATGAACAGAGCTTACAATATGTCACCACATTTACGGAAATTCTTGATGTTGATACTATTTTTCCAATTTTTGTAAGGCTCCAGGATGTGAATAATGCTAGATAAAATTCAAGGCAAATCAATCCACAATTTCTATCAAAATGAGAAAAAGCAGATAAAAAAGTAGGCCTGCAGCTTCTCTGGAGCTAATTTTCCAAGTGTCTTGAGTCTAGAAGTACAGAAAAAAAATAGCATTTAAAATTAAATATCAGAATCAATATTCTTAAAATCATTCATCTAACCCCATCACAGGGAGGTCTTACAGACAGAGATCTTCAGGAAGCAGAATCTAAGACAAAGATTTGTATGCAGGATTGAGTGATCCTTTGGGTTTGAAACCTGTGAAGGAGAAGACAAAGAAGCAGGATTAGGCAGAGGCAGAAGTTGGGCAGTGACACATCTTGAAGAAGGCCTCATATGACTTCATGGAGAACTCTGAACCTGGGATGGCCCTTCAAGGTTGTTTAAAGTTGGGGAAAAAAGTACAGGCCTTTAAACTGCAATGTTATTGGAAGTGAGTTGCTCCAGAAAGGAGAGAGAACATACCATTGGGTGAGGCGGTGCGATCCTCCTCCTAGGCTCTTTTCCAAGAGGGCTAACAATTGAGTGCTTTCTGTCCACAATACTCCTAGCAGCTGGGAAAATGAATCTTTGATTCCTAAAAGAGGTTTGATGTGTCTACCACTGGGAGCTTCAAGTGACTCTCTCTCCTTTCATTAAGCTGCAGTCATCTTGCCAGGTACTACTTTCTCCACATTCAGCCCCTTATTTCCATCTTCTCTTTTCTGAGTCTAGGGAAGCTTCCCAAGACTGGAATTTAGAACATCAAAGTGACAACTTCCTGTTATTATTATTATTTTTTAATCTCAGAGTCTTCACTCTAGGTTAGGTACTGTCTTGCCCTTAATAACTGAAATGCCTATTTATATGTTCTTAACAAAATAGTTCACCTTTGGGATCATAGAGAATAACCAGAAGCTTTGAAATCACAAATTTTCTTTAATGAATCTGTAAGTTCCATATTAAATTCTTAGGTAGTACCCAAGATTAAATTCTCTGCTTTTTTTGCTTGTTTATATTAAATTTTAAATAAAAATGATAGGTTTGAGTCAATGCAGAGTCATTCTTCTCTATTTCAGAGTAAATGTAATTTTTTGCTTGTGTTCTAATTTGTTTTTCCTTATTACAAATAGATAAAAATAAGTGAAATAAATTTGCATTCAATACTACTAATGCGATGTAAGAACTTCATACACACATACGTACATGTATACCTACATGTATATATGTGTATATATATGTATGTGTGTATGTGTGTGTGTATATATATAACATATTCATTTAAAAATGTTTAGAAGTTATTAATGGATAACCTAATTGTACTTGATAGCTATGACTTTCATTTTATCAAATCCTTTTTTTTCTGTAAACAAAGAAGCTCTCAAAATATTTTTGACCTTGTAAGTCCTAGAAACAATATCTTGACTTGGGGGTGATTTTTGAGACATTGAAAATGTTTATCAATATTAAGCTTTATAAAAAGCTTGAAAAATATAAATACAATAACCATTTTTGAAGTTGTTCTCTGTTCCGGTCACTTCATATATAGTATCTCACCAAATCCTAATAACAACTCTACAAGATAGGTGTTGTTATTCCTATTTTACCGGTGAGAAATTTGAAGCTCAGAGAAGTTAAGTGATTTCCTCGAAGTGGTAGGGATAATGAAATTTTCATCCAAAGCTTGTTGGCTCCAAAGGCCTTGTTCTTTTCACTCTTCACCTATGACACAGCTCGAAAGTCTATCCTTAAAGGACTGAATAGTCTTCGGCCTCAGAATGGTCAGTTTGGCATTTTTAGCTATTATCATTTCATCACTTAATTCTATAAGCATTTATTTATATCTATAGATGTTAGGAAATATGACAGGATCCAGTGTGGCTGTATCAGTTATTTTATATACATACTTAAGTAGTTAATTTTGGGGGTAAAAAACGTGACTGTGGGGGAATTTGTTCATGTCATCCAGTCCTGGTCTAATTTTTTCCTTTCTTTGAAAACAAAATAAAATAATTTAAAGCCTAGGAGAAATTTTAAGTTAGCATAGTATTTGAGGCACAAATATGTATTCATTTGTATTCTAATCTAATTCAAAGGACACCTGCAGGTTTTATTGATTAGGTATCTTAGGAATAATTCTGTTACTTAATTAGTTCTTATATAATTACATGGAGATTAATTTTTACTCTGAGTATAAAATCACGGGAATCAAATAAAAATATTTATTGAGTGTCTACTGTGTGTGTGCATTGCAAAATGAGAATTGAAAAAATCCAACTTGTCCTCCATTTAAGAAAATATCATTTGTCTTCAGTATATCTTCCAGAATCTTGTCTGATGTAATTTTGACTATCTTATCCTAAGTGACAAATTTTGCCAGAGAAATTTAATTGTTTTTCTAGATGAGCAACCTGATTCCTTTTTTCATCCACATGGAAAATTCTCTTCTTCTTACTTGCAAAATCACCATTCTGTTGTAAGCCCTAACATTGGGATATAATAGAAGGCATATACTGTTTTTGCTTATCCAGCTCTATTCCATATTCTGTTTTCTGTTGATAGCTCTCTAGTTTTCTTTTTGAGAATCTCTCTCTCTCTCTCTTTTTTAAATGTGTACAGTACTGGTCTTCCTAGGTGGTCTCCGATCTAAGTACTAACCAGGCCCAACCCTACTTAGCTCCTGAGATCAGACTAGATCAGGCGTGTTCAGGATGGCATAGCCATAGACTGAGAATCTCTTAATATCACTCTCAGACACAGAATGTAGTGGGTCTGACACCACTTGCAGTCTCTAACAAAGACCATATAATCTATGCAAAACTGGTTAAAACTTTGTTCACCTTGATAGGTTTAGGGATGGGAATGTGACCAAGAGAAACCCTTTCCCAAGATTTTCTGGAATTATCGAGGGGGAGAAACTCTTTACCCTTAGAAGATCTAAATCTGCTGGATGCCATCTCCTGGATGCCATTGTGTGGATACAGGCTGACACAGAAGAAGGTAACGATAAGGCAGGGGAGAAGAAAATTAGAAACTAAATCTAGCTTACATCATTTAAGCCTTTGACTGGACTTTTCTAATATATCAGCCAATACATTACAATTTTGAAATAACAAATCTGAATTAGACTTCAGTATTTACAATAACAAAAAATGCAAGACAAATATACATAAGCACCTGACCAAATATATCAATAGGAAGAAAGGAACGACACTACACTTGTTGAACAGTCCTTGCCTTTGTCATCTAGTTCTGCCCTTATCATTTATATCATTCCCCTCTAATGTATTTCCTTGCTTTTAGCAGCTTTACTAAAGGACTAAAGGGGAATTTAGTTTGGAAAAGCCTCTCTTTGCAATCTGTTCTAAACCCGAGCTACCTGCCCAAGGCACCTGAAATGAAGAGTGGTACAGAAATTGCATTTGTATGAGATCATTCTATCTTGGGACTTTCTTCTATAGTGCTTCTAAGCTTTCTGTCACGTTATTTTGTTCTTATAGTTCACAGAAACTTGACAGCTGTCAGTCAAGACTTGATGCAGTCACAATACAATTAATTAATGTGCCTGCAAAGAGTCTGAGAAGAAGATGCTGGCTGCTTCTTAGTACATGAGTTCATCTGTCTTCACCAGGAACTAATTAACTATTCTGTTCGGAGAGTGCTCCACACTGTGACAGAATGCAAGGGCCTTCAAACAAGATTTTGATGAGACGTTTTGTATGGCTCATCCAATTGTGCCACCAAATCTCTTACGACTTTACTTTTCTCATGACATTTGGCATCATACAGACTGGCACAGTCAGGATATATGGTGATAGCCTCACCTGGAACAGTGTTCCCATCCTTCAGAGCTCTCGTTCCAGTCTTTGATTGTGCATTATATGAGGTTTTGATGAATGTTTACCTACCACTCTACACTGTTAGCTCTAGGAAACCAACTCACCTTTAAATCTGTTGTACCTAGCATGGCAGATGAGGGCATTCTGTGAACATTTGTTGAAAGAATGAATGCACACACACACACACACACACACACACACACACAAAGGCATGATGTCACACTTAGGGAGGGAGATACATGAGAAGAACCAGTTGGTAAAAGATGGGGATGACAGGAAGCAGAATATGTATGCAGTGAGAAACAGAAATGTCTTTCACTGAGAAAGAGTAAGCATTCCACCTGCGGGACCTCTTGCGTCTAGTCTAGTCTTTGAGTATTTCTTCACTCAGTGCCCATATTTCTCTGAAAATAAAGAGTATTCATGGAAGACCTTGCTGAAAAGGGGGCGAGGTGGGGGAAAGGGAAAGAAGGTCACAGATTCAGAAGTCTTAGTGCTAAAAGTGAATTGAGAAGACGACCTTGTACAGCCTCCAGCCTTCACAGAGGAATGTTTGGATTTATACAAGTGCTATCCATAAGGACTGGGTGACATTTATGAAGTTCAAAGTCATGGTTATCTACAGAAAATGATTTGAATCTTTTTGAAAAACTAACCTGTTTAGACTCTTCCCAGACAGAGTATAATTAAGCAGTTCCCTGTTAGCTTGGAAATAGGTCACCCCAAAATTTTGAAACTTGTCTTGGAAAATAACTGAGATGCAAGTGGAACAACAACAACAAAAAACATTTCCGTCCACACTGGGGGAATTTCCCACAGCTGTGATGTGGTGCTAATAGGAGATGTAGGGTAAGTGTGGGAAGAAGTGTTGTGGCATCAGTCATATGGGGTGCTGTAAATTCCCTCTTTAATCAGCAGGAGTGACACCACAAAACACCATTATGTGTTGCCTCACGGAAAGAAGTTAAATTACATGGTTACATGTAATGCAAAGCATGACTTGTGATTGGTGGTTTCAACACTATAATGATGGAAAGCTCTCTGGAGGAACTCCCTCTGGCAATGTCAGGGTTCTACAGGTGGCTGTGAGCATGAGCCCAGAGCCATCCAAAGGCACTTTCATCCACACCCTTCCATGAAAAGACACAAGTAGTGGAAGGAGTTGTTGGTTTTTCTACCTGGCTAAATCCTAAATAGAAAGATCCTGTCCTGAAGGGAGCCAAGCTGCGTGAAGACTGGCTGAGAGCACCACAGCATTGCAAATATCGTGCAGAATTGAAACCTTTCTAATCAGGATTGTCAAATATCCACAAAAGATCTGGGGAACCCACTCTCCCTTTTAACCCCAAGGCAACACAGATGCTGGAAGCTGTCTATGGAAGGACACAAGGATCAGAGTGGTTCAGAGGGCCTGTCATAGGGTTGTAGGTGTGAGCAGTCGGGGAGCACCCTACAGTCAGTTTCTCCTGCTCTTTCACCACAGGAATCACAGTTTGCACCCAGGAAGCAAAAACTGATTAAATCCCAAAGCTAGATGAAGAGAAATGTTGTAGATTAACCTGTGACATGACCTTGAGGGCACTATGAGATGTGGCACAACCAAGCCTCCTCAGTTAGTGGGCGCTTCACCAAAGTGAGCACATTAAGCTCATTATCTACATTTAAAGTGGGCTCTAGGAACAGGAGGGGGAGACAGAGGCAGGTGAATGGTATGGGGCAAGCCTATGGATGTGGGAATGGGTGAGGAGGCCTGAATGTCTTCTGGAATGAACAGGCAATTAAATAGTTTTTAATCAATAAAGAATGTTAACATTCTTACTCAAACAGCCAAAGGAAGAATTGTTCTGTACGCACCCCTTTACCAGGCCAGGCTAGGATGAAACCAGGCAAGCAAGAAGCAATGAAAGTGGCCACTTCTCTGTGGAAAGCAGCTTTTGTGCAGCCGTGTAACTGAGCCAGCTCTGGCCAGGCATGCTGCTGGCCATGTACCTCCAGGCTCCCCTCCTCGCCACTTACAACTATGGATGGAGAGATCTGCCTGCCCTGTTCTAGACATGTACTTCCTGAACTTTAATGTGCCTGTAAGTCACCTGGGGAAGTCGTTAGAATATAGACTCTGATCCAGCAGGTCTGCTGTAGAGCCCAAGATTTTGCAATTCTAACAAGCACACAGACCACATTTTCAGTAACAAGATCGTGAACAAATGGTTTCCAAACTTTGCTTCATATTGGAATCACCTGCGGATCTTGCTAAAGTTCAGATTCTTACTCAGTGCGTCAGGGGTGGAGCCCAAGAATCTGCATTTCCATTAAGTTCTCAGGGGATGCCCATGCTGCTGCTCTCTGGGCCACACTTTAAGCAGCAATGTCTTAAGACTGCTAGTTCTCAAATCTGAGTGTGTCTAGGAGTCACTTGGGGAGCTAATAAAAATAAAGATTCCTGATTTCCACCCACAGAGAGTCTAATAAACACTTTCTAGGAGAGTCTGAAAATGTGAAGCTTGAAATTTTTTTTTTATTTCTATGACAGTTATAATTAAGGAAGAAAAAAGCATGTTGGATTTTTCAAAATCTTTTTACCTTACTCTATATTGTGACAATTTTTGCATGCTTGTACTTTTTAACATTTTTATTAGATTCTAGAGGAAGCCTGTCAGTCACAAAAGCAAGCAAAAGTTGTCATTAGATGGAGTCAGTGTCAATCATCTTTAGAACAAGTGCAGGAAGCAGGTCACCTCAGCAGGAACAGGTTGCAATTAAGTTGTGGGCTTTATTAAAATACACCTTTTGAGTGATGTAACTCTGAGTTCTGAACCTTTCAAGCCACAGTTTTATGAAGAGGGCCTATGAATTATTTGGGGTGTGACAAATATGGGAGCCTTCCAGGTCTTTGTCTAACAATCCCCTCAAACAGCAGGTCTGTACTGGTGAAGAGGAACCTATATATGTATAAATGGTTTATTTGCTTCTTGTGCACACTCAGAAAAACATTGCTAAAGAAAAGGTCATTGTGTGATGTGGTCCTGTAATATTTAGTTCTTCCTTTTTTTTTTTTTTTTTTTTTTAACACCCTGTTACTAAATAATGTAGTGATTTTCAAACTGCTCCTGGGAGCTATGGATCCACAGATGTCTCTGGAGCCATCCACCAGAAGACAGCAAAGAGCCTAGTTCTCTGTACCTTGATCCCACATCAGAACATCTGAGCTTTTATTTATATATTCATAAATAAATGGATAGCACATAAGAGTTCATTTGAAAAAAAGAAAAGAATGCCACTGTTAACAGCAAAATAAAACAGAACAAAACAAAACAAAATGCTTCTGTGAGCAGTAACATTTGGAAGTTGCTGGACTAGTAGGTTTATTGTAAAGCTCTCTGTGTTAGGCTCCACTTTCAGCTTTCCAACTTGCTGAACCTAGATTTTCTATGCGCCTCACCTCAGACCAGGCCTGCTGGTGTCATTACCAATTCTGTCTGGAGTAGGGTGCTTCTCAGCTACCTCAGCACCACCCTCTGGTGAGCATTGTATTCCTAGGTGCTGCCCACATGGGCACCTGGTTGCTGTGGTCCCTACTGACTGGCTTGGGTGTGTGCCCAGTTTCCTGGGGAGGTGCAGTGAAGCTTAAGAAAGAGGAAAAGCTTTGAAGTCAGACAGACTTAGGGTCTAGCACTTACTCTGCCATTTCTTAACTCTTTGATCTTAAGCAAACTGTCTCATATCTCAAGGTCTACTTTCCTAGTATACGAGCATTCACCTTTCAGAGTTGTTATGAGGATTCAATTAAATATGTAAAGAGTCTAGCATATTACCTGATATTAGAAGGTGCTAAATGAATGGCATCTTCTTTTTAATTGCAACTCAGGTTTGTGCTGCCAAAATGTCTTTGTTACTTGATGTAACATCAGACATTCCAGACTTCCCAGGGGGTTCATATTTAGTTTCAGATTAGAATTTGAAGTTTTTTGAAAGAAGAAGATATTTTATGTTCTGGCACTTAGTTAAGTGTAAAATATTTGACAAATGCCTCACGATAAAAGAGAAAATTAATTAACCAAAAGCTAATGGGTGTTTGGGGAAAATAATGGAGAAGTTTGAGGGAATCAGACATCAAATGGGAGCTTATTATTTATCCCAGGTTTGTAAAAACCTTTGCCAAAATTAGTATTAATTTTTACCCTAGTTATGACTATGTAGTACCAATAAAATATTATTCCAGTTTGAATTCACTATTTTAACTCCTTATAAAGAAATGTTTTATTGTACGATAAGAAATTCTGCAGTAACATTAGACTTTCAGATTCAAATTGCAAGGTGACCAACTTATCATTATCATTATTTAAATTTTATGGAATACTTACATAGCTAGGCATTATGATAAGCATTATGAACACTAATTTCATTTAACCACTCAACAATTCTCTGTATTAGTAAGTATTGCCATTCTTACTTCACAGGAGTGGACACTGAAACTTGAGAAGTTAAGCACTTGCCTAGGGTAACAGAGCTTGTGAGGGGCAGGCTGGCACTAGAAACCTGGTTGTACTACTCCAAGTTTACACTGAAAGTTAACACTCAAGGACTTTCAGTTAAGATTTAATCAGAAAATTAAAAATAGAGCTCTTTCTAACTCAACAATGGCCCCTCTGTATCTCTCTCTCTCTCTCTCTCTCTTTTTTTTTTCTAGTTCATCTATATTTCCGACTAGTAGCAATTCATTTCTCAATATTCAGGCATTTGCAAAATTAAACAAAAGGCAAACTTATCAGCAAATAATTTCGAATCAGGAGGAAAAACACTTCTATTTCCAAGACAGAGTATTTCTGTAGGCATAAACATAATAGCTATGATTATTTCATGCTTTCATCAAGTGGATGACTTGTGTTGTTGCATGTAACACTTACGTTATCCCATAAGGTATCATCACCCTCATGAGAACCAAGGCATAGAAACTGAGAGTTACTTTAATATGGTCACTTTGTTAGTAAATGGTGGAGCCAGGATTCCAGCCCTGATAGATCTGATCCTGCAGTGTGAGCTCTTAACCTCTATACTACATGGTCTTTAATTATTGCAAAGGATTTATATAGTTCTCATTCACATTAGTCTTCATTAGATAGTAAGTACCTTAAAATGTCACTTTTTTTTTTCTATTTCTTTTCACTTTACTACAGGGTCCAGTATAAAGCAATACACACAGTAAAGGCTCTGAGTGACTTCTAAGACGTTCTGTTATCCAAGGGTGGGAGGGGAGGTGCATTTATGAGCTGAATACTACTACTAGCCACATTTCTTTTGTCCTGCTTATTTTTTTGGACAAAACTTCTCCCATGGAGAAATCTCATAAATCTTCCAAAATGTGTGATTAGATCTTCATTGGATGTATAGTTTATCAGTCCTCTTTTGCATCTTCCTGATAAGTATAGGACTAATTTGCATGACTATCTCTGAGAGCAATGCGATTAGTAAGAAACACAGATTACTTGAAGTGTTTCTCTGAGTGCAAGTATATCAGGCTATGATCCATGCCCTTTTGTTTACTCTTCATTCTAAACATTCATCAGCTGAATAGCGGCGTTTTTGTTTTATACTGTACAGATGTTGGTGTCTGTCTCTGCGTTCCTTGAATTTTTATCATCTGGTGAAAAGACACAAGGGAATAATACTTTGTAAGTGTGTCTTCTTATGGCGTTGAAACACACACACAGTTTATAGTCTATTATATATTACCTTCATAGTATTAATTAGTAAAATACACTAAGGTTTTTCTACATAAATCATTTCACTTAATTCTCAGAACAGCTCAGGAGGTAGAGATTACTGTCAGACAACATACAGGAGAGGAAAAATGAGGTTTTAGGGGTAAATAACTCAATCAAGTAACAGAGCTAGTAAGTGGTAGGGTTAGGATTTTAACCCGAGTCTTCAGCAGAAAAGTCCACTGTCCTTCTTAATAATACAGTGACATCACTTTAGTGTTGTTTTTAACTTTTATTTATATTTTACATGCATTTTAAAATATTTCCATCTCATTTCTCCATATTGTGTGTTTATAGATCTCATGTGTAATTATTGACACCACACTGGAGAGTCCTAGCTAAATCTTTTAGCCAGTTAGACAATCCTCTATTTTCCATTTCAAAAACACTTACTGTAGCTTATCACAGTACTTCTTTGTAATTGATTGAAGTCTTCTAGGACTTCTTAGATGATAGTTATGTTTGTGATTATCTGTGGAAAAGATTTAAACCTGTGTTGAAACTTTTGTTTTGTTTTGTTTTGTTTTGTTTTGTTTGCATGTAGTCATATAACAAAACTCTCAGGTGAACTTAATAGTGTGCTAAAGATGATGGTCGCTTTAATTTACCTTTGACTCATTTTAAAAATTGTATTAGACTAGTCCAACAGAGAAGGCTTTATGCAATATGAAAGCATAAAGGCTTCTCACTTGAGTCTTGTGCAACAGAGAGATGAGAGGAGAAAATAGACTGGCAAATAGAATTTTAAATATTGTAAAGGTTCTCTTGAGTCCTAACGAGTTCTAACTTGACCGTGTCCGGAAGGCTACCATCCCAGAGGCTGTGTTAACATTAAAAGAACTTTGCTAACATAATATTACAAATGTTTCTTAAAACTTACTAATGATTTTAATGTAGTAACATAAAAAAACTTAGCAACATAAAATATTGCATAATGTAAATTATACGAGGGTTCTAATATGTTCTTGCAGTGAGGTTGAAAACTGACCACAATTAGAATGACAGCATGGATTTCTACTGCCTTAAATGCTTTTGGAAACAATAATTTAAAAAATTAATTTCTCTTGAAGTTAAACTAGCGAACAAATCTGATTCAGGATAGTTTTTGGCTTTTTATAGCTCATGTGGAATGAATATCGTCTAATTGGAACTTGGCTTTTATACCAGTTGATAACAAGAGACTGTTTCATAATACCTTAAATCAAGATCACTCTATGCGATCTTAATTATTCTGAAAGTGTATTCAAAGCATATTTTACTGTGTACCTTCCAAAGGCATGGATATGGTGTTTTTAATTGTATAGTTTGGCTGCTGCCACCACACTCGCCTTCCCATTGGTTTAAAAGTTATCTTTAATTTTTCTGTAGAATTGGTGCTTAGAATGTCAGCAAAGCCAACCTGTCAGCTCTCTGGATATATTCATATTCCTACCAGCATAAATCCAGTGTTTTTTTAAAACCAAGTAGGGGATTTTCATAACTATACATAGTTTCCATATTTTCCCAGTAACTGCACACCAAAGCAACTCCAAACTTTGCCGACTTATGTATTCTCTTGATTCCCAGACTTTGACCATACTTTACTTATAGTTTCTGACTCCCTTTAGTTCTTCCTGTGTTACCATATCTAGAATTAAAAGGGTCACTCATTTTTGACATTTGTCAATACCTAGACCTACTATGTTTAACCTCACACCAAGAGTTACAACTAATGATTATCACTTATTGAAGGCTTATGATGTGCCAAATTGTATATTAGGTCATTACAAATATAAATTACTAATACAATGTTAATAATTATTACATATTTATTATAAATTAAATTATAAATTCTAAATTATTTGTGTAATCTCATAGTAACCTGGTTACATACATACTTTTATAATTCCAATTTTACAGATGAGTAAACGGAGTCTAGAGATTGGAGTGACAACCACTTCCATCATAACTACTATACAAATAGCATAATCTTTTCTCTCAAGAATCTCACATTCTAAATTTAAAGAGATATGTGCTTAGGAACCAGCTGACTATTATCCACAATAAAAACAATAGTAGTTCAGATGAGAGAGAGAATATTTTGACCTTGGTTTTGGAAAGCTTTTTGGAAGTGGCAGAATTAAGCTGAGTTCACAGCTCACATTGAATACTGGATATGGCATATAGTTTTTATTAAAGTTTTGCAGATTCATTTATACAAATCCTGCCCATTTATTATATTTATTTCTATTATTATATACTCTTTAGTTATTGTGAATGGTATCAGTTTTCATTATATATATGTATATGTATATGTGTGTGTGTGTATACACACACACACATACACACGTACATATTTAACTGGTCATTTCAGGTATATAATAAATCTATTGATTTTTCTGAATATTTATTTTATGATCTGCAACCTTGGTTGCAGCTCTCTTATTAGTTCTATTACTTTTTTATTTGATTCTCTTAGGTTGTCTGAGTAGGCAATAATCATATCTTCAAATGACAATGCATTTGGCTCCCCTTTGCCAAAACAGGTATTTCTTAAATTCTATTAGGCCATAAGTAATATTGGTAATAGCTAGCATTCTCATCTTATTCTGAATTTTATTAGAAATCTTTTAGAACTTCACTATTAAATATAATATTGACTACTGGTTTAAAATGAAAGTCTTTCATCATGTTAAGGAAGCATTCACCTGGTCCTAGGTAACTAAGAATTTTAAGCAACAGTTAAAGTCAAAACATCAATTTTTTTTTTTTTTTTGGCATTTGATAGATAAGGTGTAATAGCACAGAGTAGTTCGACTTAAAAGTAAGAAGAATGGCATAAACAAAAGTGCTACAGTGGAAAAGCACATAAACTGCTTGAGTAGACACATTTGGTTGAAGAGGTAGATTAATGTCGATGGAAGATATGCAGAGATTAAAGATACAGACTTGACTGGAGAACATTGAATTTTAGACTGAGGTTTTAATTTGTAGAATATACCATGTGAAGATAGTGAAAAAAATTAGAGAAAGGAATGATGTGAGCAAACAATGGGTTTTGGTGATGTTTAATCTCCTGTCTTTGTTCAGAATCTACCCATTGGGAACCTTGTATAAAAACCATTATAATCATTGGGATGTAAGATAATGAGGACTGGCTAGGGAGTTATCCAATCATCAGCTTCTAAAGAAGAGTCTGAGTATGAAACAATCAGTTAATTTCATGGACATGGGATGGGGGAATGTATATTCCTGATATGTGGTGCCAAGGCAGAAATAGAATAGTATCGAATACATAGAAATGCCAATGCACACCAAAATAGTATAGGAGGAGAGGAGTATAAGAGTAGTTTTTAATATAAAAGAAGGTCAGAGAACCAAGGAAAATGAAATCAAGGTGTGACAAAATCAAAAAGAAAAATGAAAGGAGGTAACAAATGTGAAATCAAATTTTCTCAAACTGATTGAACTAAATTGAGTAATTTTGAACAGAATTGAATAGAAGTTAGATGTGGCTTAGGAGAAGGACACAGGTCTGCAAAGGATCTGAACAACAGCAAAAACTCAGATATTGATAGTGCACATCCCAGGGCCAGAGCCAGCTAAATTAGCAATAAACTCAAGCATGCTTTCCCAAAAAGTGTGGAGACCTGAATATTTTTGAGATAGAGAGAGCCAATAAAGAAAGAAAGATTTTTAATAAACCAGATGTAAGGAATTATTGATAGAGAAAAATATGGGGGGAAAAAAAAACAGAAAAAATGAGAGGGTTGGAAATGGAGGACCAAAAAGCAGATGTAGGAGTTAATTTAGGAGAGGGGATGAGTATGTAGAGGTACATAGACGTGTGCCCAAAGTGTGTACATAGATATTTTCTGGGAGAGAAAAAGGAAAATGGCCTCGAGCTTCTCAGTAAAATAATAGATAGGGTTATTTGCTCAAAAGATGGAACTAGACATAAGAATAGAAGAAAAATGTAGCCAACAACTACAATGTGGAATTTTTCAGAGAATTAATTAGGGGAAAAAAAAATTCCGAACATTAATTAGAAACAACTGTCTGAATCTATCAAGAGCTACTGGGCTAGAAAATGAAGTTTACTCAGCGTGTGACCTTTTTAGCTGTTCTCTAGGCCATGGGGTGCTCTAGGATTCAGGACTGGTACGGAGAATGGAAAAGAACTAAAGGGGAGGGTAGGTGACAGGGGTCATGGTGACTCCACCATCAAACGATTAACCAAAGCATCGACACTGGGCAGAAATTCAGCAATAATGTAGTCAATTATTATAGAGTATATTTATTCAGCATTTATTATATAAAAATTAATGGGAGATAAATAGAAATAATTGTTAAAAATCTTTAACTGTGTAGTTTTAATTTAGACACACATAAAAAAATCTGGACCTTTAAGTTATGTAATCTTAGCAATATGAGTTTAGTTAACCACAATTTATCTTTGAGTTGACTTTATCATGGCATTGCTATATGTTTTTTTTGTTGTTGTTCTTTCCTAGTGAAGTAAAAGGGAAATTGAGTTAGAAAATCAATAGGTCTAGATTTTTAACTTTATTTCTGCCACAGAGCTGTATAATTTAGGGCAGATGATATCACCTTTTTAAACCTCAATTCCTTCATTTATTAAAGAGAATGGATTGGAAGAAAGAGGGAAGGAAGAAAGGGAGAAGGAAGGAAGAAATAAAGAAAAGGAGGGAGAGAAATGTTAAAGTAGATGTGCTTAAAAGATGTCCTCCCAGTTCTAAAAGTCAGTGACCATAAACCAGTGAGAGTTTACTATGGTCTTAGAATGCTTTTAACATCTTTGTGAACAAGATCCTTTCCTTTCTCTTTAGATCTTCTCCATAGAAATTGTCCAGCTTGTCCCAAATCATTTTTTCTTTATTATTTAAAAATCTTCTCCTCTTCCTCTTCATCTTTTTTCTTGAGCTTCTTCTTCAACAACACATGCTTAAAAAAAGATTAAGACCATAATTTTGCTAATTGAAGTTATTTATAAAATATATTTCTTCTCTTCCATGGTCCCTCCTTCTTATTAGGGTATCTCGTCACTGTTTTTAAAATATAGGCATTTTTATTAGTATTATTATTACAGAATTAATGTTGCTACAATGTTATACATAAAAATTATTTTTCCTTCTAATATCTCATTTATTTAGATTGCTGATAGAGAGATTAGCAGAACTCTGCAGAGGCCCCTGAGTTTAGCTTTTACTTTAAGGGTCACCTAATACATATTGCTATCCTTCAATTAAGAAGGAAAAAGATAAATTGGTTCCAAGTTCCAATTAAGAATAAAAGAGGGTATTATGCTAAGTAAAATAAGTCAACCGAGAAAGACAAATACTCTGTGATCTCACTTATATGTGGAATCTAAAGAACAAAATAAACAAAAAAAAAACAGAAATAGACTCATAGATACAGAGAGCAAACTGATGGTTGCCAGATGAGAGGCGTGTTAGAGAGCTAGGTGAAAAAGGTGAAATGATTAAAGAGTACAAACTAGTTATGGGGGTATGAAGTAGAGCATAAGGAATATAGTCAATGATATTGTAGTAACTATGTATGGTGTCACGTGGGTACTAGATTAATCAGGGAAATCACTTCATAAATTATAAAAGTGTCTAACCATTATGCTGTAAACCTGACACTACTATAAAATAATATTTAATGTCAAATCTAATTGAAAAAAAATAATTAAAAAATACAATACTTATGCTCCAGATGTTTATTAATTAAGTAAGGAATGGTCATTTTATTATAATGCATCAGGCAAAACGTGTTCCCTTATCTTCATTGTTACTTAAATTGGTGATTACCCGTATATTCCTGAATTAATTTAAATGTAAAATTCTCAGGGCACACATGAAGGCGCGGACACGGAATTTAGTCCAACTACAAAGTGATAAGATCTAACCCAGACAAAATAAGATCAAGGACTTAAATAAAACTTTAATTTTTTTCCTAATTATTTATATCTTATGTTATGCACCCTACAAAAAAAATCCTCAAAACAACCTAATAAAGGTAATTATAAAACATAATAAAATAAGCCTAAATGTTCATGCATTCGTATTGCAATATGTTAACAATGAGTATCCAAGTGATGAGATAATCTTTAATTTTCTTTAAAAAATAATATCTTTCTACAACCTCTAAATCCCTCAACAATCAATGTGTATCAACAATTTGATATAAATGATATATATAAAAGTTAAAATAAAGGAGCGGTAACTTAAAATGTAGTCAAAAGTGAGATTAGTGTTTGAAAGTCATGCTCTGACATTATATATACTTGGTAGACACCAACCACAAATTTATCTATGAATTTTCTAGCACTCATTGCAAAAATGGAAATAATCAATTTTATAATCCAGAAAGCACATAATATTAAAAACCAATCCATTTATCAAGAAAAGTACACACAATCCTGTTTCTTATACCTAGGAAATAGCCTATACCTGGATTACCCTGTATAATGTGAGAAATAACTCCAATAGCTTTCTTCTAGAAAGCAGAGAGTGAATCTTCTGGAGTAGTCTGTGTATCTCTCAATTCAGATTAATGACATTCTACCAAAGAATAACTGTGTAAAGCAATTGTCCAGGAGGTTGGCATTACCCCCATAATGTATTAGACAGATATAATTACCTAGCTCATTTGAGACCTAGATTTCAGAGTGCCTAGAGGAATGAAGATACTGCATATCCCTCAAGCAATCATATACAAATATCATTTCTTTATTTAAACTTTTCTTAAATAAACAATAATGAATTTATTATCTTTTCTGCCAAGCTTTGAAAATGCAATAATCTGATTGATTAATTAATGAATAGACACGTTTTCTTTAATAAATTGAGGTAGTGAAAGAATGAATACCCTTTTATAAAAATTTAAGAATCTTAACAAGGACAGATGCGTGATAGCCATCTGACTCTCTCAGAGGTTGTCATAAAGAAAACCTATGGACAGAACGAATGCTACTCTCAAAAAGTGTTTTTGGATTTATTTTAACACCTTTAAATGAGGGTTTAGCTTTACTTTGTGCAAATTTTAAAACTGAGTTTAAATTTTTTTTTTTTTTAGTTTAAACTTGATACTATACCTTCGTCCAGCTTCCCCTAATGTTAACATCTCAAATAATTACGGTACGTTTGTCAAAACTAAAAAATTAATCTTGTTAAAATACTATTAACTAAACCACAGGCTTTATTTTTATTTTACCAGTTTTTTTTCACTAATATCCTTTTTCTGTTGAAGTATTTGATCCAGGATACCACATTGCATTTGCATTTAGTCATTATGTCACCTTAGTCTCCTCTAGTCTGTAACAGTTACTCGATCTTCTTTTGTTTTTGTTTTGTTGTATATATTTACATACATACATACACACATACATACATGTGTGCATATATATTTATGGAGAGAGAGAGGCAGAGAGGAAAGAGACAGAAAAAGAGAGAGAGAGGGAGAGAATTTTAACAGCCTTGGTCAGATATTTTCTAGCATGTCTCTCAATTTGAGTTTTGTCTGATACTTTTCTCATGATTAAATTGGAGTTGTGGGTTTGGGGAAAACATACCAAGGAGGTGAAATGACCTTTTTATTGTATCATATTATTTCGGGTACATATTATCAACATGATTTATCACACGATTTTAACCTTCATCTCTTGGTTAAGGTGTCATGTCTCTCCACACTAAAGTTACTATTTTTCCTTTTCATTCTCTATATTCTTTGGAAATGAGTCATTAAATTCAGCCTATACTCAAGGGGAGGGGAATTAAGCTCCGCTTCCTAGAAGCAGGAAGCATCTACATACATTCCTTAGAATTTTTGCCTGAGGAAGATTTGTCTTTTTGCCCATCTATTTCTTATCTAGTCATTTATTTACATTAGTATGGACACATGGATATTTGTTTAATTCATTGAATTTTAATCCAATATTATAGTAATTTATTTTGTTGCTCAAATTGTTCCAGTTGTGGCCATTGCGAGTTCTATCAGGTTGGTTCCTGTGTCCTTTTGACGTGTGTCCATTTCCCCCCCTTTTCTTTCTCTCTTTTTCTTTCATTTGTTTAAGCAGTTTCATTCTGGGCCTACTAAATGTTCCAGGCCCATCTTTATTTTTCTTGCCCCAGCCAAATAATCAGCCAATTTCCAAGGATCCCTGTTAACTAATTTTTGATTCATGAGGGTTATTTTCACTTAAGTGTTTGATGGCTGAGGGAAATTTATAAATGGTCCATCTTATGCATATGGATCTTCTCTTGCTCTTTTAACTTTTTCAGTGCCAGAAACCATATCTAACATGCAAATGAAGAACTTCTCCATTATCAGAAACTTATTGTTATGGTTTTAACCAGATGAATGCCATTCACACAGGATCTGATGGAGGGAATATTATTCTTGTTCAATCAGATCTTTGGTGACCAGTAATGATTTAATTAAATCCTGCTCTAAGAAATAATGCAATGGCAATTTCTTATTTTGAATCTAATGAAGGAGATTACTACAAATTTCTTAGCTTGTGCTTTCTAAATATATTTTCTAGTTTATCTGTCCTGAAATACATTACTAGCATTGTTGAGCACCAGACAGCTGGCCAGAGCTAAACACAAGCTATTTTCCCCCATGAGCCATATGTTCTGGGAATCACTCCACTGATAGATTTATAACCTTTTGTTGTGATCAGGAGGAAAGTAGGTGTGTCCCTAAAATATACTATGCACCATCCAGGCACAACCAGGGAGAGCAACAGTCTATTGCCACTTCTCGGGTCTTATGAAAAAGACAGAAAGTGGATTGTCAGAGTAAGAAAAGTCAGACTTTAGTGATGTTTTCAGGAGACCACATTTTTCCTGAAACGTTCCTTTGTTTAATCTATTGTTTTCTTTAAAATGTTACTGCAACCTTCCTAGATAAATTGAATTTGCTTCTCTAATACCCACATTAACATATCTTACAGAACAACATCATATCATTAAAAAGTTAGGGAAAAACTATTTTTAAAATAACCTTACCTTATGGTCAGTCTCCACAATATAATGTTTGATTTAGTGCTCAAATATGTTCTCTTTAATGATAAATTGCTTTGGTCAAAAAAGTGGTTTCATTGTCACATTTGTTAGTTGTAAATGTCTATATACTAGTAGGAGATATAAACTATATATATAAAACAGCAAAAGTATGTTGGGAAAGAAACTAATTCATGCATATGCTTGAACCTAGAGAACCAGTGTAGCTTTAAAAAAACTACTTTTGTTTCAATACTTATGCTTTTGCATTATTGTAAGAACTATCTGATAATCTCATTTCCTGTATTGTCTGAATAGACCACACTGGTCAAGTTTCCATTCTGCCCATTCATTCACAATGTCTTTATTTAGCTCCATGGAAACAAGCAAAACAGAAGAAAGATAGGTCAAATAATAATGACAATTATATCACCAGGTTTTATACTATTACAAAATGCCCTCTTGTGCTCCCTCTCTTTTGATAGTCCTATCAAGTATGCCCAGATACTGATTCGGGCAGAGCTTTTTGGGTGACATTTCAACACATAAGTGCTTTCATTCACAGGAACAGAGCACTAAGTAAGGATGAATCATTTCCTGCCTTCCTTACACATCCAAGCAGCCTGAGAATTTCCAGAGAAGATAGCTGTCCCTTGACCCAGAAGATCTCTATAAAGTACATTTTGTCAGAGATACCAGAAACTAAAGAGTACATGAATACTAATGGGGGGTTTAATGAGATGTCATCACTGCATTAAAGAACTAAAAATATAAATAGCCTAAACATAAGGATATAAAAAAGTCATAGTTGCTATTATTGTTTCAGTTTTATAAATTAAGTGAACAGTACAAGGAAAGATACTGTGACATGAGAGGTGTTATGGTGACAGAAATCTCCTGAAGCAGTCAAGTTCATCTAACATCACCCATTCCAATAGCACCAACTTCAGCTAAAGATACACCTAGTATGACAGAAATATTGGGTTTCAAAGTTAGAAAGAACCTAAGAGATTCCTCCAATTTTCAAATGATGAGAGGGTATTGAGAGTTGCTAACTTGTCAAACCTCACTCAGACAGTTGGTCTCTCCTGCTCTTGAAACCTACACACACACACACACACACACACACACACACACACACACACACACACAACCAGAATCATTTCCTCTTCTGGAGTTTATCACTGTTAACTATCACGGTATTTATCCTAATGTCTAGCTTGAATCACTCACACTATAGCTTATACCCTTTCCCTTGAGAAATGGGATCAAATAAATTATGTATATTCTTGTTTGTACATCCTTCTATCTCAATTTAAGGAGATATGATTTGGAAGAATTTGTTTTTAGAACTGACAAAAAAAAATTTGATCCACACCTCATTAAACCTTTCTTCAAGAAAGTCCTTTCTCCATTTCTTCACTAAAATTGAAACATTGCTTTTTAAAAACAGACTGTTCTACTAAAATGATATCTCTGTCTTTAAATGCTACACATAAATGACTCTTTGTTTATGTAGAGTTTTGATAATCAGACCTATAGTAAAGGATTCAAAGATGACCTAAATTTAAAAAAATTTTAAAAAATTTTTTTGCTGATTGTTCTGCAGAATGATAACATTAACTTCAGACAACAATAAAAAATAAGACTCTAAAGGTGAAAAGCACCATTAAGAATTTCTTTCTGAAACTGCATTAGCACAGGGAATGCTTGGGAAAAATTTATCTCTGGAAAACAATAGAACACAATGATTATGCAAAGCTTTGGTTAAATTTCCCATATTGAGAATGTGTAAACTAATGGATCCAGATATTAGTTTACATGTTAAATCATATATTTTTTTAGAATAAAAATAAGGAGATGTTTTTACCCTAAAGAAAATCTGTCAGGTTATAGAATACAGTTTAATGAAAGTATATATTTGTTAGGGATTAACACATCCAGTACAGAGAGGACTGGTCCAGTGCACCTACACATAGCCATCCAATGAAGGTATGCTGATTAAATTGTTAGTATGGAACATCACATAGCCTGTAGTTCCCAAATTACTGAGATATCCAAAGTGGCCACTTAAACCCTTGAATGCCTTTCTTATACAAACTCATGGCTATTGAGAACAGCATCTTATTGGTTAAAAAAAGTGACATTGGAATGTTGTGGATATTAGTTCTCTTCCTGCCATTTTTCTTCCAGTTAAAGCTCATTATCTGGCATTGCACAGCTGATGCTAATTTGATGCCTAAAATGATGTGTTGAGCCTTTCTGTCAACTTCGGTAATGAATGCACCTCCCTAGATGCTGAAGTTGAGGAAGTCCTTGCGCACTGTCCAGTTCAGTCATCTCTTAAAGATAAGTAACTCAGATCGAAACAGATTGACTTAACTTGTCTAGAGAACTCAGCTCATTAACGGCAGAGCTTCAAAGAAAGCCCAGGTCTCCTGATTCCTATCCTAGTGCTATGTGACTACAGTTCACAAAGCTAACCTTTAATCTCATAAGACGTGAGGGAAACTTCTAGTTCAAAGTCAAGTGGCACCTTGTAAAACTCAATGCATTTTAACCCCAAACACTGAAGGAGATGGAGTAGGACCTGAGTCTCATAATGAATGAATACAAAGGCACTAGAAAGGGTTGCCTGGGAGAACCTACAGTGCTGGGGGCAGGGGGAAGGACAGGAAAATCCCTGGGGTTTGATTAATACTCAGACTTTTTTGTTTTTTAAGTCCCATCCCTTTATATTAGAAGCCAATCCAACTTTAAGTAAAGCTGTTTAAATTTCAGTGCCTTAAAGAACAACAACAAAAACCCTATCATTTATCGAATGCTTATCATAGGTCAGAAATTATGTTCAACTTTTTAACTGCCTTATTTAATTTTATTACCACAGAATCTTTGTACAGAAGACATCATGTTTGCTGTTATCCCCAGGCTGTACCTCCAGCCTTCCATCTGTGGCTTTGTCTCCGAGAGCCTCATATCTAGATTCTGATTCTGCTTCTTTTCCAGAAACTGGACTACGTTTGGCTCTTCATTCTGGCTGCATCATGAACAGTCAGACTAAGGACCAGTTTCCCTCAGTTCTGTGTCTACTGAAACTGCATAAATCCTTTATTGACCTGACTTCCAGATCAGATGGAAGGTCACAGGTACACCCCAGAGATAATAACTACTGGCCCTGGAATTAAAGCCTCTACTGTGAAGTTCCTTCTCCCTGAGAGCTGGGAAAGCTCATTTACCCCACTGGCCCCTTGTATAGATATGATTTAATGTCAATTTTTTAAACTAAAAAATTTTATGTCTATCCAGAGTTAGTAATGTGATGTAACAGTATAAAATCAACTAGCCTCTTGATGTTATCTTGGGTTTAAGTTCCCCTGAGTCCCAAAATAGCTCTTTTACCAAAATTCAAATACTCCATGCTAATTTACCTCTCTGTGACTTCCTGCCTGCTATTTTCTCTATAAGGAACACCTTACTTCCTTCATCTATTCAAAAGTGTTGAACTTGTTTTCCAAAGTTCAGCTCAAACATCTGCTCTGTTGAGGCTTATCCGATTGCTCTGTTCCTTTCCAACTGCAGGACAGCTGTATTTGTAAAGAATGGGGGAAAAAAAAAACTATGAAAACTGAGATCTTAGAGATCAATTAATCAAAGTTCCAATTTTATAGGGTAGAAGATCTAAGAAATACAGGAGTGCTAAGATGCCCAATAAATAAAGATATGCGATGGAGAACAGGAATTATGACCCAGGTTTCCTCACTTCTAATCCAAGACTAACTTCACCATACTGTGGCCATCTTAAGTTGTGAATTTAACATTCTATACAGAGGAGATGCATTTGGTTGGCTGTCTCAACCCACTTCTATGATTGCTGTATGTAGAGCAGTAACTACTTTTAAAAATGAGGTTGAGATGAATATTTCACTTTGCGTTTCTGAAATGAGACACCTTAATGGAGCAGCCTGAATGTTAGATTAATATTATTAGAAAGAGGCAGCATAATCTGCCTGCTCAAGAATATGTGCAGCTTTGAAGAATGAGGAGAAAGAAACAAGGGCCAATGAGAACAAAGATCATTTAAGAAATATAATGACAAATTGGTCTTTGAATTAAAAAATAAAGGAAGGTTCTCCAGCCTACCAGTTCCTCTATGGCTGACAGTTAAATGTCTACCTGTTGGTAGAAAAATATCCACTGGATGCTAAAGTGACCAGTAATGTTTAAGAAAATGAAAAGCTATTTAAAAAGAATAATAGAATCAAACAGGCAATTTGAAAAGTTCAGAGAACCCATCAAGAAGGAGAAGCAAGCAACTTGCTAAAGACAACCCATTCTAAATGTAGTGTTGTATCCAGAGGAGGTGTTGGGCAGGGATTGTGAATAAATTCCCAAACAATTGACTTTATGGTAATGGAAAGTAACCACCAGGACAAAGTACTCAAAAAGTAGAGGAGAAGGGAAAAAAATAACTTTGCCCTTCAGAAATACATTTTTTAACTTTAGGTTGCAAGAATTGAGAGATTTCTTGATGAAAAATGGCTGAAGTCCTGCTATCATATTAGCCTTTATAGGTGGGAATTGGAAGATTCACTAAAAGCACCCAGACCTCAAAGCAGAAGGTAAATGTCCTGAGTCTGATGGTGTGAGACACATGAAGGAAAGCAAAGGCAAATCTTTTTTATGAATGCCAAGTGCATGCTCCCCTGGGTAGAAGGGAAGACAGCTGTTGGGTCTTCCCTGAGGGGGTTAACCTTGATAAGCTTTTTTGCAGTTGTTTCATCTTTACTATACCACAAGATAAAAATAGTAATATCTGTTAAGGCTTTACAGTTTTTCAAATGCTTTGAATTATATGACTTTTAATAGCCTATGCTCATAATCGCCCTGTGAGTTAATGCATTTTTATTGTCTCTACCGATCTGTGGCAAGTCAGTCCCTTCAACTTTATCCCCAGCCACAACCTACTTCCATGTGATATTGACCCTGTTCCCACCTGTTAAGGCCTGACTTGATCTTCAACCCTTGGCTCTGACTCCCATTTTCAGAGACCTGCCTCTGATCTTTGAACTTTTAAAAAACGTTCGTGAGTAGGCAATCAGACTCTAAGTTCTCCAAACACTTGAAGTTGCTCATCTAGTTTTTTACATTTTTTACTACTATCCCTATCCCTCTACCCCCACCCCTAATTCAAGTAATCCTCTCCTTAATCCATTCAATCAGAATGAAAGAAACTCTAGTACTTTCCTGATTACCCAATAAATTTAGCTAGGCCCATTTTTTAGGCAAGGAAACTGAAGCTGAGGGATGTTACATTAGCCAAGACCACATACCTCATAAATATTTGATTTACAGCCCAAATTCAAGATATCTCTAATCATCAAGAGGCTATATCTCTAATCATCATCAGCCATCCATTCTTTACACCCTCATCACATATTGCTCAGTAGCAAATGCTATTTCAGTGTAAATTAACTGTCTCTCCTTTAAGTATTCCAACGCTGGAGTTGCCTGCTATTTGTTAATTTTGTTGGTCTAGAGACAGTGCTATGGGCTGGATTGCTTTGGCTTCACATAAGTAATATAAAGACCTAATAGAATTATATAGTAAAACCATAACTACAATTAGGGATGTATGTGTTCAATTAGGAATGTGTGTGTTCACATGTATGTGTGCATATACATGTATCTTGGAGAAGAAGTTTGGAACCGGTGGCCAGTAATCAAGTGAAGAAAGTGATCAAGGGTCTTATCATGGAATGTCTGTATGCCATATTAAGGAATTTTAATTTTTTCTTGAATGCTTTAATGAGCCTTACAATGATTTTAAGCAAGAGAGTAGTAGAATCATATTTATATTGTTTACATTACATTTTACGGCTTCACCCTTCTCTGTACTACATGCCTACTCCCAATAGACTTAAAGATATGGGCAAAAAGAGGTCAAAGTCCTGAGGGGCTTCCCAAACCATAAGCAAAGCCAAAAGGATTGTCTTTCATCAAGCAAATTAATTCCAGCGTCTATGTTTTTATCTTTTTGATAATTTGTACATTTCATACAAGGCAAAGATTAAATCAAATTATTTGCAGAAAAATATTTTACATCAGATATCAGCTCCAGGGTGATTGAACCATTTCCATCTCATTTTAGAATATAATTGAAGAAAACATATTCTGTGTCGTATATCATTTAATTTTCATTAATAATAGTACACGTTTGGAGATGTCCTTGGCTGACCTAACAATGTATCCCAAAAGTTGAAAGATAAATAAAAAGAGGATTGTTCATCAAGTGACATTGCTTTTGTCTGGAAAGATATCCCATTGCTGTCGGAAGTTAAAAAAAAAAAAGTTAAAAGTCCTGAATTGCCTGAGTTGTAGTTTTCTCAGATGAATATATAATAAATCATCCTCAAAGCCTGACTGTATAAACAAATAGTTTCTGTTCTAAAAAAGGCTTGATCTGAGGCCCAGAGAATCAAAACCACTTTCAGGGAAACTAAAATAATACTGTCAGCCTTATAAATTATCTCCTGGGTCATAATAATATAAAAGCAATGCTTAGACCCAAAGGGTGGCATCTACTGTGGTCTATACTTCCACCTATAAGTACCAAGGATGACCTATAAGAGAAAATAGTCAGTAGACCAGGTTGCTTTTAATCCCTGAAAAGCAGAGGAGTAATTCCTAGGAGCTGTCCAGGCCTACGAACATAAATGCTTGGCTCTGGCACAGAGGGGCTGTGGAAAACCTCATTAATGATAATAAATAAAGTGGGAAGCCACCACTGGGTATTTTAAGAACTGTAACTTTATAAGAAACCGGAAGAGCAGAGTTTGATCAGTATGATAGAAGCTGAACCACAGAGAAATAAGTCAGAACAAGTAATTCCAGAAGATAGAGAACTTAGAGAATTTAACACTAAAAACACTTAGCTCTCATTTCCTGCAACTCCCATGGTACTATACGGTTGAATATTATCATGATGAAGACCTGATCACATGCTGTTCACGTGCTAACCCTTAGAAATGAAATGTTTCTAATTCATGATTCAGCAATTATTTACAGGGATGGCTCAGGTGTGTAAGAGAAGAAAAGGAAACGAGGGCCCCATTATCAGCCCCAGATTCTGTACTCCACTTGTCAAAACAGAAGGTTGGCATTAACTTGCTTGATCCTCCTTAGAAAGCAATTTAGATACCATATGTTTATACATATCCCATGAGGTCTGTCCTTCACTATAAGTGGCTTATCAAAATACTCCTCCCAAACACATGCAGACCCACTCATCCAGGAGTTCTTATAAATAAACCTTTCTCTGTTTTATGTTCTATGTGTAACATTTGAATGCTCCAGTCAACTTTTCAGTTGACCTGGCTCTGATCGCAGCTGAGCAACTACGCACAATCAATGTGGCTTATTGCTTTATAGCATATCTATAATTTATCAGGTTTATTTAAATATATTTCTGTAAATATATTATAGCATATCTATGATTTATCAGATTTATTTAAATATATTTATGTAAATATATTTACATCCCCTTCCGAGCATAAGAGAGAGTAAATGGCATGCCCAAAGTCATACAGACCATAGATGTCAGAGCTGAAAACTCAAATTCAGGTCCTCTGACTCTAAATGCCGTAATCTGTCCTTTAAACCATGCTTTTATAGTGGGCCTTAAAGCAGTTCTCTGTGCTTAGTAGTCTTTTTAAAAAGGGGAAAAAATATAGCCCTTGCCTTAGGTAGTTCTGACATAAGTGAAGGAGGACTTACAATCTAGGTATGGCGACTGATGATATTACAGAATGTGTCTGATGCTCTGAAATAGATCCTCTAATGCTAATTGTCATCATGGTTCTCAGAAGCAAAGATACTGATAGGTAAAGTAAATAATCCTTGGAGTAAACTGTATGATTTAGGAGCTCCATCAACCCCTGCATATCTCTTGACAATAGTGGAAATTTTGAAATTAACTAATTATTTAATCACATGACCGAGCTGAATGTCTCACCATATGCTGTGAGCAATTTGGTAGAATGAACTAAAGGAAACTTCGTTTGTAGTTAACAAGAGCACAATTTCCAAATCCTTTAGAAGTTCCACTTATTTACAAGTCAGGTTTTTAGTTTTTAAAAAAGCAATTTCAATCAGAGTAAGATTTGTACAAGTTAAATTTCTGAAGTATTGATGTATTTTTTACATGTAAATTTTATCATTTTTATGTACTCACAATTTCCAGTACTAGAATGATATAAACTTCATAATTAACATATTAAAGTAAAAACCAAGGACAATTTAACTTTGATTTTATTCAGTTCCAATTTAAAATGCGTTTATTTGGCACTTTTTAAATAAAGAGTCCTGGGGATGATCTACGAGTCTCTGATTTCAAGTCACTTAAAATGTGGCTTCACTGTGTGAATATGGAAGTTAATATGGTGTCATGCTTGACATGTTTATGACATGTTTATGACAGCACTAAAGAAAATACATAGAGATGAGAAGAGACATAATAAAGCATAGGATGTTTTGTCCCTAAACCTGGGCAGAGATAAGAAGAATGTTAGATGTGCAGGCTGGAAGCCATAGTCTTCTATGCAATTCCACTGTTCAGAATATTATAAATTGCATCATATCCCATCATTTCATGGAAGAACCCGATAGCACATGAAACGATCCAGTAAACTTGCACTAAATTCCTGACTTCTAACAATGATGAATTGAGATAAGAACAAAACTTAAAATTTATATTCAAGAGACACAACTTTACAGATATCCAGGAGATGGTGTGGAACCTCAAACGAACTACCAACTCTTTCTACTAACAATTCCTAAAACTTCATTTATGTGTTCACTGTTGACAAACAGTAAAAGAACTAACATTAGGCAGTAGTAAAGAGAGCATCGTGTGAATATTCACAAGGAAAAAAATTTTAATATGATTTCCTATAATAAACCAATGGAGGTTTTCGAAGTCTCTACTTTGAACTCTCTAAATATTGTGGAAAGAGAGTAGTTTCCATTTTAAAATGGCAGGAAAAGATAGTGGCTTTTCCTGTCCACCCTTAGATGCCACACAAAACAGAAAGAAAATGAGCAATAATAAAGCTATTTCTATATGCAACAAAACCAGGAAACAGCTATAACTTACCAAAATTTCTGAGAAAGAACTACTGACTATAGTAAAGATCTAACAGCATTACAGAAGAAATATAAGACATGCTTATATCTGCAAATGTCAGACAGAGTGTCAGAGCATAGATCTCCAAGGTAACTGAAACCCCTAACCAATGAACTCTGGTTTGGAATAACAAAAATGGGAATATCATCTGCTAGCAATCACTTCTCTAGACTTATTTTGCTACATCTCAAGAAACAGGAAATCAGATTAAGTAAGAAATCATACAGTGAAGTCATATTTGCTGGAAGGTAACAGTAAGGCAAGGAATTGAGAGCCAATTCATATTGTGAACCACCCTCCAGCTTAGTCTCAGTGGGTTAGAAAAAATATAAGTGAAAATAAGTCTCTCTCTCTCTCTCTCTCTCTCTCTCTCTCTCTCTCTCTCTCTCTCACACACACACACACACACACACACACACACACACACACACACCTCTTCTGTGTCATCAAGAGAACTTCTTCATACTTGAATGTACTCTTGGTCCTTAACCCATAGGCAGCTTCAAAGTGAATAGCAGGTCCAAGACATCCTAACTTTATTCAAATATAAATAGTAATAAAATCAAAATAACAAACACAAGATCATTACAAAGCTATTACAAATAAACAAATGAAAGTAGTATAGAAAAAAACATATACATAAAATATACTAATTATGAAAATGTATGATGGAGCAAATAATTGTGGGCAAATGTACCCCCATAAAAATAAATAGAAACTTAATTGTCTTTAAATCACTTTTAAAAAGTTTTTCTAAAATAAGTGGGAAGATAGGGAAATATAGAAACAGAGGAGGTAAAATATGAGTTTTTACCAGGCAAGAATGAAACAAAAAAATATTTAAAATCATAATATTTGACTTCTAAAGGACACATTAGAAGAAGAATATTAGAAATTGCTGAAAACACAGCAAAGGAGACAAATGATAGGCTTGAGGAAAAGCAACAAAACAAAAAAGTACTGTATGGAAAACAAAGGAAATCCAATATAAGTAAAACTTGTAATTCCCTTTGTGCACCCCACTTATAAAAGAGAGATCTGAAATAATGGGATAGAAAATATTTAATGATATTTGTAATATTGCCAATTGTTTTTAAACTTTATAGTCTGTATGGGTACACCATGCTATGGGAAAAACGTTTTCACAGCCATCAAAACAAAGAAATATGTTCTGGTAAAATTATGATTTTTGAAGGAAAGAAGAGAAGACTTTTTAAAATTAAATTTATTGAAATGATATTGGTTAATAAAATTATATAGATTTCAAGTGTACAATTCAATTATATGTCATATGTATATTACATTGTGTATTCACCACCCAAAGTCAAATCTCCTTTTGTCATATTTTGCCATATTTTGACCCCCTTTACTCTTATCTACATTTTCCCCCTCCCCCCTTTTTCTCTGGTAACCACTAAACTAATGTCTGTGTCTATGAGTTTTGTTTATTTGTCTTGTTTGTTTGTTGCTTTCAGTTTTATATTTCACATATGAATGAAATCATGTGGTTCTCAACTTTTTCTGTTTTTTTTTTTTTTACTTAGCATAATTATTTCAAGATCCACCCATATTGTTGCAAATGGCAGTGTTTCATTTCTTCTTATGGCTGAGTAATATTCTATTGTATATATGTACCACATCTTCTTTATCCACTCATCTGTCAAAAGCACTTAGGTTTTTTCTGTGTCTTGACCGCCATGAAAATCCTGCAATGAACATCAAGATACCTATATCTTTACAAATAAATCTTTTCAAATTTGAGGGGATAGATATCCAGAAGGGAGATTGCTGGATCATATCATAATTCTATTCTTAATTTTTTGAAGAACCTCCATACTGTTTTCCATAGTGGCTGTACCAATTTATAATCCCACTAGCAGTGTATGAGGGTTCTTTCCCCCCATAACCTAATAGTAGTTATTACTTGTCTTATTGATGATAGCCATTCTAGCAGGTGTGAGGTGGTATCTCATTGTGGTTTTGATTTGCATGTCCTTAATAGCTTGTGAAGCTGAGCATCTTTCCATATGTCTGTTGGCCATTTGTACGTCTTCTTGAAAGAAGTGTCTGTTTGGGTCCTCTGCCCATCTTTTAATTGGATTTTTTCTCTTTGTTGTTGAGTTGTTTGAGTTCTTTATATATCTTGAGTATTAGCCTCTTACTGGAGGCGTTGTTTGCAAATATCTTCTCCCATTCAGTTGTTTGCCTCTTTGTTTCGTTGATGGTCTCTTTTGCTGTGCAGAGCTTTTTAGTTTGATACAGTCTCATTTATTTATTTTTGTTTTCACTTCCCTTGCCTTTGAGATCAAATTCATAAAATTCTCTCTAAAACCAAGGTCCATGAGTTTAGTACCTATGTTTTCTTCTGTGTAATTTATTGTTTTAGGTCTTATATGTAGGTCTTTGATTTATTTTTAAGTTAATTTTGAGATCATTGAAAGCTAGTCATCTGTTAGGGGAAAAATAAGATTCGTTTCAGACTTTTTCACAGCAACTTTTAACTTAACAAATGCTATAAAATCCTTGGAGATAATGGAGAACATGCAACCCCAGAAGACAAATAATTTGGAACATGCCAAGTCTAAGGTTCCTTGAGCCTGTCTTGAAGACACCTGAAGATACAATGAAACCTTTAACTGACCAAGATATAAATGCAGACCCTACATAAAGAGGTTTGTCAAAGAGTATTTGATTCATTTAGTCATAAATATGAAACTAATGCAAATATGGGAATAATGCTTATAGAACATAATATAGTCATGCATTGCATAACAACATTTCACATATGCAATGGTAGTCCGATAAAATCATAGTGGAGCGGAAAAATTCCTATTGCCTAATGACATCGTAGCAGTCATGTAACGCAATGCATTACTCACGTTTGTGGTGATGCTGGTATAAACAAACCTATTGTGCTGCTAGTTGTATAAAAAGAATAGCACATATAATTACGTAGAGAACATAATTCTTGATAATGATAACAAATGACTATGTTCGTAGTTTATGTATTTATTATTCTATACTTTTTATTGTTATTTTAGAATATACTTTCTCTTTCTAAAAAAAAGTTTGCTAGGAAACAGTATGCTGTGTTGTGTGAGCAGCAGCCTCAGACATCTGTTTACCGTGTCTCTTGATTGCATCATTTTCTCTTGTGCCTGATTTAATCTCATATTGTTTTGTGCATCATGGCCCCTAAGCATACAAAATTCACTGCTAATGTTTCCAGTAAGAGACCATGTTGAGTGATTGACCTGGAAACAAAATAAAAAGTAATTAAAGACTATGAAGGTGGAAAATCAGTGATGGTTATTGCTCACCGGTCAGGCAAGTTCCATTCCACCATACCTATGATTTTGAAGAATAAGAACAAAATGATGGAAGTTCTTAAAGGATCTGCTTCATTCAAGGCAAGGAGAATGACAAAAATTCAAGAAGGGTTTATATCAGACATGGAGAAACTTCTAATGACCTGGATTGAAGACCAGACACAGAATTGTATTCCTCTCAGCATGATAAAGATTGTAGCCAAAGGAAAAGGCTTATTTGAAATGTCAAAAGAGAGAAGACTGGGCCCGATTATGATGTTGAATTTACTGCTAGCTCTGGGTGGCCTCAGTGATTCAGGAACCATTATTATAGATGTGAAAGTATGCGGTGAGTCTGTGAAGGTTAACGTGATGGTAGCTAAAGAAATTTTGGAAACTCCAAATAAACTGGAGGAAAATTACTTGCCAAAGCAAATATTCAATATGGACAACACATTCCTACTCTGGGAATGGATGTCTGAAAGGACTTTCATTTATAAGAAGCTCAAGTCAATGCCAGGTTTTAAGGCTTTTAAGAAAAGGTGACAAACAGTCTTGCTTGGGGGCAATATTGCAGGCTACATGTTAAAACTCTGTGATCTGACACAGTGAGAACCCCTTGGTCTTTAAACATATTACTAAGCGCAAACTGCCAGTATACTACAGAGACAATAAGAAGTCATAGATGACTCAGCTGTTTTTCCAAAATGCCTTCCTGAATTGTTATGCCAGTGAAATGGAAAAGTACTGTTTGGAGAATAACTTGCCTTTTAAGATTTTGCTTATTGTTAATAATGCTCTTGGACATCCACCTTTTATTGGTAATCTTCCTCCCAATATCAAAATGATGTTTCTTCCTTCAAATGCCACCTCTTTGGTCTAGCCAATGGATTAAGAAGTTACAACAGCTTTGAAGGTCTACTACCTGAGGAGGACCTTTGTTCAGGCTATTACTACAACTGGGGAAGATACTGCAAAGATACAAATGAAATCCTGAAAAGATTAAAATATCAATGACCTTGCTTGGGATTGGGGTGATATCACCAAGGAGTGTATAAATGGCATCTGGAAGAAGATACTTAAGAGTTTTGTCCATGACTTCAAAAGATTTGCAAAAGTCAACGAGGCTGTGACTGAGATGACAAACAACTGTAACATGGGTGTGGGTGGGGATCTCCTAGAGGTGGTCCCTGAGAAACTGACTAATGAGTTGTCAGAACTGGAACAGGAATGCATAACTGAAGAAAAGGCAAGAGAAAAGGACTCTGCCGGAGAAGAAAAAGAAGAAGAACCCCCAATAAAATTCACAGTGAAGGTTTTAGCAGAAGCTTTTGCAGACCTGAACCAGCTCCTTAAAAAGTCTGAAAACATGAACCCCAACACTGAAAGGTTTTCATTATCAGAGAGGAATATTCATGGTGCATTATCTTCTTACAAGCAAATCTATAATGAAAAAAAGAAACCAGCAAACCACCATAGACATATTTCTGGAAGAGTGACACCTCTTCACGAAGAGCCTCGGGCAAGCCCTTCAGGAGGTGTTCCAGAAGAAAGAACTTTATCATAGGAGATGACAGCTCCATGTGCGTTATTTCCCCCAAGACTTCCCTGGAATAAGAGCGAAGGTGGAAAACACTGACATTGATGATTCTGACCTAGTGTAGGCATACACTAGTGTGTGTTTATGTCTCAATTTTTAACAAAAAAAAAGTTTTAAAAAGTAAAAAAATTAATTTTTTTAAAAATAGAAAGAAGCTTATAGAACAAGAATATAAAGAAAATATTTTGTACAGCTGGGCAGCTGTATAATGTGTAGTTTAAGCTAAATGTCACTACAAAAGAGTCAAAAAGTATAAAATAAATAAAAGGTTTATGAAGTAAAAATGTTACAAAAAGTTAAGGTTAATTTATGATTGAAGAAAAAAAATTTTAACTTAATGTAGCCTAAGTTTACTGTGTTTATGAGATCTGTTGTCTTGGACTAATGCTCTAACCTGCTCATTCACTCACTGACTCACCCAGAACAACATCCAGTCCTGCAAGCTCCATTCATGGTAAGTGCCCTATACAGATGTACTCTTTTTATATTTTATATTGTATTTTTACTGTACCTTTTCTGTGTTTAGATGTTTTTACATATATAATACTTGCCATTGTATTACAGTTGCCTACAGTATTCAGTACAGTCACATGCTGCACAGGTTGTAGCTGTGGAGCAATAGGTTATATCATACAGCCTAGATGTGTAGTAGGCTATACCATCTAGGTTTGTGTAATGCACTCTATAATATTAGCATAATGACAAAATCACCAAACAATGAATTTCTCAGACATATCCTTGTTGTTATATGATGCATGACTGTATAGGGTTTGTAAGCCCAGACACTGTAGAAATTAAGAATCTTAATTAATAAACCAGAAAAAGAAATTGTGAATAACAATAATAATAACAACCCTAAGTAAATGAGTAGGAATTAATAATTTAGAAATCAGAAATTGGTAGAACTAACACATCTAAGAGTTGATTCTTTGATAATAACAAAAAATGACTAATAAAATAAACTGATAGAAACTAAAGTAAGATGAGACTAGAACAAATTTACAAAATAATTGTAATAATTATAAGGGAGATTTTGTCAGTTTTAAGAGACTATCTTAGGACCTTGATGAAATGAGTGATTTTCCTGGCAGTCATAAATTTCCAACATTGACCTAAAAAAGAGAAAATCTAAACAGATCAATTACCATAGAGGAAATGAGAAAGATATCAAAAAGCTACTCTTCAAAAAATGCTCCAGTCCCCAGCTGGTATCACAAGGGAATTCCACTAAAACTCTCTGGAAAGGTAACTTCAATGCTGCTTAAAATATTTACTAAGATAGCATAAAAAGAAAATCTACTAAATTCTTTTTACAAAGTGAGTATAACGTTGATACATAAACATCAGACAACGAAATGAAAACAAAACAAAACAAAACAAAAACAAATTATTTACAAAGGAAAAGTCTCAGATGAACCTTAAACTTCTATGACACTGCACACCAGACAACCACAAAATGGTGGAAAATGTTGTGACCCAAGAATCTGAGGCAGAAAATGTGGTCAGTATGTGTGAAGGCAACAGACAAACATTTTTAGATACATAGTGACTCAAAAAATATACCACCTAGCTACTGTGTTTGAGAAATCTATTTGAAGATATTTTAACTAAGGGGGGGGGGGAATGAAATAAAGAATTAAATAATGGGGGAAATCTTGGTTTGAGAAGATAATTATTAACACTGAAATACACACACACATATAATTTAAGTTTGATGTCAAATGTCTATATTTGAATTTATTTAAAAAGATCTTATGGTAATAAAACAAAACATTTAAATTAAAAAAAAAACTTCCACTAACTGGAAATGGAAAAACAAAATATCTAAAACCACTGGAGCAAAGAGAAAATCAAGGATACAGTTACAGATTTTTTAGTTCTGTAGGTCAATTACAGTTTTCTCATCCAAATCTCTTCATACATTTTCAAAAACTATACAGATCCACATGGAGAGGAAATAAAACCACCCACAGCTTATTCTTATAGCATAACTAGGAAAAAGAGCTCAATACATCAAATAACATGTGTAAATGGGGAATAAATATTACAAAATATTTCAAAGACAGCTCTAGAACCATGCCATAACAGAGAATATGTGGAAAAACAGAATATAAGTGAGAAACCAACCTACCAGAACACAGGTAAAATCACCCCTGTAAAAAAGATTCCCCATCCTAAATGTGAAAATATTTAGAAAAGGTCTGATTCCAGGTGGATCAAAACATAGATACTGAGGAATCAAAAAAAAAAAAATGGCTTGAAGAGGGAAGAATAGATTTTGCCAATCTTATAATATATAACTTCTAGGGGAGAGGAGGCAAATTGGATAGGAAAGATATTCTTTGGGTGCTTGAAGATAAAAAGAAAGAAACAATCTATTAGTGGAAATTAAGACTCACACAGAAACAACAGAATCCCCAAATTAGAAAACACATCAGTCTATCCTCTACCCACCTAAATTTGCCATTAATTTAAAAAATATATCACAGTACCAACAGAAGAAAGCCCTCTTGAAGCAAGAAACCTAGGAAAGCCCCAAACACTTCACCCCCTCATATTATGACTGGTCAGAAAAAAAATAAAACACATTTCACAATGAATAAAAATATCTGACAGTATTCACACAAAACTGCTACAAGGAAAAAGAATGGGGGTGGGGGGAAGGGAAAGCATTTCCATTGATGAAAATCCTCTCCAAAAAGTTAACTACAAAATAGAGGAGACATGTAAAACAGTTTCTTCACTCTGAATTAAATATCTTTAAGTATTTTACAGAATGAAAAAAAAACCATAAAAGCAAAATTAAATAAACAAAGTAAGATATGATGAATAATAAATAAAACCTAGGAGAAAAAATTGAAAATAAAAAAGGCAAAGTCATCTTATATAGAAAGAATAATGTCAAAGCCCTCAAGAAAAAAAAATGGGTTTCCCTGAAAATATAAGGAGAATTTAAAAAATATAAAATTTCAAGAAAATTAAAACAGCGTAAAAGATAAAAAGTACCAAAGAGAAAATAATACAAGAAGATTAGATATATATATAATTTGACTTCTAACAACAAAAAAATGAAGAAATGGACAAGAGAATTAATATTTAAACTGTAATAAAAGAAACTTTTTGTAAGTGAAGGAAAATTTGCATCTATGATTGAGAAATCTGCATCTATGATTGTGTCCATGGGGAAAGTGACCCAGAATGGTCAACTTTTAAGACTAGTCTAATAAACCTATTAGACATTAAATATATAGAAGCAATCTTCTGAGCATCCATACATAAAGCCCAAGTTATTTACAATAGAAATAAAATCACAATGCAAGAAAACAGTAGAAGAATAATTTTAAAAAACTCAAGAAAACAGGAGCCAAGAGTTTACTATATATAAGCAACCTTTCTTTCAAGTATTAAATCCGTAGAAAAATAGTTTGATACAGACAAAAACTCAGTGAATACTATACTCATGGACTTTTTCTAAAAAAAAAAAATCGAGATGCATTTAAGCAGTGATCAGAGGAAAATGTATAGCTCTACATCCTTATAATACACAAATAAAAATTGAAAATTGAAAATGAATGAATTGAATTCTCAACTTAGAAATATGTGTCAGGAGAGAAGAAAAAATAAAATATAGGCGTAGAAATCAGTGAAATAGAAAACAGAAAAATGATAAAACTAATAAATAAAAAAATAAAATCCTGGTTCTTAGGGAAAATTAACAAAATAGACATACTACTTGCTAATCTCACCCAGAAAAAGAGAAGACAACACAAATACATAAAATAAGAAATGATGTGGGGAAAATAACGTTTGAAACAGAACAAATATTAAAAGTAATGAGTGACTTTGTATCTATAGATATCTATGCAAATATTGTTGAAAATTAAATGAAATGAACAGCTTCCTATGAAAATACAACAAACCAAAATTGACTTTAGCTGAGATACAAGGCTGAAGCAGACAACTTTTCACAGGAAAAATCAATGAGATACAAAATAATTACTCTACAAGAAGTACCAGATTCAGACATTTTCTTAAAGGTATTCTAAAATCCTTGCTCCTGAGCATAGAAAAAGAAGGGCAACTTTTAAACTTCTTTAATCAAGCAAGTATAATATTGATTTCTAAATCAGATAAAATATAAAAAGAAACCTAAAAACCAATTCGCTTTTTGAATATTGATGCCAACATTCTAGATAAAACACAGGCAAACAGATTGCAAAGGTATGTTAATAAAATATACCACGATCAAGTGATTTATTTCAAGAAGTTTCAAAATTAGGACATCTATTAATATAGTTCACTACTGATAATAGCTAAGGAGAAAATCCAACATTCATTTCTGATTTTAAAAACAAAATAAAAATAGATTCTTCTTTAACATTAAATATATATATCTCACTTCTGAAGCCATATTTTTACTTAATAGGGAAACTAGAGGTAGTCCCACTAGGATCAGGAATAAGTTAAAGATTTCCACTATTTCTCTCATTATTTAATACCATATTACAGGTTATGAACTGATAAAATTAGTTTGGAGACAGTGATTTGAAACATGAAAATTGAAAAAAAAAAAGAAGCAAAACTACATTTCTTATGAGAAACTAAGCTAAATACCCGTCAACTGATGATTGGATAAAGAAGTTATGGTTCATATGTACAATGGAATATTACTCAGCCATTAAAAAATGAAGTTCTACCATTTACGACAAAGTGGATGGATCTAGAGGTTATTATGCTAGTGAAATAAGTCAGATAGAGAAAGATAAATACCATATGAGGAATGTAAAGAACAAAAAGAACAAACCAATCAAAAACAAACTCACAAATAGAGAGCGGATTGTTTTATAAACTATATAAATGTCTCACCAATGTACTGTATACTCAAAACTAATAATAAAATAGGACTTTTAAAATATGTATAAAATTCAAAGGGATCAATTATAAAAAGTAATACAAATAATAAATAATTTAATATAGGAAGACACAAAATTAATATATGCAAATAAATAGATTTCAGATATATAATAATAACTAGTTAGAAGTTACAGTAAAATGATAAATAACTGAGCTATAACAGAAAAGTAATGATTAGCCGACTTTTCCTTGTATTCCTTCTTTAAGTTCCAACTTATTTTGGTTTTACTTTAAGCTTCCTATTGAGGACCATAATTCTGTTTAAAGACTTGTCTATCTACACCCAGGCTATAATTTTAATGCAGAAGAATCAAACCATGAGTTTCTTGAGGGAAAAAAATACTTTTTTTGTTTATTTGTTTTCTTTCTAGAACTTAATAGTGCTTAGCATGTAGGTACCTCATAAATTCTTAATGTTTGGACAAATAAAGAGAAAAACATATTGTGGAAAATTATGCAGAGAAATCTTTGAATTTTATTTTTTGCCTAGGAAAAATTTATGTCTAAAATCTAAATTAATATCATATTACTCTATTTAAACAAAGTTGAAGATGCGGTGAAATAAATTAAAGATAGGTGAGGAATAAATTTATGATAACTCTCTTTTTCAGGAAATGCCATCATTCCGTAGAAGTTTTGTTTTTTCTATTCTCTATCCTTTACTTTCAATGACAATTTCAACAAGTTTTCCTACAGAGTCCCTGATGATACAGTCAGTTACAGCCTTGAGCTGTGCTAAATAAAGGAACGAGTATAAATTTCTTACTGAAGGACTCTCTGACATGCCATTCTCTTGTGGGGAGGTAGATGAGAGAAGAAGGTGGGGGAAAATATCTCTTTGCCTCCTTTTTCTTCTTGCCCATTGTGTGTTTTGCTACCATTCATCAGAGTTATGTCAAGAACAGCCTTTACCTAAAATAGCTGAAAAATACCATAGTCTATCACTTAACCTCCGTCAGCAAGTCAATTTGAAACTCATTGTCTTTTACTAGGTCAAAAGGAATTGCTAATATTTTTAGAGAACATGATGAATTGCAGTTAGGATTCTAACAAAAGATGACCAAAATAAAACATCAATATCATTTTCATTTCTGAATCTGAATAAAGAAGAATGAAAAAAAGCATAGATGACATTTCTCATTCAACCTTATTTGCCATTTATTTTGAAAGGGAAGGAGGAGGGCAATGGGGATGAATTCCAAGCCATCATTTAAAAATGTAGCCACAGGCACTTGTTATTGATGTGTCACTGCATCATGCTACTTGATAAATTTTAAAATGCATTTTTCTTTCCCTGAGTCTGATTTAGGGTTGTCTCCCCAACATTCCTCTGGGGATGCTCCCTTCTTTGTGTCTTCATTTTTCAAGGAGTGTGCAGTGTACGCAAAATTCGGCCTTGAAATTGTGGAGGACAGAAATTGGTGTTTTGTGAGCTCAGTTCCCTCTCCTACAGGGTACTGAAACTCTTTGAAACTCTTATGGTTCTTCTTAGATAACTGCTGAACTAACTAGAACCACTAGCACCCCAACTTCTAGCTGTACTCAAGATTTAGCTTTTAATTCATCACATCAATTGCACCTAATTAGTTTCTAGTGCTTTAGTGCCCAGATCCCTAGCACAGTGGTTTATAAATTGATGTCTATGGAACACTCAAGAGGCCTGCGTAATGGCTGAGAAGATACCAAGAAATTGTAAAGTCTGCCTCTCACCCACAATTTCTTAATAGCTCTTCTGCCTTTTTTATTGAATTTATTGGGGAGACATTAGTTAACAAAATTATGTAGGTTTCAAGTGTACAATTCAATAATACATCACTTGTATACTCCATTGTATGTTCACCATCCAAAGTTAAATTTTTTTCCATCACCATATATTTGACCCCCTTTACCCTTATCTACCCCTCTCCCCCACTTCCCCTTTCTCTCTGGTAACCACTAAATTGTTGTCTGTACCTGTGAGTTTTTGTTTGTTTGTCTTGTTCGTTTGCTGCCTTCAGTTTATATCCCACATATAAGTGAAATCATGTAGTTCTCAATTTTTTCTGTCTGACTTACTTCATTTAGCGTGATTATCTCGAGATCTGTCCATGCTGTTACAAATAGCAGTATTTCAACCAAAGAGCCATTCAATAGACAATTGGATAAAGATGTACATATATACAATGGGATATTACTCAGCCATAAGAAAAACAGAACTCTGCCTTTATTTGTTTTATAGATTAAGGTTAACCCATATACCATATTGATTAAAAAGTTGGAAAATAATTGCTCTAACTTAGAATAACAAAAGAAAAGCAGAATCATAATACTAATTCTCTGATTATATGAATGAGGAAATTGGGATGTGGAAAAGTTGAGGGACATGTTTGAGGGCTCATGATGATTCTAGTCCAGTATTCTTGTTTTTTGTTATGTAAGGTCAGTGATGCTTAAAGAATGAAAAGTGACATCTTTCCAATGACCAACTGAACATGATGTTCTTAGCTATGTTAAAAATCATATGGAGTATTAAGACAAATTAGTCTCCATTTAAGTGCCCTGCCATCCATCTATCCATTTGTCCATCCAATCTATCCATCCACCCACCTTTAGCCACGAAAATATAGGCTAATGCTAGAACCTATTCCTGATTATATTTTTCCAACACAAATATTATAATGAATCCATCTATTTCCCAAGTACTCAAAGGGCATTCTAAATCCTGAATTTAGGACCAAAATGAACCAAAGAATGTACACACATATAGTATAAGCCTTCTGATTCTGTAATCAGAAGGGGACTTTCAAAAATAATTCGAATTAAAAAGAGGAAATCCTGCTTACATTTTTCTTGAAAAACTTGAGTATCAGTATGGCAGGATAAATTGCACACTGATGTCACTTTTTGTCATAATAATCTAGAAATTTTCAAGTCATAAGGTCTCACTCCTGGATTTGTATTACTCTCTCGAATAGCATAAAACAAGGGAATTACAGTAACATTAACAATGCATTTTTGCTGCCTTTTACTGCTATCTGTTATTATAGTGTCACCAGCTTCCACGCCAATCTCTCAGCTTGCAGTGATGTCTCATTAGTGCTTTAGATAATTCCTTTAGTGACCAAAAGGCATGTGCCCTTCTCTTGTTCTACTCCAGACTCACTCAGGGATGTCTGCAGCCAAAGCCTCCAGTGCATGTGGACCTGTGCAAAGGTACCCTGCATCAGCTGGCAGAGCCCCACAGTAAATCTCTCTCCCACAAGTGCTGCTGTTTATCATGGGCCTCCACTGGGCACAGCCCCGCCCTCACCCTGGTATGGCATCTTTCAAAGAGTGCTGTTAGGCGCTGCTGCCACAATATGCCACTATCATCCAACACCTTCCTACCACTTACTCTGGCTGCCATCACCTGTACTGGGGCTGCTTTAGCATATGAACCATCAAGGACCCCTGGCCAAAGCTGCATGGGGTTCTGTGTAAAACTGTACATATCTCTGCTCTCTACCGTGTGCTCTTCCCTTTAGTAAGCTATCAAAAAAGGGCTGTTTGGGTCATAAGCTCTACAGAGATTTTACTGAAACAGCTGTGATGAGATAAAATTAACATACGGATGCTCATAGCTTTTTTCCACTCTTCTCATTTTTATCTCTGAAGAAATAAAGGACAAAATCTAAATAGATTGTTTGAGAAAAGCAATCAAGGAAAAAGTACCATGCCTCCAGGCTGAGGATAGGGGGGACATATGGTAGAGGGCTATGTCATATCAGATGCATACTGTGAATATTGTGCGTGAAGGAGAGGGGAGGCTGATGGATCGAGACAGAGAGGACAAGGCTACGTAGATGAGAGAATTTTGTCAGGGTGCAGGACCGAGAGACTTCTAGAAATTTGAGGATACACAAAAATTTGGAGAGGACAGGAAGTTTTAAGTAAAATAGCTGTGGACTAAGTTTCTCTATTCACATGATGCTAGAAAGATAAAGAAATGAAATATTAAATTTCAGCCTGGACTAGGTTCAGATTTATACACACTGTAGTTATTTCCATAGTTATGTACTGCACACCACCCTATTCCAATCTCTTCTTCTCCTCTCTACAGACTAAGATATGAGTTCAGAAGGGCTAACTCAGGAGACAAATGTAAAATAGAGACACCAAGATGTATACAAAATTCCCACAGTCTCTTAAGCCTGGGGCTTCACTTCAGTGCCAAGTATGACTGTCTCCTGTCCTGAGATGAATACTCACCAAGACTACATTTAGTACCATAAACTTCTGGTAGATCTACTTCTGAGTTGGCCAGAGTTGGCCAGCCTGCCTGAGCCATAGCCAAAAGGAATAAAGTTTAGGTTCAGCTGGGACCCTCACTATTCTCACTTTTAAATTTTTTTCAATTAGACTTGACATTCAATATTATTTTATATTAGTTTCAGGTATACAGAATAGTAGTTAGACATTATGTAATTTATGAAGTTATCCCCTGATTAGTTTGGAACTCACCTGGCCACTATACATAGTTATTACAATATTATTGACTATAATCCCTATGCTGTACTTCACGTCCCGTGACTATTTTGTAACTGTCATTTTTTTTCTTAATCTCTGCACCCTTTTCATCAAGACCCCAACTACCCCTCCATCTGACAATCACCAGTTTGTTCTCTGTATCTGTGAGTCTGTTTCTATTTTGTTTGTTTATTTCATTCTTTAGATCCAACATTTAAGTGAGATCATATAGTATTTGACTTTCTCCATTGGACTTATTTCACTTAGCATAATACCCTGTAAGTCCATCCATGTTGCCGCAAATGGTAAGATTTCATTCTTTTTTATGGTCAAGTAATATTTCATCGTATATATGTGCCACTTCTTCCTTATCCAATTGTCTGTTGATTGCTTTCATATCTTGACTATTGTACATAGCACTACAGTGAATGTAAGGGTGCATTTATCTTTTTGAACTAGTGTTTTAGATTTCTTCAGATAAATATCCAGAAGTAGAATTGCTGAATCTTATGTAGTTTTATTTTTAGTTTGTCAAGGAACCTCCATAGTTTTCTATAGTGGCTATACCAATTCACAATCTCATCAATAGTGCATGAGGGTTCCCTTTTCTCCACATCCTCACCAACACTTGTTGTTTGTTGATTTATTGATGATAGCCATTCTGACAGGAGTGAGGTGATATCTCATTGTAGTTTTAATTTTCATTTCTCTGATGACTAGTGACATTGAGCATCTTTTCATGTCTATTGGACATTTATAGATCATCTTTGGAGAAATGCCTATTCCAGTGCTCTGCTTATTTTTTAATTAGGATTTTTTTTTATATTAAGTTGTATGTGTTCTTTATTTTGGATATTTATCCCTTATCAGACATATTATTGGGAAATAGCCTCCTCTTTAGTATGTTGCCTTTCTGTTGTTTTTTTTTTTTTTTTTATGGTTTCCTTTTCTGTGCAAAAACAGTTTAGCTTGATGTAGTATTGTTTTACTTGTCTATTTATTTATTTATTTATTCATTCATTCATTCACTCATTCATTCATTTATTTTTTTGTTTCCCTTGCCAAAGGAGAAATACCCCCTCCCCCCCAATAATAACACTAAGGGCAATATCAAAGAGTTTACTGCCTATATTTTCTTCTAGGAGTTTTGTGGTTTGGGTCTTACATTTAAGTCTTCAATCTGTTTTGAGTTCATCTTGTATATGGTGTAAGAAAATAGTCTAGTTTCATTTTGTTCTTGTTGTTGCATACATCTTTCCAGTTTTTCCAACACTATTTATTGAAGAGACTTTTGATTACTATAGCCTTGTAGTATAGTTTTATATCAGGTAGCCTGATACCTCCAGCCTTGTTCTTCTTTCTCAAGATTGCTATGGCTATTTGGGATCTTTGTTGTTACATATAAATTTTTGGATTATTTATTCCAGTTCTATGAAAAATGCCATTGGTATTTTCATAGAGATTACATCGAATCTATGAATTTCTTTGGGTAGTATGGACCTTTTAGCAATGTTAATTCTTTGTATACATAGGCATGGTATATGTTTCCATTTATTTGTAACTTCTTCAATTTTTTTCTTCAATGTCTTATAATTTTCTGAGTACAGCTCTGTTTCCTTGGTTAAATTTATTCCTAGGTATTTTCTGATACAATTGTAAATGAGAGAATTTTCTCAATTTCTCTTTATGATAGTTTGTTATTGATATATAAAAATGTAGCCAATTTCTAAATATTAATGTTGTATCCGCTTCTTTGCCAAATTCATTTATCAGTTCTGCCAGTTTTTTGGTGGAATCCTTAGGGTTCTCCATGTATAGTATCATGTCATCTGCAAATAATGACAGTTTTACTTCTTCCTTTCCTATTTAGATGCCTTTGTTTCTCTTTCTTGTCTGATTCCTCTGGCTAGGAATTACAATACTATGTTGAATAAAAGTGATGAAAATGAACATTTTTTTTCTTTTTTCTGATCTTAAGAAAAAACTTTTAGCTTTTCCCCATTGAATTTGATGTTAGTGTGGGTTTGTCATATATGGCCTTTATAATATTGAGGTATGTTCCCTCTATTTTCCCTTTGATGAGAGTTTTTATCATAAGTGGTTGCTAGATTTTATCAAATGCTTTTTCTGTATCTATTAATATGATTATATGATTTTATCTCTTTGTTTATATAGTGTATTACATTAATTGATTTATGGATATTGAAGCAAATTTGCATCCCAGGAATAAATCTAACTTGATCATGGTGTATGATAATTTTAGTATATTGCTGAATTCTGTTCAGTAATATTTTGTTGAGGATTTTTATATTAATGTTCATGAAAGATATTGGCCTACAATTTTGTTTATTTGTAATGTCTTTCTCTGGTTTTGAAATCAGGGAAGTGGTAGCTTCTTAAATAAAATTGGGAGCTTTCCTTCCTCTTGAATTTCAAATAGGTTGAAAAGAATAAGTGTTAATTCTTTGAATATATGGTAAAATTCGCCTGTGAAGCCATCTAGTCCAGGACTTTTAAGTATGAGGAGTTTTTGATTGCTGATTTGATTTTGTTAATAATAATGGCTCTGTTAAGATTTTATTTCTTCTTAATTCAGTTTTAAAAGATTATGTTTCTAGGAATTTATCTATTTCTTCCAAATTGTCCAATTCATTGACATATAATTGCTCATAGTATTTTCTCATAATCCTTTGTATTTCTGTGGTGTCACTTGTCACTTCTCCTGTTTTCATTTCTGATTTTATTTATTTGGATCTTCTCTTTTTTCCCCCTGATGAGTCTGGGTAAAAGTTTACCAATTTTGTTTATTGTTTCAAAGAACCAGCTCTTGGTTTTATTGATCTTTTGTGTTATTTTTCTAGATTCTGTTTTGTTTATTTCTGTTCTGATTTTTATTATTTTTTTCCCCATCTACTCACTTTGGGTTTTGTTTGTTTTTGTTTCTAGTTCCTTTAAATGCAAATTTAGATCATTTACTTGAGATTTTTCTTGTTTCTTGAATTAGACCTGTATTGCTATGAATTTTCCTCTTAGAACTGTTTTCATTATGTCCCATAGATTATGAATCATTATGTTTTCATTTTTATTTGTCTCTAGGTATCTCTTGATTTCTTCCTTGATCTCATCATTAAACCATTCATTGTTTCTTAATGTGTTATTTAGCCTCCATGTGTTTGTATATTTTTCAGTTTTTTTTCCCTCGTAACCGATTTCTAGTTTCATACCATTGTAGTCAGAGATGTTTTATATGATTTCAGTCTTCTTAAATTTGTTGAGATTTGTTTTGTGTCCTAACATGCTGCCTATCTTGGAAAATGTCCCATTTTCACTTGAAAAGAATGCATATTCTGCTGTTTTCGGATGAAATGCTCCAAAAATGTCAAATTAAATTCATCTGGTCTAATGTGTCATTTAAGGTTGTTGTTTTTTTAATTGATTTTTGGTCTGGAATATCTGTCCATTGGTGCAATAAGGTGTTAAAGTCCCCTAGTATGACTGTATTACTGTTGATTTCACCCTTTTTATTGGTCATATTTGCTTTATATATTTAGGTTCTCCTATGTTGGGTGTATGAATGTTTACTAGGATTATGTCCTCTTGTTGGATAGATCTCTTTATCATTATGCAATATTCTTCCTTGTCTCTTAGGCAAGGCTTTGTTTCAAAGTCTCTTTTGTCTAATATAAGTATTGCTACCTCAACTTTTTAAAAATTTCCATTTGCATGAAATGTCTTTTCCCATCCTTTTATTCAGTCTGCGTGTTTCTTTCAATCTGAAGTGGGTTTCTCATAGATAGCATAGGTCTTGCTTTCTTATTCATTCGGCTACCCTATGTGTTTTGATTGTAGCATTTAATCCATTTATATTTAAAGTGATCATTGATAGTCACATAATTTTGCCATTTTATTATTAATATTTATGTTCTTTTTCCCCTTTCTTCTTTTTAAAGAAGTCTATTTAACATTTTTTGTAATACTGACCTAGTGATGACAAATTCCTTTAGCTTTTTCTTGTCTGGGAAGCTCTTTATCTCTCTTTCGATTTTAATTCATAGCCTTACTGGGTACAGTAATGTTGGTTCTAAGTCCTTGCTTTTCATCTCTTTGAATATTTTATGCCAGTCCCTTCAGGCCTGCAAACTTTCTGTTGAGAAATCAGCTGACAGTCTTATGGGAGTTCCCTTGTAAGTAATTAGCTGCCTTCCTCTGGCTGCTTTAGGAAACTCTCTTTGTCTTTAACTGTGATGCGTCTTTAATTATGATGTGTCTTTATGTGGGTCTGTTTGGGTTCATCTTATTTGAAATTCTATGTGCTTCATGGACTTGAATGTTTATTTCTTTCACCAGGTGAGGAAAATTTTCAGTCATTATTTTCTCTAATAGGCCCTCAATCCCTTGCTCTTCCTCACTTTTCCTTCTAGCACCCCTGTGATGCAAATGTTGTTATGCTTGCTATTATCCCAGAGGATCCTTAAACTATCCCTCGTTTTTCCTTAATTCTTTTTTCTTTTTGTTGTTCCACTTGGGTGTTTTCTGGTACCTTGTCTTCTGAATCTCTGAGTCGAGCCTCTGCTTCATTTAATCTGCAGTTATTCTTTCTAGGGTATTATTTATATTGGTTATTATTGTCTTCATTTCTGACTAGTTCTTTATTATAGTTTCTATGTTGTTATTTTTTTTTATGCTTACTATTCTTTCTTACAGTTCTCACTAAGTTCCTTGATCATCCTTATAACCAGTGTTCTGAACTCTGTATCTGGTAGATTGTTTACATTTCATTTAGTTATTTTTCTGGAGTTTTCTCCTGATCTTTCATTCGGAGATCATTCATATTTCTTTGTTTCCTCACTTTGGCTGGCTCTCTCTGTTCATTTCTATGTATTAGGTAGATCTAGAATATCTCCCAGTCATGGCTGGGTGGCCTTATAACGTAATTGCCCTGTGTGGCCCAATGGCAAAGTCTCCTTGATCATCTGCACTGGGTCGCTTATGGAGCTAATCGGGTATTGCTCTACTGTTGTCTGAGGCCGGCCTCTGGATGTGTTGGTTCTGGGGCCTCTTAGATGTGCTTCCATGCAGGCCAAGGGCAGATGCTGCCTGCGACTGTCCAGGACCTGCCTGATAGGAGGTACATAGCTATCCAAGATTGTTCACTCCCTGTACTTTACCCAAAGATGCATGGGTGAGGAAGGCCATGCTAAAAACTGAGGCCAGCTGCTACTGGTATCAGTTCTGGGGAAGCTTAGCAAAAGGCCTAGGGAATCTCAAGACCTAAAGCCACCTACCAGCTACCCATGAGGCTCAGCCACTGAAAAAGCTTTAGGGAGTACATGAGGTGGGTGAGGTGGGGTCAGAAAATCACCAGGCTGTGGTGAGGGGTGTTCACCAGGTTAATGTGGATTCAGGTTTGGCACCAGTGCTGAGTCTGGGGCTACTTGAAAATGTCCTGGAGCATACCAATACCGGCCGCTTCCTGCCTCGAGCCTGCTGACCTCCAAGAATTGTTCAAGAAAGACTATAGCTTGGGCTGAGCCTGGTTGGCCACCACCAAAAAGTGTCTCCAGCAGTGTGCAAATGGATTCTTGCTGCTTGCTGCTGAAAGAGCCTCTTGCACTGTGCAGGGTGGGGCTGGTTGCCCAGTCTCGGCTAAGTGCCTCAGTGCATGAGATAGGTGGAGTGGGCTTTCAGGGGGTCACCAAGGTGGAGTTAGCAAAGTTCATCAGGCCAGTACGAATTCACATTTGGCTGTGTGAGGGGAGGGCTCAACACAGAAAAGATGACTCCTGTCTTGGCCTGCATGGGAGGAAAGCTCACCACAGGGATAATGGTGGCTATCCCCGCAGCCCTTGTGCTGAAGATACACAACTCAGTCTTTCTCTGTATGTCTCTGGTGCCTCCAAAACTATTGTCTCTCTGCCAGAGCCCAGAGTGAGTGCCCGCAAACGAGTGAGTCTGTGCATGGGCCCTTTAAGAAAATATCTGGGTTTCCAGCAGCCTTCCTTCTCACCTTGATGGATGGAATCCCTATTCATTTTCATAGCCAGATAATGTGGAGACTCCTCTTGCCAGCACTGGAACCCTGGACCATAGAGCTCATTATGAGGGTTGGACCTCTTGCTCCTCCAGGGGGACCTCTGCAGTCAAGATATCCCTCCAGATGCTCAACTGCCACATGTCAGTCCAGGGCCAGACCATTTCAGTTCTCTGCCCCTCCTTCCAATCTTGATATGTTCTCTTCTTTATATCCTTACTTATAAGAGTTCTGTCCAGCTACTCTTCAGATGATTGTCCAGTTGATTGTTCAATAATTTAGTTGTAATTTCAATGTGATAATGGGAGGAAACAAGCACAACTTTTCTAAACTCTTGCTTTTTTTTTTTTTTTAAAGCAGAATTGTTGCTTAAATAATGGCAAATAACTCTTGCTCACACACTTGAATTCTTTGGGTACCAACATAAGCTAACACTGTTTTATCATCCCTGCAGTCCAACTTTATAAATCCTCAAATTAATTCATAGCAGCTGAAGATGAATCTACTTCATAAGATGACACGCTTTCCAAGATATTCCCATTGATTTAAGGGCTGATTTATTGTAAACTTGAGGGCTCACTAGCTTCTAACCTTGTTTTGCTTCCTAGATCAACATCTGTGTTTGTTTAAAAGCCACTGGCTGAATCACACTTAGAATCATAGAAGCCATGTGGAAAGCCCAAGGGCCACATGGCTCATCTCTTGAAGTGACACTGTGGGTGTTTATATCACTTGTCAGGTTAGGATTTGTGGAAATTGATTGAGCTCAAGGATTGAGTCTGCCAGTTGCCTGGAAAAATAAATCTCAGAATTCTCAGTAACATGGGGTTTTTCCTAAGCATGTCAACATCCTTTTCTCCTAAAGCCAAAGCTGAAATGATAGCAAGGAGGTTGTATTCAATTCAAATTTTCAACGTTTGATGCATATCTACCATGTGCCAACACTAGGTACACAGGTTACTAAAGGATACAAATGTTCTCCATTCTTAATTCAAGGATCTTGCTACCTCTACTATAGGAGTAGACAGGTACCCCTTCAAGGCGGAGTGAGATAATAAGTAGAGGTATACTCAAGGCATACACCTGGATTCTGGAAGATGGAAGATTAGATTTGGTTCTGGGGGTGGGGAGTGAGGATTAGCTAATAGTAGAGCAGAATGAGGTTAAGATACATAGCCATTATCTTTTACATCATTTTGTAAGGGGAGGCACTTGGCTTAGAAACTCTTATACTTGCCTTTTGTACAAGTTCCCACTATCTTCCTCCAAATGTCTTCACCCCAAGTTAGTTCAGTGGTTTCATATGAAAGCATTTAAGGTACTTTTTAAAACTAGATGCCCAAAATTCCACCATAGATTGACTGAAAGTGAATCTCCTGGGGAAAGGTCTGGGGAGTCTCTATTTCTTAAACCTTTTTTTCTGGAAGATTCCCCAGAATTCCAGACAGCCAGCCTAACACAAATCTTTAGACTGGCCTCTGAAAACCATCACTCTAAAATTCTCCCCAAATGGGCTCAATCGAAATCTTGTACAGACCACCAATAGAGCTGGGTAGATATGACCTGAAGTGTGCTACATGGCATTATCTGCATTGAAAGATTCGGCTGTAAGCCCAAACTAAAGAAGAGATTCCTGGGCGAGATATTGTAGGCTAACTTTGGAAGTTCCCCAAGTTTATTTTGATCTCATTTTTCATGTCTAGACTCTCATTTGCAACCATCAGGTAGAACTATTTAGGACACAGGTGATCAGATCACTGTGGGCTACCAGGTAAGTGTACGAGGCCAGCTCTAGTTTAACTTCAAGGTTAACCCTCAGCCCCTGCATAAATTCCTGAAAATATATTTTTGTTGGTCAGATTGACTGCGCCTATTTTCTTGTAATTTAAGAACATACCAGGTTGAGGAACTTGCTTAAGACCAATGAGCTGACTAAAAACTTATAAGCATCCCTGAACCTCAGATTTCACAGGCACCCTGAGCACATGCACTCTTTTGCCCAGTATCACAATGATAACAGTGGGCAAGAGACCTAGGTTTGAGTCTTGACTGCTACCATGTACCTGTATGACTTTGGGTGTCTCACTTAAGCTCTCTGGGTCAATTTCCTCATCTATAAAATGAGGGAATTAATAAGATTGTCAAGATCAGACACGTTTTACTGGAGTAGTATATGGTTGGCAGTGCTTTGAAAATGGTTATAAAATGATTTACATAGATATTGTCCCTGCCACTGCTCTAGGTAGTCCGAAATGTGACTGCTAGAAATAATTTCTCAGAAGCCATCCTTTATTAATTAAAATGAGAAAGAAGAAAATAGTTTAATATTTATTCAATGTATATCATGCACCAGACATTGCCTTGGGTGCTGCTGCTTTTGTGAGTTCACCTATCCTTTCTAAAAATCTAGGAAAATGTCTGTCCTAGTTGGAAGACCCTGGAAAATTCTCATTCCAGATAAGAAAGCAGGCTCCAAGGGTAAAATAACTTGTCTAAGTTTACAAAAGTTAGCAAATGATAGAAACAGGGCTCAAGTTCAGGTTTTGTGATTCTAAATCCAGTGCTGTTGATTGCTTAAATTCTATTAAAATCCTGCAGATAGAAGAGGCTCTTTCCTAGAAATTAACTGGTGGGTCCCCTTCCATGGAGAATGACTGTGAGTAACACATGCTGGCACAGTGCTATTTGCCTTCATTTTATGCTTTCCTTCCGAGTCCTCTATAAAGCTTACATTAGCAATTCGCCAAGTTGTCGCTGCCCCCTTTCTGCTTTAACTCTTCTTTCTCAAAAAGGAAAAATAAAAATAAAGCACAGCTAAGTATTAAGCAAAATTAATGTTGTATTTTTAATCATGTAAACATGTACAGAAATCCCATGTTTAAAATCTCAAGGCAAACACAGCTGAGCCTGTTGCACTAGCAGAAGAAATTAATACTGTACATGCTAATAAAAACTATTAAACTATTTAACTATTTGCTAGTACATTGGATTGTATCACAGGAAGTCATAACATGCATTTTCTGCCTTTCTATGTGACTAAAATACCAATTTTGAGAATTCATTAATCTTAACCATAATTCTCTCCCAGTTTATGAAACAGCAGCTTTTGTCCCAAATACATACATACATACATACATACATACATACATACATAGATTTAATGTGTGCATCTGTTACCTGGAATGCCTGAATACATCTCTGATTTCCTGAAATTAGAACTGAACAAAAAGAAAAACTCTGTGAATCAACTGTCTTAGCTCTGTTCCAAAGAAAAGAAAAATCTGACAGTGGTACATTTCCCATTGAAATTAAAAATGAAACCTCTCTATAAAGACATGGAATATTAAAAAGAAATAGATAAAGGTGTTGTTTGCTCAATTAACATTCATAAAAGATAAGGAAAGAGTTTGATATGACTCTGAGGTCACACAGTAAGGACTTCAGGTTGTCAAACCCTAGTTCACACTTGGCATCTAGCAAACATTTAAACAAGATGCCTGTGAACCACTTAACCATTCTTTTGAGTAATAGAAATGCCTCATGAGGAATTTACTCTGACAGAGGAGCCAGCTCAGCAGATGTGCCGTTCACCACAAAACCATAGCTGAGCATTTTCATATGGTGTGGAAGAGACATCAGTAGTATTTTCCAAGCTCAGCTGTCTCCGTGACCCCTAACATTTTATCATTTACCTACTGTTTAATTTCCTCTCATCTCCCACCACTACCATCACCATTTCCATTTCTTCTAGCTCATAAAGTGTTGCTCTAATATTAATATTTAGATTGGTCACCCACAAGTAATAACAAATGTTGGAGAGGGTGCGGAGAAAAAGGAACTCTCATACGCTGCTAGTGGAACTGCAAATTGGTACAGCCACTATGGAAAACAGTATAGAGGTTCCTCAAAAAACTAAGAATTGATCTACCATATGATCCAGCAATCCCTCTACTGGGTATTTACTCCAAATACTTGAAAACCCATATCGAAAAAGATATTTGCACCCCGATGTTCATAGCAGCACTATTCACAGTGGCCAGGACATGGAAGCAACCAAAGTGTCCTATAATAGATGATTGAATAAAGAAGCTGTGGTACATATATACAATGGAATATTACTTAGTCATAAGAAGAAATAAAGTACTGCCATTTGCAACAACATGAATGGACCTCAAGATAATCATGCTAAGCGAAATAAGCCAGACAGGAAAAGTTGAGGATCACATAATATCACTTATACATGGAATATAAACCTAAAGGCAACAAATGAACAGAGCAAACAAACAGAGGCTCAGGGATATGGACAATGGACTGACTAATAGTTACCAGAGGGAAGGGGGTGGAGAAGGAGCAGAGAGGTAGACAGGGTAAAGGGGTTCAAATATAGGGAGATTGAGAAGGCTGAAGTGGGTAAGGGGGATCAAATATATGGTAGCTGAAGGAAACTGGACTTTGGGTAGTAATCACACAATAGAATATATAGATGTCAATTTATAGAAGATTATAGAATTGTATTAACCAATGTTACCCCAATAAACTTAAAAAAAAAATAGATTGGTCACCCAGAAGCTAATAGTCCTCACCAGTCCTGATCCAGGATAAACATCCATCTGTCTGTCTTCTGTCTGTCTGTTTGTCTGTCTTTCAGTCTCTCTATCTGTCTGTCTATCTATCTATCTATCTATCTATCTATCTATCTATCTATCTATATCATCTATCTATCATCTATCTTTCTTTCTATCTATCATCTATCTATCTATCTATCTATCTATCTAATCTATCATCTATTTATCTTTCTTTCTATCTATTATCTATCTATCTATCTATCTATCTATCTATGTATTATCTATCTGTCTATCTATCTATCTATCTATCTATCTATCTATCTATCTATCTATCCTCTACAGTCCGACCTATTTACTTACCTACCTATCTATCTACCTACTTTGACTGTAAGCAGAATCCTTCTAGTCTGGGGTTGTGAGATTTTTCAGGTATTTTATTTACTGTTTTGTTCTCTTAACTTCTCTGGTTTGGTTTCAATATAGACTCAGGTATGGCCAATAAATAAAGCAGATACAGTATCACTGGCTTGCAAGAGTAATTGCTTTAATGAGAGGTCTGACAAGCCTCTGTTGGTCCCCAGGAAGCATGGCAAAAGGGACTGTGTTTATAATTGACTCTAATCCCCTTTAATCTTCCATCTTAAACTCACCAAGAATTAAGTGATTGATTTTTGGTCTCTTGAAAGAAAATAAAGACCTCCTGGGATGAAACTTGGCAGCTGCCCAAAGACAAAGAGACAATAAAGTTCTGGCACTATTTGTATTTGAATGTGGAGAACTGTCTTGATATAATCAGGTAATTTCCCTCCCACTTCTCCATAGAATCCCAGTTCTTGGTTCCTAATTGAGTACGAGCATGATTCTGAGTCAGAGATTAGACAGAATTTCATAACTATTTCTTTACCTCAATGTCAGATACCCATAAGACACAACATGGAAAAAAATAGTTTAGGCAAAAATTATTTATTTGCATTTTACTTCCTCTAAGGATCATCCCTTACTCCCTCACCTCTGAGTCCAAGGCCTGTGGTTCCCAGTTTGCTGATATCAGGCTAAAGGCACAACCTTTTTTCTTCTCACTCCATTTAAGATGGCTATGGCTGGTAGTCTCCTGCTACCAAAGCCCATTTTCCCCATACATATCGATGTTATCTGGTACAACAGTGAGCTGTTGGGGTAAGGAGGAGCTTGATTTTAAATTGGATATTATTCAGGTCTTTATTGTTGTTGTTGTTGCTGTTGTTGTTAAATCTGCTAGTGAAATCGGGACCAAAATTATAAACCCATGGGAACAGAGAACAACATATAAGCATTGAGGAAAAAATTGAACTTCTCCCTTCCTCCTCTTGTCTGTCCCCTTCAACCCTCATGTTCTTTCTATTCTTCAGTCAGCTTTTCAGTTTTCATTTCTGCTTACATACCCTATGGCCAGCAAATTTAATTGTTGTCCCTCTTCCCTTCGTGCCTGAGCCTGTCAACCTCCTGACAGCACCACCTTCCCAAGCTGTAACTGCCTGTCACAAATTCTCCTCTTCTACTCCCTGTCATCTTGAACCACATTCTCGTTTCTACTCGGGAAGCCTTTTCATCATTTCTTTTGACCTCGGGTCACCATCCTTCCAGTTCATAGTCCAAAACTCCCTGCTTCCCCTTCCTCAGGGCTCCTCTGACCTATTTTCAACAAACAACCCACCTTCTCTTCTGTTTACATCCAAGGTTGAGGGCTCAAATCTAAATTTTAAAAAGCTTTCTTATTTGCAACATTCCAATTTTACCAGAGTTTCTCACCATAATATATTTTCCCCTGTCAAAGGAGAATCACCTTGCTTTCCCTTTACAGTCTGATTGCTAAATTTGTGCTCTAGATTTTGGCCTTCTTAATTTTCTTCTAGATGCTTTCCTGTAAATTTCTCCCTTTCTTGAATTGTTAGTCTTGTCTTCTTCACTCACTGCCTCCCCTCAGCCTAAAATAAACACTACATTACCAAAAATTCTATCCTAACTGCTTACCTCTCCTGCTACCTCTAACTCTGGTTTGTTTTTGTTTTTGTTTTGTTTTCGTAAAAGAATCTTCTACTCTCTTTGACTCACATCTTGAATTTTAGCCTCTGTGCACATACTATTCCTCTTCCACTGCTTGTTTGAACTTAGAACTGAGAAACAGAGCCGGAACGGTAGACAGAGATGAAAAGAAGAAAAAATATGAAATCTTAGGAAGACTAATAGTATGGAGCAGACATTTGAGTGGCTTACAAAGGAAAAGGAAAGGGGTTGGCCACACAAGTGTGTATAGGGTAGGAGTTGGGAGCAGAAAAGTACCACCATGGACGTGCCCAAAGAAGCCAGAAAAAGGTTCACAGAATCCCCACCCTCTGAGCAAGGGTTGTTGGGATAGGAAAGAGCTAATGCCCCATTTCAACCAGGTGAACTCTTAAACCAGTCAGTTCATGGGTGCATTGCTGGGAAAGAGCAATGGAGCCCCAGTGTAGTAGATATAAGACTGACTTTGATTCTCCTGCCAGGCACTGCTGGGCAGAGAGATCAGCCAGTTGCTGATTTTAGGGGTGTAGCAATCCTGGATGGAGCTACTGGAGGACAGAAGCACCTTTCGATTGGGTGGTGATGTGCCCCCTCACCTCTCCGCACACACCCACCAAACACCTTCCAGCACAGGTACTTCCATTTTAACAAAACACTACTAATTTCCAGGTTTTGTTCTGATTTAAGTTTGTCGACTCTTTTTCTCTGTGCCTATGTCAGATGATGCCTTTTATTTTTTTTAATTAATGAAAAATGTTCTCAGTTTTTGACCTATCAGCAAACTTCAGAACCTATCATCAGACTTACATTTTTAAAAAGAAAAGCCACACCAAATCTCAAGTATAACTCAAAGAAAAAAGAGTGCTTTATTATTTTGTCACTCTGAGGCCTTGAGCCAGACGAATCAAGTTTGTGTTAGAAAATAGTAAAGAACTAATTCTACAACCTGTAGATTTTGGAGCATATGTCATTTTGATATAGGAAAGAGGAATATTTCATGATTAGGTATAAGGGAAATATCAGAGGCAAGTGTAGTCAATAAAAACCTAAAAGGAAAGGAAACCAATGCAGAAAGAACCCTTGAGTCTTCCTCAACCAAAAGAAACAAAGCTCTTCACTCAGGCAGACAATATTAAACCTAAATAAATATCATCAGTGAGAGTATTCATCTTTGTGTTCTCACTTTCTGTTATGTTATCACAATTCTAGGCAAGGACTATTCCTGTCTGGTTTCCATTGAGCCCCCAGATGTTACTGACACATAAACACTAACTTGCTTAGGGAACTCCACTGGCAGCAGAGCCCAGGGAAATTGTGTCATCCATTTAAGATGTCTTACATCCTAGATACACTGTTATCCCAGACCATTTCTGGCTCCTTTGAAAGCAATAAGTGAACAATACAGGAAGCTGTAAGGAAATCCAATATCTAAAGCCAATATGAGATTGTAGTCCCAACCTAATAAGAATAGATTCATTTTGCTTTATTCCTATTTTGTCACCTGTATTGTGTGGAAAGTAAAACATAGTAAATCAAAACATTATGGCCACCTCTGAGTACATCTTGATTCATAATTCTCTGAACCTTTATACCCAACATTTTGAACCATGTAAATTCACAGAGACTGAGTTTCTTAGCTATCCCATCTTCTGCCAAGGCATTACAACTTTCCTCTGTCAAAGAAGCTTAAAAGACTTCCTAAGGGTTAGTTTAAAAGACTCAGTTGTTGAATAATCTGGGACTAATTTAAATTTACAAATGAATCTGATGGAAATGTAGATATTCATCTACTCTAAATTAAATAACCTAGAACCAACACCATTCCAGGAAGCATTTGGGCAGATATGTCAGCTCAATTGCGTATGAAGTCCACGGAACCTACAGTTTGAATACTTAAATTCTTAAATTTGATTTGAGCAAAATTGCTAAAGAGGCAAAAGGATAATCTCAAATCCCAACCCTTTCTAGTTCAATAGTTTTTTAAAAAGTATATTTATTAACTCAATTTTAAATGTCTTCTATAGTGTCTCTGTGTCCTAACCAGTACATCTGTATGTTGGGTGGCTGTTTACTTTAGGCTTTTATGTAAGCCCTAGCAAGATCTTAGCATTAATCCAATCACTACATCAGGCTATGATTAATTTGCTGTAGCATTGATTTTTAAGGGTCAGAGAAAAAAATCTCCTTAGTGGGATGGGGCTGGGAAGCATTAAGGAATTATAGGCTGCATCTGCCAGAACTAAAATATTCATTCATATAATTTATTATAATGTTCTGTTTTATATGGCCTCTCATCTTCTGTATATTTCATGGATATGTTATACTTCGTAATTTAATTGCAGGCAAAGCAGACTACTATAATGTTGAGATCTCTAAAAGTCATTTAGAGGTGATCGTTAAACTTGTCTTGAATCAATGAACTAGAAGGTCATTTTCATTTGTGTAATCTTTAGCAGTTTACTATTTTACTAATGAGGAAATACAAGGCTAGAAAAATTAAATGGCTTCTCTGTCTAACATCATGGAATTGGGGAAGAGCTATATCTAGAAAGTCTCCCTTCTCTTGTCTCCCCTCCTTTGTATCTTATTTTTATGAACATTATTGTACCTTCATTAGCTATACCAAGAGCCAGACTCTATACAAAATGTTTTCACACATGTGATCTCAATGAATTCTCACAGTAAACTTGGAAAATAGCTATTGTGATTATCCTCATTTTATATGTATGAGGTGCAAAGAAGTTAAGTTACGTGACCAAGGTCATTTAACTAACAGTTAGTGAATCCCAGATTTTAAAGTAAAATTTGTTTCAGTTCAAACCCCAAGTCCCTGACCATCCTTTATACATAACATTGCTTTGAAAGATGACATTGTAATGTTCTCTTTCACTTTTCTCATTTCCCCAATGTCTCTCTTAAGGCAAAACATAATTTTCTAAATTGTTGATGCTCTGAGCTCAAACCCTTGTCTGAAAAATCATTCTTTTTGACCGCCCTTTGCTCCATGCATCACTGTCTATGTTAGGGATTCAAAACGTAGCTGGGAACTTTAGTTAATGATGGATGGCACTATCCAGAGCACAATCACTTTTCTCCAGTTCCTTCGAATCTGCTATTGACACAAGTAGAGAAAAACAAATTCAAATTCTTTTCATTAAGGAAATAATGAAGCAATAAGTGCAAACTAATATTTTGGCAAAAGACTATTGTTATCATTAGAAAATCAATAAAAACAATACTTTGCATTTTGTGTTAATAATAGGTAATTTTGCAGTGAGTTTACTTTGGTGTCAGTCACTTAGTGTGTCATCAGTCTTCACATCCATCTGTTTTACAGACAATAGAACAGAGTGGCTCAGAGAGACTAAGCATCTTGTTTAAGGTCACAGTGCTAGGAAATGGCATTGCCAAGAACTGAAGCAGATCTAACAACAGAGCTTGTGTTCTATACTCGATTGCTCCAAAATCATACAGGTATTTTTTTTGATAGCTGTGTAAAGGTTTAAATGTGGTTGTCATACAAGGTTTCAGAGTCAAATATGGCAAATGATCCCCAGTGGAAAAATCTCTGATACATATCTAACAAATATTTCCACTGGGTGTGTACATAAGAAGTTTATGAAGACCAGGCTGGAGGCTACTTGGTCTTCCCCGACAGTGGTCACTATCAAGAAACCACATCTTTTGAAAGATTGTTCATTGGTGGTGTAAACCACTGGGAGGAAGACTCTGCAAGTCTCCATTGTCACAGCAGAGGACCCAACACTGTGGAAAACTCATTTCCTCCCGAGATCGTTATGGGCCCAGATTGCTTCTTAACTTTTAGCTCATTTTTCTTTTTCTCTTTCCATACTTAGATTTTTTTCTTACTCTCTGTTCTCAATATCTAGGAACTCTTGCTTCCATTGTCTGTTTAAAAACATACTCTAATCTTTTTTAATATGATAATATTTTGGTTTAATTTCTCATACTAATACTCCATGCTTGCTTAGCTTTCTGCCTAAATTTTTGAAAAACATTATTTCTGTTTTAAATTATTTTTCATCTTTCTCATGTTTGTGTTTTAAACTTCTTACACCATACTTATGAATACAGGGATTATAATAGAGCAGAATGCTCACACAATGGAGAGTAAGGACTTCTTTCACCCGAGCTTTTCTTCGATAATCCAAATGGTTCTCCCAGGTCACTGGGAAAATAGTTCTCCAAAGACTCTTCCTGAACTACTTAGAATATTTGTAGTTTAGCTCATGCCAGAGTGTATCTCAGGGTAGGGTCCCTGAGAAACAGACACTCTGGTGAGATTTGCCTGTAGGAGTTTCCATGGGAACTGCTCTTGGGAACAATACATACAAGGGCATGAAGGAAGCAAGATGGGGGAGAAAGAGAAGTTGACTTGTGATAACTTTGCAGCAGAAGCCTCAGCCTATCCCACCATGGAGCTCTGGAGCTAGGATGAACCTTCAGAGTTGACCAGAATTGAGACTAGGGACCAGGCTTTTATACCCACCCACTTCCCATTATCCTTTTATTACATATGGGCTGTTCCCTGGAAGAAAGCATAAACATGGGGAGGCAGCTCTCTTGAGACGGAGGAAATTCTTAGAGAGTGACTCCACTATAGGCCATTAGCAGGCAACACTCTCAGCAGCAGGGGAAATGAGTACCTCAGTCTTGAATGAGGGAGTTGGTCAGCACAGCACAGTATCTACTGCAAGACTCCAATTTTTTCAGTGCCAATAGCTACTTAATTCTCTGAGATGATTTTGTTTCATGATATCTTTAGTGGCTTGAATGGTGGATTCCAAAAAGAGATGTGCAAGACATAACTCACAGTGCCTGTAAATGTGACCGAATTTGGGGGTGGGGGTGGGGTGGGGAAGGTCTTTGCAAATGTAATTAAGTTAAATGTCTCAGAATGAGATCATCCTGGATCAAGGGGGTGTGCCCTAAACCCAATGACTAATTGACTAATATCTTTATATGAAACAGAAGAGATGACACAGGGAGAGGAGAAGAAGGACATGTGAAGATTAACCCAGAGATTAGGGTGATACTAACAGACCCCAAAAGCTGAAAAGCTAATGAGCAGATTGTCCTCTATAGCCTTGGGAGGGACAGCAGCACAGCTGGCATTTTGATTTTGGACTTCTTGTCTACAGAACTGTGAAAGAATACATTTCTGTTATTTTAAGCCACCAAGTTTGTGGTAATTTGTTACAGCAGCCTTATAAGCTAATACAATATGTTACACCATTTAATCCTTACCTAAGAAATTATGTTTTTAAAACCATAGTCTCCAATATCTCTAGGCAATGCATTTAGTGCATACCATGACAACGAATTTCAAGATCCAGGACTACGCGGCCATTTGCCATTCACAACCATTGGTCTGGTAGAATGTCTTGATAGATATTCATGAAAAAGAGTCTTTGTTTATCATTTGCAAATGGGTTCTACTTTGAAACCAGTCAATTTTTGGTTTGCTTATTCTCAAGTACATATTTTTCTTCCAAATAGTTTATGGGAGTATTTCCATGGCCCGATATGCTTCTTTCACATATTATAAAGGTAAAAGATTTGTTGGGAAAATCCAAGGACTTTCCCAAGTAAGTGTTTCAAGTTGATGCCTTTGCGCACTCTTTTTTTTTCCAGTTGCTTTTTAAAATTAAATTTATTGGAGTGACATTGGTTAATAAGATTATATAAGTTTTAAGTGTACAATATCTGTATATTACATTGTATACTCATCACTCAAAGTTTAGTCTCTTTTCATCACCATATATTTGACCCCTTTTACTTTCTTCAACCTCTCCTTGCCCCCCCTTTTCTTCTGGTAACCATCATACTGTTGTCTGTGTCAATGAATTATTTGTTTTGTTCATTCCTTTGTTCTTTTCTGCTTTATATCCCACATATGAGTGAAGTCATATGATTCTTGTCCTTTTCCGTTTGATTTATTTTTCTTAGCACGATACTCTCAAGATCCATCCACTATTGTAAAATACTGTCACAAATGACAGTATTTTATCTTTTCTTAGAGGAACCTTGGTCCTACCTGAAATGTTGAGACCTAATGAAAAGAGGAGATCCATTAAGTAGTAACAGTTGGTCTCCCCAGAGAATGCTCCTGACATATGAGGAGGTGACATACATAATGGAACTGAGGGGTGCTGATCCTTTGCCTGTCTTTAAAAGCAAGAACTAAATGCTTTTCAACAGCAATTACTGTCTCAAAGAATGTCTTAGTCTCCATATAGTGAACAAAATGAAACAAGTCTCCTGATTTCAACTATTTTAATCTCTTATGAAAGCCTCTTGCAGGCATTGCCAATAGGGGGAACTCTTTCCCATGAAAGGACACACCTCATGTTGCACCAGGCTGAAAGAAGTGGCATATTTTCAAGCCTTCTCAAAGAAAGAAAAGGATCCTCCACCATCTCTGATTCCCCACCCTGCTGCACATTCTCTGACTGGTGTTTTCTGAGATGCCTCCTCACCAGTAGGCTGTACACTCAATGGTGAGCCCTCCCCTGGTGCAGGGTGGCCAACAAAGAAAGCCTGCAGTCTTTTCTGTTACAATAACTAAGGATTACAAAGCCAGTATGCTGTGTGTTGCCTGCTTGTCCCTCCAGATGCATCGTGTTCATTGTCCTGGGAGTCTAAGCTGTGTGGACTGTATAAATGGTTTTAGCAAATGGATGCACATAAATATCTTGACCTCACTCTCTTTCCTCCCTCTGGGGAAGGAGATATTTATGCCCTCAACTCCCTACTTTAGAGGTTGCTATGACTTGTCTATACTTCTATACTAGAGGCCACCTTCCTGTCAGGAATCCCTGTTTTACTGTTACTTTCCGTCTCCCCTTTCTCTCTGTCTTTCTGTCTGTTTGTCTGTCTGTCTCTCTCTCGATCAACTCTTATTTTCCCTCATAAGAGGAAAAGGAAATGGCTTTCCAGTGTTGCTGACCCTGAGAATTATGACATCCCTGTTGTGTCCCTATACCGCATCACGGCTTTATAAGTAAACTTTCTACTAAATTCTACCCAATTATCACTTTTGAGCATGCTTTTTGTTTTCTGCTCGGAGGAAATTGGTTTACCAAGTCTGGATAATGCAGCTCCCAAGGAGCAATAACTGCAGCGAATGCTAAGCCACTAATGGCAGCCAAAGTTGCATTGTGGCTTTTCTGATGTTTTTTAATATTATGTGTCTATATGTAAGGGATCTAGTTTTATCATAGTCATATCCTCGTAGTTTCAGAATTACACTCTTTAACTCTCTAAAAAAAATCTTGTCATTGGTAGAGGTATATTCGTCACCGTTATTTCTATCTTAAGTACTGCTATTGAATTCCAAGGCTCATGTGACAGGATTTCTTTATTTTTTACAGTGATTTAAGCATTTAACAAGTAAGATATGAAATGTCTTAACCTTTATATTCACTTTGTCAAGGTACATATTGTTGGTTTTTTTATAAGCTGTTAATTTCTTTAGTTTTGTATACTTCACAAGTATACAAAGGGACCTAAAAGTCATAATTTTTGGTGGATCCAACAGGAGTCCTTGAAATGCTCATATTTAAAGAGGTCACTCCTCTCCCTGATAATGCTGAAATGACATGAGGAGAGAGGAGAAGTCCTTTACCTTTGCCTTTAAGATCAGTCCTAGTCCCTGACATGTAGATGGAGTCCAATATTTGTTGAGAAGCTCTTCAGAATGAAGAATATGTCTTATTTTTAGAACTATTTGTATACCTGTTTCAATTTTGTGGACATTGTGAGATGAGTATGCTATATTGTTCCCCTTTATGGTAAGTGGTATTACTTAGTCAAGAGAGTTTCACCAAAAATACTCATATAGTATCTATTATGTGTCCAATACAGTTCTAGGGGCTGGGGATAGAGCAATGAGTAGGGAGACAGCCTTAGCAGGCATTCTGCCCCAAAACACAGCCCTAGATAAGTATCTGTTCGCAGTTATTTTGGAATATTATTCTCTGGAGCAGGAATGGGAAATTGAAAAGAATAAAGCAGGGAAAGCAGAAAAGTCATTCTAAGGGTGCATTATTAAGCAGCTCATACAGCGGATAAATGTGCCTGAGTCCCTCTGGGCACCCACTGAGGAGCCCTGCAAAACATTCCTTAGAATGACCAAGCTGAATGCCAGAAGAGAATGGATTTATGCACCAGTTTCTGCTCTCAGTTGGTTCTGTGTTGCCCTATGGGGTGTTGATGCTCTTGCACTCCTGGGGTTATGCATATGTCAGAATGAATGGGGCACTGTGTCTCTGCCCTGAAGCTGTCGTATGTGAGTGAATCACTTTGCTGGGGAGTGAATCTAATTGACAACCCAGTACCCACATTTCAGCCTATTTTAGTTGTTTTTTTCTTGTGGTCATGTAAATAGCAAAGTTAATGATATGATTAATCTTTACTGGAAAAAAAAAATGGCCCAAGAAAAAGCCAAAGCCTTGAGTTCAATATTTACGGTATAAATAACTGACTTAAGGTTTATCTTTTCTCTTCACTGGGCACCAAATTACTCAATTAAAAAATAAGGGAGTCAATTCTTCTGAAGTTCTATGGTACCATAACTATGGTGAGAGTGAGAAACTGATATTTTAGGGTAAAACAGAGCTTTGAGGATCATCTTAAGAGGAGGACTTTCCACACATAATGTTTTCCATTGTTCACTTGTTTGCATCACCATCTAGTTCTCCTAGAAATGTGGCCTTCCCAAATAGATGTTGGATAACTAGTGCAGCCTCCACATTCAGCCACAGATTGTGTGCACGGAGGATACAGGAGAGACTATAAAGAGAAAGAAAATTGTTTAGATGTAAATAGGAGACTTGTAGTGGCTTTTCCGAGCAAAACCAAAGGGAAAGGTGCATAATAAATGACCAAAAGAGTGAAAATAAAATTAACTGATGCCAGGTTATATAATACCAGGGTGAAGTTACTTTACTACCTTCAATTAAAAAATGGTGTGTCTGGTTTCACCCAGAGAGTTGGTCAGAATTCCTCCAAGAAATTAAATTGGAAAGCAAAAAAGTGAACGAGTAAATACACAAACAGAAACTTGTTAAAAGAATATAAATATACATAAAAATCACTCACTATGGCATCCTTTGTGATATATAGGTATACGTTAATACATAGAAATGTCATAGGAATTTTACAAAGTATGACCTTTAGGTTGTTTCTTATTTGTCAAGATATTGGAGGTAATTTACATTTTAGTTTGAAGAATGATTAGTTTCAATATGTTGTCGAATAACTTAATAGTGTAATATAAGGCTCAATATAACAAGTAGTATAGAATTCTTTATAACAAACTTTAACCTTGGGCAAGACACTTTCACCTCTCAGGGCTCAGTTTCTTCATATGTAAAATGAAGGGCTCTTTCTTTTCTAGGTAATCATACAGTTCCTTCTAGCTCCAACATTCTATAGGTCTTGGCAGAAAATAGACATCCTTCGGGTGCAAGTATGCTCATACCTCTGTTTTTATTTCTTCCACAAAAAAAGCAAATCTTTCCAAAGTTAGACTCAATTTATGGAGAGGGAAGGTATGCTTTTATTCACAACTATCCTCTATATTCTCATAGTCCACTCTGGGGTCTGAGGCTCCAAACAATGTCCCTGGTCTCTGTAAGATCCTCAATGAAATGAAATGAAATAATGTGCATTGCACTGTTTTCATTGAGCTAGAAATGAAACAGTAATTTAAAAAAGATGTTCAGCAATGAGGACTAACTTTCTATCTTACTCATTTCCCCTCCCTTTTATAACCCTTTTGTTTCCACATGATATCTCTATGTTAATCTGTACTCATAAAACTACAATGTGGTTAAGACTATTTTTGCAATCATCTACAAAAGAATCACACATGTGATTTAGCTCCATACTATCCCTTTTTTTAAGCTCTGAAATCAATGACAATACTTCTCAAGATATTCTTCTCTTCATTGAATGTAGAGACATTTTAAATAAATTTCAACATTTTGAAACCAGGTAGAATGTAGAATTTAAAATATTTCTTCTCGCTTTGGCTATGTTAACTTAACCTTAGAAATATTAATGGCTTTAAAAATGTATTTCTGTAAAAACCAACATTATTGAGTTATTATTGAGTCAGCATTCTGGCAAAATCAAGATTCTCTTTCTCTCTCTTCTTATTTCAACTTGTCACTAAAAAGAAATATGCAAAGATTACTAACAATAATTACCAGTTGAATTTTATGCTTGTATTTCTCAGAGTAAAACATTAAGTGGAAGTTTTATATTTATCTTACTTAAAAATAATTTTTCTGTGCATCCATACGATAAAATATTATGTGACCATTTAAAAGAAAAAGTTTCTTTGTTTTATAACATGTTTATGTCTGCAATATACTATAAAGTGAAAAAAGTATGGATTAGAGTGCATACAGTAAAAATAGTAAAAACCAATTTTGTTCATACATATATTTTTATAAAAGTCTAGAAAGATGTAAGACAAACTGTAAGTACTGTTTGCCGTGAGTGGTGAGTATTCCAGCTGTTTTTTATTTTCTCTATTAACCTTTTAAAATGTTTTCTGGTAATGAATAGATATTGATGTTGTCATTGGAAAAACATGTATTAAATTAAACTCATCTTTAATAGATGGAATTGAGCATGGTGGAAATGACGGTGATAAAAGACAGATTGTTGTGCTGAAAGTCCCATGAAATTCTTTCTCTTCCATTAAATGATAATTTTTAAAACTCATGAAATTTGCGTGAAAGCCAAAAGGAGCAAGTTGGCTTTCATTAGAGCAGGGCGTCTATGCTGTACCCTAACAGGTTATTCCTCACTATCTGTCCAACGTCCAGTGATCTTTTGGCAATCGCTCCTTGAGTTGGTGGCTCTTCTGGAAGGAATCCAGCTTGATTACAGGTTTTCTTTTCTCCTGATTCTGATGCATAAAACTTCAGAAGAGCTTTCGATTCTAAGTTCAATTGGACACAAAGCCTTACCTCCCCTTTCTTGTAATGTCCATGCCCCCATCTCACTTTGCCATAACCACTGCCAATTAGTAGGCTCTCATTCTCAGGTGCCTAAAAATCCCTAATAAGTTTTCTGCTTCCTCTTTTTTCCTTTTTTTTATTCAAGCTGCACATGTCCACTTAATTCATCCTACCTCTTAAAATGCTACTTTTAAATATATTACTCTTTTGATGAACATTCAAATAATTCTCTCTGACAAAGACAAAACAAGTCTATAGGTTAAATTCAAAGCCCTTCATAATCTAAACTCACCCCTTGGACGGTTTTGTCTGCCCTAAGCCCCGCTAAGGTCTCTGTTCAATGATAACAGCCAAATCACTGAATTTACCTTGAACATCACTACTACCAATCCTTGGTTCTTACTGGTTCCTCCGCCTGCAATGGCATACCTCCTAGATTCCACCAGACTCACTTCTATAATATAAAGCTAAGTGGATTCCGCACTTCAGATGTTCTTAGCCCACTTGATCCCTGGGAGATCTCTGTTGTCCTAAGGATCTGTCCTTACCTCTTCATTCGTCCTGTCCATTATGTTAGTCAACTCTTGTTGCATGGAGATGTTTTCTCTCAAGCAAAATGATAAATGCCTAAGGGCAAGAGCTGTGTTTTATCACTTGTGTGTTAAAATTACCCAGAACTATGGCTCTTCATAATCCTAACAGTTGGCACTCAAGATATAATTTTGATTAGCTGAAATATTGAGCATCATGATTTCTAAACATTTTAGGAGAGAAACATGTACAAAAGTATAACACATTTTTTTAAATAAAAGTAGTTAAGAATAAAATCTATGACAAATCAGTAATATGTGAGTTAACCTTTATGAAAACCACAAAAGTAAGTTTGTCATTTTTCTCAACTTCCTATTTGTAAAAATGTCCTTTTCTCATTGAGGGTGTTTAGATGGAGCATACGAAAAGTTCGTCCAAAATACACAATTATAACTCGTCTCTAGGAGAAATGATGTGTGCCCCAGCTTCTCTTTGTAAATAATTGAATTTGCCTCTGAAGTTCAAGAAGTTCAAGATTTCTTTTTGTGTGTGAAACTGACTGCTTCTGTTTTCTCTTTGTATGCAGCAGACTATAATCTAAGGCAGAAGAAATGCTTTGCAATTGGGATTTGGTGAGCAGGGAGGATAATAGAAGAGATTGACGTGACTTCCATAGAAGAGTTATTTTTAAGTATGAAGAATGCTTATACCCATGCTGAAAGGGCCTCTAGAAAGTACTACTGGGATTGAAAAGCAGTGGAGGCAAAAAAAAAAAAAAAAAAAAAAAAATCCTGTCATGTGGGATAGCCGCGCTGGTCTGTGGGGTGTTGCTGCCACCTGCTGCATGCAAACAGCTATGGAGGGGCTTTCGCCTGGGTCTTGACAGCTGCAGGACAGCAGGTGAGTTCCATTAACATTCTGTGGGCTTCTGAATTTTTTGCTCCCTTAGAGCCTGGGTGGGTCCCCAAAGGAAACTAGTCAAATCTGGTGACTCCAGACTGCAGAGGTTTCTAGGTATAAAAACCATGAACCAGGCCCTGAATAACTCCCAGAGAGGGTCAATTTATTTGTCCAGCAGCCACTGAAAGGGTGCCTTGAGCAACCCAGCCTCAATGAGAGGCAAGGATTCCTTTAAAAGTGAATCTGTAGCCCTGAAAAATGAATGGCAATTACCTTTTAGCTGAATTAGAGATGTTTTATTTATTTTTATTTTTAAAAAATGTTTTTGTAGAGTCGCTTTACTTTAAAGCAGTAAGAGATAGGAGACCTCTAAATATGTCAAGGGGGAAGAGATATTGTTCTTAAAGTAGTCAATAAATTTAGATTTTTATTGGTTTCTACTTAGGTAAATTCCTCTTGATATGAGAAATGGAGTGAGCTAACTGAATTTCTTCCCCAGGCTTATAATGTCCCAATTTAATCAGGACGCCAACCTAAAGATCAGAAACTTCCCAGTACATGTCTTGGACTGTTTTTGGCTCTTTATATTTCATCACTATAATTTTCTGGAATTTCTAGGGGGAACAGAGAAGAGATGAGGGCATCAAGAGCACGTTTTTAGTTTTGTTTATTAAACTTACACTGTGGTCCTCAGACTAATGCTTGTTTTCATAAGGTTGGACAGTGAAGCAGGAAAATCAATGCAGTCATGTCTGACAGGAGATAGTCATAATGTCCCTGAATTCCAGTCTCAGTTTGTAAATGGAGGTAACTGGGTGGGTGTAACAGATTTAGTAGCTAGCCGAGGTGGGAGATTCTCTGCCTTTGGATTCTGATTGTTTCAGCACTGTTCTATATGGCTTTTGGCTGAGGCATAAGCTCTCTGCCTTCAGCAAAAAAGGCCTCTAGCCAACAGGATGGGAGACATCCCTGTCTGACTTCCAGCCTCTCCTAGGCAAAGCGTAAAAAGTAGCCCTCATTTTCTTACCCCCAGGAAATGTGGATCTCCCTGCAAAAGGGGAGAGAATAACATTCAGGCTGATAGCTGATGCTCCCCTCTGTTACTTTTCAGATTTTATTAAAGTTAAATGTGTTCATTCTTTGTTCTTTAACCCCGGAACAATTCTGGAAAGAAAACATATTTTAAAATTGAGCAGAAAAACTATTACAAAAGACACTAAGCTCACATTCGTTAAATGACTGTGCTCTTGAAAAGAAATATATAAAAAACACATTATGAACTGCTCTGCATGATCCTTTTTGTTTGGATTTTAGAAGCAGTTTGACTGACACAATCCCGAAGGATTGAGAGGATCTTTGTATACCGAAAATCTTTTAACAAAGGTGATGCACAAGATTTCAGAGAACAATTTTAATGTTCTGTTGAAGGTTATACTGAGCTCTGAACCACATTACTTTCCTGTCTAACATTTCATTTCCTGGTCTTGCCAAGTGATAAACAGACCCAGGCATGCGGTAGATTTGGGGTTTTTCAGCACGGAGAGGGTGGTTGGAGTTTGCTTAGTTAAAGGCACCAATTGACTTCTGTGAACATGATGGAAATGCTGGTGTAAGGCCTTCAGGAGACGATGGAGAAAAAATGGACATACTGTGCTGTCTATTCCATCATCCAGATACATTTTGTCAGGGGTAAGGCTTCCAGTTGTCCTTTCTTGTCAAATCGGCTGCCTGAGGGAGGCACGTGGGGTCTCTGTTCATTTAAAATGCCTGTGACTGCTGCTGAAATTGAGCACTAAAGACAGATAGTTACTAAGATTTTCAGTTATGTGTTTAAGTGGCAGCTGTGGGAGGGCTGTTGAAGTCTAGAAATGATTGCTAATGAATACTAAAATTAAGAAGGGAATGGGTAGTTTGCACCACAGCTCAGAGACATTTTCACCCATTTCCTTCCTAAGAGGATCTCTGGAGTAACTGGAAAATTTTGCTTCTTGAAAATGTAATGCTCTCCAAATGAGATAACAAATTTGGAATACTGAATAAATAAATAAATAAATCACAAAGCCATCCATGGTCAGAGAACCTTGCTCAACTTTTTCTCTCTTTCATGTATCTTTTTGTTTGCTTGTTTTTTCCTTTGGAATATAATAAGCATTTCTCTTCTAAATACTAATGTCTTTGGAAGTTGAACAGACGCTGAATTTCAATGAAGCATGTGTAGGTATAGGCCTGGGAGACAAAGTGGGGTCCTTGTGATAGTGGGATAGAACGCCTAAAAGGCCCATTTAAAAATAGCAGGAAGAAAGATGAGTTCTGTATCCCACAGCATGAGGGTATTACAGTGATTGTGAGTGTCTTAAGAATTAACTGTGCTTTTCAGACATAGCTACGAAGATTTTGAGGAGTATTCTAAATCAAAGGAGACTTTGGAATATATTGCTGCAGATAGGATCAGAGGCATATTCAGGCAAAGGAGAGCTCACAGGAAGCTACATTAAACTGTACTAACCTCTCCCTACCCAAATTTTGGCATCTATAAAAGTTTAATAATTCGAAGTTGTCAAGTACCTTTGAGAGCCTTGTTTCTTCTCAGTTGCTTGTCATCTTTTTATCTTTTCCCTTTGTGAGCTTCTGTGGTGCCTGTCACAATAATGTATCATTCCTGTAAAAGTATTCCATGTTATTTCTAAAACTGAGGCCTACACTATTGAAGGTACGTCAAAGACTCAATACTTAACATATTTTAAGTGCCCTGTATTATTTGATTGGAGAGCTTATGGGAAGGAATCATCTTTTATGTCTGATATTTCAAAGCATTAATTATAGATGATGCTGACCAATAGTTTATCTTTAGTGGAATCTTTACCTGAGATATTTTCTCCCCTCCTCCCCTTACAAACCCCGTGAAGATAAAGGCCATTTCTACCTTCATACATTGAATATTAAATTTCCTCCCATTCTCAACCAATTTGGGAGGCAGTTTGGAGGTTATGAGGTTATAGAAGGAGCACAATCTCTAGGCAGCCAAATTCATGTTCTTTTATTGATGTGTGACTTGGGTCAAATCACTTAATCTGCCTGTGCCTCAGTTTCCTCCTTGATAAAGAATGTTGATATAACATCACTTTGGTATAAGAGAAGGATTAAACAAGAAAATATTTGTAAAAGCCTCTTGTAAATACATATTTTTAAAAACTGCTACACACGGCTCACAGTTATTTTTGTGGTTTTAGAAAATACCACTTGAATGTTATATGCAGCTGTTGATTTATAACAAAAAAAATTATTAAAAGTAAGAATAGTTGCCATAATGTTTGCTAGTGAGTTTCAATTTTAAATAGTCTTAATTTTTATTCATAGGTAGTCAGAGATCGTAAATTATTTTTTAGATGGACCAACCAATGAGGAAATAAATATTCTGAAGTCAATAAGTCCCTCTAGTGTCTTTAAGTAAATGACTCCTTATATGTATTGAATATCATGTTTTTCTATCTGTATTATATACAAACTCTCTCTGACCCCTAAGGCAGCTGGAAAAGAATTCCTCAGCTGCTACCTTCACCTCACCAAAGTGACCAAGGTTTATAATTGAGTCACTCCATGTGAATCATGCAAACTAATGGCTCATGTGTTTCCTTTTCAGGAGTATGGGAAGAAACATTCAATTCAGGAAAAGACATTTATGCTTTACCTGGGTCTGATGTCAACCTGACCTGCCAAACACAGAAGAAGGGCATCTTGGTGCAAACACAATGGTCCAAGGTCACTGAAAAGGTAGACCTCATTGCCCTTTATCATCCCCAACGTGGCTTCTATTGTGCCAATGGGATTCCCTGTACGTCACTGGTGGCTTTCACAGAAACTCCTGGGAATGTGTCAAAATGGACTCTGCTCTTAAAGAACATGTCTTCCTCACTCAGCGGGAAGTATGAGTGCAGCTTCACTTTGTATCCAGAGGGCATTCAGACCAAAATCTACAACCTTCTCATTAAAACAAATGGTAAGCATACAGATATGTATTATGCGCTAACCATGTGCTAGGCACGGTACTAAGTATGCAAGGCCGAACGGAAAAAGGTATTTCTTGGTAAAGGAGACAGACATTGATCATATAATTCCACCAATAAATATAAAATTGCAACAGCGATAAGTGGTAAGAGTTGCAATGGTCTTGTGAGAGAGTATATAATAGAGGCCAAGGAAATTGTCTCGAGGAAAGCAATGCTTCAGCTGAGATCTGAAGGAAGAGTAAACATTAACACCGTTTTGGAGGCGGAAGGTTCGTGAGTGATCTAGACAGAGATAACAGCTTGTGTGAAGGGCTTTGTGGTGTTTGAGGAAGTGGAAGGATACCAACAGGACTGTGGTGCAGATAATAAGAGATGAAGTGGGAGATATGGTGAGGACCAGATCATGTAAGACCTTGTCAATCATGTTGGGTTTTTTTTATTTTTATCTAGATGCCATGGGAAGAAATTGAAGTATTTTCAATAAAATGATGGCATGACGCTTATAGCCTGATTATATTTGTGTAATAAATAATCATTCTGGCTTCATGAGAATGAAGTGAAGGTGGACAAGAAAAAAAAAAGTGATGAAAAGTTAGGAGATAATTCCAGTAGCCCGGAGGAGACAGAGTGTTATTTGGGCAGATAGGGAAACAAAAAGATAAATTTTATACATCAGGTATAAAACAGATATGACTGGATAATAAAGTGAATATAAGGCAATTGCAATGTGAGCAAAGAAGGAAGTAAAATTTAGGTTGATATCCAAGTGTCTGGCACATATATCTGAATGCTGATACCATTCGCTGAGATAGGAGGCAAAGGAAGAAAAGGAGGTGTGTGGGAGAATTTATGAAAGTGGCTTTGCATATATTCAGTATAGGGTAGGTAAAGGTGCCAAAGAGGCTGCTGGACATGTAGTGTTCCCACAAACATGGTTGGGACATCTGCATTTGGAGGCAAGAATCCTAAATTTAAGTTCTGGCTCCTTCATGGCTAGAAAGGAATTTCACCTGGGGTCTATCATGTCAATTCTCTGAGCCCATCTGGAAAATTATGATAATAATGCCTACCCTTAATTATTTCTTCCAAAAATAAATGGTTTTCATTCCTAGTAATGAAAAAGAATTATAACTGAAGCCAACAAATAAAAAATACACTAGAAGTAAAATGTTTTTAACTCAGGGCAAAATGGCATGGTAATATAAGAATAACAACAAAAAATAACTCAGGAAGGATATGCTAAGGGAGCATAGAGCTGTGCAGGGCTAGTAGGTATGGATTTATTATCTCCTCTTCATTTCTTGTCAAGAGATAAGACCATGGTATTAGAACAGTACTCCTGTGGACCAAGACCTTCTCCATCCCCACCTTAAAATGCCCTACTCCTATCACTGTTTTCTAGAAAAAAAAAATTTCGAATTTAATTGAGGATGGGGTGGGGTTGGGTTGAATAGAGAGAAATAAAGAGAGCTGTATAGAACAATGGTTAGCTTTACAACTTTGGGGTCAGGTGGCCCAGATTTGAATGTTGTTTCTGTCATTTTGTGTGTGTGTATATATCATCTTTGAGTGTGTGTGTATATATACATACATAATCATATATATATAATCACATATCTGTATTTACATACATATATACATACATACACATATACATACATATATACACACACATATATGTAATCTTTGCCAAGTTATTTTAAGTCTCTAAGCTCAGGTTTCCTTATGTAACAAATACAGATAATGTAATACCCCCTTCATATATACCATTATTTTCATGATTAAATGAGATAATCTGTGTAAAACACTTAGCATAGTTCCTACCAAAGGAAAAGAGTTTGGTAAATGGTAGTTTTTATTAAAAATAGTAATATAAGAATGAATGAATTCTATTTCTCAGTTCTTATTAAAAATGAGTTATCCTCCCTCTCTTTTTATACTTGCTTAATTTGGAACCCAATAGGACATTTGACATACATTAGCACAAGTACACATTGACCTTGGCTTTAGACATAAATTTTGTAACTTCTGCCTAGATTGGTAAACCATAATATTATATATCTGAGGACTCTACCGAGAACTGGCAACATGGTTTGATATACCCTATAGGAAATAGGATGAGTATCCTATATGGAATAGGCTATATTTTCAACATGAAGACAACAGTGGAGAAATGGTAGTGTGTTATCCAGAAAGAAGAGTGGTGTTGCTTTTAAGGAATGTGTGTTTTTTAAAATAAAGGACAACCTCAGAAACAAAATTTGTAGCTACTAAAAACTGCAAATCAACAGAGAGACAGAAGCTATGTCTGTATCCTGTGGGGTTGGAAAATTCCTAGTCTTCTCAATTGGATAAAGAAGATGTGGTGTATATATATACATATATATATATACATATATATATGTATACACACACACACTCACACACAATGCAATATATATATATACACACACAATGCTATACACACACACACACACACACGCACACACACACACAATGCAATATTATTCAGTCATAAAAAAGAATGAAATTTTACTTTTTATGACAACATGGATGGACCCGAAAGGTATTATGCTAAGTAAAATAACTCAAACAGGATAAGACAAATACCATATGATTTTACTTATATGTGGAATCTAAAAAGAATAAAAATAAAAATAAACAACAAAACAGAAACAGACTAATAGATACAGAGAATAAACTGATATTTGCCAGATGGGAAGAGAGTTGGGGGCATGGGTGAAAAAGGTGAAGGGATTAAAAAGTACAAACTGGTAGTTTCGAAATAGTCAAGGAGATGTAAAGTACAGCATATGGAATATCGTCAATGATATTGTAATAACTATGTATAATGCCAAGTGGGTACTACCCTTATCAAATTGGGGATGGGGAACACTTTGTAAATTATGTAAATGTCTAACCACTTTGCTATACCCTTGAAAAAGAAGAAGAAGAAGAAGAAGAAGAAGAAGAAGAAGAAGAAGAAGAAGAGGAGGAGGAGGAGGAGGAGGAGGAGGAGGAGGTGTAGGAGTATTATTAGTATGGAGTGAGTATTCGTGCATGACGTCCAGACATAATCATGTCTACGACGCCTCCCCTCAATCCTCCTTCTGGCTTATTGAGGTCTTCTTAGTATGATTGCCTCCTGCTCATTATACCTCCATTCGTCCTCCTCCTCCTCCGCCTCCTCCTCCGCCTCCGCCTCCTCCTCCTCGCCTCCGCCTCCTCCGCCTCCTCTTTTCTTCGTTCGTCTGCTGCCTTACTTCTCTTCCTTCTTCCTTCTCCTCACTCCTTCTTCCTCCTCCTCCGCCTACCTCCTCCTCCTCCTCCTCCTCTCCTCCTCCTTCCTCTCTTCCTTTTCTTCTTCTTCTCCTCCTTCTCCTCTTCTCCTCCTCCTCTCCTCCTCTCCTCCTCCCCTCCTCCTCCTCCTCCTCCTCCTCCTCCTCTTCTTCCTCTTCTTCTTCTCTTCTTCTCCCTCTTCTTCTTCGTTTCTTCTCTCCTCTCCCTCGCCTCTTCCTCCCTTTTGGGCTTCTCTTCTCCTTTTCTGTTTCCCTTTGTCTGTTTTTAGCCCCGAGAAGAAGAAAAGAAGATTCCCAGTCTTCTGATTATAACTTTGCTGCCAGTCAACTGAATCAATGAAAAACAATGGCCTCGGTGTTAAGGAAGTGGTGTTGATATTGTGTATTTGAGTATGAAGGGAGCAAAATAGAAAAGAGCAAAACAGAAAGGGAAAAAAAAAATCCTTCATCACAGAATGACCAAAAATGTAAGCCTGGCATAGAGCTAAGGGGTAGACGATTCATTCAGATGAGGCAATTGCCATTTCAAAGCCCTATATAAGGGGTTATCAAATCAGATATATAATTTGCAAATATTTTCTCCCATTCAGTAGGTTGCCTTTTCATTTTGTTGATAATTTTCTTTGCTGTACAGAAGCTTTTTAGTTTGATATACTTCCACTTGTTGATTTTCCCTTTATTTACCTTTGCTTTTGGTGTCAAATATGAAAACGATAATAATAATAATTGCCAAGACCAATGCCAAGGAGATGATTCCCTATGTCTTCTTCTAGAAATTTATGGTTTTAGGTCTTAAATTCAAGTTTTTAATCCATCTTGTGTTGATTTTTGGGCATGGTATAAGATAGGGGTCCAGTTTCATTTTTTTGCCATTCAGTTTTTCCAACACCATTGAAGAAACTGTCTTTTTCTCATTGAATATTCTTGGCTTCCTTTTTGTAAATTAATTGATTGCATATGTGTGAGTTTATTTCTGGACTCTATTCTATTCCATCAATTTATGTATCAGTTTTTATAGCATAGTTTGTTCTTGAACTAGAATATTGACTCTTCTTAAATTCTTGTATTTGGTTTTTATCCAAATATTTTTAAGTGCTTATAGTGCTAGACGTGAGAGATCAAGTGGTATGCTATATAAACATGACTCTGCCCTCAGGAATCAGAAACTCCAGTGGAAAGAGACAGACAATAATCAAATAAGCAAATGAGCGTCAAATTGCAACAGTGAGAGGTGTTCTTCAGTTAGAAAGTAAAGTAGACAGTGTTATCAGAGGGTATAATAGAAAATTCAAGAATGGTTTCCTGGAAAAGTGATGCTTGAGTAGGCATTAACCAGGTGAAGGTGGGAAACACAGCTTTACAGGGAAATGGACATGCAAAGACTCAGTGATAGGATAAAGATATGGAAACTGTATGAGTAGTATTAGTTCTTTATGTATTTTGAATAGTGACCCCTTATCAGATATATGATTTACAAATATTTTCTCCCACTTGTTAGATTGCCTTTCATTTTGTCAATGAATTTTAAAAAGGTATGGCTTTTAAAAAGAGCAAAAGATTAGAAGGGAAGAAGTTAAAGATGGGGCTAGAGAAACTGATTAATCTGGTTAAGTTTTGTTTTTATTCTAAAAATTGTGGAAACTAATTGAAAACTAGTTGTTTTGTTTTTTTATTGTAAAAAGAATATTGTGGCCAAAGTATAGAAAATGGATTGGAGAGGGACAGAGAAGATAGTTAGGGACAAGGACAGAAATCTAGGTGAGAGATACTGGTAACATTGAGAAAAATGGCAGTGAGGCAGATGGAGAGGAATGTTCATATTAGAAACATGTTGAGGAGATTCAAACTATAGGATTTGGTGGTGGATTGCATATGTGGAGTGAGGAATAGAAAGCACTGTCAAGAATGATGCTTTGGTATCAAATTTGTGAAACAGAATAAAATGGGGGCATTACTCATTGTGCTAGGAAACACTAGAAGATGATGAGATTATGCAAGGATTATTGTGAATTTCACTTTGTGCATGTTGAATTAGACACGATGTTGAAATATACAGGAAATTTCGAGTGACAACTAGATATACAATTTCTGATCTAGGAGAGAGAGTCAAGCTGAAGACACAAATTGGTGAGCCATGTGAGTGTGGTGCTAACTGAAGGTCTGAGAGTGAAAAAAATCATCTAGGGAGAAAAAAATAAAGTGAGAAAAGTCTATGGTGATGGATGGTGAAAATGAATGTCCAGAAGGTATAGAACAGTAACTAAAGAGACAGTAGTAAAATCAGAGAGAGTTGGGTTATAAAAACTTAGAATGAAAATATTACTTCATAAAGGGAGTAGCCTTTGATTACGATGTTCTGAGTGGACAAAATTGTTATTGGATTGTATTTAGGAACACAGAATTTATTGATCATCTTAATAAATGTTTTTGTGATGTTATGGAGTTGGAAGACTGATGGTAGATGAGGCATGAGGAGGAATTAAAGAAATGAAGACAGCAAATGCTGACACAATTTCTAAGAAATTTGTCAGTAATAATGGGAAGGATATGAGTGCTCAAATGAGGGTTTTCATGAGGGTGGTGGTGGTGGTGGTGGTGGTGGTGGTGGTTTAAATTAATGCAAGACACTTGACTATACTTTAAAGCCAATGGGCAGGATATAGTTGAAAGAGTTGCTAAATATACCATAGATAAAGTAAAATATATACACTGAGCAGTTTCTGAGAAGATGGAGGTAATGATATCTACAACATCAATAGTAGGATTATCCTTAAATGGAAAAAAAAGGATAGTTTTTTTGTTTTGTTTTGTTTTTTAGAACAGGAGAGAAAATAGGGTGAGTGCATACAATAAAGGAGGTGTCATCTTCTATATCTTTTCTAATATGGCAAACAAAACCATCCTTGGATAAAGAAGGAGTCTTCAAAAAAAAAAAAAAAGAATGGAGAATTGCGCTATTTTTTATGGATAGAGAGAAAATGAGTTCACTATGTAGATGTATCTGGATTTTTGGTCAGTGTTCACCATTTATTTGGTTATGGCATGGAAGTGTAGCAAAATCCATTTGCACTATGGCTTTCACCACCAGTGCCTGGCAATGAGTCAAGGCATTCCAAAGTAAATAGTTGGAGTCTACTACAGTTCGATTCTCTTTCGACTGGTAGAAAAATAAACAGCAAACATTGAGCCAAAGGATTTGAGGTATTAGAATGGGAGAAAGTAGAGAGATGAGACTAGTCAAGATGGTACTAACAGAGATGGAATAGAGGAGATGGCACTACTTGCACAAACAAACTGAAGGAAAGGGTGTTTATAAGTTTGAATTAGTGACTTTTGTAGGTGGAGCAAGTATGCATGGCGATAGGTCCAAGATGTGATTGTAAGAGTGAATGGCTGAAATTGAGCGGGGACGGTTAGTGGAGATGAAAATGAGAAGAACTAAGAGGCCAGATATTAGATAGGTCATCTGCATGGTCATTGAAATCACTCAGGATTATATCAGAGTTTGGGTTGGGTAAGGGGATTGCAATCTAGGTATCGACCTCTTCAAAGAATAATGGATGATGATTGGAAGATTAGAGCAAAAGTCCTTAAACTTTTTTTCTGAAGGGCTAGATAGTAAATATTTTAGGCTTTGTAGTCCACACAATCTCTGTCACAACTATTCAACTCTGCCTTCATAGCATAAAAGCACTTATAGACAATATGTAAGTGATTGGGTCTGGCTGTTTTTCAATAGAACTTTACTTACAAATTCAGACAGCAAAACAAATTTGGCCCACAGGCCACAGTTTTACAACCTTTGGCTTAGAAAATAATTGGGGAAAAGAGGAATTGTACTTCTCACAGTGTGTTATAGCAGTACTTAAGATGGTTTTAGGTGATTCATGAAAAGAACTTAAAAGCCTCTAATTGAGAAAAATTTCAAACAAATACAAAGTTATATTGAACAGCATCATGAGCTCTCATGTACCAAACATACAACTTCAAAAATTATCAACTCATAGACAATCTCATTTCATTTAAACCCTTATCAACTTCTTCCCTGTTAGATTATTTTGAAGAAAATCCAAGGCATCCTATTCATTTTCGAATGAATCTTAAAAACATAAGAATGTAGTAAAAAATATACAGCCATAAAACCACTGCCAGAATTAATAAAAGTAGTAGGTTCTTAATGTCATCAAATATCCAGTTGGCCTCATAATTTTTATTTTTACATTTTGTTCGAGTTAGGATCCAGACAAACTCAATTTATTGTGATCATTTAATAAATATTTTTAAACCTGAAGGCTATCTGACATTTCTTATTTTTCTTTTGCAGTATATTCTTTGAGTAAACTTGTTTATTTGTCCTGTAGAATTAACCATAGCCTGGATTTTGCTCTTACATTCCCATATTATTTTCATGTTCCTCTTTCATCTTTTAATTATGTACAGACATTTGATTACATTAAGATTTTTGTTGTTGTTGTTTTTATTTTTTGACATGAGTACTTCATAGATGATGTTGTATAGTTACTTCAGAGACATATGTCTGGCTGTGTATTATAAACAGCCACAGATGAGTATTACTGAGATTCATTAGTTCGTTATGGGTTGCCAAATAGTGATGTTCTATTTCTATTATTCTTTCGTTAGCTGAAGTATTTCTATAAAGACAAAATTCTTCTCATCAAAAAATTATTTACTAGATGAACAGTTTTTAACAGAAAAGTGGAATTGATTCTTAATGCCTTCCTTTTACCAGATTTAAGATGAATTGGTTCACTCTTACTTTTAAGTGGCAATAAGTATCATGCATTCACACGAATTTAAACATATTAATGAGTTTGAATTCATTACGGTTATTATCTTTATGCTGCAAGTGCCCTGTATATAAAAGCTATTAACCCTTTGTCATGTAAGTTGCAAATATTTCCTAGTTTGTCATCTATCCTTACTTTCTTATGACATTGTTTCCAGTACAGAATACAACTTGCTTTTATGAAATAAAACTTATCACTCTTTTTTTTTTGTTATTGGTTCTGATTCTGAGTCATACTTAAGAAAAGTTTTCCCCATTTCTAGGTTGTATAGAAATTCAATCATGTTATTTCTAGCACTTGCATGCTTTTTAATTAATATATATCCCTAATGTTTTTCTATATTTTCCACTTTTTTCTAAAGTGGTTCACTTTAGAAATTTTCTATTGACTTATTTTTCAACTCATGAATCTACCTTTTGTGATGTCCAATAAATTTTTAATCCCATCATATTAGTTCTCAATTTCTGACATTATATTTTTAATTTATTATTTTTGATATATTCTTAATTCTTTAATGACAATCTCAGAATCTGGACAAACTTTACAAAAATTCAATACTCATATGTTTGGATAATGTACATTAAAATATAATTAACATATCAAGTGGATTTCATGGACTACACAAATATTAGTGCCTAGATAAGTCTCTATCTAAAATAAATTTATGTTAATAAACAATTACAATAATTTAAAGTATAAAATTAAATAGTAGTGATGGTGGTATGTAAATATAGAAAAAAAAAACATGATGGTGGTATACAAATAACTCCATTTGGAAGTACTGTTATAGCTAAATGCCTTTAACCATTAAGGACAGTGCTTTTTTTTTTTTTTTTTTTTTAAATCGTGGGGATAAAGTAATAGTTGGAAGCATCAATGGAGAGCAAGGAAGTCACTGACCCCACCTCCTGATCATGAAGAAATAAGAATATAGGAAAATAAACAACCACTATTTGAGAATGATGCCAAGAAGGTGTGCCCTAATAGGAAGGCTTGTTTTAATTAAGGGTAAGAGGAGGAAAGACTTATCAGTAAAGAGGATAGCTAAAACTGATGAGAGGTTAAAATGTAACAAAGTTCTAAAAGCTAGGTATAACAATCTCAAGCTGAGAAATATTCCACTTAAAAATATATATATATACACACACAGATACTATTAATAATAAGAAGAATATTCATATTCCATGATCCATTAATCATACTTCTGGGAATTTTACTTAATTAGTTGAATGGTCAGATGAAAGCTATTAGTATAAAGATGGTCTTTGCTACATAGATTCTAATAGTTTAAACAAAGTAAAAACCCAAACCGAAAGAACAAAACAATTCAGTAATTGGAAGTGACTAAACAAATGATGATGGGTATACATGATGGATGACATTAAGCCTCTAAAACTGTCAACCACAAACAGTTTAAGAATCATGCAAAACATTGTTAAGTACAAATGTTGGTAACATTTGTTGTTTCATGTAATTGCAAAACATAAAAAAACACATGCAAACAAGATTTAGGGAAAAATGAAAATAAGATTTTCAGGATATTTGGATGATAGAGTTGTTTCCACTTAAAAATTATTATTTGATGTTATTATAGTTTAGTTACAAATGGATGAATGTACATATACATATACACATATAAACATTCATACATACACATATATGTATAAATATATATATATAAAACTATCCCCCCAAAGACTAGAGAACAGATATTTATATCATATCACTTTAAAAAATGAAAAGTGTTCATTAATTCCTCAGTTTCCTTATATACATTTTTAGTATCATTCCTTCTATGAAAGAATGTTTATAAGCCCTATAGAGAAAATTATGAAAACAGTAAAAAGATCAGTTGGTTGTCAAGAGTTTGTGGGAGGGAGGGATGGATAGACAGAGCACAGACGATTTTTAGGGCAGGGAAATTATTCTGTATGATATTGCAATGGTGGACACATATCAGTATACATTTGTCAAAACTTCAGAATGTACAGAACCAAGAGTGAAACTTAATGTAAATAAACTATGCATTTTGGGTGCTAATGACATGTCAGTGTAGGTTCATCGATTATAACAAATGTACCGGTGTGACCAGTGTGGTCAGGGAAGCTAATACTGAGGGAGGCAGCAAGCATGGTGTCAAGGGTTATGTGGGAACTCTCTGTGTTTTCCGCTCAATTTTGCTGTTTTAGGTTCACAGACTTAAAAAAAAAATAGTTTACTAAAAATTCTGAAAAGATAATTAGCAGCTAGGTTATAAAATTTTATATTCTATTTGATTAAGGAAATATGATCTAACAACTAAAGCACTAATTTGGGGGTAAAGCAAAGGAACACGCCACATTTTGAGCTGGATTCTAAGGATAGATTCCCAATAATTTTTTAGTGATAAGCAACTCTGTGCTTCTCGGTGACTCTGTTTTGCCATTTATACGATTAGGACCATAGTGGGGTTTTGCTTCTTTACTTCACAGGTATACTCTGAGGATACATGAATCTTTATACTTAAACTATTCTCATTTCTTTGAAAAAAAGCACCTTATAAACCAGCCACAGATCCATGTCTTTTCCACCTTATGTTTTGTTACAGTTATACAGGATGAATGGAGAAGCAACAATACAATAGAAATAGAGATAAATGATACTCTGGAAATACCATGCTTTCAAAATATCTCCTCAGAAATTTCATCTGAGTTCACCTTTGCATGGTTGGTGGTAAGTGTTGCCCTTTTCAGTGAATAACTGCAATGATCTTTAAATATTAATGCAGTAAAAATGAATAACAAATAATAATAGGGAAGCACACTGGATGAGAAGCAAGCATTATGTGGAAGTTCGGAGAATGGCCAGGGACTGAGAGGGGGACCGCTAGGATTTCCTCTAACTCAATAGTCTCTGGCTCTACAAATGTGCTAATTTAGAAATTAATTTCTAAAGATTAGTTTCTATTTTAAGCTACATACCGAACCATGACTACAGAAAAGAGTGGGATGCTTGCTCTGGAGGGGAGCAACATCTAACAGAAGCCCCTACTCACAAATATTTGTTTTATAAACAATATATGCTAAGAGATAGACTCCCTTTTGCTGGAACCCTAACTACTGCATCCTGGAAAAAATATACAACAATGCTTTAAATGGGAAAACACAAACTCTAATGCTTACAAAATAAATGGAAAACGCACATGAGAGAAACAGAACCTATGTTACAAAAAGCCATTACGTGGCTCTATTACTGCCACAGGGAGTGGCAGGCCCACAGTTGCCATGTTTTCTGAATTTAAAAAATAACCCAGAAATTTTGGATTTTTATGAGAAATTTCCCAAGGTAAGCCAACCAAATGGCAGCCAGGTATTAGTCAGTATGTATAGTAGACCTCTAATACTGTTAAATCAAATGATAACACAAGACTAATAGAATTATAAAGATAATTATAAACACAATTTCAAGAATTATATAAAAGGATGTTCATTTAGGTGATCCAGAATATGGTTAAATTTTAGATAGTCATTACAATAAAAACACAAAATTTTAAAATTCTGCATAATTCATTGATTTCTATCAATGTAGCAGGTGCTACAGTTTATAAAATACTGTATTTCCAAGATTTATCATTTGTATTATAAGTTTCTTAGATTTTTATGGACTATCCTGGAAACTAGACCTTTCACATAAAGTGATTCCTCTGAGTCGGTGGCAAATCCAATATAACTGACTCGCAAGTGGGCCTTAAAAAATACCCTATTGATAATTTTTCCTTATCTAGATTTTTTTTTTTTTGGTCAGTAGTATGAAAAAAAAATATTCTAAAATAACATTTTCAAACTGTTCTAAAGTCTACAATATCTCTTTGTCATCTGTCAGAAAACATTCTTTTCCCTTCATAGGGTTGTTTTCTAAAATGTAGGTTTTCTGAATATTATGCCTCTTGTTAGTATAAGTCCATTTTTCTTAACAAATGTGATACAGTGTGGTTCTTGGAAAAATTATAATGGAAATGATCTTAGGAGGGCAGAAACCCACTATACTAACATTACAGTTATAGAAATAAACTTTCTGTACCTTATTTACATTTTTAATAGTTTCCATCAATAGTTAAAAAGTTTTCACTCTAATTTTCATAAATTCAAATATGAATGGCATAATAAAATTTAATAATAATAAATTCTAATAAAGTTTAATAAAACTTTACTGTGGAGACTTTTGTAGGCTAATAAGTTGATCTGTAGTATTTATCTTAAAGGCGTATAATTCGTTTTTCCAAACAAATGTAAAGCCTTCTACTTGACCTGTGTCTTTTGTATGATTCTGAGCTTCTCCAGAGCAAAAAGCTGCATCACTCGCTTCAAAAATTCCTAGCATTTGATATGGTGCCTAGAACATGGCACTCAGTAAATAATTGAAGGCATCTGTTTATCTTTGTCTTTTTCCCCCACAGCCCTGTACGTTGTCCTTGTATTAAATTGATGGTTACTAAATTGATGCTGGCTGTTTGATTGTTAATGAGTAGCAGTTCATCAAGTATCAGTGAGTAGATAACTGATAAGGCATCTTTATCTAGTAGTTTTCTTTAAAGAAACTGAGAAGGCTAAATAGACACTATCTTTGGATTCTGCCAGGACATTTAGAATAAATGAGAGGCAGAGAAAGTGCACCTAAGGTCACATGCTGAGAGAGTGATCCTAAACTTGTTAGAACCTCAAGCCATTCTGTCACTTTAAAGAATGCATCACCATGCAGACAACTTGAGGAACCTTTTTGAAAGAAACTTATCTTCAAAGGGAATATTGTATTAGGAAATGTGCTGATTAAATTCCTACTGTGCATTCCCTTTTTAAATGTCAAAATCTATTTGCTCCCCTGATTTACATCTGTGCTCCACACTCTTGGTGCCTGTGGGATTCAGCAAGTCTGATATGAAATTATCTCATTTCCTCATATTAAGAAATAAACTGAAGCTCTTCATGTCATAACTGTTATAGGTCTGCAGAGGACATAAATATCCTCTCAAATCCCTATTTTAGATTTTTAGTATCTTGTTAAACTAGCAATAATAATTATAATGATAAGTCAATTGTTCTCACAACCATGATATACTGTGGCTTTTAGAAAAAGGTTAAAAAGTAGAGATGATAGTGAAGATGAACTCAGGAAGGCAAAAACCTGCTATACTGAATTCAGTAACTCTGAGAAGCTGCACATGCTTCCACTTCAAGCTCGTCTTAAATCCTGGAAACAATTTTACAAACTGAAATTATTTTAATCTAAGTCACTGGAAATCAAAAGCCATATCTTCTTGTAGGTGGAATTTTATAAAATCTAATTAATTCAGTTTATGACCCTCATGGAAAAAGGTTATTATTAGGATCCTCGGTTATCATTAGAAAATTATTTGGTATGTGTATCTGACCCCATACTAAGGCTGTGTTAAATGTGTTCATGGAGTAAATGCACAGGGTTAATCCTTCAATGGACAATGAGGGTCCATGCGAATGGTGGGGTGATGTATAAGAAAGTACAGAATATAAGTGTGTTTAGATGGAATGCAGTTGATAGATAAAGGAGAAGTGATCTTTTTTCTTATTTTATATCCTGGGGCACAAACATGCAATAGTCATCAGAGAAATTCTGTGAGCTTCTATATACATTCTAATATTCTGTTTTCATTCCAAACTAGTGTCCTGATTTTCCACAGTATAAATTTCAATTCGATCTAATAAACATATGTGAATCTGTTTTGAGTGCTGTGACCTTCAGAAAAACAAACTGTACTGGACATATTTCCTGTTATAAAGTAAAATTTTGATAAAAATGTAAAAAATATAGGGGAAATAGTTTGATTCTGACTAGATGGACCCAAGAAAGCTTCTTTCAAAAATAACATTTGAGCTGAATAATTAAAGAACAAATTGGCCAGGAGATAACATCAAGATCTTGGGACATATGAGTACAAGTTGGTATGGGAGGGGGTTGTTGAGAAAATGTTTTTCCTAAAGTTTGTGAATAAAGAGAAACTCATAATTTTTCTCTTTAAAATCATGGCAAGGAGAGGAATATTTCAGCAAATAGTTCAATATTAGTGATAAAGGCATATAACTAGAGCTTAGATGCTTATATTTCTTTAAATTTTTATAAACATCTTTCTTTTCAATATAATTTTCTTTAATATTTGTGTTGTTTTATATAAATATCAAAGAACAAAATATTGGAAGGATACATTTATAGATAAAAATTTATTTTATTTACCTATTTTGCTTTGAGTATGTTACTTTTCTTTTTTATTTTTATTTTCAATGACAGTTGGCATTCAATATTATATTAGTTTCAGGTGTGCAGCACAGTGATTAGACATTTCTATAATTTACAAAGTGGTTCTCCCAATAAGTCTAGTACCCACTTGTCACCATACATAGTTATTACAACATTATTGACCGCATTCCCTATGCTCTACTTTATATCCCTGTGACTATTTTGTAACTCCCAATTTGTACTTCTTAATCTCTTCACCTTTTCATTCAGCCCCCAACCCCTCTCCCATCTGCCAACCATCAGTTTGTTCTCTGCATCTATGAGTCTGTTTCTGTTTTGTTTCTGTTCTGTTCTTTAGATTCCACATATAAGCGAATTATATGGTTTTTGCCTCTCTTTGTCTGACTTATTTCACTTAGCATAATACTCTCTAGGTCTATCCGTGTTGTCACAAATGGTAAGATTTCTTTCCTTTTTATAACTGGGTAATAGTCCATTGCATGGAAGTACCATACCTTCTTTATTCAATTGTCTATTAATAGACACTTAGGTTGTTTCCATATCTTAGCTATTGTAAATAATGCTGCAATGAACATAGGGATACATATCATCTTTTTGAATTAGCATTTTGGATTTCTTTAGATAAATACCCAGAAGTGGAATTCCTGGTCATAAGGTAGTTCTATTTTTGATTTTTCAAGGAACCTCCAAACTTTTTTCCATAGTGACTGTACCAATTTGCAATCCCAACAACAGTACATGAGGGTTCCCTTTCCTTCATTTCCTCATCAACACTTATTGTTTGTTGATTTACTGATGATAGCCATCTGACAGATACATTTCTCTGAGGATTAGTGACAGTGAGCATCCTTTCATGTCTATTGGCCATCTATAGGTCCTCTTTGAAGAAATGTCTATTCAGGTCCTCTGCCCATTTTTCAATTGGATTTCTTTTTTTTGGTATTAGGTTTCATGAGTTCTTTATAAATGTTAGATGTTAACCCTTTAGTGGATGAATATTTTTTAATGTATCTCTTTGGGCAACAGAAACAAAAGAAAAAATAAACTAATGGGACTACATTAAACTAAAGTTTTTTCACAGCAAAGGAAACCATCAACAAAACTAAAAGACAACCTACTGAATGAAAGAAGATAATTTGCTAATGATAAAGTATGGCACTTACAAAATAGTCACAGAGATTTAAGTACAGCATAGGGAATACAGTCAATAATATTTTCATAACTATGTATGGCGCCAGGTGCGGACTAGACTAACCAGGGGGATCACTTTGTAATTTATAAAAATATCTAACTACTATGCTGTATACCCAAAGCTATTATAATATTAAATGTCAAGAATAATTGAAAAATAAAAATAAGTAAAAATAAAAATAAGGAAAGTTAACATCCTAAAACCAAACAAATGAACAATTAAAAGTTTATCTCTAAACGTATCTTTCAATATATTCTTCTTTAGTATTTACAATGTTTTATACTTAAACAGAAAATGAAGTGGTGCTATAAACAATGCTGATGTCCCATCCCTGAAAGCCTCGCTATTCAGAAAACAAAACTATTACCTTCTACCTGGTGACAGCTGACTTTAATTGTCTTTACCATAATCAAAATTAAAGTGCTATCCAATCTACAAAGTATTGACAACCAATTTCGATGATTAGAAAAATATCGTTCTGGTTTACAAAGTGGATGCGAAGAGCTTTGCAAGCAGCTGCTTTAATAGCACTGAATGGTTGGGGAATAAATGGAGGAAATTTGAAGATAGGAAGCAGTTTGTAGATAAAGAAGTAGCAATCAATACAGTTAACAGAATTTATTGAATGAGTTCTGTACACTCAACACTTGCCATGTGCTGTGGTCAGTCAACACAGCCAGCTCTAACATGAAGCTTGGCCCATCTCAGAGATAATAATGTCACTAAATCAAATAGTGCCAAGGCCCCTTTTCTAGATTGAAAATTCTGCTTCTAAAAAAAAACAAAAACAAAAACAAAAACAAAATAACGAAGGCTTCCACCACGTATTTTCAGGTTTGTGAGGTCTTTAATGAACATAGGGAAGAAGTAATCATGATTTATGACCCGACCCAGCTCTTGTAATGCAAATTAGTTTACTCAATACCTGTATGTAACTTAAATATGCATCTATTTCTCTTTTATGGGTCTGATTTTGTATTTGCTTTTCTCATAAATTCCTTCTTCTCCTCAAATAGACTCTAAGCAGAAAGGGCAAGAATTGTTCATTCTACTATTTTTGTGAGGCCGTATATAGCAAGGTCATTAACAACATGAATTTGGGAAGGAAATTATTGTTTTCAAGTTCTGGTTTTACCTTATACTAGCTGTGTAACCTAAGACTTAGGAATAGGGTGAGTAAAGCCCTCACCTTCAGTGCATAATTTAAGAGAGTGGCAAAAAACAAAACAAAACAAAACAAAACAAAACAAAAAACAATACATAGGTATGGACATTAATAAAATATTTTTAAAAATGAAAATTTAGAGAAAATCCATAATGAATAAAATTCCGACATTTTAAAAAAAGGAAGCCTGTTGTTAGTTTGTTTTGACACCCTACTATACTGTTCAAGGAACAGTAGTTTTCAATCAGCCTGTGGTTCCTGGGTCTTCATGGCCTGATGTTCTCCATGGGCACATGTATAAAAGTTGACAGAGGAGAACAGATAGAGCAATGCAGACTTTATGCAGTCTTTTTTTTTTTTTTTTTTTAAGTTTTAATTGTAGAGTTTCTGTTAGCTTTACCGCTTGGTCAAAATATTTTAGGATATTTTGATAGATGTGTATAGGGGCACGCGATTTTCCTTTTGTCTCAGAAGTCATGTTATAGATATGTCATCTAACTTAAGTTTTAGTCCCATCATCTTTAAAAGGGGATCATTATAGTATTGACATCTTGGTATTATAGTTAGATATAAATAAGATAATGCAACTAAGTAATTTAGCACATGCCTTTACTCAGCATGTATTAAAAACTAATCTCTAAAGGGTTAGTTTTATTACTCTCTATAATTCCTCAATTTAGTCAAGCAGGTAATGAATGCTCATCAGGTAGCTGGTCGATCAGCAGTGAAGCTGGAGGACAGTGAGTTTGTATTTGTTGCACATCTACTAAGTGTCAGGACTAGCATAGGTTAGCTAATTCAATCTACATTTCTCATTAAATCATAAAGATTCATCAAGTCGAAAGTCCCAGGAAGTTCTACAAATATTTGTTACTATTAAAAAAAAGGTGTCAAAAATTTTTTTTAAAAAAACGAGAAGAGGAAAAAAGGCAAGAATAAAGACTCTACGTAAGACCCCCACCCACCCTTATCAATCTGTTTCCTGCAGACCCTATGATCATCTGTATCAGGTGGGAGTTGAAGTACACTCTATGACCCCAGTCACAGGGTGTATGACTCCCAAGGGCCCTTTCAATCAGCAAATTGGCCACACCTCAATGATCTACAAACTATATAAAGGCCTCTGGCCTCCTGGAATTTCTTTTGTTTGTCATTTCTAATACTCCAGAAAGTTTTTTCACGTATTTCGTGATGGTTTGGTTTTCATGAATGTGTGTTATTGGTGAGGCTTGTTTCTTTCTTGTCCTTTGCATCTCTGCTTTTTAATGTTATGACTTAAGTACCTTCTTGCTTTGTGTGACCTTTGAGCAAGTCACTTATCCTCAGTTTTTTGTTGTAAGGAGCAAATAAGATAAGATTTGAAAGAACTTCACACAGTGTCTTAAATATAGTAGGCTCTAAATAAATTTAAACCATGATGAATAAGAATATAAAATTTTAGTAGTGGTGAAAGCATAATATTGGTATCACTTCTCCCACTCTCAGCTCTAGACATTTCGTTGTTTGCTTGCATTAGTTTTTTCCACTTCTCCTCCCATTTGCTCCATGAAGTCAGCTACTCTCATGCAGGTTCTTGCCTCAGCCCTTTTATAACTGAGACTCTAGGTTGTCTTAGGATCTTTGGATGTTGCAGGTTACAGGGCACACTTTGCAATTGAATTCCATCTTTTCCAACAAAGAAGCAAACCCTTCCCTCTACAACAGTTAACTGCCCCAAAACGAACAAACAAACAAACAAAAAAAAACAAAAAAACAAACAACTTTTGAAAAAAAAAATTTTCTTTTGTATCTTTTCACCATCCATGAAACCACCCTGGCTAGTCACAATACAAAGGAAAAAGCAGTTTTTCTCACCAGTCTCCAACCTCAGCCTTTGACTGCCTTTCTTCCCACAACAAAGTGACAGATGGAAATGTTCCAGGTGGCTAGTCATTTACTAAATGATCAAGAAGCATTTTGAACTCCAAGATCCTCACAAAAATAGTCCCTGTGCTTAAGGCAGGAGCTGTAAAATGCAGCTTGTTCTGGAGGACCTGCAGGGGGAGCCTGCCTCCTTAATTATTGGCTTCCAGATTAGCAGACACTGAGTGAAATGCCTTGCACTTTTTTGTGCTGTCACCACCCAATACTTAGGGGTCCTTTTGGAGTCCCTGTTTCCAGAATTTAAGCTCTCTCCCTTTAACTTTCTTTACCCTTATTCATTAAGAGGACAGAAGCACAGAGTAGCCCTTTATGTGGGTATAAAGGTATATACATTGCTTAAGAGTACATCTTAAGCAGCGTGTGCTTCTCTCTCTGCATACAATACTGTTTATATACATCTGTTTATAAATCTGATACCAATGTTAGCCATAATCCCTTAAAGATTGTGTTTTACATAAGAGTTTTTACTAAGTGTATTTAAGAAGTCTACGTTCCTGTTTCCACTGTTTAAGCTCCCAGCCCATACTAGAATTCTCTCACTTACCTGGTGTCCATTTCTTCTACCCCGAATCTGTTTTTTATTATTTTATGACTTCTGCCCCATCAGATACATTAGTGTTCACTCTTGTAAACTTCAGTTGCCTCCATTTCTCTTGGCTCCTGAGCATAACGATTCAACTGTGATTTAAAGTTGGTTGAGTGGTTCTCAGCCCTGACTTCTCTGAAGATCTTTTTTTTTTAAAAAAGAAAAGTGCCCCAACCTGGGTCTCACCTCAGAAAAACTGAGTTCAGATCTCCAGAAAAGAAGCTTATGGATCAATGTTTTCAAAGCAACTTAATTAAAATGATTGAGTTATACTAAAAGGGTATGAGGGCATAACCCTTCCTCTACCCTTGTAGCCCCTCAAGAGCATCCTCCTCATTGGGTCCTTAGCATATTTACTGATATTGACCAACACTGTGACACTTCTAGGACTTTTGTCCATAGAAATTCTGAGTAGGAAAAGAGTAATGGGGGTTTTCCTCACAAACCCAAGAAAGGATATGGAATAAAGGAACCAAGTACTCCAGATAAACTCTCATCTCCAAAATTCAGATTAACATTTACAGCCTACTCATCATGTGTTCTCTTTGAAGGTAGCACAGAAACAGAAATAAGGCAGAAGGGCAAAGACAGTGACTAGACTGAGGTGAGAAGGCAGGGAGCATTCTATAGCACAAAATTTAAGGGGCACTCACTTTTGGGTGCCCAACCTGCCCGTAAAAGACCCAGAGAATTAACGCCTCCTTAAATTTCATGCCATAGGAGAGTCTCCTTATCGCACTGGAGTCCTGGCTCTGAGGAGAACTAAAATGAGAACTTTTCTGAAGTAATGCTAGGAAGAGAAGGTAACTTTGATCATCCAGTTCAGGTGAAAATTTAATAAGCAGAACTGATTCAGCCTCCTCAGTACATCTTAGCATTAAGATTTCTGAACTTTGAACTTGAACTGAGAATTATGATCTGCCATTAGCTCCCAGTGCTGTGCCTCCCAAATCCCATCCCAGATACGCAACTTGTAAAAAGTTACAAATGGGAAGTTCTAATCAAAAGAGCAGCAAGTTTCTATTTATGTTAGAAAAGGGCGACAGGAGTTTTTAACTGAAAGTCAAGTGTAATGCTACTTTGTCTAGTAACATTAAATATCTCTTAATTTCAATTCTTCATTCATAATCTCTATTTGTTACAAGACATAAATGAATTAGTACATGTGGAATACCTATCACAGAGCTGCCACAGCTGAGTGCTCAATAACTGGTAATTATTTTTCTCACCAGGAGGATAATGGAACTCAGGAAACACTTATCACTGAAGATCATTCCATCAGCAATTCCACATTATTTAAAGACAGAGTCAAGCTAGGCACAGACTATGGGCTCTACCTCTCTCCAGTCCAAATTCATGATGATGACCGGAAGTTCTCTTGCCATGTCATAGTCAGGACTGGCAAAGTCTTAAGGAACTCTACTACGATCAAGGTTTTTGGTAAGAGTTTCTGGTTTCCTGGATCCCTCGCCATTCTCCTTCAAAGTCTCCTGCCTCACTTTCCCTTAGAGAGGAAGCACCCTGTTAGCTGGAATGCAGCTGTGTAAGGGTAGCTATTCTAGGGTTCTGTTTACCTTGACACTTGTCATTCATGTTAAGGGTGGGGATGAGGGTAAGAAGTAAAAAAAATAGTGATTCAGTTAATAGAATAAAATCACATGGAAACTATAGATTCATCAATTTTCTGGTGGTCACTACCTTATTTACAATTTTAATGTTTTCTAAGAACACTAGAGAGTTCTTTAATTATAAATTCCAAAGCCTAATTGCTTAGCTGTCTAATCGTCTTAGTTGCTTACTGGAGCAATACGGAACAAGGCCAGTGTGAGAAAAGGAAAATGATACATACAACTTCAATGAAATTCTGCAGGTGCCCCCTCACTCTCACCAAGGCCAAGTGAAATGAAGATTGTCGAGCTCCTCCAGCAAAGGAGCCTGAAAGGATGGTCTTCTGACCCTGTAGGGTCCAAATTTAGGGGAAAATCTAAATTTTCTATTTCGTTCAGTGATGTAAGGAAATATTAATAAACAGAAACCCCTGGCTTTGAATAACTTTTTTCATCTTTGTGACCAAGAACTGTGTTCTTTAAAATGACATTTTTAAATTAAGGCAAAGAGGAAAGCAGTGATTGAATGAACAGTTAATCGGTTTTAAGAATAAGGTAAATGAAGAGAAAATAACTTCACAGAATGTAAGTTCATGGACTGCTAGATTTTTTCCCTCAGTTCCCCAAATGACAGAACAAGTGAAAAAAAAAAATCTTTGTTTTTACATTTTACTTTGAATCATATTGCATTATTATTGTAGATTACATAATTCAGTATTTTGAAGGAAAGTTCATAAAGATGGTGTACTTCATAAAGATGGTGTAGCTACAGCCAAGATTAATTTAGTTCGAAGTCACTTGCTTATAGCTTTTCCTTTGTCTCTTCCTCTCTCTGGATCTTGCCTTCTTCCTCCAGCCCTTCCTTCCCCCCTCCTTCCTTCCCTTCTTCTCCATCTCTCCACATTGATCGACTAGGAAATAATCAATCACCCTGATGGTCGGATTTCTTATGGAGCCTAAATAATGTTCCGTGAAGAGTTTAAAATGCCTGTTCATATTTTTGTTATCAACATCAGCTCACTTACCGGGATGTAACTGTCTTAGTACAAACATAAAACTGGCTCATCTGACCTAACTATTGGCAAAGCAATGAAGACAGTCACCTGCAAAGAAATATTAATTCTAAGTTAGGCAAACTGTGTCCCATTTGACTATGGGTTTTTGTACCATAACCCAATCTATTTGCCTTGTCAATGTTTAAACCATTCCTTGTATCTCTTTGCTATGTTAAAATACCTTCATCTTGGTCTTGAATGCTTTTGACTCTCTTACATCCCACTCATCACCCTGTCTGTCTCTATATCTCTCTTTCTCTACATTTCTTTTAGTTTCTTCTTTGGATACTTAAAGATATGAGACTGCCTACTTGTTAATAGAATTAGATTTTCCCTCACTTCCTGGCTTTCTCCTTTATCAGGTGGGCCAGCTAGGTTGTGTTAGGTCAACCTATCTAGTCTTTAACCTATTTGTGGGGGTCACCCCAATTTATATTATAGTGGCCCTGGCACAGAAGTCAATATGTATCTTATTCAGAACCTACTCTGCATCTCTTGGTGATTCCTCATATAGAATAAGCCAAAACTAAAGACATGGAAACTAAAAACATGTATCTAAATAAAGCCAGCTTATTTCTTCTTCCGGAATGATGTCTTCATTCTCTAACAGACCAGGGATCAGAAGCTTGCCCAGCTCCTTTGCTACTTCCTGCGTCCCCCTAATTAGTCTCTTTTAACTATACTTTATTTAGAGGGAAGTCACCTGCCATCACAAATTTGCACTCCTCCACTACTTAACTTTAAACTTTATTCAAAAAGAATCTCTATCACCTCTGCAACTTTTTGTAATTGCTTTTTCTTTTAAGTCTTTCATTCTACTGGTATTTGTTATTAATAGGAAGTTAGAAATACCCTTCTTCCTGTTAGTGTTTTAGGATTGTAGCTTGGTTTGGGTTTCCCTGAAAGAAACCACTGAGACAATTATTTGAGTTAAATTAATTCATTTAAGAGGTGATCCTAGAAAACATCAGAAGTAGAAGAAACATCAGAAGGGAAGAAAGATAATAGAATAAACACAAACTAGCTGTGGGGTTAGAGCTCAATGCTCCAGAGAATTATAGGAGAACACACATCAGAGTTTTCCCAAATGAAGGCAAGGAAGCTGGGGTTTTAGACACCCGCTGATAGGGATCTGTTATTGCCATTAACTCTCTAGGACTTAAAGTTTGCCCTACTTGTGGACTCAGTCTGCTCCCATAACTCCAATAAATCCTTAGGAGAGAGTCATAGGTGTGCCCAGCAAGAGACCTCAGTTAGTAGAGGCAAATGCCCAGTGGATTTGTAGGCACTGATGACACTTGAGATGGGGTCTCAATATTTTCTTCACTGGTTCATAGATAGCTTTGCTGTACTCAAGAACTTACTTAAGTTTAACATGATGTACTACTCAATGTCTGCTTTGTACTGGGTGCTGTTAAGTGCTAGGGATTGATAAATGGATAAAACAATCTGGCTTTGAGGCAGTTACAGTCTAGCAGGACAACAAAATCACTGAAATAGTCCCTGATATTTTCTAGTACCAGGCAACTAAACAAGTGTCAAGTGTTTTCCCTGTCCCTTCAGAGGTCTATAAACTATGCTGTATAGCCTTTGGACACAAAATACTCCTCTCTTCTCTTTCCCCACCACCTGCCCCTCCCCTCCTCCATATTCCCCATCTCACTTGACTCATTGATAATCATCACTCAAGTATCTGTTAGATGTTACATCTTTCAAAAACCTTCTCTTATCCACCAACCTTGAGTTAGCAGCTTCTCTTAAAGCTTTCTTCAAATCATACATGTCCTTAATTATGGTACATATCTCGGTATATTCTGATTTCTAGTTTATGTATATGTATTTTGCATGAAAATGCAAATTTTTTGATGACAAGGAAGATGATTCGTCCTTCTTTGTTTCCTAGGCATACTGCCAGGCACAGAGTAGGTGTTTAATAAATATTTGACAAATGATGAATCCCTCTTCTCTCTCTCTCTCTCTCTCTCTCTCTCTCTTATGCACACACACACACACACACACACAGAATCGCACACGAACACACACACGGTCAGGTAGGACGGCATTCATTGCCACTAACTGCGTTCTATTTGCCTTTAAGCTAAGCCAGAAATGCCCGTGATTGAGGAAAATAACTCCACGAATTTCTTGGGAGAGGTGAGTCACATTAACGCCTTTGAAAATCTATAGTATAATATGCCAAGGTGTGTCAGTTTGCATCTTTGTCCAGAATGTTTTTACAAAGGATATTACTCCTTGGCCCCCGGCAAGTTAATTTCTGGTGAGAAAGAGTAAAAAGCTTATGGGAATTCTTACCTTCTAACTTACTGCTCTCAGAACATATGATCTATAATTTTTAGTACTTAATTTCCCTGGAAAAAATAGTCACAATAGCTTAAATTTCTCTTTAATAAAAATTGAAGTAGATAGTGAAGGAAAAGTAGGGCAGAAAGCAGTGTGATTCCTGGTAAAAGGATGAGTTTTGTGCTCAGCTGACATTTAATTTGTTCTAACCCATTTCTTGTACCAGCTTTCCCATTGTTCTTATTTTGAAGTTAATAAGAGGAAATGTTCCCTTCTGTATTCCTTCAGAACACTGGCTGTTTCTCAGGCAGTAGGAGAAAGGGCAGAAGAAAAATGATGTAAAGCCAAGCCCTCCAATTTCAATTTCTTATGGGTAGTTCCCAGCCCCTAATCATTGGGATTCGAGCTCACCTAATGGCCCTTCTTGCTGCCTGTGACCTTGGGCAAATTATTTCACATCTTTGTAGTTAGTTTGGAGGGGATATGAAGAGTATCTGTGCATTGTTATTGTTATTAAGAATCAAATGAAATAATGTAGGAAAAGTTCTTGGTGCATAATATAGCATATATTAAGTGCTCAATAAACTTTATTTTGCTGTTTTTGTCAATATTCCTATTAAGTGTGTTAATCAACTGTCTTTCAGCATTATGACTTCATTTAAGCTTTCGAAAACCCTAAATAAAATAAATATTGCCACTAACTCTCAAACATTTCCTATTACATTGCAAGAGAGAAAACTATGCTCATACTGTTGTTTCTTCTCATCTTAATAACATTAAATAACATAATTTCTAGTCCTGATGAATATTAGTCATTTAATTCGACAGTTGAGTACAAATTTTAGCTCAGACTCTGTGGGATGGTTTTGGATAAGCATATATAAGCATTATTCAAATATTTGTGTCTTTTGTTGACTTTATATATTAGCTTTTGGATAAGTGCTATTAAATTCCTAAGCATATAGAAAAAGATTTAAATTGTTCTGCCACGATTAATTTCTGATTTTATCAGTAAACTTTATTTCAATAATCTAAACAAAACAAATAACCCATGGGACAATATTTGGTAGATATTTTTATTTCTTATAAGGATTTCTGGTAGGTTCTTGGTGCCAATGTTTATAGGTAATATGGACTCATTCCAAGTATATAACCATAAGATTCGAGTCAAGAATTTCCATTTTTTATAAAAAGGACTTTGTCTTACATGTTATCAAATTTCCAATTCTGTACCTACGTTTGCCCAGGTGCTGAGTGGGAAAACCAGAGAACCTTCCTTCCTAGGGAATTAGTGAATAATCTCTCACCAAATCCACTTAACCAGCTACAGGACATGGCTTGTCTGTAGATCTTTTAAGATCTTGCCAAATATTAGTGATTCCCCGCTCTAATATTTTTATAATCCTCATTGTATTTTTAATAACTTATGAACTCTTTAAAGTCTTTTTGCAGCATACTTTTATCATGTGATGCTCTTAAGAAGCCTCTAAAATAGGTAGGACATCTGTCATTTTACAGATGAGAAATTGGGGCCTGGAGAGTCTGAGCAACTGGCTGAGTCACTAATAAAGGACCAAGCTGAGATGAGAATTTAACATGCCCATATTCAAGCAGGATTGTATAATGAAAGGAGATCATGCTTAGAGGCAGATAGAACTAATGTCAAATCCTAGTTTTCCCACTTACTAGCGACATATCCTCACCAAGTAATTAACCCCCATGAGTCTCATCTAACTCATCTCTAAGACTGGGGTCGTGATAAATATTTCACAAGGTTCTTAGGCAAATTAAATTTATGCACAGTAATAAAGTACATGACACATAGTAAATGTCTCAAGACTATTTCTTTCCTCCCACTATTTATCATTTACTTACTCTTTCACTCCTTCCTTCCTCTGTATTTATATTCGTAAATCTAAGAGACAGTGTGGGATAATGAAAAAAAAAAAAAAAACAGAATATAAATTGTAGAATCTGATAGACCTGAGTCTGAATTCTCCTCCATCAATTATTAGTACCAGCCCTGGAATCTCGGTTCCTTAGCTTCCTTGTTAGTGAACAGAGAGAATGAGCCCAGCCTCACAAGGGTGATGTTAGGATCAAATGAAAGAACCTATGTAAAGTATCTATCATCTGACTTCCTTAAGTGTTGGGAAGCGGTAATTTCCCACCACCACCCTTCATTCCTTGGAAAGCAACTAAGTCAACTTGCACATATTGGCTGCCTACTGTATGCTACCCATTCACTACAGCAGCAGCCTCTATTGGAACAATAGAAATTTGGTAAGTTGTGAGCAGTGTTTTCCAGTGTGACTCATTAGAGTTATAAAGTTTATGGTTAATTTAGTTTTTATATAAAACAGAAAAAAAAAACCATATTATTCTAAAGATGATGTCTTTCAGGTTTAGACATGCCAAGGCTGTCCAAGAAAAGTATCACATCTGTGGTTACCATGTTCTTGTGCGCGCCCCAGAGTGAGGCTTCTCTGGTTCCAACATGGCATGCAGCTTCGCTCTATAGCTGGGATAGAAAGGGGACCTTCAATTTAAACCTCAGGGCCCAATCATGTAGCATATTTTCACATCAGAGCAAAAGATGCTGAGCCATAAAGTTCCTCAGCCCAGAGTCCCTGGCCCTCTGCACCCAGCTTTGGTGATGCAGTAAAAGGAAGCACAAGAGGAATTCATGAAAACTCCAGAGCTGACTCAACAGTTTAGTCTTCCCACAAGCCATGCATTTCTCTTTTATGCCTGTACTTCATGCTCATTTACATGGGACCTGTCCTTGTCACTTTTTATTGTTATTATGTTTGACAAAATTTAGGGAAAAAAAAAAACCATAAAGAAAACTACCTAACACATAAAACATAGGAAACAAAAGCAGTTGGGGTTAAAATGCCTAAGAAGGAAGAGGAGCCTTGTAATAATAAGAACCGTGTAAAACAGATACTATAATCTAAAACACATGTTGGAGTTTAGCAAGATGGCTTCAGTAACTGTTTGCATAATTTGTTTATTTAATTTTTGTGTTGCAAAGCCTGAATCTTTGTATGTAAATATTCATTCTTAAGTTCTATTACAGATGTATGCCTTGTGTGTGTGTGTGTATATGTGCTCGTTTGTGTGTGTAAGGTTAGGTATTGCAGCCTCTTCTCTTTTCTTTTTAATTTTTTTCTAGCATCTGTGGCACAATAAGGCTGAGTCCAAATGTCCAGCCACATGATTGCCAGCCACTATCATCGCTGAGGTGATGATTTCACACAGCTGGAGAAGACCTTCAAAGGGATACCATACCCCAATGGGGAAACCACATGGGAAGTGAAATTTTTAATAACAGACAGGTTTCTAAAAAAAAAAAAAAAAAGGTGATTATAAGACCGCAGTGTAGCCTGATTTTTTCACGAGCCTGCTGTTTAGACTTGTGTTTTTTCCATGAACACCTCACAGAGAAGACAAATCTTTCTGTTAAAGCTGCTGACAGGATCCTAGCAATAAGAGAGAACCCCACAAGTGAGGAATGAAAGGGGCAAAATGTCATTATTATACTAGGATCCTGTTGGCTTTCAAGGAGGTCAGTGCCCATGAGGTACTTGGACTATCTATAAGACAATGAGATACTGTCTTTAGATCTTCTTGTTTCCCCAGTTTGCCATCCCCCCTTTCTCCACCCCAACCCAGTTAAAAAATAAAACGTTCCAGAGGAATTGTTAAAAAAAAAAAAAAAAAAAAAAAGGCCGGAGTCATTCCCACTTTGTTTTTATTCTATTCCTGAGTTAACATTTTAGGCATAGCTTCAGCAGCCCAGGGAATTTTTCTCTTTCTATAAACTCATAGACTCTCTCTCTCTCTCTCTCTCTCTCTCTCTCTCTCTCTCTCTCTCTCTCTCTCTCTCTCTCTCTCTCTCTCTCTCTCTCTCTCGCTCTCTCTCTCTCCCTCACTCTTCAAACATCTCTAAATATTTAAAGATAAAGAGGTTTTAAAAAATCTGACAACAGTGAATGATATGCAATTAGTATTTCAGAGGCAGGAATAAAATTCAAAACCTGCTGCTCAAATGGATGAGAGGTCTGTGTGTTCTGCAGGGAAAACACAAAAGCAATTAAGCTCATTCAAACTGGCCTTGGAATCTAAGAAAATGTTCTCTCCTTCCTCCTCCAAGGCAGTCGTGCTCTCTCTTTTCAGGGTGAATTTTTCCTAGGAAGCTGTCTCTCTTCTCTTACATTTACATTTTTTCTCCATCCCTTTTTCTTTTTGACTTTTCTGCCTCTCTTCTTTATTTCTCCTTATTTACCTTCTCTCTCCATCTTTTTCTTTTTATTTCTGAGTTTCTTTCATCTCTCCCTCACTAAGTCCTTCTCCTGTAATAACCTAATATAAAACTAGATTGTATTTTTAAATATTTATGAATAAATTTTTATGTCCTCTATCTTTATGTTTAATTCAAGTGAGCTGAAAAGACTAATTTTCTTTGAGCTAATTACTCATTAATTACTTATGTGTTAAATTGTTGAAAAGACAAGTTACAAACAGGTTATAGTGATGAAACGGCTTTACTATAAGCAGTTTGGTACAACACTGCAACAATGGAAGAAAGATGGACTTTGGAAGAGTCTGGAGATCTCAGGCTCAAGCTTCTGTATCCTTCCAATGCTGGATTCCACAGAACGAGCGTTGTATCCAGTTCTCAGATCACTACCAGCATGTGTGCAAAGTCCCCTGTCTCAGGCGGCCTAAGCTCTGCTCCCGGTGGGGTCTCTTAGAGTGAGCTAGTCACCTAGGCACATTCTAGCTCCCTGACCAGCCTCAACCGTCAAAACCTTCAGCTTCACCAAAACCAAATGCAAGACATAAACCCTACTATTTTCACTATTCAGTGCTGACAGGCTGGTACATTCTGCCCCAGAACAACTCACAGACCCATGGTGGCAAAACATTTAGCTTTGGTTAGTACATTTTAAAGTTTTGGTCAGTACTACTCTGGAAACCCTATAGATAAGCATTTGGTCAATTCAGAACTGCTGAGATTAACTTATACTATGCACTTTTTCTCTTAAAAAAAAAAAAAAATCCCACTAAATTGCTTTGCTATATATATTTAAGCTGAAACTAAAATGGCTCTTTGCTATGAGTCTAAATTTGGTGTTTTTAAAATAAATTTTCCCAAGCCCATTTTAAACGAAATGGAAGGGATGACCTGCCGCAGGCTTGTCTGCCTCCCTCTGACAGGCCTCTTTCTCAGCCCTCATCTTCCATTTCATCTCCAGGATGGCCCTTTCCACCTCCTCCAGGGTTCGCTCTCTCCTTTCCACAGCTCTCTCCCGCCATTCCACTGCTCTCTCCCTCCTAAGAACCTCCTTTTCTCTTTGACTGGCCCAAAATGCCAAGGTACCCACCTGCTCCAGGATCTTGGCCCAGTCACCTTCGATACCTAGTGTAAGCTGGGGCCCTGGGGGTTTTGGATCCTGGCGCTGCCCTGCTTGACCATGGCTGCTCTCCAGCTCCTTTCTGTGCATGCTCTTCAGATGCTTCCACAGAGCTGTGGTGCCCACATTAACCCCAGGGCCACGGCTCACCTGCCTGCCACACAGGCGGCAGGTGGCATATTGGTTGGGATGGTGGCCAGCACGAGCAGGGGCCAGGTGAAAATATTCCCATGCCTCAGAAACCCGGGCCCCCTTGTTGTGGGGCATTGAGATGGGCATGGCACTCACAAAAGGGCCACCTAGTTCTTCTTTCTCATCAATTTCCTCCTCCTCCTTCATCTCTAAGTCCCCTTTTGCCTTCATCCTTGTTCTCTCTTCTTCTTCCTCTTCCCGCCTCATCCTATCTCCTCTTCTACAGCTTTCCTTGAGCCACTAGTTTCAGTTGAGCCACAACTAAGGCTAAATGTATATTTGGGGAGGGACTGTGGTAATAACTCTTGGGGATTTGCAATAATGGTTAAAGGCTGGCCACACCTGGGTGGTGTGATGTTTCTCCTTTCTGCTTCACTGGAGAGTCAGGGTGAGTCAGAGCTAAGCAAAACGGCCTCTGAGGCTCTCACGTATATTCCCCTCCGTGCCCCAGATATGTACTGATCCTTCCTTGGCCGGGCCACAGAGACAAAACAAATTAGTGCAACAATTTCAAAGCTCTTCAGTGAACTCAGTGTCTTCTACATCAACCACCACCACAGTCTTTTTGAATATTGAAAATTTTAACTTTTCTCTTGATTTCCTTCTGGCTGCTTCCAGTGTGTCTGTGGTCCCGATAACTAGAAAAAAGCCTTTGGAGGCAAGAGGAGCAGCATCAGGGTTCAGGCTGTTCAGGACATCCAGGAAGAGGGCCTTACCAGATCTTCCTCAGTGTCGGTAGCGGCAAGCATGGACAGATGCCGGTGTGGGAGAGACTCGTACTTCCTAAGAATTGTCGCAACAAGCAGTCCAAAGGCAACAAAACCTGCCAGGATCTTGTAAATAAAGATCCTCCTATGAGGTCAGGTTGTCCCTAGAGAAGTCCCTCTGGTGCCAGAATTTTAAGAAATCCAAATGGCAGGCTTAGCTGTTTTCAGCAGGAGGAGCTGGCATGCACAGAGTAAAAAGAGCTGGAACGCATCTCCACAGGCTCGGTGTCACCTGGTGGTCCCGGCAAGCAGCTTGGCACACTCCATCTTCCCTGGCACCACCACCTGCAAGGCCAATAGCTGATAAGACTCTCCTGACAGCAGCTTACTCCAGATGTTTGGCTTATTTACTCCATTTTAAGGATAAAAAATAATTGGAAAATTATACTACATTTTTAAAGCGGCCTTACCTCTAACACACTACTTGGGTCATTTCTCAATGAATGAGAGAGCCTTACTCATCAAGCTTTGCAACCTTGAACAGTTAGGGAACAGTCTCCAGCCACAAGTGGGTACTTACAGAAAAGCAAGGCTCTGGTCTCGTCTCTGATGTCTCCAGTGCAGGGTGAGTGCTCCTGCACGTTGGGTAGTTATTAGCTGACTCCTGCCCCTTGGAGGAGGGTACCTCCAGTTCTTGTTCCCTCCCACTTCCAAGCCTTGTTTCCAAGTGGGTGTGTTTTCTGCAGCACAGACACAGATGTAAAATTTTCTCTGTCCCCTCAACCACCAAAAAGATGTTCCTGGCAAATATCAGGTAATAAAGCAACATATCCAGCACCCACCCATCTTAGTTCTGTTGCCAGGTGCCTAGATTATCTGACTCTCAAAGGAAGGAGATTTAGAGGAAAGGGGTGAAATACAAGCAGAGAAACCACATGACTCAAGGACATCTGTGTTTTCAAATATTTTGTCCAATTGTCAGACCAGGAGTCTCGATTTGGTTTAGTAACTATGGATGTTGTAAATATAGTAAGTGAGAAGCCAAAGAACTTGCAGGAAAGGGAAGATTAAGTGAAAGGAAACTCCCAAATTTAAAGAAACACAGAAAATTGAGAAACAGATTTGAGGTTGCTTTTTATTATATTGAAATAAAGGGATAACCATAAGTGAAACAAAAAATATATATTTCCATACATATTATAAATAAATGAATATGTGGGCATGTATGTGTATATATGTACTATAAGATTATGTGTGTGTGTGTTTGTGTGTGTGTGTGTAAGAAGGAAAACATGACAACAGGAGACAGAAAATTTTAAAGAAGTGGAAGAAAAAACCTTGAGTCAAAGGAGAAAAGATAGAAAAGGCAGAGTAAAATACATGTAGAGACTGAAAGTTAAATTTCAAATGGAAAGAAAAGGTAGGGAGGAAAGTTTCCAAAAGGAATAAAACGTTGGTAAACTATTACCAAACTCAAGGAGTTCATTTGACTGCACTCATCAAAGCCCACTGAGACATGAATAGGAGTTTGCAGCAAAGAAAGTAGAGGTTTATTAAATAAACTAGCTCTTTAAGAGCTCGTGCTCTTAAGACCTAGCTCCCTCATGGCCTCTAGGGGATAGGTTACATAGCGGGAAAACCATTAGTCATGGTAGCTAAGGGAGTTGGGGCCATGGGCTCTACCAATTGGTTGAGACTGAGGTAGGAAGCAGTTGATCATTGTACCAGGTCCTGATGTCAGTCATGGACACGTTCTGTCTTGTTTGAGGGGATGGAGCCGGTAGAGTTGTTCTGTGTTCATGGGTCTGTAGCTAAAACACAACTGAAGTAAGGATATTATCTTTAGTTTGATGGAAACTTTGTTTCTGTGGTCAACAGACCTGAGGCTTTGTTCCTAAAACTGACTGATACTGACTAGAATCTGATGTCTTAAGGGTTTAATGATTAAAGGAGTGGATGTGCAGTATGTGCAAAGGCGGGAAAAAAAGAAAAGAATCAAATGAGTCATGGTGCAGTTAGACTAGACAAGGCTAGTTTGAATCGAGGAGAAAGAGAAGAGGAAACTTCATTTTAAATAAGTAAAGTTTTTGCACAGTTACAAAACATAGGGAAACTTTTTAAAAAAGATTTATTTTTCTCTACAAAAAAAAGCTAAATGTTTTCAAAATTATTCCATGTAAAGCCTTTGGACAAGGTTCTGTCCAAATTTAGGCAAACTGAATATAGGCTAACTGACAAATGGTCACCATTTCTGTATTTCATCTGTGAAGATATGAAAATGATGAATCTTAGAGCCAAATTTGGATCCATCTTTCCTGACTTATCAACCTCATCATGCTCCAACCATCAGCTGGCTTCCCTCTGCTTCCAGGACATCCCCAGTCATACCTGACCTGTGAACCCATTCCATCTATCCATCTTTGAGAATTCCCCACTACTTTCTAACACAGACCACCTGTAGAGTTCAGGCCAATCTCTTGCCTGTCCATTACATACAACTTTGTTCTCTAAATTCTTCCCAGATTTTACCCTTTCCTGAATTACTACAGAACTGTCCAAGTACTTTCTGGCACCTTTTACATAACTCTTCTGCTATTGCCCACTTATTCTTATGTTTACTTAGAATAATATGTTGGAGAAACAAATTATTTGGTTTGTCTCACAGATGCGACAGGTACACAATGAGTGAGTGAGTGATTTTACTTCTAAACAGAGGAACACTCTGTGTTTGTGTGTGCGTGTGTGTGTGTGTGTGTGTGTGTGTGTGTGTGTGTTTATGTGTGTGTGTGCATGGACTTGTATATGTGTGGACATGGACTTTTGTACACATTTATTTCATTTTTTATACAATTTTAATGTGTTTTTCTTCTTACTCATTTGCCTTTGTAAAATAATGGAACTCTCGCTTGTTAATATTATCATATCAGCTTTTGGTGAGTTAAATGAGTATGGAGGAAATGAATCATAAGAATTAAAGTATTGACATTAATACCTTTTTAAGCATTTCATGTTATATAATTTTTACATCTTTTCTGGGACTACCTAGAAATAAACATGAATCATTGGCATTTTATTAAATAAAATGAACTGAATTTTTTCTCCTATACTTAATAAGAATAAAGTTTAAGAGACCTGTTTTTGCTTTTGATTTTCTAGGACAGAAAGAGACATAATTACATGGGCCTGCATTCCTGTCTCATGCATTTATCCCCACTGTCAAGTGCTGAATGAGTGAAAAAACTGGGAGCTGCAGTGTTTTCTACCTACCATCTCGGATATGACAGATGGCTCCTCTAAAAGTCTCATTATTTCCTTGAGACTTTTGTAGAGATATACTGAAGGATGTTAGGCTGCACCTCAGTAGGATCTCACCAGAGAAATTTAACTTAATATGCTTCAGTTTGGTTTCTCAGTTCTATAGGTATAGATGCTTTGGGAGTAACTAGTCTGTGGGGAAACTGGCACACCAAGCATCACACACAGTTCATTGTTCTTCATTAGTTAACTTATATATTTATATATTATGAAAAATATTTGAGAACCAAGAACTAGGGCTGGTCATATATGAAATACATACATCTCTTATTGAGAAAATAAGTAACTATAAATGAGATGATAATTTTGCAGTATCTCAGATAAAATAATGAGGATCCAATAAGTCTTATCGGATATTTTCACCAGGCTTTTGAAGAAACCACCATCTTACAAAGAACAAACAGTGTTGGAAATAAAACATAACTAACCCTACTGCTAAACTTTCTGGTTTTGTAACATAAGCTACTTGTTCTGTTTCTTTTTTATTCTAACACAATGTGTTTTACCTGGAAATATATTAGACTGGGATTGAGGTAACCTTGTTCCCAATTGTGCCATCAACTATATTCCATTCCTTTTAACCATTCTGTGATTCTATGCTTTGGTTTCCTCATATGTCAAATACCAATAATGTTTGTCCTACCTACCCTATAGGAATATTAAGATGATAAAATAAAATAAAAAATGAATTAGGAAAACTCTTTACAAGTCAAAAGTGAAATATTTATATTAATGGTGTCTGTGGTTGTTGCTACTAATATGTTACATTATTTGAGGAGTAGAAACAACCAACAGTTCTCATTTAGCTTTTAGACTAACAATATTATTCTCTGGGCTCTGCCTGCTATAGCTTCTTCCTTTCATCCTTTGGTTTCCAGTTAGCACTATTTTATTCTGCATATGTAGAGTTGTAATTTTCCTTTTTCAGAACCCAGAAACCAGATTTGCAACATTAATATTGTCCTAGATTCTTCTTAAGTTGATCTAGGATTCTAGCCATAAATTTATAACATCTTTATAAGCGAAATTCTATTTATAGTTCACATTTTCACACAACCTGTTAAAGATAAACACTGCCTTGTTAAAAGTGGAGAAAGCTGTTTCCTGCTAGTTTTCTTCTTGTGAGGGGTGCTGGAGGTGTAAGAATCACCAGTTTCTTCTGAATTTTCAAATAATCTGTTCTGTGTCCTGTTTTCTTCCAGAGAATATTTACCTGCTCACTGAGGAATGTATATCCCACAGCAAATCTCACATGGTTTGTAGACAGAAGCTTTCCTCGAGGCGAAAGAGAAGGTAAGGAAACTCAGTGGAAGTGGATTTGGCAAACAGAGAGAGAAAGCATAGACAATAGAAATTGCCATTGCCCAAGTTGATCTTGGCAATTAAGAACAATTCTTATTCCAAGAAAAACATCATCTGGCCTACCAGATGCCACTTTCAGATAGCTCATCTGATGGCTTTAATGGGATGAGGGATAACCTTTCCTAGAATGTAAGAAATACAGTTGACTTCATCAACTCACTTATAAACATTAAGGTTTATTTAATTGTTAGTAAAAGCAGGTCTCTTCTATGAGGGCAAAAAGGTTTAACTCAACATACATTTGTTAATAATTTTATTTAGTTCAATTAACTTAGTACCAATGCTTTAAGCCAATAAACAAATTATTTCTACATTTTCTAGTAAGGACCTAGGTGGATTGTTGGTGGGGGTGGATTATAGAAAGTATACATAAAGAACCTAGCTTCATGACAAGGAACATGCTCACCAGGAGGATTAAAAGTTCCTGGAACAGGAACACACATTAAGACAAGCTCGGGTGAGAATGACTGGTAGCCATATTTTTCATAGGTGATAAACATGACAGTCTCTGCTAGAACAATCCCAGGCATCCCCTGCCCGAGACAACAGCCCTTCTCCTTTCTCCTGAGTCATTTTATCCTTAAAGAACAATATATTCTCAACAGTAATTCAGTCACAGAATTCTTGCTACATTATTATTTTTCTTTTTTCCTTTTACTTATTTTTGTTACAATTATTGAAGTGATATTGGTTAATAAAATCAAATAGGTTTCAAGGATAGAATTCAATATTATTTCATACATATATTGCATTGTATGTTTACCAAAGTTAAATTTCCTTCCACCACTAAATATTCAACCCCCTTTACCACTATCTTATCTCCCCTCCTCCCGTTCAATTGATAAATTTAAAAGTTTGCATTGCTGAATGATTATATTGACCCGCTTGATTCACTTTGAGACTGCTATTGGTTTTGTTATTTTCACTTTGAAAACAGTGCACCCACAATAATGACAGGATTGAAATCCTGAAAATTTCTGTTAAAAGTCATTATCAATATGTCCTCCTGTTAAGCCCTAATTTGATGTGCTTAATTACCCTCCCAACCATGAGGCCTGACAATGTGTTCAGAATTTTACCAGCATACAACTGTGTTTAGTTATGACTCTGGCAAACTTTAGAATATTTCATGTAAAACACTGTGAGAGTCCAGAAACTTATGGCCATGTATGTGATTTGAAGGTTGGACTAATGGTAGCACTTAAATAGGGTTCTCTTTCTAAAGAAGACTCACAGGACCCAAAATAGCAATGGTCATAAATCTACAGCTTATTCAGGAGAAGGATACACTGCAATAACTCCGTTAAAGTAAGTATATGTATCACCATGTATATCTACAGAAAGAGGTCCAGAGAAGTCAGGCATGGGCTCCTCTTTAGGGTGACCTGTGGAAAAGGAACCACTAATATGGCACAAAACATCTTAGAAACATAGAGCCAAAAATGGAGTCTCTGCTGAGGTTGTTTTATATTTTACTAGTCATTTAGTCATGTTTCTGCTGTGTGCCCAGACCCAACAGCACAGCCCTCCCAGGTTCTCACGCAGCCAGATGCAATTCATCAATATCACAATGATCAAAAAACAATGCTGATGAGCTAAGACAGCCTGCGTCCAACCTCCCTGGGTCCATGGTCACAAACAAAGCAACACAAATTTCATACCTTGACCATGGATCGATGCCATGCAGAAGCCTAGCAAAACAGTTCTGGTTAATTCCAGACCTTCTGGAACAAACCCTACTGCATAGAAGCTGTGATTTGACCCCTTTAGGCTACATTACCATAAACTGAACTGTCTCCAGCCATGGCATCATTGTATGACTCACAAAATGCTGATGACTAATTTTCTTCTTATCTGTCTTGTAGAAATATACACTACTACTGAAGAGAGAAAAAACAAAGGTGGGTTTTTGGAACTGAAGTCTGTTCTGACAAGGGTGTATGGCAATAAACCAGGCCAATCGAACAACCTGACCATCTGGTGTATGGCTCTGTCTCCGGTCCCTGGAAATAAAGTGTGGAATATCTCATCCAAAAAGATCACTTTTTCCTTGGGTGAGTTGTCTATTTAATAAGGTCAGCAAGGCATGGTCAAGTCTGCCATAAGTTCAGAACATTTCTAATTGGAAGAAATAGAATTATGTCCATGATATTTTAATCTCAGAAACTCTTTTGCAAAACTCAAAATTATTAAATTTCAAAGTAGCAAACATTTTTTGATACATAGGACTCTACTGAAAAGAATTTATTCATATAAAACTTAACAATTCCTGTTTTCAAGAATTTCTGGTGAATACAGCAAAATTTTTGTTCAAATTCTATTAATAACTCTTAATTAACTAGCATTTTTGTTAATCTACCATGTAATAAAAATTAACACTAATATATTGATGATCAAGAGAGATTCAAAAAGTCCTCAAATTTCTTCTGAATTACTAAAAACATTCAATTATGTATAGCATATGTACTTAGGAATAGATAATATATGAGCCATAAATACCTTGAGGACAGGGACTATATCATAATGATTTTAGCATCCCAGTTTGAAGCACAGAATCTGGGACATAGGAGATTTTTATGACTTGAAAATTGATATGTAGAATCATTCTACTTATTCTAACATTTGGTTAGCCAGAATATTCACTACTTTGAACCAGATTAAATGATGTAGATTTTACCACATAAAAGATGTGACCAAGTATTTCAACAAATACAGTGACAACAGATAGCCTATTAAAAAAAAAAAAAAGTTTGTAATGACAACGGTCAAATATGCATGTGTAACAGTAAAGTAAAATCTATAAAACTTACACCGATTTGCAAGTCGTCATTAAACTCTGCAGTACTATTAACATCTTTTACCACCTTCTTATTTTCAGAAATATTGCAGGCTATAACATACTCATAAAAAACAGAATAATTTACGAGAGAAAGTTTTCCTTTGTTTTAAGGCCACAGTCTGCATCATGGGCCCTTCTCAGCTCTGTCATAAATGTAGGTGATTGGTTCCTAGGATCCTTGTATGTAGAAAGGTGTATGGCTCAGTGCAAATCTATTCCCCAGTATTTAGAAGCCGGTGCCAATCTGATACTAGGACAGTGGCACCATCCCTGTAACTCTGTATTGTCCTGCAAAATTAGAGTTAGTCATTTATAAATTGTCATGGGTTTACAATACAACATCCATACTCAATTTTGCCTAATTATTTAAAAAGTAAATACACTTCCTTTCTAGAAGGCTAAACATAGAGCTGCGGTCTCGGAACAGTGTAAAGGTGACTGGTTCTCATATAGATTTCCAATAGCTTTAGCAGAATCCAGGATGTGCACTAAAGACCAGACAACCTCAGATTCCTAAGGCAGAACCATGTTTAAAAAAACAATATTTTCTGATGTTAAAACTAGACTTTTTTTTGTCTTCCTTCCTTCCTTCCTTCCTTCCTTCCTTCCTTCCTTCCTTCCTTCCTTCCTTTCATTAGGTGAGGCAACACTTGGTTGACCTCACAGAGTGCAAGGACTTTGTTGGCTTACAATCCCTTTTTTTTTTTTTTTTTTTACACCTATAGCTCCTGGTCTTCTTAGGTGGTCTCCCATCCAAGTACTAACCAGGCCCAACCTTGTTTAGCTTCCGAGATCAGACAGGATTAAGCTTGTTCAGGGTGGCATGGCCATATACAAAACTAGGCTTTTCTGTTTGTTTGTTTGTTTGTTTGTTTGTTTGTTTGTCTGTTTAAAGACAATTTTTAAGAGCAGTTTTACATTAACAGCAAAATTAAAAGGAACAGAGATTTTCCACGTACCCTCCCCTCAGATATGCATATTCCCCTTCATTATCAACATCACTCACTAGAACGTTACATTTTTAGCGAGGATGAAACTACATTGACACATCATAATCACCCAAAGTCCATACTTTACCTTAGGATTCATTCTTAGCATGGTACATTTGATGAGTTTGGATGAATGTATAATGACATGTACCCATCACTATAGTATCTGATTGTTTTTCTGCCCTAAAACTCTTCTGTGCTCCACCTATTCATCCTTTTCCCTCTTCACTCAACCCCTGGCAAGCTCTGAGCTTCTTACTATCTCTATATTTTGTCTTTTTGCAATGTTATGTCAGAATCATACAGTAGGTACTCTTTTCAGATTGATTTCTCTCACTTTGTAATATACACTTAGGATTCCTCCATGCCTTTTCATGGCTTGATAGTTCTTTATTTTAGCACTGAATAATATTCCATTGTATGCATCTTGGTTGCTCTCAAGTTTTGACAACTGTAAACATTCATGTGCAGGTCTTTGTGTGGGCATGAGTTTTCAGCTGGCTTTAGTACATACCAAGGAGCACAATCGTTGTTTTGTACTGTAAGAGTATGTTTAGTTTTCTAAGAAATCACTTACTGTCTTTCAAAATGACTGTACTATTTTGCATTCCCACCAACAATGAATGAGAGTTCTTGTTCCTCCACATCCTTGCCAGCATTTTATATTGTCAATATCCTGGATTTCAGCCATTCTAATAGTTATGTAATGGTATCTGATTATTGTTTTAATTTGCATTTCTCTGATGACATATGATGTGGAACATCTTTTCATATGTTTATTTAACATGTGTATATGTTCTTTGGTGAAGTATTTGTTCAAGTCTTTGGCCTTTTTTTTAATCAGATAATTTGTTTTCTTACTGTTGAATTTTAAGAGTTCTTTGTGTTTTGGATAATAGCCTTTTATCAGAAGTGTGCTTTGTAAATATTACTTTCTTGGTCTATGGTTTGTCTTCTCTTTCTCTTGAACTGCGCTTAGTTTTAAGGACAGAAAATAATAAATTCTCTGGGTAATATGGAAGAACTCTGATTCTGATACTTAAAGCACACCATAATTCCAATTTTATAAGATAGTCCTAGATCTATTATAATTTTAGGATCTGAACAGATGGTTATTTTTAAATTTTCAAATGAGTTTTTATCCTTTATAATGAAATATTAAAGGTAATAAATCTTGAAAAGTCCAGTGTCCTAAAATTATAGCTTATACTCTGGTCACATTCTGGCATATGTCTTTGTATCATATATCGCTATTCGTTGTAGTTCATAGGCACTTACTTCCAAACATGCTTTCTCTGCCTGTGGTAGTACTGTGGGATGCTGTAGGAACTCTGGAGTAAACTTCTGATGACTTATCTGAGTCATTGCCTTATCAAGCTATTATTGTTGACAGATATTGAGACAAAAGTACAGAAGAAAAATCTGTCAAGTGCTAAAGCAAAGAAGTTCTGAGAATATCACAGAGGAAAAAGGAGTTTCAGTGAGAGGAGAGAATTTTTTGCTCCCTTTTGCTCCCAAAGAAGAGTAATAATGTTAAAAGGCTGCAAAGTAATAGCCTTCTGATGTGCTCCCTACCCCACTGATCCCCAGTTTCCCAGGAAGTCCAAGCACTTAGTAATTCTTATTCTAGAAAACTCAGAAAGGAAAAAGGGTCAGTATAAGGGTGATCAGTGGCTCATCAGGCAGTTATTTGATACTAAAGCCTGCAGATTCCTGTGATTCAACAGTAAATTTAAAAAAAAGGAAGTTCTTTGAAAAATATCTTATCCTGTTAGCGCAGCTTTTCAGAATGTCTAAAATTACAGTAATACAGAGTGAATTTTTGACATATACAAGCATTTATTTGTTTCTTTCTTTGTTTTTTTGAGGTGAAAGGAATGTTTTGTTTTGTTTTAATTCAAACATTGATTACAAATGCCCCCTATGGTGTGTAATATCCTGGCTGTCTTCAGCCTTGACAAAGATTTGTTTTTTAAATGAATTTCCAACCATAACAGTTAAGATCAAGACCTTTGGGATAGAAAGAGAGTTAAATTGTGCAAGTGAGTGTTTGTATGTGTCTTTTGGGGTGTGGATTGAGGATTACAAAGGGATAACTTAATAATGGGATGAGAGAAACACCGAATATTGAAGAAGAATATGCCACACAAATCCTGTTTCATGATTTTCCTCATACTCATGGCTAATCCAGGGGATCCGGAGAATAGCAATAAAGAATTTCAATATGCATATTCATCAGCCAAGGGTTTTGTTAAAATGCAGATTTCAATTTAGTAAGTCAGGGTGGGAGTGCTAAAGAGTGCCTGAGATGCTGCATTTCTAATAAGCTCCTAAGAGAAGCCACGGACCATAATTTGAGAAGCAAGAACATAGCAAGCAAGCCCTGGGGTTTGCTTCATTTCTAGGTAGATCAGTTAAAGGCTGGTTCAAGCTCTGAGGAAGCCCTAGAATTAACCCAGCTGCCCTATGGGACAGACACGTGGTTCTTGCTCCTCATGAAAGTGGTCCCGAGGGCCCTGCCAGGACTGCTGCAGAGTAGACACACTCAGGAAAGAATGCAGCTTTAGACCAGTAGCTCAGCCCCTGACAATATTATGGTAAATGTAGTGGTCTGAAAACTGGATGATGTGTTTCTGCTAAATTCTGCTTTTGAGTTTTGGAAAACAATTGTTTCCTGTTAGGTTTTATCTACTCCTTCTTACACTCCCTGAGTTTTGTTTTGACCAAGGTAGAGTTTCTAGTTTGCAGGTCAGTCTGAAACCAAAAAGATTTTTTTGGCAACAGTTTTCATCTTGAAAGCTACGTATCACTTTTGTAAGAAAGCAAAGAGTTCATCTCAAAACGCAAATCTCAGAGTAATAACTTTCTAATGCACTTTGAGCCTATTTCTATCAAGAACCCCTCTGCTTACAAAGATATTTGGTGATGAAATACATCAAAATAGCATCTGAAGATAGAAATATTCACTAATTGAAAAATAAATGCTTCCCTTTGTGGAAATCCAGGATTGAACATAACCTATCGACGTATTCTATTCCAAGAGTTGGTATATTTTTCTGTTTTTATTTGTCAATTAGTAAATATTTTATGTTTTGTGGACCATATGGTTCCTATCTCAAATACTCAGCTCTGCCACGATGGTACAAAATCAGGCATAGACAATATGTAAACAAATGGGCATGGCTTTGTTCCAATAAAATTTTACTTATAAGCATAGGTGATGAATGGGATTTAACCTGTGGACCATAGTTTGCCAACCTCTGTTCTAATAAATCTACAAAGAAAAACACCTAAGCATTATTTTTTCAGGTCCATGCTCCAACACATTAAGGTTATTATTTTGGAAAATGATGTTTCTTGTGCACCATTAGTTAGCTATATACTTAAAGTTGGTCTTTTTTCTTTCAATGTTAAGAAGGAACTTGTAGGCATTCATTCACCCACTTGCATAAAATACAAAAGTACAAACCAAGGAGCAAAACAATTACTTCTCTTGAAGGGCGTACTTGATAAATAACGAGTCCTTTGTTAGGGTAAACACTGAGGGCTATAAGCACACTACAATGATTTCTAGTCTTCTTTATATTTGAGGAGGTCAATCTCAGGAGGATTGGGGTGGGAAAGAGTTAGAAACGGCAAGCTCGAAGACCAAGGAGTCACGGAGAGCATATTGTGTTTGAGAAACTATGTTGAACTATCACTTGTTAGATAGAGGATATGATTTGAGAAAGATATAAAAGATAATAGGCAGTGTTAGAAAGTGAAGTTAGGAATATGACAGTGGGCCAAATCATAATCGGATATGTATGTCACGCTAAAGAGTTCAAAGTTGTTTGGGATGGCACAGGAGAAGAAGCTGGTCATTTGGCCGGCATATTCATATATTCTCCATATAATTACCCTCATCCCACACCTCCTCAGAGATTAATAACAAGGAATTACTTATATGACAGCAAGTCAGAGCCAGGAGTTAGTGCCCCCTACAGCCAATGGCAATAACGCTATCAACAAATGAGAATAAAACAGATGCATCTAGATTACAAGAAGAAATTCTTTCCAATATACTATGTGATATCGAGTGACATAAATAATATATACTTTTATCTCAACGTATATTACAGAGTAGAACCAATAGTATAATTTGTAATTAAATATCCAAATAATTGACATCTGATATGTGACACTATACCCAATACCATTCTATCTAGAAAATCACAAAGTCCTCTAGTCTCAAAATTATTAAATCATATTTAACACACATGTTCCTAAAGTCAGCAGATCCTTCCGGCACTTGTAAATTGTTTTATATTTCTAGTAGGAACATTTTACAGTAAAATAACAGAGGCTTTAAGGAATTGAAATGAATGTATAATATGATAAGTAAAACAATGTATTCATCCCTAGACCACTCCACACACAGAGAGTTCGTGTAGCCAAATAAAAATTTTATAACAAAAATAGACATTTTGGAAAGAGTATACCATCTATCTTAGCTTCATTGGTTTTACTAGCAATTTGATAGTTGTATCATTGCTTCTAGTCTTGTTGATAAAAAAAAAATTATGGGTTTATGGATTTGTAAACTGTACAGTTACTTTTCAAGTACTTCAAAATATTTGCTGCTACTATTGTTTTATCAGGTCTTGGTTAAATGTCACTTTCTCCAGGAAGTCTTCTCTGACCTCCTAATCTTGGTTGGTACCCCTCCTTTGCATTCTCATGGCACCCTGCACTTACACTGTAATAGCACTCAACACAGTGCTTGTCTACTTACCTATCATCCAGTCTGTATGCTCCTTAAAGACGGCCCATGTCTGTCATTCACCATAACATCTCACTGCTTTGACTATAAAAGGCGCTCAGTAATGATTTGTTAGATGAATAAACTAAGTTGTTTAGGGGGACTAAGTCAACACTTTATCTTTTTATTACAATGTTTTTGTTCATTATAAATATTTCCTCCTTTCAGGCTCAGCGGCCCCTCCAACAGATCCTGCATTAAACTTTACAGAATCTACCCTTGACATCCAAACTTCTTCAGCCAACAGTGTATCTCCTACAAGTAAGAATGTTTTCACATTTTTAATTTCTATGAAATATTAATCCTTTAACAAAGCAGATTGATAAATAAAAATAATTCAGAAAATTTGTATGATCCATGACCTTTTTAAATCTATGATGTTTTAGATAAACATATTAAGTATTATTCTCATGTTTTCTATGAGTTAAGAGTTAGCACAGCTTCCAAAGCCCCTCACTTGAAGCTGTGGCAAAATTAGGGTCAACAAATATTCAGTGAGTTCAATTTTATATTTATTATTAAATAGGTTAATAAATTGACTGTTCTCCCCCATAGCTGATGTTTAAGAAATTGGTTATAAATGGTATTCCTGTGGACCAGAGGTGAGTAGAGAGTTTTAAATTTAAATCTGGTTCAAATTAATTTAGACTAAGCTGACTGATGAGGACTATGAATTTAGCCTCCCAGTGGCATTATTAATAATGGAAGTCAGGCTGGGTGAGTGTTTGTATGGCAAAGTGACAGCAGAGTCTTTCAGAAGTTGGCATTGATGCAAACAAATCATAGATTTCCATGTCCATGGCCTTTGTATTTAAAAAAAGAATTGTGGTGACTTTCTCTAATACGCATACACAATGTACATTCTATGTAGAGAAATAAAGTGTCATTCATACTTAATTAAAACTATTAATTTTAGCTTAAAATGAGAACCAAAAATGGAATAAAACAAAAGCAGTTGGTAGGGATGAACAATTTCTTAAACCTGTAGCCTTTGACATATAGCCTGCAGTCACTGTCACAGATTGATACCCCATAAAATGAAGCATGTGGCAGAATGAGAAATGCCTGCAAATCTCCCATTAGAAGTTTTACATCTGATTTTTTCTAGTTCTTAAAGTTTTGTAATTTTCTTTTTTAAGCTTCTTTTTCTTCATTCAGCAACAAACATAGCAGATTATTATATTCTTCATTTAACAAATATTAGCATATTCAAAAATAATACCTCGAATCTCTATAGTACTCTATGGATTATTTATTCATTACTGCATAAAAAATTACCCCAAACTTAGCTACTTATAAAACACATATTGTGTCACATGGTTTCTAGGGGTCAGAAATCCAGGGGCAGCTCAGCCAGGACTTGGCCAGGACTTCAGTCATCTGAAAGCTTGACCGGGGCTGAGGGTACTGCCCCCAAGCTCAAGCCTTTTGTCAGGAGGCCTCAGTTCCTCACCATGGATCTGTTCACAACGTGGCAGCTGGCTTCCCTCAGAACAAGTAATTCAAGAAATAGGGTGATCAAGACTAACCACACACTGCCTTTTTATGATCTAGTCTCCAAAACTCTACATCATTACTTTTATTTTATTCTGTCTATTATAAGCAAGTCACTAAGTCTAGCTCATATTCAGAAGGAGGAGAATTAGGCTTTACTCTTGAAGAAGAGAGTATCAAAGAATTTATGAAAAATTTAAGCCAGCATATCCAGTCATTTAGAAAATGTTTGCACATAAAATGCAATGTACTTTGATCTTCTTTATTATGAGAGATAGTCGGAACAAGCATTATCGTTCCCATTTTCCAGATGGGGTGCTGAAAGCCTAAATGATCACATGACTAGGAAATGGCCAAGTTAGTATTCATACCAAAATCTTCTGTCTCTAAATCTAGTTCTCACATTGGATACCACGTTTTCTCCAACTAGTCTAAACTACTCATGAGGACAGGGAGCATATTTGTTTTTCTTCAAAGCACATGTGCAGCACAATGTAGGAAAGCAAAAAAAAATATTAGTTGAATAAATGAATAAATAAAAGAATTAATGAGAATAATGTTCCTGGCACTATGTAGATATTTAATAGACTCTATGGTGTTAAAAAAATGATAATTTGTTCCTGCTTTCAAAAAGTTTACAATGTACTTCGAGAGAAACAACATGCAAACATGAAAATGATAATTCGGAATTGTAAGGTGAAAGGTGCTGCATCTCAAGGAGCGGGACAGACCAGTAAGTCTCAGGCTTTGAGCAAAGAAAGGTCCCTATGGGTTCACGGAGTCAGATGTTACCTAAGAGAGTTGAAATAAGCTGAGCCTTGAAGTGTGTACTATACCTATTCTAAACAAAGAGAACAAAGTGAGCAGTTGTGCATTAGCAAGGATGCTCATGGGAATTTGAGAAAATGTTAGTAGCTAAACTTGGGTCAGAGGGGTGGGATTGTGTAGCAAAGAAGCAGAGGTGAAGATTAGAAAGTGTGAAATAAAGAGTGCCTTGAATTCCAGCCTAAGGATTCTAAATGATATCCCTTAGAAAATGGGGCAGGAACCTCCCCCATTAAAACCTATTTTTTAGAAAGGAAATGACATAATTCATTCATCATACATCTATTGAGCACTTACTATGCACCAGATACACTATTGGAGATGCAACAGTGAATAAAAGAGAAAAAATATCATGCCATCACAACATTTACATTCTTCCAACTAAAAGTAGAAATGAATTTCTTCTAGCTGAGTTTTCTATGGGGTTAGCTGACATATATTACATGCATTCATCAGACTAAACACCATTCTTATTTCTGTGAAGAAATTCAAGGAAAGGGAAAGGAGAGTTGTTACCTTTAAGAAGCCTATAGCCTATTACAACTCTAGTATTATAAAACAAAACAAAACAAAATAAAACATAAAAATGCTACCTGATCTACTATCACACTATGACAATGTAGCTGGGAAATTCCTGGAGAATCAGAAGACCTCCTTAAGATAAAGTCCCACCATGTTGGATCACAGGATTGTTTTTGAACCATTGTTCTCATCAAACTAATTTTAGCAAAGGGACAGCAATGTCTTTCAGAAATTGGCATCGATGCAAAAAAAAATCATAAATTTGCCCTCCCCCACCCCTCTCATGGACATTTGGCAGTATCTGGAGACATTTTTGATTGCCACAATAGGAAGGTAGCAGGGAAGGTATTACTAGCATCTAGTATGTAGAGGCCAAGGATCCTGCTAAAAACATTGTACAACACGACAAAGAATTATCTGGTCCAAAATGTCAGTAGTGCTGAGGCTGAAAAACCCTGTATAAAATCAGGCTCAGATGTAAGAGTAGCTATTTTTTGCTTTACAACATCTCAACCTCTGTCAAGATAGTAACAATAGATTATGTCTGGAACAATTCTCAGTCTGATTTTTTCATGTCCGAAAAAATGTTAACTCAATGGCTGATTATATTTAAATAAAATCTTATAATAATAACTAAGTTGCAACTGAAAAATAAAAATTTTGTCTTGGCAAGCTTGAGGGAAATTGTGAAATTACAGGATGACTGGCTACCTCAGAAGTTGGTAGGATTCATCTTTGCATGTTCTTTTAAGAAAGGAAGCAAACGAGATAGAACATGTTACAGAAACCAACTGAAAAAAGCTATGGTTTCATTTCAAATTCTAAGATATAACGAACTATACAATTCAGTCATAATTATTCAGCTACGTATTTTGCTGCAAACATCCAATTTGTGTTCTTTTTTTCTTAATGGAAGGATATTTTTAAACAAATTGTTAACTAAAATGAGAACAATATTCTTTAACTGGAGGAGAACTTTATAACTCATTACAAACTGCAAGAGTTACCCAGGGAAACCCAGCTCAATTCAGCCTGAACTAATTGATGTTTGCTGAGTCCCAGCTGCATTTCCTGTCCTCAGAAAAGACATGAAGCTGACAAGCTAAGTGTCTAGATGAAACAAGCCCACATGGAACAATCGGACACACCTGACAAGTCTAGGGTGACACAATACTGGCATAACTCAGGGTTTCTCTTGCCCTGAAGAGTGCCCTGTGTCTTCTAACTCACTGGCTATGAATCAGGTACAGGTTATTTATTCAACAACAAATGAAGATTGAGTGCCTACGACCTACCGAGAATTTTTAAGATACTGGAATACAGTGACAAACAAGACCAGCGGTGTGCCAGTTGCACAGTTTATGATTCAGCAGGGCCTGCCTCTTGCCCAGCCTACTGTTTCGCTACCTACCAGGCCACAGACACCCTCCTATTTTTAGATCTGCGCATGACCCTTGGGCCTACTGACACTGATTTTAATATTAAGCTCTCTCTAAAAACCTGACAGATCTCCCACAATCTGGATATTTCCATTCCTGGACACTTTGAGTAACCATTGGCAAGCTCCCACACCTGATCTTTGGCAAGTAGGGGAATCAGACATTGAAGGTACAGACTGAAAGAAACAGTTGCCCAGGGGATGCAGTGAAACTACTATCTGAAAGGGGAGGGGATTAAACTGGAAATTATGCCACTGGATGAGATTAATTGAATACAAATCACAGAAGAATCAGATCAGAAGATCAGTTGTAAGTCTCAATATTGGGTTCTAAAATTAAGAAGGAGTTCTCAGAGAGAGTCTGCAAAGCAGTGAGAAGACTCTGGTGATGTGTTTGTGACAGATCTGTTTGTGAGAGTTTCTGATACTTTCGCTAGCTATGCCATGCCTGTCTTAAAGTGTCTGGACACCTCCATTGTTGTCCGATAGCTTCTACCTTTGTCATATATATCCAGGCACCAAAGGGTAAAAAAAAAAAAAAAAAAAAAATGAGTGCTGGGGGTAAGGGGAGTGGAATCAGAGAAATCTGCACAAGGGGTCTGGAAGGAAATATAGGCCCAAATGGAGAAAGATGAGCGAGGGAGCTTCAGATATTGGTCTTGAGAAATGAAAAAATAAAATGAGCGCGGGTCATAAGAAGACAAGCAGGATAAGAATTGGCAGTTCTTGTTGGGGAGGGTGGAACCAGGTGAAGGTGAGATTAAGTTAATGGACTGTGGACTTGGGCTGTGATCTGAACGTCATTGACTTTTTGAGGGTGTAAATAACGTGAGTAAAACAGAAGCCATGTGCATGGTAAATAGTATCTACGAGAACAGGGAGCAACAAGACCAAATGATATGGATTTCAAGGGATTTAAAGTGATGATATTCTGAACTAGAATATGCCTATGTATACATGGAGAGTACTGCAACAGGAGACTCACCAAGCTTTTTAGAAGACTATCATATGAGGACCTTCCATTTTTTTCCTAGTGGTTATCTGAAAAGTTTTACCAACTGCCATGATTATATTAATAGTACTAAGCAATAATATTAACAATAATTGTTAATATTTGAGTGTCTCTGTTGTGCCTGGCACCATTCTAAACTAGTAAATGTGTCACCTCATTTAATCCTCCCAACATTACTAGTATAGGAACTATTATTATCTTAATTTTACAGATGAAGACGCTGAGGAACAGAAGTTAAATAACTTATACAAAGTCGTGCAGAAAGTGGAAAAGTCAGAATGAAATCCAGACAGACTTTAGAGACTAAGTTCTATTGCCTCAGAGAATACATAATAGGTGCTCAATAAGTTATCTTTAGACACTGAATAAATCCCTTCTAATGTGTGATGCTGGTGTAGCTGCTATGAAAAGGTTGACATGACAGCTGTGACTCTATTAATCCTTCCCTTCTCTGGATCAATGTTTTCCGAGAAATGCAGCCTCCAGGAAAGGGGCTCACTTAGAAGGAATTAAATTACAGGTTATATTATAATATAATTCTTATTGCCCAGAGATGTGTATATAATCCATACAAAACTACAGTTTCTCCCTTTAATCTTAGCTTCTGGTCATTGCATCTGTCTTATTACATTCACATGGGGCACATGTTACTGATTGTTAAAGAATTTCTCATTTTTTCCTTACTTGTCACCCATAAGTCAAAGGTAACCTTCCTGATGACTAGCTTACTTTTGGTATTTGTTTATTCCGTTTTCTCTCCTTGGGGTGAGGTACTTCTGGGGAGTAGCTATCATACAATGCAGTCTTCAGTTCGCTTCATAATTATTGAGTGTCTACAAATGCATCACATGATGTTTAATGAGCTCTGTCCTGCTTCCCCCAATGGACCCTTGAAAACCTTCCTAGACTAGTAACGCAGAAATACATGTAGTAAGCACATGTTCCTCCAAACAATCTTCATCCCACATGAAAACAAGGTCTTGTGCAGAGATTAGGACATACCTCCTTTAAGATGGCCGGAAGGTCAATACCTATCTTATCCTCACATTGGAGGTTCTTGAGAACTCAAATGTTTTTAAATGCTGTTGATGGCCTATATTCTTTTAAGTGCAATTCTCCAGTTAATGTTGCTTTGGGTTTAAGAGCTCTTTGTGCTTCAGGTGAATTGATGGAATACAATTACACATTTGTCAATGAGACTAGGCAGCTATACTGATAGATGATATGTTAATAGAATAGAAGGCCAGGTGAAATATTACTCTTTGAGAAAATAAGTTATATTTTCAGGTTCAATTTTACATAGAAATAATGTAAAGTCTTGGATAATTGATTTTGACTAACTAAATCTCTCAAGTATTGGCAGTCTGAACTTACAAATAACTTTTACCTTTGTAGTTAGTTAAAAAAAAAACTGGACTGGGTAGGTTTGCAAAAATTAATTTTCTTTACTGCATCATTCCCTGTCCAAATGAGCACTATTGAATAATTTCTTCTTGGTCTCTAAAAGAAATTTCAGGCAGATTCCTTGGCTTTTAGGGGGTAATAATCACATAATAAATCTTGCCTGGTCTTTTTTCAGTCACAAAGCCAGACCATGTCTATAATTTAAAAGTCTTGTCAAATGTAATGTCAAGTCTACAGCCATGCCACTCTGAACGTGCCAGATCTTGTCTGATCTCGGAAGCTAAGCAGGGGTAGAGGTCGGAATAGCAGGTACTGTAGGCAATTAAAGAAAAAAATGTAATGTCAAAACTCACAAAATCTAATCCAGTCCAGAACTGCTCCCCCTCCTCCCTTCCGAAGCCTTAGTAAGTCTGCTGTGGAAGCCTGGGATGTGAGATGTGTGCTTTATGTCTGTGGGGAAGGGGTGGGGAGAGAGGAGGAGAAATGTAGGTCATAGCTTTGTGATTTCTGGGCTTCTTTCTCTTTTTCATTCCTAGTTATTGACTTGGTCTTCTCTTTGGGGATCAAAAGATAGGGAAAAAGGGAGGGAGGTAAGTGAAGAAAGACCTTTGTCAGGCTGGCTATGATCTAATTTAGGTGCCCTCTGGATGGGGAGAACAAAAATTGTCACCTTAACCTCACGGGACACTTTAGCAGATTTCTCAGAAATCTATGAGGCCTGGGGCTGCTATCCCTTTGGCGCAGATCACATCTCTCCTTCAGTTTTCTGATTCTTCCCCTCCTGCAGCCCTCGACCATCTGGAGGTCTCTCCAACTTGGGTGCTTCTTTATTTCTCTAGGTATTCTTCCTGAGTGAGAATCCTTTTCTTGGCCTCCTGTTTTGTCTGGGGAAATATGCACCTTGGCCTCCTATTTAGGGGCTGTGCTCCTTCTCCCCGGGATGGCCATATCTCTCTTCTCTGTGTCCATTCAGGCTTGCTGACCAGTCGTGGGCGCCCAACATAGCCTCTAGCCCAACTCAGGCATTGGTCCCCTTTGTCCTAACCTCCAGGACACACAGGCCAGAAGCTCTGAGAACACTGTTGGAGGCATCACACATACTGATTTCTCACTATACTACCAAGCTATAGTAATCAAAACCATATGATGCCGGCATAAAAACAGATACATAGACCAATGAAATGAAATACAGAGGTCAGAAATAAACCCTAGCATATACGGTCAACTAATTTCCAACGAGGATGCCGAGAGTACACGATGAGAAAGGATTGTCTCTTCAATAAATTGTGCTTGGAAAACTGAATATTTACATGCAAAAGGATAAAATTGGACCCTTTACTTGCACCATACACACACACACACACAAAACTTCAAAAGAGATGAAAGTCTTAAACGTAATACTTGAAACTATAAAAGTCCTAGAAAAAAAAGCATAGGGGAAAAGCTCCCTGACATTGGCCGTGGCAATGACTTTTTAGATATGACACCAAAAGCTCAGGTAACAAGAGGAAAAATAAGTATACCATGTCAAACTAAAAAAACTTTACAACAAAGAAAATAATCAACAAAATGAAAATACAACCTATGGACTGAGAGAAAACATTTGCAAGTCATATATCATATGAGGTTAATGTCCAAAACATATAAGGAATTCATTCGATTCAATAGCAAAACAAGAAATAACCTATTAAAAATGGGCATATAAAAAGGTGCTTAACATCACTAATCATTAGGTAAATTCAAATCAAAACCACAATGAGATATCACCTCACACCTGTCAGAATTGTTACCATCAATATAGGAACAAACAAGTGTTGGCAAGGATCTGGAGAAAAGAAAACTTTCATGTGCCGTTGGTGAAGTTGCAAATTAGTGCAGCCTCTATGGAAAACAATATGGAGGAGCCTCAAAAAATTAAAAATAGAACTACCTTATGACTCAGCAATTCTATTTCTGAATATTTGTCTGAAAAAATGTAAAACACGAATTCAAAAAGATATATTATTTACAATAGCCAAGACATGAATCAACTTAAGTGTCTATAAAAGATGATTGGATGAAGAAGTGATACATACATATACTCAATAAAATATTGACTATTCTATAAAAAAATGAAATCTTATCATTTGGGACAATATGAATGGACCTAGAGGTATTACGCTAAGTGCAAAAAGACAGAAAGAGAAATACAATATGATCTCACTTATTCGTGGAATATAAAAACAAAATAAATGAATAAACAAAACAGAAACAGATACAGAGAAAAAACTGATGGTTGCCGGATGGGATAGGGATTGAGGGGCTGAGTGAAAGATGTTATGGGATTAAGAAGTACAAATTGATAGTTACAAAATAATCACAGGAATGTAAAGTACAGCATAAGGAATATAGTCAATAATATTGTAATAACTATGTATTGTATCAAGTTAAGTGGGTATTAGACTTATTGTGAATCACTTTGTAAGTTATATAAATGTTTAATCACTAAGCTATACACCTGAAACTAACATAATACTGAATATAAATCCTATGTGTACAGGATTTTTTTTGTTTCGTCATATTTATTTTTGGTGGAGGGTAGAATCTGATTTTTCTGCTGATTCTATTGTCATCACTTAGAACAGTGATAACTCATGATTATTAGTAAATGCTGATAACTCTATAAATTTGAGGGAGTTGTGAAGGATATTTTTTAAAGTATAAAGGAGGGAAAGATTAACTAAGGGAAGTTTTCAAGGTGAACAGAGGAAGACTCCCTAAAGAAAAAGGCATCTGGTCAAGACTCAAACTCTGGGTAGTCTTATGACAGGAAGCTGAGAGGTGATAATAGGAGAAAAACAGAGGCAGAGGCTATTAAAGGCCTTCTATTCTGGATGGTTGTGTACTATTGACCATGACTGAGCTCTCCCATGGAGAAGCTGCGATTCTGATGATGCATGCTGTAGTAAGGGTATTGATACTCTACAAGGCTACCAGAGTGGAATGAACATAGTTTTTGATGTCGGACAGACTGAGGATAAATTCTCATGTCTGTCACTACTGGCTCAATAACCTGAGGCAAGTCATCTTATCTCTCTACTACTGTTTCCTTATCTTAAAAAACAGGAATGATATTATCTAGTTTATATAGTTATGAGCATCAAATGTGAAAATGTATAAAATAAATAGAATCAAATGGTCCAGTCTGAGAAGGCATGTGGTCACCAAAAAGAGTCTAGCAAACGAAATTTATTTTAAAATAAACCTACACCTTTACTTGTATTTTTTAATTCCTTGAAGGAGGAAGCAATGACCAAATTAATATTTATTTTCTTTTTATTACCATTTTATTCTTTATTCTCCAGCTGCTCACTTGTCTCTTTTATTCGGCACATGGTAGGTCTATATTAAATGACCCTTAAAATGTAAATTGTTTGGAATATATTTTAATATTTCCCCTAAATTAACCCACCATTCATTTTCCTGCTTTTCCCTTCTTCCACAGTGAAAGGAACAGTCACTGGGAAGTTGGCAGTAATCTGATTTGAGAGATCCAGTTCTGCTTTGTGATGTCATGAGGAAACTTAGAATTAACTCATATAGAATATTCTTCTGTCTTCTCCATTTGACTCAGAACTGGCTAGAGCTGTCTTCTGATTTAATCAAATATCTAGTGATAATATAAAGGGTTAATTTTTAATTTTATTATTTTATTTATTTATATTTATTTATTTATTCATTTATTTTTCAGGCAAGGCAACCCTTGGTTGACCTCACAGATTGCAAAGACCTTGTCAGCTTACAATCCCTTAATTAATTAATTAATTAATTAATTTATTTTTATTGATTTTTTACACCTACAGCACCTGATCTTCCTAGGTGGTCTCCCATCTAAGTATTAACCAGGCCCGACCCTGCTTAGCTTCTGAGATCAGATGGGATTGGGCTTGTAATTTTTAATTTTAGTGAGAATTTTCTTTAAAGGTTTGAAATAGAAACAGAATAAGAAGGTTTTGAGCCTTCTTATGTAACCTCATGGTCATTTATGAATTAATATAAACAAGACATTTTGTGCAAAGTAGTGTTTTATCCTAATCTCCTTACTTATTGGAAACAACTCATTATAATGTATCTCTGGATACTCTCAAGATTTAATAACAAGAAACAATCAAACTGAAGAAGCAATAAACAACCAGAAAACAAAATAAACAAAACTTTCACTGTGTTTGGCACGTAACCTATGTGCATAGTAAGTCATAACATAGAACCAACTATAGAACATTAAAGAGGCTTTGTTGTGTAATGACGATTAAATTAACCTTGAAACAGAAAAGACAAAAAGCAAGTTGCTTTATTCACATACTGAAATATGTGATTGATATGAAATTTTTTTTACATATTTCAAGATTTATTGCTGGTCTTCTTATGATCATCGCATTCCTGAGGGTTTTATTGTGATTGGGATATTTAATTAAGCAATTTTTTAAAGAAAATTAGATTTTCTGAGAATGTTATTGTGTTACCTTTGCATATAAATGATTACTTTCTTTGTATAAACTGATTAATATTTTTAAATTATATAAATTGGTAAATCTTTAGTTCATTAGTATTTTCTTCTATTATAACTTCAGACTTTGCTTCTAAAACTTTTCTTTGGTTGTACTTTTTTATTTATATCTTCATTCACTATCTTTCATGATTATCACTTTTCATCTTAATCAATATGAATCTTAAAGACTTGGCTAGCAGAAATACAAATACAATTCTTTTAAAACACTCTACTAAATGTCAAGAGGCAAATATGTCCTCTTACAGTTACAGAATCTCCAGGTCGGCCTCTCGGAAAGGATTTCTTTTAAAAACAAAAATGAAACAAAACAAAAACCCCCGAGGAATAAACAGTCTTGCTGCCGCCAGTGTGCCACAGTTAGATCACTGTCCTGCTGCTGCTGAGGCCAGGGGTGCACACTGAGACAAGTAGTGCCCATGGTCTCACATGCAAGCCAGTTGAATACACAAAATGAATACTCCTTGAAGGCTTGTAAAGGCCCAGCCTGGAAAAGACAGGTAATCATCCATTGCTATTACTGAACCAGACGTGTGAGACCACCCGAGGGCCTTTGACTTGCTGTGTCCTCTGCCTGAACGCTCTCATCCCCCTCTCCTGCACCATTTCTCCTGCTGCATTCCTCAGGGAAGCTTTCCTGGTACTCTGACTAGCCTTCCTTCTTTCATGTATTCTCATATTTGAATCATTTATGTAATTCTCTGGTTGATGTCTATATCCACCATGAACTTAAACTTTAGAAGAGCTGATCTTTGAACCCCCATTTCCAAGCTTGTAAGACAGAGGCTCTCAAATGTTGAGTGAGTAAATGAAAGAATGTAAGTAGGGAATAGCAAGAGATAACAATGCAGAGATTATTAGAGGTCAGCTCATGTAATACCAATGGGCCTTAACCTTGAACCGTGGTGCAAAGCCAAGGGGAGTGGGTGGGATTTTGTTTACCTAGTTCTTTAGATAGTTCTCTAAATGGCTTTAGATCTGACCTCTACATGATGAAAAAGTTCCCCTAGTAAAAGGATATTCAATAACCAGTGCAACCTGGTACAGACCCTCAGGACAAGACCAAAACAAAATTCAGCTGGACACCAATAAGACTGAAACGACCTTCAGCTCTCTCGGGATAGTGACACTTTTGTTCCCAGAACCTTACTGACATATATTCAGCCTTCAACAGACTCCACAGACCTGTCTGTGAGAGGAAGCATAGAGCAGGCAGGCAAGAGATATGATCTGTGAACAGAACATATTAAATGGAATCAAATGAATGCTTTTCTTTTTTTCTTTTCTTTTTTTTTTTCAGTAATCCCACAGTAAGCAAGGATTTTTGTCACATTATTTTTTGACTTCCAGAAAGAAATATTAATTGATCATCTTCACACAAATGAAATTCCCAGTCAAGTTATCAAATTTTATCAGGGTTCCAGTGATACTGCCAGAATAAAATTGCATGGAGCTAATCAGTGCCACGTGATGGGCAATCAGACTACGTAGGGAAGATGTCTGTTGCTTTCAAGTGAGAGGTATTTTAAAAGGTAACTGGCAACTGCTGAGTAGACTGAGGTTTCTAGAAAACAGTAGTGTAGCTTACAAATAAATATAAAGTTCTCCGATGATTGCTTACTATTTCTTTTTCTTCATCATTATTATCACCATGATTATACTATTATGAGGGTTAAAATAATTCCTTTCTGTTTTCACTTACTAAGTCACTCAGTGAATTAAGTGGTCAGTTCTCAGAATAAGAAAGAGATAGGTGGAGAGGGAGGAAGAATGAATGAATGAATGAATGAATGAATGAATGAATGAATGAATACTGCTATTTCATGGAAGATAAGAGACTGCAAACTGACAATGAAACGTCACATGAAGAACAGGGTCCTAAAGTAAAGAGATCATTTTTAAATTATGTTTATTGACATAACATTGGTTAATATAATTATATAATTTTCAAGCGTACATTATAATTTGACATTTGTATATTCTATCGTGTGTTTACTACCCAAAGTCCTGTTTCCTTTAGCTACCATACATTTGATCCCCGTTACCCACTTTACCCTCCCCTACCTTCCTATATTTGACTGCCTTTATCTAACTACCCCTTCCTCCCCCACCTCCTACACTCTGGTAAACATTAGTCTATATTCCACACCCATGAGTCTCTCTTTGTTTGTTTACTTGTTGCTTTGAGGTTTATATCCCACATATAAGTGATATCATGTGATTTTCAACTTTTTCTGTCTGGCTAATTTTGCTTAGCATGATTATCTCGAGGTCCATCCATGTTGTCACAAATAGCAGTATTTCATCTTTTCTTATGACTGAGTAATATTCCATTGTATATATGTACCACAGCTTCTTTTTCCAATCATCTATCGTAAGACACTTCAGTTGCTTCCATGGCCTGGCCACTGTGAATAATGGTGCTATGACTATTGGTGTGACAACATCTTTTTGGATATGGGTTTTCAAGTCTTCGGGGTAAATACCCAGTAGAGGGATTTCTGGATCATATGGTAGATCAATTCTTAGTTTTTGGAGGAAATTCCATACTGTTTTCCACAGTGGCTCAGTATTTTTCTTTTTTGGTGCAGCCTTGGAATGTATTTCTTGAGTTGGGTCAGCCTGGAAAAGTAGAGATTGTTTACCCTGCATCAACCTTCTTCTAGAAAGACCAAGGGAAATGGGGCAATTTTAAACTTATCAAGAGATTCAAATTGCCTGTTTGCTAAGGTACGCTTACATTTTCAACACCTGAACTAAACTTGGATGCCCTACTTTATAGCTTCTAAGATTACTTTTTAACACTTACCTCATGCCAGGCACTCTTGTAAGTACTTGATAGGTATGACTCTAATCTTTGAGATTGCCCTACTAGAAAAGGACTATTTTACAGGTGAGAATTTTGAGGAAGAGGGAAAAGTCAATAGAGTTTCTTAAATCATACATAACTTGAAACTAAGTCAGGATTCAACCCAGGGAGTCTTGCTCTGTAATTCAAACTTTTAACAGTTTTCACAGTGCTTTCACAAATCTTCAAGTGCTTTGCAAATCTGTCTCCTAGACTCTGTGTACAGGTTGATGGGTCTAATACAATGCCTTCTTAGTAGTCAAGAGCTCTGTGGAAATCTACTTCCTTTGCAGCATTTGGCATCACTGACCCAGTAACTGACACACAGTGTTCACCAGGGCAAGTCCATCTAATTTGCCGAATTAGATGGACTTGCCCTGCTTCTGGAAACCCTCTATCACTCTGACTATTCTAACACCATATGCTTTCTTCCTGCCTTTCTGGCTCCTCCTTCTCATTTTTCTTTTCTTCTGCCAGTCCCTTATATGATTCTTTATTGTTACTTTCTAGGCCCCCTCTTCTTCTCCCTGAACTCACCATCCTCGGTACTCTCAGCTACTCCAATTATTGTCTACATGCTGATGTCTCACAAATATATACTATTTGCATCCAAGTTTCCATCTTAAAAGTCAAACTCACATGGTCAACTCTGCTGGAATCAATGTCTCATATGCACTCAAAATCAATCTGTCCGAAATTTAATTCATCTTTGTGCCTCTGGCCACTTCTAAAACTGCTTCTCCTCTGTTTCTTCTCTCAGCTAATAATACCATGATCCAAAAAGCTGTCCAATCCAGAAAACTGGGAATAATTTTCACTTTCTCTCTCTTCTTTACTTTTTGTATCCATTCATTTACCAAGCCTTGTTGAGTCCACATTTTAAAAATGTGCACAACTCTTCATCCCCACAGATTTCACTGTATAGTCCAGGCCACCACTGACTTATCCTTGGGTTAGAGCATCTTGTAAGGACCAGTTGAATGTCATTTCCTCAGTGGGGTCTTTGGGATATAGCTCCTTCTTATTTCTCCATCCTTATCCCTTACTTCGCACACAGTACTTTTAAATTTTGAACCAACTTCAGTCCTCTCTCAACTTTTCTGTTCACATTGCTTGGAACATTCTTATCCTTGCTTCTCCTCCTTCTTACTCCAGCTCCCAACTTGTCCTACTAATTCTTGTCATCCTTCAGATCTATTTGATATTCACAACTTCCAAAAGCCATTCTTGAGCTCCTGTGTCTTGGTTCTGTTCTCCTGCTCTGGAATTCCACAGTACACTGTATATTCTCTATCACAGATAGCACTTATCACCTTGAACTGCAATTATGCTTTTACTATTGGCAAGGGAAGGGAAACAAACTGCAATGACAACAAATTCCAAAATTTTATTTCATTTGTTTATACCTGATATAGCATAAGTACGTTTATCCTGAGGGAAAGGGCCAATGAAGGGCCAAGCCAATGACTGGATGCTCTGTTCCAGTCATTCAAGAACCCAGGCTGCCAGCAACTCTTTCGCCTTTAGATTGTAACTTCTAAATCTCCCTGCATCATAACATCTGGATAGTACTTGAGGAAAGATCATGGAGGCTCTTATCTTATATGGGAGATTTTATAGGCCAGGATTTTAAATGACAATAATCACTCCCACTTGCATTCTATTGACTAGAATTCAGTACATCACTACATCTAACCACAGAGGAAACCAGGAAATGTACTTCACTTTATCTGTGCCAGGAAAATGAGGAATGGCTTTGGCGATCAGCTGACAATCTTCCACACTGACATTTATTCTCACTAAATTGTTTATTCCATGAGGGTGGGGATGAGATTTCTCTTTCTCTTCACTTCATCTCCTATTGCAGTACACACTGGGCACTCAATAAGTATTTGCTGGATAAATGAAGCTATTCATCTCTGGCCTTTAAGACATTTTTTCCTGCTTATCTGATTCTGTTTTCCCATTTTAGTTTCTCATGCAGCGTAATCTCTCCATAGCTGACTATATTCATGGAGCTGGGGCGTAGTGTATCTTTGCTATTCATTGGTAGGTTGTGTTGCAAAAGAGTTGTTGATCTCTCTATATGTGAACTACTTATAGATGCACAAACCACAATGCTAATTTATTTATTTATCCTACATATATTTTTTCAGAGTTTTGATTACCCATGTTTTCTACTTAAGGCATGACCTTTCCCAGAATAGAGATACCTGGGAAGCTGAGATGCCATTCGCTACCATCTAAAGCCTCAGGGTGAATGAGTATGCTGGCTGTAACCTGTAAGGATATTGTTGAGAACATTATATATATTACAGTATCCTCTCATAAAAACCGGGCAGAATTTTTTTTAATCACAATAAAAGAAACAGCTGTGTTTCTCTTGAATATAAACTGGTTTTGACCTTATGATGTCCTTCAATGGCAAAACATATATACTTAATTTCTTAACATTGTTGCTAGAAAGTTTTGACCAAATGTGGGGCCCGCATCTACTAAGAGTACATGACATCAAGAGAAGCACTATCCTGGGGATGACTCCATAGTGTAGTGGTTAGCACGTCTGCTTTACATGCAGAAGGTTCTGGGTTCAAATAAAAAAAAAAAAAAGAAAGAAAAGCACTGTCTCTACTTGTGTATTATCCCCACTCAGGTTTCAATAGGATTCGGATGTTTTCTTTGCCCATATTTTCTCTATCTTCTTTCATCTTCTTGCTTTACATATTTATGTAAGCCACCTAAGATATGTTTGGAAACAAAGGAGCAACACGCCTAAATAAAATATATTGAAAATTTGTCTACGTAAGAGAATAAATGTGTTTTAAATGGAATGTGGTTGGATATTTTTCTCCTTCAATTTACTTTGCTTCATCCTCAGAGCTATTTTCAAATGAATATGAAATAGTTCTTCATTTTGGGAGAAATAGAAAAGGAGAAGAATGGGAAATGATGAATTATAAAGATGGAGATGACTTTGAAAGCAAGGAATTGACATAAATACAAAATCATATTTAGTATGTGAAAATATTATATGCAATTGTGAAAACTCACTACAAGATAAGTTTCATAAGGGTGAAGACCTTGTCTTAATCTTTCTTTGTATGTAGAATAGGTTGGACACATGATAGACCCTAAAAAAATATATTTCAAAAGTGTGAATATAACACACTTGACATTAGGAGAACTGGGTTAATGTCAAATAAATTATGTTGAATATTGAGTATGCAACTGCAAACATGTACCTTTTGGACTCGGTTTCGTAATTTATAAAAATGAAGCCATTAAATTATGTATTCATTCAGATTCTTTCCAACTCTAATATTCCATGCTGTGCATGCTACCCATGTTAATTGTAGTAGCAGAGTTAAACATGTGAATGTTAGTATCTATAATAACAATTTGAAATTTTTTTTTCAAAATAGGCTATCCAGCTACATCTTCAATAACCCTTGTAGATGTGAGCACATTGACTCCAAATGCCACCCCTCCAAGTGAGTATAGCAAAGCTTTCTACATATGATTCAAAAGAGGCAACACACTCACAAGTTTTACTACAACCACAATAATGTTGAGATGTGAGCAAAAAGCTATATTTTTTTCATTTGATGTTGATATTTTGTTTTTTAATTACTCTGTTGTACCTTGTAATCTGGTTACTATATATTGATATGACAATCACTATAATTTTAATAAGGATTGGAGATTCGTCATCATATTGTAGCTCTCATCTGTCATAGGACTTTAAGGTAATATTTGTGTTATCTCGACAATACTCCCAGTGATTGAGTTAGTGATAAGAAAAGAAAAAGGAAGCAAGTCAGTGACAAGTTGGTATTAAACACAAACTACAAAGCTTTAGCTTAATATGCCAGCTAGTATTCCTGTGTAGGGAAGCACATTTTCAATTTCAGTTTTCCTCAAAGTCACATAGGTTAAAAATTCAGGACATCAAAGCAAAGTTAAATTTCAGCTTTATAAAAAGTTTGGATTCAGGAAATTTTGTCTTACAAACAGCAATTCCAGTTTGACTACCTAAGGCTTCAACTGCTCCTGGACCTCCAGTGGGAAAAACACCAAAAACTGTAAGAATAACCCTGAGTCTTTTGGAATCTTTTGGGCATCATTCATTCATCCAACATACATATTGAATTACGCCAGTGTGCTTTGTTCATGATCATATTAACAAATATTTACAAAGCACCTACCACATTTAAAGCATTGATGTTGGAGCTGGACATACAACTGTGAACAAACAAATCTCAGTTCCCAATTCTGGTGGAAGAGAGACAGACAAATGGTGATAACTGGAGATGGAAAAAATAAAGCAGTAAAGGGAAACAGTCAACATCAAGGGTGAGGGATGGGTTGCCATTTTAGAGTTGTCTTGAAAGGCTTTACTGAGGAAAGTGACGATTTATTAAAGATATAACTAATGAAGGTGAAAGAGCAAGCTTTGAGTATATCTGGGAAAAGAGCGACCTAGCAGAATATATATATCACTAAAAAAGGTCAAAGCAGGAGCCCAATGTGAGAAACAGAAATGGTTTGTTACTTTTAATCTGGCCAATGAAGAGCAGCCGTGTCCCCTAATGCTGCTTTAGCAAGTATTGACAGGGTCTGAAGAGGAAATATGCCGTCTCTTAGTGGTTCTAAGACAAAGATCAATGTTGTAGTGACATAGCAAGGGATATGGCTGAAGCGAAGAGGAACAAATACCGCGGATGCCACAGGGGCGGAGCTCTGAATTTAACCACTAGGCCCTTGTCCACAGAGTAAATATGTGGGGTTTGTTTTTGTTTTTGTTTTTGTTTTGAAAGTATTTAAGTTGTACATTTAAAACCTTTCAAAGTATTTTGTACGCATTAGCTCAGTCATCTCACTGGGGGAAACTTGTCCTTAGAAAATAAATGAGAAACAAGAAATGTATAATACTGCACTTTGTGGCACTATTTATTTTAACTCTTTTATGAACATTATGTTCACAGATTTGGGTTAATCATAATCTTTAATTCATGATACACATTCATCATTAGTCTGTGCATGACTCTCTATAATTTAATGTAATATATTTCTTTTAATAAATATGTGAATAATATACAGGTTTGAACTGTGTGGGTCTACTTATATGTGGATTTTTTCCAATAAATACATACTGTATTGTAAATATATTTTCTCTTATGATTTTCTTAATATTTTCTTTCTTTTAGTTCACTTTATGGTAAGAATACAGTATATAATACATATAACATACAAAGTGTGTGTAATCAACTATTTATGTCATCAGTAAGGCTTCTGGTTAGCAGTAGGCTATTAGCAGTTGTTTTTGAGGAGTCAAAAGTTATATGTGAATTTTCAGCTGTGCAGGATTCAGTGCCCCTACCCCCCATGTTGCTCAAGCGTCAACTGTAATGAACACCTGTAAATTCAATGTCCAAATACAAGACTGAAAAGATGGTATCAGAAGAGAGAGCACACGAAGAGATCCATCCACAAATAAGTGGAACTTAGATTGTATATCAAAGGCGGCATGACAGATTACTATAAAAAGAAGAAAATGTTCAGCAAAAGACCTAAAAACATTGATTGTTTATGAGAAAAAAAGCATGATAATGTTTCCCTACCATGCACATTACACAAAAATAAACTCGTATACTTTAAGTTCTTTATGTCAAAATCTAAACATTAAAATATGTAATAAAATAAAGGTGAATCTCTTCCTGGCTTTGGGATAGAAAAGGGCTTAAAGAAGAGACATAAAGCACTTACCATAAAAAATATTGAAAATACACAATAGAATAAGTTAAGGAAAACATTTTTCATCAAAAGACACCTCAAAGAAAGTAAAAGAGGAGGGCTGTAATCTGGGAGAAGATATTTGCCACAAAGGTAATTGAAAAAGGATCAAGAATATGTAATTCACAAAGGATCAAACTTTATATTGAGTATAAAAAGGATGTCTCCACGTCAGTAAGAAAAAAAGGAAAAAAGCAGTAGAAAATGAGCAAACAGACATATCAGCAATCATGAAACACAAGTGGCTAGAAAATATCTAAAGAGATGCTCAGTCTCTCTAGTAATTAGAAAATGCAAATGAAAACTAGAATCAGATAACCATTTTACATTAATCAACTGGCAAAATTTAAGAAGTCTGGAATTACCAAGTGTTATATGGAACATAAAGAAATATAGTTTTTATATGTTACTGGTGAGAGAATAAATTTATACCATCACTTTCCACCATTCTGGCATTATGTTTTAAAGCCCAATATTTTCATACTTTGTAATACAACAATTCTACTCCTAGATATATACCACCTCCATACACATAAAAGTGCTAGGACATGTATTCAGGAGATATGTACACAAATATTAGGGGAAAATACTATTTATAATAATAAAAGCTATAAATAATCTAATTGGTTAGAGCCAGGAGAATAGATAGAATACAGCATAGTCATATAATAAAATGTTATAGAGCAATGAAAAACAAGTAAATGACAGCCATACAACAGCATGAATGAATCTGAGTAATACTGTGTTCAGGCAAAAAAGCAAATGCAAACAAAACATGGGAAACATGGCAGAATGAGAGACATCCTCAGGTATTTCCGCTTGAAACAACAATAAGCTGAACATCTATAACTCAATGAAAAACACCCAAACTACACACCAGCACGTCTGAGTGTGAGATCTGTGCATAAAAGCTACCACAGGTCAGAACTTCGGGTGCCGGGTGGTGGACTTGGAGAAATAAAGAAGCTGCCTCTCGCAGTCGCCAGAGTTTTTTGCAGGAGGAGCGAGAGGGGAGAAAGTTTAGCAATTTCCCTGACCAGCCTACCTGGAAGTGCTGGAACTTCTAGCAGCCGGCAGCAGGGCCCAGAAATCAGTACGAAAGGCAAAAAAGTGGGACGGGACTGCAGAAAACCAACAGTTGATTTTTATTGGCCTCAGTTTGCAAAACCAAGGCTGAGCCACAGCCCCCACACTCCCAACCCATATCCTCCAAGCCTGATCACCACAGACCCCCAGGAGAATCTGAACAAATGCTACCAAAACTATTGCTAAAACTGACAGGGACTGAAACTGAGAGTAGCATGTGTGATTAAATATCTATAAGAAAATGAAAAAGACATTTAGGCTTTATATAAAGCAGGAGTCCAAGAGGCTTAGACACCACCTACTGGAAACCAAAAGAAAAGCGCCTTCTTTGAAACAAGGCTAAAGATTGACCTTTATATAATAAATCTTCTTTCTGGAAAAACAACAGAATACACTTCCATTAATGCCCAGGCAGAAAAATAGTCCATTAAACACCATGAACAAACAAAATGACAAGTCATCTCAGAAAAAAAAAGAGAAAAATCTCCAGAATAAGCTTACAGACATAGAAATATGCAACTTAAATGATGGAGACGTCAAGATGGTACTTCTGAAAAAACTCAATGAGATCCAAAACAACTCAAATCAACAATTTCAGGAATTGAAAAAACAACTAGATGAGCAGAGCAAGGAGATTGAAACCCTCAAAAAGAACCAAATAGAACTATTAGAGATCAAGAACACACTGCAGGAGTTGAAAAATGAAATAGCAAGCTTGGAAAATAGAGTCGACCAAATGGAGGAAAGAATCAATGACATCGAAGACAGAAATCTAGACATAAATCAGAAAGAAGAAGAGAGAAATAGAAGAATAAAAATAATGAAAGAGAAATTTAAGAACTGGCCGATACCATCAGGGGAGGAAACATAAGAATAATGGGCATTACCGAAGATGAGGAAAAGGAACAGGGACTGGAAAGCATTTTCAGACAAATAGTGAACGAGAATATCCCAAATCTAAGGAATGAGCTGGAGCTTGGAATTCAAAAAGTCAACAGAACACCTAATTATCTCAACCCAAAAAGGCCTTCACCAAGACACATTGTATTAAAGTTATCAAAAATCAATGACAAAGAGAATTCTCAGGGTAGCCAGGGAAAAGTAGATAGTAACTTATAAAAGAAAACCATTAGATTATTATTGGACTTCTCAGTGCAAACCTTACAAGCCAGAAAGGACTGGAATCAGATATTTAAACTATTAAGTAAAAGGAACTACTATCCTAGAATAATGTATCCAGCTAAGCTCTCCTTTAGATATGAAGGAGAAATTAAGACCTTTCTAGACATACAAAAATTGAGGGAATTCATGACAAGATCTGCACTACTGGAAATTCTGAAAGAGGTGAGCTCACCTAAAACAAAATGACAAAAAAAAAAAAAGATGCGTAATTAGGAGTAACGTGACTATTAGGTGAATAGAAGCAGAATAGTACAACCCTTACTAAGAACAGGACATTCTAAGCTTAAATATTAAGAAGAGAATTGCTATAGCAAGATATTAATGAACGGTCAACATAAATAGGGACAAATTGAGATAACAATGACTAAAAAGGGGAGGATTCAAAGATCCAAATTCATAAAGGGGAAAAGAGATAAGTCACATGCAGAAGAAAATGGAAGAATGTATACATATAATTATCTTTTTCTTATTCATAATGGCAACCACACAACAAAGATTCAAACTGAAATATATAACATAAAACAAGGAGAACCAGAGGCAAAACCACAAAAGCCAACCAAAATAAAGAAAACAAAAACACAAGGACAAGGAGGCAATGGAAATGCTGAGCTCCCAAAAAGCAAAAGATAAAATGGCTGTAAGAACACTTCATATTTCAATAATCACCTTAAATAAGTGGACCGAACTCACCGTTAAAAGGGCACAGAGTTACAGAATGGATCAAAAAACAAAATCCAATGATATGCTGCATCCAGGAGACACATCTCAGCTCCAAAGACAAATATAGACTTAAAGTGAAAGGGTGGAAAATGATATTTCAAGCAAATGGCATTCAGAGAAAAGCAGGTGTAGCGGTACTAATATAGGACGAAATAGACATCAAAATCAGAAAGGTAAAGAAAGATACTGAGGGACACTTCATTCATCAAGAAGATATAACACTTATGATATTTTTTAAATAAAATTTAAAAACAAGTACAACCAAACACCATATACATAGTATGTGAATATTTAAATACACACAGCATGAGAATATTTAAAAACTAAGTAAATGAAAGATAGACACAACACTCAGAGCACTGGTTGGTTTTGAAGGACCATACCAGAGATGGGACAAGGGTAAACATTTGTAATGTTATTTATGATAACCAAAAAAATCTGTGTGTATGAGTGAGGGTGAGGTAGTGTTTAGGAAGAAAATGTTCAATAATAAGAGATTATTGAATAGGATGACATTAACTCAATGAAATATTTATGAAGCCAATTAAAACAATAACCATAATGTACTAATATTCTCAGTATATCTTATTCTATAGGCAAGGCTATAAGCTGAAAAATGTTTATCAATCTAATATAAATTGAGAATAAAAATATTAGACCGAGAATGAAAGTCCATGATTAATAGATTAACATTTATCCCATATGATGTTTACATAAAATTGAGTTGTTTGTAATAAACTATGCTGAAACTCTACCTACACTAATTTGTCATCTTTTATTCTGGGTATTATAGTACAAATAAATTCCATGTGATTTTTGTTTATCTGTTTGCTTACCTGTCTTCCTAGTGCCTAAAATAATCCCTGGCAATGATTAGTGCTCAACAAATATTGGTGAATAGATAAATGAAATAATATTTGCTGGTTACAAGGGGAAATTATATAACAGTAGGGATAAAAGTTTATTGAATAATGTTAGAGGAAAAAGATAACCTCCAGCTTTAATATATATGCCCGTATTCTAATTCTCAGCATAACACTCATCTGATGTTTTTTATTTGTATATTGAAATTTTACTAGAATGTAAGATCACAATAACAGAGACCTAAACACTTTTTCTGTCTTGTTCATTGTAGTACCCTAATGTCTATAACAATGGCAGGCATATAATAGGTGCTCAGCAAATATTTCTTAAATAATTGAAAGAATATGTGGGCAAGAACAAGAAAGAAAACACGAAGAAGTAATCTGCTTAATTGGAATTTTTGAACTTCTTATTTGTTTGCTTAATTTAAATCACTGCTGTAATACTCTATTTGCCAGGAATAAAAAAGAAATCCTTTCTTCCCATGCATCACATCAGTATGATGCATACAGGCCACCCAAGGTACTTTTTACCTCAGAAACTGGAAAACTAAAAGCGTCTTGCTTGAAAGTGCTTTATAATTTATATAAGTATATTCTTGATCTTTTTAATAGATTTCATAATGAAATGAACTATTATAATTCTTCACATTTTCTATCTTTCCCCATTTGAATACTTCATTTATCTTCTCACATCTCTTTATCATTTTTACTATTAAAATAGCCTTAGAAATTGTGAACTCCAGAAAGTGATTTTAAAACTCAACAAACAATTTTTTTCCCAGCAGAGAAAACCCACATTCTTACATATGAAAGAAGAAGTGGATATGGTTAACTAATTGCCATTTTTTATCCATAAACTTAGAGAAAAGTTTCCTATAGTGAGTTCTATTTATAATCATTGACAAAAACACATTATGATCCAACAAGTGAATATTGATTGCTCAGTCCCAAACTATTTTTGAAACATGTTTCTACTCGTTGGATTAGATTGCAATGTGACATCCAGTACTAGATGATGCATTTGGCAAAGCTCAAGACAGGCACTGACAATGGGATTTTTTTTCTTCCAGTGTGTTTAATAGATTTATGAAATGTTCAGAAACAGAAAAAGAATGATAATAGGCTGATTTCTGGTGAAATAAGCCTGCTAGCAGTGTTTTTAGTGCCTTCACTATTTTTTTTTAATTAGTTCCAGGTTTACAGTACATTGATTAGACATTTTTATAGTTTATGAGATGATCCTCCTGACTATTCTAACACCCATCTGGCTCTGCACATAGCTATTACAATACTATCGATTACAATACTATCTACATCCCTGTGACTATTTTTTAACTACTAATTTGTACCTAATTTAACTCTTTACCTTTTTCTCTCAGGCTCCCACTCCCCTCTGGCCATCACCGGAGAGTCCTCTGTATCTGTGCATCTGTTTTCATTCAGTTCCTTTCTATTGTTCCTTAGATTCTGCATCTAAATGAAATCATATGGTATTTATCTTTCTCTGTCTGACTTATTTTACTCAGCATAATAACCTCTAGTTCCATCCATTTCATTGTAAATGGTAGGATTTCATTTGTCATTTTTAATCTAATCTTCTGTTGATGGGCATTTAGGTTGCTTCCATATCTTGGCTGTTGTGAAAAGCACTGCCATGAATGAAGGGTTTCATAGATTTTTATGAATTAGTGTTTTGGTTTCCTTTGGATAAATACCCAGAAGTGCAATTGCTGTTTATGACCATGTTATATAAGATATTTGTTATATAAGATATACGCATTTTGTGTAGCTCATGTATATTTGAATGTCTCCAAGAGGTTCTGAGTGAATTGCATGTACACTAAATTTATAACTATATGTTTTAATGTATTGTTTTGTCATTTTATCTACTTAAAGATGTCTGAGCTGGGATTCAAGAATATTGGAATCTAATCATAGTTCAGCCATTAAGTTTCCCACAGTCTGGAACAGAAATGTTTATTTTACTTTAACTACGTATCTTTGGAATCGGGATGCCAAATCTGACCAAATAAATGCTCAAAACTTATAAGGTTAATAATATCCTGGGACATATTTTCATCGTGACACTCAGATGATCAGGCCATGAAGTAGAAAATTGAAGCTTAATTGCTTTTTCATTCTGTTTTTCCCTATCATTCATCTGGGCCACTGGAGCCTAAAGCCACATTTAATAAGTCAGTCTGTCTAAGTTGGACAAGCAGAAAAACAATGTGAATCTCCATGGGCCCCTGTGCCTCAAACTTGCCCCATTACCAAAATCAACAAACTTGTTATCAGTACACACACACACCTGGGCCTCAGAGGACCTCTTACTGACCTTATATGGGGTCTTATTTTGTTCTTTGGTCATGTATTTATTATCCTTCAAATTTTACATACTCTTTTTAAATCTTAAAGACACATTGCTTATCCAGTCCCTGGTCCTGTCTGTTTCATCTCAGGCTTTTAGAAACTGTGCCTATTAATTTCATAAGAATCCTTCTACTTTCCATAAGTATGGGTTAAAGATTGGCTACCATTGAGGGACTGAGGGTCAATAGCAGGGACATAGCAATGAGAGAACCCACAGCTCCTATTTCAGTTTGCATGATAATCTTCAGTCTTTCTGTTCCCTATTGACTGGGATACCAATTCTCTAAAGTTACCACACTTGTCCTCAAATTCTAAAATCATATATGTCTCATATCACATCTTAATCCATTTTCCTTTTCTCTAAAATGTTTTTCTCCCATTCTGTCACCTAATTCCTGATTAGGTCAGTCACAAATTAAAAATTTATTTCTCTGATTTAATATTCTATCTTTTGTTAAAATATCAACTTTGGAGGGCTTCTCCACAGTTAGCACATAAGCCTCACACTTCAAAAGCCCATGAGTGCCTTCTTCATGGTCAGGAAGAACATGAGGGTACCATCTATGGACTAGATGATCATGGCAAGAGTGGACACTGTAGCTAATGCCAGCATGTATGTCCTGGTAGAAGAAGTGGTGCTGGCCCAGTCCATATTCACCTCGAAGAGGAAAATGGGCAGAAGATCAAGGTCACTGAGATCTCTGTATCCAAGCCCTGCGTCTATGGATATTGCTTACCACCTATGTCATCCTAGTACAAAATCAAGGACAGAAAAATTTAGAGTGACGTAATGAAGATTGGATAACCAAGAAAAGTTCTGGAAATATAAAAATTATGCCAGAATTTCAGAGAGGTTTAGTTTGCAACAAGAATAAAGAAGTTATTTGTGGTTTCATGGAAAGAGGAGCTGCCGAACTTCAGATAATCACAGACATTGACATGAAACTAAGAAGATTTCTCTGTAAAAGGAAAAGATTTCTAATATGTCATAATATTATTGACAACTGTAAACTGGTTATAGATGGATGTCTAAAGAAGTTATTGCAAACAAATGAAAACTACTATGCTATTAAAGCTGATCCTGTTTTTACCATAGAAGAGAAGTACCCTCTTATGGTAGAATGATAGGCTAAGTCACATCGTTTCCTTGTTAAACAAGCTTTACCAAAAGTTAAATTTAAAGAAACTGTGAAAGAATTCAAGGTTATGCTCAAGAGAGGACATAAGAATTTATCTGAGAAACTTTAACAACATAGAATCCTTCTGTTCATATTTTCAGCTGATATTAGTGATACAGTAGAGGAGGTTATCCATAAAGTTGGGGTTTACCATCCAAATGTCAAAGCTGTATTCATCTGTGGATTTTGATGAAAATGGCTGCTCAAAGGATTTAAAGGAGATTTAACTCTTTTATTTAACAAACATGATAATGCCTTGCAGAACACAGACTATTTCAATAAATTAAAAGACAATAGAAACATAATTCTTCTGAGACTCTCAAGGAGACTTAAAAATGGCAGTTGGAGTAGTTCATGTGGAACGTATTCTAAAAATTGGATTTCTAAGTAATAGAATGTAGAAACTTTTAGAAAAGTATTGTTTTAGTGAAAGATGAATCATTGGAGGTAGCCAACTCTATTTTACTGATGATTCTATAAACAATAATTCTTCAGGAAGACCTCTCTCCTATGGGAGCAATGGATGCAAGAATTGTTCAGCTCTTCGTCTTGCTGAAAAACTCTTATTTATAATATATTTTTGCTCTTGAAGTTTTTCCTTTAAATTACTCAGGTATTTTCAAACATATCGAATCTATCAACTGGAAGTTCTTCGCCTTTGTCAATGTACTCCCCACTGTATTTTTTAAACAGAGTTAAAAGAAAAATCTTAAGACCAAAATTAGAAAAAATATCTCCCTACTTTTCCAAAGTAGATTTTTGTAGTTTAATTCTATCATACATTTTTTAGATTCCTTTTTTACACTTGAAAAATTCCTCACAATCTAAAACTAACTTTTATAAAATGGTCAAATAATTTCCACAATTTTAAGTACTGCCATTCTTGTAATTTGAATGGGTCATGCTGATGGTATCCTTATCTCCTGAAACTGTGTTATGCTTGGTTATTTTATTTGGAGAGAATCAATGTTGACCAGAAAAGACTGGTACTCTGTATCTGTAAATAACAACAACAACAAACTGTTGGTGTCCACATACAACTGATCATTGTTAAATGTTTTTTATTGTCCTGTTGATAAACATGAAGTGGAAAGTCTATTTTCTTAATACCCATTTTGCTCAAGGGATAGCACTTGTTCAACCACTTATATCTTAGCATAATTAATTTCTACTTTCCTTTCTTCCAAATAAAATTTGAAGAGATAAGATGTAAAGGTATTAAACTCTAAAAGTAGGAAGAAAAAGAGACACAATATTGGGTAAATAAACCTGTAAAGTTATCCAGAACAAACTGCTTTCTTCATAATTTTACCTAAATCCAGGCATGTTCCCAATTTACTTTTATAGTTGTTGCTCTTTGTCAATAAAATTCCTGACTCAATGGCTTACTCATTAAAAATGAGCATTAGAAAAATGTTCAGTCCATCAACATCCATAGACCTTGGTATTCCATCTAAAATAAAAAAAATAGTGGAGATCATAGGTGCAGGGTTAGAAAAATTATATTGAAGATAAAAACACCTTCTTGGCCTAACCAAACTCAAAATAGCTGTTTACAAAACCAACCTTATCTGTGGGGAGATTCCACATGGAAGTATTTATGACAGGTTGCCCTGTGAGCAATTCCTAGAAAGCACTGATATACTTTGTCTGAAACTGCAACTGCTCTTGGCATTCATGGGGAAACTAAGAAAAGGGAGAGCAAAAGGTTTTTTAATGTTTGTTTTATTTCATTTTGGTTTTGCTTGTTTGTTTGGTCTGGACACACAAGAAAGCACTTAACTTGGAAAATTATTCATGCTAATGTATTAAATAAATAAGCATACTACTCATATACTACTATAGTTATTTTACTTTACATCACATTATAGACCTATTACCAAATACGGATATGTAGAGTTTGGCCAAGACGTGGATTTTTCTTGGCAGAGACGAGGAAATAAACAAAATGAGTTTATAAATCTATTTCAAAAGCCGTATGTGTTGCCCGAGTTTGCTGCCATTCGCTCATGGGGAAGTTTTGCCTCCGAATGCATCAAAAGGACTTACCCAGCAGCTAATAGACCTGTGGGCATAGGGGTCTGATAATTCACTTTTGACACAGTTCAGTTTCACAGTTGAATAAGAATGTCAGCTTACCCACAAATACAAACTGCTTTGTTTCCTTGTGCATGTTCTACCAAGGTCTTCAAAGTCTTATTGGCACCTTTTAATGACCAAAGGCCACTATAACACACTGGGGCTTTCATTCTTTCTTATTGTTTTAACTCATCTATGGGATGAACATGAGAATACTCACAACACATTCTCTGTGTTGGAAGAATCGTTCCTAGTGTTTTCCCTTCATTCCTTCTTTCTTCTAAGCGACTATAATCAAAACCTTCCCAATTAGTGATGTCTGAACCATAAGCATGCCCCCAATTCCCACTTTATTTTGGGACATTATAATGTGTGCTTTGAATAGCTCAATTATCTTGCTTTAAATGTTCATTTGTATTCATTTTTAATAATTGTTAAGTTCAATTAAAGGTCAATAAGGGAAAATAACTAGTCTTATACAAATCTATTCTTCTAATATGTTCTTCCTTTATCAGCCTCATGGATGCCCAGTGAAATGTACAGTCCATTCCCCTCAAATGCAGACTCAGAACTTCATGGTGAGTATTTGGGGAAGATTTCAGGGTCAGGGAAGGCAGTGGTCTGCTCTATCTGGGCAGAGCTAGAAAAGTAATACTTGATAAGAAGTCGATCTCGGATAAGTATTTAAAAGTATATTTTGATGATGAAAATAATAATAAATGAAACCAAAATCCTTCCAAGTCACTCAAAGAAGATAGAAACCAAGTTTTATATTTTTCTCTATTTTATTTCAAAATTAAATTTATATAATAGCTATTTTGGCCAGTCGAATTCATTAAAAATGCATTTTAAGTTTTATTTTTCCATTGGAAAATGAAATGATTTATCAACATGGATTTATTTATCTACTTGAATGTTAAAAAGGATTTTTTATTGGTCTTTTCAAGCACATTAGAGTGGGGATAATCACTGTTTTGATTGGCTGGACCTCTGATACCCCTGGAAAAATAGGAGTAGGCCTCATCTTTCCATGACTGCAACTTAACACATTTTCCCATAACTACTTAAATTTCTCATGCAGATTTTTAAGCATATATCATTTTGTTGTTTATACTGAACACTTTCTCTTTTTTCTGTAAACCAATAGGAAGTTTTACTTCTTTGGAAGCCATTAAACATATCTTAAGATCCTAACCTTATTGTACATTGTCCTTAGTAAACACTACGCATTTTTTTTTTTTTAGGAGTCTTTGAGCCATTCAAATTGAGCTTTTCCTATTAGCAGGTGAAATCCAATCATGATTTTCCACTATTTTTTCAGGTTGAGATAACTATTAGGATTAGTTTAGATATCCCCTTTGTATACCTAGGTGATGTCTTCACCAGCACATTCAAAGCATTATCAAATGTTCTCACAACTGCCAATGGATCTACTGAAAGTACTCAGATCCATATCACTGGTAAGTCATTTGCCGTTTTTAAATTTTATTTTATGTTTTATTCACTCAACAAATATTTAGATTGCCTACCATTTGCCACACTCTGTGGTAGACATTTAGTATATACTGGCCTCCTGAAGATTACAATCTATTAGAGATAATATATAGTAAATAAGTAATCATACTTAATATATAGTAAATAAGTAATCATACTTAAATTTTCAAAATGTTATGATATAATACAAGATGCTGTCAGAGTCTAATAGAAAGATCTATTTTTAATTGGGAAACAAGAAAGGATTCTCTGAGAATATATTTAAATTAAAATTAAAAAACAAGAATAAAAATTAACCAAGTAAAAAGTAGTGAGAAGAATCTCAATCTTGTAAAATTATAGTCTGAGGTAAGAAAGAGATCACTGAAACAAAAAATATTCCTATAATTTGACTAATAAAATTTTATCAGTGCTAAATGTAATCTCTTGTTTTATATCATAAGAGGACAAAGAACTCAATAAAGTTAGAACCCTACCAATGCTGGTCTTGATTGTAAATTCAATGTATAATCAACTCTTTTACTTCAAGATATGTTCACTTGATGGGTTAACACTTCACCTGGGTACTCAGCTTACTTCGTATTGAAGGTCATGTGGTCCTCAGATTATTAGAGCATCATCCTGCATACAACATGTCAACAGAACTGCAAACTGATGTTCTACCAATACCTCTTTAAGAAATCAGTACCTTCAAGAACTGCCTATTTAGAGATAGGGCAAGATTGGAGCTCTGCTTCTGCATTAAGACATTCCTGAAGTCAGTAGTCTCCATTTCTGTATTTGGTTGGGAGAAAATGTGTAAACATTGATATAACACACATTTAATAACTTTTGTCCTTTCTGTAAAACTTTGGGGGTAAATGTTATATCCCACCATATTACTAATAAATTTGACTCAACTAAAACAGAATTTTATGTAGTTCTGAGTTGACCATCTGTATGATCGTTTATTTTGTGATCCTGACACTCTAGTGATTTGAATTACTATGTAATCTCTAGCCACCTGTCAATATGCAGTCACATATAGTTATATATTATAGAACTATGGAGTTTCCAGGGTACCCTCAGTGTGTGTGTGTTGTAAAAAGAAAAAACTTCCACACTGATACCCTCTGTTAACATGACCACATCATATGGCTGCAGTTCAAACTATGAAAACATAGAAAAGATTTGGTAACAAATATTTTAAATCCAGTTTTTTAGATGCTTGTGTTTTTTTCTTTTTAAACTTTACTGCATAAAAAGTGATGTAGTGAAACTAGGCAGTAAAAAAAATTAAAAACCTGAGTCTCTACCTACAAGCAGTTTACAATCTAGTTGAAACTATAAAAGAAAATTAATCCAGGTAATTCTGATATAAAAAATACACATTTGGCCCAAGTGATCTATGAAATCTAAAGAGCTAAAGATTTATTTGTAATCTATAAGAAATTTTACTGGAATGTTGTCAGAAATAACAAAAGCCTGGAGACAATTTAACCACCTAATATTAAGAGATTAATTAAATGAACTATAGTAGATCTATACACTGGGAAACTAGCCAGTCACTTAATCGAATGAGGTAAATCTCTATGCATTTCTTTAGAAAATATTCCAAGAACATTTATAAGAGATAAAAGCCAAGGGACAGAACAGTATGTATAGTGTGCCCCCATTTGTAATAAAAGGGATATATATTCATGATATGTATATTAGTTTATATATGCATAGAAAATTTCTGGTATTACATAATTAACTTTTGCAGCACCTGAAGTAGTAAGGACACTTTTTTTTCATTATAGTTTTATATTCTGGGCTCTTTGAATTTTTAACATGATTATAAAATACTTTTGAAAAGGAAAAAGTTGAGTAACTATGTAATTATTAACAGTCCCTTTTATTTTCTGCCAGACAATCTTAGAACCAATCTTATTTCTTAAGAGAGTTACTTTTCTTAATTCTTTCTTTATGTTAGAGAAAAAGTAAAATCATCCAGAATATAGCATTATATTGCTTCTGGTCTAGAAACCACAATATTTGAAAGTCTTTGATTCACGCAGTTTCACCTGATGTTCAAAAGTTAATGAATGAGCTGAGTATTGGGTATAATTCGCATAGATTTAAAAAATCAATCTACTAATTCTTCACCAATATAATTTTAGCCAGCACTTTACTTGCAACTTTTAAATCATAGAAAGAGCAAAACCAATAGTTTCAGTTTTACTCCTTTTGTCCCTTTTCCCCCTTTCTTTTGAAGATAGGAGGAGATAGGAAGAAAAAGAGGGAAGGAGATAGAAAAGGATTAGAAAACCTCTACCCAGGATATGATTCCTTGGGTGACATTCTGAATAGAAGTCTTTGACGAAAGTCCTTTCAGCATTACAGCTCCGTAGGTCTTAGCCAGGCCTTATCTGCTTTGGCCTTTCAGGGCTTTGAAATGTTATAATGCTTTTTACTCTTTCTTCCTCCACCTAACACACTAATATTCCATAAAGCATTTAATGACTTCTTCAAGAATAAGAAAATCCAAAGCTAGACCATTGTTTCACATGTAACATTTTCTTTACTGAAGTAAATTTGGAATCCAAATTTACAGATTCTCTTTTTTTATTATTATTATTTTGTCTTACAAATAACATTTCAATTTGTGCCAGGTGACAGGCCTTGGCAAAATGAAAGAAAATACCAGTTGTAGAACATTCTAACAAGAAAGACATTCATGTAAATAAGTAATTGTATAAATGCCGAACCAGAAATAAGAACAAAGCATAGACATGATCTCAGAGTATAATTGTGTTCAATGAAGTTCTGCATGGTCCATGGGGAGAACATGTGTCATGTAGGAGAAATAGTTCAATTGATCCTGGTTTCCAGTTGCCAAAGTTTGGCATTAAAGTTTCTCTCTCTTTATGCCCTTTTCAGGTATTGTGGATAATAGCCCCAAAGATGGAATGTCTTGGCCAGTTATTGTGGCAGCTTTGCTTTTTATCTGCCTGGTATTGTTTGGTCTTGGAGTGAAAAAATGGTGTCAATACCAAAAAGAAATGTGAGTATAATACTAAGATATGCAGAAACAGATACCTTTTCAGTACAAAATATTCCCTCAGCATGGTGTCCTTTTTAAATTTAACTGAGGAAATAAGACCCTGAGAAGCTCAGAGACACTATATAGCTTTCCCAGCACCAATCAGTTTGGATTAGATGCACAACTTCCGACTTGATGTCCCCTCTACCTGCTTAGGCTGTAACACTCATCAGATGGAACAAATCAGTGGGCATGAAATAAAAACTGAGCTTCCCCTCACCTTAAAACTGAAAATAATTTTTCTTTTAATCTTCATTATTTGTTTCATTTTCATGCATCTCTGAACTGCCTGAGCCAAGCCAGTCCTAGATGCTCAAGTGTGAAATTAAATGAAAAAGGTAATTTTAAGACATTTCCAGCTGCTTTTCAGCAGAACGAGCCTCTACTGCCCTTTTCCTTTTCCCCAGGGGGAAAAGAAAGTAAGCAGTTGGTTACTCCTTTTTTGTCTTGTTGATATATTTTCCAGAACTTTTCTCCAGTCTGAACTGTGCTATCTGAAACATGTAAGGTTAAGCTCCAGTTCTCTGACTTGGATATTTTGAATCCGTTCAGATTAGGTCATGATTAGAAGAGACCCTCATAATACATAGAGCTAATCTTTCTTGTATCTTATGAGTGCTGTAGAAGATAACATTGACCATCGTGCAATACTTTCCTCTCCTTTTCTTAGGGTATCCTTGAAGACTATAACTATGTGCAAGAAATGTTTCGTGGTGAATAAAACACTAAATTAATATTCAGAAATTCTGGTTTTTTTTTTTTTTTGGTCCAGCATTACATTTTGGCCACCATATGACCTTGAGAAATTCATAATTTCTCTAAAAAATGAAATTGCAAATTTCTTAAAATTTTATCTACATTTCGATATATATTGTCTCCACTAGGGTATCAGAAAGCCAAGTATTAGGCATTAGGGATTTTTCTATGTAAATGAGAAAACGGGAGTCTGAAAATATGCAGATTTTTTTTGTTGTTCTGCATTCAAATATCTGTGTTTTATAGAGATGAGAGAGAGAGAGATCTGGAGAATTTAAGATGCTATGGATTGACAGACAAGGGGTGGAGGAATTTGAGTCACAGACATAAATATACTCACAGATATATTTCTGTTTCTTGATATCAAGAGGACTGGAGCATTTGTATTGCTGAATCCCAGACTCACCTGTATGTTTGATGCCTTTCAGACAAGAGATGAGTTGTGCTAACAAAGAACAGTACTTTATACAAAGATGACATTAAGAATGTTCACTGATTTAAAGAAAAGAGATTCCGTCTATGGCCATGCTACCCTGAATAAGCCCGATCCCATCTGATCTTAGAAGCTAAGCAGGGTTGGGCCTGGTTAGTACTTAAATGGGAGACCACTTAGGAAGTCCAGGTGCTGTAGGTGTAATAAATAAATAAATAAACAAACAAACAAACAAATAAATAAGGGATTGTAAACTGACAAGGTCCTTGAAAACTGTGAGGTCAATCGTGAGTGCCTCGCCTAAAATAAATAAATAAAATAAAATAAATAAAGAGAAGGGATTCAGGCATTATCCATCCAGTACCAATCAACTCAGGGATTCGGAAGAGCTTTACTTCCCACCTCAGCAGTATCACCACAGTACACAATGAGTGAAGTCTGGGGGTATGGCTGGCAACGGGGCTGTTTGAAAATCTTCAGTCTTTGGTTCTAGAACTTTAAATTTTTGTCTCTAGAGGAATATTTTAACCAACATAAGAGGCACACTTCTTCTTTCAGGAAGTAGTTGCCATGGAAAGTATAGGTTCTGGTTAAAAGACTTGAAATGCTGGTCTGATTCTCTTGAGCAAGTTGCTTCAAACCTCTGAGCTACATTTTTATATGTTTAATGGTGACAGTAATAGTCAATTTCTATATACGAATTAAATAATGTTATAATAAAAATGATTTGCAAATGATAAAATACCAGGTATATATTAATTAATTAGTTAATATTATCACCATAGACTAATAAGCATAGGTTATGCCAGAAAAATTCTGGCATAGAATAGGCAACTAGTGGGATAATAGAGAACTAGTGGGGCATGACTCCTCTTTTGCCGTTTCCTACTTTAAAATAAATATATATACCGTTCAATTACCCCTTATATTCTTAGCACTGAAAAAAACAATGTTTTATTCCTAGTATGGAAAGACCCCCACCTTTCAAGCCACCTCCACCTCCCATCAAGTACATTTGCATTCAAGAGTCCATCGGAAGAGATCTGCCTTGTCATGAGATGGAGACACTGTAGTTCTTTGAGATTTTGCCATACAACGAAACTCTGCTAAAATCTTAGTGAGAGGATAGATATTTTGTATTACTAAATATTTGCCTTCTAGCCAAGCTTCCACTGCAGCTGAAATGAATGTCAGAAGAGAATGACTTGTTTTCCCAGCAGCTCATGCCCTTTCATCTGTATATGCCTTTAAACGAGAGTGAGAGGATATGTCATGCTGACACCCAGTGCAATCTGTAGGAAATGTTCTTGCTTATATAAGAAGTGCAAATTAGGCTGCTGTCATTAAAAAATACTTGCAGTGTTTTTATTTTTCATTTTAATTCTCAGATCGAGGTGACGACAGTGGTTTCAAGAATATATTGTTACTAGATCCTCTTCTCTTTGCCAACATGCTAAACTTTTTGCCCAAATCATTATAATCTCTGAGACTTGTTGCATTCCCTAGGAAAATTACAAGAAGAAAATGTGAGAGTTCCAACAAGATTTCCAAATAACGAGAAAGTACAGTTAGTCTTCATACTGAAATTTTGTTTATTTTCAGTGGAGGAAAACAGAATATCTTGCACAAGAACCCTAGTTCCAATTCTCCTTCACCCTTCTCCCATCATTTTCAGCCCAGGCTTCCACCCCATGAGATGAAGAGAGAGCAAAGGGATAACTAGCCAACAAGAAGTAGCCTAGTAGGAATAACATTTCACTGGCCTCTAAAATAATATGAGCTAAGAGTGATCTTATTCTCAACTTCACGTGTGTGTGCACGCATATGCATAGAGCAAATCATTGGCAAACTGTTATATAAGTAAACAAATAGCCTAACTCCAATCTAACACATTTAATTCCCATTATTCTCTTTTTTATCTGGGGACTTTCCGGTTCATCCAATCTGCCTGTTTTGATATGTCTTAAAACAAATAAAGAGTCTTAAATCAGACTAGCATTGATAAATTAACCTTGCTCCTTCCAATCTTTTATAAAACAGTTTAAATAGAGTGTATAGATGAGAGAGAGAGAGAGAGAGAGAAACATAGTCAGCCTGAGCCATTCTGTATTCAGCAACAGTTTGTGAATGAATAAATTACTAATGCCCCTTGTTCCTCCAAACCTTGCCACACATCCCTGCCCCAGGAGGAAAGAACAGATGTTGCTGATATAAACGACAGCAAATATTGTGTGGACTTCGGTCTCAAAAGAAACCTTTCATTCCTTTGCAGTATATTTATCTCTGACTACACATAAAAATAACCTGGAGAATTTTTTAAAATGAATTTATTTATTTAAATGAGTTTCAAGTATACAGTGCATTGGTTAGACATCTATAATGTTCATAAAACAATTCCCCCAATTACTCCCTCCCTCCTTTGTCCCTCCACTTAGCCATCATATTAATGTTAACTGCATTACCTCTTCCATGCTCCCCGTACCCAACTATCGACTACTAATTTATACTTCTTTAACCCTTTACCCCATTCTCCCAGCCTCCCAACCTCCCTCCCTTCTGTCCGTCATCAAATTGTCCACAACATTTGTGAGTCAGTTTTTGATTAGTTTATTCTTTTTATTCCTTAGATACCACATATAAGTGAAGTCAAATAGTATCTACTTTTCTCTGTCTGACTTATTTCACTCAGCATAGTAACCTCTAGGTCCATCCATGTTGTTGCAAATAGTAGGGTTTCACTTTTTTAATGGCTGAGTAATATTCCATTGTATATATGAACCATAATTTTCATATCTAATCATCTGTTGATGGGCATTTAGGTTGTTTCCATATCTTGACTATTGTAAATTGTGCTGCATGAATATTGGAGTGCATAGATCTTTTATGAATTACTGTTTTGGTTTTCTTTGAATAAATACCCAGAAATGCAATTGATGGGTCAAAAGGTATATCTATTTTTAATTTTTTGAGGAACCTCCATATTATGTTACATAGTAGCTGTACCAATTTGCAATCCCACCAACAATGTATGAGGATTCCCTTTTCTCTGCACCCTCACCAACATTTGATGTTGCTTGACTTATTGATGATAGCCATTCTGACAGGTGTGAAGTGATATCTCATTGTGGTTTTAACCTGGAGAATTTTTAAAAATATTACAGCTGGTCCTTCTAAAGCAATTAAGTCAAAAACTGTGGAGTGAGGTCCAGGTATCAGTTCTTCCAGGTGATTCAAGTGTGCTATCAAAGCTGAAAACTGCTGAACCAGTGGAAGTCCCTTCTGATAGGTCAGATTCTTGGTTAAGTGCTTAATGCTTAACTCTTGTCGTGGCCAGCCTCCAAGATGTCCCCTAGTGATTCTTGCCTCTATGTAGTCCCCTCTGACACTAAATAAAGATGGCTTGTATAGCTGGTCGGGACTAGAGTAAGGCAAACAAGGCACCAAGACTGTAAAATTTAAGGAGATATTCACATTCGGAGTCATAAACTTGCACAACCTTGAGAGTAACTTGCACAACCAGAGTGTGACTTCCAAGGTTAGGTCATAAGATATGTCCTAGCTTCTGCCTTGATCTCTCTTTGATCACTTACTCTGTAAGAAGCCAGTTGCCATGCTGTCAGACACTCAAGCAATTCTATTGAGAAGTCCACCTGTCCAGGAACCGAGGCCTCCTCTTGACAACAAGAATCGACTAGCCAGCCACATGAGTAAGCCAGCGTGGAACCATCTCCTCCAGTTTCCACTCAAGTCTGCAGATAACTGCAACATCAGTTAATCTTTTGACTGGGACCTATCATGAGAGCTTCCTCTCATGATAAGCTTCCTCTGAATTCCTGACCCATAGACAATGCGTGAAATGATAAATATTTATTATTTAACACCGCTAAGTTTAGGTTAAATTTATTACACAGTAATAGATAATACAACCCAATAAATGGGAAAATAAACCAATGTTTTTCTGCCTTATTTACACTCAATTTCTCATTAGTTCTCAAAAAAGAAATGACTAACTTCATATATACGACTGCTACTTCATGTGTATTTTTATTTAATACAACTTAATCATCAGTAACTTGTGTAAAGGTCATAGTGGTTTTCTTTTACTGTTTCATTAAGAGACATGAATACGAGTGGAGATTTTGGGGTAAAAAGTGGCAGAGTTTGAGGTGTTTAGACTTTCAGTAAAGGGGTAGACAGTTTTACATACATAAATACAACATAAGTCATGTAATTTTACAATCTATTGTATAACAGGTGTCTCACAGTGTTTTTGTATTAGCTCCTCTTTGAAGCGCCCTCCTTTGATTTCATAAATAAGTCCTGATTTTGCAGCATTTGCAAAATCATCTCTAACCTGAATAGAGTGAGCAGGGGCTTACCCAAGGAGAGATATTCGGCCAGTGGTTCAGAGAAATTTTTCACAAACCTGCATGATAGAAGGGCTCTGGATGCTTTTCGGGTAGTGCTATGATCTTTCCTCCTTCATTTGACTAAAATGACAGTTTTACCTGAACCTTAAAATTGTGCAAGTAAGTTCATAAAGGCTGTCTCAAAACAGCAACTCCTCTCTCCTGAAGTGCATTCAGTTATGTCCCACAGAAGGAAAAATAGCAACACTGGACTTTCTAATCCCTAAGGTTTCTGCATGTCTTCATCACTGCCTTTATTTTCACTGAGAAGAAGCCATATATAAACATGTTCATCACTCATTTCCAAAGCACAATGTGTTAGATTATTGTTCAAAACTATTCACTTCATTACCCACCTGCATCATGAGCACCCCTTAACTTTGGGCTTGGCCGTATGATTTCCTTTGGACAATGAATTATCATGGGCATGACTACCTAAGGTTTGAAATCTGCTTATATGATTGGACTCACTCTCTTGTTCTCTGCCATTACCATAAGAAACACATTTTCAGACTAGTCTGCTAGCTCCAAGAAAAAGATGAGAGATTCATGGAGAGGAGAAGAGCCACCTAAGCGAGGCCCAATTTAGATCAACCAATCTCCATAGTGCCTCAAAGGTATATAAATTAAATATTGTTGCATGCCACTGAAATTGTGTGATTGTTATACAACAGTATTGTAGCAACAGTTAACCTGTACACATAAATCCAGAAGTAGGAATATTTTTGCTCATATATAAGTGCCTAGGGTGAGGAATTAAATATGTGCTTTAGTCAAAAATAGTTTATCCTTTGATTCGACATAAATTTTATTTCAACTGAAGAACATATGATTAGCTTGACCAAATTAACTTTTCAGTATAAATCTTTAAAATCTTAAAACATTTGACAAGGATACACATTAGAGGTCATCTTAAAAATAAGGAGTCAGAGGCTTCATGAAATTGACCTGCCCAAGGTCACATAGTTAGAACTGATAGAGCCAAAATGATGACGTAGCTCTCTGATTTCCAGTGCAGAGTGTGACCAATCTCCATAAAATCATGATATTTAATTGCTTTTGTATCTCCTTTTACTATAGATGAGAGCTATTTTGTGTGCATTTAAGTAAATATTGATTTTTTAAATGCCCAGGTTGTATATTCCAAAAATTATTGACAGAAACAAAAGAAAAATAAAAATAATTGAGCCCTAAGGGTAAGATGGCCTGTAAAGTATGAAAAAAAAAATGACTAGGAAATGAAAAAAGAAATTAATCAAAATCAGAAGCTGGAAAGAAAGTTTAAAGCAACTGATCAAGACCAGAGATAATGCAAAGGACATTTTCTCAGAGGCTCTGAGCAGGGGAAGAGATTCTAGAAGACAGCCCCCTTGTGACTCTGATTTAGGAGAGAGGTTTTGGCTTGAACCAGAAAGGTCGAATTGCAGAAACACAGAAACTTTGTTCTCTGAAAACTGACATACATAGCTTGAGTTTTTGACAACAGCAGTCAATATTTAAACTTAAGAGTCCAACAGCAACAGTGAAGTAAGTGGTGGGTGAAAGTTACCACCATTGGAGAAAAAGACATTTACTGACAGAAATGAGCTGATGTTACACCCAGAAATATATAATGAGATGGTGGGAACAGGGCATTTTATTTTCTAGCTCCTGCAAAGGGCTTTTATTTTTTTTACTGGATTCTATGTTTACTACCAAGGCTCCATGGTGCAGCCAGGAAGACATGACCAGAGAGCAGGAGAACATGACCTTAGACATATGAGAGCCAGGGAACACTTTTGAGATTGCTCTTAAACCTGTCTAGTGTGACTGTGATTAGTCTGGACCTTAGTTTGGTGAAAAATAACATAAGAATGAGAAAATAGAATCTGAGGTTTTCTCTCCAACCAGCATCTTTGTACACTTCTAACCTCTGTTACATTCTTTACCTGGTCTTCTCTCTCAGATTCCTCATATTTACTCAAAGGCTCTGTGAGACTATGATTATGAGGAGGGTCACTTAAAAGAATGAAGGAGAAGAGTCACAAACCCAAGATCACAACATAAAAAAAAAAAAGAGAGAGACCCTGGATGGGGTCACATCCAACTACTCTTGATAAATGTCAGGAACATGTGCACGTTTGCCCTAGTTGTGTCAGGCAACTGCCCATTTACTGCCCAAAGAAGTCATACCACCATGTAAAACTGGTTACAGTATTGTGCCATTCAACTATCACCAGCATACACTCAAAACTGCTGGGAAGACAAGGTGGAGGGGAATAGAATAACAGTTACATGAACTGTGAAGAGAAATTCAATAGTGGACCTGATAACCTGAGAACTATGTACGAGAGTTAACCTCTCTATTCTGCACTTTCTCTCTTCAAGACCTAAATATCTGTTAATGTCGAATGGTAAAGTGGATGAAGATTTGAGAATTTCATCTATGATTTTATCTATGGTAGAACCATTTTGTCCCACTAGTTTGGGATCAACATAATTCCACTCTTATAGATAATTGGATTTGTCTTATATGTAAAGCTCTTGCACTAATTCGAAGATCTGAATCTGACATAATTATAAATAGGAATTGATTCAAATATCTGTGGCTAGTTAACAGAAATATATGACAAGCACTGTTCCTAATTACCTCTTTTGGGTGGGCAGTTAGGGATTTTAGATTTCACATTTAAGAAATTGATATAAAATATATCTAAGAATTTAGGCCTTCAGTGAGTGTAGAGTTTAATAGGAGAGACAGACATTTAAATAAATAAATACAGTACAATGTGATACATATAAAAATAAAAGTATGCACAAAGAAGAGAATAAAGAAGAGGGTATCATTTCAAGGACAAAGTATGAGAAATATTTTTAAAAGGCTTCAGAGAGGAGGCAATAAATAGAGGTAAAGGCACTGTAATAGAGATTCTGAACTATATCTAAGACAGTCATGAGACTTTAAAATCTTGAGGATTATACCAGTAATGCAGGGAGAGCTCAATAATAGAAACTCTCTTAGTATAATTCACCATATAAGTAGGGCTTGGGAGGAAAAGCATAAAATTAATCTCCATAGATGATTGAAAAGTCTTTGAAAAAATTTCTAGTAAAAAGTCTAGAGAAAATAGAACATTTCTTTATGTGTATACATATATATAATATGTGTATACATATCTATAGCTATCTACTTATGTATAGCTATATTTATACATGTACATACAAAAACTATTGTTATAGTGTATAGATATAACTAGAATTATATGTACATATATATACATATACATGTGCTAGAATATATACTATATACTATACTATGGTTATAGTATATACATATTATAACTGTTAGTATCTATAACTGTTAGTACAGTTATATATAATATACATATAGACACACACACACACACACACACATCCAGGTGCAATGAAAAGAAAGATGGATACGATTGACTACTAAAAATGAAAACAATTTACATGAAAAAAGCAAACTCAAAAGTCAAGTGATAAACTAGATGAAAATATTCACAACATATATCACAGAGTAAAAGGTGATAAAAAACTTAGAAGTTGATAAAGAATTTATAAATATTGAGAATAAAAAGGCTAACACTTTTCTGTGGAAAAATGAGCCAAAGACATGCACCAACGATTCACAAAAAATATATATAAATAATTTTTAAAAACTCAAAAAAATGTAAAATTTATTCATATTTAAGAAAATGCAATTTAAACTTGACTGAGACATCATTTCCCCCCCATTTACTTGACAAGGATTCCAAAAGTTTGACAGTGTGCTCTGTTGTCGAGGATGTGGGGAAACTCACTCTCATATGTTGCTGAAGAGAAGGTGACATCTATAAATAGCACAACCACTGTGGAGAGGAATTTGACAATATCAAACAAAACTGTGTATGAACTTATCCTTTGAATTAGCAATTCCTCTTTGGGAATTTAACCCTAAGCTCTACCTCCAACAATAGTAACTACATATGCACAAGGTTATTCTTGGCAGTCTTATAGTTGGCAGATATTGAAAACTATCTAAATGTCCAAACATGGGAGATTGGTTGGATAAACTATAGTAAACACACAAAATACAGTACAGTACAGCTGTAAACACAAGAATAAAGAAAATCTCTATTGTCTGATATGGAGTGATTTCCAGGAGATGTTATTAAGTGAAAAAAGCATACCAAAGAGTATATAATATACTACTTTTGTGTAAGAAAAAAGGAAAAATAAGAAAAAAATTATATGTATATATGTATATACGTATGTGTACACACACACACACACACACACACACACACACACACACACATGCCAAACTTTACAAAAAGAAACAGAAATGATAAACTAAGAAACAATGGAGTTGGTAGGCCACGAAGAATGGTGACTGAAATGAACGGAAAGGCTATGAGAGGGAGTGACAATTCTCAGAGTATACTTTTTCGTGTAATTTTGCTAATGTTCTACGCATTAAAAAGGTAAAATTAATTAATTGAGAATAGGAAGAAAAAAATCCTAAAATAGAAAGCAAGTTGAAACAGATGAATTCAGTTGTATTTTAAATAAATGTCATCATTACATTGAAAGAGAAAAAAGAAATAAAATACTAGAATTCTAAGTAGCTACACACTGTTTGACCATACTTCTCCAGTCTTTCACAGCAGGGTGGGAGTTGGAGGTGGGAGAAAAATCTGGAAGGCTTTTAGTAGTTTTTTTTTTTTAATTCTAATGATATTAATAAAACAATTCTGAACCTGTTTTATATGTATTCTAAGACTGAATAAACATGTAAATGTGATATTTTGGGAGCTCATAGTCTCACTGCAGGAGAAGGAAGATATAAATATGGAATAGGACAGGAAAGAACCCTGTGTGGATGGAATCAAATAGAAGGTATCAATGTGAACTAGCGATTTACTCAATATCTGTGTGTAAGGATGTATATTTGCATAGATGATAGTGTCCTTCCTAGGGTTGCATGTCTGGAGGTCCATGATGTCTGTGTGTCTCTCGTTGGTGATGTTAATTTTGATTGTATGTGTGTGTGTGTGTGTGTTGTATTAAAAGTATATATACATGCCTATCTTTCCCAGGTCTATCTTTTGAAAGGACTAAGAAGCAAAGATATTCTGGTAGCAAGGAGCAACACTGACACTCATCTCTTGATCACTAATATTTCCTGCTGAAAGAAATCAGAACTTTTCAGAGAAATGTCTGAATAAGGGCAATATTAATATAAGACTGGAGTATCTTGTTCTGTCAGAAAATAGGAATATATTCTCCAAAATGCTAGAGTGTGTCAAAAAAATTCAAGAGCCAGCTTGAAGGAACTCCTTCCGGCTAAATCTAAGACAATTTGAGCACCAATATAATTAAGCATTAGAAACCATTGAACAAAAGTAGAAATTCATGAGTCCTTACCAATAATAGATGATAGATATACATGTAAGAAGAGAATGTGAGAGAGGTGGGGGGAGAAGTACAAGAAGGAAGGAATGAAGGAAGGAAGAAAGACAGGGCTCTTACATATAATAGAATGCCAAGAGCTAACTGGCAAATGAGAAGAAAGTGCTCAAGTTGGAAAGTTTTTAGCATAGTAAAAATTTAATCAGGCTAGACTCAACAGACAACAAATTAAGGAGAAAATTTTGATGATAATCAGGATATTTGCATGGTCTTTGAGGGTTTCCCTGAAGTATGCTTATTAGTTAGAAGGTAGGAAAAAAATAATCCAGCAATTATGCAGTGGAGAAATCAGACAACTTGACTGAGTGATCAAAATTAACATCACCAGTGAGGAACAGATGGACACAGTGCTCCTCCGAATGTGACACCCTGGGAAGGACACAATATCAGACATGGCAGTATTAAGGCAAAGAATGAATAAACTGAATTAAATCACAAAGTAGCATTAAATAAACACAAAATGAAAAATGTCTAAAAGACAAAAAAGACTTTAATAATATTCCAGATTAAAGAAAGCTAAAAACACATGGTGATTAATTGCAATATCTAATGCAATATCTGGATCCTTTATTGGAAGGAAAGAATGCTATAAAGGAGATCTGATAAATCAGATCTGACATTTGTCAGATTAGCTTTCAAAATTGGAATATGGGCAGGAGACTAGATAAAAGTATTGATAACCCTGCTGTGGTTATGTAAAAGAATATTCTTAGGAAATACACACTGAAGTATTTAGAGGTAAATGGACATGATGTATGTGACTTACTTTCAAACAAGTATGTGTGAATGTGTATATAAACACACATATACATATATGCATATGTACACACATGCACACATACACACACATACACACACACACACATACACACACACACACACACACACACAGAGAAAGAGAGGGAGAGAGAGAGAAGCAGATGATGTTACCAATAAATGAATCTAGGTAAAGGGATTGTATGGGGTTTATTTTTTTTTTATTTGCTATTTTTATTTTTGTAATTTTTTTTTAAATTTGAAATTTTCTCCAAAATAGAAAGTTTTAAAAAATACTTAAAAATAAGACCTTAAGACGTGATACTTAATTTGACTCAGATCCAGCCTGTTTTACTCCAACATTACATCCTTAAACAGTAAAAGATGCAAAGATATGTTTATTTCAGGGAGTTTCCTTTTTCTGTTCCCTGGGTATTATTTAATCTGAAAATTCATAAAATAAATGAGGATTCATTTTGCAAGTTTGCTGTTTTCATTTCATTTCTGGGTCTTATTCTGCCTTAGGTACTGGTTGGGATCCACCAAAACTTCAATGAATTTTTCTTTCTTAGGCAATGAATAGAGCCCTTTGATTTTCCCAGGACTCCAGGGCAAGCTTTTCCTCCCCCATTAAACTATTTTATATCAAAGGAAACAAAGCTGTGTCACTCCAGACTTCACCCAAGAGAGAGACTTCAGTTCCTCCTCACACCCTTGGGCAGTGCTTTTTTTTTTTTTTTTTTGTTCTACACTGTAGTAGAAACTGTGGAAAGAGCTCCAGGTTGGCATCAGTCCCTGCAGCAAGATCCTGCACACCAGAAAGTAGTGGATGAAGCTCCCTTTAGACATTCCTGCTGGAGTCTCCTCAGGCTGGGGGCAGAAAGTTCAGCAGTCACTGCCTCTCTCTCCTCAGAGAACTTTATCCATCACCCCCAATTTTTGGTAAACAGCTTGACCAATATGTATTTGTTCAATACTTATTTTGAAGATAACATTCTGTTTTACTGAGACCTAACTATTGTTGCTTTGGTGCAATGTTTACATCAAAACTTGCAACGTCACTGCCAGTTACAGAAATGCAGGCCACGAACTCCTCTTTGGACTCAAACATCCTTAAGAGTGTGAGTTTGCTTTGCACTTCTTAGCACCCTCAGAGAGAGGGCAAGTCCGGGGATGAATTGAGGCTTAATAAGTATTGGGTGAGAGAATGACAGATAATGACAAAAGAGTGAGTAGGAGAAAGAAAAATGCCTTGTGGAACAAAGAATTTAGCTAAAAACAGTGACAGTGTCTCCCTCAGAGTGGTGAGCTGAGCTTTTTTTGACTCATTCCATGTCACAGATCAATAAATCTACTTGACAGCTATGTTCTTGAAAAATGTTCAATCAGACCCAGAGAGATCAGGACCTAAATCTGGGTGGTTTGGTAGATGCCTTACACTGAACAAGCCTCTGGCTCAGTTTCAAAGGCTCACATTGGTAAAGTCAGGCAGGAATCTACTGGTGTAGAAAAAAGCCAGATCCAAAGAATCAGTGAAGAGTAAAATAAGTCAACATACATATCGTGTGTGTTAAGGTGTTGGTGGAAGGCTATAAACTTCTAGTTGTAAGAGAAATAAGTTCTGGGGATCTAATGTACAGTATGGTGACTATAGTTAACAATACTATATTTTATACTCAAAAGTTGCCAAAAAAATAGATCTTAAATGTTCTCACCATAAAAGCAATAAGAAACGGTAATTATGTGATGTGAAGGATATGTTAACTAACCTTATTGTGATAAACATTTCCCAATATATACATATATTAAATCATCACATTGTACACTTTAAACTTACACAATGCTGTCAGTTATATCGTGATAAAAGGTGGAAAGGAAAAAAAAAAAAAAGAATACCAGTTAGCCAGGTGAGGAACTATGGTCTGAACTGAGAGTAAGAACAGGTCTCAACAGATCAACGAATTGCCACGGAGTTCTGGACCTGGGACAGAGGCCTCTGTCTTCTGCTTCCTTTATGTAAACTGATCAGGCTTTGCTATTGTTCATTGGGTGGAAAGACAGCCAGGGCCCTACAGGTAAAGTTTTACCTGATCAAGTGAGGAGCAGAGAGTTAAGTCTTAGGTAGGAAGCCTTTGGTCCTCTAATCTCTTTCAGAAGACAGTCATATCTCTGATGGCCAGAGAAAGTTGGTCCATATCCCTGATTCTCTACCTGCTGTTGCCCCATATTTTTTAAGGTTTGGGCAAATGGACATTATTTCAAGCTTTGACCTCAAATCCACCTGCAGTCTTCTACCTTGCAGAACTGGGTCACAGCATGAGTGAACCAAGAGAGCTTTACTATGTTTAACTAGATGCTTGATGCCTTTCCCTCAGACTTTCATATTCAGAATCATGAATACTCAGGGATATGGATGCACTCCAGGCTGGATTCAAAGCTACAGAATAAACATAGCTCATCTAGAACATAATTTTCATTCAAGTAAAATAATATATATTTTTATAAATTTATTAAAATTTTGTTTTATATATAAATTTTTGTTATATATATGTATATAATTTGAGTGAATTAAAAAAAACACACAAACCATGCATTTTGAAAGAAATGCCATGATCAATGCTTGGCATATGGGACTCTGGGCAGCATGTGTTTACTCTCCTCCATCCTTATAGCACCCACCAGTTCTACCACTGTGAAGTGGCTGGAAGCACAAAAAGGTGACTCTTCCCCTTCCACCCCTCCCCCCCCCCCCAAAAAAAGGTGACTCCTATGCAGGCATTCATACTCCAGACCCTGAGAACTTATACTAAATGTTTTCTGAGACTGGCTTCCTGAGATCAGAGCATCTCATCTGGGGTGCTGAATTGGGAGAGGGAATAGAATAAAATATGAATCTTCACAGAATCTAGAGTGTGAGACCAATGTAAAAGCTTTATTAAAACTACTCCCCAAACCACAATCTCAAGTCTTTGCTGGCAGGAGCATGATTTCTAGAATATCAGATGCATACTTAGACATATGATGTTCCAGTAGTCCCAGTTTCAGCATAAAAAGGTCAAAGATTTTCACATAGAAAGGTTTGACTGTGTAAAGATAAAATTCTGCAGCCTAACTCTGACTTCTAGGACATTCTTCTTTACTTTACTGAACAGAAAGATACATGGGATGAACTTTACTTTCTCTTTTACTTCTGCCATTAAAAGGAAGCGGAAGGAGTGGGCACAGATAGATGGCTGAGACAAATTATGACTTCCTCCATGACCAATTTGACCAATTAGGGAAGGGTAGAGCAAGACTTGTGGCTGACTTGTGGGGTTAGCTGCAGAAACAAGCAGATCAGAATCCTTTGAAACTAAATCATCAAAAGGCCAAAAAACATACTAGGGGCTTTTGACTATAACCTAAGATTCTGAAAGAGTTGATAAAGGAAAAAGGGTGTCACCCCCAGGGGATGATTCAGTAGGGTTGGAGTATGACCCAGGAACTGTGTGCATAAGCTCTTAGTTTTCCTGCTGGTGTTGATGGTGTGGAAACATTTTTAGGATAATTGAAACTGAAAGGAAATTTACTGTGCATGAAATGTGCCTTTAGTACCAGAAGGTGGCTCCATAACATACTGAATAAGATACTTTGCAGCTAACTGGCTGGAAAATAAAGGCCTCAGAGCCTTTATTTTTCTCAAATGGGGAAGGGGAGAGGGTGAAAGTATGTTGTGCGGTAAAAGAAATATAGTCGTGTATTGCGTAACAACATTTAGATCAATGATGGACCACACATATGAAGGGATGGTGGTCTCACAAGGTTATAATGGAGCTGAAAAATTCCAGTCTCTTAGGGACATCATAGCTGTTGTAATATCGTTATGCAACACATTACTCACATGTTTGTAGTGATGCTGATATGAACAAACATATTACTCTGCCTGTTGTATAAAAGTATAGCATATACAATTAAGTACAGCATATAATACTTGATAATAATAAATGACTATGTTATTGACTTATGTGTTCACTATACTATACTTTTTACCCTTATTTTACAATGTACTCTTTCTACCTATTAAAAAAAAGTTTACTGTGAAATAGTATGCCATGTTATGCCAGCAGCATCCTCATACTGTCTCCAATTGAATAATTTTTGCTTGTCCTTGATTTAATCTTGTGTTGTTGTATAAATTTAGTGTAGCCTACGTGTAAAGTATTTATAATGTCTACAGTAGTATACAGTAATGTCCTAAGCTTTCATATTCATTCACCACTAATTCACTGACTCATGCAGAGTAATTTCCAAGCCTGGAAGTTCTATTCATGGTAAGTGCCCTATACAAATGTACCATTTTTAAAATATTTTTTTCTGTACCTTTTCTATATTCAGATATATGAATACTTATCATTGTCTTACAATTGCTTACAGTTTTCAATACAGTAATATTCTGTGTAGGTTTATTACCTAAGAGCAATAAGCTATATTATCTAGGTTTGTGTTCACACAGTGATGAAATTGCCTAATAATGCATTTCTCAGAAACTATACCTGAGGATAAGTGGCACATGACTGTAAACGGACATTAAACTAAGTTTACATTCATCGCTTGTTATTAATTCTTCTCAAAAGTATTATAGTAATATTGTGTTGTACTTTTTTCAAAGTATACCAGAAAAGCTTGATGTTCAATAAATATAAATGACAGAGAGACTATCAAAATCTTCTTGAATATCAAGCTTTCAAATCTCAGAGAAATAGTCTTATGGCTCATTACTGCTGCCATTCACTTCTATCTCATTACAGAATCTCAGTTGTGGGCCATAAAGACCAGGAGGGCATGAGGTGATACCATATATGACGACTTCCTTCTTCAGTTGCTGCTGCTTTGGTACTCAGTTTCTCAGAGACACTCACCTGAGTATAACCAGGGGACTGGGCCATAACAACATGGTCTACGGCTCTAGCCCTAATCAAAGAAATAACTCAAGCTCCACCTCCTGACTTTGTCTTCAATGTCAGGAATGTCTGAGATGTACCACATGTGTTCACTAGTCAGTGTGCTTCCTTATTTTCCTTTCCTTGGAGGCTCTTGTCACTTCCTGAAGGTAATTGCTGCTGCTGTCATCATGTCCCCAGCACCACTCATGTTGATGACATCTTTTTGTTCTTCTCTGATCCTTATCACGTATTTTTTTTTTTTTACTTGAATAGGAGAAAGGAGGATGGGGATGATTAGGGATAAATAAACTCTACTTACATGAGGCACAAAACAAGGCAGCCTTAAACTCCATCCCATTTCTCATTTACATGGTTCTCATTTCAGTCCCTCACCCTCCCCACACCCTTCAAGCAGGAAAAAAAAAAATTGCAAATGACACATCATTGTGAAATTACAAGAATTTATCTTCCCTCACCTCTAAGAAATGTCCTTGGACCAAACACGTGCCTGGATTCTAATTCTCTTTGAGGTCTGTTCCTTTCCTGTTTAGCACTCAGACCGGGAGGTAAAGAGCACAGGGTCTTATATGTGGGGGCCAGAAACAGCCCTAGCCACATATTATTAAGTCAATATTTTTCCTCTGAGGCTCTTAGGTTACATTTAATTGAGTAAAATCAAGGCCATCTTGTCCTGCCACCAAGACATGTCCAATTGGTAAGTTTAGGTGCTTACTCTGGGACCCTCGTTATTCATTTGTGACATGATTCCAAAGAAAATGAGGCATCCTAGATACTTTCACAATATAATGTAGCCTCCAAGAGAGGGCAAAGCCTGCAGCCACCTCTTCTGTAATGCAATAGGGCCCTTGATCAAGTAATGAAGAAAAAAATTTCATAAAAAGAAAAATTTATAAATGTATTCATATAAACAGGTTTGGTTGTATATAACATAAATAAATGACTAATTTTACTAGATTTTCAAATGATGAAAAATATTTCAGCGGTAGTCAGGCCATATATTCAGGCCATCTATGCAGGCCCTAGATTTACAGATCTTTGGAGATGAGAAGGGTGGATGGGGAGGCATGCACCATAGCTATGAAAGGCCATGCATTTGGTCTGCATGTGTCAGGCCTTCTGTATGCTTTCTCACTTTTCTCTTGCTTAGATAACTGATTTCAATGACTTAGCTGACAGACTGTATTTCTCCAGCTATTCTTCAGTATGTCAGCATCATCTTTCCCAAGTACAATGTGAATCACTTTATTCCCCTTCTGAAAAACCTATAATGGCCCCTTTTGTCTATAGAGAAAAAAAAAATGTATAAACTCTTTATATACTACAGTCATAAACAGTCTTTCCTGACTTACAATAGTACCAGGTAACATACAATGAGAAGCCACTGGCACAGTGGTCAAGACACTTATAGTCACAGCTCTTCCACTAACAAGTTATGAAATCTTGGGCAGAGTTACATAGCCAGTAAGCTCAGTATCCTTTGAAAAATGAACACAGAGAAATTACCTAATTCACTGGGTCCTCGTAAAGGTTCAGTGAGAGTAAATGAATCATATTTCCCACTTATTTTATGTGCTGCCACTCTAGTGTATTTTCTGTTTTTCATATCTCCTATTCATCGTTACAGCTTTGCTTATGTTTTCCCAGCTACACATCCCTTTCCCACTCCAGAACCCTGCGCCCATTTTCCACTTGTAGAAATTTCTCTCAGAATTCCAGCCCTGGCTTGAATGTCACCTCTCATAATAATGGATCTCTGGGCCCTTCCCCCACCAAAATCTATACCTTTGATAGTCTGCCACATGAACCTCTATTATCCATTCATTCAGCCTTACATTACAATTTGTAAATCACATAATTGACTTTTTTTTCTTCTGGATTATATATTATCTGAGGTTCATCAGATACCAACTTTTATTTAACTGTTTTTCCTAGAACCTATCAGAATAATTTCCAAATAATAAGCACTCCGTTTGGTTATAATTATTAATGAAAATTGACTTGTTTTAAAAGTTCAGTCCTTTTATTAATTTAGTATCCTCTCCCATTGATAAATTTAATAATACAATGTGTAACAAAATATTAACTATCTGAATTTGAAATATTAATTTTTATTTTGAAATTATTTTTTTCTAAACATCTGTGGAATAGTACAAAAATTCCACTGATAATTTGGTTTCTATTTTATAACAGAAAAATTATTTTCTAACATTTAAAGATTTCTTAGTTAGGATTTTTAATGCAAATATTTTAAAATTTAAAAAGTAATATAAACTATTATAAAACCTTGGAAAAGAGACAGAAAAAGTAATATATAATCCTACCTATCAAATATGATCCTGCTTTCTGAGGCCTTGCTACTCAAAGTGTGATTCAAACCAGCACATCAGCATCTAACAAGGTTGAAATTTATAGAAATGCAGATCTCAGATCTCATACCCATCTGTGGTCAACTCAGTCAGAATATAATTGATTTACACTTACAGTGTGAAAAGCGTTTCTCTGAGGTACTACCTAGAACCCAGAAAAGCATGTTTGCCAAGCATCTCCCTCATTCTAACAAATATTTATTGAGCATCTGCTATATGCCAAATACTATAGTAGATATTGTGTTTCTACTTGCAGGATTTCTTCCAGGACTGACTCAAGAATATATGGAGAGGAGTCAGGGGAAGATGGTAGACTAGGTAAAAGCAGAGTTCATCTCCTCCTAGAACCGCATTAAAATTACAACCAAACTATAAAATAACCAACGTGGAGAATCGCCTGAAGTCCAGCTGATCATAACACCTACATCTAATACAAAGGAGCCACACTGAAGCCGGTAGGAGAGGCGAAGTCACAAATCGGGCTGGACCTGCACCTGTGGGTGGTGGAGGATTGCCAAGAGGGAAAGCCGGGCTGCAGAGGCTCTCCTGAGGGAGAGGGGGGTCTTGGTCACATCTGGAGGCTCTCTAGCACAAGGTCCCAGCCCAAGAAGAAGAGATTCCAATAATTCTGACCATAGACACTAGAAGGGATTCTGGCGGTCTGAGTTAGGTGGAAGGTGACTAAACCTCTAGACATCCCTTTAAAGGACCCATGCAAAGGCTTTCTGACCTGAGGACGCTCACCAGAATGCCGGCGGTGGGTCAGAGGCTTGAGCAGGATTCATTCTGAAAAGGTCTCCATTGCCTGGCGTCTTAACGAGGGCTGGAGAGGCAGCCACCATTGTTCCTTAGTCCAGCTCCCCTACAGTACAATCTACAGACCCCTCTCACAGGGCCATTAGGAAGCTCTGGACTGAGAGTGGAGTTTCTAATCTTAGCAACAGCGACTAGTGCTGTGAGCCACATATCAGAGATAAGGTCAGGCTGATCGCAGCTACCAACACGAACTTTGGCCAATATCAGGGACCTATGGGCTAGTCACAGACAGCAGTTGGTCTTGCTGTGAGCCGAGTCTTCTGCAGGAACTCACAACAGTTACCAAATTTGCAGGAAGACTGAGGCTAAATTGATCTGGCTACCATTGTCTCTTTGAGACCCCACCCCATCCAACCTGTAGACTGACTAGAGCACTTCTTGCTGGATGGTTGCCACACCCAGCTCCGAGTGATTCAAACCAAAAGTATTTACAGTGGGGCGGCCATCACTGTGAGGAGTTTCCAATCCCAGCAACAGTATCATCGCTGTAAACTACATTTCTATTCCCAACAGGCAACCAGTGCTGTGAGTAGCATTTCAGAGGTAAGGTTAGGCAGATCACTGCTGCCAACATGAACTTAAGTGGGTATCTGGGACCTGTGGGCCAGTCCCAGACAGCAACTGGTCTCAGTGTGATTTGGGTCTTCTGTGGGTACTCAAAACAGTTACCGAAATTTCAGCAAGACCGAGGTTGTATTGATATGACTGCCATTGTCTCTCAGAGACCCTGCCCCACCCTACCCACAAATTGCCCCAAGGGGACCATCGACAGTGAACTGCCACGTCCCTACCCTTCCTCTCCCCTGATCTCCTAATCCACACAGGCAACAAATTTTGGCTGGCACAAGGTGGGCACTGCATGGAAATCAATAGCAGGAAGACCTTTGCAGCCTGCAAGAGTTGCAACATTGTGTCCAGGGAGCACAGTGTGATCTGTGTCTACAGCAGGAACACCCAGGCATAAAAGTTGCCACAAAACTGAGGCTGTATTGGCCAAATGGACCTTGTCTCCCTGAGATCCCACTTCACCCAAGCCACAGGATACCTGCAGCCCACTGACAAGCAGCCTCTTGTGCCTTGCTTGGCTCTGGGGTTGAGCAGTTAGTGCAAGCAATAGACCTTGGTTACCGCAGTGACTGTATTTTGAAGAAAACAGCTGTGGACAGACCACTGCTGCCTGTACCAGCTGCAATATCTCTTAAGGGGATTGCAGGGGTCTGAACTGACCTGACGGCCCTTGACTCCCTGAGCTCCTGCCCCATCTAGAACACAAAGTACCCACTGAACAGTTATAGACAGCTGCCCCTGCATAGCGCATTTAGGCCCAGGGTAGGCAGCAGTTGACCTTGCTATAAGTGGAAACTTGTACAGCAAGCCACCGAGACAGTGTGGGAAAGTAAACTGACATTGCAGTGGGAGGGGGAAATTTACTCACAAGACCCAGGAGACTCCCAGGGTCCCTGTACCACTCAACATGCACATCACCCAGAGGCTCATCCAGTTTCAGAGACTTACAGGCATCTGACAGGCAGTAGTAGGCCTTGAGGAGCACTGGTCTTTCTGCTAAACTGCCCTAGGTCAGGGATGGGAGATAATCGAGAGCTGCCTACAGCATTGTCTCTTCTACTTACCTGTAGATCCAGCATAGGCAACAACCATTAGCAGACTGCTCTGTAGTTCTCACCAAGTAGCCCTGAGCAATCAAAAGGAGTGGCTGACCTTGGCCTATGGGGGAGCCCCTCCCAAGAGGCCACAAAATCAACACATCTAAAGACTGGCACCAGACCTCAACGGAGCAACTCCTAAGTAGCTCCAGTAGTAATACACACAAAGAGGGTTGCAACAAGTACATGAGCCTGCCAGGGCAAATCCCACTCAGAGGGGTCGGCCCCCACACAACAACTCTTATCTTGAGAGTCAGCCAATTCCCACAATTAGTCAACCTGAATATTAATTCCACCCACTGATCTACTAACAACAATAAAGGCTTGCAAACAACAGAAGGTCACACGCAACCCACACAAAGGTCATGTGCCAGCACAAAGGATCATCAGGGAGAGTGCGCCACTGGGCCACACAGGACACTTTCCACATTAGGCCATCTGGCCAAGGCTGGGAGGTGAAACAAATATTCCTAACACATGGAAATGAACACAGAGAGGCTAATAAAATGAGAAAACAAAGAAACATGCCACAAATGAAACAACAAGAGAAAACTCCAAAAAATAAGCTAAATGAAATGGAGGCAAGCAACCTACCAGAGACAGAGTTCAGAATAATGGTTATAAGGATGCTCAACGAACTTATGGGGAGAATGGATGAGCACAATGAGAACCTCAATAGAGAGATAGTAAACATTAAAAAAGACATAGAAACCATAAAAAAGAACCAGACAGAAATGATGGGTACAATAACTGAAATAAAGAATACACTAGGAGGATTCGACAGTAGATTAGACAAAGTAGAAGATCGAATCAGCTAATTAGAAGGTAGCTGAATACACCCAATCAGAAAAATAGAAAGAAAAAAGAATTTTTAAAAATGAGGATAGTTTAAGAGACTCTGGGAAAACATGAAGCATAAAAAGAGAGATCAATAGTAATATACTCATAGTAGGAGACTTTAACACCCCATTGACATCAATGAACAGATCTTCCAGGCAAAGAATCAACAAGGAAACAATGGGCCTAAAAGATACACTAAAACAGATGGACTAATAGATATTTTCAGAGCATTTTACCCCAAAGTAGCAAAATATACATTCTTCTCAACTGCACATGGAACATTTCTAAGAATAGACCACATGTTAGGACATAAGTCAAGTCTCAATAAATTTAAGAAGATTGAAATCTTATCAACTGCCTTCTCTGATCAGAATGGCATGAAACTAGATATCAACTATAAGAAAAAAAACAGGAAAATACACAAACAGATGGAGGCTAAATAACATGCTACTAAACAATGAAGAGATTATTAATGAGATCAAGGAAGAAATCGAAAGATACCTAGAATCAAATGAAAATGAAAACACAACAAGTCAAAATCTATGGGACACAGCAAAAGCAGTCCTAAGAGGGAAATTCAATACAGGCCTACTGCAAGAAACAAGAAAAAGCTCTAATAAACAATATGACCTTATAATTAAAAGAATTAGAAAAAAGACAGCAAACAAAGCCCATCATGAATAGAAGGAAGAAATAATAAAGATCAGAGTGGAAATAAATGAAATAGAGTCTAGAAAAACAATACAAAAGATTAATGAAACCAAGAGCTGGTTCTTCGAAAGGATAAACAAAATTGACAGACCTTTAGCCAGACTCATCAAGGAAAAAAGAGAGAGGACTCAAATAAATAAAATCAAAAATGAATGAGGAGAAATAACCACAGATTCCACAGAAATACAATGGATCATAAGAAAATACTATGAGCAATTATACGCCAACAAATTGGACAATCTGAAAGAAATGGACATATTCTTAGAAAAATACAATCTCCTAAGACTGAGTCAAGAAGAAACAGAAAATCTGAACCAACCAATTACCACCAATGAAATGGAATCAGCAATCAAAGGCTTTCCCAAAAAACCAAAAGTCCTGGACCAGATGGCTTCATAGACAAATTTTACCAAACATTCAAAGAAGAATTATCACTTATTCATCTCAAACTATTCCAAAAAATTCGAGAAGAGAGAAAGCTCCCTAACTCCTTTTATGAGGCCACTATTACCTTGATTCCAGAACCAGGCAAAGACATTACCAAAAAAAAGAAAACTATAAGCTGATATCTCTTATGAATATTGGTGCAAAAATCCTCGATAAAATATTAGCAAACTGAATTCAGCAATACATTAAAAATGTCATACACCGTGAACAAGTTGGATTTATTCCTGGAATGCAAGGTTTGTCCAATATCCACAAATCAATTTATTACGATAAAAACTCTCAGCAAAGTGGAAATAGAAGGAATTTACCTCAACATAATAAAGGCCACATTTGACAAACCTAAAGCTAACATCATACTCAATGAAGAAAGGCTAACAGCGTTTTCGTTAAGATCAGGAATGAGACAGGATGCCCACTTTCACCACTCCTCTTCAACATTGTATTGGATGTCTTAGCCACAGTAATAAGACAAGAAAGATAAATAAAAGGCATCCTACTTGGAAAGAAAGAAGTAAAACTCTCATTATTTGCCGATGACATGATACTATATATAAAGAACACTAAAGATTATACAAAAAAAAAAAACTGTTAGAACTGATCAATGAATTCAATAAAGTAGCAGGTTACAAAATAAATATTCAGAAGTCAGTGGAATTTTTATACACCAATGATGAAATTTTAGAAAGATAAATTAAGAAAACAATTCCATTTACAATTGCATCAGAAACTATAAAATCCCTGGGAATCAAATTAACCAAGAAAGTAGACCTATTTTCAGAAAATTATGTCATTGAAAAAAGAAATCGAAGAAGACAGAAATAAATGGAAGCATATATCCTGTCCATGGGTAAGAATCAACATTGTTAAAATGGCCATACTACCCAAAGAAATCTATATTTAGTGCAATCCCTGTCAAAATACCAATGGCCTTTTTCAGAGAGCTAGAACAAATAATCCTAAAATTTATATGGAGTCATAAAAAAAAAACAACCAAATAGCCATGACAATCTAGAGAAAGAAGAACAAAGTTAGAGGTATCACACTACCTGATATCAAACTGTATTACAAGCCTACAGTAATCAAAACAGCATGGTACTGGCACAAAAAAAACAGATACATTGATCAATGGAACAGAATAAAGAGCCCAGAAATAAATCCACACCTATACACTCACTTAATATATGACAAAGGAGGTAAAAATATACAATAGGGCAAAGACATTCTCTTCAATAAATGGTGTTGGGAAAATTGGACAGATACATGCAAAAAAAGAAGCTGGACCATCTTCTTACACCATATACAAGAATGGACTCAAAATGGATTAAAGACTTAAATGTAAGACCTGAAACCATAAAAATTCTAGAAGAAAACATAGGCAGTAAACTCTCTGCTATTATTAATAGAAATTTCTTTTCAGATATATCTCCTCGGGCAAGGGAAATAAAAGAAAAAATAAACAATGGGACTACATCAAACTAAAAAGCTTTTGTACAACAGAGGAAACCAGCAACAAAACAAAAAGATGACAGACTGAATGGGAAAAAATATTCACTAATGATACATCTGATAAGGGCTTAATATCCAAAATATATAAAGAACTTATACAACTCAATAACAACAAAAAAACCCAAACAATCCAATTAAAAAATAGGCAGAAGGCCTGAACAGATATTTCGTCAAAGAGGAAATATGGATGGCTAACAGATATATGAAAAGATGCTCAAGGTCTCTAATCATCTGAAAAATGCAAATTAAAACCACAATGAGATATCACCTCACACCTGTCAGAATGGATATAATCAATTAATCAAAATACAGCAAGTGTTGGCGAGGGTGCGGAGAAAAGGAAACTCTCATACATTGTTGGTGGGATTGCAAATTGGTACAGCTACTATGGAAAACGGTATGGAGGTTTCTCAAAAAAATTAAAAATAGATATATCTTTTGACCCAGCAATTGCACTTCTGGGTATTTATTCAAAGAAAACCAAAACAATAATTTGTAAAGATCTATGCACGTCAATATTCATGGCAGCACAATTTACAATAGTCAAGATATGGAAGCAACCTAAATGTCCATCGGCAGATAATTAGATAAAGAAATTATGGCTCATATATAGAATGGAATATTACTCAGCTGAATGAAATAAGTCAGAGAAAAATAAATATCATATGATTTCACTTATATGTGGAATCTAAGAAACAAAAAGAAAAAAAACTAACCAAAAACAGACTCACAAATATAGTGGACAATTTGGTGACAGACAGAGGGGAGGGGAATTGGGGGACGGGAAGAACTGAGTGAAGGATTAAAGAAGTATAAAATAGTAGTTGATAGTTTGGCGGGAGGATGGGAAGCATGGCACAGGGAATGTAGTTAGCATTAATATAATGGGTTGGGGAGGGAGGTGGCAATTGGGGAAATCGTTTTATGAACAATATAGATGTCTAACCAATGTACTGTATACTTAAAACTAATTTAAATAAATTTATTTTTTAAAAAAGAATATATGGACAGAGTGTTGTCTTCTTTTGAACCATTTTCTTGGGCAAATGAAGTAATTTTGAAAATGCTGTCTGACATACAAAACGTCTCATTCTGAAGTGGTTTCACTTCTCTTGTTTTCAAGTTCTCATACAGCGATATCTCTAAGTCTAAAGTTCAAACTATCTTATTATGCTCACTCTTTCCATTAAGAGCTGAAAAAACAAATCAAACAAACAAACAAAAACGGGATTGAAATTAACATTTCTTCAGTAGAGCTTAAATAATACATTTTGTTTGCCTTAGGCATCTTCCATAAAATTTTGTTTTGGGAAATTTTTTTTTAAAAAAATTTAAGTTCAAGGGAAGGTAAGAACGGTGACGTTTTAAAAGTAAATCTTGGAATATTTCCTAAGAGTCATTTTTCCAAGAGAATAAAAAATTTTGTTGACTCGAACAGCTAGGTGACATATTTCTAGTGCCCTGTAATATACTTGAAAAAGAGCACTCTATAGAAATGCCCTTTAAGCATCAGAAGATACATGATGAAGTGTGTATATTTTTTTAATTAACCAAAGTATACTCCTTTCGGAAAATGAAAAAAAGAAGACTTTTGGTGATATTATGCAGCTCGAAAATCTGAAGAGCATGCTTACATGAATGTTAAGAACAGCCTGGAAAAGGAAATTTTAATAACATATCAAAAGGGAACGATATGCAGTGGCAGTTATGCCTATGGAAAGGTGACTGGGACACAGGCACTGGTGCTGTAAAGTTACCTTGGAGATGAGGTGGGGTGCATGGTGATTAAATGTTAGCTGATCTACAGATCTTTATATGAACTTTCAGCCTTCTCTTAGCAAAGGCTGCTGTTTCTTTTTTCTATATGCCCCCCCTTGAATCACTGAGGAGCAGCCTGGCCTGAAGCCTTCCGGGACCCCATCATCAAGGCCAAATTTTTTTTATTTTCATTTGCCAATTTGCCAAGATGTCCTTATGATTATCGGTGCGCAAAGTTCTCATACCATTACAGACCTTATGGTTTAAGTCCCATTTGAAGGAGCAGGGGACATTGCAGAAAGCTGGGAAATGTGTTAGTGTGTGTATAAGCTTCATTCCAAAATGAGATTTCCAAACAGTGCTACCATATGAATTGCTCCGCTCCCAAAAGTCCATTTTATCTGTAAAAAGGAGATCGTACCAGCAACTCTCCCTGCCCACCCCCACATAAGGGGGTACTGTGAAGAGCAAATGGGACAAAGAATTTGGGAGAAGGTTCAAATAACAGGGCAATACAATGTAAAGTATCATTTCTTCCTCTGTAAAATGGGAATAAGTGGTGTGTAGGTGAATCTTAATTACGTAATGGTTGAAACATTAACCATCCCTGATGTCATCCAAATACAGGATACTGCACCTTTCTCAGCTTCTTTACCTCTCATTGTTCTGCTATCACTGTGGTTTATTGAAAATTTAATAGTTTCTGTGTAATTGTCATTGCGCGCGCGCGCGCGCGCGTGTGTATGCATGTTGACGGAAAAGAAGAAAGAAAAGAAATATCTATAGGTGCTGGCTAGGTGAAAAGCCCGAGGAAAGAGACTTGTCTGCGGTCCTACTGATACCAGCTGCAGTTTCTGCAGGGTGTCTGCCTACTGGAGAAGCAGTGGGAGGAGACTGGGGTAGCAGAGGGGTGGATGCAGCTCCGCGGGGCAGCCCCGGAGAGCGCGGGCCAATCGGAGCGCGCTTCGCCGGCGGCCAATCACGGGCCACCGAGCCCGGCAAATCTGCCCGGCAGTGCGGGGCGGGGCTGCCGTGAGTCCTGGTGCCGCCGGTTACTCTTCTGAGCGTCTTCAGGAAGCACAGGGCAGGGGGAGTGTGTGCGGAGGAGCCTGGGGAGGGAGCGCAGGCAGGCTGGGTTTAGGCGCCAGCCCAGTGACATACATAGAAGCCTGGTGATGGGGCGTCCGGGAGCTCACGTATGTATAGAGCCACCGGCTTGTCTATATGCTGTGTAGGCACCTGTCTTGTAAGTGGCTACGGGCGTGGCTGCTCGTCGGACGTTCAGTTTCTGTAAGATTTATCTCTAGGGCCTGCCTTCCCAAGACTCCAGAGCAGAACATAAGAAGTTTAACGGAGCCGGGACTGAGCAGATTAAAGGAGTGGAACAGCGGCTGGGCCTGAGAGGGTGGGGACTGCGGGTGCTGTGGGGTAGAGAACCACCTATTTGTCCCGTCTCCCAGGCAGAAAGGTATTTTGGTAAGACTGGAGTGACAAAGGTGGACCTGAAATATCTAGAGAGCCTGGGCATGATGATCACTGAGTGAGTGGCACTCGGCAGAACCTGGACAGTTTGTTGACTGACCAAGAGGGATGCTGGCAGTTAGGAAGGTAAGGAGGAAACTCAGGATGGGGACCATCTGCTCCCCGAACCCCAGCGGGACAAAGACATCATCGGAGGTATGCAATGCCGACTGGATGGCCTCGCTGCCCCTTCACCTCCACAACGTGCCCCTTTCCAATCTGGCGATCCCAGGTATTCCTCTTTTCCTACTTATTCCAACTGTGTTTGCTTCTGCCATTTTAGTGTTGTTAATGGGTTGGGTTGTTTTCTATTGTGCTGAGAAAGTAATTGTCAGTGACCTTAACTAAGCCTCTTTTTTTTTTCCAAACCAAAAACTTAACACCGAAGCAGCTACTGTAGAGATTTAAGTACACTGCATGGTTGGCAAAAGGGACTCGGGAGAATAGAAGCACTGTTTTTTGTCTTTTTGTTTTGTTTGTTTTTTACTTGATAACCTTATTCTAAGAATATTATCTTCTCATGTTGGGGTCAGGGTATGTGAGGGTTGCATTTACTTGAATCACAGAAAAAAAAGGAGAGATCAAGGGTAATGAATAAAAATCATTAATAATTTTAGATCTGGATCAAAATTAAAATTGAAAAGTATTTCCTTTCTTACCCAACCTTGCATATTAAAGAAAGAAAGAAACAAACAAACACAAAGATTAGCATTAAAGACTAGGTTCAGAACCAGGACTGAGTGTAAAGACGCATATTTTCGTGTTTGGAAAAGTCAGAAATAGAGAATGCAAGCACTTGTCACAGGTAGTCATTAGGTGTGATGAGGTGGTGGTGTTTGGAGCTTTGTCTATATATACACAGGTGTCTGCCTGACAGACCTAGAACCACAGCCTTGAAAAGCACTTCTGCTCCAGCTACTGTCTCTCTTCTAGGAGTTTTATACCTTAGCATCACTCTCATTAGATTTGTTAAATGGATCCTCTTCCTTCCACTCAAAAGACAGTAAAATCATGGTTTCTACGAAAGACATTCATACTACAATGATCTTGGCCTAGTGTGCTGGGCAAAGTCCTAGATGCTGGTACTTGGAAAGCATTCCTAGGACCAGGGAGTGGACTACTGCCAATTCCTTCTCTCACCTGGAAAGATAACAATTGACTTCATCCCTAGACTATAAGACAAACTCCTCAGCATTTCCGGGAACAGTCTGCCTTTTTGGTGGCTAAAAGATGACCTCATTCAACCCCAGATCTTTGCTTTCTATGCATGAGGAAGAGCAGTGCTGGCTTCAGATGCAGCTTTTTCCTTACTTGCTTCTAATTTTGGAGATCTTCCAGGTTCCTTGTCCTCATGGGCTCTTGTTGCTTTTGAGCACAGAAAAGGCTGCTAAATCTCTTTATAGTTATGATTACTTATACTATATCAGCCATTGACTGAAGCTCCTTGGGAAATGCTAGATGGTCATACTTCAGAACAGGTCTTTTCCATGTTTAATTGACACCTATGGAGTCATCACTGGAATGATGTACAGGCCTCTTTTAACATTAGTCATTTGTCATCAGGCTTTCTGATGGTTTGTTTTGTCAAGTGGTATGGCAAGTAGTATATGTTTACAAATAGAATGTCATCTTAGACAGGCCCTAAATGGCTCTGTCATTCAGGGCATATCTGGGGTAAGCTGGGGCTCCCTCTTCCCATTGTACTTTGGAAGGTTCAGACCACAGCAGCAGCTTAACCTGTGGCTTGACAGTGCACTTTGCACCATGACTCCACAAAGGAGCTGGACATTTGTTCTGCAATCTGTAGGGTATCTCACAGTGACTACAATTGCCAGAGTTGACAAGCAACCAGAGCCTGCTGCTGTAACTGGAAATTCTATGATTAGCTGCCATCGAGGACACAGGAATTTGTTCACCCTTCTTTGTAAATTTTGGTCCTTGTAAGCAATACATACATACATACATACATACATACATACATACATACATACATACCAAGCCAGCCAGCCAGCCAGCCAGCCAGCCTTGACTTCTCAAAAGATGCTGAATTCACTACAATGACTGTGCCTTTCCCAGCAGTAGAAGGGACGTGAGTTTATGTATATATGAGCTTCGAGACAGGAAAATCACATATTAAATGTTAGCCATCCCTTCGGCACCCCTGCCCCACCACTAGTTCTCTCTCCCCAACCTCAAGTTTAATACTCCTCGGATAGAGGCTAGCAGTCACGTTCTGCCAAGCCTTACTAAAAAATACAAAAAACATTTTAGAAAGTGGAGGGCAACATCTTCCTACTCCTTCCTCTCTTCCCTCTCATCATCACCTTCATTACAATAGCTATTATTTGTTGAGAACTACCATGCAGCACTCACTGGCAGACGGTACCTCAAATCCTTAGGTATCACTATCCTCATTCTGGAAATAAAGAAATTATTGTCCAGTGAGATTAAGTAATTTTCTCCATATCACACAAGTAGCAAATACAGAACTAATATTTAAGTCTCTGTGTAGCTGACTCCAAAACCGGTGCACTGTCCTTCTGCCCTCAAGGGGACCTTGGGAAGTGCAGAGCAGCAGTGTGTGTATGGGGGACAAGGTAGTCTCTAACTGAAAACCAGTTTTCAGAGACCATCCTCTGCAGAAAATTAAAAAATTTTTAAACTGGGTGGTCTTTATCTGAGTGATTATATATCATTGGAAAGAGAGAGAGAGATGATAGATAGATAGATAGATAGATAGATAGATAGATAGATAGATAGATAGATTCACATACATTATGTATACAGAGTATATATCTAAGTGTTTATAATTGGAATTGTAAATAGAATTTTAGAATTAGAAACAGTAAGTTTTAAATTCAAATTTAGTGCTTAGACCTATTGCATATGTGTGTGTGTGTGTGTGTGTGTGTGTGTGTGTGTATGAGTTTGTGCTTGCATGTGCTGACCTAGGGTGTCTATAAGATTGGGTCACATCTGTAAGGATGGGCCTGGATCAGCAGTGACTTTGGAAAGGGCAGGGAAAAGGTACAGGTTCTGGAGGTAATAGCAGACCCAGGATGAAGTAAACTATGTTAAATTTGATTGCATCTGCTGCATTTGCCTAAGTTATGATTGGAGAGAACATGTGTGAGTGTGCCCTACTCCACAAAGCTTTAATATATTATTTTATTTCCACAACTGTTAAGAACACCTGTTAATGACCGGTATCACCCTAACATATTGAAATGTCTTGGAGAAGAACCTCAGAGAGATTCTCATTATCAACTATATAGAATGATTATAGACTCTAAAGGTGAAGGGTCTGAAAATTGCAAAAGTCAGATATTTAAACTGAAGCTTTAAACTCTACAGATATTTTCACTGATGTTGAAAGCATGATATTATTTATGGACAAATAGACTAACAGGAAATTTTTTTTCCCTATGATGTACTTGGCTTTTCAATGAATTCCTTTTCTTTGTATAGTTTAGTGCTACTTTTTTTTTTTTTTTTTACCATGTTCTTTTCCTTCTTTTTATGAAAGGTAAACTATCTGGTCTTGAACAAAGAGGTTTGAACTTAAAGAGTCTCAAAATTTGATACTGATGATTCTGGCTGTGTAATATCAAAGAAATATCCAAATCTCTTGAGACTTAGTTTCCTCATTTACAACAAAGATGTTGGAGTAAATGAAATATAGAGTCCTCTCCATATTAAAAAACTCTTTGATTAATTTTGTTGTCATTGTTGTTGCTACCTCTTTGTCCCAACGTAGAAAGAGATAGGAAGAAAAATTGGGTCATTTTAGGTCTAACGGCCATTTCTTTTATGCTTCTTCAAAACAAGCAATTATTTTTGGCTTGTACATATAAGGACTTTCAATTGCTAGAATAAAGCAGGATCCTCTCACTTTAGCATCCTGAAATGGGCTGTAGATTAGTCGTTCTAAATGAACAGGCCCCGAATACATTTTAAGAAGCCTTGTGTGTGTGTGTGTGTGTGTGTGTGTGTGTGTGTGTACCTTCACCACATGCAATTTAAAAAAACTAATTGGGGTAAACAGAAATGTAAATAAGTATTATAGAAACAGATAGAATGGGAAGATTAATTCCAAATTTTGAGGTCAGGAGTTGCTTTGTCGAAAAAAGTGGTGTTTGAAGAATGGTCAAAATTTCGAGGAATATGGCTGAGTGGTCAGGGTTGAAAGGGGACTTTCCAAGAGAAATAAATGAACTAAACTAAGGGATGGGGGTATATTGGAGAAATAACTACAGGTCTCCCTCTCCTACCCCTCAAGAATGCTTTGTTAATAACTTTATCATAGCACTTTCAACTCATCGTTATTTTTAGGTATCTGTCTTTCACATTGTGTAAGAACAACTTGCACAGAGAAAATACTATTATTTCCCTTTATAATCCTAAATCCTAGTACAGGGTAGCAGTTTAGTCATTGGTGACTGTCGAGTGAGTAATTTAATGCATGGAACTGGAGAATAAGAATGTTGGAAATGTGGTGTGCAGCCACCATCATTTCCAACTGTACCAAAGCTAAACTAAATACATTGGTTAGGTTCACCTCATGTCTAGCCATATGAAGCAATCCAAACATTTTCTAACTTCTTGTTATTTTGCATCATATTCCTGTAGCTATAGATATGGCTCATCACTGAGCCCCATTAGAAATGAAAATTCTGAGGCAGAATAAAATGGTCAGAAGAGTAAGAAGTAAAACTCTGGTATAACTTATGTCCTAGGAACAATTCTTCCATCCTGCATCCTTTCTGCCTTCCTTCTTCCCTTGTCAAATGAGCTTCTCGTGTTTCCTGTCTGGCTGCAGCCTCAGCCTGCTCTCATTTCTTATCTTCTCTTCACTCTCATTCCACTGACCTGGCCTGGACCCCGGCATCTCCCTTTTCCAGTGTCAGCCCTTGTCCAGACGCTCCCCACTACTCTCCAATTTTCAATGCTTCTCCGTTCTCATCTTGTTGATGGTTATCCCCTTTCCGGAATCCTATCTTTTTCCTGTGCAGTTCTGCCTTTGACCACTGGTGATTTCTACAGCTCTTCTCCTATTGGTTCCATACTCACTTCCCGTAGGTGTGACATGGAGACAAAATCATTACCAGGGCAAGATGAAGGGATAATTATTGAGATCCTGTTTCTGGAAGTTGGATCAAGTATGGTACATCTAAAAGAGATTTAGGGACATAAAAGGGTATACATTGTGGAACAAGAAGTTTGGGTTGGCTCCCCTTTGAGGATAGCATGGGCCATGAGTCAGTGCTAGAACAAACCCATTCTCCGATGGGATTTGAGGCGGTGGAATACCAGGGACCAAACTGAATTTTCCAGAGCTGAATCACTCAAAAAAAAAAAAATCATATGGGACCAAAATGATCTCTTAAGTGGGAAGACAATTTTTTTGTTGCTGTTTCCATTTTTTTTTTCCCTTGGGTGGTCATTATGAGGAATAAAAAAGAGGCCATGACTTTGGTGATCCCATTAGCAGATTTCTCTTCCAAGAAGGATTTTCCTAGATTTCCCTATCCCCACTCCCAATCACACAAAAACCACAAGTAGTTCAGAAATCACACGTCTATAAGAAGCAGAATCATAGATTGGTTAAAAGTATTAAGGCTAGAGCCACATTGGATTTGAACACCAACTCTGCCCCTCACAATTCTGTGACCCTGGGCAAGTTATTTAACCTCTCTGTGCCCAGTGTCCTCTGTAAAACAGAGATAGTAATGGCACCACGCCATTTGGTCAGTATGAGAATTAAATAAATTCTTATAGCATACTTAGAACAGTTCCTGGCACAAAATGAGCACTATATAATAATGACAATAATAATAATGGTAATTATTATTATAATGTCTTTTTTTTTTTTTTACATTAATCATGACATTCGTTTACTGAAAGCCTGTGCCTGGAATAGACAACAAAAAAGAGGTGTAAGATGTAGTCCGTACCCTCAGGTAATTTATAGTCCAGTTAAAGAGCTGACCTTCCAATTAATCCATGTGGCTCAGTGTTTTCTGTCTGATCATATCAGGGCAGCTTGAATGTCATCCCCTCTAGCGGACTTATTTAAGGGAAGGCTACATGGAGGGTTGCCCAGGATGTGAGTACCAAGGGAGCCTTACATGCAATATGAGTGCAGCTGATCAAGAGAGCCAGAAAATCCTCTTTAGGTACTTTGTCCTCTCATTCCAAGTTCAGCTGTCAAACTTTGTCATGTCCAGCCATCCAAAGCCTTTGGGAAAAATTCAACCCTCTGTGACAGGGTTGTTAATTTTGCCTCTGCTCTCCTCATTTGTCCATCATTTGCCCTCCTAATCCAGTTACTTGGTTCCCATCTCAAGAATGAGAACATTACAAAATACGGATTGTATAACTCCTCCCTTAGCCATTGAAATAGCTTCACGATCCCTCTAAACATATACATAACCCCCCAACACACACACTGCCCATCACCTAACACACATACATGCATACACACTGAGCCTCAACCTCAGCCTTACCCTAAAGAGAGCCCAAATTGTAATGCCTGTTCTTGTTTACCCTTTATAATGATTCTGCAAAACATGCCCACTGCCATTTCAGATCCTAGGAGCCTGCTGCTGTTTCAGATGTTCTTCTGAAGCTGAGATTTCCATTTCTAACACATGGTCTGACCTGACGCCCACACTATGACAAAGGTTGGCTCCACATCTTCCCCCTGCCTCTAAGACCTTATGTGCACAGGCACACTGGAGGCAGTGTTAGTGAAATGCTTTAACATCCTGTAAAGGAAAGGCACAAACCATTTTGCAAATGCCAACTAACCCCAATTAGAGTTTCAAACCAGCCTGCAGAGGAGGGATTATTTATAGATATTATAATAGGTGGGTGTGTTTGTGTGTGTGAAAAGAATTTGAACATAAGTCAAGAACCAAATATAGGTGGAGGAGAGCTATGACTACATCTACGTGAGTATTTACTCACATAGTTGAGCAGGGTTCCTTCCACTTTCCTACATCCATAGGAATTTGGATTACAATGCTGAACATCTGTGAAGATCAACCACCACCTGGGAGGATTCCATTAGTGGAACTTTAGTGCTTCCAGAATAAAATGAGTTTGGCCACAGAGGCCTGCATCACTCTAAAAAAGCTGTCTAATTGTGTTATCTGTGAAGTATTGGCAGCCTTTCTTAGATTTATTGTCTACTAAAGAGCTGACATTTTCTAAGAGAGTAACAGAGTTTTTAAAAATTTCCAGTTATTCTAGAACTATTGGCTGTAAGACATTATATCTTCTCAGAGAATATTCTGTCAATATTTTTTCTCTGTACAGACCTGACAAAATCAAATGAAGGAAAAAATAGGAAGCCTTGGTACCCTGTAATGAAAATGTCTTGCCTTTCAGCAGTAGTCTGCCGTAATGGTGGAACTGAAAAATTTCTATACTGTCAGACTGAGATGAATATTTTATGAACATGCATGATTTGAAGACTTACATACTGAAAGCAGTATTCTTAAAGTACAATTGAAACCAGATGGGAAAAAAAAAGTCAAGCAGATAAAGATGAAACAGTGTTTCCCTCCTCCCTGGGTTTGAGCTCAGATCACTAACCTGGCAGGAGGTGCTCACATGGATCCTCATAAGAATTATATGAGCACATCGTGTCAGTTTGGCTTTTGAAAAAAGTGTGGGTGCTTGCTTATTTCTTTAACTTCATTTTGTTCTCATTGTCAATATTTTTAAAATATATTTATTTAAAGGAAAATCATTTATTCAAAGGATATTTATTGAATGCCCTTTCATGCCAGGTACTGTGTTAGATGAGGTTAATATAGAAATGAATAAGATTTTTTTTCCCTGCTCTTTATGAAGTTATGATTTTATAAAAGAAAAAAGCCAAAATTCAAACACTGTGGAGAAGAATGCACAGGGGACTATAACACTCATAAAACCAGTACCCAATTCCATTACTGGTAGGAGGAAGAAAGCTTGGTAGACTGTGCTTCCAAGAGGAGAGGACCCTTGGGCTGAGTCATAAAGAGCAAGTAGTAAATATCCAGGTGTTGCAGATAGAAAGAAGAGTGTCACAATGCAGAGTTAACAAGAAGCGAGAGGTTAGGGTGACCTTGAGGAAACCAGTGCACAGACTTCATTTAAAGAAAGAAATGGAGATGAGGCTGGAAATGCAGGCTTAATGAGCTTTCTATGTCATTCCAAGGTTAAACGTTAAACATTATCCCAAAGGAAAAAAAGCAGCCATTGAAAGACTTGTTCAGGAATGGATAAAAGCCCTAAAATAACTACATAAAGATGAAGAAAAGCAAAATGACTCATCAGTTAATAGGGATGTTGAGGAGTAATATGAGAAATTCATTATTTCTTTCATTCTATTTAACACATACATGTGGATTATCTCCTATATGCCAGACCCTGCCTTAGACACTGGTGGTTCAGTGATGATCGATACAGACATGGTTTCTGCCTTCAAAGAACATATTGCCTAGTTGGGGAAATGGGCATTTATTAAGCAGTATGACACAATACGCTATGTGGGGTAATCGAGGGGTAGAGATTACTGCTGGAAGAAGCATAAGCCAGGGGCATCTTAACAAGACTGGGGAGTCCAGAGAGGCCTCCTGGAGGAAGTGATGAGTAAACTGCAATCTGAAGGATACACAGGAGTTAGCTCTGGGATAAAAGAAACAAGGGTAAGAGTGTTCTAGGAGAGGAAACAATATGGGTGAAAATCTTGAAGAGGGAAAATGTCCCATGTAACAAACCAAAATAGTTTCAAGGAAGAGAGGCTCTGAGAGGTCTAATAAGCTATGTAAAAGTGATTTAGCTTTACCTTAACAGCCATGGGAAGGATGGTAAGCAGATGAATGACAAGATAAGGTTTTGTGTTTTAGAAAGATCACTCTGACTGGAGTTCACAAAATGTATTAGAATCAGAAAGTACTGTAACTAGGGAAGCCACTTACGTTGCTGATGAGGTCATCCAAGTGGGAGATGATGCTGGCCTGAGAAGGAGGATGACATTGGGGATGAAGGAATAAGGACAGACACAGGTGCTATATAAGAAGAAGTACCAACAGGACTTGGTGATTAATTGGTGAGTATGTGGGAAGGCACGACTGTCTTAGGTAACTGAGAGGAAGGTGATGGCATTCCCAGAAGCAGGGATACAGGAGAAGGATCGGGCTTAGGGGTAGTGGAGAGAAGCAGACATGCTTAGTGTGGGGTACACTGAGTTTCAGGTACCAGTGGGACATTTCAGATTGAGAGAAGGACAAATTTGGCACCCAGTGGAAATGATTTCAGAGTTAAATCATATTTCACACTTTGCCAACCAACCCCCACCTTCACTCAAAGCTACTATTATATCCATATAAGATATTTGAGTTTGTAATTAGTGTCTTTATTTTATATATGTTTAGATTTTAACCAATTTTACTTTCAAGAAATCTGTCCTGAGCTTTTAGTCCCAGATAAGCAACCCTCCCAAGCACATCTAGCGTTCCTCTTGTTCTGCATGAATTCTATAATTTTTTGTTTAACCATTTCCACTACCATATTGGCAGCTTGTGGGTGGGGTGGGGTTAGCTGCGTGCACCACACCACAACCCAGATATCAAATGGAAACTTTTAGTTACTTTACTACCTCATAAATTACCCTGTATTTCACACACTGACATTCAAGGTTACTAACACCAAGAGGCTCAATAAAAGCAGAATTTTATAGTAGAATATTTAATTTAATGTTTACTGTAAACTTTTCCTGTTTTCCCCTAAACCTTCATATTATTATTTGGAGTTAAAAACTGAAAAGTTGTTAAAGAAAATGTGATTATTTCATAATTGAGAAGCCTCCTCAGGGGATGACCAAGTCCCTTCCATGAGGTGTTTCCATACCAAAGATGATACCATCTATTCAGACAGAGCAGGGTACTAATTAGCAAAATAGAGGATAAATTTCTTATTAATTAATTGCTTATGCAGTACCTTGTTTTGGAGTTGGGATTGAGATCTCTTGGACATTTGAGAATGAGAAAATCTTTCAAAGGAAAATAGATAACTGTTCATGTATAGAGGGCTTTAAAATGCCTCCCATACATGGAAGTGAAAATCCTTTGACTCATATAAATCATAGGAGGTGGGGCCAATTGGGAGACTATCTAGGGCAATGGAATTCCCCTGATGCCCTGCAGAGTCCCAGGGAGGCTTGGTGTCCCCCAGGGCAAATCAAGTTCAGGAGTGGGGGCTCTCTGGTTAAACCTGTAACCAGAGAAGCTCTACTTGTATTTGTTTTTACATATAAATACTTCATTTAATAATAATACTCCAGGTCTGAAAGTACCCTGAAAACCTCTGATTTACTCCACCTCTCTAGCTCATCCAGCCAGTTGGGGTGGACCAGGACTGGCTCTCTTGATTCCCAGGAGATGTCTGTCCTAAGACGGTGGGATGCCCCTGGGCCTCTCAGCACATAAAAAATAAGTTGATCAACATCTTCTGCTTCCAAGAATTCTGCCTTCTATGGTTGCTTTGTTGCATTGTGAATAATTATGAATTCAGTATATACCTAATCAAAAATTCAATTGGCCACATGGCCCTCTCAAATTTTGTTGACAGTTTGATGGTAATTTTTAACATTCTCCCACATGGCCCATATGACCCTTGGAAAATAACCAAGTCTACTAGTTGAAGTTTATCCCTTTGGGTTGGCAAGGTTTAAATATATTATTCTTTGGTTTAACAAACTACTAAATATTCCCCTGATCTTGAACCTTGCACTCGTTTTGGCTATATTTTCTATATCTTAAAGATGCCATCCTTTCAGCACTTGTCAATATAGAGTCAAATTCTCTACAAAATGCTGCATTTTCTCCAAGGACCTAATTCAGGTGTGTGAGATGGGAGACCCCCCCCCCCCAAAGGAGATGTTATTAGAAGATAATGTACAAAGGCATAAATTATAAGAAATCTACTCTCTGGGACTTTTCCTTTTAAATTGTTGAATGCTGTGTTTTATTATAGCTGCTCCTTTAGTTGTCATTTCTGGTTTATTTTTGTCATCTGTGTTTTCTAACACATTCTTTTTCATTGACCCAGATAACTCAAGCTAGACAGTCAAATCTATATAAATAGAGCTGGGGGTATACAGGAGTTGGGAGTGAAGAAGAAGAGGTGCAGCAAAAATTCTACCTGTTTAAAGAAGTTAGGTAGACCAAAGAGAAGTTTGGGAAAAGATCAGGAGACCTAGGTGACCTGTCCTAGGCATCTCTCTAAACGGCTATTCATTCAAGGAGTTATGCTTGCCTTTATTCTCTATATATGTATTCAGAATCTACCATAAGCCAGAAACTTATGAACTATAGAGATGTGAGCATGAATTAGACATGATCGCAATCCCAAATACTGAGAATTAGGTGTCAGTGACAGATGCAGAGATAATTACCACACAGTGTCCTAAATTCATCCAATGTGAATGAAATGCCGTGGAAGCACAGGGCAAAGAGCAGCTAAATCTGCTTGGTGGAGTCAAGTGAACTCAGAGACAAATGATTATGATCTGTGTCACATTCAAGTAATTAAAATGGAAAGGCAAGGGGCAAACGAGATTTTTCCCAAAGTCAGTAAGATTTTTAAACAAATCTTTTCCTATATTCAATAACTACAAGGCTCACTTCTCATATATAACTTTGCAAATGAGTATGTTCTTAGCTCAGGCCACAGAAATATTTTAACATGCAAAATTACAAACTGTTCATACCAAATTTATTGCAATATTCATAGAGATAAACACCTGAGTTGTAATACAAGATATTTTTCTACATAAGCTGCCTTAAATGTCTTCAGCACTTAAGAACACATGCTCATTTCTATGTATTTAATATTTTTTAACTTATAGCTATCTTTAATTTTTAGTCACATGAGAGACAGTATAGAGAAGTAGTGTAGAGTGTAGGTTTCATTTTAGCATACCAAAGATCAAATCCTGGTTACTCATTACATGACCTTGAATAAAAAATTGAACCTCTCTGTCCTTTAGTTTTATCATCTGTAAAATGGAGATAATTATAATACCTACCTCACAAATGCAAGGTTATAGGAAGCACAGCTCACAAGACCCATGTTTGGGGTTTCTCAAGATCATCCTTAATTCAATATTTTCTAGAAGAATGGACAGAACTCATTAAAAATTGTATACTCACAGTGACTGTTTATTACAGCTAAAGACTACAGATTAAAATTGGCCAAGCAAAGAGGTACTTAGGGAAGGTGTCAGCCAAGTTCCAAACATGAAGCTTCCAGTCGTCCTCGCCTCTGGAGTTATGGACAGAGGTACTTTCCTGGTATTGATGTGTAACAATATGCACAAAGTACTACTAACCAGAGGGGCTCACCTGAGCCTTGGTGTTCAGAGTTTTTATTGAGGCTCCACATGACCAGCCCTGCCAGAAGTCAAGCCTATACCCATGTAACTGAAAGCCACTACCATAAATCACGTCCTTAGACTTTTCGATATGACCCCAAAGCTCCCCAGGTAAACAAGGATTCTCTTATCTGACAGGATATTCCAAGGGCTTAAGAAATTACCTTCCTTCCAGGGCAAAGACAGACCTCTTTTTGGGCAAGGTTAAATTCTTCATTACCCAACATTAGTTTAAGAATTAAACTAATACCTACGACATGCTTAGAATATTGTCTAGTGCAAAACAAGCATAAATTTTGGCTATATAGCTATTATTATTAACCATTCTTTTTGATTGCCTGATATGTATGTACCTAGATTATACTAGCTTCTGTAGGAAATCTTTAAAAAATTAACAAGGTGTAGTTTGTAATCTTGTAGGAGAGATACTAAAGTTCAAATAGAACTAATAAAAGCAGAACGTGGTGAGTGTTGATGGAAAAGAAACGAATTGTGATAGGGACCTGGAAAAGGGAGCAGTTACTTCCAGATAGGGGTTAAGCAACAGCTACACCAAGAGGGCACCTGGGAGCAGGACAGTGAGGGATGGGTAGAGTTTTCATATGGGAAGGAAGGGCATCCCAGACAGAGGGAACCAAATGAATAAAATTCGAGATAGGAACACAAGGGCACATTTAGGGAACAGAACAGGCCTGCCATGGCTCACTGTAGAAATGACAAGAGAAAAGAAATAGAAAAGGAATGGAAAGACAGACTTCAGCCATTTGAGAGAGGTTTTTAACACGTTGCTGAACACTTCACACTTTGTCTCATAGACTATATATAGGAGCCAGTGACAATTTATGACCAGAAGAAAACTCGGAAAGAAAACACGTTGTCTCTTTTCATGATGCCAGTCTTCGAACATGCTCTTTCTTCCTTTCTTTCTTTCTTTCTTTCTTTCTTTCTTTCTTTCTTTCTTTCTTTCTTTTCTTTCTTTCTTTCCTTCCTTCCTTCCTTCCTTCCTTCCTTCCTTCCTTCCTTCCTTCCTTCCTTCTCTCTCTCTCTCTTTCTTTCTCTCTTTCTTTCTTTCTATTTCTTTTTTTTTTTTTTAATTATGGTGACATTGGTTAACAAAATCCAGTAAGTTTCAGGTGTACAATTTAACAGTAAGGCATATATTAATACATTGCATTGTGCGTTTACCACCCATAGTTAGATTTCTTTCTGTCACCACATATTTGACCCCCTTTACCCCATCTACCTCCCCCTTTCTTTCCTTCCCCACACCCTCTGGTAATCATTAGTCTATAGTCCATGTCCATGAGTCTCTGTTTATTTCTCTTGTTCATTTGTTGCTTTTAGGTTTACATCCTATATATGAGCGATATCATGTGATTTTCAACTTTTTCTGTCTGGCTTGTTTCACTTAGCATGATTATCTTGAGGTCCATCCATGTTGTCGCAAATGGCAATATTTCCTTTTTTTTTATGGCTAATATTCCATTGTATATACATACCACAGCTTCCTTTTCTAATCATCTGTTGTAGGACACTTCAGTTGCTTCCATGTCCTGGCCACCATGAATAATGCTGCTATTGCACATGCTCTTTCCTCTACCGTAGCACTCAGTGGCCAATTATAATTCATCTTGTAAGAAACAGATCAGGTACTACTTCTGTGCACACCTCCATCATGGGACACACTATATACCATCGGAACTGTTCAGACTGTTCACCTGTCTTTCTGTTACATGTAACTGTGTCATCTCTATACTTGGTGTCCATATACTGGTACGCAGTATACATAAGTACCTTCTGGAAAAAAGAGAGGGAGTAAAAGAGAAATATGGAATCTTGAAAAAGCAACAAAAAAATTACACATAAAGAGCTGATAGTTCTAGTTAATTTAAGGAGAAACTAGGACACGCAGAAAGTATAGTGCCTAGGGTGAAACGAAATCTTATAACTGCTTCGCAAAATCTTCTCAAGGTGTCCCAAGGCTTTAAAAATACTAATAATTAAGAGGCAGAAGAAGCGCTTACTTATATAATATTTATAAAGCACTTACTAGGTACCTGAGATTGTTCTACTTGCTTTATGTCGACCCAGTTCATATAACCCAGTGAGGTAAATATTACTATTATCTCCATTTTACAGAAGAAGAAATTGAAGTGCAGAGGAGTTAAGCACTAGTTAAGTACTAGAATTGTAAAAACCGAGTCCTACCAAATTCCCTTAATTTCATTTAAATAAAAGACATTCATAGAATTGAAGATTGATTCAGTGTTGGGCTCTAACTTTAATTCCCTTTGTTGGTTATAATAAAGAGTAGTTTTCTTTTCATTCGAAGCATTTGTTCTCATGTCAGGACTCTAATGCCTGAGCATTCATTGACGATGGCCTTGTTTGAAGGACTGCCTGCTAACCTGTTCCGACTGAACAAGTCACTTTTATTTTTTTCAGGACGAGACATCTAGGAGGCTTTTTATTGACTCAGAATAAAAGCAGCCCAGTGGTTTAAGTGATCTGTGTAGTAATCACTCAACAAGGCTCCAACAGAGAAAAAATCTTTCTGCCTCTATAGGGAAAGAGCAGCTGAGGCTTTTAGCAGGTGTGTAAGCTTGTCAGAACTCTCGTCTTCTGTGGTGGGGTGTATTTTCATTTACTTTCCCCGCTGTGTGTAATGCACAAATTTCCTTTAAACCCATCATTTTATGTAATTTAGATTGCTACTTGTTGGATTTTCCCTCCTCCTTTTCCTCTTTTCCTCTGTTGGAGCACCTGGCTTAGTCTTTCATTTACAGGAAAAAGGAAAAACCCTTCTTGTCCTTGAGGAGATCTAGTTAAGGAAACCCCCACCCCCCATCTCTGTCACTCTGCAGTTTGTCAAATGAATCTTAAAGTAACCCTGCCCTTTGAAAATCACAGCCAAACTAGGTGACTATGAAGGTGTATTTTTTTCAAAGTTTTTACCATAAATCTCATACAAACATCCCACAAAGCACTGAAACACTAGCCTTTGGAGTGAAGGGAACTGTCACAGAAACACTAAACAAAAAGTCAGCTGCTGACACATGCATTCAGTCAACATGCACATCCAACACTAGCCAACTGGAAGTTGGTCCTTGTGAAAGTGAGGACCGGAGTCTGCAAGAGGAGAAAGCATTTCTCTAGCAATCCAACAAAATTCCCAGATGAGCCAAAAAAATAAATAAATACCACCTCAAGCTGGTGAATGATTTGCATTTTGCAAATATGGTGAATTAAATCTATAAGCATAGTTTCTGATTAAGTATAGTAAGTATGAAAGAAACTTTTTTATAGTGATTAATAATCCTTATTAAAATAAGGTCATATATTTCTTTAAAAACTAGCTGTTAATAAGTCAGAATCACCAATTTCTAAGATAGAAGAGATCCTAAGGTTCATTTCACTTACCTTCTTAAATTTGCAAATAGAGAAACTGAGCTCTAATATGAATTTATAAATTCATAAAAGTAATCAGAGCAGAGGCAGCACTGGGGTTCAAGGTTCTGAGCTGCGAAACTGCAAAAAATGTTTTCTCAACTAAGAGAAGGTTAGAGTGCCCTCATGTGTCCTTATATGTCTTTACAAAATTTAAAATCAGTTTAATCTCTCCATCAATTTTCCAGCATTGGGGTGAGGGTCAGGCATTTAGCTCTAAAAACAAACCCTGTGATCACTATGTTATTGGAAATAAATGCACAGTGCATTTGATTTGTTTAATCAGTGAGGATATGGAAGCAGTACTATTCCTAGAGTAGCTTTGTGTGGATTCGGGTCTGACAGGCCTAGGTTTCTGTACCCAGCAGCCACTTGCAATCTCTGTAACCCTGAACTAGTTGCAAAACCAGTCTGAACCTCGGTTTCCTCAACTGCAAAATGCAGGTAATCACTGTCTTGCAAATTGTGGCAGAGATCAAACGAGATCATGTAGGTAAAATACCCAACCTCACATTGGATGTATAATAAACACTTGATAAATTGAATTGTTATTAGTTATTTTTAGACATGATCCCCCTCCAGGGATCATCAGTGAGTTTATGATGAAGGAGCCGGGGTGCAAATGCTGGGGAGGGAAACACCGTGTCTTTGGGGTGGTTTTAGGTCTTGGATTAGGAGTTTTCCAGGAGCTCTGGGGACAGAGGGAAAGGAGTTTGAATTTTAAAGAAATATGTACTAAATGTGTGATTCCTTCAGATGGGGAAATTTAAATAGAGCTAGGGTAACTGGCTTTCACATTGATAGAACCTCTTTCAGAGGTAACACCTGGTACAAAGCATCCAGCAGTCAAGTAAAAAGCCTCTACTCTGATCAAAAATGTTTGAAAACCAGATCCTATTTATGGCACTGATCCAGTTCTTTTAGAAGTCTTTATTAATTGAGAAGGTAACCATATTAAAATCGATAAAAGCAGAGGTAGAAAACAATAGCTGGATGAATTCATCTCTTGATTTTAAATTTCTTTACCTATTTTATGAAACAATCTCTCTAAGCCTAAGTGTTCAGCAGAATTGCAGTAAATCAAGTCCTTTCTCCCCAGTGAACTTTCAAAGCTGCTCTCCTTCCCCCCAATAATTCTCAGAGCCATCCTTTTCAGACATGTGTGAAGTGGCGATATTACAATATAAGAAGACTTGGCCTTTAAATGTCAGTGAAAGTGTAGACTCTGGTGGTTCCGTCTGTATCTTCCACTGGCGTATTGGAGAATTGAGGGGAATCGTCTCATAGTGTGGAAGTGGGGAAGGAGGCAAGGTGAAAGGAGCACATCACCTATGCCTCTCTCTTTTTGTTGTTATGTAACCGCGAGAAGGAAAGGAAAGGTTGAGCTGGACTCTGTTAGCTAAATACTTACTCTAGATATCACGCTCACGGAGAGGTTTGTGTAAATTATCGAACTGCAAGAGCAGAGAAACGTCCGCTCAGTTTGCAAAGCCTCTGCCCTGGGGTTGCGCACCCTTTCTGAGAATCTGTTTCCTTTACATAAGGCTAATGCAGCACATGAGGCTCAGGCATTTATTATTTATGAGAAGTTCATCATTGGGCCCGTCTGTGGTGTGGAGCAAGGAAGCGCTGCCTCTGAGCCTCTCAGCAGGGCAGACAAGCGGCTCGGGCAGCAGTGACAGACCCCGTAGAACGCGGCATTCCGCACCATTGCCGTGCCGTGCTGGGCAGCGTGAAGCTTGAGCTGGACTCTGTGCTCATCCATCTTTAGTCAACCGATGAAAAGATATTCCCTGTCTCAGACTCGGAAGTCTCCTATTTGTGCGGATTAACTGGGCGATATGTTTTCTGGCTGCCATAGTATTTGCGAAACACTCCATTCCTCGCGTTCTTCTTTTTTGTACTGTATGCTTTGACCCTTTCTACATTATTTTTCTCCTTAGGAAGCCCCCTAAAACCTATATATTTTGTTTATTGACGCTTATATTGCCAGCCCTTGTGAGAAAGTTTAAAATCCAGGATATCAAGAAAAAGGTTTTTCATAAAGGGACCTTTCTTAAGCTCATCTCAGTCAGAGAGAGACCTCCTCCTGTGCTTTTCCACCTGCAGTTTCTTTATGCGGCACCACCCCACTCCCACCACCCTACTCCCTGCTAGACCTGCCTCTGCCTGGAGACCCTGGTCTGGGCACTGGGTGAGGGGAGTCCAGCCCAGGAGGGCCCTGGCGCGACGGGGCCTGAAAACACGGTTGGTCCCAGATATGCGTCTGCTTAAGACGGGTTAACGTTATGGCATCTCTTCGAAGAGTCGCTTTAAAATATATATGTTCATGTTTCAGAAAGAATTAAAGAAGTGAAATTGTACCACTACTTTGAAAAATTCCCATTCAGTTTGTCTCCTTTCCCAGGTGTCTCCTAAGCCCTGCAGCCACAGTGACTCCCATTCTTTCCCCTTCTGCTTCTCAGCCTTTTCCTGTCCTCTCCACCTCTCTCCCTCCCCTCAGCAGAGCAATTTAAGCCTTTCCAAGCTTCTCCGGCCAAACTTGCACACCCCCACCCTGCTTACTACTGTTTCAGTATGTCAAAAGCCATTAATGCTAAAAATGAATATTTTAGTTGTATTTAGCAAACAAAAGATACCACAGTTACCAGGATTCATTCTGCTTAGAGGATAATGGGGCCTAAAAATAACTTATTTTTTTCTGCTCATATTCAAGATAAAGAGTTTACTATGTGCATTAAAGAGAGCTTTATTATTTGTTTGTCTGTTTGTTTGTTTGTTTGTTTTTTCTATTCCGTTCATTTTATAAGGAGTCACTGGCCAAAGCCTATATTAACTGACACCATATTTGCAGTTTAGCCCAGCAAGGCTTTAACATCTTTCATAGATTGGCACCTTCAGCCACTGATTTGCTAGTGTGCCCCTCGGCATGGCTATCTCTGTGAGCCCACAATTCTGCCAGGGTTGATATCATAAATCAGAAAGCCAGAAAGGAAGATGAACTGATGATGGCCTCACAGGAAGTCAGAGCCAACCAACAGGGGATCTGGAGTCTAATTGGGCCATTGCACTCTGAAGCCAGAGAATTTTCCTGAATGTTCCTCACCACCGTCAGAGTCTAAAAGTGGACGCCAGTGTTGAAGGAGTGAGCAGTTCCTAAATGGCTCTTCTTCCAGAAACTTGGCCTTGCTAATAAGTTCCATATGTGTATTTAGACTTATGTTTTTAGTCTTTTCTAAAATTAAGTACTGGTCTCTCCAAACCTGAGAAAAATATCCAGAGTGTTTGATCAAATGATCTTAAGTGGGAATGTTTTCACTGCCTTAGTTTTAGTATGTTTTGGGTTTTCGTTGTTGTTGTTGTTTTTAATTTCTTAAAAATCACAAGTCCATTAAAATACAAGCACTTTTAGTAAGGTAATGTGCTTGAGGACCTAAATCTCATTTTGTAGCTCATTTTGTAGGAAATATGGTTGAAAGATTTCTTAATAGAAATTCTATGAAGACAGAATCTTCTGGACTCTATGTAAATCAAAGCATAAAATCCTCTTAGTTGCTCAGAAAAAAATTCGACCTTTTAAAATGACTTAACAAGTCACCAGGCTGTCACCTATGAAACTCTCAAAGATGGATGGACTATATCCAGAGAAGCTGTTCTTTAGCTGAGCCTCTCAATTTCTAATCCCAGTTCCATCTGGGAATCTGTTCTCTTCTTTTTCTCCTTAGGAGATGGGAGAAAGTTACTCTCCTCCTTCGATGTAAACACTCATTTCTTTTCTTTTTCTTTATAAATGATCACTATCCTTTCTTCTGCTATTTGCAGTAATAGAGTTTTGACCTAATTGAGCCTTTATTCCTGCCCAGACACCTTCTGGTAGCTAGCATCATCTGAGTGACCTAGCTTTATTAAGTGTAAGCAAGGTTTTTGGTCTTTTGTGTTTGGGCATCTTTAATTGTTGTTTTTGGATGGGAAAGAGTCTGTGCAGTTAAGATCTTATTAAATTGTTCAGACTTTTTTTTTTTTGGAATGTGTATTATACATTGATTTATAAATTTGAAATTCAGTGCTATTTTATGCAGCATCAGTTCTAGTGAGTAACTGGCAAGCTGCCAGCATTACTCTGGTCTCACTTGACAGGGTATAGACTAATAATTGGGAAAAGAATATGTAAATTACAAATCATATACCCTAAGGGTCAAACAGAGTTAAAATAAACAAGCCCTAACAACATTCTGACCATTCCTAATAGAAAATGCATGTACAGTCTGTATGTGTTTTAAGACCAAGCTTGCAATAGACCAGAGCATCTTAGTTTCTATAGAAATAATATGATGAGACCCCGATAAAAATCTGAAGTTTACATGGAGTTTAGATGGCTCTTCAAAAAAAAAAAAAGGGGCTCAAAATAATGATTGTCTTTAAAAGAATTTTTACTGAATGATTATTTTATCTATTAGATGCTCTCTATTGATATTCGTAAAAATACTTCTGTGCAATAGTGGATTTTTTAAAATTCATTTAAACATACTTTTCCAAATAGATAAAGTACTTTTTTTTCTCTCTTAAGAATTTTATCCAGATTTTATTTTAAATGAGCCAGTTTTAATGTAAACATATACACACAGATATGGACATAAATGCTTTGGAAACTGAGAGACATTGGATCTACGTGCCTCGGTAGCTATACCTACTATGAAGTCTTGCTATCTGAACAAAACTTAAAAGATTCCCTTTACCTGGAATTCACTACCTGAGTCAAAAATCTCATTATGACAGATTCTCATGGTGGGTTGAAGGTACATCCAGGCAAGAAGGTGTTGTCTGCGTAGCTAAGCTGCTCTCCCAGCAGGCTCGAGTTGTGCATTAGTGCTCTCAACTTACCACATTATTGAGTGAAAATGTCTTCTAAAAAAGCAAAAGGCTGCAAATAAAATAAGTGAACCCAAGAGGCCTGAGAAGCTCATATGTGCAAAGAAAAGTAGGAAGTGACAAAGCATGTTGACAAGAAGTGAGCCAGCATAAACTTGGCCATGTTTATATTCGTAAGAATGGTGCATTAATTTTAGTGTGTAAGAAAATACAGAAAAACTTCTGAAAGAATTGTCAACTCTAGTTATTGGTTTTTAAAATATTTTATATTATGGAAAGCTTCTTTGTGGCTGGTTATGTAGGTGTTTAGGTGTTTTGGTGATATTTATGAAAACTGATAGGGCTTTTTGATGGATTGAAAAAGCAGTACTATTTTTCCCCCCATTTTAAATAATGGAATATAGGTTTTCACTCTCCAAAAATCTGCTATCCGACATGCTTTTGGAAACAGATTGAATTTGCTTTCTGCATTTGATTATCTTAGAAATCACTTGCCGATGTCTAATTTTATGATGTTAAACATAAAAACAGTTAAGAACATCTTTGGAACTTTCCTTCACTTTCAAATTGTGTAGTCACTGTGTTTATTTGTTCCTAAGTTATTGATATAGGAGCAGATTAGAGATCATTTATAATTTTATTTTTAGTGCCAATTTATACTTACACCAGTATTTGTCAATTTCTTTTTGCTACACTGGTATCTCGTAAACTGCAAGTCTGGGTCCTTTGGAGCTGAGTATGCAGAAAAATGACTTTATTGGGCCTAGAGATGCCTAGTGTGATATTTAAAAGATAACTGAAAAAGAAAGAATTGAGTTGATTTTCAACCCATTAGTGTTCCGGGAACTGGGGATGAGAATAGAACCTTCTAGTACTGGGTCACTTTTATGGACAGGTGTCCAGTGGGAAACAGTTGTTGGAGGCATTGAGAAACATGTTGATTAAAGATAAAAAAAAAAAAATTACAGTGTCCGGGGTTCAGCCCAGAGAAGTCAGATGTCCATTTGGCTGCCAGGGAGCTCAATCTCGAGTGATATTTCTCAGCCTTTTGTTTTTTATTGCTTCACTAAGGAGTCTTTCTAGCCAATTCGATTCTGCCCACCACCACTACCACCCTCCAAAATGAAATTTTAATATGACAGATATACTGTATATCTGTTTAAATACTGTACGTTTGTGTGTGCATATATATCTGTGTTTATATATAAAAAGAGTAAGATTTTTTTCACCTCCCAAGAACCAGTTTTTGTCACCTTGTTGAGAATGCATAGCACTGACAGGTGGAATGGTTGAGTGGTTGAGTAAACAATGGGGGCGTGGACTTCAGTGAACAGACTTGGGCTAATGGGCTTCAAAGTTAGCAGGGCTCCCGGATGGCAGAGTGGTACCTAAGGGAGGTGGCAAAAAGAGATGTTCTTATGTGTGTGAAGTCAGGGGTTCTTTGACCTGGAGTCACCATCGCAACCTCTATGGATGCCACCTAGAAGTGTGATAAACAAATTTCTCTCTCTTTCTCATATTCTTCACTTAATTCTTGTCTTATTCTTTCCTCTATTAGCTTTAAGCATGATCGCCAGGTAATCTGAAACGCTGTTACGTTGTAATGAAATGTATCATTTCAGGGTGTGTGGTTTGAATTCTTTTAGTTTTATTTAGAGACCAGGTTCCCAAGAAGCTTGCTTTAAATTCTTTTTAATTAAATGAGTTCAGAGAAATGGCTACTACTCCAATTTTCAAGAAATGGGTAACGAAAGTGTTTTAACTAAAAACTGTTGAGTGCTCGCTTGAGATCTCCTTATCCCCAAATAACAAACCTCAGAAAGAACCAAGTAGCAATTGGTATTCCAGATTAAAAGCAAATTGATTGCCCCTGGTCCTCACAAGTCCAGCTCATTTTCTTTTACCTGGTCCTTTAGACCATCCTATCACCTCATGGTGTCTAGGAGGAAATAACTTTAATGTTGAGCAGACATCTTGCTAACCTTTTCCCATTCACATCTCTCTCCCCATGATTTCACTGCCACAGTGACTTTATTCTGAACTCTGTAACCCAGTGCTTTCCTCTAAGGTCCTAATTAACTTAAATAACCTCTCACTTAATCACTTACTAGAAGGCATGATAAGGAAAACAAGGCCTCTCAATATATATATATTTTTCTCTGCACATAGAAGCAATGGTTATTTAACTGGTTGAAAGACAGGAGGCATTTCTAGAACAAAAGGAATGGTGATGAAAGCTTCTATCAAGATATGGGAAAGGCAATCCACTAGATTATTATTGGATTTGAAAGTTCTAGAAGACCAACCAGAAGGTGATGCCAGAAGTCAGAGAACTTGCTGGGAAAAGATAATCTTACATTTGTGGTAGCAGTCGTCAAGCCTAGGCGCCCGTATTATCTGGGGGCATTTCAAGTTTTTTATTCTCAACTCCCACTCCAGAGAAATTCTGACTCAGTGCATCAGCTGTGGAGTCTTGAGCACTGGCGGTTTTTAGAAGCTTCCCCAGAGGATTCTGATATGTGGCCAAAGTTGACAAGTACTGCTTTAGACTACAAAGTGTTGTTACATATATTATCAAGAGTTTTGTATATATAAAAAGTGGAAAAGAGGAGACATTTGTAATGTCCTATTGACTATATAAGGAAACAGGAAGAGTAGTAATTATGAAAATGAAAGGATTACAGATAAATGAGTTTTCAAAAGTTGAAGGAAAAAATACTGACCTCTGCAGGGCTTAAACTTGGGGTGATATCAATCCATGAGTGTGGAACTTTAAGGAGCATGTCGTATGTCCATATTTCCTGCTGCGTGTGGAATATTCTTGACATGACAACAAAATTCCCTACCTAGAGAAGTCTGAAAACTGTCAACTAATATTTGGTGCCTATTATTTCCTAAAATTTTGTTGAGTCCACTCTGTAAATGAGAAATATTGGTTAAGAGGAGAAAACATTTGTTAGTCGAAAAGTCTGTTAGAAAACATGTTAATATTTCCCTGTGCATTTTGGGGCTGTGCTCATGTCTGCATGTCTAGACAAACAACAAGTCTGGACAGTGATCCTAACAGCTTTCAGATAGTTATAATTGATAATTCTGTAGGTAAAAGTGGCAAGTAACAACCTTGGTTATAACTAAAGGATGAAGAACAGCCAACTCTGGGTTCTTGAATCAAGGGAAAATAGAAGTCAAGTCACAGTGAGGCAGAAGAAAAGTAAGTTGTAATCAGAAAATATCGAGTTTTAAGATTTTACAAGTGGGTGGTGACAAAGCTTAGGCCATGATCAAAAGAGTGAGTCGCCGCTACTGTCAACAAAGCAGAGACTAAACTGTCATCTACATGTCATGTCAACCATTAAGATGGAGAGGAGCAGCACTTCAAGTTCAAGACAATCTTCCAGGCCCTAAGTATTTAAGATAAGGAATTTCACTTAATCACCCTCCTCCCCTCTAGTTTCTAACCAATAAAAATGGCTAATAATAACAATAATGATAGTTCAGCACTCACTGTTTGTCAGCATTGTTCCAAACACTTTGCATATATTCAAATATTCACAACAATTTCGTGACAGGTGGCATTATCATCAAAACTGAGACATGGTGTAAGGAACTTGCCTGGTATGCATTATAAATGCTGGGGAGAAGATGTGGACAGAGTTGGGGTGAGAGAATATTTTAAGGAAAGTATGAGCCAAAGAAAGTGAAAAGAGTGTAGGAAGAGGTCTGCCTGTCAGTGTATATTGCACATTAGCAGGGGCCTGGTGAGAAACGGGTCTGAAATAACGCATTGGAGCTGAATTAGAGTCCTAAAAACCAGTGTTCAGAGCTTGAGCTTGGTTTGGAGGGAGGAGGCAGGAGGACAATGACATAATCAGACCTATCTTGAGATGATTAAGTTTGAGATATGAAGAAATTGGAGAGAGGCTGGAGTTAAAGGACAAAAATCAGGGTTCCTTTGGTCCTGATTATATGACAGGTGGTGAACGTATGAACAAGGAAGCGGCAGCTAAAGGTTAGATGAAGAGACAAGTTCGATATATGTTGCAAACGTCAAATGCAAAGTTTTGGTAACTGGTTGGATGCAGAGGGTGAGGGAGAGGGAAGAATTTAAATTGAATCCAAGGTTTCAATCCCAATGACTGAGTGAACTATTGGCAGAAGTTCAGGAGAGGCACTTTGTGGGGATGAGAGGGACAGCTAGGTTTCAAAATGTGTAATTTGTTGTGTGAGGAGGCCATCAGGTGGTTGGCTGCAGTGGAAATTGGAAACAAATTTGGAACTAAGTAGAGTTTGGGCTAGAGATGAAGCTTTGGGCGTCATTTGCATGGTGGTGCTATGGTTAACTTAGGGCAGGGAAGTGGCGGATGAAATCCCTGAAGGTGAAAAAAGACAAAGAATAGAGATTCTTGAAAGACATCTAAATTTGGGCACAATAAGGAGGAAGAGGAGACAGAAGGAGAGTGGTAACAGAAGGTTAGGAACACTTCAAATTATGCCTCATGGATCACAAGGAAGTAGAAGGTTCCAGAAAAGAGACTATTTAGTAAACCCTCAGAGAAGCCAGGAAGAATAAAGCCATTTGCAGTAGTTGTTTTGAAGGTTATAAGGATCAAAAGTAGCAATAGAAAGATAGCAGGTGGCCTTGGATGCGAAGGAGGGAGTAGAGCATTGCAGACTAGGCAGCAGGAATGGCCTATGCTTTCAAGAATTTGACAGTGAGGAAGAAAGAGAGGACAGACTCTTGACGGGGTAAGACATGTAAAGGAAAGTGCTTTGTTTTGTTAAGATAAAGGGTACCACTTAAATCTATTTTAGGCAGAGATTAAGGAGCCATAGAAAGGGACGAGTGAAGATATATAGGTACTGCTGAGCAGTAGCAACAGAAATACTCTGCCTGGCAGAAATCACAGCAGGAAGAGGTCCCAAACTGTTTTCTAACCTTATCATAAAACGGACCAGAAATCAGAGCTGCCATCCCTAACAACTCCCATGCAGCCTTTTGTGTAGAGAATAAAGGAAGGACCAGTGGGGCAGGGTTGTTTTGTTTTGTTTTATTTGTTTGTTTTCTTTTTCTTTTTGGAGGCAGGCTTGAGGGGGGGGGCGGGGGGTGAAGGGGAGGAATGCATGAATTTAATCCATACTTACCAGGGCAGAGGGAAGAAGGAGCTCTCAATACAGACATTCTTTAAAGGGTTAACTAACTTCTATCGGGCATAGGGAGAAGAGGAAACTGATCATGAATTTGGGTGTGAAATATTAGGATTTTCTTGTTATAAGTACCATTTGCAGTTCGTATAACTCATAAATATTCTACTTGCAGGAGAAGGGAGGACATTTTAATCCTATTTTTTTTTTAAAAGAGGTATTTAATACAGCAAAGGACCAATGTTATTTCACTCTATATGAGGCAAAAGCTTTCTGGGGGAAAATAAGTAGAAAGGCAAAAAATATTGATAGTGGTTAAAGAGTAATGGCTGGTTTAGATGGCGGTAGGCTTAGGCAGGACAATTGCTATAAAACTAGCAAAAATCTGCTCCATTGTCCCTACTTTTCCTGGGCGGTACTGGGCACAGGATGTCAGAAAGGAAAAGGGGAAATGGAAAAGAGAGCAGAGATGAAGAGAGACTTTGTGTTCCTAGGGAATGTGCATACCCTCCCTCTTCTGTGGTACCATGTATGTCTCTGTATGTTCAGAAAAGATCCCTGGGGCTCCATCACTGTCACATTGCTGCACAATCCTCAGACACAGAGAAAAGCATTGGAGATTGTTAGTACATCTCTGTCTGGAGATGAAACTGGGCTCAGCAGCAACAAGAGAATTCCAGAGGGGATTTGTTTCTCCTCCATGCTTGGATAATGGCTCTTCCCTGATACCCAGGGAAGAATGAAGTTCAATGCATGACACACACTGTATTGTACACTCAGTCCTAAATAGCTGGGCTGCTAATATGATTTGAAGAGAGACCCGGCTGTTCACCATCTATATGTAATATATTCATAATAAATCTCTCAATGAGGAGATATAAAGATTTCCTGTTTCTGTACAGCCAGAGGAAGTAGAGCATTAGGCAAGTATCCAGTGAGTCTCATTAACAGAGACAACGCATATGGAAAATCCAGGGAGACTTGCTCCACATTTCTAGTAATAACAGCAATTTTTTTACCTGAAATATGCTAGTAATTTTCTCGCTTGCAAAATTGACTTTGCTTAATGATTAGTAAATATGTTTTTTCTTAATAGTTACCTAATATTCTCCATGTTCTAGAGACTACATAAAAATAAAGCATTGCTTATCACCTTTTTTCCTTTTCCCTTTTTCACTTTATTTTTGAGAAGATGAGCTAGTAAAGCCATCCCAGAATGATTTATTTTCAAGAAAATAGTAATAATAAACCATAAAATGGTGGAGTTTTGTGAAGTTCTATATTATGTATGAAATGACTAAGATTTAGTAAAATGGATAACTGGTGACAATTATTATAAATTAAAATTTTCAATTCTAGTACAGATTGTAGTGATTAGGAACAAAATGAAAGGTATTCATTAAAGATAATTTTCATCTTAGAAATATTTTCTTACTATAGTTAGAAATGTATCTATCATGGTCACTCATACTTTATAACAATCGAAGATCATCCCAGTGTCTAGAAGGATACCTACCCCCCTGTTCTTTAAGGCAGGAAGGGGACATGCGTTTGATCATTTAATAGCAGATTCAGCTCAGTAATTGAGGAGTTGAAAAAGGGGCCATATAACTAACTTGTGTTCAGTACTTTAAGATGTTTATCTGATCTGTCAATCATTCCTACAGATTCATTTTTTTACATTAGTAAATTAGTATTTACAGAAGCATTAAAAGCAATCAGGTTTTTTGTTTTTTGTTTTTTGGGTTTTTTTTTTTTTTTTTTTTTTTTTTTTTTTTTGCCTTTCCTAGAATTTAGATGCCTATCTAGGCATTATTGAGACAAACACAGTTTTCGTGCACTTTGTTTCAGTGACTGCATAAAGTGGACATGCTGCCGTTAAGCATCCTTCTGTGAGGGACATGCAAGCAACCTCCAGTTTGTCTCTGTTAAGAGTATTCTTCTGCAAGCATCTTTGCTTTTCCAAAATTAATTTATTCCATCAGAATAGCTTTATTGGAATAAATTACTAGATCAACTAGTATGACTATTTTAAAGCTTCTCTTTCAAAACATATTTCTAAATCTCTTTCCAAAAGGGTATTTATTAACTTACCTTACACTGGCAATATGTGAGAATTAATGGTTTTACTCCAGGACTTAACAAGCTGCTAATAAGACCACATTGCTTTTATTGGTGCTTTATTTTCAGCAAGCTTGAAAATTTTTGCAAGTAGAGTACTCACATTTTTTTTTTTTTGCATATTTGCTTCTTAATTTGTGTTTTCTTATCAATTTGCTTATTTTCGCCAGCTTCAGTCTCACCTTTATTGCTTTGTACAGGCTCCCATGATTCATTCAGCTACTGGGTGGATGAAAAGTCCCCAGTGGGGCCTGACCAAACCCCAGCTATCAAACGCCTCGCCAGGATCTCCTTGGTGAAGAAGCTAATGAAGAAGTGGTCTGTGACTCAGAACCTGACATTTCGAGAACAGCTAGAAGCTGGGATCCGCTACTTTGACCTGCGTGTGTCCTCCAAGCCAGGGGATGCCGACCAGGAAATCTACTTCATTCATGGGCTTTTTGGCATCAAAGTCTGGGATGGACTGATGGAGATTAACTCATTTCTTACACAGCACCCGCAAGAGATTGTCTTCCTGGATTTCAACCACTTCTATGCCATGGATGAGGCCCATCATAAACGCCTGGTTCTCCGGATCCAGGAGGCCTTCGGAAGCAAGCTGTGCACAGCCTGCAGTGTGGAGAGTCTGACACTGCGGATCCTGTGGGAGAAGAAGTGCCAGGTAGATGAGCTTCCAAGGTCAAGAAAGGGACTATTTCTGCCTTTACTATATCTCCAGCTATAAGGCAGCTTACCCCAGAGCTCTTAGGCTAGGAGGCAGAGATCACGTGGAATATCGAACATATGCTCACAGGTTCTTGGGCTTTAGGACAGCTCCAGGGGCTCCCCTTGAACTGGAATTAACACCTGCCAAAAATTTAAAACTTCTTTGGCATCTAAATGGATTTCGATTGGCTTGGCCAGAACCAGCCCGAGGCAAAGTTGTGAAATTGGACGTGTTGATCATACCATTTTTCTATCTCCTATTGAGTCTGTTTTCACTCTCTCAGTTACCCTTAGGGATAGTCCGTTCATACTGCCTTCAACTTAATGTCTGATAATCCCTGCCAAAGAGATTGATAAGTGAAAGCATTAGCTGAAGCGATAATCTCAGGTGCGTTTACAGGTTAAAAGGCCATCTTCACAGAATTTGGGTCATAGTGGGAGAGAGAGTTAAGAAAGGATGAGCCCATGGGAGGGATCCAGGCTGGGAGATTATTTCCCAGGTTTCTTATGCTGAGAAGAGACCCCAAACCTAGACCTAAGAGGGACATACTCAAGAAAAAGAATGGGGGCCTCAGATATATTCTGCTCTGAAAGCAAAGGATAATACATAGTGGTTGAGGAGACCTCCAGGAAAGGTCAGCCTCCAATTTAGACTCTCTTTAAAAAAGAAAAAAGTACCTTTCATTCATAGTTGCTCACTTATTTATAGATGCATTATCCAAAGCGTCTTAAAGAGGCAGTTGTTCTGAACTTAGAGGAGAGCTTTTAATTAAAAGTCAATTAAAGATTATTAACTAGCAAATATTTATTGAACAGCAAGTCTATGCTAAGCACCATTCTAAGCACTTGGGATAAATTAGGATGTAAAACCAATATCCTTGCCCTCATGGAGCTTTCATTCAAGTGGAGGGAAATAAAGCATAAAAAATAAGCATAAAAAAATACATTATATATAGTGCCAGAAAGTGCTAAGAGCCATGGGAAAAGAAAGTCAAGCATGGTAAAGGGGAGCCAGGATTCTATGGGATGGAGGGTGGGTCGCAATTTTAAGTAGGTTGATTAGGGCAGCCTTCACTGAAAGATGACATTTAAGGGAGCTAGTCACATGGATATTGGCGAAAACTCTTCCCCAGCAGAGGAACGAGCCAGTGCAGAGCCCACAGCAGGCATGCGCCTGACATCTTTGAGGAAGAGAAGGGGTTGTGGGGCTGGAGAGCAGAACAGCTCCGAGAGGGAATGGGGGATGCCGTGGGCCCCGAGGCCCTGTAAGGACCTGGCCTGTATACAGAGTGAGGAGGGCGCTGAGCATAAGGGGCTGGGACTGACAGGTTTTAATGGTATCCCTCTGGTTTCGAGGAAGAGACAGGAGTAGGGAGAGTGGGGGACTTAGGGAAACCAGGGTGGGGACCATTAGTGGGAAGCAGTCAGATTTTGAATCAATCAGAAGAGATTGCCGACAGGGTTTCCTAATGGTTGAGATTCAGTGTGAGAAAGAACGAGGGGAGGATTCGAGGAGGATTGCCGAGTTTGGCCTCAGTAACTGCAAACATGGGTTAAGGTCCTCTACTCCACAGAGGCTAAGGAGTTAATTCTTAGTAGCTGTTAAAATTTGTCTAAGCTATTTTTCCTCACTCAAACATTTGTAAGTGATATTTTGCCAAATATTTATCACACTTCTCTCTCTAAATCTGAATTTGTATCCATTCAGACTCACAGGTCTCCTTTGAAGAGATTTTTTTCCCCCCCAGTGGAGTCTCTCTCTTACAATGCTAAATAATGCAATGGCAAAAACAATAACAATAACAGCTAATATTTATCAAGCCTTTACAATGTGCTAAGTACTTGGATTAACTCCCTTAATCTTCCTAACTGCACTGTGAGATAGGTATTTTGTTATTTTCTTCATTTTACAGCTGAGAAAACTGAGGCATAGAGGGATTAAGCTAGTTGCCCATGAGAACATCATGAGAGAATGACGGGGCCAGGATTCTATCACAGGCTGTTTGGCCCCCGGAGTTCCCTCAGCTTGTGATGCTCCCAGGGCTGTTCACACATCTTGGTGATTTTCACAACTAGTTTCATAGATTATGCTAATAAAAACACCCTCTTTTTATTCATGAGCCCCTATTATCAGAGGGTCTAGAGGGTTAGCAGAATGAGAGAAAGGGAGGAAGATCTATCTGTAAGAGAGCTTTTGAGTCCTGGCATTCAGGTAAGGTTAGATTTGAGTACAGCTAAATTTATAAACAGATATCTGTTATAAATAAAATTGTATTACTTTGTACACAGGTAGTACTCTGGTTGGGTTTCTATGCTGCATGCTAAATTGTTTTGAAATCTGGAGTAGCAGTTATCTTCAGGAATAATGAATGGTGTAGACAGTGAATTTCTAGTAATGACCTATCAAAGCTTTTAAGTGCGGGCTAATCTGTGCCATCCAACTACAAATATGTCTAAAATTATAAGGAAAGAGACTATGACGACACATCAGAAAAAGGTAGAGTATCATCAATTTGAATTCTAGGATCTCCCTAGTCCCCTTTCCTGAAGTTTTTCCTGCCAGGTCTCTTTTTAAAAGCAAAACAAAGACCTCAAACAGAGTCAGCAGTCATCATCTCCCTGCTGAGACAGTACCACACTGGTGGTTAACCTTCAAATATTCATTATGTCATGAGCTCCTTACATGTAACCCCCAGAGGACAATTTAATAGCAATACGTGTACCACCGTTCATTCACATTTCATGTACTCAACATGCAGTTACATCACAGATCACAGATATATATTTCTATATTAGTGGCCTTGGGTTTTCAGGATACAAGGAATTAGAAAATGTAATCTACAGATTGGCAGTATTTAGAATCTTACTGAAAAGGTACAAGTACATAACACTAGTAAAATATCAAACAACCAATGTGCAATTACAACATAAAACTGCCCCAAATATACTATATGATGAAAGGGGTTTTGTAATCAGCCAATTGAAAAATAGTACATGGTATAAATCTACATTCCAGGGGCCTCCAGGAAAGGACCAATCAGAATAAGAGGTGATGAGTGAAGGAATAATTCTCAAAGGAAGTGAGGTTTTAAATTTGAGTCTCTACAGAAAAACTGAACATAAATTGCTGAGCTGGAGGGGAGAGTATTTCAGAGAAAAATACAGAAAGGTGATGTGGGAAGGCAGGTGCAAAACACAGGCCCTGGGCAAGATTTACTGCCCCTAAAATTCTGTAGAATAAGAGTTGGTTTCCTAAGCCAACCTCCTACTGTAAACAGAAATTCTCCATGTAACCTTTAGGATCAGATTGCTCAAGAAGGCTCTTGAAGAAAGACATAAAACCCCTTTCGTATAATTTGTACTTTTTGCATCTTTTTCCAACACTGAGTAAAGAATAGCACCGTCTTCACATCCCCTGCCACTCTGCCCAGGGGCCAGGCAGCATGAGAACTGGTCGGATGAGCCCTGTCAAGAATCACACAGCCTCCAGCCTCTCCCACAGTCCATTTCACAGGCTGGCTTTCCTTACTTCTGGACGCTGGAGACCCAACCTTCCAAACCAGCCAATTACACCACCCGCAGGAAATCCTCCTCAATCTCCCAGGCAATCTGCTTATAGTGAGCCTGTGATTAACCTCATTAACACATGTGTTTACCACAGGCATCATTAGCAGTCAGTCAGACATTACTCAAAACCACTAAAAACAAGAACAACTCTTAGCCTGTTCAGTGCTTCAAGCCCGGCGCTCCCTACCTCTAGGCCTTCTGGAGAGGTTAAACAGGCACCTTAGTTGACAGCTAAACAAACACACACTGGAAACAAGACACACATTCAGAGCCTTCGTTCTTGAGTGCCTGGAGGATCATGCTCTCAGGCCAGCTAACCAAGAATTGCAGTCCACAGAGTGTAAACACGCACACTGAACATCCCTCCAGGTAGAGATCACTGGTGCCCAGAGGGAGAAAAACATATTACTTATAGAAACCTGAGCAGCAGAGTTCTGAATTGGGACAATCGAAATAGCAATTCCCTATCCCACAGCTGCCTCTCAGAAACTAATTAATGCTGTAGATGTGTCTTGCTAATTATTTTCAAAATCACCACCATCCTGAGAGGTCCCACTGGAGACGCGTTGCCTCCTGAAAGTCTTCCTGCCTTGAGTAGTATGTTCCTGCTCTCTCCTGGGAAGGGGTATTTCATTCAGAGTCAGCGTGCACAATTGAAAATCTGTGTACTCCCAAATTAGTTCAATGTGTTCATCTCAACTCCAAGACCTAAGTGTCATTTTCATGAGCATCTGAGTCACAACTTTAAGCTGCAGGGGTTCTCCACCTGGAGTTGGAAGAATTTAAGAAGTCCGTGAATTTCGGTCGAGAAAAAAAAAACAAAAAAACTTCTTATTCTCATAAGACTTTAACTGAAAGTTAATATACCTGTAAATTATGAGTACAGGCAGTCACCCTCAGCCATATGGACCCTGCCTGTGACTTTGTCCATATAGAAATCACAGATATTTTCATATCACATTTCAGTTACCGCAGATATCTTGAAATATCATCTATACTCATTATTAATTCAAAACCACAGAACTTATTAGACTTACCATAAAATATTTTTATTTAATGTACTTATGAGGCATATACTTTATTACACATTCATTTAATATATTGATTGCTCTATTTCCATCACATTAATTTCCTTTAGGATCCTATCTATTTTATTTTATGCATTCGTTTAAATCATAGTCTGAGAAGGGGTTCAGGGTTTTGCCATACTCCCAAAGTTGTTCATGATAAAAATAAAGTTAAGAATCTTCAAGTCAGATATATACAAGTGCTTAAATCTTTGCTTTTTGATTTTTCTAAAAATATATATAACTCTTGAATTTCCATATTTGTATTTGTTTGCCTTTCCTCCTAGCAGTCAGTGTAAAGCCAAGGAGTTAACCTTCAGCTCGTTCATGAATTGCTCTCCTTTTTCTGTTTTGAATGTTTCAGGTTCTCATTTTCTATCACTGTCCTTTCTACAAGCAATACCCCTTCCTGTGGCCAGGAAAGAAGATCCCAGCGCCCTGGGCAAACACCACAAGTGTGTGCAAACTAATCCTCTTCTTGGAGACCACTCTGAGTGAGCGGGCCCCACGTGGTGCCTTTCACGTCTCTCAAGCAATTCTCACGCCCAGAGCAAAGACCATCGCCCGGGGCCTGGTTGGCGGCCTCAAGAACACTCTGGTTCACAGGTAAGAATTTGCCTCCATCCCACAAGTAAGCTTTAAAACAAAACAAAACAAAACAAAACACACACACACATTTATCTTTGTTCTCTTCTGAATAATAGCAGTAAAGCCATTTACTTGGAAGATTGAAAATAACAGCGAAACAAAATATCTTATATTTGAAAAAGTTGCACATTTGAGGCGGCTCGCATTAACCATGGCCAGAGGATCTCTAACTACTTTGTTAAAATGTACATATCATGCCATAAATACTCTCTAAATGTTGATAGTAAAGCAAAGAACTTTGAGCCAACACCAGTCCGTTCACTTCCGGCATGGAGTACCATGGTGTTCTTGCCCCTGCACTCATTGCTTCTTAATAAGCAGTAAATGAGACTGCTATGAAAAGTGCTGGGGATTCAGAGATGGCCCTTCAAAGATATGGGGTGTCCTTCTCCTTTCCACAGTGACAGTGAGTCCAAAGAAGTAGCTTAGGATGCCACCCACCATGCCATAACTTCAAATACTTTCTCAGAGTAGAATTAATCCTGACTACAATTAGGCAGGAGAAGCATCAGAAATTTTGTTATTAGATGATGTTGTTTATCCTGGACACCAATTGATGATAGGTGTTGTCAAGAAAAAGGATACTTTGTACATATGTACATGTATATGTGTATGCCTGTGTCTATGTGCATATATATGTACATGTATAAAGGAACTGTTATAAATACATTTGGATAATAGGGCATCCCTTGCAACCCAAGCTGAGGAAGCTAACTAATATGCTTGGGTAATAGGGGTATTGACAAGAATCACTTTAGTTCCTGAGTTCCAGATGGTGCGCCCCAGATTTCAGACAGTGAAAGATTCATCCAAAAGCATGTCCTTCTCTGATTTTGGACAGCCTGACTTCAGTAACAGGAGTTCACCTGGCAGAAGTTTGGATAGCAAGGAGCACCTGAACTTTTTTTTTTTCTTTCCAGTGAGAGAGCTCCCGATGATGTTGCCATAAACAAAATCAGAAACCCCTTTTTGTTTGGCTCGACTAAGTCTTGGTTAAATTACTTATGCTGAACTTGGAAAAATGCATTTCATAAACCAGTGATATGTCCCCGAAAGATCCAGCATTATGAACTTTCTTTTTTTATAAAAGATGTTCAAATATCCTTACCATTTTCCTCATGCCTTTGGTAAATCTATAGATGATTTCTTTATTTTCTTCCCTCCCTCCCTCCCTCCCTCCCTTCCTTCCTTCCTTCCTTCCTTCCTTCCTTCCTTCCTTCCTTCCTTCCTTCCTTCCTTCCTTCCTTCTTAGCAAAGATTGATTACCTAGGAGGAGATAGGTCCAAAGATAGCAGATGAATAATGAAGTATCTGCCCTCATAAAACTTAGTCTATCATGAAAAATGAGCATGTAAATTTCTATAAAACAATGTCAAAATCACTGTTTAAAAAGGCTATACAGAGAGCTATACTAATAAGAGGGCATATTTAAAAATCAGGTAAGTTATGTCTGTATACTATATTCTAAATATATAGTACCCTCTTGTAGATGATTTCATTTTATTCTTAGATTAAATCACCCTCTAAGAGAGTACATTGTCTAGAGCACATTACCGTCCCCATTTCAGATGGGACTCAGTGAGGTTCAGTGATCCAGACCCACATAGCTAGCTAGTAAGAGTCAATAATAAATCTCAACTCTGGACTTCTGATTGTTGGACTATTGCCTTTTTCAGTATTCAGCACAGACTGGTTCAGGGCCCTGTTCCTTTCTGCCACACTGGCATGTAATTGTCTTACTAGTACCTAAATCTAAATTGCTGTTGTTTAAGCCACCCAGTCTGTGGCATTTTCTTACGGCAGCCCTAGCAAACTAATGCAGTCCCTTAACAACAGAGTGGCCTTTGATAAATTTGCTAAGATTTTCTCACTAATTAAATGGGGTTAATAATACCACATAAGATTGTAGAGTCTTAACACGAAAATGTCTACCACATTATCTGGCACAAAATAGGCATGCCATCCCTATTCTTAAAGAAACCCAGAAACACAGTGGAGTGGGCTTCGAAGCCAAAGGGAAGCCCCTAACCTGCTGCTCTGCAGCCCTGGGGACATGGTGCCTTGGATCTGTCAGCAATATCTGGCTCACCTTCTGCACTGATCTCTCGTCTTGGTAAATAAATGCCAGAAGTTAAGAAAATAAAGTGGCTCCTCCACACAGCAGGTTCTACATTTCCCTTTCTTCATGCGTAATCCTGGTTATTTGATCTTTGCCTTGGGGAAAGTTGACACATGCAACCCAAAGCTGACACAGAGAGCTCTTTGTCATTGGTGACCGCAGGTGCATGTCTTTCCCACATTTCTCTGCTCAGGCTCCAGGGATCCCCCAAGGGTTGGTTCTGGCTTGGAGTTTCCACCAAGCCTTTAATTCTCATTTCCCCATGATGACCAGAAGATGGCACCTGCATTTCATACTTAAACAGTGACTAGCAATTTTAAAAGGAAGTCTTGATTGGGTCAGTACTGCTGTCGCCTTCATGTGAACCACTGTGTATTCCAGGTCTCTGCATCCAAGGGAAGACTATATTTGTAGCCCTTCATTCTCATGCCACCTAGGCAGCAGGATGTGACTGACCACTTTAGGAAAGTTTCTTACCCCCAGCCCCAAACTCCACTGTTGATGATTCCTTCTCTTGTGCCAAACACATGTGTAGTGCTTATTGTATCCCCAACAAGGTTACATGCACTTTGCATGCATTTATTTAATTCCCAGAAAAAAATCTATATGGAGTAGGCATTATTCTCATTACAGGGGGAGAGACTGAGGCACAGCAAAACTGAATAAGTTAAGGTTAAATTGAGATTATTATGTCTTTGAGAGTCCTCGTTAAAAATGGAAGTACCCCAGTGATGGTGGTCTATTAAGTCATAATCAGCTATTAATAGAAAATGCAAGTCAATTTATGACATGTGTTTTAGCCCATTGCTTATTATACTGAATGAGCGGAGGGACCCAAGACTGATTATAGTTGTCATGATAAGAGGAAAAGAAAGAGGAGAGAGACAAAATGCTACCAAGGCCTTGACAAGTTGTGTAAGTGGAGACTAAGAAGTCAGGATGTGTGCTCAAAGAAGGGAGGTCAGCCTCCTAAAAGAAAAGAAGATGACAACCCAGGAGAGTGTACCAATGGAAGAGAATGGGGCTCATTCAGATAATAAACTTCACTTACTTTCAATTTTGGCCTAAAATAAATTCTTCCTAAAAAAAAAAAAAAAAAATCTTCAGTTTTTTAAAATGTAAGCCCTAGTTTGTATCTTTCTTAAAGCAGTTTTAACTGATCAAGTATTTAGTGAGCTATTTTAACGATGGCGTAAAACTATGAGGACACTTCATAGCTCCCTCTTCTCTATCCCTGCCCCATGGTGTTTTATCCTTATTGCTAATATGGAAAGTATTACATAAATTGTCACTAAATTGTGAGCTTCTATGCACAAAATGTTCTGGCTATCACATATTAAGCCCTCAAATTATAAAATGAGGCTGACAGACTGTGTTTGTTGGGCAACTGAGAAAGCATTGGTCACACATTAAGAAGCCACACATACTGCTGGAATAACCGTATATCTATCCACGTGGAAAGAGCGAACCTTGACCCCCTACTTCACACCATAGGTAAAAATTAACTTGAGATGGATCTTAGATCTAAACATAAAAGCTAAAGCCATAAAACTTTAAGATGAAAAGAGGAAAATACCTTTGTGACTCGGGAGTAGGCAAAAGTTTCTTAGGTCTATCACAGAAACTGTAAAAGAAAAAATTGGTAAGTTAGACTTTGTGAAAATTAAGAAATTCAGCTCACCAAAATATGCAAGTGAAAAAATTAATAGGGAGTCTCAGGTGGGGATATGATATCAAAAACTATATCTGACAAAAGACTAGCATCCAGAATATATAAACAACTTCTACAGTTCAACAATTAAAAGAAAAATAAAGGGAAAAAAAGAATTGGTAAAAAAATTGAACAGATACTTCTCAAAAAAGATATACAAATAGCGAACAAGTACATGACGAACTGCTCAACATCGTTGGTCATCAGAAAACACAAATGAAAACACTATGCAATACCTTTACACATCCACTAGAAGGGCTAAGATTAAAAAGACTGATAGCACCCAATTTTGGATAGGATATGAGGCAACCAGAACTCATACTTGGTTGATGGGAAGGTGCAATGGAACAACCTCTTAGGAAAAAGATCTGGAAGTTTCTTACAAAACTAAGTGTAAACCTACCATATAATAAAGCAGTTTCACTCCTTGGTATTTACCCAAGAGAAATGAAAATAAATATCCACTAAAAGACTTGTATAAGAATGCCCGTAACAGCTTTACTCATAATATCCAAAAACTGGAAAATGGATAAACAAGCTATAGTATAGTATAGGAAAATGGATAAACAAGCTATAGTATATTCACACAATGGAATATTATACATTGATTAAAAAACAAAGTACTAATACATACAACAACATGGGTGAATTTTAAAACCAAAATGCTAAGTAAAAGAACCTCACACACAAGAATACATATTGTGTGGCTTATCTGAAGTTCTAGAACAGGCAAATTTAATCTGTGGTAGAAAAAAAATAATTTAATTGTTGCCTCTGGGAAGATAGGGGTAAAGATTGAAGGGCACAGTGCATGCAAGAACTTCCTGGGGTGCTGATAATTTTCTATATCTTTATAGGAGTATGGGTTACGTTTATACATTTGTCAAAACCCAGCTAGGTTACAGTTAAGAGTTGTGCACTTTAATGGACATAAATAAAATGAAATCCTAGTTAATGATATGCATACTACAGTGTTTAGGGCATGTATATAAATATTTACAGTTGGAATTTGTCAAAAATATAAGATGTATTGGTGAGAGAATAGAGTGACGGATTGGCAAATAGATGGGTGATAAGCAAGTATAGTGAAATATTAGTGGTAGAATCTAGAGGGTGGATATACTTATTGTAATTTTCCTTCAATGTTGTAATATGTTTGAAAATGTCCATGATATAAAGATGTATGATAAAAAAAATTAAAGAACCTATTAGTAATTGGGCTCTTGTTATAGGTTTTTCAAGGTCCTGTTGACATGAATCTCTTTGGTGCTTGGGACAAATAATTTCTTCCAGTATAAAAACTCTAAAAATATTATTTTCTGATGGGATAGATATCACCTCATCCCTGAAGGAATATGAAGCTTAATGGACAGACTTCTGAGGGCTCATGCTTTTATTGAGATACTTTTGTTACATTAACAGAAATGTTTTATTTCTATTTCTGGAGGAGTCCTTCTAAACTCTGCCCTCTGCTCTCTCTTCCCCCAACATCTTCCTCTGTGTAGGAATCTTCCTGCCATCCTGGACTGGGTAAAAACTCAGAAGCCTGGAGTCATGGGTGTCAACATCATCACATCTGACTTCGTGGACCTGGTGGACTTTGCCACAACTGTCATCGAATTGAATGACCTCCTACAGGAGGATAGAGCTTTAGCTAAATGCTGATTTAATTTTTATTTAACTCAGTGTTGGATTTGTTGCTCCAGGCTAGACTTCTGAACAGTTTCTGATAGGATGGCCCCTAGGCAATGATGGTGAAGTGAGTAAGACGAGGAGGGTTTTTATTTTCTTTTTACCTCCTCAGAGCCATTTGGACAAAATTATAGACCTTTTAATTGCATTTTTCCCAAATGAGACTTTTGAAAATCTTAAGTCCCAGGGGGGAAAAAAAAAGCATGTTTCATGAGATCGAGGTTAGAATCTCCCCAGTGGCTTATTATGTTGAATGTAATATGGCAATGGGGTCTCCAAGTTCCATTGGGGTACTGAGTATTCCCCTAATTGGCCTAGTTCCCTGTTGTCTTCCAGGATGTTGTGTTTGAGCTATTGAGAAGATTGAACCAGAAAGGCATTCCGGGTCAAAAGAATGGCTCATTTCAGGTGCTGCCCTGTGGGGCGGCTCTAATATCAATCTGGGGCTTTAAGGGGATAAAGGATCAAGCACCAGTTCTCCCTAAACATGTTGAATGTCACTTCTTCCCTGAGAGAGTAAGACATTTATCACCAAGGTATTTCAGTCACAAGCTGTTCTTACATAGCTTGTGCTTTGTAACTGATCGACTTCATTCTTTAAGTAAACAGTGCATACTGCCCTTGGTGTCAGAAATGTGTTTCCCGGTTTTAAAGAATTGATTCCTTTCTATTTATTTTGGCTCCTTCTTAAAAGTGAAGGAGCAATGATGAGAGTTCTTTGCAGTGCGAGGCCCAACAAGAAATAGACATGCATGTTCGTTGCACGCCAGATATTTTTTATTATTCTGTAGCTTTTCCCAAAATAGCTGCCAGGTAAGCACCTGCATCGTTCTGGCAAAGTCCTCTTTGGAGTGGGATCTTCAAGCCAGATCTTGGAATTGCATCTTCTTGTCTTCCTGGAACTCAGGTCTATGCTGTGGGACACAAAGCTGATGGAAGGAACCTTGTCATGACACCGGGGAAGCAGGCACAGGATGCATGGGAAAGTGCAATGGATTTAAGGAGGATGCTCCAAGTGGGTTTGGAGCCATTCTGTAACTCCTTGAAAACAAGACTACCTCGGGGACATTTAGGATGACTCACGTGTCATCAAGTGAGAAATACCCAGTGTTGGAACATTTCCAGTTTGTGTCTCGATTGTTCTCCTTTCTTCAGGTTGTTTAGAGATTACTAATCTCTACTGCATGAGGGCTTTGAAACTCCAGAGGGGATTTTTTTTATTATTATTATTTTTATTTATAAGAGGTGCCTATCTGTGAAGAGCCCTCTTATATTTCTATTTATTTATTCATTTATTTATTTATAGATTTAGTATCTTCAGTGCTCCTTACCTCAAGAGCACTCACAGAGGAGCTTCCTGAACTTTTCTCAGCAGGCCCGATGCTGCCATGGTCTTCCTCCCACACCAGGACCATGCCTCTCAGGACTGTGAGTGACCTCTGACTCTGCTATAGACATCGTGGCTCCCCCAGTCATGTGGGGGGGGCAGTGTTCATGTGTGGGTGTAGTCCAGATCTGAGAAGGCACATACTGGGGCAGAAAATGAAATAGGTCATAAAGAACTTTCAGTTCTTGAGAATGACCCTTTATAAGAGAATTGAAGAGGAAGGAGCTAGAAAGAAAATTGGGCATGGGAATGCTCCTCAGAACTGTCTGAGAATCCCTAAGGAAGTGTCAGCTTCTGGATTCTTAAGGAAGAAAGATAAAAATGGAATCCTGGATGGATGTGTGCATGTATAAAGATCTTTGGACCACCTCCCAGCAGCTTCCCATTTCTATTTTTCGATGTTCATAGCTGGACTTGCATGTCACCTGCAGTGGGGGGTAGCCTAAGGGAGATACTAAAAGCACATGCACGCCCCAACTCTTGGTCTTCCAGTCTTTACTCTGCAAAGTAATTTAAGCCCTGGCCTTTAGCTGCCACAGCTAAGGAGGGCACAACACAAACACTTCTGGAAAAATCTGGTTTAACTTTTCATTTTCTTGCATTTGAACCACTCTCCAAAAGGGTTTCTGGGATTTTATTTTCAAATGATTTAGCACCTTCTCTAGAAAGGAATAAGAAAGTGAGTGCCCTCACTTTCCCAATTTTCCTTCAGTTCTGATATTAAACCAGTGATAAGCTCTGAAATCCCTGGCCGACCCTCAGGTTTTTATTTGTTGTTATTGTTTCACTTTGGTCTTGTTTTTAATTCTCAGTCAATTGCTAGGGACTAGATGGGTTCCGCTCTTCAAACCTTTATTACTTGGCAAAGAGATAAGGAGGCAAGAGGAGCATTACTCTTCTCTGTTTTATTTGAGCCTCAGCTTTGTCCAGGTGCTCGGTGCTATGAGGCCAGGTGTGTGACAGACATCTACACAGGATGCCAGTGACACCCAAGGGCTGCTGACTGTTCAGTGAAATGTTTACTTGATTTTCTCCTTTAGTTTTAAAATATATAGTTGTGCTTGGGTTGTACCATTTAAGTGCACCTCAGTGTTCACATGGTAAGTCATTGATCATGACAGAAAAAGCACCGAAAACGGTACCAAGGTTGCATGCATGGAGTCCTGCTCTCTGTGGTGAGTGCAGATGCTTACTCCTGCATGCTGCTTTGGGTTGACAGTCTGGCTTGCATTTTGAAATTCTCTGCAGGAGTTCTGGGAGATAGAAGGAGGATTATTTATAGTTCACCATTGGTAAACACCCCGGAATTGGCAGAATCTCTGCCCCAAGAAAAAGTTGTTCAACATATTGTAAGAGATATGTGTGTTCTGCTCCTTGTCCTAAAGCCAAGCAAGGAGAGTCAGTGATGGGACAGGCAAAATTGACTTCAGTTCCATGGCATAGTCTACAACTGCCAACAATAAAAATGGTTACCCAGCTATATCACTTATTCTCACAAATTCTGGGGACCTTTCAGATCAAACAAGGCTATCATATTTGCTCAGAATTAACCTCAAGATCATCTAAAAATGTACTTGCTTGAGCCAAAGAGGGCATTTGGATTTGGGGCCATAGTTACACTGAAAAGTTGACTGAGTTTTCATGAGCTCCCTGGACTATTTGCCACCTGGCCACATTTTCATGGCATCGTGGCAAAGGGGACCATCACAGGTTTCAGTTAGATTAGAGCAGTGTTTAAAGGCTTGAACTTGGAGCCTATTAGAGGTACCACTGTAGTTTCCTGAGTCCAGAAGATATTCTTAGGATTGGAGAGGTCAAGATAGCATTGATAGAATAGTAAATTATTGAGGATTAAATTTTAAATTAATGGCAGATCCAAATGGGTCATGCCAAAGAAAATATTATATATTTGCTGTACTGGACTTTTTAGTTATTAAATTTAGTTATTTTCCTTAGTGCTGAGATCAGACCCCTGAATTCTTGAGAACAATTAAGTCACAGTCCAAAACCAAGATTTTATATAAACTCAAAGGAAAGCTCATGATCCGAGCCCAGGCAATGATCATTCTTAAGAATCTTAGTTCTTTCATGACCTCATATTCACATCACAAAGTTTTTGTTTCTGTTCAAGAAGATAATGTGGTGGCGCATTCTAGAATTAAACACATTTTGTGGTGTGACTGGATTTTCTGTTTCTGTTTTTTTCTGAATCTTACCATAAGAAAATGCTTCCCACAGAGACATTATTACAACTCAGCTAGAAGGCTTAGTGCAAAGCTAAAGGTGGGGAAACAGAAGAGATGAGAACTGAAATGAAACTGCCTGTCTTCCTGGGAAGCAAAAAGGCTATACAAAGCCAGACCATAGGACAGAATTAGTTCATATCACAGTTGAAGTTTGTAATGCTCTTTATTGGCTGACTGCAGATTTTTACCGTTAGATTCTGGGAAACAGAACGAGCTAATGAATGGCACACAGCCATGAGACTCCCCATCCCATGACTGAGCAAGGAAGTGATCCTATGCTAAATCTGAGTTGGTTCTTTCAACTGGAATAAAGATACCATCTGCTACCTTAGTGCTATTTTGCAAATCTTGGTTAACTAGCTCCCCAAAATATCAAGTCTCTAATGATAGGGCTAATAGCCTTATGTTAAGGGGCTTTACATTTGTAATTTGTCCATGTGTCGCATGTGTGCAGAAGTGCTACTTGGGTTCATTTCTTCAAGTAGAAGTGGTATGGGATGGCAGAACTTGTCCAACAGTGGCATCTTTAGTGATGCACATCACAAGATGAGGAGGGCTGAAAGAAATCTTCCAACCATATGTGTGCTCCTGAGAGATGGGCTTTCCCAAACACACTCCAAATAGTCATGTTGTGACACAAGTTAACGAATAAAAATTGATAACATCAGACTCCAAATTAACAGGAAGTTTGTTTTGTATGACACAGAACACGGTTGTTCCTCTAAATTCCACTAACTTCCAGGTGTAGCTTGGCCCTCTGCTCAGACTGCTTCCTGATATTTGCCACCATGGCTTTGTCACTTATAAGTGTTGCCTTGGGACACACCGGAGTGAACTGGTTGGGTGACAGCTGATTAGCTGGAAACTTTACCCTTAATTCCAAGTGATACTAAACAGCTCTTTACTGCCCCCAAGGGATCCACTATCTCTTTATCCTCTGGATTCCCCAACTTCCTACTAGAAATAGTGACAACGTCACTATATTGCTGAATTGGTCCTCACCCAGAGAACACAGTACACAATACTGTTGATGTTATTGAAATAGCACAATCTTAAACACTGAAAATACTCTAAGACAATTCTTTGTATCCTGCAGTAGATATAGTGTTCTAGTCTTTTCTCCAACAAAACCTGTTCTTAGGACTTTTTAAATTCATTTCTAAGCCACATAGTTTGGGTGAAATATTTTTCTTCTCATCACTAGGAATTCAATTCCATAGTTTATTGAGACAACCCCATTAATAGTCTAGAGACATTTTTGATCTCATTCCTTCTCATCTCCTACATAGAATACCACTTTCTCCTCTTGTCTCCTGGCCATCCTCTAACATCTGCTGATCACTATTAATCACAGGATGCTGGCAAAACTTATAAAAGGAACATGTATTTGATGATGCCCAAACGCATTGTGGTTTTTGCTTCTCACTCTTCTCATATACATTGTTCTGCCCCTTTCCTCATTCCCACCCAACCACTAGAACTGTACCTGATGGGAGCCCAGAATTTGGGGCCAGCACTTCATTCAAATAGCAGGGGCTTGCTCACAAGCTTTGAGCCCAAGGAGCGCAGCACTTTGAAATGTTGAATAAGCCTTTGGTAGCTTTGTACATTTGCAGTTTTACAAGTTACTAGTTTATAGCACTAATAACACTTCAATTGTGAACCTATAATATCAGTATGATAAATATTAGTACATATTCCAGAGACAGTGGTACTTTGCTGCTATTATACTTAATAATCTACACCCCAGTTGGTATTACATACAGATTGTGTATGTATTGTTGTATTGTGTATGCATATATGTATTGTGTATATGCCAACTTTAATACCTAATCTCACTGATCAGCAGTTAGAAAATACAGTAGTCCCCCCTTATCAATGAGGGATATGTTCTAAGACCCCTAGTAGATGCCTAAAACTGCAGATAGTATCAAACCCCATACATATTATTTTTTTTGCCTGTACATGCACACTTTTTCACATAAAGGAAGCACTTGATAGCTTCTCTTTAGCATATCCAAATTGCCAGCATCGCTGTTGTGCTTCTGGGTCATTATTAAGAAAAATAAGAGTCATTTGAACACAAGCACTGGGACATGGTGACAGTCAATCCGATAACCTAGATGGCTACTAGGTGACAAGTGGCGGAGGAGCGGGTACAGCATGTATGTGTGCTGGAATCAGCTATGTCCTGGGAGGGAGGGAGGGGCATGGAGGAGATTTCATCACATTACTCAGAACAGTGCTCATATTAAAACTTATGAATTGTCTTTCTGGGTTTTATGTTTAATGTTTTTGAACTGTGGTTGACTGTGGATTACTGAAACTGAAGAAAGTGAAACCTCAGGTAAGAGAGGACTACTGTACAGATATTGTCATAGTAAAAATAAGTCTTGGTCAGTACAGATGATGAGTGAATCTGAAAATAATCTATTAGATATTATATTTTATCCTCTTGCTTGTTTTATATTACAGTGCATGCTGTTTGCTAAATTAAGTAAAAATCATAATAAATTATACCAATCCTAAGATTAGAGTTAAAATTTTGCATATATGCTGCTTGATACTCTGAAATGTATTTTGTGGCATAATTATGCTATATTCATACACATTTCACTTGGCATTTTTCCCCCACCTGAATTATACTGCTTAATTGAAACTGAAACATTGTAAAGCCAGATTACCTCATTTTAACTGTGAAAAAGTTCAATAGACATGACATGATGTCTTTTCTTGTATTTGATCTGAACTACCTACATAAGCTTAAATCTAATAATAAATATAAAACTCCAGCAGGCGCTTCTACTTTGTATGCATGTTTTATTACTGACACACTTCTAATTTTGTTTTAAAAAGTTATAGACTTGGCATCAACAAAATACTTTATTATTACTGTATTGGATGAAGACCCTTTCAGCCTTGCCAAGCACATGTTGGAATCAGCTGAACACGCCTGCAATCTCCAAGGAGAGCCGTGTGTGAAACGTGCACACCGCCTCATCACCTGGACTTTTATAAACTTCATCCTTAGCTGTTTCTAGCAGGCTTAGGCCAGGTCCTGCTGACCATGTTCTCACCTGACCCCCATCTCCAGCCCACATTACTCTAAGTGGCTGCCAAATGCCCAGAAATAGAACACTGCAGAGAGATTATATGTTTGTGTGTATGAAGAACAAATAAGCATGGGTCCACAGCTTCTGTTAGCAAACAAGAGTCCAATATTTTCCTCGTTCTTAATTTTTATAATAGAATATCTTAATTTCAGCGAATTTCTCTTTTTGTCCTATCCCCGACAAAAGTAACGTGTTGAAGTGAAAATCCTATGTATGAATTTAGCAGAGACCAAATCAATTCTAAGCAATCATTCATTTCATATAGTTTAGTGTTAGAGCAGGTAATCAGGGGTAATTATGTTTCTGTTCAAGTTGCCGTAGCAATTGAAGAACATAGTCATAGTCGGAATTTCCTGCGTGCACTTTGTTATCATTTAGTTACAACCTGCATAGCGTAATTGCAAAGATCCCACTGATCCGCCTCAATTTCTGAACAATATCTTAGGTTGAGATATTGCCTCTATGACAGTGAAGCTGTTACATTATGTATGAACTCTTTAATATCACCAATTAGTTTATCATGTTACAACTGGATTATAAACATCCTACTTAGCACAAGAGCTAAGAACAGGCTTTGTATCCCAGCTCTCTCATACCCTGCCTGTGCGACCTTAGGCAAATTAACATCTCAAAATATAGGATATAGGACTAATAATGCCCACTATGAAGGGTTATTTAGAAGTCCAAATAAGAAAGCATATAGAAAGCATTTAACACAGACCCTGGGAAATATAAATATTCAAGAGTATTAGTCTTGGTAGTAGGGTGGGAATTTTGTACCTACCCCAATCAAATAGCACCCAACACTTTCTTCAACATGGTTGATTACTAACCTTTGTATTCATTGGTGAATGATTTAGCAAGGATGGATTACAGTAATGAGAGCTAAAGCAGATAAATTCAGACAATGAAAGAGAAAGTTACACAATCACTGGACCAAATATACATTGCCCAGAGAGTGGGATTCATGCCACTGGTGGTATGCGAAATGCTGTGGGTGGAAGACAGCCACATCCTTGAATAGTATTAATATCATTAAGCATCTAATTATTCGGGTTAGCCGAAAGAAAAGTCTTAGCTTAATGATGAAACCTCTACCCTTTATTTATCTAGCAAAAACAAAAAAGGCAATAGTATCCAGCTAACATTTATTATTTTGTTTATGTTATATTTATTTTGTGGTTACCTTCTCTTTGTAGAAGTGATCCTGGGTTTTTCAATAGTGATACAAAATTTCCTTTCGAATGAAATTTAAGTTTTTTAAAGAGTCCTCTGTGAAGAAGCTATGGAAGTAACTTCAGTTTAGAATCCTTTCCAGGTTGGGAAAAAAAAAAAATGCAGTTGATTCTATCACACACTTTCGCCAAGAATTAGGTTTGCCTGTGCTCTTTTTGAACATTTAAATAATAAATACATAAACTGCTACTTGAGATAGAAAATCACCTCTTTTTAAATATAAGTTTCTTTATATTTCCTGTAGAAGAGCATGTTCTCTTTGTTGTCATATGCTGCAGTTTAAACAAGGAGCCAGAGTCACTCAGTACCACAGACCTCTGTGCAGGGTTCACATGGAATGCAGAGAGCAAACTCCATTTCTTCAGTTTGGAAAGTGATTCATTTTCTGTGAACTCCTGGAGCTAAGAGTCCTGAATGTCCTGGATTTCTGTTGTGTGTATGTTTTTCCCCCCAAAGGAATTCTTCTTGCTCAGAAGTATGTTTCTTTGCTCACCCCTCTGCAAATCTGCTCCCTATGACCAAAGGAGTGTTATTATTTTTAAGAATCGAAAACTTTTTCTTTTTTTTCTTTCTAGAGAGGGTGAGAGGTTGCAAGGGAGGGACAGTGGCCAAAGCCCATGTGCCTGAAACCTCACCCAGGATGGCCTGGACAAGTGCCAGTAAAACAAAAGTGCTAGTTAGACCAGGGTGTTTGCACAGCTGGGCAGTGTTTTGGGATAGCATGGGTGGGGAAGAGGACATAGAAGTGTCAGCCTCTGTCTGGTAGCATCATGAAATTGAGAGAATCCTTAGGCAAGCAGATGGCTTTAATCTAAGGGGCCTGGTGTCTAAAGAATAGAATTTATTCTGTGGAGAAAGACTCTAAGGAACAGAGCTCTTATTGCAAAAGGAGGCCACTGAAAGCTGTTCTTTGTTTAACCCGAGAACTTCTCTGCTTTTTGGCCTAAAGACTTTCCTGCCCTGATCCTCATGGGGTGTTTGTCCAATCTGGGCCCAGAGAGTCTCATTTCCAGGCCTCTGTGAAATATAAGGGGATCTGGAAGAAGATGTAAGATTGCCTTTTGCAAAGGTTTCTTCCACTGGCAACACTGTAAGTGTAGAATTAATTTGCCATACAGCAGAGGGGTTAGTGGAAAACTTCATTGGAGTCAGACACCCCGAATGACATGCAAAATTTGTGCACTGGTAGAGGATCCATAGACTTCATTGAATTCTCAAAGGAATCTATGATCCTAAAATGCTGTAAAGCACTGCCTTTCAAGTGCCTGTTAGAATAAATGATCATTTAAATGTTTGAAAGCAAGGAAAGATCCAAATTTAGACCAGTGCTAAAAAGCTCTGGTCCCTCTTATTAAAAAAAAAAAAAAAAAAAAAAAAAAAAAAAAAAAAAACTACACTAAGACATATGAATTTATTGATTATAAGTGCTCTCTATTAAGAGGCAAGTTTGGATAGAACAAGCTAAAAGAATCCTGAGAGATAGTTAGATGGGCTCTAGCAAGATAGAGTGTTGAGAAAGCCAGAGAAACCAAGCACCCAAGCAGGCACGGAGGGATGGCTCAGCCCTATGCACAGATCTGAGCACACATTTTAGAGGAAAATGGGTACAGTAGAGCAGCAATTCCCAACCTTTTTGGCAACAGGGACCAGTGCTCCTATGACAATCTAATGCCTGATGATCTGAGGTGGAGCTGAGGCGGTGATGCTCCTGTTGTGTGGCCTGGTTCCTAACAGGCCACAGACTAGTACCAGTCTGCAACCTGGGTGTTGGGGACTCCTGCAGTAGAGCTTACCTGGAGAAGAGCAACTAAGAGAGTGAAGGGTCCAGAAGTTATGTTACATGAGAAAGTAGGGATGTTGAGTTTGGAAAAGATGAGAAACAAATGACAGGAATATCTTCAAATACTTTTAAATTGTTACATGACTGAGATTTTAGAATCTTATGATTTTAGATGTAGAAGGGACCCAAAAACACTTGTCTAGGCACTGATGTTACAGGAGAGAATACTGAAAGCCAGACTGACTGGCCTAAGGCAGAGCTGAGACTAGCATCCGGACACTGAGTCCTTTGCTAGTGTCCTTGCCAATATTTTTCAAATGCCTCCTTGAGAGCCTAGTATGCTGAAAAGAGCTAGGACCCACACGTTGCCATTTCAAGAAGGGGGAGCTTGGCTTAATAAAGAGCATTCCTATGTGGATTGGGATGCTAAGTGAGAGAATGAGCTAACAATCACAAGGATTTCTGAGAGAGTGCTAGTTTCCTATTGGCGCTGTAACAAATTTAGTACAAACTGTGTGGCTTACAACAGCACAAGTATTACTTTCCAAATCTAAAGTCAAAAGTCTAAACTGGGCCAGTAGGACCATGTTCCTCTGGAGTCTCTAGAGGAAATTCCATTTCCTTGCCTTTTTAGCTTCTAGAAGCCACCTTCCTTTGCTCATGGCCCCTTCCTCCATCTTCAAAGCCAGTAGCATAGCACCTCTGACTCTGCCTCTGTCATCACATCTTCTTTGATTTTGATCTCTCTAGAAGACTCTTAGGATACCCTGGGCCCACCTGGAAAATCCAGGACAATCTCCCATCTCAAAATCCTTAACTTGATCACAGCTGCAAAGCCCCTTCTACCATGTAAGGTGGGATTAGAACATTGACATCTTTGGCGGCTTTTTTTCATCCTACCATAGTGTGAATCATGCAAAGTACATTGACACTGATACTGGTTTTAGAGCAGACTTGAGTTCAAATCCTGGCTTCAGCGCCTACTTGCTGCATGACCATTATCCCTTTGAGCTTTTGTTCCCTCATCCATAAAATGGGCATAAAATCTCAAAGCTATTATAAGATCATATAGAATGCCCAACATATTTAGTGCATTCTCAATAAACATATTTGTTCAAGGAACTTCCAGATGATTCTAGACAAGAATTCAATAGAAGGAATTTTATTCTTAAATAGGAGATTTAATAAAGTGATCTCCAAATTTCCTTCTGAGATTGTTAGATAAAAAAAAAGTGAAATAAAAGGGATTTTCTTCCTGTGTGTACTTGTCTACTTTACAGATCCAATTGTAAGGTTATTGTTTTTGTGGATAGTCGGGAGCTAATAAACCCTGTTTTTTGCACATGCATATGTGCTCACGCATGTGCGCACACACACACACCTCGCACACAGTGCTGCTGTCTATTTTTGTCACCAAGTTCTCTGGTTGGGTTTGAGCAGGACTAAGATCCTGGCCTGGTGTGTAATGATTGGCCAGACTAGGCAGCTGAGACCAGCGCAGGCTCCCTCCTTCACATCTGTCAACATACCTGGCTGCAAGCAAGTTGCTGCCTGTGACCACTATCTGCAGGGGCCAGAGAGAGAGAAAGCAGGAAAGGAAACAGTAGGGAATACCTCAATCGCCTGCTTCGGGAAAAGTAAAAGCCTATGTGGATGCGTCTTACCAACATCCCAAACTCCAATAAGGATTGGAACAGTCGTGGGCTGCCACTGCTGAGTCAGAAAAAAAACTGAGGAAAGACTCCAAATTGAATTCAGCAATCAAGGTAGGTGATCTGTCTGGTCCTGGACCCTTCTCTCAAGATTACAAAACAAGTGTGTTGCCCAGCCTTGTGAACAGATTGTCTGATGATGGTCTACTGGAGCAGATGTGGGAGATGTGGACGTGTGTTAGAAGAATTCAATCATTTGTCTACCAACAGCCTGAAAACAGGCTGTATTTTTCTTCCATCTTCTCTCTCCTCTGCAAATTGTTGTCCCTCTACATATTTCAAAAGTTTGGAAAGTTTTTTTTATCTTTCAATATAAAAAATTATATTTGTGATTTATTGATATTCTTCCATCAGTCATGGTTCTGCAAACATGGCTTTGTTCCAGAATTATGCTTACATGAATTCTTTCCAAGATATACCAGAGTACGGTTTACACATAATTCTGAGGAACACACTGTCCCCTGCAGAGGGCTGTCAACCTCAAATGACAGGATCTCCCAGGAAGCCTATGTATTTTTCTGCTTTGGGACCTAGGGAGTTAAAATTCTTGAAATTGCTGGAGCAGAATCAAGCCTGTTTACCTAAGCTTATCACCCCAGGCAGCCAGGTCAATCATTTACTGAGGCAGGGCTGTTTCCTACCTTTGATGGAGGACCACTAAAGCCCTTGCCTGACCGAATGTCTCCATAGAACATATCTGTTCCCTAAGCTGTATCCTTATTCTTTACTGACCAGAGTGGTTTTTATCCTTTCTGGAGTAGTAAATGCCACAAGGTCCTTCCCAGCTCCATAATAAACGCACATGAACAAGATCTATGCTCAAATCAGATACCTGATATCACCTCAGGCATTGATAAAGAGGCCCTATTTTTCTGAACTCCATTTAGAGAAGGGGTTGGGCCGTGTATTAGACAAGGTAATGTTTGACACTATTTTTGTCAATCATTTATAGAACTGAAGTGAATTCGCTTCACTGAGGTTTGTGGCCAGAAATTTAAGTGTCTCAGGCAGTTAACTAGATGTAGGAGTTGAGGCCACTGCCATGTCGCGTAGGCATAAACCCTATGTGAAATTTGTGGCTTATGTCTGGGGCTAACTCTCAGAAATGTGAGGGAGAGTTATGGAAAATCAATAGATATCTGTGAAGATATTAAGCCCTGTCTGACTAGTTCCCAGAGAATGTTTCGAGATAATACAAGTGATGAGGGGGTTTTGAAGAGAGGGAAATGGTGTTGGGGCATTCAATTGCATTGGCTATGTCTTCCCACAATACTGGAGGCTGCCTTAGGGGCAGACACACTTCTCTATTTTTTCTGTGTAGCAGACAACTCAAGGCCAAAACACTGGTAGCCCCTGAGAGTACATCCAGTTTTTCTTTCCATTTCATGCAAATTGGATATTAATTGGGAGTCAGATGGGGAGGCGAGGGTATTATTCTTGGGATTGATTAGACTGATTAGACTAGATAGACATTATTATTATTCCTTTTACATGTTAAGAAATTAGAACCCAGAAGTAAATTAATTTGCCCAAGGTCACAGTTAGTCAGAGGCTAAGCAAAGATTCTTCTCAATTCTGCCTTACTCTCAATCCACTGCTTTTCCTGTGCAGTCATACAGTTGAACACATGCAGGAGTATAAATTGTGTGTATGTGTGTGTATGTGTGCACGTGTGTGCGTGCTCGTGCGCACAAGTGTGTTATGGGGGGGGGTGGGGGTCACTAAAGAAAGCAAGACAGACTAATGGAGTCAGAAGTTCTTTACTGGATATGCCATACCCAGGCCAATTGAGTGCCACTATGACCAAAAGGCCAGCATTGGACTAGAATGGATCTTCTTTGATAAGAGGTGAAGGGGTGGGGGTCAGATAAGGAACAAAGAGAAGTACGTCCAGTGATGGAAGTTTCTGGAGTCTTCCTAAGTAATCAGGAATATTTCCTAAGTAAACCCATCCAATTCTCAGGCTAGATTTCAGCCTCCTTCTATTCCAGAGACTCCAATCCATGAGCCCCGACGAAGGTACAACATCGGGACTATTTCCAAACAAAAATGACACCATCCTAATTCTTATCTGGGAATTCAACTATTGAATTACTATCTCATTTTACCTCAGTTAATATCCACTCATCTAAATCCAAGGGACTTAGGCAGAAGGAGGCTTAAAGCAAGAGGAACCATCAACATTCTATCATTTCAAGGTTTCCAGTACTTGTAACCCAAACAGAGACCCATGTTAGCTTAGAGTCCAAATGGCTTGTTGGTGTATTTGAGAGGTAAATGAGTAATGTGCAAAAGCAAGCCTTCCCCTGCTCCCCTTGCTCCAGTTTCATTTTTGTTCAGATGCATCCTAAAAATTCCATTAGCTGTCTGGCAGAAATTTCAAAGCAGCCACAATTCCTGAGCATTTACAAAATCGAGATAAAGAAATGCCTTCGTGAAATGTGGTTGGCTAATCATCTCTAAACAAAGAGTTTCTCTTTTTCACTGGCCCGCCTCATACATACCTAAGAGTCTGATAGCAGAGGCATCATAAATAGGAATTGCATCACCAGGTCCACAGAGTCTCCTTCTCTAATACAGCTAACCCTGCCTGAACTTCACTCACATGCTATCTTTTATGTTGACTAAAACATTGGGTTAAAGAGGAAAAAAAATGGAGCTGAAATACAAGGACTCGAAAAACATCTCACCTTTATCCAGTACTGATTCTGACCAGGAAGTGAACAGTATACTGCCTTTTTACCTACATGTTTTTTCTTTAATTCCTAGAACAAATTTATGCAACTTGTCCAAATCACAGAGCTAGTAAAATGAAGTGAAATTTGAGTATGGATCTGTTATACTCAAAAATCCATGTTTTTTAGCAACCGACCAACAGTATCTATACTGCTTGCATTCTAAATGTAAAATTATAAGGAGTCCTTTCTAAATTATCTTCTTGGATTCCCAGAGTATGTATTTATTACCCCCTCCCCAGGTGTTCTTGATCCTGTACAGGCATCAAACCCAACATCACAGTGATTTTTCTCTCCTCCAGGAAAGTAATCACAAAACGCACATGCACACAAGCACACACACATATGCACATACACATACAGCACCCACACTAACAACAGCTCACAGATCAACATTTTAATCTCTTTGTGAAGCTGTGAGAGAAAATTGTTCTATCTCCTAGCTCACAAACATCGTTGTTTGTTTATTTGATTTTAATGTAGCATAGAAACAATTTATTTATATATATTATACTGGGATATTTTTAAATTTTATTTCTGCTGTCAAATTTCTGTCTTCAAAGAGAGCTAAATATGCCAAAACTTTCCCATACGGTTTCGTTTAATCTTCATAATAGCCTGTAAGGGGAGTGTCATTTTCAGATGGTATCTTTTCAGATAAGAAACCCAAGACTCAATAAAGGTGAGTGCCCTTCTCAACACCGCTCAGCTAACAAGTCTCATTGGTCTTGGGACTCCGAACTATTTGCTCTTTTTTTTTTTCAAACACACAAGCAATTCTCTGGATTCTTAAGGTTTGCAAATGGTACAAATGGGACACACGAACTGCTTTCAGGAATTAAAAATGCTAAGTGACTACATAGCATGTTCTCTGGCTACAGGGACCCACTCAGATGTTGACTGCTTTGTTTTTAGCTAGAATCCTATCGGGTCAGTGTGGTAATGTCGTTATTCTAATTATATTTTCACTGAGTAGTGAAAATGAAAACACTAATTGTTACTTAATAAAATCTGCCTTGAAGGCAAAAATCTTTTAAACCCATGTACCCATGAGCAAAGTAAGGTATCAAAGGAATTCTTGCTGGAGGAAAGGTAAGAAACCACTGTCCTCTAATCTGTTGCATGCCTGTGGGACAGAGTACATGGGTTGGGGTTGCAGAGACACAAACTCTCTCTTTGTTAACTCTATAGCATGCCTCCTGGAACAAGCAGCTGCCATATGGTAGGAAACCTAAGGAAATTCTCCTATAGGTTGGGAATTCATCATGAGTGTAGGCCCAATCCCTGTAGAAACTAACTAAAGTTACAAGAAGAATTATTGTGCCCTATAATTCCATTCTGGTCCTAAAATACTCTGAGGGGTTAGGGAGCCCTGAATAGGCTGTGCATCTACAGGGCACTCACTTTTTTTATTTCTAATGCTTCACTGAGAACTGCTCCTGGCTGGCTGCCTGAATCTCCATCCCATGTGACATTCTTATCTGCATTCTTGTTTGGGGTTAATATGCACCTTCATCCCACCTTGTCCCCATTTCTGAGACCTCAGAGGCTCCAAGGATCTTAGTACAGGAGAACCTTTGGGCAAGGAGCAAACAGAAAGAAAGAAACTTCTGCCCCTGTTCTGCACCAACTTGAAAACTGTTCCCCTTCTCTCTACAGCTCTAAGGTCAAGTTTCCCTTAGGAGCAGTTAGGGAACTGAAGGTCGCTGAAAGCTGGCAATTCATTGCTCCTTGGAGGGGTTCCCAGGAAGCAAAATGAAAATGAGATTGTTTTCACATAAGACCTCTGTATTGGAGAACAGGATTCAAACAGTCTGAATTTGCAGTTTCCCTGTGTACTTAGATAACCCCCACGAAGCCTAGTAATTTTTTTCTAAAGCCAAAACAATATGAAAAATACTTCCTGTAGATAACTCTAACCAGGCAGAATTCCTTTTTGTCATCACTGAGCTGATGTTTTCAAGGATTCATTTTTTTAAAGGTAAGCCTTATATGGCTCACTTAGTTGGAGCTCTCGTGTATTTCTGTGTAATAATGGCCTTCATCCATAGGGCCTGATTTGTGGTGATCTCATTAGATTTCATAAGGTAAGCAGCTGAAAACTTATGGTTAGTATGTGAGCAGGTTGCAAGAGAGAGAAAACCCAGAGGCCAAACAGAGATGTTGCGGTGAATGAGCAGGTAGCAGGCTTCCCTATGTCCCAACGAAAACCAGTACCTCAACCTGATTCTACCAATTCTGAAAAGATGTACCTTAAAGGTCAAACATGTATACTTTATTAAATTCAGCTCTGCTTCCTGGATAGGAATCCCAAATAGAGGTGAGAACCAATGGCTAGACTTCTCAAAACCTTACTTTTTTTTTTTTTTTTTACCAAAATTTACCTCATTTTGTTTCTCTTTCCAAAATGAAAATGGCCCTGATAAGAGGTATTGTTATAAAACATAGTTGTACATAGTTGCGTTATAGAACATAGTCATAACTTGCACTCCAACAAATAGAACATAAAGCATAGCCCAAAATAGGCATCCTAATCCTGACTCCACCATTGTCTTGGTCTGTGAGTTGGTGCCAGTTTTTAAAATTGTTGGCGGCGACCCAGTTTGGAGAAAGAATGCATCTTCGCTGTAAATAACCACAAACATTTATTGATGAGTCATCCTCAGTTCTGCAATAGTCACCTACTCTTTCCCAGAAACATGCTAGACACTGTTTTTAAAACGGGGATAAATAATCTTGAAAGTTTTATGGTTACCAAATGAACTAAACCATACTCTCCTTAGAGTTCCCTGATTGTGTGTGTATGTTTATGTACTTTTAATTATAAAATAGCTTGAAGATGATGAGTTCTCAGTAAATAGTCATGGGTAATAACAAGTTAGCAATTGACTGTAAATTTAGTAGAGAAATTTGCCAGGAATGACTGAAGAAAGCAATATTAAGCTGTGGTGCGGAGGGAATGGTGCATTGAGGGTTACGTTCTTCTGCCATCGGTAACAGCATGGCACAGCCGGTAGGAAATCATGATTTTGTTTGACTCTGCTACGACTACACGCTAACCACATAACACTGAGCGAGTAAGTCACTCCGGCTCTCTTGGCCTCAATTTTCTCTTCTTCAAGATGGAGACAGGGATGGTTTTATTGTTTTTAAGTTCTCCTCTAGTTTTGATATTCTGTCTTCTGTGAAAAACTAGAAAAGTTAAGATCAGAATGTTCTTTTAAAAATTAAACACAGAAATGGTTTTTATCTCTCTGGAACCACCATCCCTATCTCTTAGGGGGAATAAAAAACAAAAAGTGCTAAAGAGATCTCAGACTGTAACCTTGAGGTTAATATTAACGGAGAGGCTGGGTATCAATTTTCCAGAGAAGGATCACACTCAGCAGGGAACCACATCAGAGTTCTCTTGTTCAGAGGCAGCCCTGGCACCAACACAGCTTTGCCACACCTGCGTGTCACTAATGCAAGCTCCAGCCATCAGGCAGTCATGACTATTATCCTCTCTTGCGAATAAACAGAGGTTCTTAGAGGTGACTTGACTTGCCCAAGGTTAGAGTGAGTCAGAAGGAACTGTGTGTGTTGGGTGGGGGAAGGTGGAGTGGTGACATAAGCAAAAGGCTGAAGAATGAGGGACAGATCTGCACTTCCTCTGAAGTTCACAAAACAATGGCCAAGGGCTGTGGAGGAGCTTTAAGTTTGCTTTGGATACTGAAAGCATCCCTGTCCTCTTTCCCCCCACTCACTCCCAGCCCCCTCAGGTGCCCCGCCTAGGGTTACTCACCAAGGTAGTTGCAAATTGGGTGCCTTGTTCTCTTGTCTCTTCTTGTTAGCTTCATGAAAGGCTATTTGTAAAGAAGAGAAGGCACAACAAGGAACAAGAATGCATTAAGGATCTTCCCTGAGGCCCTGAACTGAAAGGGCAGTTGTCTTTGATTCCTCTGACTTCCCTCTTATATCCTGCAGAAATGAATGAACATCAAGATGTCTGACAGCATTATTATGTTCCATTCCAAGCACTGGTATTTTTTATTTTTCACCTCTGGGGTTATTTCACTCTTCTCTCTGCTCCACTTCTCCCATAAAAAGGAAAGAATAATGCTTGCTCACTGTGTATGAGAGGAAGCAGCCCAGGGCAACACTGTTCAAAGGAAACTGCTAATTGTACCAAGCACCAAGGCATGCCTGGGAGTCTAGTAAAGAAAGTATGTAGCATCATGACCCATGCTAGTTTACTTTATCTCTCCAGACCCATACTCAGGGAGCTCTAGGCCCTGAAGAAGCACACTCATAAGTAACAGCAAAGAATCTCTGGTCCAACAAGAAAAGCACTGAAAGAAATTGAGCATCAATGGTCTTATGTTTCAGTAGCATGCAGAGGCTGCATCACCTTGATGCCCATTTTGTCTTTTTTGTTAAAGCTGAGAAAGACAATATTAATTATTATTACTAAAGAATATTTGGTCATTTTCCAGGTGACAAGGGAATGCCATGGATTCAGTAAGAATAGGTTGGTTTCCTGGCAGGATCTTCAAGTGGCTTTTTGTTGTATTCAACAAAAATCTTACAGAGTTTTCGCACTCCTCAGTTTTGACTCTATTCCTAATATCTAATCAACTTCTTCTTAGGTAGTACCTTGGGGAGAGGGATGGACAAAACAACAAACAATGCTTAGTTGATACTCTCTTAAATGTATTGGCTACACTCACTTCCTAGAAACCACAAAACAAACAAACCTCCACCAAAAGTTATCCTTGGGTTGCCCACCATATATATTCAATTAAGGCAGGTTAGGAAGGGGATAGGCTTATCATTCAACCATGTAGTACCTCTTATGAGGCCTGAGAACCAAAATGGCCCATGGTTCCATTATTATCAATGTCAAACTTAACTCAAATACAGACCTCAATGTATTCCTAGCAAGTTAAAAGAAAAGAAAAAATAGGTAGGATACTGAAATATGGAATAATCTCATATGTACTCCGATGCTGATGACCAAATGACCAAGCACCAGTTGGCTCCTTTACAGCTTTTTCTATGGGGCCAGTGAGCACACTATTGCTTCTTGAATTAAACTGAATTTCTAATATTGAACTGGATCCTCTAGCCTGGCATTTTTTCTAGCAGAAATAAAAAGCATTTCAGAGCATGAGACAATATGGAACTCTGTTTTTCTACTTTCGAAACACCATCTGGTCATATATACCTCTACCTATAATCTTCCCTCTGCCCATTGATAGTCAAGGGAGTTGGAGGCTGTAGGTATGTCATCTGTGCCAGAGAGTCTGCCAGACAGTGAAGGTAAAGAGAAGCATATCTAGTAGAGGCTTTGCAGAAGATGGAGGACTGTTCCTGATAATCCTTGCCCACTTTTCACTGCCCACTAAGCCAGAAGAGAGGTAGGCAGCATTTTGAACAGAGGCACTTTTATACCATAGATCTTAAAGTATTTGGGAGCACAGAGTGTTCTGCAATAATTTCAATGGAACTAAAATAATTTATGTTATGTGTGTGTATAAAATACATAAAAAGAATTTTAGTTTGAGAAAGACATTAGATCAATTTTGTAAAAAGAAACCTTTTGTGTGGACTATTTCTAGGCATGGGTTATACAAAATCTAGACACTTATTTAATTTCTGGAATTAATTTAGCAAATATCTGTCCAAATCACAGACCTTAAAGACTTCTATTGATAGCATATCCCATTTTCTAAAATTGCTACAAGATATTCTGATCATTTTTAGAAAAGGTAAAGTACAAGACCTTTGGCACGTAAAAAGTTCTTTTGATATGTCTAAATAAATCTCCATGTCAGTTAATTATACTGAACTTTAGATATCTTCAAGAAACTTTTGGCATACTAAATTTAATATCCCATTATCATCTTATTTTATACGACCTTTCATGTAAGATTAGCCAATGAAATTTGAGTAAAAATGTTCAATGGATACAGTGGCCTGAGCCTTATTTGGTTACATTGTGGATTTAGCCCACGCTCCAAACATATTTTTTTTTCTCCTAATCTGTAGATACCCACTCTGACCATGTATGGTTATGCTCAATCTTTGGCTGTTCTCTTAAGGGGATTATCAGAGTTACCATTTTCCATTTTGAACCACTATTTCATATGCCTCCAACCAGGATACTACTATTTTCCACATGCATCTACATCAGAAGCTATTAATTCCCACTTGCCCCAAGCCAAGATCATAACAGCATGTTGAAATAAATATTTTTTTATTGTTCTAACATAGATCCAATAAAGACATTTATGAATTGCCTAATTCGTGCTTTACATTATTCTAAGTGCTACAGATATAGAAATGAGTAGCTCATATTTCTGCCCAGAAGAAGACCAACATCTTATAGAGCAGATAGACCAATAAAGGAGCCAACATAGCATTGCCTGAGGATGTAAGAACAATGAACACTGAATACAACACAAAAAAGTTCTAGATAGATGCTCTGGAAGACTTTCAGAAGAGTTGAGGTCCAAATGGATTTTTTTAAAAAAAGGAAATTTGAGTTTGCATCCTTCCTTTTAAAACACTCAGACTTTGAAGAGAAAGCTACTTCTTTTTAGGAACGTGTCTGAAAATCCTAAGGAGGGATAAGTAACAGAAGAGAGACAGTTGTGGTAAGCATGGTTGAAAAGTTTTGATAGCCGAGAGAAGGCAAGTAACGGAGGGCTCCAGAGAGACCCTTCTAGTTAAAAGGTAGGAGCAGAAAGAACTAGAACTTTACCCTGAATCAGAGCTTTTGCTTAAACACACCGCTTAAACCTGGAACCTTAATTTAGAGCCATTCTCTACAGTCCAAGTCTTATATGCTCTCCCAAACCCTGGTGACTTTTTCCTGGTGGACAATTTTGTTAAAAATCTCATCTCTGCTCAATTATGATTTAAATTTTCTTTATCCTGGGAGCGACTTTAAACAGCCATAAAGAACAAAGAACAAAACACTGGAGAAATGGGAGTGAGGTCTTTTGATGTTAGCAGCTTGCACCAATCAGAAAGTTCGGGATTAAAGAACAGGGCTGACCTACCCAGAGCTCATACCAACAGCCTCCATTAACATCCAAGTCCAATTCCAACTTTAACACCACACATTTAAAGAAGGATATAAACTGGTAGGGCAAACTTAGTAGCCTTGGACCTAGTTCAGTTAGAATCCTTCTTAAGTTGGCTTAGGTAAATATTTAATGTGTAAGTAAAAACTTTCATCATCTTAAACAATTCACCTATATCCTGAAGTTGGACCAAGAGATTGTTGAACTCCTAATGGACCCACTTTCATGTTGATTTCATTCTTTCATTCACTGAAAGAAAAAAATATATATCTAAAAGTAAATAAAGATAGATTTAACTACATAAATACTTAAAACTTCTTTTATAAATACTATAAGCAAAAGTAAAAATAAAAATAGTGACCCCAGAAAATGCAACATAAATAACAAGCAAAATGTTATCATCCCTAAAGAGAATTTACAAACTCATACCAGCTAGAACAATACTCCAGCAGTAAAGCAAAAAGTGAACTGACAATTTACCAAAAAAGAGAAAGGTAAATACCAGTAATCACATGAAAAGCTGTTTAACCACACTAAAAATAAAATAAAAGCAGACTTAAACACTGAAATAACATTTCCTTTTTATGAGAATGGCAAAAATTGGATAACAGCAGGCATCGGTGAGCATGGGGGGAACAGTCAGTTTCACATACCGAGATGATGGAAGTGTGAATCGCTGCAACCTCTTTTATAAGGGCAATTTGTCAAGCCATATAACAACATTTTAATGTGGGTAATTGTGACTTAGCAAATCCACTTCTAGGACTTACTTTAGAAGATTAGAAGACTGCATTAAAATTATCCCATAGTACACACATATTTATGTAAGATTTGTTTGTAGCAGCAAATTTCAAAAGTAGTCTAAGTGTTCATCAGAAAGGAGTTGAATAAACACACACACACACACACATATGGTTTCAGGTTAGAGCCTGGAGTGGGTATTTGTGATTCGGAAGGTAGAAGAGCAAAGGTCATTTCTCCAGAAAAATGGAGATAGTTGCAGACAGATGCACAGGCAGAAAGTTTATGTGAGGGCTGAAGCAGCTTCCTGGTGAGCATCTAGAGAATCATGCACATTGGTATGGCAGACAGAGCTAGTCGGTGGTAGTTCAAGAAAATTTCAATCCTCCAGCCCTTCCAATGCTTATTCCATGTATTAAAACACTTTCTACTGATAACACACAGAAAGCTTTTGTTTTGCTGACTAAACTGACTGATAGAGGTTCCAAACACTGATACTGATACCCCATCCTGGAAGTTCCATATGTAACTAATAAGTGTCTCAGAAAAAGCACACACAATTGAAGGGAAAAAATGATCAGAAAGAACCTTAGCACTCCGAAATCACAATGTTTAGATTAAAATGGCTCGTGTCCAACCAATTAAATTAAAAAGTAAAACAAATAACTAGGGAATGTTATGATATTTTAGAATGCCAAAGATTAAAAGAACATAAGAACTTCCAGAGGGGAAGAAAGGTAACCTACAAGGAATGTAAATTAAACTAGCTTCTGACCTCTCATCAATATCACTATATGATGTTAAAAGATCATATAGTCATAAAGATCAGGGGTGGTGGGGGTGGGGGTAGGGACCAGACTTCAATGTAGAATTCTATACCCAGACAAACTATAAATCAAGGGTTAGAGAAAGATAGAGATATTTTCTGTAGATTTGGATTCCAAAATTTTAACTTCTATGAATGATTTTTCAAACAAGGACAAAATCTTAGTTCACTTGATACATCTTCTGCAGAATGCAAGATGATGATGTAAAATCATTTTAACACTACAGGTTCATTTTCAGGAGTGTTAAAAAATATATAGCAAAACAAGCTTTCACATTCATATATATTATTTAGAACAAGGTATTGGAAGTATTTAGGTATAAAAGATATAATAAAACACAAATATATGAATATGGCAAGATTGAGAAAATAATACATGAATGACGGAAGTTTGGGAAACACTTTGCTAAAGTAAATGACTTAATGTGTTATCTCTTCCAAATATTTACATGTTTAAAAGAGACTTAAAGCACATTGCAAGGCAAAAAGCAAGAACTCCTCTTTAGCCACAAAATGCTAGGGCAGAGTACTCTAGGGACTGTTATTTGGTGATTCAACCCCGAGGATAGTTAAGTTTCCTTTGCTTAGACCCCCACCCTCATCCCCATGGAAACCTCTGACTGTTTTAGCTTCCCAGGAAGCTTCTCCTGCAAGGGAGAGAATGTGAGGACCTGTTGAACTGCGCGCTCTCATGTGCCTACAAGTTCTATTTCTCATTACAAAGTAATACATTTAACAATCTGATTCATGCACCAATACCTTACCTTTACTTCCTCCTATTTCCCTCCCCTATTTTTAACCCTTGTTGGAGTGTGTCTTTCTCTGTAATCTCAAATTTTATTTGCAGTGAGGAGGAGTTTATCTGAACAAAGTTAGTGACACTAACCTCAGTTTCTTGTGAGATTCACAGCCCCCGGAACCTAATCACCTATGGGCATATGGATGCACTGAAGTTTCTGGTTCTAAAGAGCGGGAATTAAAACTTGGTGTTGTAGTCAGACTTCTTGGTTCCAAGAACAAACACTAATTCTGAAGCTTTTAGCAGAAAAGGAATTTATTGGAAGGATGTCAGGTAACTCACAGAATGTCTGGAAATGCTAGAGAGAAACACAGGAAGAAAACATCGAAGGCAAAACAGAGCCAAGATAGCACCCCTGAACAGTCTGTTCGAGATGCTCCCACTAGCATTGTCATCACACATACCAGCTACAGTTCCATACCTGGACTCTACCCTCCATCAAAGGCAACAACCATAATCTCTAAAGGCCCCTGAACATTTTCATTCCTCTGTGAATACTCAAAGTCTCAGGCAAATGTAAGTGGTGGTCTGAGCTGTCTAGAAACCGAGAAAGAAAACGTCTGGACTTTGGGGCTTGGATCTCCTTATCAAGACTCCCTGACACAGGAAGGCAGGGCAGGCAAAAATGATGAAAGTCCATTTCACTCAGTGACCTTGTGAGGCCCTACTAGAGCAGCCAACTCAAATCCCTCTTTATAGTCACCTCATTTTTCTTAAGTTGAGCAGTTTGCAAATCATATCTGTGTTAGATTAATTACATTTACATAATGTATATTTCTCATTTCTTTCAAAGTCAGACTTTAAACATGAGTTTCTCATTTAAAACTTTAGAGTCTTTTTATTTGTACTTCTAAATAAATTTGGACGATACCAAGGAGTCTTTTCTGTTAAATCCTATTGGTATGTAAGTTTCAGATAACCTGTAAGACTTTCTCATTTAAAAAAAAATTATCTATTTTAAGAATAAGTTCAAAGAGACTGAATGTTCTGATGTAATTAACCACCAACAATTTAAGATGCTTATTTCATGAATTCTTGAAAGAGATTTTAAACTGTGATACTGCAAAACCACTAAACTGCTTAATTTAAGAACCAGATAGATGTCTCTGGTAAATCATGGTTAGAAAAAAAAAATCTGTGGAGAAACAAAGACATCTGTTTTAATGGTGTATGAAAGATGGTGGAGGTATATATTTTTTAAAAATTGATATCAACTGTTTGTTGATACTTTTTGCACTAAATTATATTTATAAGCAAGATTACTATGTTTTATTAGGTCTGACTTTACACTGCCCTGTTACAGTAACATTTCCCGTGTTTGTTTTAGTCTCCTTTACATTTACAACGTCCTGGAGGGTGGTGATGTTAAATTTAATTTGTCAACCTACGTTTAATTTTACAAGAACCCAGATCAAACTGCTATGTAAACAAGAACTGCCTTGCAGAGGCTTTTTGGCGATTAGGCTGGAGAAGTCACAGCTGAATTAAAAAATATGCTGCCAAGGGTATTTTTTTCATTCCCCTCCCTATAATTTTAAGGGCTCAAATGAAAGAGCTGTTTTTCTTTAACAATAGTATCCTTGTTAAAAGTACTTTAAAGAGCTGTTCCACTACATTGAAACAATCTAATTAAACCATAAATATAGCAAAGTTCCAACAGTTGCTATATCCAAAGAATACACTTCTATATCATGGTAAAAATTAAAGGTGAGCTTTTCAGTGTGTAGCTTGATTTCCCAGTTTTGGGATTTCCTATCCATTAGACATTTCTTTGTAGAGAAATATCATCAATCTATGAGACATATTACAATGGGATATTATTTTCTTCAACAGAGGCTGTTATTGAAACTACATATTATCAAGGCAGCTGTCCGATTAAGTTTTTATAAAGGATTAGGGGGTTATTTGAGTACCTAACAGCTGCACTAGCTAGGATAAAACTTGGGTTCCCAAATCTTATGCCTCTTGCTATATGAAATGAAATAATATAGTCTCTACCCGGGAAGCGAGATATTAAAATTTAAAGAGAAAATTAAGTTAGAAACAAAACCTCATCTATTTGATCTTAGAAAATACATTAAACAAGTACACAAATGAAGAATATAAAGAAATCTAGAAAATATTGTCCCTCCTCTAGAGGCGTCTACCATAGTTTCAGTAGGTATGATGAAAAATTTCAAAACATTAAATAAAAATAAAGATCTAAATAGAAGTGTGAGACATGAAGAAATTCTGCAAAACAGTGTACGAGTAACTGCTGAATAATGCAGACAGTTATAATAGAAGTTCAGGAGGCAGGAACACTTCAGGGCCAGAGGTTAAAGAAGAGAGTTGGTATAATTTAGCAATTATGACCTCTGAGAAAAGTCATCGGGATTGTCTGAAGTATAATGTGTCAATGTTGGAAGTGACCTAGGAGGTCCTCTCCCTCTCTGGTGTTTCCTAATCTTATCTGTTGAAAAGAATCATATGAGAAACCTCTTAAAAATAAAATTTCTGATTTCTTTCTCAGCACCGTTGAATCATATATGCTAGAGAATATATGGGTCCTCTTCTATTTATATTTAAGTAACTTCAAATCAACTTAGAGAGCTCAAGAAAGTATATATTTTTTAATGTCCCAGGTGATTATTTTAAACTGAGAAGTTTGGAGAAAACTGTTCTAAGTCAACCTTGTGATGTCAGAAAATAAAACATTAAATAAGTACCAAATGTTAAAAAGGGTGGGTAGGTGAGAAGAAAGCAGATGGAGACAAAGTGTATATGTGAGTGAGTGTATGGTCACATGTGCGTGACAAATAGTAATTCCCTAGGAGTAGAGCAGGGAGAGAAAACTTGTGCAAGGTCCAGGACCAAAGAGCTATGGCCCAGTGTCCTTCTCACAATGGACCCTCAAGAGATATCTTGTGTTGACTGAATTATAAATGAAGCAAAGAACAAAGCAAGCTGTACCCCTCAAGCATTGATGACCTATTTATTGCCATCTTATGTTCAATTCATTTGTAAAACTTCTAGTTACAGACACAGACCATGAATCTTAAAGAGTCTCTTGTGGATTGTGTAGCAAGACTGAGTCAAAACACTCAGAGCCTGGGAAAAATTTAAACACCAAGGAGATAAAGAGATTTTCCTGCAATGAGGTAAAAAGTTGAAATTTAAGAAAAGGAGAGGCTAATCTGCCTCTCAGAGAACATATCCAGATGCTTATTCGATTGTGGTGGATTTTGCTAAAGCATGTGATAGAATGAATAGTTCACAAAATAATTTTTAACTGGCATAGAGGACCTTGAAGAAAATTGCTTAAAACTAGCCCAAGCCCTCAGCAAACCACAGAAACATAAACTACCATATGGGGGATAATCTCACTGTGGCAGGGTGGAACCTATGACCTAATGCATTTCTGCACCAGCCCCCACCATTCACAAGCTGGTTCTCTCTGCATTCCTCCGTTGAAGTTTCGAAAGTGTGTGTGTGTGTGTGTGTGTGTGTGTGTGTGTGTGTGTGTGTGTGTTTTAATGAAAGAAATGCCTGTACTGATATCCCAATACATTCTAAAATTCTACCATCCTCTTCTCCCAGACTCTCCACTTTTTTTCATAGCGAATTTGTGAAGTACCTTAATAATAAGATGATTTACAAACAGAAATAATAGTATTTTGACATTCACAGTTTATTTCTTGACTTTTTGAGTGTATCTATTTTAAACACCAGAATCAGAGTTTAATAACATCAAGACATCATTAAATTATTTTCTAACAAAATATTCCAAATGCATTTTTGCTGTGGGTATGGCCTGGAGAGTCTGTGGCTTGACTTTTTCATTGCATTGAATCCACGGGAGGGGAGATCAACAACCATAATGAAACCTGGAAGTGGTTTTATAATCTAATAGATGCATGACAGACAGATGTAATAAGGTGTATTTTGCTAACGAGTCCTATTGATATGGGGCCCAGACCATCATTAGCCTGTGAGAACCACTCCGGCTGGTAGAAATAAGTCAGTAGAGTTCAGTGAAATTTAAGGAAAGAAAAAAATGTGCTGCTTTTCAGGGCTAATTAGAGTAAAACTATAATTTTCTATATATATTTCTCAATTGTACATAAATATCTGCCATACATATGCACATATATGTATGTGTATATACAGGTGGCAGAAAATCTTTCAGCATATAAATTTACTTTTTGCACCAATTAAGGTTAAGATGGCAAAGATATACAGTAATAACAGCTACTAAATGCCAGCACTGAATATTATCCAAATTAGTCTTCACAGCAACCCTATGAGTTGATCATTTTTATCCTCAATTTGTAGGTGAAGAAACAGATCTCAAAGAGGTTAAGTAACTTGTCCAAGAGCACACAGCAAGTAGGAGGTAAAGTCAGATTTTGGACTTGGGTTTGTCTCTCTCCAAAATTTTTATTCAAAGTTTTATGTTGAGATAAAATATTTATTGATGGTTCATAATAGCAACAACATTTGTAAGGCAAGGATCTTTAGGAGCAGAGAACTTGGTGTATCTGTCACATAGGAAAGGTCATGTGACATCCCAGTTTTTTCATTTTCCATTATTGAATCTAGGCTGTAGCCACAACACTTCTGCAAAAGCATCTCAAGAAAGACATTGCTAGGCAGAATCTCCTCTTCCACTAGGTCAGGGTTTAACATCCATAACACATTTTGCCTTCATTTTCATGTTACTCACCCATGCTCATGACTGATATTCTTTCAGTATGTCTGCAGTAAATTAAAATAAGACCAGATAGCAACACAAAGTGCTGAGAAGAATTCTTTCAAAACTCAAAAACATTTTCCAGCAACAGAAACCACGTTACATTTTTTAAAATCTTATTTTACCTTATTTGGAGATGTAAGATGTACTCCAGAGACCCCTGAAACCAGAACTTAATGTTAGTGAATCTTTATTAAGGTAAGAGAAAATGTCCTTCTACTCCAAAGACAGTAAATATAACTCGCATCAATAACTATAGTTTCCATTTTCTGGCAAAGTTGAAACAAAAAATCCCACTTTTTTAATTAGGAAAAGCAGCATCTCAGAAAATAAGAAAGGTTTTCCTAACAAACTAGTAAACGTGGAGTAGATTTTATTGAAAATTATGTTTACAAGGCTATTAAAAGGCAGACTTGTGTTAGACAGGGGATCCATTTTACACTGGTCTCTGGAGAAGGAACTAGAAAAAAAAATGTGCATTCAGTCTGAGTTTTCCACTGAGTGGCATGTGGGAACAGTGAGCCTGAGAGACAGGCAAAGCTTAAGTCAGAGCTTACCTTAAAAAACTAAAGCGACGATTTCCCCCATTTTTGGCTTTAGTTGCTTCACCCTCTGTCATGAATTTTAGGTGTTGGGGAGAGAAGAAAAGGGGACAGGGTGCCCTTTGGCTCATGCATAGCTTTGTTCAGAACCTTTAAAACTGAGCACATCCGGAGAGCTAACCACAATTCTGCAAGTGTTCAATTCAATCTAGAACCACAGTTTTATTAAACCTTATCTTTCTCTTCTGGCAAGTAGGGTAATTGAAGCTAGTCATCCAGACTGGAAAACGAGCCAGTGGTTCCAAAAACAGAAGTGGGCCCTGCATGCACGTGGGAGTGGATAAAGCTCAAAGTCTCCTTATGCACATTGATTCAGAAAGGAACGACACTGTTGATGAAATTTATCACACAAGATGGGACTTGAGCAAATCCTTCATCCTAAAAAGGACAGGAACCCAGAAGGGAATGACTGGGGGAATGAGTCACTAGCAGCTGTTAAGAATCATAGACCTCGATTCCTGATTTAACTCTCTCCTTTATCTACCCCAGAGGCTTATGGTTCTTGAACTTCAGCTGCATCAGAATCAGCTCCAGGGCTGGTTAAGAGGGCTGAGTGACCCCCTCAGAGTTTCTGATTCAGTCCATTGGGATGGGGCCAGGGCATTTGCATTTCTCACAAATTCCCTGGTGATGTTAATGCTGTTGGTCAGATAGCTAACAGCAGGAACCACTGCTCTGGGTAATACCTGTTTCAGAATCAGTCCGGAGAGGCTAAAACCAGTTTATTTACATGGAAAACATGCTCGACTTCCCAACTTCTTTTTAAAATAGGTGCTTCCATGTTAACCTGAAAAGGGTGCTGCTGAAAGATAGAATGAGGGGCCAAAGGCACAAATAGTCAAACATATGATGTCCAGATTCAGCCCAGGACCAGAGAGCAGTGTGAGCCATGGTTGGCCTGTCCTTGGGGACATAGAGTAAGGTATCAGTTTGAGACCCGAGTCCACCACTTAAGGTTATGAACTTGTTCCTGTCATTAAGCTTTTCTAAATTACAGTTCCCTCACATGTAAAACCAGAAAAAGAATACCACTGATCTCATCACGTTGTTGTAAGGATTAAATGAGGTAATGTTTAGAAAACTTTAACGCAGTGGCTCAGACATAGTAAGGCTTTAATAAATGCTAGGTATAAGTATCGTTTAATAATAATCTAGCATTATTATACCATTTTACATAGCCAATATGCATAATATTTTTACTACTCTCAATAAATTCAGACATTGGAAACTGAGGCACTGATAAGTTAAGATTCTTGCTCAGGGGCATCTTAGAGAGCTCTCTGAAGTTTTGCCCCACAATACTGCTATCATAATCATTCTAATCCCAGACGTCTGAGTGATCTGATCCAGACCTCTGGACAGCCCTCCCCAAGAACCTGGCTGCACTCTTCAGGATTAGAGAAGGAGATATTATTTCTTCAGGCCCTCCTGGAGTCTCTCTCAGCCTTTTTTGGCTCACATACTACTGTATGGAGTTTGTGTCTGAAATGGAAAATTTCTGTAACACAATACCCAGCTCTGATCCCCACAGACTCTCAAGTCTCTCTCTGTCTCTCTCTCTCTGTCTCTCTCTGTCTCTCTCTCTCTCTCTTTTTTTGGTTTGGGCTAAATATGACTTCATTTACAAAACCAAGCCTCGTTTCCCAGTACTCTCAGCAAGTTCATAAACATTACAGATTTAAAACCCAGTGCCTAAGAATTCCAAAGAAGTCATTTCACTTTTCTGGAAAAAGAAGAGCAATGACAAAGAAGTGAGACGAGAAATGGAAAAAATTAAAATACCTGACTGATGCCAGAGATATATCCACTTCTCCTGAGCATTGTGTGATCCCCAGCGCTCCTGCAGGTAGCCCGAAGGAAAGACAGCTGCTCATGGCTTTATGCGCTGGCCTGCAACTGAGTGTGTTGGTCAGTCAGGCAATAGAAACTAAGGAGTTAGAGGTTCAACTCATTGACTCACCAGCATTCTCCTCTCCTGGAGCGTGAATGCCTCGCAAACTGTATCTAATGTGGGCCTGACCAGTCTGAACAGTACAATGGGTTTTCACTGAGTGACTTATCTTTCTGACAACCTCTTCTAGTTTCTTGGTGGCCTGCACAGGGTCTGGAGCCCAACCAACCATCTGGCGTGGATTCCCAGTTCCACCCCTTCCTAGCTAGCTAGGTGACTTTGTGCCAGTTTCTCAACCTTAGTTTGCTTATCTAGAAATAGGGTACAACCTTACATTGTAAGATGTTACAAGGAATAAGTTATTTAATGCATCATTAAGTGTTTAGGACAGTTCCTGGCACATAATAAGCTCCACCTGTGCTGCTATTATCATTATTATTTCTTCTACCCTACTGCCAGTAAAGAAGCAGTTAGGGCTATATTTGCTCAAGAAAACATAATGCTGTAATAGAAGAAAAGCAGTTTGGTATTCTAGTAAAGGCATACCTTTAGAGTCAGAGAGATCTGAGTGTGATTTTTGACACTGCTACTTAATTTATGTGACCTTGAGCAAGTTATGCACCTCTTTGAAATCCAGTTTTCTGTTTATAAAATAGAGATAATAACACCCGGAAATCATAGGGTTACTGGGAGTATCCAATGAACTAATGTTTGGGAAGCACTTGGCCCTTGGTGGCAGCCAGGGTATGGTAGTTATTATACTATAAACTGGTCACATGAACGAAGAAAAGCATTAGGACCTGCAAGTTACACACACATACACACACATACACACAGCACAAATTTTTGAAGAGTGCAGAGTAAAATAGCACAATCTTGTACATGTTTCTGTCTTTCATGTTCAACTTGGTTGGCTGTCTGGATTTATAAAGCATTCATCACCCCTACTCCAACCCTAACCTTTCTTCTTTATTAATCACATTTTTGGCCCAGCGTATGCATGTTGATACAGACTTTTGCCAGGTTTCATGAGGGAATTATGATTAAAGTATTCTCTGGACCTTCCAGATGATACAAAATGTTATATGATGAAACGAAGGTACTTGAGACATCACAAACAGGGAAGCAGCACCACTCAATTTCAAGGGACACTGTTTCTAACTTATTGTATTAAAACTGTGCTCCAAGGGGCACCTTTAACTAATACAATAGAAACTATGCTTCTTGGAGTTGTATAACAGAAAAGCTCTGATCCCAAAGCACAGGAAATAAGACCTACTTACTCAGACTTGGACTCTAACCCCTCTTCTTTCTCATGAGTCAGACTCTGTCTTCCAAGCCTTAATTTGTACTTGCTGAGTGAGAAAGTGCTAATCCCCACATGATATAATCCTGAAGAGGAATCACAGTCACCAATTCCAAGAGTTAAAAGACCTACACAGGTCATCGGGCCAACCCTCTCCAGTGCCCTAGAGCAACATATCAACTCAGTTCTGATTTGTCTTTTGTCAATTAAAAAAAAAAAAATCTTCAAGCAATGGCTTACAAGAAGTGTTAGAGTTCACCAATCTGTCCTTTTCGTGAAAGACAGTGGGGAAAACAGGCAGACATGAAGCACCTTTACTCGGCTTGCTGCACCAGCACTGGTGTTCGAAGTGCCTTAGTGTGACTAATGGGTTTCCTGACGAGGTGGGAAAAAGGAGTGATGTTGGCACTCAAGGCGTAGTGAGAAAAATGGATAAACCCAGAAACCAGTGGAGGAAGATAATGACTCCAGGAACCCTAACCCAGAAGCTATTCTTTTACATTCATGCTTTCTCTTTGCCCCACCCCGCTCTCTTCTTCCATAATGGAAGGAGTAATTCAAGGCTAAAAGTCATCCACGAAATCATCTTCTCCTAAGACCCTCAGTTTTCAGATGAGAAAATAGGTCCCAGATGTTAGGCAGTACCAAGCATCCAGGATAGATGATCAATCCAGAAATCCCTTGGCTTTCAGCTGATTTTGAAAGTAGACTTGTATTCAGGTCAGAGTAAGTGGTTCTTTTGAACTCTATTATATTTATAAAGAAGCTAAAGCTCAAAAGTAAATTGCGATGGATCTTATTCCTGGTTCTTAAACTACTCTGCTGGGCCAGACAATCTATGAAGTCATCGAGATTTGAGCTGAAGACCAGAGGCAGCTTATACCTAGCAGCTTCCTAAGAAATGAAGCTGATAGGTAGATGAAAAGACCTAGTCCCATTCTTTGAATCTTGAGGTAGCCAGTCACCAATCAATCACATAAAATTCAGTTTAATATTTTTTCGTTGTCACTTCTTCCCCTGTGCGCACACAAAAGTCAGGAATCAGAACACCAGGATTTTTGCATCTATGTTCATCAAAAATATTGGCTCGTAACTTTTTAATTTTTTTTTCTTTTTCTTTTGTAATGTCTTTGATTTTGGAGTCAGGATAATGCTGGCCTCAAAAATAAATAAATAAATAAATAAATAAATAAATAAATAAATAAATAAATAAATAAATAAAGAGCTTGGGAGCCTTTCCTCTTCTTAATGTTTTGGAATAGAAGTATAGGTGTTAATACTTCTTTGAATGTTTGGGAAAATTCATCTATGAAGCCATCTGATCCAGGACTTTTGTTTGTTGGGAGTTTTTTTTTTGTTCAATTACTGATTCAATGTCATTAGTAGTAATCAGTCTGTTCAGATTTTCTGTTTCTTCTTAATTCAGTCTTGGAAAATTGTAATGTTTCTAGAAATTTATCCATTATTTCCAGATTGTTCAATTTTTTGGCATATAATTGTAGTGTTTTCTCATAACTCCTTCTATTTCTGTGATGTCTGTTGTCTCTTCTCTTTCATTTCTGATTTTAATTATTTGGGTTCTCTCCCATTTTTTTTTTTTTTTTTGATGAGTCTGGTTAAAGGTTTATCAATTTCGTTATCTTTCAAAGAACCAGTTCTTGCCTTTATTAATATTTTGTATTTTTTTAGACTCGTTTATTTATTTCTGTTCTAATCTTTATTATTTCCTTTATTCTGTCTTTTGGCTTTGTTTGTTCTTATTTTTCTAGTTCCTTTAAGTGTAAAGTTAGGTCATTTATTTCATTTAGTTTTAGTTGATTTTGACTGAAAACTGGATTGCAGGAATAAAATAGAATATCTACATGGAGCAGAATTAGGAAATGATGACATAAGAGAATTTAATATAAAATCTTATTTAGTCAACCTGGATTCAATGGCTGAGTTACCTATGCATACATGTATAGTTAGTAACAAATGTTTTTCACATCGAAGTTAGGTTATTGTTCTCTGTAAACAGTGGATTAAGATTATGGTTCACTTGTAGAGGAAGAAAATGTAAGAGGACAGTTGGCGAGAGATGTGATGCTAAAAATATGACCTAAAGAGACTCTTTTCTCTCTTAGACCAACACAGAACCTGTGAATGAAAATGAAAGTTGTCAGCCACAAGAATTTAGGGGCTGTTGGGGAGCTCTGGAGAGCTGTATGTCCCATCATCTGGCCAGTCAGTCCCTCACCCACACCCTCTGATTTGGCCATAAACACATGAATCACCACACATTAGTGTTAATGGACCCGAGTTGAATAAAGGGCCATACAACCACCAGGGACTGAAATGTCTTCCTGCACACTCTCATCACCTAAAACCATCTACATTCCTAGAGTTTGCTCTGCCTTGCCAGCTTATTTTGCATCATCTAGCTGGACCTACATGCAGAGGTCTTCAGAGACAATACTAAGATTTATGTCTGGAATATTTTAATATACCATCAAACCACTCCCACTCTCATTTTTGCCTGAAGAAGAGATTCACAAATGCCCAAGGAGCCCTCTGGCCACCAAGAATCAAGTTCTCGAGTTTTTATTATGAGCCAATGAGAACAATATTTCTAGTCAACTGTTGCCTCCCTTTCACCTCTGACCCATGGTCAGACACATGGCTGTGAGTATTGCCAGATGGAAATTGTTAGTGACTATCTACATTTAACAAGACTTTTATATGACCTGAGAGCAGCACTCATCGGTTATTCTGCAGGCTTGAGTTGTGTTTAATACATAAAGTAAGTGACCTGAATCTTGTGAAACCCTGTGTGTTTGGATGAGGCTTGGTCTATAGAAAAGAGAAAATGTTGTCCCCTCCAGGTTCCTTTGGCAGGGACCAGGCACTTGGGCTGAAAGGAGGGTGTGGAAGCCAGTTCAAATTATTTGGGCTTAATAGTTTGGGAGGGAGCCCAATGCACGAATAAACATTTCATTTAGGTCTAAACTTTGCTCAGTAGCACTGTCAGACACCATCTTCTCTTGTATTTTAGCAACCTAGAGATTATAAAGACAAACTCTTGTATCTCACAAGCCTCTGCCAAGAAAGTATTCATCATCTATCTTTCCCCAATCTAAACATTTTGTGGTTCTAGATCCAGCTTTTGTTGGAGTCTCATCACTATCTTCCCAAATAACAGAACATAGGTGCAGGTGGTATGCTTACACATGTTCAACCTCAGGGGAGAGGGATGTTAGACAATTGGATTTCCTCATCCCCAGGGTTTCTCAGGCTGAAAAATACATTTTAAAAACTGTAGATATACTTTTGGCTTTCTGTATGGGTAATACTGTCTGTAACCTCTGCTTTAGACAATTTTTCTGTCAACTCCCTCTGTTTTGTTCCATCTCTACACTGCACAATTTTGTTTTTAATTTATTTTTTTATGGTGACATTGGTTAATGAAATCCAATAAATTTCAGCTATACACTTTAACAGTAAGGCATATATATATATATATATATATATATATATATATATATATATATATATATTTATACTGTGTGTTTACCTCCCACATAAACAATATAATTTTTAACTGCTCTGTTTAGTAAATGTTTGGGCAGATGGATGCAAACTAATGAAACACATATGGTTTAGATGGACAGAGATAGATTAAGAATCCTGCTAGGTTGGGTATATTTGCCTAGTGATTGCCACAGGTATTTTAGCAGTTTAGAAAACAAAGATAAATTAACCCATAGAATCTATTATTGAATTTTAGTTACTTTATTTTTTGCTTCTATATAATTTCAAAAAGTTTATTTCATTTTCTGGTATTACTAGATAGTATTTTAGAGAAAGAATCAGAATCACCAATTCATAAATGGAAAATGGAGGTAATGAGAAAGACAGGCCAGAGCCACACAGCTGAAAATCTTTGGCTGCATCCAGAGGCCTATGTTTTCTTCAGTAAAAGGTGCTTCCTCTGGGAAAGGTTCTCATTACATCATCACTGTATTTTTCCAGATACCAGGCTCCTTTGGGATTTAGAAACTGTCTGGGGAAACATTTATCATCCCTAACAAAGTCTTTAGATCTTTATTTGCTCATTACTTTTTCTCTATTTCCCAGTATATACATATATGTGTGTGTACCCTTTTCCTTAGAGGTTCCAATTAGTAAGACTTTGAGAATTTAGTTTGACATTTAATTTCTTTGTTACTACTTTTAATGCAAATGTTGAGCGGCTCCTCTGAGGATCTGTGATTTTCATGCTATTTTTTTTTCAGAAACAATCCTCTTGGCTCAGGCGCGCACGCGCGTGCACACACACACACACACACACACACACAAATATACCAGGGTACAGAAAAATATTTGTGAAAATTCCATACAGTGTATAAAATACTTCAACATATTATTACAAGTGTAGTATAAGAGAGCTAATGTTACTGTACCCATTTCACAAATGAAAAAACATTCAGAGACATGAAGTGATTTGCCAATATTACATGGTTTTTAGATCACAAAAATGGAACTGGAAACTAAAAGTAAAAATCTGACTTCTTAACCCAAGAATTTGCCAGTATATGTTCTGTGGCTCCTCTTGAAGTTGAGCAAAGGGAGGCAATAATAAAAATCCTAGTCCCAGTAGGCTAGTGATCACCTGCAGAGAAGGGAGAACCCGGACCAGTTGGTAAAAATACCAGAAGCTAGAGCAAAGGCTGGCAAGGCAGCTTTAGTGGAGTTGAACAAAGAAATGGAGTACAATGGCCTCGTGGCACCCAGAGGTTCCTTGCATGCCAGTGTGCAGTGGTCCCTTTTTCTGATGGCAGTTCTGGTATAGTTCAACACACTCAGATCGTCATCTTAACAATCAGTGGGCCTTAAGAAAGAGCGCCGTGTCTAGCTAGGTAAATGTACTAGTTTCCTAAGGCTGCTGTAACGAAGTTAAAGCACAGAAATTTATTGTATCACAGTTCTGGAGGCTAGAATTTCAGGATCAAGGTGTAGACAGGTTGGTTCCTTCTGAGGACTATAAGGGAGAAACTTTCGCATGCCTCTCTCCTTGGCTTCTGGTGGTTTGCTGGTAGTCACTGGCATTTCTTAGCCTGTAGTGAATCGTGCCAATCTCTGCCTTCATCTTCACATGTGCTCTCCCTGGGTGGATGTGTGTCCAAATTTCTCCTTTTTATATGGATACCAGTCATATTGAATTACAGCCCACCCTAATGATCTCATCTTAACTTGATCATCTGCAAAAAACCTATTTCCAAATAAGGTCACATTCACGAGAATTAAAGCTTAGGACTTCAACATCTGTTGGGGGATACAATTCAAAGCCTAACAGTAAAGAAAATGTTTCTTGAAAAGCATCTGCTAATCCAATATCAGTCATCCTTGATGAATTTATTCTGGTTTTACCTACCTCAAACATAATGATTGACTGTTTTTTTTTTTAAAAAAAGTAAAGATAAATTTTCCCCACTAGTCTTTTTTTTTTTTAAATTAATTTCTGCATTTTGACAAAAGACCGTTGGAATTTAGGATAGAATACCCCCACCTCCAAGAAGATAAATGCTCTACTAAAATAGAAGTTTACCATCATTACAAGAATTATTACTTCTCTTACTTGAATTATGAACTTCCATCCATTCACTTTACCAACAACAAAAAATATAGTTAAAAAGACTCAAAATTTATATTATTATTATTCAAAATAAGATGAAAATCTTTTCCAAAGTGATATTGAAAAAGTTCTACAAATTGTATTTTCCAAATGATTTAATTTTTAATTTATTTTTAAAAATAAATTATTTTTATTTTTTTATAGTAAGAGAAAGATTTAAAAAACACTAATAGCAGAGAAGAGGGAAGGAGTAAAAAAAAGGAAAAAAGAGGAGGAAGAGTAAAACCATGAAAGGGTGTAACATATAAGTGACTAAAGTAACAGGTTTCTGCCACAGGGGATTCACCCCAAAGCTTGGGAAAGCTTTTAAAGATCTGTCAGCTGTCTGGTTTCTGGGCTCAGAAGTACCTAGATCCATCCTCTCCTAGCTAGACACTAGGCATGACGTGCTTCTTATAAAGTAGCTGTGCGAGGGACCCAGCCAAGTCCAAACTCTCTTGTTAATTTGCCTTAGCATTGTTATTGGTTCAAATTCACAGGTAAAAGTATCCACAAGAGAACATTCCGAGGTAGCTTTCTTCATCAAAGGGCTTCCCTACTCTCCACCCCCACAGAGCTTATCTGTTTGCTTTGTATGTCCCTATGCCTCAGGGAAAGACAGGATTTCATAAAGAAAACACCTTACCCAGCACCTCCCTGAAAGCTTTCTCCAGAGGCCCCACAGGCCTGCTCCCCTGAAGGGAAGCTAGGATGCTGAAGGATGCAGTTTGGATCCTTCCAAATGAGAACTCTTAACTGAGGCCAAGAAGCCCCACTCTGTCCATTCCCATTCATTGCAAATCAAACGCTCTGATTCCCAGCATACCTTTCCTGGGTATAAGCACAGAAGCAAATAACCGCAGTAAATAGATAGGTTGAATCTGTAAAGGCCTGAGAGGAGTCCTGGTGAAGGAGACAAGCAGGAAATCCAATGTTCTGACAGTGTCACTCCAAGTGTATTCTGAGAACCACTTTTAGCAGAATCACCTGAAAAAGCTTGTTAATAAAAACTAACAAGGTTTCCCAGGCTCTGCTCCAAAACAACAGAATCAGAAATTCTTGGAGTGGGGACTCAGGAATCTCATTTTTATCACGTTTGCTGGATGCTTTCAATACTTATTATGAGAGCCACTGCATAATCCAAATGCATGTGAGGACGGCCCAGGGTTATGTGATTATGAATCCCAAGATGAACTTGAGGGTCCCCTGAGGACCAATAAAATCAGTGATTTGTCCCACCAGCTTTAGAGAAAGTTGGATGTTAGGGTCATTTTTGATTGCTGACATCTCTCTACAAAGTGTGTTTCTATGCCATTGTGCTCTCCTCAGCACTGCTCATATCATTGGAGTATCATGATTGATTTACCTGAATTTCTCTTGCAAGCAGAGACAATGGCTCATTATCTTTATGTCTTTATATATCCCTTGCTTGGCAGAGTGCCTGCTTAATAAATCTTTGCTGATTAAATAAATAAACACAGCAGCTTTACCCATCAGGAACTTAACAGTTTATGCTTATTCTCAACTTATTACAACACAGGTTAATATGAGGTCAGGTCTGGTTGAAACTTTACCTTTATTCCTAATATCCCCAAACACTTGAGTTTCATCACACATGCTGTCACATCATCTCTTGAGTTAGAAATTTGTTTATGTTCTCTCTTTTCACTCCTCACTGGAAAAACTATCCTGACAGCAGATAGTAAGGAGGCAAACTGACCTAATGAAAGAGGGAGTTGCTAATGGTGTTTTAGCTGATATACATTCAGTACTAAAGTGACCTCTCCACTGAGCTGAAGTCTAGGAACACCTGTCAGTGGGGGTTCAGCCATTTGCATATTACTGCCCCATGTACATAGGAACTACAGATTGAGCAGAGAAGAGAAGCCAATACCTGGGAGAACATCTTCATGGTTTATTTCGTTGTTGTTTTCATTTCTTAAAATTATAGTTGACACACGGTATTTTATTAGTTTCAGGCATACAACATAGTGATCAGACATTTACACACGTTATGATGTGATCACCATGATAAGTCTAGTAACCATCTGTCACCGTACATAATTATTATTATATTGTTGACAATATTCCTTATACTGTGCATTACATTCCATGACTAATTTTATAACTAGAAATTGTACTTCTTAATCCCCTTCACCTTTTTCACCCATCTTTCCCCACCATCTGTGACCATCAGTTTGTTCTTCGGACCTATGAGTTTTTTTCTGTTTTGTTTTGTTTGTTCATTTATCATTATTATTATTATCAGAATTCATATTTAAATGAAATCATATGGTGTTTGTCTTTGTCTGACTCGTTTCACCTAGCATAATATCCTCTAGATCCATCCATGTTATCACACTTGACAAGATGTCTTTCTTTGTTTATGGCTGAATAGTATTCTATTGTATATATGTACCTCTTCTTCTTTATCCATTCATCTACTGATGGACACTTGGGTCACTTCCTTGTTAACTGCCCTCCCTCTGAGTCCTTTTGAAGTTCTTCTGTTTCAGTCTGTGAGAGGCTATAAGAGGCATCTGGTTGATGTGTTGCAGGAACACATTTCACATCTAGTGTTTCTCTGAACTTGACATAGGCTGCAGAGTTACCCTCTGACTAGCAACCTTTCAGGGATGGTTTAGTGGTTTAGGAAATTAGTAAAGTTAGAAAGAAACAAACCAATGTGATCATAAGTCCTGATGCCTCTAAACACTTTATCTCCAGGAAATTAATGAGATCAGACAGGAACATGGTAGAGATAAAAGCTCTGAGTAGTTTGGCACAACTGGTTTGAGATGTGCTGAAGGAAGAAGTGCCATGACTAGAAATAAGAGAAGAAATACAGGGTCCTGGGAAAGGGCAGTGATGCCAGAGCGTGGGGTGGTTTCACTGTTTTGTTTTTGTTTTTTTTTCCCCCCCCCTATTTTCATCCTTTAAAAAACAAAAAAGCTAAAATAAAGCTGACTTGAGGAATTTCAGTTATGTATATATCCTAACTCTGGCACATTCTTTGTCATGTTAACTTCTTTTTAGTTCAAAGAACAATGTTAATTTACCAGGCGCAAACTTCACGATGTTTTTAATTTTAACATAGGGATTTGCCAAACCTAGCCAAAGAGAAATATTTTTATTAGGCAGCTCTTTTATCAACTCCACAGTTTGGGTGTGGTTGCCTGCGCAGTTCAGCATCCCTCTGTGCTGCTGGGAAACCTAACACGATGGCCATGAAATGTGAAAATACTCTTGATAGATTGGCTTCCGCCTGCCTCTGATGTGAGGGACATGCCATATGAAATGAGTTGTAGAAACAGGGTGACCAAATTAAGATTTATATTTAATAATGTTTAATGCGATGTCAAGAAAATATGAAGAATTTATTATAATAATTCTTAATAATTATGATAATCATAGCTATCAATTATCAAACACTGACTCTATTGCAGAGTCAGTGCTATAAAGTCTAGTGGCTTTATAGATATAGCATCGTCCCAATAACTTTATGATTAGATGTTATTATTATCATCATCTTCATTGTTTATAAATGAAACAGAGGAGCAGATAGATCCAAGGCAGATGACTTGGCCTATCATTTTTCCAGATGCATGGTGGGTCCACAGCCTTAGAAAACAAACCTGAAGAACCCAGGTCTAATCTATTCACTAGAGAGAATTTCCTCCCATAGATTAAAAAAAAAAAAAGAGTAACCAGAAAAGAAAATCACATGAAAGAGCATGTAGATAATATTTTAGAAATACTAGTGAGTCAAGAAGTAAGAATGAGAAGATGCAGACTATGGGTATGGAGGGTGTGATCTGAATTTGATCTAACCCTAAGCACTCTGATAGCAGAAAAAATATTATAAAGGGGTTTGGAAGCTCTTAAATGATAGTTAATCCAGATTTTTGACGGCATCTCCCAGACCATCTTTTAATGGTACATTTTTTTTAATGTCATACGATTCATGTTCATGGAATCTAGTTTATTTTGAACATTAAATAAAAAGGAAAGCAGAGTAGAATGACCAAGAAATGTAATTATAAAACTGAACATAATGAAATTTGTGCTTGAAATTTAACCCAGAAAACAATTATTTTAGATATATTTTTCTCTAGCAAATAAATTAAGAGAATTCTTATACTTTTCTACCACTGTATGTTGAGGAACTCATTTACATCTTATTGCTAAATTAATGAGAGGCCATAATTTACACTGAGTTTTTGGAAATGGGCACTCACTTCTCAAATAAGGTATTTAAGGATGTCTCATTGCTTTGCTGTAAATTTAGCCCTGAAGAAGTCTCACAGCTGCCAGTGCAAGCTTCAGGAAGTAATTTGCTTTTTTTTTGGATATATTGAGCTCCCCTGCAGCAATGCCAAAGGCAGGAGATCCCAGTGTAAGCACAGTGTAAGAGCACAGAGCAAGCTCCTCAGCTGATGTTTATGAATAACTAAAATGAGAAACACTAATAACTAACTGTCATTTGAGAAGGAGCTGTTGAAGAATAAAACTTATTTACATGTGGACTTGAGAATTACCTATATAGTTGGACTATACATGGAATCCCATTTATTATATAAACTTTCCTGAGTTTTATTCTAGGACGCTCTTTGTCAATTAAGTAAAACTACAAACATCTTTCTTTAGCATGGTGCAATAGTGCAACATTTCAATTTAGGGAAAGTCCCTTTTTACTCTTATAACGTATTTCCAAAGTATTTTTGATTTATGGGCTTTGATATCTATTTTAGAAACCAAATGTTAATTTACTATCTGAATGCACATTCCTACAATTATGCCTCACCCTCCAAGTTGATTCAATTGGGAACTCCCAGCAACACTCTGGGAAGTCTAGCTTCCTGAGGGCAAATGTTTCCCTGCCAAAATGCTGAATCAACTGTACCCTATCTTAGAAAACTGGGAAATGAAGGAAGAGATTTGTAATGATTCATACACTGGAATTCAAGAGTCTAGGCCAGCATAAGAGTACAAAACTAGTCACAGTTCACCTTGGATGTTTCATATAACCTTCACCTTCCTTTAGTCAGTATACATTTCCTTGAGATTTGAAAATTGGCCATGGAGCCAATGGTAATTATGATGCTTGCTCATTTTCAATATTTCTCAAGGAAAGAAGATAGAAATACATTCTGTCCAAAGATACTTAGGCTGAAGACATTCAAATATGTTGCTAAAGAAATGGAAGATAGATTCTTAGCCTTAAGGAGCTTATGGTCAAGCTATGAAGATTTGGAAAGCTTGTACAGTTTTGGAGCCAAAAGAATAAAAGCCACCAGACAGCATTAAAAAGAGAAGACAAGATGGTAAGCCAAGAGGTGGTCACATGCAATGACACAGGAAGCCAATAGAAGGGTTTTGATGGGAAGGCAGTATCATTTGCCATTGGAGGTTCTTAGAAAATGAGTACTCTGAAAATAGTAGTTCTTGCTAGTGAAGGATATCTCCACTATGCAACAGTAATAAGGAATTAATTATTAAAATTTAATAATATGACTTCTTAAATAAGGATTTATGCTTTCCTTTCTCTTTCTTTCCTTCCTTCCTCCTCTTCCCTCTTCTTCTTTCCCTTCCTTCCTTCCTTCTTTTCTTTCTTTCTTTCTTTCTTTCTTTCTTTCTTTCTTTCTTTCTTTCTTTCTTTCTTTCTTTCTTTCTTTCTTTCTTAACAATCTAAAACAAGCAAGATTAATTTGAAGTTAATATCCAGCTCTAAAATTTAGGTTCAGAATTTATGGTATTTCTTTTCTCTTGTTTTCTAACAAAGGGACATTTAGTACAATGTCATAAATCAGACCAGTCCTCTCTCAAATAAGAATATTTAGAAGAACAAAAAGGCCAAAGGCACTTTGGTTCCAAATTACTAGAAACAGCTCTTTCATTCTCTGTTCATCTTTATGTAATTTCCTTCAATTATGTGCCATGTTTTTATTCTTCAAAAAAAAAAAATCCTGGTTTGTCATAACTTCATATGCATCACAGTCTCAACTTGTTTGATGCCATCTGTTAACACAGTAGAAAAGAATTCGGAGTCCTATCACATCATCTGAATTCATCTGATCTCCCTCTAAATACATATATGGCACTATTCTACTGGGCAAAAATCATGGGTGCTGAATCCTTCAACTAGTTTCAGATGTGAAACACATGTTTTACACCAGTATAGTTGTTATATGTTCCTCTGTATCATTGCCCTTCCTTTTTCCTGGTAAATGGACCAGGATTTGCTTCTGGCAAATCCAGACCACTTGACAAGCCCTAGAAAAATATATTTTATAAGCACAGGAGTCAGCAGAATCTTGTGGACAGCTCTGGCATTGCGTGCCATCACACAACCAACCTACTTCCTTGAGGGACTTACATAACCTTCATTTTCAAAGTAGGAACACTGTTAAGAGTTGAATTACATCCCCTCCAAACATTTATATGTTGAGATCTTAACACAATACCTCCAGAAGTGACCTTATTTGGAGATAGGGTTTTAACAAAGGTAATCAAGTTAAAATGAGGTCATTAGGGTGAGCCTGAGCCAATATGACTGATGTCCTTATAGAATGAGATTTAGACATAGACTCACATACAGAGAAAATGCCACGTGAACATGAAGATGGCTATCTACAGGCCTAGAAGAGAAGGATGAAACAGATCCTTGCCTCACAGCCCTAAAAAGAAACTACCTTTTCCAACACCTTAATTTCAGGCTTACAGCCTCCAGAACTGTAAGATAAAAAATTTCTGTTGTTTAAGCCACACAGTTTGTGCTACTTTGTTATACAATTATAGATTTACCTCATTGAGGTATATTAAAGAAAATATGTCAAGTGTCTAATCCAGTTTCAGGGCAGAAACTGCCCTTCCTAGAACACTGCACTTGAGCACTTTTAGAGAAATTGGAAGACAACTCACGCCCTCATGTGAAACGTGCTTTAGCTCTCATTATAGTGTTTATGGCCTTAGACTACCTTGTACAAAGAAACTCTACTTACTACTTAGGGCTCAAGACAGGTCAGTTTGGTCCTAAGAAACCCAAGACCATTCTGAATCTCTAAGGAAAACATGACAATTGTGCTATAGACGTACGTGGGCAAAAACCGCAACTGAGGGATCTTTGAAGATCATGCTTTCTCCCCAGTTATCTTCTTCATCTGATCCATTCTCTTCTACGCACAATTTTCTTTTGTTCACACAGAGTTTTACAGTGACTCACTTGGGCTTTTGTGTTGTCCATTAGGCCACACATGTAGCCTCTTTGTCTACTCTTACAAGACCAGTTCTCAAACTTTCGCAGCATCAGAATAGGCTGGAGGACTTGTAATACTGAGATTGCTGAGCTCTATTCCCAGAGTTTCTTATTAAGTAGGTCTAGAGAAGTATTAACAAGTTTCTAGGTGATGCTGATGCTGCTGGTCTGGGGACTATCCTTTGAAAACCACTATTATATAATATGACATTTCTGCTCCAGTTTTCACTGATTACTTAACTATAACCTTTCAGGTTCCCAAAATCTAAAAGAACTCTGACCCAGATCCTCTTTTTGTCTTAGCTACATAGGTCCCTCCCTAACCATTCTATATATTGGAATTCACAGGGTAAGTGGCCCAATCAGCAGCGGCTAATGAAATATTGGGTTATGTGGCTCCACATTTAGCTACTTAGTGTCACAGGCTTTCTGTAGATTTTATAGGTGGAGCCATGAATCAAGGACTTTGATGTGTGTCCAGTTTACAAAATGTAGGCCAAAAGTTTATGTCAGATATTTGTCATAGTGTGTTCTCAAATGTTGGCTTCATACTACACATTAATAAAAAGTATAGTATCTCAGAATCATGTTGAAGGGTGCCATGCTAAGGGGAAAGCACATTCACAATTCTGACTCACATTGCCTAGAACTCTCATCTCATAGAGATTCTTCAGATAAAATCATGATGAGCCATTACAGGCTTGTAGATTTGATGGCAAGAGGACGGATCCAATTGCAGCAAGTGTTAGAAGTAGACACAAAATCTATAAGGTATGTTGATAGGTGTTTTTATACATGGGTATATTAATTGAGTGTTAATCAAGGATTATCTGTGTGTCTTCACAAGCAGATTGTTTATTCTTCTACGACATATTGAGTCTTGATTTTCCCCTTGGTCGAGCAGAGAGCTATTCACATAGTAGATCCTTAGGAAGTATTTAATCGATGAATTAATGGTCATCGTTATTTATATTCATGTAGTTATTTTGAATATTTCCATTAGCATTATCTCTGTTACCATCATAGTGTATGGAGTTTTCTTTGAAGTCACTTTTCAGCTTTTACGATTCAAGTTGACATTCTTATGGTCCAGTGACAGTGATATCATAATTAAAGTTTAATTGTTGAAAAAAATTTAATATAACTTCTTTACTTATTTTTGAAGTGCTATGAAGGGGATCTATTGACCATGAAGATCACTTCTTCAAAAATTTTTTCTCTCCCTACCTGCTTCCTCAAATCAAAACCTCTTTGACACTTTTAAAAAACTTCTTTCCCACAGCTCTAGCCCACATGCCTCTCATCCTTCTCTATTCTTCTTCCTTTCCTTCGAATTTTGTAACAAATTCTGTATCAAGGGCCCATCTAAGGCAAAGTGCCAGCACAGTTTTGAATACTCATGTTATGCCCTAGTACTGACCTTTATTTGGAGTTTTATCAGGATCACCCCAATAACAACGGTCTCATCTCAAGAGACCATTCTTCTAGGATTCTTTGCTTCTACTTTCTAAGTATTTTCTTCAAATCACAATTGAGTCACTCCTTTGTGTACATTCACAAATAGATTGGGCTCATGGGGATGGCAGAAATAATCATTAATTTTCCAAATGTAATACAGTTTAAAAGCAAGAATTTGCTTCAGCTTTCTGCTATGAAAATGCATTCCATTCCCCCCCCCACACTCTCGGCTCTCAAATTCTTAAACACAGAGGGGTTTTTTTTGTTTTGTTTTTATCTAAAAAAAATCCAGAGAACTTCGCAAGCTTTTCTTGAGTGGTTCAAATACTCCCTTTAGTACAAATGAAATATAGTCCTTCATGTTTGAAGTATGAGGTGGCAGCTATGGACAGAGGCTGACTGGGATAGCACCAAACTATCCCAATCAAAGGTGCAACCTGCCCATTTTTAATTTATCAAGCAGGAAGTGATGACTCTATTTCCCTCAGGCAAAACTCCATTTACTTATACAGTGCCTCAAGGATAGGACAAGATCTAAGGCCAGAGCCAAGGTATGATGAGAGAATTTGAAGGAGAGAAACAAACTGTAAAGCTAATGTCACTATGTGTATCCAAGCAACAACAATAATAATTGAATGGGCATACAGGTAATGACTGCTCTTACATTCATAGCAAATGGTCAGGTTTCTACTTAAAATGACCTTAGGTAAATATGGAACCTCCCATTCCAAGTCAAATGATCAGTCTTGGAAAGGATGTTAGGTTCCCAACAGATATGTCCAGCTCTGAGCTAGTCTCATAGCTCATGCTCCCTAGTTGAAAAATATAAAATGAAATTGGTGAAAAGGAGAGAAATGTAGACCGGTCTTTGAGTTCAAGAGCTCAAGTTGAAGCTTTTATAGGTAATTGATTTTAAGTTTTTTATTCTTATTATTCTTCAATCTGGAATGCTCTCCACCCTCCTCTTCACTGTGGCAAGTTCTCACTTATCATTTTGGTTTCAATTTAAACATCATTTCTGCCAGACAGCCTTCTTTGATCCTCCTTACTCCCTTTATATTAGGTGAACTCTTGCTAGAGCGTTTGTAGCACCAAGTACTGATCACAGCACACTATTTATCACACTTCCCTTCCTACTCATCTGTCTTTCTGACCGAAGGAAAATTCTGTAAGGGCAAATGACCCTCTCTATTTTAAGCACCATTTTGATTTAATGCTTAGCACATATGAGCTGATATGTAGAGCTTCGTTTTTGTTCTGAGCCTGTTAAGAAGAAACATGGAAATATTTTTTAGAGATATCTTTTTTAGATGTCCTCTTTTTTAGAGATATCTATGCAGTCATGTGCCAATGATGGACAACATATACTATGATGGTTCCATAAGATAATAATAACCCTGTAAATTTCCTATCACCTAGTGATGTTGTAGCCACCACAACTTCGTAATTCAATGCATTACTCACATGTTTGTGGTGATGCTGTTGTAAACAAACCTACTACACTGCCAGTCATGTAAAAGAATAGCACATGTAATTATGTATGGTACATAATACTTAATAATGATAATAAACAACTACATTACTGGTTTATGTATTTATTATACTATACTTTTTATTGTTATTTTAGGGTATATTCTTTCTCTTACAAAAAAATGTTTGCTATAAAACAGTATATTGTGTTACACTGGCAGCAGCCTCATACATCTCATGTTTACCATCTCACTTGATCACATCATTTTTTCTCGTGCTTGATTTAATTTTGTGTTATTTTGTGCAGTAACATCTTGTACAGTTTTGTAGCTTAGAAGCAATAGGCTATACCATATGTGTGGTAGGCTATACCATCTAGGTTTATATAAGTGCACTCTATGATTTTTGCACAACAAAATCACCTACTGACGTTTTTCTCAGAATATTTCCCTGTCATTAAGTGGTACATGACTGCATATATATGTGCATATTATTGCATAGTTTGAGCTAGTTTTCATATACTAACCTTATGTCACATACAGCTGTCTTTACTTCCAGTTTTGTTTTGTTTTTCTTCTAATTTCTTATCTGCTTTCTCCTCCTCTATCCTCTGTGGCTATTCCAGAACAGTACTTTCTAAGATTCCAAAGCTCTCTAAACTTCAAAATTTTGAGAATTCTTACTTCACATGTTTATTTCTAGAAATTGTTCTAGCAGAACTTTTAAAAGTCTATGGCTTCAGCACCAAGGTCATGGGAAAATCCTTGCTATTCCAGATATTCCCAGAAACTTCCAATAAATATATTCAAATCTTTTATTGGGTAACAGTAGAAGAGTCGACAATCAATTATCTTTGCTCAGAATACTTTTCTCTGAAATGGGTAGTCTCAACAGGCAATTACCTCTAAAAAATTCACTTTACTTTGGAATTTACATTTATTTTTCTTATTAGTGATAAGTTCTTTAAATGGATAGAATAGAAGAAGTGTTGCTAGGAAGGAACTGAAGCATGAGTAAGGTTAGAAAATAAGACAACATATCACCTTTAAGTGTGTTCAAGTCTCCAGGTCCAGATTATCCAGGTAGATCAGGGAACACCCAGGGAGAGGAACATGTCTGAGAGAAACATGTATAATTGTAAAGATATCTGCACTCCAGAAACAGAAGAGTGTCGTTTTGATTTAGAAATTAATAAATGTGCTGTTGATCTTAGCGATATTTTAGAATTGAACACTAAACTCTTGACACAGTTTGTTGTAATATCATTAAGAACCAGATGGTAAACTAAGGACTACATGAAAATACTGAGGTGCATTCAGAGTCAATTAAACAAATATATAAAAGAGAAAGGGACTTGTTTAATAGATCAATGTCTTTTGGGAGGACTAATGTCTCTAGCATGTCATAATGTTCGCCCTGCCTGGTATCATGTTGATGATTTAGATGACATTTTTCAAAACTACCCAAAACACTAAACTGGAAGAAAAAATATATTTGTTAATAAAATCAAAATCGAGATTGAGAAATATTTTAACAGGCAATAAGGATAATAGCCAACATTTCACAAATTTATTATTATGGACACATATCTGAATGCTAATGTTTATTAATCAAATATTCTATATATTGATTTAGAAAAACCAGAAAATTGAAACAAACACATAGGAGAAAAAAATGTCAGTGTGGTAATCATTAGAACTAACCACAAAAATAGCAGTTCTCCTTCCCAGCTCATTGTAAGATTGTATTTTATTACTCCCTTTTAAGTGAGACATGGCTTTGTGATTTTCTTTTAATAAGAAAATAGCTGAAAGGTCATGTAGTGTATGCAAGTTGTTCCATCCTTTATTCCTGCCTCAGTGATAATGGAAGATTTTGGAGCCTCCATCTATCTACATCTCTGAGTGAGTGTGATGAGCAGCCCCCCCCCCCCCAGCCTGCATTGGTATGTCATATGAGCAAGAGCTAATCTTCTGTTGCAGTAAGTCACAGAGAGTTTAGGGATGATTTGTTACTATAGGAAAACCTCTTGTATTTTGAATGATAAAACTAGTATTTCGGAACACAGAAATAAGAAGAAATGGGTTTGCGTTGTGTTAATTCTCAGATTTTTAGTACATATGTATCATATGCACACCGCTCTATTTTGTAACTTACTGGTTCACTTAATTCTATTGTGAAGTAAACATTTTTACAGCATCGATTTTATAAATGCATAATAATGATAATAATAGTTCATCATTAGGACATTGCCTTTTTATTCAACCAATTCCCTATTGTTAGAACTTCATTTTTCCTATTAGATTATAATTAATGCTATGATGACCATTTTTGCACACATATTTAATACTTAGGGTAAACTTAGAGAAGTGGCATCGTCGAAAGAAAAGTATTGCTGTATTGGGTTTTTGTCATATAAGTATCAGAAATATATAAAATCCCACCAGCTCAGTGAGAAATCCTGTTTTGCTAGATATATTTCTACACAGAATATTAGCTATTTTTGTTTTTACCAATCTAATTTTGCCAGCACCTGTGGTAGCTAGTTTGATTGAACATTTCATCACATGTTTGTGAGCCATTTTATCTTTTTCTTTTTTACTCAATTGTTCATGGCTTTTTTCTTTTGTCTATTTTAGTTAATTTACAAGGGCTCTTGAGATATTAAGCCTATTAATCCCTATCATAAATTTGCAAACATATTTTTCAATTTTCTATTTTTTATTATTATTTATGATTTATTTCCATACAGAAGTTTTAAATTTTAATTAACAAAATGTATCAGTCTTTTCTATGTGACATGTTTTTGGAAAACATGCTTAGAATATCTCTTCAACTCTTTAAATAAAATATGATATTTTCCTGTAGTATTCATTATTTTTCACACGTACATTTTTATTCACCTGGAATTTATTTATGAATATTGAATACAATATTTTAAACTTCATTCACAAAAATCTAGGACACACAAAAAAAGGAAGTAAGTTCTCTTGCATTCTCTATCCTTTAGACCACAGCTAAAATATTTGGTTTTGTCTTTACATCTAAATTGGGATATCTGCAAATTGAAGAACAGTCAGAGAAGGGCAACCAGAATGGTGATGGTTCTGGAAATCCTATCTTTTGAGAACAATTCAAGGAATGCTTTGCTTCAAGAAGAGATTAATATTGGCAATAGAAATTATACTCAAATTTTGGAACAACCACCAGGAAGTACTAGATTAATTCTATGTAGTTCTAGATGTCAGCACAGGGTGCATTAAAATGTATAGCAATGCTTATTGCACTCGAATAAAGGGAAGAATTTTGTGTCAGTTAATTAGATCTGTTCACAAATGAGATATTGGCATTCCCATTGCTGAAGGAGTTCAACCAATTGTTAAAGTCATTCTGTCGGGAAGTTTGTAGAAGAGATCCTTGCCTAGGTTGGCATATTGGGCCAGTGATCTCTAAGACTCCTTTCAAAATCTGAGATTTTACAACTCTGGACTATGTTTGACCTGCCTGAAGAAAATGGCCTAATAAAAAACCCCTTGTTTCCTCCAAAAATTTAGGTCTGAGTTCTGAAAATGGTTTCAACTGAAAGAATAAGCCAGAGCATCAATTGAGGAGCAGGAGTGCTAACTTAGGGCCTTGCTGCACTAGCCCAGGCCCTACCACCTTGTAATAAGCATTAGAATCTTAGGCGAATAATTTATCTTACCAAGGGCTACAGTTTGTCATTCTAAAATGAGAGAACTAATGTATCATTACTAGATGGTTTAAGGGTCCCACCAAAGTCTAAGATACTATAGTTCTATGCTTAATAAATAGGTAAAATAAACTATATAATCAGGTTTTCAAGTAGAACTCCATATGCCCATTCTAATAAACCTAGTTATTTCAATCCCATTTTTTATTGAAGCCTCTAGAAGCAAATCCAGAGGTTAAATCCAAGTTCATATAATTAATATTCATCAAAATATTTAAGAACCTGTTTTGTACCAGGCACTATGCTAGGTACCAGAGATTCAAAGATGACTAAAATGAGGTCTGCACTCTCAAAGATCTCTCAGTTTTGTAATAATGACAGCCTAGTAAGACTAACAAATACAACACAACATTATAATTGAGTATCTTTAACTGCTGTAGATTCAAAGAGATGTGTCTTCTATCCAAGTCTTTAAACAGTAAGTCCAATGAGATATAAAAACTCTTTCAGCTCTACATCTTGCACATACTTCTAAATAGAAGAAAAACTAGTCCATTATACCCACTTCACTAGAGCTAACCAGTAGTTATGTAAAGACAAATGTTGAGCAATGCCCCCAAGGCTCATGTCAAAGACTCAATCACAAGTGTCTGTTTAAGATTAAAGACACTTTTGGAGCCTCCATCAAGTAAACCACAAATAACCTCCAAAAATTCCTCCTGACAATTACTTTCTATGGACATTTTCCATGGTGCTGGTTCATCTAAGATTTCCTAGTATATGGTACAAATAAAATCCAAAGAGACAGCTTTACTATGCTTTAGTAACCTGCTTGATAAAGGCACATTTTGTTTTAAGGAAGGTTCTATTGATACATCTGTATCATGACATATGAATATGTCTTAGTGTACGATTGCAATGGCAAAGTGTACAGATTCAAGTGATGGCTGGGAAGTAATTCATCTAATATCTAAAGTTGGCCTTTGCAGAGATAGTTACATGATCTGCCTCTTAGGACCTGTAAACTATTGGGGCAGGCTTCTCACATTACATTTTGTGTAGAGCTAAGCTCTCAGATTCTCACATTATGAAACACCAGCTTTTGTTTCATTAGGAATAATCCAGCAGTGCTTGACCAAGAACATGGAAAAAGAAAACACATTAGCTGACAGAACAGAACATTTCAACAGGACTCTACACATGTGATTATTTCTCCCACTACTAGATTTCAAATAAAAACACATCCCCAGGTATGCAGCAGCCCATGGGAGAAAAACACATTCTAGAATAGTGGTCTCGGAATCACCTGGAGGGCCTAACAAAACATGGAGTGCTGACCCACACCCCAGAGTTTCTGATTCATGTAAGTCTGAGGTGGTACCTAAGAATTTGTATTTCTAGCAAGTTCCCAGGCGATGCCGTTGCTGCTGGTATAGTAACCAAACTTTGAGAAACACTGCCCTAGATGATAGTTAGCTGACACTTGACAAGTGATGTCCCATCTCAAAGAACCTTCCAAGCTAAGCCAGGCTTCTATATCTACTAAAATCTCCTTAGAGAGTTCTTCTAGATATGGAATAAAGAAAACATTGGGAGTAAATATTGTTAAGAGTTCTGGGGCCCGAAGAAATGATATGAATAGAATAACGACCTTTGATGTATGGTGTAACTGAATAACACCCACAATATGTGAAACCAATGACCAGATGTGAACCAGCATGGGGAGAACAAGAACACCATCCATCAAACTGTGGCTATTTCTCCCATTCATCAAGAATATCCTAGTTCTCCTGTTTCCTGGACATTTATGCTGTCTACTGGAACTGAGCTACTTGCTCTTTAATTACTCCATATAGAACCTGAGAAACTCCCACTTAAAATTTTTATCCTTATGACTTCAAGTTACTCAAGGTGAATGTGTTCTCTATTTAAACAGTTTAATAATTCAGCATTTGGTGGGTATTTATTTTATTCTCTATAGTGTGCTATGCTATCAGAATTTCTTTAGGGAGCAGTTAACTTAAAATCAAATGGTCCTCATAAGTGAAAGATTCTTCTTTCTCTTTGGATATTTTTCTACCCTTGGATTTCAAAGGCTGGAAGTAACGGCTCTCTCCACCATGTCATCCAGAGACTTTTCTCCTGACTTTTCCTGGTATATAACTGTGCCAAGCAGCTGACACAGATTAGAACACTTTCAAGCTGGAATTATAGGGCTCAATTTGTTTCTATCCATTTCCAAAGCCATAGCTGATGTCTTGGGCTAAAGCTAGGCTTTCTCTCCCTTGTTCTCTGGAACTCTGATTCTGACCTTGCCATTTCTCTCAGAGAAGACATAGGCTCTCATAAGAGAAAGGGCAAACATTCCATTGCCATAGCCAAGAAGGAAGGACCACCCCAGGGTAGAGCCGTTGGCAGCCCACCCAGGCTATTCTGGGGTAGATCCAACCTTATTGCATATTTCTCTAAAAACATCAAGTTGAAGACACACCAAATACTTTTCTTCTATAATTTTTAAATAAACATAGACTTTGTAAGCCCCCAAAGTAAACTTTTGAGAATAAAGCAGTAAAATTTTCTAGAAAGAGAGTTAGTAAAAAATATTTCAGCCTTAAATATGGCTATAGAAAAAGAGAAAGAAACTCTCAGGTGAAAAGAATTATTATGCTTTTTTTCTTTTTAATCTCATTTCAAGGTGGTAATTTGGATAAGTGCTATTTCGGGTCTTATGAATGCCAAGGAGGGTAGATCTGTGTGGTCACCCTCCTCTTACAGAAACTAAGACTGACGTAGTGATGGACTCAGTCCAGGTCAGATGCAGAACCTGGAACTCATAGGAATTAGTCCTGCTGTTTAATGTCAAGGCTTTCACCTTCTAAAGGTAGGAAATCCAGGAAGAGAAAGGATATGTAAATATTATTTTACATGACATTAATTTGACACTCCCTAATGAAATGCCCTTTCTGAAACATTGCTTTAACTCTTCTCTTGTCTACTTCTTCAATATATCTACCTTTATTCTTTCTTTCTGAAAAGAGACTGAGATGATGCAGTGAAATTGGAATGGATAAACGAATCTACCACACTGGGCTGCTTTAGAGATTTTTTAAAAGGGTAACTTATGGGTAAGCACCCAGAAGACACATAATAGATGCTCAATACAGGAATAACTCTTTCTTCTTCCCTTATTGACAGAGGAAAGGCACTGCAAAATTGTGGGGAGAAAAGTGTCGTTGTAAGAGCTTTATCAGATTCTTCCCTTCGTTGGAGTTAAATTGGTGAGAAAGGAACGCTAAGGTTCACACATCAAATCCCTTTGTGACTCTTTTTCAGACTGAGTTTTATTCTTTTCAATCATAGGTTTTGGAACAATGTACTGGACAACATCAATTCTTCTCACAGCCAAAAAGGGATCTGCTAAGCATCAAATTATGCCTGTAGTTCAAGGTTGTATCAAATTTCTGGCATCAGATTAGGAGTTCCTTTGAAGAAAAGATTTTTGCCTTCAATAGAACTTCTTATTAGCCCTCTTTCCTGGAAGGTGTAATAATATACTTCCTATGGGAACTAAGTAGTCATTTGGTCAACCAACAATTAAAGAAACCCCACTCACATTTAGTTAACAATTAGCATTTATCTTCTTGTCTGGATGATTTTAGAGGCTATAAGAGCAAAAAGTTTTACTATAAATACATATAAGTATATTCTCCATAAAAAGGTAGGAAGAATTAAATACTCTCCCATATATTCCTGGGAAGCCATGTACTACAGTGAATGAGAATACAGTTTTGGGTTCAGATGGTCCTGAGTTTCAATTTCTTTACCAGATTTATGGGCTTGGGAAAGTTATTTAACCTTTCTGAGATATGGTTTTCTCATCTGTAAAATGGTAATAATAATAGCTTGCCTTGTAGGGTTATAAGAATTATATGAGATAATGTGTATTATACACTTACTTCATACAGTGTCTAGGGAATGGATCAATAAATGGTGGTTAATATAGTGGTGATGACTTCTAAAGGTGCCAGGATTGGCCAAGCTGCCATCACTGAGGCTATGCGCCTTGAGCATTTTTTATTGACCCTATCTTCAGCCAACTGAACAATGCAAGACTATGTTCCTAAGCCATCCTGGAAACAATGACCTCTTTGATTCTCACTACCACCATACTGTGAAGTCCATGATCTCCTGATAAATCTGAGTTTATCCAGACAAAGCTACCTCAGAACTTTGGAATAGAGTCACATTACCAAAATAGCTGCTCATAGTGTCTCAATAAGCTTGAGGAGTTTAATGGGGTGGAGGTGGGGGACAGGAGGCTTCAGAGTGTCATGGATCTTACCATTACTTCAGAGGTGTTTCAGCTCAGTCAGCTACCAGGAGGTAGAAGTCTAGCCTTCCAATATTTGTTCCTACTCATAAATAAGCTAGATACTGAGTTTTCATAATCTGAAGACCTCATAGCATCCTTGTGAATGCTCACCTTCCCATATCAGAAATAAAGTCTATATTCCATTTAGACAAAGGTTGGTCACGACAGAGACTCCTGCTATTGTAGCAAAATGGAGACTCACTCTGTTGCCCTTTGACCCCAAGAAGGCTCCAAATGCCTCCTTTCTGGCCACTAAAGCAGATTTACTCAAACTCCTCAGGTAAATGTCTCTCCTATGATAAGCAGCCAAGCTCCAAAGTCCCAAAGTTTAATATTCGCCTTCCACAAATTTCTAATCCACATAATTAGAAGTATCTTCACAGTCTCTCCACAGCACTTAAGGCATTAAAACTCTCTCAGTAGGGTGCTGAGTGATTGCAATTAAGAAGTCAGACTAAGGGTGGAGGAACCGAAATGGCATAGATGATAGAGGCTCTATTCATCTCTCTGGCGACCAAATCAAAGTTGTGATGGAAACAAGGAGCAGCAGGAAAAAAAAAAAAATTGCCTGAGATCTAGATGAACAAGGCATACAACTAGGGAGAAATCCAAGAAAGCTCCTTGCAATGGCAGAGGGTAGGACAGGGTGAGAACACGGGGTTCCCCAGTTTCAAGTGGCTGAGATGGAGGCCACGGCAGCAGCTGACGCCTCTTAAAGGGGCGGCATCCACAAGTGGATTTTCATGGTGACGGACCTACTCATTCTGAGCACCAGTGCCGATTAGGCTGCACGCAGAGGTCACCAGGAACTTACAGGCAGCCATTGTCGGAGTGAGGGCTGAGGTGGGACTTAACTCTATACAGAAGTACTGGCAATATCCACTGTTCCCTGTTGAGCCCTCCCCCCTCCCAGTGCATAGACACAATGCCACCATAGCCCTGACATCATCAAACTGGATACCAGAGGTTGCTCAGCCCAGAGGATTCCCTAAAACCCCACCTCCCCCAACTCTCAGCCCCACCCAAGCCATATCTAGATGTATCCTCAGCTCCTTGCTGGGCAGGCAGCACCTAGACTCACACTGGAGGCAGCTGGCCTTGATTTCTGGCATGGTCTTTTGAGGAAACTATAAGCACAATATCTGTGGATTGCTTGCTGAATCTTAACGGGTGGCCCCGGAGAAGCAGAGGCTTGGGCTAAATTTGGCCTGCAGCTGAACCCCTCTCAGGACTGTGCTACTGGACATCTACTTCACAAATCCACACTAATAAGACTAGGAGACTTAAGAGCTTTGCTTAATATATAGAAACAGACATGGAAAGGCAGCCAAAATGGGAAGACAAACAGAAACTATGTGAGAGAACAGAGCAGAGATCCAGATATGGAGTCAAGTAATCTAATGGATCTAGAGTTTAAAACACTGGTTATAAAGATGCTCAATGAACTTTTGGGAAGTGTAGATAAATTCAGTGAGAACTTCAACAAAGAGATAAAAAACATAAAAATAGAAATGGAAATTATAAAAGAGAACCAGTCTGAAATGAAAAACACATTATCTGAGATGAGAAATATATTAATTGGAATAAACAAAGGAATAAACAAAGTCAATAAAGAAGAAGATCAAATGCCCTACCTAGAGGACAAGAAAGCTAATCAGGACACTCAATCAGAATGTCAGGAAAAAGATGACAAGACTATAAAAATAATTTAAGGAGAATATGGAACACTATTAAGGGTACAAATATCTATCTGATCAGTGTAACTAAAGAAAATCAAGATATTGAACAGCTGTTCGAAGAAATAATGATGAAAAACTTCCCTAACTTGGTGAAGGGAACGGACATAAAACCCCAGGAAGCTCATAGAGTTCTAAAAATCAGGGATTCAAAGAGGTCCATATCAAGATACATCATAAGTAAACTGCCAAAGGTTAAATACAAAGAAAGAATATTAAAAGCGGCAAGAGAAAAACACATAGTTGCTTATAAGGGAACACCCATAAGACTGGTAGCTGATTTCTCAAAAGAAACTATGCAGGACAGAAGTGCTTGGCAAAAAATATTTGACAGGATGAAGACCCAGGATCTACAACCAAGAACAATTTATCCAGCAAAGCTATCATTTAGAATTGAAGAACAGATAAAGAGCTTCCCAGATAAAAATAAGCTAAAGGAATTTATCATCACCAAGCCAGTATTACAGAAAATGTTGGAAAGACTTCTTTAAAAAGAAAAAAAATATGTATCAAAAACAGGAATAAAGAATGGTAACAACTACATTCCTATCAATAAATACCTCTAATGGAACAGAATTAAGTGCTCCAACTAAAAGTGGATGAATGGAAAGGAAAACAAGACCCCTATATGTTTCCTATAAGAGACTCATTCCAGCTTAAAAGACACAGACTAAAAGGAAGGGGATGGAAAAACATATTGGTTTGATGAACCTAGAAGGTATTTAAGTCAGAGAAAGAAAAATACTAAATGATTTCACTTATATGCGGAATCTAAGAAATAAAAAGAGTAAATTAATCAAAAACGGACTCAAATATAATGGACAATTTGGTGACGGACAAAGGTGGGGGAGAGTTTTGGGAGGCTGGGAGAATGAGGTGAAGGGTTAAAGAAGTACAAATTAGTAGCTGATGGATGGACATGGGGATGGAGAGCATGGCACTGGGAATGCAATTAGAATGAATACGTTAGCTAGGTGGAGGGTCAGGGGAGGGAGAGAGCAATTGGGGGGATCGTTTAATGAACTATATAGATGTCTAATCAATGTGCTGTATACTTGAAACTAATTAAAATAAATAATAATAAAAAAAAGAAGCCAGACTATGACAGTGAAGTAACTTAAGTTTGTGGCCACCTAAGCAGTGTTTTGGCAAAGAGAGATAACCTTTCACGGATACAGTAGAAACTTTTGTTTGGTGAGGTGAGCACAGTGTAAGGGAAGCTGCCTATCCAGGGCACTCTGAACATAAAATGACATATAACAGAACAGCTTCTAGCCCAAACGGTACTCTGGTATAATAGGATTTGTTTTTCATTTGGTTTGCTTCTTTTTACTTGTAAAAGAAAAAACGCATAATTATTGTAGAGGAGCATAATAATATAGAGAAGAAATTAAAAAATTAAATGTTTCCCAGATTTCCACCAATATCTACTAATGATACTATAAAATGCATTTTCCTAGTCTCTTTTTAATGTACATTTTTAAAACAGAGTCATGGTGAGCATACTGCTTTTCTTTCAATATATTATGAACATTTCTCATAAGTAATGGCATCTTAACTGACTGCCTAATGATCCATTTTATGAATGTATCACAATCATTTAAGCTTGAATTGTTAATATTTGGATAGTTTCTAGATTTTCAGTAGTATGAAAAAATATTTTAATGAACAGCATTGTAGATAAGTGCTTGCTCTTAGCCAGTATCATTTTCTTACAATAAAATCCTAGATATTGCATTTACTGAATGAAAGGCTATGCATAAGAATATGTTCACGTAAAGATGGCTGCTCTGAACATTCCTATACAAAACTCCTATGGAGCAGATGCAATGGTTTGTCTCCTGGGAGTGGATTTTCCAGGTCTTAGATAAATGACTATATAACCAGTTTTCCCAAGTTAATCCCAGTAATTCCTGCTGACCCAGGAACTCACCCTATTAGTGCTACTTTTTATTCTCAAAAATGTCTTGATTTAGGCATTGTATAGTCATCCCAGTCCTAGGATAATTCTCTACATTAAGAGATAATGCACAACTGTTTTCTAAAGTTGTCGTGCCAACCAGAATCCCCCAATAATGTGTGAGTGATGCTGTGGATCTACAGCTTCTCTGACACCTGGTATTGTCAGACTTTTTCACGTCTATTAATTAAGTGATTATAAAGTGCTATTTTATTATAATTGTGATTTATATTTCCTGACCTCTATTGTAGTTAAATATTATTTCATATTTTTCTTAGCCATATATATTTCTCAACTTTAAAATTCCTATCCATATATTTTGACTATTTTCTATTGGGATGTTTTTGTTAAGCCAGTAAAAACTGAACACAGCTCAAATGTCTATCAAAAGAAGCGGCCCTGAATGAGCTGTGCTATATAAAAAGTAATATTATTTAGTAGCCAAAATGAGAGTTGCCTCTATTCTCTCTAGGGAAAACTAGAGCAGGGGACCTTTCATTAAGGTTCCCCACACTGATTTCCACAAAGGCCTCCATCAAAAATCTATTTATCTACAGTGAGCTTCATGGGAGCAGAACCAGGCCATCACCATATTGACTCAGAAGGAAACATATATTTAATAAAACCACCCAGCTCCACACATCTTCAAGTTTTGAGAAATCCTATTCTCTACACTGATACTGCCTCCTCCAACACTTACAGCCTCTCCCCATCTTGGATAATACTTCTGTGGTCCTCAGTTTGCCTAAATTTTATAAATGAAGGCTTGTTTTCTTGAGGGGAAATGGAAAAATACTTTTCCTTCTTTTCAGGGTCTTCTAGAGCAATTCAGATAAAGTAAACTAATACCTTTTTTAAAATTCCAAAGGTGTTAAGACATGGTTCTGGTGATTCTATCCTCAAGATATGTTAAAAATCTGTTTACTTCTCTTTAGCTCCTTGGTTGTCACCTAATTCAAGCCACCGTCATCCTTAAGTGGACTGTCATGATATAACAAATATAAACAAATCTCCCGAAATCCACAATTGGTCACTTCTAATGGATACCCCACAGAGTAGCCATTGGGAGATTTTAAAAACACAAATCTGATTGGGTTGCATCCTAATTAGTATAATATAAAACAGAATAATATTATAATAAAATTAAAAATCCTTATTGAGATCCACAAGGCCTACAAGCCTCCCAGCCTTATTCTCTGCTGCTCTTCTCTAGGTACTGACACAACTAGTTTTGTCTCTATGTTTCTTTGTTAAAATCTCCCTGGCGCTTCACTGCCTCAGGCTTAGTCTATTCCTTTGTCTGAAATCTTTTTCTGACAACCTCCTGCTCATGCCTTATGTCTTAGCTAAATGCCACTTTCTCAGAGATATCTTTCATTGATTCCATAATCTAAATGAGTGATTCTGTTTTAGTTTCTCATTATACCCTGTATTGTCTTTCATAGTATTATCATCACTCATTATCATCTAGGCGTTGTTGTGATTATTTGTTCAATATTTGTTTCCTTTACTGAGCACATATCGCGAATGCCTAACAAATAGTAGACACTCAAGAAGGTAATGAATAAAAGAGAGAGATGGAACCTTGAATGGCTTAAAGTCTATTGAGGCAAACACACGCGTGCGCGCGCGCACACACACGTCATTGTGGATTATTAAACAGCCCCACCCTCTTTCAACTCTCTAGAGTTGAAACTAGAGGCCCAGTAATTGCCATAGCATTTCTGTTTCATATTATAGTTGACTGCCATACTTCACAATTCAATCCATGTGTAAGGACTCCATGAGACAGTCTGTCTTGAGACAAAGGCAAAAATGTCTTGTTTCTACATTTGCTATAATCTGTCCCTTTTTAGATCTGTCTGATATGTGGCATTTTTTTTTTTTTTTTTGATGCTTGGGAGACTTCTACAAATCTGCAAAATATGTTTACAAGCTGAAATAATAAAATATGTCAAGAATAAATATGTATTTACTTCCAAGCACAAACTGAGAAATATTTGTTCTTGCATTTAATCAGCTTTATAAAGAATCATCCTCCTGAGGCACATCTCACAATTTTCTCCCCTTCACCATGTCGCTTCTACAATACCTTTCCACCCCCACCCCCACCTTGGAGTCATACAATTTTAGACCTTTATATATGACAGAATCAAGGCTCAGCAAGATGAAGTGATTTGCCCAAGGTTACTTGACTATGATTAAACAATTATAGAGGAATGGAAAACAAGTTTAAGAAGGTGAATATTTAAAAGCACGATCTCAGTCTTTGGCTCCCAAATTTTCTATTTAAAAAAAGAAGGAACAAACATTCTAAATCTTAGTGTTCTGATTTTTCAAAGGACTTTTTAAAAAGTTAATTGTTACTATCAAGCTAAAGTAACCAAGGAAATAAAAACTAAAAATATTTAAAAATCAAATCATTCTGTGAAGGAAATTTTTCACATGCTCTAGGCTTGTTTACATTTTTTGTATTACTTTCCGTAATCAAATAAGAATAAGTGAAATTATATGATTACAACTGCAATGAAATTATTAGATAATTTATTTAAAATATCTTCTCTTTAATCAGAACAATTTTAGGATCTGGCATTTTTGATGGTCCCAATGTAAACGATCAATTATATAACATTTACTGAGTATTTGTTTTTTATGCGAGGGAAAATCTACTAGGTCTCATGAGGTCCAGGAAGGTGAGCTAGCATGGAATCAGTCCTGAAAAAACTCGTACTCTGTTATGGTGGAACATAACCCACATAGCAAAAGCTACTCATAGTAGTCTCTGAATTTATTTTTGAAAAAAAAAAAAGTAGTAGAAAAGAAAATTAATCCTACTTCAATTCTTTACATTAGTGAAGAAGAATGTTTCAGTTAGTCTTTAAAAGTATAGACGGATTAGAAATCATTTTTTGAAAGCTAGTAATTACTTTGAAAAACAATGTTATCCCAATTGGAACATATTTCTAAAAGCAGTTAAAGAACAGGAATAAACAAGTATATATGAAGCTGTCCCTAAGTCGGTGGTTTCCAACCTTTTTGGCACCAGGGACCAATGCACCTATGAGAATCTAATGCCTGATGATCTGAGGTGGAGCTGAGGCGGTGATGCTAATGCTGGTTAGCAGCTGCAAAGACAGATGAAGCTTCACTTGCCCACCTGCCGCTCACCTCCTGCTGTGTAGCCCTGTTCTTAACAGGTCACTTGGAACCAGTCTAAGAACCAGGGGTTGGGGACCCCTGCTTTAAGTCATTGAGTACTGAATTAGTTTTTTCTTCATATGAAATCATAGAAACTTCAAGCAAATTCAGTGCTAGAAATTTATCTTGTGCCTATATTCCTATTTAAGATTTTCACTCTACTTTTATGTAACTTCCCCAAATTTAAAACAACATAAATGTTCATCAGAAGGGATTGATTTCTTTGATTGTGTTTAATCTCTGTAGTAGCATACTATATACTCCTGAGAAAAAATAAGGGGATCTACAGATACCAAGAAGTCTAAGAAATATGATTAAATGAAAGATTAAAAAAGAAACTATATATAAATAGAATTCCATTTATACAAAAACAAGATTTTTTAAATATGCTATTATTAAAGCATTTTCAGAAGGATAGTCAAGAAACTCTTATTGAGGTATATCTTTGGGGAATAAGAGTGTGGCTTGGGATGAAGAGAACTTTTACTTTTTAATTTTATACCTTTCTGTACCTTTTAATTATTTTTCATTATAAACAGGTATTGCGTTTTGTTTATTAGATTCCTACACTATTATACACTTTTATTTTTTACAATGTTTAATATTTTTATACATTATTATTATCATTTTAAACCTATAATACTTTTAAGTTGAAGTTACTTGGGCAACTGTCCTAACTTCTTTTCTCATTGTATGTCTTCAGTTTCTATGTCCCATTGACTCTGATGTGGGCTATACATTTGCCTTAGCTTGTTTCACCTGTAATAACACCACACACTGGCAAATCTGAATTTTAATTTCTGCTCCTGGACCCTTTAATTCTGCTCAGTTTAAGAAGCACCTTCCAGTTCTTTTGCAGAAATCTGCTAAAATAGTACATTTTAAAACACTTGCTACATCAAAGTTCAAAATTAAAAATGTATGGGATTCTTAATCCTTCAACTAATCATTCATTTAATCTACCTTTGTGGAGCTTGACATTGCATATATAGCATTTTATAAGTTACAAAGTATCTGATTTTAAAGAGTATTAAATGCAGTACTGATTTTAAAGAGTATTAAATGCAGTAAGAGATCCAGAAAATAGTTTTACTCTACATAACCCAATTCAAAAAAAATTCTTATAGCACAAAGGTGGCGTGGAGACATAGAAGAAAATTTCATTAGACTGGGTCAAGGAAGATATCCAGGAAAACATAATGATTAAGATGAATCTTGGAAAAAAAAAGAAATAATTGGTACAAATATACTGCCTTCACAAGAACACTTTGTATGACCTAGAATTAGAGAATTTTAGACTTATAGGTGACCTTAAAGAATATGAAGTCTAATCCTCCCATTTTAAAAATAAAGAAATATTTCTCTTTAAAACAAGAAGAGCTGTGAGATAAAATTAAGTGGCTGGTACAGAGTAGAAACTTAACAAATATTCCTTTCCTCCAGGACCAGCTACATAATTTACAAGTCTCCTTGTTCGAAAATTGTTAAGCATTTCAAGACAGCTACAACAAAGCATTAAACCAAGCACAAAGCCCTGTGCAACCACCACACAGTTCTCAGGCCCATAAAGTAGGGCTCCCTCCAGCCTTACCTGCTCTTAGGACTCCCTAGAGGCAGAGTTCAAACAAGAACCCAATTCTCCTCAGTCCCTGTTTCATTCCTGTGCTATTTAGATTTCGGATGAAAAACCAACAATAATTATCAATGATAAAATCATGCATAGAAGGTAACATTTTTAAGTTTTTCCTGCATACAATCGTACAATTGTATTAAGAAAGATGTACAAAATCACATTGTGCCAGTTGCCCAAATAGCTGAATAACCAGGCCTTGAAGCAATGGGTGGGTCATGAATTCTGCCTTTCTCTTTTTCATTTTTGCATATTATATAAAAAAAGAATTTATAATGCCATTTAAAAAATGATTACAATAAGAAAAAGCACTGCAAAATACAGAAAAACATGCTTCTCACAAGGCTGGTGATATACACAGCTCTTTTATTTATATGGACAAAGACTTCTCAAAATTAAAAATGTCGTAAATAATCCATTAACCTAATTTTTAATTAAGGAAATAGAAAAGTCTCATAATTTTTTGCATGCCTTCGTTTATTCATGTAATAAACATGAATCAATGTATCCCAAGAACTTAGGATAAGACTGGTTCATAATAGGTTGTCAGTGAAAAATGAGTGAAGATAGATGAATGAATGAATGAATGAATGACTTAATATAGAGCCATAATGAAATATCATCAGCCATTAAAAGGAATAAAATTTTGTTTCATATTACAAAATGAATGAATCTTGAAAATATTATGATAAGTGAAAAAAATCTGAAGCAAAAGACCAGTTATTTGATTCTATTTATATAAAATGTCCAGAACAGGCAAGTCTACAGAGGCAGAAAGTAGATTAGTGGTTGTCAGGGGCTGGGAAGAGGAAGAATGGAGAGTGACTGCTAGTGGGTATGAGTGTTTTGTTTTTTTAGTGCGATTAAAAGGTTCTGGAATTAGAAAGTGTTGTGCAACTTGTGAATATACTAAAAACCACTGAATTGTATACTTTAAAGAGGATGAATACTACAGTATGTGAATTATGCCTCAATTTAAAAACTTTCTAAAAATAAATAAATGAAGTTTAAGAGATTTAAGTAACTTGCTAAAGATCAAATACCCAGAAAGCAGAATTCTGAAGACTAACACAAAAACTTTTGACTCCTAGCCTGGGCTTTTCCCAGTCTCTCAAGCTACCACCCAGAAATTTGAAGAGCACCACCAGCTCTCTCTAAGGCTCCATGGAGCTCTGTACTTACATGTAGGAAACTTCCTGGACCAAGGTGTTAACCCAGCAATTACTGCACTCTGACTTCTGAGGCTCTAGCCTGCCAGAGGTATAGTACAAAACAGAGGAGAGAGCAAGGTCAGACCACCTTCCAAAAGATTTCCCACTTTCTCTCCATTGTCCTAGATGCCCCCTGAGTGGCCCTTATACCTCACGTCTTCCTTGAAAATCCAAAATAACTAGCAATTCCCATTGTGCCTCTGCTGTTTTCTACAGTACCTTAGAATATTTGTTTCTTGTTTTCTTATGTCTAATTTATTTCCAGGCTAACATAGAGCAATATGACCCATAACCTCTTGTACAATGCTTGGTATTTGGCCTTCAGGACAGATGTTAGGCCTATTAATTTGGCTAATAATAAAATAACAACAATCACAGCTTGTCCTTGCTTGTGAGTGATATGTAAATATTTCTTAAGGTTTCTTTCATTTTGTACAAGCATTCATTTGCTACAGCAGAATGAGGCAACCATTATCACTCTTTTAAATAATTGAACACAGCACTAAAACATCTGTCTTCTAACTCCAAGTTTATTATCCCTTCTTCTTCCCTACCAAGGGAATCAAGCAGTGTTTCTTGCACTTAACTTTTTTTCTTTGCCCAGAGGTTGTGATGAAGTATAAGGGAGGTGGGTGATGGAGACATGTGTTTTTGTCCTCTCAAAAAAAGTTAAAAGTTAAGGTCCTGTTCCCAAAGATACATAATCAATCATAGTTAAAATAGCAACCTGTCACTGGAGGGGGGTGGTGCAGGCAGAAATATAAAATATCACCAAGGAGATTCAAAATTTAGCTACATTTATGTAGGATATTTTATACAAAAAGTTTTACACTAATCTCTAGGTATAAAAGAAAATGCAAAAACGTTGTCTACATGTTAACTGTTCTCTAATTTTGAAATCAGCAGCTGCCATTCCTTGGTACATGTGTTAATGTTACTTGGAAGCAGAATATGGGAAATCAGAGAACAAAAGGTCCACTTTTTGCTATAAAGCACAGTGAATAGGCAACTAGCCAAAACTTCTGTGGTTCTTCAACTTTTGGTTGGGATCAGAATGCTTCTTCCTCACCGACCAATATGGAATGGAATGTAAGGTTGTGACTAATGGGTTCTGTGCAATCCTGAGATTGGTTCTTTTCTAGTCAAACCTCTTTATTTCCTGTTAACTCCAGTATGTTGAACCTCCCTGAGGACCTCCGCAACCTCACTGTACCACGCCCCTACTCCAGAACTCCTGGGATATTTCAGTAACAGCCCAACCCCCACTGACTAACCATTCCTGGAATTTGAACTGTGAGAACACATCAATTCCTGACTCATGCACTCGAATCAATTTTCAGCGAACACAGGAACATTGAACAGAACACAATCCACCAACTAATAACCCATACCCATTATATGAAGTGTAGGAAATCATGGGCTTTGAAATCAAAGAAATCCAGAATCTTATTTCAATTCTGCTGTATTCGTTGAAGAACTTAAGAGTGTTTATCTCACTGAGCCTTCAAATCTTCATTCATTGAAGAAGAAGAAGAAGAAGAAGAAGAAGAAGAAGAAGAAGAAGAAGAAGAAGAAGAAGAAGAAGAAGAAAAGAAAAAAAAGAGATGTCAATATCTTTCTTGGCAAGTATTATTTTCAAAGAAAAGCCCGTGGAGGAAGACTTTCTTGGCTTCTATTTTCAAACAAGCTTCCTATCATCATCTCATTACTGTTAAGGGTAGGAGAGAGTTAACTAAGTTATTACTATTTTTTTATTTCCTATGATTAGCCACCTCAGTTCAGGTCAACACATCAGAAATACAGAAACAGCTAGGCCCAAACCCCTTAATGTGTCTTTCCCAACTCAGAGGACATTATAACACATCAGTTGCAGCAGCAGTACACAAATAATGGGAATAAATCTTCAAAAACTAGTTTCACCTCAATTGGTTTCTACTCTACTCTATGAAGATGGGTAGGTTTTGGTCAATCAAACTTTTATTCTTCACTTAAAATTACAGCAGATACCTTTTTTATCTTAGTGCATATAACTGAAAGTTTTTATGGGAGAATTTTGCTAAACTGCAGTATTTATTTGAATTTTTCCATAACTCTGATGACAATCAGTAAGACTTCATTTGCACACTGAGCTTCTAAAATGTAGGCCATATTTCTCATTATTTTGAGAAAATCTTAAAACTTTATAGTAACAAATTTCATTGAGAAAACATTGCCAATATAAATAGTAGAATAATATCAACTTTGGGTCAGATTAAAGGTAATAATATAAAATAAAACGATAATAACATAATACTAAATAACATTACTAAGTGTTGAGGAGGATGTTGAACAACTGAAACTCTCATACATTGCTGGTGAAATGACCGACCACTTGGAAAACAGTTTGGCATTTTCTTAACGACTTAAATATACACTTACAATGTTACCTAGCAAATCATAGATATAAGTATTTGCCTAAGAGAAATGAAAACACAAGCCTAAGAGAAATGAAAACATAAGCCCACAAAAGATTTGTACACAAATATTTGTAGCAGCTTTTTGAAATGTAATGTACATACCATAAAATGCTCCACTGTAATTAAGTAGTTAGATGATTTTAATAAATGTACAGGGCTATCCAGCTATCACAATTCAGTTACGAACACTCTCATCACCCCAGAAAGTTCCATTGTGCCTCTTGCCTTGTCAATCCCCTTTCCCACCCTCGGCCTTAGGCAACTACCAAACTACTGTCTCGATATTTTTGTCTTTTTTAGAAAGTTCATATAAATGTAATTTCTTATAAATGTTAAATTAATTTATATGAAATTAAATTTCATATAAATTTAGTAAAAAATGTAGTCTGCTGTGACTGGCTTCCTTTCCAACTTTTTAAATTATTTTTTCCCCTTTTTTTTCCTTAATGTGAAGAAATGCAAGTTTAGTTGGGTGTGAGACTTGTCTGCGATAACATGTTAGTGGCAGAGCCAGGACAAGAGCTCAAGAGATTTTCACAGTCCAGGACTTTGCCACACCATGGCATTGTCAGGATACAGGTTGCCAGAATAGAAAGAAACATGGTTCGGGGCATCAGATCTGCTGTCATTTCTTGCTCTGTAGTCTAGGCAACTAAATCAACTTCTCTGAGGCCAAATTTTCTCTTATATAAAATGAAGGTAACAATATTTAATGTATAGCTCTGTGGTGGGGAATAAATTAAATGTATAAAATGTGTAACATTGGGTTAGGCAAGCATTAGGAACTTAATAAATGATAGTTATTGTTGACTGGAAAATTACAGCACATTCCATCTTGAGACAAAGGACATAGGGAGGGTAAGTAATACATGTTGGTAACTGAAGATTAGGGTTTAAACATCAACTTATTTAAATTTTAATATTCCCAAAGACAATGTCGACAAAATTGGGAATAATTTGCTAAATGTAGTTACTAAACCATTGCTTTATTTCTTTGGTAGGAAGAAAATTTTATGAATAATGATTTTTTGCCTAACTCAGTAGTTCTCAGTCTTGGCTGCACATTAGAGTTACCTGGAGAGTGTTTAAAAATTATCAAAAAATGTGTCACAGCTCAGAAATTCTCATTTCATTGGTCTAAGCAGTTGTCTGGGCATTGGGGATTTTACAGGTTCCCCTGGCAATGTTAATATATAGCCTTTGTGAGAAAGTTGCAGCCAAATTAAGAACTTGATTCATTTCCTGGGTTTTAGGGAATGTGTTCAAATTGTGGATTAAACTGTTTTTAGAGTATACCACTTCTGACACCTCAGGAACTGTCAAACCTCAGAACCTACCTGTCTCCACCCAGAAGCTTCATATACAGATGATCTTTTCTCATTTTTCTTAGCAGTATTTACGTAATCAACCCTGAGGGTTTTGTTTGAATGACATGAGCTATTTCTACTCTCAAAGGAAGCTGTGTTCCACCTCCATATCCTAGGCTGCCACTTTCTTTCACTCCTCAATCTGAACTGGATGTTTAAACACATATTTTTAAGTAATAAGTGCATTTCATGTGAGTAATAATTTCAGGGAGACAAATAATATTTACATGGACTGTTGTTCCAACTTAAAAGCTCTTAAGTACCCACAAGGCCTAAACAAATTTTCTCCCTCTCTGGTCATCAAGGACTTAATTTGTAAAATTAATGGAGTTCATTTTATAAGCTCTAAGGTATTTTCCAGTTACAATAATCCAATGGTCGTAACTTATGACTAATACGATAATGAGCAAATTCTTTATTCAGGGTTCCATTTACAACTCTAACGTTAGTATTCAACGACTCCAAAAATGAGGGTTTATATCTCTGTTAAAATCATTAGCACAGACACATAAATGATATATTTGATCTTTGAGCAGTATATTTAAATTACATTTCTTAAGGAAGGCAATGTTCAGTCTATAATTTCCAGAAGGAACTGACACCTGTCATAGAGAAAACTTACATTAATAAATTCGAAATATTTACAGATAAGGCAATGACAGAACCCTAACTGATTTACTAATTGGTCAACTATGATATTGCAAAGTTGTGACATGACAGTAATCATTACCTAGTGAAAAGCTATATATAGTCTTTGTGTGATTGCTATAGCTTACTGGGAAAATCACTAATAAATCCACAGAAACCAGAAGTGCAAGAATAAAGTTCCTGCTGCAAAATTGAAGGAGAATTTGTTTAAAGGAAGGAAAACAACTCTAAATAGTAAAATAAATATTTTCCTCTGCCTTTGGGTGACCTTATGCTCAACCTCTTCCCTTATGAGAATGCTGTCTCCAAGCCTGTGGTTTTGTGGCATGTCAGTAATTCCTGAGAGCCTATTCCTAGTGTGGCAGTGGGCCGGCCACTTCCTAGTCACACACTTGATATTCTCTTCTTTTTTCCACAGAAACCTGTAGACTCGCCAGCTCCCTCATTTCTTAAGACAGATTCTCTTTCTTTAATGTCAATTTATAACTATGTTTCACATCTTCGTCCCTGATATAGTATTAATAAAGCTCCCCTTTCTCATTTCTAAGGCATAACCTGGCAAGTCTACTAGTGATACAGAAGCTCTGTTTTCTGATGATGCTGAGGTTGAAAAAAAAAAGCTTTTCAAAAATGAATGTAATAGGCAAGCTCGCAGCATCATGTCATTGCTGACAGTCTCAAAGAAACCCCAGTGGAGTATCAATGTCATGTTGAATTGTCTCAGAGAAGCCAGATGCTAACAGGCCAATTGAAAGATTCTTCAACCAGAGGCCATACACACCATCTAAAGAGAATAGCCGAGGTGGAGAATATGTATTCCAGTAAAGGGTCTATCTAGGGCCAGACTGCTGCGCATTTTCATATGCATCTATAAAAACAGGCCTTCTCTTCATGATTGCCTTAGTCTGCTTGGGCTGCCATAACAAAACATCATGGACTGGGTAGCTTAGACAACAGAAATTCATTTCTCACAGTTTTGGAAGTTTGATGGCAGAGTGTCAGTATGGTTGGTTTCTGGTGAGAGCCTCTCTTATATCAGCCTGCCTTTCTCAGTGTGCGTGAGGGGGTCAGGGGTTGGGGTGCAAAGGAAAACACAGAGAGGAAAAGGGCTAGCGCATGTGCTAGCTTTCTTCCTCTTCTTACAGGATGACCAGTCCTATCAAATCAGGACTCTAACAATATGACCTCATTTTACCTCAGTTACCTCTGAAAGCCCTGTCTCCAAATCAGTCACGTTGGAAAATAAAGCTTCATTCAGCATATGAATTTGGGGAGAACACAGTTCAGTACATCACAATGACCCAACAACCTATGCAGAAAATCCCCAAATGCAAAAATTAGTTTTATTCTTTAAAACAACATTTTACAAATGCCTGGGTTTTAACACCAGAACTCTTTATCCAAAATAAATTTTACAGAGATATCCAGTATATGGCATTAAAATAAATGAGAGACTAACTAAATAAACCGGCAGGTGAGCCTGCAAAATGTGTTCCGTCTGCATAGGAGTGAATAGTTGCTTTTGCACCAAACCAGCTCTATGAGAAAACATTAGATTTCAAGGAGCTGTCATCTTGGGCAAATGGCTCAGGTACATACTCCATGAAATATTCAAGGGAAACATCTTTGCTACCACCCAGAAGAATTTGTAAAAGCAGCTGTACCATGTGGTTGCCATGGAATAGTGGAGCCAAACATAACCCTGGCTACATGAAGAGACTCAACCAGAGGGGTGTCTCATCCTGAGTCATCAGGGTGTTTCTCATGGGGATTCAAGCAACTGATATTGCAAGTTAAAGCTGCTTGAAAGAATTTACACCCTTTAGCATTTCACTGATAAAATCAAAGTATCTATAAAACTGGAAGCTTTTCAAACAGGATTTAGTCACTGCTATAGAAGTCTCTTCATAAAATCATAAAAAAAAAAAAATGTATGAGACTGAGGTCAGTACAACTCTGGTCTCATTTATATTTTGCCACCAGTTGACCTTGTGGAGAGGTGGCCCAGTTTCTTCATCAGTAAATGAAAAAGTGGATTAAGCCAGTGAGCCTCAAACTTTGATGTATATAAGAATTATCTAGGTAGTTTATTTAAAATGTAAGTTTTCTGACCTGTGGCACCTCCAAAATTCTGATTAAGTTTTTCTGTGGCAAGACCCAGAATTTTTCTTTTTTTCTGGCAGCCTATTGATATGACACAGGCAGTCAACAGATTCCTTTCTATGCACACACAAGTTAAGAAACACTGATGATCTTTAAAATCTTTTGCCTTTTCGATTTTATAATTTTATGCTCCTCAGGTTCATCCAAGTAAAGTGTGATATTAGGCCTATATTTCTGACCTTCTATCTATAGCAGAATTACTGAAAACAAGCATCTTTTGCTCATTCTCAGAACCTTGGACCACGCCGTTGTGATAAAGTCCAAGAGAGAGAGGATATAAGAATGCCTAAATAGTATTCGTTTCTGTAATCTTCATCCTGTGTGGCCTGGTTCTTTTCTACCTCCACTGTGCATGTTCAAAATGGTGCCCCAAGGTGAGAAACTGGAAACATTCCTTTAGTGCTCTACTCTCTTTCTTCTCATCCTGCTACTAACCATGTCCCTATAAAGTCCCAGAACCTGAATTCCAGAACTCAGATAAGAAACTAGGGCCTCCCTGCTGCCTATTATGTCCAATTCCACTTCCAAGGTCACTAATGTGTTTTGGACCAAATAGTTTGTTGTTGTTGTTGTTGTTGTTGTTGTTGTTGTTGCTGTTGTTTTACGACTGTATCCTCATCAAGGATGTTCCTAGTCATTTAGAACTTCATCTGTATGTCCAGACCATCTTTCTGTGATCACTATTCGTTTTCACTTTATATAAATGGAACTTAAGACAGTTTAAGATAGAGGAGATGCAGGCTTGTGTCTTTATGAAAAGTTATGGTGTATGTTGTAAGAACAATACTCTGGAATGGGAATGTGGGAGGACAGCATAAACACATGAGTTCTGAGTTGTTTAATGAAATCTAAATTTATTCAATGATCCCATGGAAGGACCAGGGAACTGACTTTATTCATAATCCAAGGTTTAACGATGTAGCTGCTCAATTTTGCAAGGAATAAATGAAGGAGGAAAATAATAATGACCTCATTAGGACATTCTCAGTTGGCCTTTTCAACTTAATGAGGTCATCTTTAGACTTAGGGTAGGAATTTATTTAGTATGGTTCATCCTAGGATAGTCACTTGCTGCCTACCCACTGTTCATGCAACTTCCTAGAGACAAGTCCTTGAGGGAGGGATTCAGATGAAGGCCCCATCAAATACCACTTGCCTTTGACTTTCTGAAGAGAAAGTTAATGAATATAACTTGGAGTCAGACAAATTAATTTTTTACATTTTCTGTTTATTTTTAAATCTTGTTCCAAAAGCTTAGAAAAAGGGAGAACAGCTGGGCAGCCTTTACAACCATAGTCCAGGGGGAAGTAATGTGGCCCTAAAAAGGAGATTTGGAGAGCAAAACATTACGGAAACTCCGGATGCTTATTCCAACGACCTTATCACATCACTTCATGATGCTTATTTACATGACTATCACTCATTAGACTGGAAACTTCTCTAAAGGAGAAGCCAAATCTTCAATTATCTTAAATCTAGCAGAATGCCTTAGCACATAATGGTAATTTGTAGTAGATTTGAGTGAAAGAATGTCTGAATGGAAACTTTCCATTCAAATACACAACAAATATACAATACTTTTTTTGACATTTTGGTGACTCAGAAATTTTTGAAAAGAGGCAAAGGAAGTGGCATATTCAGTATATTTGAATTTCCTCTCTTTTTAGTCCTTAGGTAATCTTTAACAAATGTAAAATTCATGGTTTAAGGTTCAAGCAAACCTATCAAGCTTTGTGTTTTTATCATATTTTTACTTCTACCAGAATGTAAATGTTTTGATTGACAGTCCAAAACATAGTACAGTAAGCAAAACGGAAGTTTTACAAAGATATGGAAAGAACAGCTAAAGGAAAGGAAGGTGGAAGAGGACCAGGTTGCTAATAATTGTAAACCAATTGGAAAAACTATAAAGCATATCTAAGGCCCCAACCTGGTTTGGACTTTCTCTTCTTTTTTATCAGTTTCTGAACTGAATAAAGAAGAAATACATTCTAAAGTTTATGATTCATCATGTAAATGTGATATTTAAGCCACTTAATTCGAGAGACTATATAATTTATCATCCAAACTGAGGCAGCATTGCAAGTGAAAGGGGCACTAAACCAGGTCTCTCAGACGCCCCAACACATATGCCTGCTTTACTCTCCACTCATTTAAGGGGCTTCTTTTTATTCTGTATATTTTGTTTAAAAAGTCACATATATTTCTCAAAGAGAGATCTTAATTAGATTCCCATAGCATGTCAACCTGAAGTGAACATAAGTTTGCTTCAAACACTCAATTGCAGCCCAGCTGTGAGGACATGGCCTAGACCAGGGCTGATTTGAGGTCACAAAGGACAGAGGATGCTGCACAAAATAATATCTCATCACAGCAAGGAGAAAGTTGGGCTTAGATGCTGAATTACTTTGATCACATCTCTAACGGTTACTAATCTCTCATTGTAACACATAACAGATCTCTAGTGCAGTTTTTAAATGTAGCAGAAATTAATAGCATTACTTTATTTTCATTTCATTTATTTTTAGATGATATATTTATTGCAAGTGATACTATTTTTATAATAATGTTATTTTCTTTAAAGATGAATTTAAGTATAACAAAGAACCAATTAAATAATATTATAGGTGATATGTTGATATCAACAAAATAGATCTTTTTTAAAAATCTTCAAGACAGAAGCACTAGTTGAAATTATAAAAGAATTAGGAGTTCTGCTCCAGCACATATTCATTCTTGACCCAAGGAATCTGGAGGCTAGTGTGGCACAAAACGTCACTCATATCCAGGTTTTTTCTGAAAGTCAAAAACGTAAGTTAGGAAGAGATAGTTTCAAGATCTCTAAATGAAAATAGAAGAGCCTGAGCATTTGCTGAAGTAGAGAAGATTGTCTGAATATACCAAGACAAGGAGATGAGAAGAAAACCTGGCTAAGAGTAAGTAGAGGTTGAAAACCAAGGGAAACTAACCCCCTTGATTTAGCCATATATGATTAGACCATGTGTGAAGAAGAAAGGGATAGAAAGAATACAAACAAAAGTACTCCGTAGCTTATGATCAGAGATGAATAATATGAGGTGTTTAAGGAGTAAGAATGAATGGCTCAGGAAATGAAATCCCATTCAACAAGGTTGACTGGGGCAAAATGTACTCAAAGTCTTTGCCATTTACCTTTCCACCCAAATGTTCCCCACTTGACTCCCTACTTACAATCACCTAGTATCTTATCTCTACTTCTATTTTAGATAAAGATTAATATATAAGCAAAGCTTCCTATTGAAGGGGTTAGGAACAGGCCTCCCCAAGATATGACACTTTGGTATCATATGTCAATTATTTTGGTATGTCAATTATTTTGAACTGAAAGCAATCAAGACACTGCAGACTCATCAGAAACTTTTACCGCTTCCTTAAAGAATTCAAATTAGGGACTGGCCCATATGAGTTATCATTAGAAATAACTTTTTATGACCTATTTATAGGGCAGAGTAAAAATCTAATTACTGAATATCTGCTGTTTTTAGCATCCTGTGCATGACATTCCTCCCCTCTAAAGCCCCAAGGAGCCTCATCGAATCCTTAGCTCAGAATGTTAGATATACCTTTTTTTCCCTTTCTCTCTACAAACCTCTCATGTATGTGAGATCTCTGACTCTCTCATGCATGTGGGGTTCCCATGCATACACATGTAATTAATTTTTTTCCTTGTTATTCTGTCTCATATAGATTTAATTTTTAGAGTAGTTGAAAGAAACTTGAAGGGTAGAGGAAAGTTTCTTCCTCCCCCACATCATAGAATCTTTGACCATTTAAATATGATGAAAGACATATGAGTTGGAAATGTGTCTTTAGAATTTGTTAGCATATTGGTGGTAATCGAAATCATGGCAGTGGATAAAATTACACTCTAGTCATCCCTCCCAGACACCTTACCTATGCTATAATAGTCTTCAAGGAATATTCTCCTCCTACAAACCTTCTCCTGGTCTAACTAACTTTTACTATTCATTGTTCAGATCTCAGCTTAAATGTGTCTTCATCTCCACCTGTGCCCTTGGTGTATGTTCTTATAGCCTACTCTTTCACAGCTTCCATGACACCATTATTATTATTTATTTAATATTCCCTGTTAGATTCTAAATTCCTGAAGGGCAGGAATAGGGTCCATTGTGATATCCTCAACATCTGATTTATTCTGGTACATAGCCAGTGGTCGCTAAATGAATGAATAAGTGAATGAGTGAAAGACAAGAAGCACATTTACCTGGCCTTTGGACAGGCCGGGAGGAGAGATAAGACTGGTGAGGAAAGGGAGACTATTAAACCAGCTGGGGCTCGGATCAGGATAAAAGCACAGAATAGTCGAGCACCTCGGTCAGTTCATAAAGGAGCCCCTAATATGTGTTGGTCTTGGTCATAACTGGTTTAAGAAGTGGGTGAGACTAGACTAAAGTTTAGAGACACTGTTATAGTACTCAGATGTCAGTTCATTTGTTTATAAAAGTTATCAACATATGTGCTTTTTTTTTTTTTATCCACCCTCTCTCTGAATGAGCATCTACCTACTGGAAGGAATTGTTGAACTACATCCCTGTGATTATAAAGTTGTTCAGCTCATGTAATTGAGACAGAGGAAGCTAAGCTAAGTCTGCTTTCCCTGCCCCATCATACCTCTTCATTTAAAAATAGAACGATTTATTCAAACAGCTACCTAAATACAAATTAATCACCAGGAAGACATTTTCTAAGATAATCATAAAGAAAGGCAGCTCTGTAATATTGGACATTCTGTAATTTTGGAATCATGTAATTCTCTGAATCTGTTTCCTTATTTGTAAAACTGGAATTGCAGCACTTCCCTTTCAGGAAGGATGTGAGGTTCAAATATATAAAGTACCGAACACAAAGGTTGTTGTTATTCATAGCAATTTATGGTATGTTTTAAGGAAATACAAAAACTGCAGCATAAGGTGATAACCCTCTCAGTAAACGTTAATTCTTTTATCTCAAATGCCAATCTAAACTGTATTTCCCTTCAGGTGTCAGGAGAATATAACATATTATTTTTCTGAGTTCTAGAAACCTTACAGATTGATATACATTGGTACACAAGTTCCTGAAACATTTCTTTTTAGCTGTATTTCTTCTCACTTGAGTAGGAGAAAGCTTTTGAAGCCCATTTAAAAGGCAAGGGTATATTTGTGCAAGATTCCGTGTCTTAGCTCCTGCTTCTTTATTCCCCTGATGCATCCCCTTGACCTAAACTCAGAGCACTGGCTTCATCTCCTCCGTCTGCCTCACTCCTCCACCAGCTCTCAAACTGGAACCTACATTTCCCTTCTCCTGGGTTTTTCAGGGTGTCATTCTTTTACCTTTTACTTTTTACATCAACATCATCAGATGCCTCACTCCAGAAATTCCAAATCAAATTCTATGGAAGTAAAGATGGGAATTCATACGTTAACAAACTCTTTAGATGATTCTTAGGCATGCGAAACTTGAAATTCCTGGCTGGCATTAAACCAGGGGCAGCATTTCTGTGGGCAGAGAAAAGTACCTGGGGCTTTTAGAGCAGGCCTCAGCTTTCACCACATTTCAAGCCTCATTACAGTGTATATCTCTTTCTTTCCCATTGCCTGAAAAATACCCCACTGGATCAGCTTTAAACTGACTTTGTACTTTGAAAAATTTAGTCCAAAAATTGATACCTAGCCAAGTGTAACTGTAGAAATCGGCGATGAGTTTATGGCTTAAATAACTAGTACTCCAAGTTAATAGGTAATAGGCTCACATCAATCAATGATCACTGTCAACAGTGAGAGAGATGATTTTAAGTGGCACACTCATGTGGCATGAAACAACAAAGAATCACAATGCGAGGACCTTTTTAATTCTCTTTCTGATTACATCAAGGAGTAAATTTCAGAATGGTACCGTGTGTCTTTTGTCACCTCACCGACACTTCCCAATTTACCTTTTTAATAAAGAAAGAGTAAGTTTCAGGCTATGACTTTCTCAAGCAACAATATTTAACTAGAAATTATATGATTTTCTGTGTACTTATTTTTACTGTTTTTTCTATTTATTTTATAATAGTGACATAAAATGTACTTTTATTAATTTATATATTAAACAGTAAGATAATTTTTAAAAAATTAATGGTCCAGGTAATATGTGGTATGTCAAAAATTATGAAATGTACAAGTGAATGACTAAAGTTTTGGGAAAATTGTCTAGTAGATAAAAATGACAAGCAGGTTAGAGCAGTCCTCAAATAAGGTTAGAAAACAGATTTTTGTGTTGTACACCATGATGTTGTTGTGCACATTGTTATCTTATTGCATGCACAATAGGAGCAGTTTAATTAAAATTTTTTGGATACGAAATATGAACGAGGTTCTATACCTGCTGTCTTACAGGTATAAGGGGTTGGGGGGCGGGGCAAATAAAACCTCTTGCTCTTTCTATGGATCATATGAAAATTTGCAAAACCCAACAGTTGTTTATTGGTTAATAATATAGGTACATTTTACTGCTTATTAATTTGGGACATACACACACAGAGATACATACAATACATACATACGTACGTACATGCATAAATGTATATATTTAAGTATATATATTTGTAAACTGAGCACAGTGCCCAACACATAGAAAGGGCTTCATACAGGCTTATTATTCCATTGTTATTTAAAATAAGCACAGCTCCTGCTTTTGGAAGTAATAGAGTAACCATGAATCCTTAGAAAGGTCACCCTCTGAGGATGTCGCACTTAAACCTTTTATAACTCCCATCTTTTAATTTTTTACTCTTTAAATCAGGCCTAGGGAAAATTTGGATCCCTTGACAAAAATTATTCTCCCATATTCTCTATCATTTATATTGTACTTTTTCAAACTTTTGTCTCATAGCCAATTACATTTAGAACAGTGATTCCCCAGGCGGAAGTAGCCCAGTATATGAAAATGGGCTCAGAATATCTAGACTGCGGGGTTTCATGGCTCCTCTGATTTTATAGATGCACTAATTGTAATACTGTTTAACAGACTGAGTTATTTTGAGTTATTCTAAGAATTGATTCGGAATGAATAGAAAGGATAGTGAATTTTGCCCATTTTTCTAGTAACGTTTTTCTTAGGGGAGAAGATAGGCTGGTCATATATTATTTGAGTTAATAAGTATAAGACCAACTAAATTTTGTAGATCATTAGGCTTTTATTTCTTCTTTGATGAACGATGGTGCCTTATTTTTATTCAATAATGTTTTTCTCATTTTTTATACAGTAATGCTCATTCCTGAGATCGATCTCTTGTGTAAAATCCTTTGATAGAAAGCTGTCTCATAGAAATGGGTTCTGAGAAGCCTGTCTCACTTGATAAGAAATAAAAAATTAACTGTGTGTATGTTTGTGTTTCTACTGAGTAAAATATCAGAGGGGAATGTAGTGGTCTTGCAAATGGGGATACAGTGGCCACTCGTTTGAGACCAAAAGAGTGAGATCCTATTGGAGACAATATGTTGAATTAAAGATACAATCTACTTTCTAAACTCAGTTCAAATATGTTCGCAAAATATGATGACCTAGGATTTTTTTCTTTTGTTACTTACTTCACCTTCTCCCTCAGCATGTGCTATTAGTACTGAGTCCAGTTTCTCCCGTTGGGATCTGCTCTCAAGCGTCCTACTTAACCTGATTATCCAAGAACTGTAGGGACTGACATTATCTCAAGTGGACTAGTCCTGCTTATCTTATAGCTAAGGTAAGAATCGGACCAGACAACGATTGCCATGTGTTTTCTACATCACACATTGTCACTGTCGAAGATGGATCCTACAAAGTCTGATATCTCTCATACATGCCCTTGCTAGCTGGAGCAAGTACTACAACAGTACCCAGTAGTAAGGCTCCAAAGTTGTAGCTCTCTTATGTCATTTTCCACAAATCAACACCAATCTTGAGGAAAATCTGGCATTAGTGACATGCTGTGCAACAATCATTCTTGTACATTTTAAACTCTGGTCACTATACCTGATGCTTCTTTTTCACAAAGTTCATTTTATTTCACAGATCTTGTTGCTTTTCCAACGTACCTTTCAGTGTTCAGATCTATCCTAGTTCACAGTGGTAAATTTTCTTAACTTTAGAATTCTAACCACTTTTTCTGCATGAGAATCTATAAAAAACCAGAGTAGATAACCCATCTGAATTTGATGCTACTTGTTTCTTTCATGTCTAATCATCTGAAGTGGAAAGTCTGTCTACATCTTTCATGAATGACATAGTCATAGATACCCCACTACAGTGACTGCTTCCCTCCTGGGGTACACTAGGTATAGGAGAGCTTCATTCCAAATTCTTGTGTGTGTGTGTGTGTGTGTGTGTGTGTGTGTGTGTGTGTGTGTGTGTGAGTTTAAAGAATTTATGTAACAAGGAATTTTGAGAAGCTGCCTAAAATCTCCAGAAAACCAAAGTGGGTGTCCTAGAAATATAATTAGTACATTCTCTATGGATATACTATACTTCCTCTCAGGAAACAAACCCCGTATTTTCTCAACCCTGATGCTGTTTATCCTTTAGAAGATAGATATCATACCATTGCTCATTCTGATTTTCTTTTATCTGTATACCCAAAAGATAAACAAACCTCAATGAGGTCTGAAAACTTTTTTCTCAAGATGCATCCACATTTATCAAATAAATTATTGAGCTGGAAACCCAGCAAGGTTGGTGAGGGCTGTCAGACCTCATTCAGCAACCACATCTGGCATGGAATAAAATGTCTCCCAAGCTTTAGTGGTCATGAGGCTTTGAAGAAAAATAGTGTCCAAGTAGAAAGTCTAACCAAAAGGAAACTTGGACTAAGGTCAAACCATTCTTGCCCTAGTGGCTTGAGGTTGTTCCTCTTTGTTTTTCCTGAACTCTCTAGAGAGAGACTGACCATATTCTTCTGCCTCTAGCTACTACATATGGAATCACAAAATCGGCAGGGGACTCAGCAGTTAGCTAGTCTAAGCCTTTATTTGAGTCAAAAATTCCTTCAATATTACAATGATTGACACAAATGGTTAAGAGCAAAACTAAATATCTTATGTCTAAATCTTCAAAAGTTAAAAACAAAACTAAAAAATGGTTAAGTATGCATGGTCTGTCTTCCAACCTTGATAAAAATATCTAAAATATCTGCATAACTACCTGCAAAACAAGGTTCAGTTTAGAATTCTCAGGCCCCTTAAATCCTATTCTAGAATATAGCAATGCAGGGAAAGCTAACCCTGGCCCACTCTGAGAATCTCCTCTTTTCCACCCCAGATCCTCTTAACACTGTGTTGTGCCTCACACTAGCCCGCACCTATACATTAATCCAGATTATCCACAAACAGTTGCCCTATGGCCACCTCTCAGATCCAGATGTATGTATCTTTGAGAGAACAGAGCTTCACAGGTGATGAACAAAGAATCTGTGCATGGACTTCCCAGATCTGGAGTACTCACTTTATTATCAAGAAGGGGAAGGAAAGGAAGAAGAAGAGTAAATCCGAAAGAGAAAGTTCAGAGGGGTACAACCAGAATGATGTTCTCTAAAGAACGGGACCCGGGACCGGGGTCCCCTTGCTCAAGTACAGGGATTGTGCAGTAGTTTACCAGCACCATGAGTTGTCAAGAATATTAATTCACCTTTAAATTAAGATAGCAGCATAACATTAGGACAGATTCCAGAGTCAGGCAAGATTCTGCCTTCAAACCTCAGCAGACAAAATGTGTTAGTTAGGACAATGCAAATTCAGAACCAGAGTTAGTTCCGAGGAAGCTCTCTTTCCCAGAAGACTTCAGGGAAAGTCCTCTTTTAGGTCTTACATGGGTCTCTTACATGGATCGCAGATGATTCTGAGCTTCCATTGCGAGTCTAAGCAGAATCAGGGCTGCCTTCAGAAACTTTCCCATGATAACTCCAAAGAAACAGATGTCTTATCACCTTGATGGATTTTGCATGCTTTTTCTGAGCCATACCAAATACAGTTCTTCTAAGACCTAAGACACTGGGCCAGGGAGCTCAAGTGATTGGCTCTCTCATGATTCCAGGGGGAGAATATGTAAAGGCTCTGTATTAGGATTCTCTGGAAAAACAAAAAATTGGGAGATTATATCTATATATGCATATATGTGTATATATACATACACACACAAACACACACACACACATATACACACACAAACATGTACTGTGGACAGTCCCCAAAGTAAGGAATATCACAGGCCTGGGGTGGAATCCCACGGGCAGGAGGTAAAGTTGAGCTCCTGTGTGACCAATGACCACATCACCAGCAGGTAACCAGAGCACCATGGAAGAGCAGCCACTGGCTTCAAGGGAGCAGTGGCCAGGCCTCCAGGTCAAAGTTGGCTAGGGGGTCCTCAAGAAGGGGCTCAACATAAATATATATGATTTATTTCATTACTAATAAATAAATGTATGTATTTTTTCTTAAAGAATTGACTCACATGATTATAGAAGCTGGCAAGTTCAAAATCTGTGGGGTAGTCCAGCAGACTGACGACCCAGAAAAGAATCGATGTTGCAGCTAGAGTTCAAAGGCAGTCTACCGGCAGAACTTCTCCTTCTTGTGGGGAGGTCTTTGTTCTCCGAAGGCCTCCAACTGATTGGAGGAGGACCAACCACATTATGGAGGATGAGCTGCTTTACACAAAGTCCACTCATTTAAACATCACTCTCTTCTAAAAAATACCTTCACATCAATATCCAGACTAGTTTTTGATCAAATATCTGAATACTTGGCCTAAAGTTGATACAAAATTAACCATTTCAGGCTTCGTGACAGCAAATCTGTACTTAGGTGCAACAGCAATAATGATACCAAAAGTAAAACCTCGTTTGCCAAGTGCTATCGCATTTTTTAAAGTCTTATTTGAACATATCCATCTTACTAGTCTACCTAGGAAAGATCAGTAACCTGGGTGCAAGGAGATGGGTGCGGGAGTAGGCTGGCTAATGGTTAGAAATTCTAGACTGCTGGAAGGGAAAAATGTCAGTACTGAAAAGTCATACAGCTTTTATGGAGTAACAGCTTTACTAGGCATGACCAGGTTTCCACAGGAAGAGTTTGAATTTCATTGGTCAGGAAATTTGTATTTGGCAAATTGGAATGATACATAAAGCTCCATAATTAAAGTAGTCCAGGTCACTTGTAAGTACACGGATTACCTTTCCAGTCTACTCCTTGAAACCAGAACCTTAGGTAGTAAAGTTGAGTATTAGTTTCATTATGTATTTTCTTTATTTCTTTTTTACTTTGCATTAGAGAGTGTGTGTGTGTGTGTGTGTGTGTATGTGTGTGTGTGTGTGTGTGTGTGTACATGGGGGAGTTCGGTGGGGGCTGAGCAGAGAAGGGATGGAGATTTAGTTCAACCCATTACTCTTATTTGTCTCTTTTGTGACTTGGTGTCAGCTTGGGTTACTTGCAAAAATGCTCAGAGCCCTATTTCTCCCCCTATTAATCTCCAAGATGGCATCTGAGTATAGACATGTCATTGAGAGGGGGCACCGTCTAGGATCTATACCATGCTGCTTGGATCCCTGGTGGTCCCTTCTGTGGCGAGGCTTATCTCATCTGAACTGATGATTCTGTTGGCATCTGCTGCTGAAGGCCGCAGCAGATGTAATTAATAATTTATGATCTGTTCTCTCAGCTCATCTGGGCCCAGGAATTTCTCCTTATGATTTAGTCCTTCCTCGGTCCTCAGTGGTGCTATGCATCCCACCTGAGGTCTGAACGTTCTTCCCTAACGGTTCCCAGGTCAGGTGTTTTATTCTGGAATCCCCAGCTCCAGAGCTACTTGGCCCTCACTTGGTGACCTTCAGCAAACTTTCACCACCCCTCCTGGGGTAAGTGGAAATTTTTGAGTCTGTCAATGCCACTTGAGAACAAAGCTAAGCTCCAGGCATGTCTCTGTCTAATCTGCACTATTTTTTATTTTCACATGACCACCTGCTAAGTATTGAATTGTGTCCCCCCTAAAATTGTGTGAAGTCCCAATCCCTAGAACCTCAGCATATGACCTCGTTTGGAAATAAGGTTACTGCAAATGTAATTAGTTCAATTAAGATGAGGTCATATAAGACCAGAGTGGGCCCTTAATCTAATGTAATGGTGTCCTTATAAGAAGAGAAGAGGCACAGACACACAGATGCCTGAAAGGAGAATGTCATGCGACGACAGAGGCAGAAATTGAAGTGCTGCAGCTGCAAGACAAAGAACACCAAGGATGGCCAGCCAAGCCACCAGAAGCTGGGAGAGGCAAGGAAGGATCCTCATCTGCAGATCTCAGAGGGAGCATGGCGCTGCTGACACCTTGACTTTGGACTTATCGCCTCCAAACGGCGATACAATTAGTTTCTATTGTTTCAAGCCACCCAGTTTATAGTAATAGCAGCCCTAGAAACTAATACACCAACCAGATCCTGTAAAAGGACTTTCTTCCAACATCCCAAGCAGGAAGCAGGAACAACTCTGTGGGTTCTCCTCAGTCTAACAATGCCCTGCTCCACCCCCACCTCTGCTCCCTGAAGTCCTTGGAGTCAGGGCACAAGGCTAACTGGCTGCTTTCCATGTTAGTCTCCCTCTTCTGCCAGCAATCCACCAGGACTCAAAGGGTCGAATTTCCCTAGCTTCTTTTTCCTATCTGATTCAAACACCTCTTTTCTAAAACTCTATGATCAAATTCACCAGGTCTTATCTTTTGGTATATTAAAGACAACAAAACAAGAAAGAAATTTAGAAATACTGTTCTCTTTTTAAAAATCTGGCTTTTGAAAAGTTTCTTGCTTTACTGCAGACTCAAATATCCCATTTGGGTCGCCAGAAGCTGGCAATTGACGCTCTTATTGTCTCATGCACGTAGAAGGATCATCACATGTAGCTGTGATGCAACAACCTTGGATACAAAGGATGCATGAGAGCGGAGAGGTCAATCACAGAATTATTGCTCTGTTACTTCTCTGTTTGCAGGCAACTTGTAACATGCTCTCTCTTTCTCCTTGAGATGTGAAGAAATCCTTAGCCATACCCTCTCATTCTCCAATCCATTCTCTAACCCCTCTGGAAGTCTGGATCAGAAACGGCCCACAACCACACTGTCAGCTAGGGAGCCACCAGAATCAGGGTCAGTACTGCTTCTTATAAATAAATCTTTCATCTGACTCATTTGGTAGTTTCCCAGTCTTACCGTGTGTTGATTGTTATGATGGTTTTTGTGCTTACAATATAGCCATGCTCCTCCTAGAAACTCTGGAGTGAACATTATTAGTGCCCCCACTGCATTCATTGTCCTTTCTTCCTTTCCAGTGGAACTGCTATATTGTTTAGGGATCCACCCTCTTCTGATACTGCCCACGTCTCTCAATGGCCTGATAGGCCCAAGTGTTATCCCATAACTTTTTCCTGTGATTGGGCCTAGAGTGGACATGTGACCCAAATCAGACTAATGAGGTTCCAAGAGGTTCTGAGAGAATTCCAAGAGAAAAGCTTCTTTGGCCCAGGGAGATGCTTCAGGAAGCAAGTCTCCTCTACACTGGAAGTGGAAGAAAAAAATGCAGCCCTGAATGAAGCTGGCAGCTATCTTACAATTATGGGGAAAACTGTCCTTAGAACAAAGCCTGTGTTCAGCAGAGCTCCGAAATGAAACACATCTGGGTCCATGAACTGAGGCCCAGTGAATACATAATGTCCATTATATGAGTCAATTACTTTTTAGACAGTTTAAACTCAATTGCTGAATTTGTGATTGAGGGCATCCTAACAGATATAAACTTTATTGAACATTTTAGATTATGTACAATGTTGAAAAAATATCACAGATCAGTCTGGCTTTTTCAGTGATAGATGAATAAAAAAATCATTCTGCCTGGATGTTCTTTAAAATGTGGAAGATTTGTTCTTGTATTTCTATTTGTAGATTATTTACCCAACTGTACTGTTTCATGATAGTCTCATCTGCTCATGCTAAGAGCATTAGAGATTTATTTAATCTATAAATTCAAAGAATGACTATTCTATAGTATACTCCTAAGAAGGTGTTTATTTAGTTTTTTTAGCATTATCAATAATGCATAGATGAGAAAATAAAAACACTGAAAAGACTTTCTTAAACCCACAAGTTTCCATAAACTAGCTTATTGTCACAAACACAAATCAGCATAGAATAATTCAACAAATATATAAAACATAGATTTTATCTGATAATCTAGATCCAGATTCTTAATTCAGTACATTTTTACTTTGGTGATATACAAAGATTCTTATGCAATCAGAAAGAGATCTGTAGAAAGACATTAAGGTATCAGTTGCAAAACAAGTCTCATTTTTTTTAACACTTAATGAAACCAAGTGTAATAGTAAACACTCGAAGTAACATTAGGTAAACAGGTATTTTTCATTGGAAGGGATAAACAAAAACATACTTTTTTTTTTTTAAATAACCCAGTATGTGCTACACTATTATGAAGGTTTTTTACTTAAATGTTCTTAATTTTTGCCTTACTTAAATCATTAGTCTGTAAGGGAGCCGGAAAAGGAAAAGAAGATTGAAATACAACCAATTAGCTTCTCCTTGGTTGTTTTAAGAAGCTTAATGTAGAAAAGGGTCTTTTCAAATAAATTTGGGTTGTTTTTAAATTCATGTTTTTCATCTCTCCTTAGTATATTTATTAATATTAACACAATATAAAACTAAATATGATTGCCTTATCAAACAGCCTTTTATATATAGTCTTTTAAAGCCTCATAAAATATACCAGGCAGGTAAAACTCTTATAATATGGTACCCATTGGAATTATCTAATTATTTAAAAAAATAAATCAGGCACATCAGGAATAAGTTTACCCTCGTACTATTTATTCCTGTCTAGAAAGTGTAATTTTCTGAGGCATGTGGGCAATATTAAACACTTATGCCATTTTTTCTTCCTTTGCCTAAGCACTGGGGAATCTTGGCAGCTAAAACAAGAACTGAACTCTACATTTTCTCTCAAATAGGTAGAGTCAGGACACAAGAAAGCATAACAGTAGAACAAAGGGGAAATCCTTAAAGCCCAACAGTAATGCCACAATGTCACTCTGTAGCTAAGAAAGGAATGCAGGCACACTGCCATCCCACACTCCTTTGGCACTTCTGTCCAGAGAGGTGTGGTTATGTGCTGAGGGGATTGGAATGGGGCAAGGAGTGAAGATCAGATGAGCCAGCACCCTCTGGGAGAGACGGCCTATCTCTTGGAGCAAAGCGGAGCTATATATCTGTAATTTCTCATTGTAGTACTGATTCCAGCCAGGACTTGCTATGTGGTTTGGAATCACCCTTCATCATTAATTCATTTACTTGTAACAAGCACAAGTCTATGTACTGATAATCACAAGTTGTTCATTATGGCACTTTGGGGTTTCTATTTAAAACTGGGAAGTTTAAAATAGATTATGCTAACACAAATGTTGAAACACTCACAATCCTGGATAAATGGATATTTATCTTACTTATCTAAGCTAATGCTGAGTGAATGTAGAGCTACACGATCACCTTTACCTTATTAACATGAATAGGGGCAAAATAATAATAATAATCATCATCACAATAATAATAATAATAATAATAATAATAATAATAATCTGAAGAATTCCAAAGAATAAAACTAGCAAATTTAAGGTAGTACAATGTCATATCTTAATTGATTTAATTAATTTAATGTTTGGGCCTGCGCGATGTACTTTCCTTTGTTTTCTTTCACTGGCATTATTTGTTCTGATAGCAGATACTGAGGACCCCTGTATGATGGAATGGAACTAGGCTCTTCATGATACAGCAAACCCAAACAAGTTACAGGTTACTATCTCCCATTCTCTTTAAAGAAATAGTGTATAATATATACTTGGTGCTTAGTCAGTGTTTGTTGAATGTTGACTAAATCTATAGTAAAAGAAAAACTACAAATCATTTCTCTTGTTGTATTTAAATTATATTTACTTATTTGTTTAAAGTTAACATTAAAATTCATTTTGTATGTGTGTGTCTGATGGCAGGGAGAGGACATTTGACTATTAAAATTTGGCCAAGAAGACACCAAACTGATAATTTATGCACAATCATGAGCAATGTGTTTTGTGATTTCAAAATACATCACAAACTATTTTTATGAGCATGTGATTCTATTAAATAAAAACAAACAACTCTGTTTGGAGTGAATTTAAGGTTCAGCAGAGACTCTGTTAAAATTCTAATGAGACGTTGTGTAAGAAAGTGCTTTGTAAAGTGCTGTGAAGCTTTTTATAAAGCACTGGGTTAGAACGGAAACAGAAAAGCAGCAGGCTGGAGTTTAAGTCCAAGGTCTGCTGCTCACTAGCTCTACAACCTTGGACAAGTTATTTTACCTACACAAGCCTCAGTTTTCTCACACATAAAATAGAAAAAAATAATACCATCTAACTCATGCATTTGTAATGAATAGGAAGTGAGCTAATGCACAAAAAACATTTTAACCTAGTGACAGTTCATAGCAAGAACTCAATAAATGTTAGCCATTGTTATCTTCTTTTTCTTTATCATTATCATCATTATTACAGGTGGTAATTTCTCTCTTACTGTTCATCCCACAAAATGTTAAGATTACCCAGAGGTAAAAAAAAAAAACTTTAAAAAAATTTTTAAAAATAAGCAAGGATGCTATTAAATCACATTTTTATATTTCTCAACTAGAAAAATTTGGAAATTGGTCTCCTTTGGCTTGTCCTCCTCAGATCAATTTTCCAAGCTATCAAAATGACTTATTTAGGACAGAAACCTGACCTTATCACTCCTCTCATCTCTTACACTTTTGCCTGTTACCTACCAGGCAGAGCCTGTGGCTTTTAGTCTGGCTTTTAAGTAGGATCTTTCAGAATTGAGCCCCTGCGGATGCCTTCAACCTCAGCTCTTATCAGGTAGACCAGATTAGATCAGGTAGATCAGGTAGACCTGGCTACCTCCTGGCCAGATTCTACTAGGTCATGGCTCACTTAAGGAAACACCAAAAAACTGAACAACTCAGCTCAGACTCTGGGAAGCTATTGCTTACCTACTTGTCAAATTGCTTTATAAACATGCTACACTGCAAACCTCTTGTGGGTAAGGTCCCAGGGCTTACCATAGTACTTGGCATATTTAGGGGCTCAATAACTATTTCTAGATAAATGACTAAATGAATAAATTAATGATAAAATTATCAGATGTAGCTATATAGAGTTGCTGGAGCCCAGTACTCTTATATGGTTTGAGGCAGAGCAAAAAATAACACTTTTTTCCCAATCAAGTTTGTAAACAATGGAAAGGTAGATATGAAAATCTGGCAGGAGATAAAAATGTCATCCTCATTACTGATAAAGCTGATAAAGGGGGAAATGGCTTAGGTGCAGCAGACTTCCTAAACCTGCACTTCAGATTTAGGTAAACTTACCCACCAGTCACTGCACAGCTCCCCATGAGGGGACTTGCCTCTGCATAACTTAAAAGTTTGAAGGAGCAGACCAGGATGTGTAATTTCTAAGGTCAGCTGGCTCTCAACTACATATAGCCAATTAATTTCCAGAATGCACCAATGAGAGAATTGCCCTTTCTCCTCTGGGGCAGAGTGACTCAAGTGGGAGAGGGCAGCCAAGAGGGTTACAGCAACTGATGTAACTTGGACTTGTAAGCATGAAGCCAGAGGAAGTTGCTCTGCTCCCTTCCCCAATAGCCTCATGGGCACTGATTGATTTAAATGCTGGTGATACTTCCCACAAGTGACAGGAAAAGTGGATCACAAACATATCCTCAGATTATGTGTATTCATCAGTGGATCGTATTTTGACTTCCTCTAATTCCCCATTTTCAGTTGATCCATGAACACAGATTGAATTACATACTTAGATAAATTTATCAAGATTTTAAAGTTGTTTTGGCTTTTAAAAGACTGTATCTCCCCTTTTACTCAATTAATTCAATGAAATCAAGCAAATATTTATTGAAACCCTACCAAGTGCCAAAAACCATAGAATATAAAGATGAATACATGATAATGATTATCTGGAAATTGCACCCCAACATCATCTCCTGGATTTTTTTTTTCTCTTAAGTAGAGAAAAGGGAACAAGGTCACTTGTGAGATCAGAAAGAATAGAGACAGATATTTACAATTTTTTTCTAATTTCCAAATGTTTTTCTGAGTAGTTAAGTGACTGTTCACCCAAATTTTAAGACATTTTTCTTCTTAATTCATCATCATTAATTAGAGCCAAGATACTAAAGAGGTCATGGAAACTGCTGGATAACCATTTATCATTCTCATCTTGCCCCATTTCTCAAAGGCTTACAATTGGTTAAGAGAGGAACTAAGTGAAAGGGTTTGGATGGCTTGTTCAGATCCATCACTACACTGAAAAACAATTCACACAAGAAGATGGATCGTTTCATCTCCCTGTATAAAGGCATTATACTTATTCCTCTCCTATCCTGGATTTCTGGAACTTTCATCATTCTTTTGTGGAAAAAAAAATCTTGACCTCTTATTTCTAAGAATTCTATTTGTTTTTTATTGAACTAGGTTCTGGAAGACTTCTTATGTTATTTCACTAAATCTTAAAGTCACAATGCTTTTTTTGTTTTGTTTTGTTTCTGCTTATTTTGTCTCCCATCTCATCATCAAAAGAAACAGGGATTAGGTATGATTTTAATTCCTAAGCCATTCAAATTCAGGGTCTACTCCCAACTTCAATTCTTTAGCCAAACCATTATGGAGAAAGTTATAATTTTGTTTCCCTCAGCTTCACTAAATGATGTAATAAATGATGTACCAGTTACTAAAATTTGGAACAGGCCTACACGTTCGCGGCATTGTTCCCAATTGCCAGAAATGCATCTTCTCATCTTCTTTCCCCTTCCATTTTTCTATTAGATTAATAACAGAAGCATGAAGTAATTATTTTCACTTTGGAATAGCTTGGAAGTATATAGCCTCATGAGGACGAGCAGGAAAACTGAGGCTGGTATTCCTGTTAGGAAAAAAAAAAAATTGACAAAGTTAAAGAAATCTAAAATTTCTACCTGAAATGCAATATTTTTATTTACTTATGAGATAGCATATGGATTCATAGCAATAATAAAAATAAATATATGTAACTTCTTAGATATGTACAAATCCTTTGTTTTTAAGTATCATGAATAAGAAAAATAGGAAAAAATGAGGCAGCACATCCCAGAATCTAAGAATATCATTGTGAGCATGAAGTGCTATAGGATCTTAAGCAACTAACTATACTTCCATGCCTTTTTTCCAAATTTGTGAGGAAAAAGGGAAAAGAAAAAAAAAAGACATCATGATGTGGTTTTTTATTACCTCTATATCTGTTCAGAATCTACAGGAGATAGGATGAATAAAAGGTAGTAGAAGATAGTATAATTATAAATATTGTAGGGGCTTCTGCAAAACTCTTTGCATATGCATTTTTTAAATTTCAAATATATTATTTAATACTTGTCCAATGCAATATGTATTAAATATTGAACGTATTTTAAAGAAGCTTTCATGTATTAAAAAAATTTATTACAGGCTTGGAGATAATAATCACTTAATAAAATACACAGTATTGCTTTTGCCCAAAGCATTTGAAGTTGTGAAGGGAAAAAGGATCTTCCCAAGAGCCATGATAACCACATTTCTAGAGTCAATAAGCTATAAGGGGTCCTTTTGCAAAAATTTTCATAGTGCCATCAATTTAAATTCATCTGAAAAAGCAATCAGTAATTCTGTAAAAAAATCTTGGCTCTATAACATGCCACTATAATATTCCATGTGGGATTCATTTTTATAGTACGTTTACCCTATATTTAATACATCCCCATACCCACTATTGTTCAAAGCTAAATGTGAATAAATGCTGATTGTTTCATATGAGAATATACAAACATGGATTTCTTTCTATATCTGTCCATATATGTAGATAAACATATAGATGACATAGATGCTATGACTATAAATATAAATATAGATATAGATGTAGATATAGATATATCCCAGGTTAAAAATATAAATTAGTTCAAGGCAGCAATAGATAAATTTATGAAGAATAGTTCCACCAATAGGATGTTGTACTATCTACCAATATTCATATAGTTTGGAAGGCCCAAAATTAATAATTAGGAAACCACGTGGATGACATGAGCTAGTCTTTAGGGTAAACAGTCTGTGTCAAAGAGAGTTATTCCCTCCAATCCTGAAACTAGGCAGGAGTAGAAAACAATTTCTGGTGTTGCCTCCCAGGATGCTGGCTCAGGATTCTTGCCTCTGCAGTCTTAGCCGCAAGCTCTACCCACATGGACCATATCTCTTGTCTGGGCCCTACCAGAACCATAACCTAGAAGGCCCGCTCAGGCACATCCTTAACGCTGCCAACAACTACCACAACACCAACCACAATTCAGCCTTTTATACTAAATAAACATTAAGCTACATGGAACCATCATCTTTTCCTTGAATCCAACATCTTTTTAGACTTTTTCTGTTAAAGGTACTGTTTGCTTCTAATGGTATGAAATTTGTAAAACTTAAAATGTTTTTATGTTTTTATTTTTTAAAAAACAGCAAAAGGCAAAACTATACAAATTATTAGAAGTAAATATTTTAAGACCTCTCCACCCCCCACATCTTTCCATTCTCAGTCATCAGAAGAAAACAGCATTAATTTTAGTGTCTTTCTTTTCTGACACTTAGGCTGTTTTCCTGCTTTTAACAAAAATGATGATGTTATAACATTGGTTTGCAACTTGCTCTTTTCACTTAACACTTATTCAAGTCAGTTTATTTAGATTTACCTATTTCTCATATCATTCCACTGTATGACATACCATAGTCTACTTAGCCATTACCTTATTGATGGTTATATTGATTTTTAACATTGTGTCCTCACAAATAGGACTGCATTAAAGTCTCTGTACATATAACTTCAAGTACTTTTGCTGTCATTTCTTAATTGGATAGATTTTTAGAAATGAGATTGCTAAATCATAAGGTAGCCTATGTGAATAATTTTTAATAAATATCAAATTATTGAGAGCAATTTAGGACTTCTCTTTTTATTTATACTAATTTTCTCCTTTGTAACGTCCAACTCAAAATCTATGACGACTTCCTTTATAATACCATCCTGCCATTTAATCCTGATCTGACATTGTTCTGGCTACATTTTTAAGATACTATTCAGACATTCTACATATTACAGCCATGTTAATCTCAAAAATTTCCTTACTGTTATAACATCTCTATAATCTTCCACGAATCTCCATTATCTAAAAACTAAACTTTAACCATGCATTCAAGATCTTCTACAATCAGAGTTAAATCTTTCTCATTTTACTCTTATTTCTCCTATTTAAAAATTTGAGAGAATGTGAAGGCAAGAAGAGATCTATCATGAGACATACACTCTTAGGTACTTTCACATGCTATAAATATTTTAATCTTCACAACAATTCAGAAGAGGAAAAACTGATGATTTTACTATTACAGAGCTGTAGCATCTAGAATAGTGGTTTGAAATGTAGTATATCTGACAACAAAATGCATGTATTTACCATCACGTCACATTTTAATTTAATTCAGTAAAGATTTATTAGACATATACTTCATACAAAAAACTTTATTATGTACTATAAAGGATTAAAATTTTTAAAAGAATGACACACAATTGACCGTCAATAATGGTACCTGTCTTCCTGGCAACAATTCCTTCCAGGCAGCATGTTTTCTGCCATGTGAACTTGTCCCTGAGTATAACAGGTTAAAACATAAGTAGGTACCTGATTGTTTATCTAATGCTACCTAACAAGTCAGGTCAAAACTCAGGGGCTTAAAACAATGACAACACTTATGTTGCTCACAAATCTGCAACTTAAGTAAGGACAACTTGTCTCTGTTCCCGTCAGCATCAGCTAGCATGGCTGGAAGGCCAGGACTGGGAATTTTCTAAAACCTTGATCACTCATGAGTCAGGAGGTTGATACTGGCTGTCAGCTGGATCTTCAGTGGTAACTTTCACCTGAAAAACCTTCTGTATAGTCTTTCTCCTTCTTCACGGCTTGGAGCCTGGTATCCCCAAAAGGCCAGGCAAGATTGTTTTGCCTGGTAGGACTTGGCCTTGGAAAGCACACAGTATCACTTGCACTCTAGATTCAAGGGGAGGAAACAAAGACTCTGCCTCATGATGAAGGACTGTCGATGTCACATTACAAGAGCATGTAAGGTTGTGCGGCCATCTTTAGAATGCAATCTACTACAGCACCCATAGAGGTGTCAGTGACCTGTCACAGGAAGATAATCCAAGACAATCAAATTCCCTTTCAAATGAATATAACTTAAGAACAATTTAGATAATAAAATAGCTGTTGGGGATTAATCTAAAAGAATATAATGGAGAAAGAAGACAGGAGCACAATGAAGCATGTGTTCCCTAAAGTTATGAGGAGGTAGAAACTGGGAGTAAGAACCTAAATTCTGTTCACTTTTATATATATTCCCAACATAGCACAATGCCAAACACATTACAGGTTTTTATACATGTCACGTGAAGAAGCACATGAACAACTGGAAAAAGGGAATAAAAAAGCAGGGATAAGATTGGAGGGAGAAAGATGAGATTCTATTAGAAATACATTGAATGTGAGATTCCAGTAATAGGTTTTTACTGAGATGCCTATCAAGCAGTTAGTGAGGGGAAGCTGTGGTTCAGAAGGGACACAGAGTGGGAAAAGGCTCAGGATCCATGGACAAGATGAAGCTTTGGCTGGATGAGACTGCCAAGGAGGAGCATATAAAGGAAGACCAGAGACTACAGTTCAAGCAAAATAATGAGTGGTTACTACTATAGGCTCTGAGTCTGAAATTATAGATTAATGTCTATGATCTCTGCTTCACCACTAACTGCATGTTTTCTTAGATTTATCTACTTTATCTTTGTTCCTCAGTAACCTGTTATAACACTGTTAATAATAAAGCCTACTTATAGGGCTGTGGATTATATACCTGCAAAATACTTAGAACAGAGCCTGGCCCATAGTAAGTACTCAGGACATACTAATTATCATAATTATTTTTAGATTTTTTTTTTGAAAAATATATAAAAATTTTATATTTTTAATTTTTTTAAATTAAACTTATTGGAGTAACATTGTTTAATACAATTATATAATTTTCAGGTGTACATTATCATTACAGCTGTATATTCTATTGTGTGTTTACCACCCAAAGTCCAGTTTCCTTCAGCTGCCATATATTTGATCCCCTTTACCCATTTCACCCTCCCACTAAACCTGTATTTGACCCCCTTTACCCTGTCTACCTGCCCTTTCTCTCCCACCCCACTAGTAACCACTAGCCTATAGTCCTCTGATAACCAGTAGCCTATAGTTCATGTCCATGAGTTTCTGTTTGTCCTGATTTTTTAACATCTAAAGTTTAGGCATGAGCTGAGGAAGAGCCAGAGAATAATTTTGGGTATGAAAGCCTTATGAAACCTTATGTAATAGTCCTGATGAATATCTGTGGTTATATTCATTATTGAGTTGCCAAACATCAAAGAGTTGCCGACTGTTAATAAATAAAGGGTGACAAAATGAGTCGAATGTTCTGTTCCAATGCTTCACAAAGTCTGTGCTTTTGGGTGTGCAATAGTAATATGTGTTTCATAAAAAAAAAAAAAAAAGTATATTCTATACTCAAATAAATTTGGGAAATGCTGAATTAAACAAAATTAAATAGATGTTTCCTTAAAAGCACATGCTAATTAATATAAGCTACAGCTTGCAAAGAAGGGGATACAGAGAGCATCATTTCTCAAACTTTTTTTTTTAACAATCATTCTGATAAATATATTAAGTAGAGCAATATGCTAGTCAGGAAAAAATTTCTTCTTAAAAATACATGGCATTGTATCTACCTCCACAGATTCTGAATAGAAAGTCTAGAGTGAGGTTAAGGAATCGATATTCCTGTTGTCACCTTACCTCCAGACAACCAACTGGAGGAGGAATTTGCCCCCTCCCATAATTGCTGTCTCTCTCTTCTCCAACCTGTTCTGAGAAAAAGAAAGTTTACACACACACACACACACACACACACACACACACACACACACGTGTGAGTACATGCAAGAGTAAGAGAAGTTATTCTGATGCCAAGGAGAAAATAGAATATCAACATTTACTAATGCTTTTCCATCAAGTTGGCTTCAAGAAGCATGGATCCCAGGCACTCAGGGAAATCTAGAATTTGCTCTTAAAAAACTAGGAAGTCTCAATATGACTATTTACACTGCTTCAAGAAGCTGACTGAATTCTAGGAATAAGGAATATTCAATAATATATCTGGGTAGGTTATCCAGAAAATGTAGGAGGACAAATATCGCCAAACGCACACAACATGACAGTTAGCTACGTATCTGTTATGTTTTCAAAACACTTCAGACAGTCAACATGGATGAAAGCTAATGATTTGGTTACCATAAAAATATAATTAGGGGAAGTTAGTTTCAGGCTCTACATATACAGAAATTCAAACTACCATGCCCATGGAATTAGTGGTAATCTGATAGATTTCCAAGAATTCCCAACAGAGCTTTGAGGCAGAGTCAGATGAGAATTTTTCTTTTAACGTATTGAGAACTTATATCTAATACAATGGGAATAGCTGTGCTCTGTGTGCCTGTTTAAACTTTAATCTAAAAACAGATTTATTTGTAGACCAATCAGATCCGATATTATACTCATCTAAGGGATATATTGTTAAATCTAACTTAAGAGAGATTGCCTTAGAACAATTTTGGAAAAAGACTTTTTTTTTTTTGGTGAATTCAGCAAAGAGTGAATGGTTTAACATACTTTTATTTTTATAGTTTGCTTTAAAAAGTTTATGGTAAAAATAAAAGAAGATAAAAGCATGGCATCACTTTAAAGCTTTTCTCTACACACTCAAGCAATTATTCATTTTATATGTCTGTCGTAGTGGGTTTGGTTGAGGTCGGTCTCTGCCATTTCCATCACTGTTGGTGCAGGGTGGGTGAGAGTAAGGAATTAGTCTCCAAGATGCCACCCATGCTGCACTCTTTCAGACTGGAAAAAGACGGAAGAGACTTGACAACTGACCACAACACACGAACCTAGCTTACATCCTATAAAGAATGTTATTGGGGCAATTGATTAAACTTGAGTGGAGCTTGTGAATTTAATGTTAGTGTCAATGATGATTTCCTAACATTGTCCTTATTTTGTGGTTATCTAGAGAATGTCCTCATTTGAGGTCTTATATACTAAACACGATTCAGGGGTGCCGGGAAACGTGTTCAAAACATACTCTCAAATAATTCCCTCCAAAAATGTTTTTTGTGCAATTCTTGCAGCTTTTCTGACATTTGAAATAATTTTCAAATTAACATTATTTTTAGCAGTTAGCCCATTTCCCATTTGCCCCGAGAATACTCGCCAGCTGAGCTTGTGGCTGCAGCGTTTACCTGAGATAACTCACAGATTACAGTCCTAACTTTACCCCCAAACTTTGCCACAAAATATCTCATTTTTATTATTATTTTCACATCGCTCTAGTATATTGATAATCTTTGGAAACAAATAACATCATTCTATTTATAGCATTCTGTTTTTAAGTAGTGGTATTTTCATTTACAAAATAATAGTAATTCTTGATTGCTGAAAATGTCAAATTTCAGAAAACAGCATTCCTATGTGTGATGGTAACATCATTTTCGAACAGTTGTTAGCCAAAGATTCTTTTGATGAATCCGATTTATGTATACATTTCTGTTACATTAGGATTAGATAGAGACAAGTTCTGTTTAGAAATAACTCCAAGAATAGTTTTTATATTTTATTTTCACATTAAAAACCAGTCAGATTTGTTTCAGCCTCAAAGAGCGTGTTTATGTAAAATTAAATTAATGTTGGCAGCGATCTGCGCTTTTTTTTTCTAAAATGGGAAATGGGTTTAAAATTCATTTATTTTATTGTTTGTGTTCGTTTAGCATTGATTTTATTAGGTAAATTTATCATATCACCTGAAAATAGTTTTACTTCTTTTCCAATTCCTGTGCTTTTACTGTTTTCTCTTTTTAAATGGTACCGGCTTATACCTCTAGAACAATGTTCAATAGTAGTACAGATAGTGAGCATTCTTGACTCTTTTCTAATCTTAATAGAATTACAATTAAGCACAAAGCTGCTTTGAGACCAAGGTATTCTGTTTAGGAAATATGCATCATTTCCTATTTTCTCTAGTATTTTTATGAGGACACTTTTGTCAAAAGTTTGTTGTTGTTTTGCATGTAGGAGATAATCATATGATTATTCCTCTTACATTTACTAATATGTTGTTTATATTAATAGAGTTCCCAAACTGTTCATCTTTACATTCTAGAAATGAATCCCACTAGGTCATGGTTTATTTTCTTGATATAGTGTTGGGTTCTGTCTTTTAATAATTAATCTAGTATTTTTGCATCGATTTTGGATGACTGCTTGTAATATATTTTCATGTTAGAATCATGTTCCCCTATACTATTTTTAGAAGAACAACCTTCATGAAAGGGAGCTTAGCGATAATGGAAAGGATGTAAGAAGCGGTATAAAGGAGAGATGGAGAAATCAGACTTTAGAGTCACATAGACAGGAGGGAAGTTGCTGGTCCCCTCCCTTACTGACTAGGTGACCTGGGTGAAGTTATTCCTCCTCTTCCACCTTCTATTTTTTCATCTGTCAGATAGGAGGACCTACCACAATAGGTTGTGTAAGAATTAAATGATAAGATTTCTGTGAAGACTTCAATATAATGTATGGCACAATGTAAATCCATGTAAACATCAGAATATTTTATTATAAAGAAGTTATTTTTTTCCCACCGTTTCTCATGATAGTATTTAAAAAAGTGTTAGAATATATGTGAATAGATATCATTTCCTGAGGAGGAACTTCGTGTCTCAGTTTAAATGATTCCCAGAATTTGCTATGATTACCGAGCATAGAGGAGATTGAGCAGACATATTGAATGAGAGCCAGATTTGCATTTTGTCTCTTCTTTCACAGCTACCTCATTCTAGACTAGAGGTTTTAATGCAGAATAAACTATTAATGGGTGCCAAGCAGGGAGAGGAAGGGAGACTATGCAAAGAATGGAAAAGGAATATAAAATTTCTTGAACCCCTACTGCATGCCAGGGATTAATTTGGGCATATCTGCAGTTAATAGGTGAGGAAAACTGGAAGGTAGCATTGAGATCGGAAAACCTGAGAGAACCATCTTGAGAAAGGACTGGGAATGAGCGTTGTCTCTCTAAAAGTTGAGATTAACTTATTTTTTTTTTTTATTCTCACCCATAACTTCTTTAAATAGAGGAGACAGAGAGATGCATTGACTCTGAATTGAGCCCTTGGCTACTTTATCTCTTAGTGTACTGAACTTTGAGAAATTACTCCGTATAGGCAGCAATCACACTTCTAGGACTCCTGAGCATGCAGGACATAAGGATCGTGCTCATTTACTGATGATTTTATTCTACAACTCATTATTATTAATACATTTATTTTACAGCTATTATTAGGACTGCAGAGATGAAAATGCCATTTACCACCCCAAGATTGGTAGACACAGAAGCTGGAGTGCCAGCGAAAAGAGATTGCCCTAAAGATGATGGCATTTGCTATGAACCTAGAAAGTTGGAGCTAAATAGAAAAGTAAAACTCAGGCAGTGCATGTATAAAGACATGGGCTACAGATAAACACAGACCTACATTTCATCTTTTTCTTGCTGTTGACCTTGGACAAGTTATGTTTCCTGAGCTTTAGTTATACTGTCTATAAAGTGAGGAAAAAGTACTTAATATATGTGGTTTTTTTGTTTGTTTTTTGGTGAAGATTATAGGGAGAAAAGAACCTAATATATATATATATGGGTGTGTGGTGAAGATTATAGGAGAAAATGTAAGTAAAACTCTTGGCACAGTGCTTGGCATGTAAATACTCAAAGACAATGGCTATTATTATTATTATTATTATTATTATTATTATCTGGTCTTCCATGGCATTCTTCAGTTCTTGCCTCTGTCAATAATCTTTACCTCAGACCTTATGCTACTTTTTAACAAACAGCTTACTAGGATAGAATTCCTATATCATATAATTCATCCATTTAAAGCATAAAGCTCAATGATTTTTAACATGTTCACAGAGTTGTCCACAGTCTAATTTTAGAACATTTTCATCAACTTTAAAAAAGAAGCCTCATACCCATTAGCAGTCACTCCCCATTCTTCCTCCTCCACTCCCCACAACCAGCTCTAGGCAACCACCAATCTACTTTCTGACTTTATAGACTTGCTTATTCTGGATATTTCATATAAATCATCCAATATGTGAATTTTTATGACTGGCCTCTTTCACCTAGCACAATGCTTTCAAGGTTCATCTATGTAGAAGAATGTGTCAGCACTTCCTTCCATTTTATGGCCAAATAATATTTTATTGTATAAATATACCATCTTTTATTTATACTTATACCTGTTCAAGGACATCCGTGTTGGTTCCACTTTTTGACTATTATGAATAATGAAAGTAGAACATTTATATTCAAGTTATGTGTAAATACATGTTTTCATTACTTTGGGGGCATATACCTTACTAGTGGAATTGCCGAGTTTTGTGGGAGATCTATGTTTAAACTTTTCAGAAACTGCCAGATCGTCTTCCAAAATGTCATTTTACATTCCCACAAGCACCATATAAGTATCGTCTCTATTATTATCTGTCTATTTCATTATAACCATCCTGGTGGGTGTAAAGTGGTATCACATTGTGGTATTTATGTGTTTTTCTCTAATGGCTAAGGGCATCTTAATGTGCTTATTGGTCATTCGTTTATCCTCTTTAGAGAATTGCCTATTCAGATCCTGTGACTTTTTTCAATTTTAAGAGTTCTTTTTACATTCTGGATACAAGTCCCTTATCAGATATTTGATTTGCAAATATTTTCTTTCATTCTGTAGGTTTTTTTTTTTTTACTTAATGATATTGTTTGTAACACAACAGTTTTTCAAGCTTCTTTTTAATATAACAATGAGATTTTATATTTCAGCATTTATCTCCTACAATAATATTCAGGTTGGTAGACATTCAACGGAAGAGTTGGCCTTGTATTCATTGATAAAAATGAGGCCCTCAGTATGCAAATTCCTCTACTCTTAACTTTCCCTAATACACAGCTATCGACCTACATGGGCATCTATTCTCCTCTCCTTTCCTCCATCTTTCTCTTGAAATGAGGAGCACTTGGCATAGTAGGCCAACACTCCAGATGGGTTCTTGACTGTACCCTCTATTTCTTCTCCTAGGACCTTCCTCCATCACTTACTCCCCCTTTCTCCTAGATCTTTACCATTGTTTCTCTATCTTCCTTCAGCCTATGAGCCAGCTTAACTTACTCCCTCTCATTAGGAAAAGCAAAATCTCTTACTATCTATATCCTGTAAATATACTTCTCCAGCCGTGATTACTACCCTACACTGCACTTGGTTGCTTTACAGATATACTCCGACTCAATATGTCCAAAATTGAATTTCCTTTCTCACTCTGCATCTGCTTCACTCTGTATTTCAATTCTTAGATAATAGTACTATCATTGATCACTTACACAAATTCACATCAGACTCTCCCCTTCCAGTACCAATAAATTATCTTGGACTGAGGAATTTTATCTCCTGTATATATCACAGTCTGAATTTTGTTATCTTAAACAAATGCCCTAAATTAAGTCTTTAGCATCTCTCCCTGAAATATTATATAGGTCCTAACTGGTCTTTCTGCCTCCAGTTCTGCCACCATGAAAATCCATCCGCCTTAATATAGGAGCAATTTCAACAAAATTGGGGTTGTTACTTTACAAGGTGTTCGTTACTGGTTATGTAACGAACTCTTTATTTCTCCTGAGCCTCAGGTTTCTCATCTATACAATGGGAACAACAATCTTTAGTCTCGGAGTGATTGTGAAAATCAAATGAGGAATATTTGGCATAATAGATGCACAATGTGTGGGAGCCCTGACATGATGGTGAGAACACATCACCTGCAGAAGAGAACTGGACATATGAGGGCTGTGAGAAGTCAGAGAAAGCCAGGAGCTCCTTAGAATGCTCTTAAGAACAAGGACATTGGTTTCATTTTGTATAATATGAGATTTTGTAAAAATTATAATAAATAATAAAGACAAAGTACCTAACAGGATGGTTGGCAAATAATAAGCATGAGATGATAAATAGAAAATAAGCAACAACAAACACTAAGCAGAAACTGATTTTTTTTTTTGTCTAAGTATGTCTCATTGCTTGTTTGCTGACATCTATTTTTTTATTTATTTTTTATTTTTTTAATCTGTAATTATTCTATCCAAAATTGTGCTTTTGTTGGTGATGGTTGGTAGTGATGGTGTTTCAGTTTTGTCATTCTAAAGGATAGTCAGCAGTGGGATTATAGGATGACCCAGGATGTCTGTTTTTCAAATGCAATGGCAGTTAGCATTCCCCAGATGTTAGCTCTGTTGACTTTCATGTTTCAGAGGTCACCTCAGTTTTCAGCTTCCCAATCATGGTATTTCTCTTTTCTTTCTGTATACAGGCTGACATCGGCTCCAGTTCCACCTTTGAGATTCAGCAGAAACCTGATGGAGGAAGATAATATCCAGAGAGAGGAGCCCCAGGAGGATGAAGTTGGTGATCTGCAACACTTAGGTGAGAACTCTTGGTATACACTTCATTCTCAGAGATTTTCAGTAAGTATTTATGAGTATCTACTCTCCACCATACCTATGGAATGACTGTGCATTATTCAGCATAAACCCAGGAATCCAGCAGGCAACAGGTAGGTAGCCTAAGGCTGGCAATCCTTGCCTAGAGATTTAGTCTTGTGCTTACTTACCTCACTGAAGATAAATTGAGGTTTTGTTTAGACCAGGTGCTGAATGACAAGCAGGCCAAAGCAGCTGGCATGGCAAGGTCTTTTCCAATGACTCATCATCAGTCATTCAAAAATCAAAGCCCACATGCACAGCAGTAGATGAAACACACAGAGAAAGGTACCATGTTTTTTAGACTCTCTAGAAGATTCTGCTTCTTCTGAGTTATGAGGCTCCAACCAAACTACACTTAATTCACAGGGCTTGTGGTGCTGTTTAAATCTTTATGTTCCCCAGCATTCAAAACAGAATAAATGGACTCATAAAGTATATACTTTCCTCATTATTTTTTATTATGCCTCCGATGGTTAAGTAACTGGGGAGGGGGTGCTCGGGGATATGGTGGGGACCTGGTGTCAGTTAACCTCATTAGTATTTCCCTGCAACCAGCTGATGATCCGTGTACACTGAAGTCCTCTTTATTAGGGAAAGTGACTTCCAATTAGATTTAAATTTTATTTATTTATTGTGCTAAGTCCTAGACACAGAAGTTAAAATGGAAAGCTTCTATATTAGTACTAATGAAGGTTCTCCAGAGAAACAGAATCAATCTCTCACATACATACATATGTGAGAGAGAGAGAGAGAGAGAGAGAGAGAGAGAGAGAGAGAGAGAGATGGAGGGGGGATTTATTTTAAAGAATGGTCTCATGTGGTTTTGGGGGCTGGCCAGTCTGAAATCTGTAGAGGAGGGAGGCTTCAGGCTGTAAATTCAGGTAAGAACTGATGCTGCAGCCTTGAATCTGGATTTTCTGGGGCAACAGGTTGGAAATGCAGGTAGCATTTTTATGTTACAGTCTTGAGGAGAATTCCTTCTTTTTTGAAAAACATTAATCTTTGCTCTTAAGGTCTGAACTATTGGATGAGGACCACTCATATGATGGAAAGTGATTTGCTTTATTCAAAATCTACTGGTTTTAATGTTAATCACATCAAAAAACTATCTTTACAGCAACATCTAGAGTGGTGTTTGACAGAATATCTGGGCATCATAACCTAGCCAAGTTGACACACAATTAAACATCACAACGCTCTAACCTTAAAGAGTTTATGACTTGAGCAGAGATGGAAGATAAACATAAAAACTTGCAATCCAATAATATGAAGTACATTGGCACATAGACAAGACTGGGGATGGAGTTGGGAAAAGTTTTCTCGAGAGCATGATTCTTGAACTGACTTTTGCTGGTTGTAAGGGAAAAGATAAATGAATGTGATACATGGGAATAACTGCAAGAAGTGTATTATAATTGAAACTTTCCCTCCTTGCAGGGAGAAGGCGGAGGCAATGGTAAGTTACTGGGTGAGAACATGACCTGGAGAAACCAAATGACTTATTTTTGTTTGTTTGTTTATTTGTTCAATGCTAAACTGAGTATTCCGGATTTATTTTATTCTAAAGACTTCGAAGAATTCTTAATATTGCAGAGATGAGATGAAATTTTCAGTATTTAGGAGCAATTTGTACAATTATTCTACAACTATTTTATAGTATCTGTCACGTGTGAAGTACTGTGAGAGGCACTGAGGATATAAGGATGACCAACATAGAAGGGCTCTGACCTCACAAAGCTTAGGATTTAATAGGAATATGAGGAGCAAAAAAACCCCAAAATAATTACAAATTTTAATAGTGCTATTGAGAACAGAGGCTTGATTTAGAAGCTTTATGATTCCAGTGTCTGTTTACTGCTGCCCCACTTAGCCATCACATCGCTGCCCTAAGTGCCAGTTTCGGATACAGAGTTATCGATCCTTCAGTAATTAATGTATACCCCGTGCCCTGTCCTGATCAAATACATAGGGTCTTGGATTTGATCCTTACTGACTCTTTAAAGTGTGGATCTTAACTTTTCCTTTAGACCCTTCCATCGTCCATTGCCTTGGCTGAGCCTTGCCTGCCACACACTCAATGTCCCTCCAGCCCTAGACCTAGTGAAACTTCATCTCCCCCTGACCTCTGGGCTTCTTTCTGGCCTTCTCCAGAAGGGAAGTTAAAGATACAGGGCAATAAATGAAGACAAAGGAGATGGAAAGAATAGTACTATTGACAGATATTTAAGATATAAAAATATGGTTTGGAAATGGATTGGTAGGACGGGTTGAGAAAAAATAAGAGACTGAAGACATTTTCCAAATTGTGGGGTTGGACGACTAAATACAAAGCGGTGGCCTTTATTTAGCTATAGAATATAAGAAGGACGATTAAGGGGTGCCAGTGGGGGAAGGTGATAACAATTCGAACATATTTGGTTTGCTGCGCTCAAGAGACATCTATAAAGGTGCACAGGGTGTAATTACCAACTTCCCTCATGTGTACCCCTCAATGTTCCTTCTTTCCTATACTGAAGATTGTGGCAGTTGAAATGAAAAACAAGGGATTAATATTTCCAATAGGGTCAAACATTCAACTGTTTACAAAGTCATAGAGAACTTAACATGAAATGCAAACAGCCCCTGAGAGAAAAAACTTTCTTCTGAGGACTAATTACCAGTGAATTATTTTTAGGGATAATGTTGCCCTTTGCCTATGTGGATCCTTCAAAATTGCCTGTGTAAGGAATTTTCCTCCTGGATGATCACTTTGATTAACTTCAGGAGCCACATAGGATGAGAGACAAAAGTAGCTTGCACAACAGAAAAACAATCAACCACGTCAGTGCTTGATTGCATTTCCCATCAGTGTTCAATAGACTGGAGGAATGAAAATCACTAAGGTGATTTTCCCCAACCAGCACTCCGGTTCTTGATGGTCCTCAGACCTTGTCTAGTTTTTCTTTGGCGAGGACTTAGAGGGAGAGCCACAGAAAGCTCTGCCTGCAGGCATAGAGAAGGGGAAGGGAAACACACCCTTTAAACATATCCATATTTGCCTTCTTGGTTACAAATTCATTCCATATATATAATTTTTTTCTTGTGCATTGTTGGGTTGCTAAACCTTTTGTAAAGCTAACTTTAATATTAATCTTAAAAGTACAGTATATCCATTTACCTATGTTAAACTTCTGGAGGTTCTTATGTCAATCTTATAAATATAATACCTTGGGAAGCAACCTCTTAAAATGAACAAGAGAAGGACCTTTTAAATAAACTTTCTTTTTGTTCTCATTGGAGAAACATAGTAAATGAATTTGATCATCTTCTTTAGGCATATTTGTAACTCACAGAAACTCTCCTGGTTTCTGAGAATAGCCAGAAATTCAAGTGAGTCTAAAAGAACTATAATAGTCATAAACATCATGATCTGTATCTAAGAAATAAATGCTTCAAACAACCACTTTGAACATCCTGAGCACTGGCACTACATCTCTAGTCAGAGCTAGGTGCTATATAATAATGTTTTTTTATTAGCTCTCTTAACAACTCCCCTGAGAGAAACAATGCAATTATCCCCATACTGTGAAACATCAAAATAAATCATGCAAGTAACCCCAAGCCTCTGGTGACACAGCCAGTACATTGGAATTTTAAGTCAACTGAATCTCCAGTCCAACACGTGACCCAATGACCTAAAGATACCTGTTTCGTGCTTATTTCTGTGAGAATCTTTTTCATCTTCATAAGATGAAAAAAGGATAACAGTCAAGAGCGGGCAGAGAGAGTCAGTATCTTAGCTGGGCCCAATGAATATTCAGTTGAGCATCCTTGACTAGGACTGGTATCTTTATTTAACATATTAGGAAATAGAATCGGTGCCACTTTAATAGAGTCTTTAAATTCTGTGGCTGGAGCTCATCTTCCTCTTTCGGCCTTGCCCTATATAATCAGTTTCTACTTCCTACACAGTCGCTGGCTCTTCCCGTATTTTTTAGGCGAGGAGCCAGTGTGAGTTTAGAGCAAGGAAATTAAAACAGGATTAGACATGAAATTTAAAATTCAAAGCCCTATCTCTTCCTTTCTTCAAAAATCTGGCCCTGACTTCCTTGGTCTTATCTCTCAGGCCCCCTCCGTACTCTGTGGGCTTAGGCAGCCTGCATTAGTCACCACTTCCCTAACCTGCCTTGACTTTACCATGCCCTACCTTGTTCGTGTTACCCCCTCTGTCTAGAAGGCCCTGTCTTTCAACATGAAGGTCACATGTGTTTCCCTGATAGACTCATTGGGTAGAGATACATTTTTTACAGTATATTTTCTATTACATTATCACATCAGTTATATGCTAGGTTGTAAGTTCCTTATATAAAGACATAGAACAAATGTTTTATTTTATCGTCCATCTAGTGGAACAGAGCAGATGCTTAGTAAATTTGCCTTTGTGTTTAGCATTCCCCATGTTCTGAACCCTGGACCCTGCTCTGTATTGCCAGAAATCTCGAGTGTGTTGAGGTCTGTTTATATATCACACATCAATTAAAATACTTATCCCTGGCCAATGTGGCTGTAAAAAATACACACATATTATATTAAATAGAAATTTGAAATCAAGGTCTGAGATAACTGGAGGGATGGCAAAAGTCAGATGGAAGGAAAAATAAAAAAAAAGTAACAGAGAAAGAAGCTAAGTTTCCTGTAGTATCACTGAGTAATACAGATAGAATACTTTTGTGTGTGTGTGTTTTTTTTTTTTTGCTTTTTTTTTTTTTTTCCTGTGATGAGCAGATAAGTTACAAAGAAAACTCCTTGTTTTAAGTCTGCCATGCAGAGAAAGCAGACCAATCCAGGATCCTCAAGTGATTAGAAAAGTGGGCCAGAGAAACACAGCTGGGATAGGTTAATTTCAGGGACACACACACACACACACACGCGCGCGCGCGCGCGCGCGCACACACACACACACACACACACACACACACACAGTGTATCCTTTTCCTGCCTGATTCCAATATAAACTAACAGAAAAGATTGGGGACAGGGCAAAAAAATATTTTGATGCAGAAAAGTACCTGGCATATACCATAATTGTTACTCGCAACAAATATTAGCTATTTTTTTCTCACATGTGAAGATTGTCAATGTAATTATAGGCATTCTACATGGGTTGTATTGGTAGATATACTCTTTTGAAAGAGAGCAACGGTCTCTAAGATGTTTGTCAGGCAACTATTGTTGGTGTTGTTCCAGGCAAGGAAAATATCTGCAACCACAGTACTATGGGTGAAAGCTATCGTTCTTTCTTGAACACCAGCGACGTGCCAGGCAACTTTCTAGGAGCACTGGGAGAGAGAAAAAATCCTTGTCAGCATAGAACTTACATTCTAGTGAGGAGAGTCAGACAATAAATATGATTTTAAAAGTACATTTTGTAATATAATTCTGTTGATTAAAATAAGAAAGCTTACTGGTCTGGAGAATACATTTTGAATTTTAAATAGAGCTGTCAGGGTAGGAACACGGTGACAGTTGAGCAGTATCTTGAAAGAAGTAAGAGAGCAAGCTATACAGATACTTGAGGGTGGGATACGGGAATTCCAGGCAGAGAGGACGGCGAGAACAAAGGGCCTGAGATGGAAGCATACCTAGAAAGCTAGTCCAGGAATATTGAGACGGCTATTGGAGCTATGTGAATGAAGTGAGAGAAGTAGGAGCTGAGGTCAAAGAATGACAGATCAATGGCTTTCTGGCCATTCTTTGGACTTTGGTTTTTGCTCTGATTGAGACAGGACCCATTGCAGAGTTTTGAACAGAGGAGTGATATGAGCTGCCTTAATGTTTAAAAAGTATTGCTCTGGTTGCTATGTTGAGAACAGCCTGAATGGGGACAAAAGTAGAAACAGGGCAAGAGTAAATATAGTTGAGACATGCTGGTAGATTAGACATGGTTGTTATTAAGGATAGAGGTGGCAAATAGTTGAATTTACAGTATTTTGAAAGTACAGCTGAAAGGATTTCCTGCTGGATTGGATATGAAATGTGAGAGAAATAGAAAAGTCAAGGATGACACCAAGGTTTTAGGCCTGATAAGAGGAAGACTTCACTTATGACAGGGTGGTTGGGGGATGCAGAGAGCACTTTCAGGATATCAGTGTTGAAAATGTTAAGTAGGAGAAGCCTAGTAGACAGCCAGCTGGGCTGTTGCCTAGAGCCTACAGTTCAGGGGAGATGACCAGACTGGAGGTAAAATTTGAGAGTCGTGACCACATAGATGGTATTCAGTGCCCATGAGACAGATGAGATCTCAAAGAGAGTAAATGTAGATAGACAAGACAGAAGACCAAAGTCTGAGCTCTGGGCACTCCACCACTCAGAGGCTGGTAAAGAAGAACGGACCAGCAAAAGAGACTGAGAAGGAGCAACTGGCAGGGTAGGAAGAAAACTGAAAATGTGGTGTCATGGACATCAAATAAAATTATTTTTAGGAGAAAGTCCTAAAAGTCCTGTTAATTGTGACTGATAGTTCAAGTGAGATGAGGACTGAGAAGTCTTCCAATTTAGTAGTTTGATCTTGATAAGAATTCTAGGAACATGGTAGAAGTAGTAACCTGATTGGAGTAAATGTAAAGGAAACTTGGGAGTCAGCTTTTCCTAACAACTCTTTAAAGTAGTTTTGCTGTGGATGAGCAGGACAAAAAGGGCAAGTGGCTGGAGGGGAAAGTGGAGTCAAGAGTTTTGTTTTTTTTTTTTTTTTGGATGGGAGAAATGTTGTGTCTTTTTGATGATGGGGATGATCTAATAAATTGGGAAATTGATCATGTGGGAGAGAAGAGAGAACTGCTGTAGCTCTGAAGTGTCTGTGGGGCAAAGACGCAGGACGGGGGTGGGGCGGGCGGTGTGGAATGTCCTATAAAACACCAAGCTGTTTATAGATGAGTCTCTCCCCTATATTAGTAGTCAAACTTTTACTAGCACAAAGGAAAACCGCATTGAATAAGCTATTTGTTGAGTGCCTACTGAGTGCCACTCATAGTGTTAGGTACTTTGCATACTTTATCCACAAGCCTATTAGCCATCCTGCAACATCAGGATCATTACTATTATACAGTAGATGAAGAAATTGTTGTGGGAGCTAAAAGAACTTGCCCAAAGCCATATTGATCACAAGTTAGCGTGCACTTCATTGTGCTTTTTCTTGTTCTTGCTTTTCATTTCCTTCCTCGAGGGAGGGCTGATGGCCTTTATCTTTGTAATCCCAGAGACTCCCTTAGAACTTGGCAGAGGTTCACATTCCCGCGTACCATGTGGTCTTAGGCCACCCTGGGTCCATTTAGTTGCCTTTCGCGGAAGCACCCGTTAGAGGACGTTCACGTTAACGTTGTTTTCGTCAGTTACAGCAACTCAGAAAAACATGTTATAAAATTTAGAAACTTTCAAGAGCACTAAATTAAAGGATATTAGCATAAGTATTTCAAAAATCCCCCAGCCCTTAGCTGAGGCCATTCCCCAACGATTTGGCGAAGTTGCTTTTCTGACGCATCAAGGTACCTGCCTTCGGGCGAACTGTTGGGAGGAGGTGCAGCCACCTGGAGATTCCCAGCAGAAACATCACTGTCGGGTGAGGAAATCATCACCCGAGGACGTGTACCCTCCCGCCCTTCTTCCAGGTCATTAAAAAAAAAGAAAGAAAGGAAGAAAGGAAAAAAAAAAAAAAAAGCCTGCCACAAAAGTCTCCACCGCGCGGCTGTAAACCTGGCTTTGAGAAGCTGGTGGCGATGGGGCACACAGCCAGGGCCCTCTAGCAGCAGTAAAGCCCCCACTGCGAACCGCGCGGCATCTGGGTGGATCACCGACTTCAATGCTCCAAGTCCCTCGGTGGTTACGCCGGGACCGGGGGCACGGGACCGAGCGGCGCGGAGCCCACCACCGCTGCCCGAGGGGGATCGCACCGAGCGGCTGTGCGCACTGAGCGCACCTGGCCTCCCCGGCCGCCGGCACCCCGCAGCGCCGAAGCGCCAGGTGAGGGAAAGGTCGGCGGCCCTCCGGGAGAAGAGGGCTGCAGCGGCTCTGCGTGTCCCGGCCGCTTTCTTGGGGCGTTGCCTCCCCCGCCGCCGAATTGGACGCCGCCGGTTGCGCGGCCGAGGGTTGGGGGCGGAGAGGAGGCAGTGGCCGCCCGGGCCGGGAGGGGCGCGCTGACTGCGCACCGCGAGTTCAGAGTGGTCTGACGGCCGCGGCTGGAGCTGCGGCGGGGCCGGAGCCCGGGGCGGCGGGGAGGGAGGCGGGCGGGTTGGGGCGGGGGCCAAGCGACAGGGCGACGGGGCCAGAGGAGAGCGGCGACTCGGAGGAAAGATGAGGCGGTGAGTGGACATCGGGAACGCAATTTCCTTGCTTCTCTTCCAGGCTATAGGGACAAAAGCCCGGGCTGCGCAGCTTTGGGGGGCCCCAAACCCTCGAGGACAGATGGACCTCGGGTTGCGAGGAGCCTGGGAGGAAGTGTCGGGTAGAGACGCTCACAAAGCGATTGTAGATAGCAGGAGGGATTTGGGGGGACCCGAGGCAACTTTTGCCAAGGACTCGGGAATACCCAAGGAAAGAGGGATCGGGATCTTTGAGCTGCTTTGTCGCTGTGCACAGAGGAAGGAGAGAGTCCGCTGCTGGATGGTGCGGGGCGCGCGATTCAGAGAATACCGCCCCCAACATCTGGCTGGTTGCGCTTCTGGTTCCACTTTGTTTTAAAAGTGGGGCTCGCGAGTTTGAACCGCCCACAGCCTCGAATTCCGATTTGGCCCTTGGATTCCCCAAAAGTTTTATGGTATGGCAGTTCTGCACCCCTAAAGATAGCGGATGGATGCAATAAGAAATGTTTTGAACCCCGGTTTCACTTGCACGCAGCATAGCAGAGGTGCTGCTGAAAGATTTGCTGGTTTATTTAATAACATAGCTCTAGCAGTTATCACTTATTAGAGTGCTGAGGTGACTAACTCCCGCCGCCGCCAGGAAATTAAAAGGCTGACAGGCTGTCCCTAGCAAGGTTGGGGTTTCCTGTTTGAAAGAGTTTCGGAAGTCGAACTTGCTTCCAGCGCCTACCCATCTACCTTTCGTGTGTAAAGACAGAACTGCACCCTGCTCCCGCCTCCTTTTATGTTGGTAGACTTGCCCGGGACTGGAAATCCTTTAGGCTGGCCCTGCGTTCATCCCTAAAAGTCTTTCCTCTGGAGCTCAGAAGTACCTCTCAAGAGTTCTAGAATGCATAGCTAGGCAGAGCCAGACACAGCTGGGAATGGAACTAGGAGAGGAGGCAAAAAAATGTGGAGTCTTTTTGCTATAAATATCTGCCAGCCACATTTCCCTTCATTATATGAATATGTAAGTTACAGATATTTATTTTCAATGATCAGACTTGTAACTTTAAGCATCCCAGTTTGACTTAATTTAGGCATTTGAGATATGTCTCTGAGATTCAAACATCTGAATTCAGCTCGAAGCTCTAAATGAAGTTCACAGTTTCAGAGGGTTAAACTTTTGCCCTGAGAGCACTTGAATTCTTGGTTCTTGGTAGGATAGCAACAGAATAGTTGGATTTAGGATAAATAAACCTTTAGAGCTGCCCACTATTTTAACAGAATGGCTGCATCTTTGGTACCATTACCCTCGATTGTGTAAATATTTATTTGAATAAAGAGCTAAGGTTTTTTGAAAAGTAACAGTTGTGTCTATTCATGATTCCCTTTTCATATCCTGGACTTAGTTATTTAAAAGTTGTTTTTTTTGTTGTTGTTGTTGTTTTGTTTTGTTTTTTACCTTATCTAATGTGGAAATTTAAGCATATATACTTAAGAGACTCTGTAAAGTCTCGTGGTGACATTTTCTTTAAAAGCAAGGGGGAGTTGAGTTTTGGCTCCTAGTTGACTAGTGTAGCCTTCACCTCCTGAAACCCAGAGGTTTGCAAATCCCAGCCTTTTTCACAAATGGAAAAATGAGATGTTTGGTTAAGAGTAGTCGTCATTTCAGTCAATTTGCAGGCTTCAGTCTCTTTCATGCCTCTGGCAGCTGCTGCTCTTTTGGGCTGTGGTAGACTATTGGGGGTGTCTTTTGGATCCCGGTTAGAAGTGGGGGAGAAAAAGATACTTGGGGGAAGTGAGCTAAGAGTTTGCTAACTCCTATCTTAAAGAACCCGGACCTAAGCTGGAACTCTTTAGCAATCTTTTCAGCAACATTTTATTTACTGGCTTTTGTACAAGAGAGAGAAGAAAAAAGCCAAGTGACTAAACCAACTACTGGTTCTCAAAACCCTGGGTTTGAGGTTTGTAAGCAAGGATTGATTCTAAAGTACATTAGAGAAGTTACTGTGGAAATTGTGATTCCTTTTAAATACTTTTAAGAGCAGTTGAGAGTATAACTTTGTATGCTAATTCTCAATCCTTCCCTGGTAGGGAGTGCTCTGCATGATTTGAGAATACAATGGGTTCCTATGTCTTCCAAGTGGAATACACATGCTTTCTAATTCTGAGGACTTTATTAGATCTCCGAGTACTTAGTAATTGTGCAAATGTCACCCTTTTGAAACAAAAACAACTATTAAGTGATTACCTTTATTTTAAAATATATGTATACCTGCAGTGGTTCTCAATGGGGAGAGGGAAGATTTTATCCTCTGGGGGATATTGGCCAGTGTCTGGAGACATTTTTTGTTCTCTCCACTAGGGGTATGGAACAACCCTAGCTGCCAACTTGGGCTGGCGTCTTATGGGATGAGGCCTCAGATGCTGTGTAATATCCTACAATGCACAGGACATATAAACAAAGCATTATCTAGCCCCAAACTCTTCACTAGAGTATTATTACCTCGTGGGCATTTGTTAACAAGATTAGGGATCTTAATCTAATTTGAATCCTCAAGAAATCAATTGTGTTCTTGCTCAACCAGGAGATCATGTCATAGAAGGCTTTTTGTCTGCAGCAGATTCATTTGCCCTTAAGAGTCTTAATGTACCATAGATTTTAAGGAACTTATGCTCACTGGGGACTTTGAGTTGGCTTAAAATCACAGAATTTTAGCGTGCTAGAATGCAAGGAAGAGTCAGAGATCACTGAGTTCCACCTTTTCATTTTATAGTTGTTATAACTGCTCAGAGATCAATGATTAGTAAATGTTCAAGTTAGTGGCAAACATAGTTTTAGGTATAGCCCAGGATTAGAGAATTTAGAGATTGATATTCAAGCAGATATAATTTTTTTTAAACTGGACTTGCCCCTTTGTGAGAGTTTAGAGGTACCATTCTCCATGGTGAAATAAATAAACTCTTTGATAGGGAAAGAATGGCATTAGCCATAGTGACTGGAGCATATGCCTGCATGTGCGTTAGCCCCAAGAAGGAGGTAATTCCATTGTGTGACCTATGACACTTCAGTTTTGATGCTGCACCATCCTTCCCATGGCAAAGTGGGCAACAGATGGTTCCACAGAAATAGCAGATGTTGCTTTTGAATCCAGGTACAAAACAGAACATTGAAGGTATTCTGTCCCTCCCTGCCGTATGGGTTAAGAGAAGAGGGCATGAATGAATAGGGTTGTCTTAAACAAAAGGGAGAATGAGAGAGGCCTCCTGAGTGCAGAGTTTAAAAAGACACCTGGCATATAAGAAAATGAGCGTGCAATGGGGCAGTTGTAAGAGAAATTCATAAGTTTATGAGTTGATATCTAAGATAAATGTGATTGCATACAGCTTGGGTTGGGAATTTGAAGACAATTCAAGCTTGGCTGTTCTTTGGTGAGTAGGACAACACACTCACTTAGCTGGATAGTACAGAACCGTCAAGCCTGCTCTCCTAACTCCTGTTCCTTTGCACTATCTCTTACAACCCCCGGTCTCTACTAGTCCATCTGGTTGCCTCATGGGGAAGAAAATGATAGTAATATAAAGTTTTTGTTAATTTCCTAGGGGAGTTTAAAAAGCATGGTATCTATGCATGGCCTTGTTTGTAGAAAGAAGTTATCTCAGTGAGTTTTTGATTATTGGAAAAGTTGTGCACATATGGCCTGATCACTTATGAACATATGTCCTCTCACATTTACATTATTCCAATTAGACACTAGGCCTGTGATTATGGATCCTAGTTTTGTGTGCTAAGTGATCCTGCAAAGGTAGTTATAATCCTCAAATATGGGAGGTTCTGACAATATAGGAGAAGTTTTTAATATGCCTTTCTTTCAAGAGGTCAGAGCTCTGAACTGTGCCAAGGTAAGTTCTTATCATTTTGACAACTAACCAGTGAGTGCACCTCAAAGCCAAGTACATAGTATATTTAGAAATGATTTGAAAGTGATGACTTTTTAAAGGGATTTGGTCCTGCATTCTTTTGATCAGTTCAGACCTAGTCTGAATAGTGATTCACAGCCAGCAATATTTGAATAGAGGGGACTGGGAAATGATATCTGGCTGCCACACTGCTTACATCATTGCACAAGTAGGTTTCAAAAACAGCGTAAGATTTATTAAGGAAATTACAAGCTATGGGGGATGTAGACAAAATATTTCTTACACATCCTGCTGAATCAAATACCCATATTATATTACTTTATCATAACTCTAACCAGGCCTTTTTATCACTATGTTACGCTGAAACAATTTACCATGCAGTTGGAATGTCATGGGCAACAGTGCCGGTGAAATCTTTTCCCAATTAGGTAGCTGCCACCTTATCACTAAAACATGTTTCTGTTCTGTGGTCATTTCCATTTCCCGCATTGTATAACTGGCACTCCTTGTTATTTAACCGGTATCTATGGGAGTGTAAAAAGTTGGGGCAGAAGGAACATCTAGTTCACACTCACATTTTTAAATCTGGGGAAACCTCTGTTAAAACAAGGTGAAGACAGGTGACTTGTTCTAGCTTTTACCCCTGTTGGTTGTTTTGGCAGAACTAGGACTAAGGAAAGGTCTCTTGACTCATGCTCCTGGCAGCCTATCCAGTGTTCTTTGTATCAGATTGTCCATTACAGTAAAAATAACATCCTAATGTAACCATTTCCTTTGTTAGGTCTTTCGGCCAGATAAAAAAAAAAAAAAAAAAAAAAAAACTACATTGATTAAATTGAACAGTTCTTTATTAATCTTTGCTAGTTCATGTTCTTTCTCTTTTCCTTCTAAGCAAAATCAATGATTAAAAAGTAGGTAGCAGGAAAGGGAAAAATTAAGTGTCTTATAACACCCACCCTACATAATTAATCATTAAGTAATGAAGAGATGCTATCATTTTTGTTTTGTTTTATTTACTTTATAGAATTTTGCAGATCCATCCACTCAATTTTTGTGTTAAGGGGAAAAATATGACCATGGCCGATGTGGTCAAATTGTGTTCAGTTCAGTTCTCCTGGGCCTACTTATGCCCTAACAATTTCCAATTTAAAAAATATTTGGTAAGAGAATGGGAAAGTAGTGTTTGGGTTTGGAGAATGCTACTTTAATAAATGATGACTCTTAAGAAACTGCATTTTTATCAGTAGTGTGGAATGGGAACAAAATGCTAGAAAGATCAGAGTTAGCCTTCATAGACCCTCGGCTTTCAATTCAAGCCCAGAATGCTGGTTTCAGGGTCAAGAGAGAACAGCTTTATTCTTATGTGATCCCAGGGTCAATCTTTTTCTTGCTTGAAATTAGCTTTGAGCTTGAAGGATGTTTTTTTCCTGGAAATGAATCTTCAGGTGCACACAGATAGTCAAGACCTCCGATGTCATTGTTCCAGGACTCTCCACTTCTCTGGCGTCATCTTCGCTGTGGTGATCACATACTAGGAGGATTCACCTACAGAACCACCTAACCCCAGGGATGAATTATACCGATGGTTAGGAATAAGAAATATCTGGAAATATTTGATTAATTTGGGAATATTTTAGAAATCTTTATCTTGAACTAAAAGTATTTTAAGATTCCATAAAAAACTCTGAAAGTATGGGTCTAAAATTTCCTACCTGAAGAACTCTCCTAGTTTTAGAGAAACAGTAACATAATGTAAGAATCTGCAATCTACTGAAGTGTGTCAGTCTCTCTTTTAGCATAAACATGTAAGAGGGGTGTGTGTGTGTGTGTGTGTGTGTGTGTGTGCGCGCGCGCGCACTTTCGAATGTTTTTTAAGACTGAAATTCTTTAAGATATGGTGGGTTGGACTTTTTTTGTGAATAGTTTTACATGTTAACTTTCTCAAGAGATGGTTTTTATTTGGGCACACATAATGATGAAATTTAGTAAGCACACCTAGCATTATCTTCTAAGTGTCTTAAATATAATGGCCTAATAGTTGTAATTTGGACAGTGCATTTCCTTTCATATTTCTTCTAGGTACTTAAAAACAATACCAATTTTTAGTAGTTTAATTCAATATGACAGAAGGTTAGTATTTCACACTTTTAAAAATTAGCTAAGAACCACTGATATGATCCCATCCTTCTTTGTAAAGTGAGCTGCTAAAATTTTTTTTTACAAGTCTTTTTTTTTGCCTCATGGAGTTTTTATTTTTATTATAGTGACATTGGCTAACAAAATTTACCAAGTTTCAGGTGCAAAATTTAACAGTAAGGTGTGTGTGTGTGTGTGTGTGTGTGTGTGTGTGTGTGTGTGTGTTGTATGCCATACACCATACAATGCACATATAGATGGCATATATAAATTATATTGTATGTTCACCACCCATAGTTAGATTTCTTTCTGTCACCACATATTTGACCCCTTTTACCCCATCTACCTCCCCACTCCTTCCCTTCCTCTACCCTCTTGTAACCATTAGTCTCTTGTTCATGTCCATGAGTCTCTGTTTGTCCTGTTCATTTGTTGCTTTTAGGCTTATATGCCACATATAAGTGATATCATATGATTTTCAACCTTTCCTGTCTGACTTATTTCACTTGGTATGATTATTTCAAGGTCCACCTATGTTGTTGCAAATGGCAGTATTTCATATCTCTTCTTATGGCTGAGTAATATTCCATTGTATATATGTACCACAGCTTCTTTAGCCAATCATCTGTTGTAGGACACTTCGGTTGCTTCCATATCCTGGCCATCGTGAATAATGCTGCTGTGAACATCAGTGTGCAAATATCTTTTTGGATATGGGTTTTCAAGTCTTTGGGGTAAATACCCAGTAGAGGGGTTGCTGCATCATATGGTAGATCAACTCTTAAATTTTTTGGAGAACCTCCATACTGTTTTCCACAGTGGCTGTATCAATTTGAAGTCCCACTGGCAGTGTATGAGGGTTCTTTTTTCTCCATATTCTCTCCAACACTTATTATTACTTGTCCTGTTGATAACAGTTTTCTAACAGGTGTGATATGGTAGTTCATTTGCGGTTTTGATTTGAGCAATTATAATTTCTAAGTCAGTATATATCATATATTTTCATTCAATTTAATTTTCAGAATGTATACATCTTTTACTTTTTAAACATTTTATTATAGAAGATTTTCAACATACAGAAAAGTTAAAAGAATAATACAGTGAAATTACATGGATTTCTATAAAGCAAATTCTAAACCTTAGTATTTCATTTATAAATAATTTGCAATATAACAGATTTATTTTTTCAAAAAAATATAATGGTATCATTATCACACCTAAAATAATAACTAAACTATCATCTATTATCTATCTAGTCAGTGTCCAGGTTTTCTGATGGTCTCCTAATTTTTTTTTTAATAGTTACATTGTTCAAAACAGGATCCAAACAAGGTTTACACATTGCATTTAGTTGGTATGTCTTCTGAGTCTCAATATAGAATAGTTCCCTCTTTCTTGTTTTTTTTTCCCTTGCTATTTGCAGGTTGAAGACATTGGTTTTTGTTTGTTTGTTTGTTTTTCTTTCTCTGTAATCTTTCTCATATTCTAGGTTTAGGTGATAGTATCTCTGTGGTGTTGTTGGATGTATGCCTCTGTCCCTTGAATTTTCTGTAATCACAGACAGCATGCTTTTAATTTGGGCACTTTGCTATCACATCATTGTGTTGAATTTAATTTGTAATACATATGTAAATTCTTATTGAACTCTTCTTTAAATATTGCTAAAGCTGCCTTAATAATGGTATAAACACAAATATGAGTTCAGTTGATTAAAGTCACATCTTGATTATCTAAGTAAAGTCAGGAATTTTGCAATTGGGAAGGGAATTTGAATGACCCAAATGTTTTTTGAAGTTACTTTTGCTTTTTGTCCTCCCTCCTCCCATGTCTCTTACTGACTGAAGAGAGTTAATCACAGGAAACATGCTGCCAAATTCCTTAGATAGTCTAAAGAATACTTTAAAGTTCACACAGACAAGTTGTATTCAAGGGAATAACATGAAATTTTTAATAATCTCTGTAATTACTGTTTTATCCTCTTCATTGAGAATCCACTAAGATTCTTAAGAATTCATAATATAAAACAATCTAGACTTATTTTAAATTAGCCTCTGATCACCGACAATAAAAATCTTCATTTGAACTTTGTTTCTTACTGTTGATTGTGATTACTTTTAGGTACCTTTGAATACCATCTGGAGTCCTTATTTTTAAACAAAGCTTAGACTTCAGTATAGCGAGAGATGACAGAAGGGAATGGTAGTGAGGGTTTAGACTCCTTTATTGTGATAGGAACAAGTTGATTTTTTTTTTTTTTTTTTTACTTTTTGTCCTCACTTCTTTCATCTGCATTGATTGTTCTCATTAGCCACCATCACTCAGCAAACCGTTCTGTCTCCTTTGTTCCCTGCAGCATCATTGGATACTTCTGTTCTTTCCTCAATGGCTTTCCTTACCTCTTCTTTTAGGTGTTTTCAGAATGTAATAAAGTAAAAGTTGAGAAGTAAAAACAAAAGAAAACCAAGAAAGAAACTTCAGTAATCAGTGTCCTGAGACATCATAAGAGTGTTCTAGTGGCCCTCACTTTTCTCCCCATCATTCCGCCACACCTGGCTGTCTCTGAGGATGCCTCAAGTTGCTTAGGTACTGAAGAGCCATCCTCTTCTGACAGTTACAAAAAGCCTTTGTGCGTTTGAGACTGCTGTGGACATGTGGGCAGCGTGTGTCTGTGTCTGTCTTGTCTGTCTGTGAGCATGTATGTTTGTGTCTACGCACTGTAAGATTTACAGCCACCTACTGTGATAGGCTCAATCAGCAAGAATAAAACAGCCTCCTTATTCTACCATTAAAATACATTTATTCCTGTAGAACTGCCTGAGATCTTTTTGAGAAATGAAAATATCCTCCTTGGAGATTATTAACCTACCTATGTATATCTAGTGGATAATAATTGTTGTATTGAAATGCACAGATCTTTAAATGGCAGGGAACATGGTGAAGGGAAGAGGCATGTAATCCATTTGCCATTATGTTTATTTGCAAAAGAACAATAGGCTACTATGTCTACTAATAGTTATTTTTTTCTTTGCACCGGGATCTAAAATCTTGAGTGTAGAGGAAGCATTTAAAGGAACAGAGTTTAAAAAGTTGGGATGAGTTCGGTGGAGATGGACACTGAAGCGATGGGATATGGATGCTCGCAGAAGCTGTGTGTGGGAGGAGATGTTTGAAAGACAGAGGATCTGAGAATAAATGCCAGGAGGAGGTGTTCGTGGGGCTGCGCGGAGAGGTGAGGTTTGTTTGCAGAGATGAAGGAGGCTGAAAGGAAATATTTGTGAAAAAGGAGAGTGTGTTTGCAAAGGGAGAGTTGGGAGGACGGAGGGTTTAACTAATGGGGGTGTTTGGATAACGGAGGAAGGGGAAAATTTTTCTGAAATATTGCTAGAGAAGGAAGTGGTTGCTCCTCAAGCTTCTAATTATTCCCCCTCTTCGACATGTTTTCATGTTGGGATTAGTGGAAAAAGAGAGAGGTTTTTGTGTCCATTGTTCGCCATGTTTAAGCTTAGAGTTTGGGGCTGAAATAGATTTCTCAGTTTTTCCTTTTTAGTCCACTAAAAACTTTCCCTCAGGCCCCATCTGCTGCCATTAGTCTCCACTGAAATACTCCCCAGCATTTATGTAAAGAATGGCACTGCTTCTGAGGGACTGTTCTAAGCTGGTGTCTGAATTCAATTACATGTCATCAGTACATGCTTTATTTATAACATTGCTGTATCATAAACATCAGTGCCGAAAGAGACCAGCCTGTGGACCACCAGTGTTCTGGGAGAACTTTGAACAACAGGAAGCAATCACTGTCTGAGACAAAATATGTTCCCAGAGCCAGCATCTTAGCTCTAAGGGCCCTTTATAGGACACAGGTAGAGATTCAAACTTTATTTATTTTTTTTAAAGTGGAAAATTTAACCTACAGCTTCTTGATTATTTTTTAGAATATTTTTTTTCCTGAATATGCTTCTGCAACCTACATTCCTGCCTTTTCCCAGCAATATAAAATGATTTCTGCTTTTCTGTCACCTGCTCTTGCAGTCTCCCTTTGATTAATTTCCGCTATATTGGGTGATCCCAGAAGTGTCCATGCATGGCAACGTAAAGTGACAAGTCACGTGTTATATGATTCAGGACTCTCCAAACTCTCTTGGTATAAATTACTTTGAAAACTGCCCTTATGTTGTTCGAACTGTAAGGCCCCCTCATCCAACAACATGACACAATGCAACATAGCAAACACTCATTTTAATTCATTTATTTTTTAAAACTTTACTTCCTGGGTATGTTTTTATCACCTTGAAACCAAGATCACTACGACTTTAGCCTTTACAGTGCTGTAAATTCACTGTTGGTGACTTTCAGTTTGAATGAGATCAGCCCCACTGTGTTGTTATTTGGTATAAAGGAAGCTGGAGAATTATATATTTTAAAACAAGTGCCAGAATTGTGACAAAGAGAAAAGAATTTACCAAGAAACTTTTAAACATAATCCTTGAGATTAGTTTATCAAGTGATATTTTTTCCTCTCGAGGGAAAAAGTACCAGAACTTTGTGTGGTATCTTTCTGAGATCGCTTTCTGACTCCTGGAATTTTCTAATTGTCAACGAGGTGATGTACATTTCAGGTGATAAAATAATGAGAGCTCTGGAGGGATTGAATTTAGGGATTGGATAGTAAGCCTGAATGTTTCAACACTTCTTTACTCTTTAGACTTCCCTTTTCTCTCAGATGGGCACCAGATGCCTCCTCCTCCACATATGCATGTAGTATATGGAGCCACTAAAGCCCATGGGACTGTTATGCTTCCACAGTAACAATGCAGTGATTTTATAATTTCCCTGAGACTTCTCTTTTGTTTATATATAGATGTATGGGAAACCCGAAATAAACACACCAGTGTAGAAACCTTGGCGTCTTCACCGCCTCCTCTCTTACATATGTCAACGCGGACATCTTCTCCCATCCCACCACCCTCATGACTGTCACTTGGGCAACAGCTCTTGCGGCGCCCCTCTCACCTCCCACCATCCTCACTCCTCCTCTTCGTTCTTTTCCTAAACTCAGCTGTAGCTGCCGGTGCACTGCAGTGCTCCATCACATCATAGGACATTCCCCCGGGCGCTGACGAGTCCACCCCAATCTATTCCACTGTATTCTCCACCCTCCTGCCTCCACTCTCCTTGCCCACACCCTCATCCTCATTCAAGGTCAATTACTGGTTACTGTTGTCGATGTAAGAACCAAACCTATAGAGAATTTTTATAAAAATTTATTTGAGTCACACAGAGAATACACTGGAAGCAAGATCTCAACAGACTGAGTAAAGTGCTTTCCAGAATGGCAGTTTGCAGCTTCTTTTACGCATTTAGAATTCAGTAGGGAACCTAAGGAAGTTACATGAAGATGGTAGAAAGAAGGCCGGTATTGGATTACTGCATAGTTAACAAGATTATATGCTTTCTTGAGGGTGGGTTCTCTTCTGAAGGGCCTGAAAAGAAGCATTTCAAAGGTGTGTTAACCTAGATGCACAGAAACAAAGATAAACCTTTAACTAAATAAGTCATATATCTAGGGAGTGACTACCCTCTGTAACCTGCTGAGTTAAGAATTTATCAGATCACCCTGTTAGGTTTCTTTCTGTAGAAACTCTTTTTTGTCCATACTATTCTACATTCCCCTATACTTTTCTCATTTCTAGTGACTTCATCTGCAATGAAAAGAATACTCTAGAAGTAGGGAAAGAGAGATTTCAATAGCCATTATTGTCACTCCTGGGGCCAGAAAGGCCACCTGTGTGGCTGATTTTCCACTTTTTGAGTAGAATTGATTTGTGGGATTAAGAGGTATCAAGTTGAGACAAGTCTACATACACACTCAGCTATGACAGGTGAACAGAGCTTCAGGAAAATGAGTGAACTTTGTATTTATACTTGATAAATCTTTAAGTATACAACTCTTTACACCTCCTTAACCGAACCAATAGGTTAAATTGAAAAACCGGAGGATCAAATTTGAATACTCCTTTAAACATTCTCTGGAATGTCCTTTCATCCAAATCATCTCTAACTTTCTTCTACAACTATGTTCGGTGGAGAAATATCGCGTGGCTGTTTCTCAGATGTGGTTTATTACTTGCAAATGTCCTGCTCGTCTCTTCCCCGGATACTGCAGTGCTGATTTTCTTTCAGCCAATATTATTTGGGAATATTTTGATATTGTATTTCATTTGGCCAACCAAACTGCTTCAGTAATTGCATTTTTTGATTTTTTGAAAAAGTGTGTATGAGGAGGAGAGGAGGACCAAGTATTACTACCCTGTAGAGTAGTAAGAAACTTGTAGTAATTTGATGCTGTAGTTTTATTGGCCCTAATAAAGAGGGAACAGTGTTTGATAATATTTCATTTGAGTGATTAAGTAGCCTTTACAACTGCAAACAGGTCGAAATATATTAATACATTTTATCATCTAAAATAACATCAATATCTGATACTGCTGAGTCAAAAATTAAACTTTTAAGTATCCGTTTTGACATGAGATGTTAAGCCCTTCAACTCTGCTGGTAGAGTGAATATTTTAGCAGAGTTTGGGCTTCATGCTTTGCTTTGACTTCTGTTTAATAACATCTGCTCTGCCGTGCTGTCTGGATTACTGTCTCTGCACATTTTAGGAATAGTGTTCTAACTTAGTCTGTTTCCCATTTTGTATACATTATCTCAAAACCTAAGTCCTCTCCAGTATTTGGCTTTAATTATTTTCTTGTCTATTCTAACACCTTACTTATGGGTTTCCTTTTGTGTCCTTATCTAAAATATCCTAAATGGTTGTTGGATGCTGTCCAATTTAAACCACTCTTAGGGCAAGCATATGGCTTGGACCCTGGAGGGCATATCTTACGTGGTAGTGGAGATGGGAAAAGATTAACTGTGAGAGAGAAATACATAATTAAATACAGTTCGTCCCAGCAGAATTACATCCTAGATTTTTAAGAAAAGAACTTACTTTTTCCTGCACAATTTTTGTTCTGTCAGAGACAGGCTGTTTCCTGGATGTACCAATAGTCTGGTCTCGAATGGGTTTGGGATTTTGTTTACATCCTTAAAAGCACAAAATTTTAGGTGTGAAAGTGGCTTTACGCTACTATTGTATATAATACTCATCAGAGTCCCTTTCTTTTAATAGGACTTCACTTTATTGACATTTCTTTCCATCATAACTTCTGCAGACAACCACTCTCACTGGATTAGCCCTACTCTGTGCTTCTTTACCAATCTGTCAGTCAGTCCTCTGTTAAGGCATGTGTCACACTATTGTAGCATTTGTTCATATTGCACCTTCCCCTTTGGACTACAAGCTATGTGAAGCCTGGAAATAGTATCTTTGACAAGATGCTTCCCAGTGGCTAGCTGAAGCCTGGTTTATGGTGGGCACTTGATGAAGATTAACACCTTCCTAGTAATAAACAATTCCCAAATCTCAGTGGCTTAAGACTATCTAGAGTTGGCAAGGGCCCTGTTCCATGGTGTCCCTGTCGAGGAGTGCACGCTGACGAAGCTTCCACAAAGTCACATGTGTGATAGTCATCTTATCAGGAAAGCGGAAACAGTGAATCATGCTCCAGCTCTTAATGTTTCAGCTCGGAGCTGACATGTCGCGTTCTCTCACATTCTATCCATCAAAGCAAGGTATATAGCGGCACCTAATGTCCCTGGAATGAGGAAGAGCAACACTGCTATGTTTTTGAAAGGAGGAGGACAGGAATATTAGTGAGCAACGCTAGTGCCTGCTAAACCAATGTCTGATATGTGGTCGCACTTAATACCTACTCAATGAATGAAGTACCTAAAACTGCCTGTTGAGATTTTAATTTTTTCTAAACAATAAGCAGAACCACTTCAAATCATGAAATATCTTAGTAACTACACTTTTTAAAAATGAGGACACTAATATTATTGTCGCAGTTATGTTCAGCAAATATGTGGAGACTTTTTGTAATCATTGTTCACTTTATTCATATTAGGGAATGTGTTATGCTCAATTTTGTAGTTTTTCAAATACATAAAATATGGAATGGATAATTAACATTTTTCCTTAGTCATTTAGAAAAGTTCAAAAAAATATTGAAGTCATTAAATGTTTACATATTAAGCTAATCTGATCAAGAATTTTTTTTTTTTCATAACCTGTCTTGGAAGAACTAATATCTGGCTCAAAAATTGGATAGGAGCATAAGAAAAGTGAATTTAATTAACTTAAAAAAAAGTATAACTATAGACTGTATTCTAGTATTTTATACTTTTTTCCCTAATTGTTAAGGTAAATCAAATACATTGTATAAAATGTGGAAACTACAAATTGCTCTGAGAAAGGTAAATTAAAAGTCACCACTCATATCACCACCCAGTTAAACCACTGCTAACATTTTGGCATGATTCCAGTCCATTGTTATTGTACTTACCATAAGAGAAGAGGCGTATAGAAAAGGCAAGAGAAGATATTGGCTTATAATAGGGAGGTAGCAGTAGACATGATAAGAAATGATCAGGTTGAGAATACATTTTAAGGATAGTGTTGACTGAATTTGTTGATGGATGAAATGAAGAAGGAGGTGATAGAGAAGGGATAGAGGATGGAGGAGAAAGCAATGGAGGGAGTGCCCCCCAACACCTATAATAAGTAATTCTGTAATGTCCCCAGTATCTAACTATATCCTTGCTAAATCTTCCTCAATTCAAAAGTATTTAACTTGATGGAATTGGCCAAGGTTTGCTGTAATTTCAGTATGGCAAATCAACTAAAGATGAAGTTAGTCAGGAATAGAAAGGACCGAGATTAGAAGTCATCTTGGTTTCAGTCCTCCAAAGAGGCACGGTGAGCTATTTCTCAAACCAGGCTGGTGTTGTGTGCTCAAGGCCAAAACTGGTAGTAGTAGAGGGTTGCTGAGAGGGACATTTGTCTTAGAGGCAGAGATGGCACTGCCCCTTAGGAATAAAAGACCTAGCAAGAGCCAATGGCAGGGCCAGATCCCAGCTGAGAGGCAATTCTAAAGGAGAATCCCAAGGTTTGAGTTTTTTGTTTTGTTTTGTTTTTAGGTCCATTTCTAAAGATAATAGTGCTCTTATTCATCAGGGCAGAGCTTTGGGTTGAATGGTAGGGATCCCATCCAAAGCAGAACTTGTTGGGGGAAACTGCAGCTTTATGGGGTGATGGATCACTAAGCCCATTACTACTATTTAAGCAGCCAAATTGTTTCTTGGCCCCACTCTGTAGATGAAAAGCAGTTCCTTATTAGACTGCCCGAATTTGCCTAGAAGTCTGTGCAGCTGAGCAGCCAAGATGACAGTTCCTCAATCTGTGGCTGAGAGGGAGTGGTGAAGGCTGTGATTGAAATTAAAAACTTGTGTTCATTGAGTGTCTCGCCTGTAGGACAATAGGAGTCGAGAGAGGGTGGAGATAAGATAGAAAGACAAGACATAACCCTCTTCCTTAAACATGCGGCCTAACTACAGAAATGAATGAAATTGACTACTAACCAAGTGACACTGTTTACACAGAGCCCAGAGATGTAATAACGTGTGTCTGAGGTGCCTGAGGACTTGGAGGACCATCTTAGCAGTACATGACTTTATTGAGAATGTCTATGTTTTTGCTTTGATGATTATCTCAAGAAAATCTTTTTATCAATTAGATGAGTGAGCCTTCTCATTTGCAGTGATAATTTGTAATGAAAAGACATTTTCGGAGACTAAAACTTTAGCTTCTCAAGTTAATGTTATTCAAACGAGAGTCTAAAAATATTCTTATAGGTATATGCATTTTTTAAAAAACTGTAACCATGGGTGATAGAATCCTAATTCGAGCCTTGAAGAATGGGCGAGTTTAAATAGGTGCAAAAGAGGGAGAAAGAAAGGTGTTTCTGGGGGAGGAGAGAGTTTGAGATTAAGGAGGAATGGCATGGTGCATTTGAGGTACCCGGGGAAATGAAAAGTAAATCAGTTTTTAAATACTCTATCTACACTGATCCTGATACGGCAGTAATTTGGGGAATACTCTTTCCTCTATTTTTTCTGATGAGTGCAAGAGCTGTATTAAGCCTTTTTGTTGAGAAAGTAACTGTCATAGTCCCCTGTGAAAAAACCATCTTCTAACTCTCATGTTATTGACTAGTGTTGATCATAAAGTGTTCTTTTTCTACCAGAATGTGAACTTGGTTTCCTTAGGACTCTACTTCTGGGCCATTAATGATTCTAGCAGAGACACCTAAAGAAAGGCCCATTGCATCATTCCTTTGGGTGTTTACTAGGTACTCAGGAAACAGGTGCTCTGCCTAGGACTACAGCACTAAAGGGAAATTGTCTTTTTTATATATCAGCCTAATCCTGCACCTGTACTTGGTTAGGGATTTGTTCCTTCAAATATCATTGATGTCCTCTTGAGTTATTTTTCTTTTGAACAAAAAACATCCCAGATCAGTGGTCTTTATTCTTCATTTTGCAGTACAGTTTGCTAGGTTTATTGCTAAAACAGGGATCGTATTTGTTAATTGCATTAGGTCAGGCTGCAAGGCTGTTTATTCAGATGTGGGCTGACAAGTGCTTGGTCTTTTTAAAAGTTCTTTGTTAAGTAAAACTTTCTCTCCACCCCACCCCTTTACAGATTCCAGCAACATTATGGCAGAGCATAGCCACATGCAACAGCAGCTGGATTTACAGAACGGTAGCTTAGGGGCAAGTTTTGCTGTGAATTCCCTTGAGAACGATTCTGAAAACATGATGGAGAGCCTGAGCCCAAAGAAGTATTCTTCCAGCCTGAGATTTAAAGCCAATGGGGACTATTCCGGTTCCTATTTAACCCTTTCACAACCTGTACCTACAAAGAAAAGCCCTTCCTCTTTGGAAACCAGTGTCAGAAGTAGCCCCTCCGTGGCCAAAATCCAGGGAAGCAAGCAGTTTTCTTGTGATGGAACTGACAAAAATATTTCCATGAAACCTCCCACTCCTTTACGTAGCCCGTCACCCTCCCTCAGTGGATATGGATATCCACTTGGAAGAGCGGACTTTGATCACTATACCAGCCGGGAGAGTGAAAGGTCCTTGAGACTCACAGAGAAGCCTCCCTATTCCAAATATAGCTCAAGGAATAAATCCCATGATAATGTCTACTTTCTTGGAGGGCTGGAAGGCCGAAAGGCATCTGGCTCACTCCTGGCCATGTGGAATGGAAGTGACACCCGCTCCTCTCCCATCAGCAGATCTGGGGCGGCGAGCATGCCCTCTAGCCCTAAGCAAGCCAGGAAAATGAGTATCCAGGACAACCTGACGCTTCAGGCCAAGATGAGCAGACATAAGGAGCCAACATCTGAAAGCATCAGCTTAAGAACTAGGAAGTATTCTGGCAGCAGTCTGAGTCACATGGGAGCCTATAGCCGATCGCTCCCCAGGTTGCACAAGGCCATAGAGAACCAGCTGACGCCTCTCAGTCTGCCTCCAAGAAGCTCTCTGGGCAATTCCAAAAGAACAAAACTGGGGGAAAACGATCTACCTCATAGCATAATAGACAACGATAATTACCTGAATTTTTCCTCTTTGAGCTCAGGGGCTTTACCCTATAAAACATCTGCGTCTGAGAGCAATTCTTATGTAAGTTCCACCCTCAGTGTCCCTGGCAGTCCTCGAATGGCTCGGAAGATGCTTCTGGCCTCCTCCTCTTCCTGTACCTCTGATGACCTTGATAGGGCTTCCTTATCGGGGACCAGCTCAGGTCACTCATTTCCTCCCGGAGAGCCAGACAGAGTGTTTACGGCCAGGAGGAACTTCTCGTGTGGATCTATCGAGTTGGATGATGCAGATTTGGACAGCCTCAGACAGGCCTCAGGAACTCCCCAGCCTGTCCTTCGGGAACGGAAAAGCAGCATTAGTTCCATTTCAGGACGCGATGACCTGATGGATTATCACCGGCGGCAGAGGGAGGAGAGACTCAGGGAGCAGGAGATGGAGCGATTGGTAATCTTCTTCATCTGACTTGACTTCACTGTTTCACTGAACAGCTTCTTGGAGACAAACTCCAAGAATTTATGTGGGCATGTAGGATTTCCAGGTGCATCAGCCCCTGCTATCCTTTCCCAGAGTTTTTCCTGCTATCCTTCCTCTTCCCAAATCACTGTTACTAGTCACCTGTGGGCATTTTGAAGGCCCATGTGTGCCTAATGTCGTGTTAAGTTGCTCTACGGAGTTCTTACAAGTACAAATTTTTGATAAACCTAACAAAAGTAATTGTGAATTTTACTGAATTTCTTATAAGTCTCACAAACTCCTTCTTCAAGGCTATGAGGAAACACTGATTTGTGTTACTTATAATCAAATTTGCATGCGTGTGGTATGATAGAAATAATCAGAGAAATCATGATGCATCAGGAATTAGATAGTAAATTTTTCTGTACAGCAAGTTGTCTGGAAAGTTAAAAGGTAGCTTAAATGGTGCTCAGCATTTTTTCTGTGCTCTATACCCATACACTTATTTCATATTCCCTTAGTACATAGTGTGACTCCAACTTACTGCATTTTTCTATTCTCTTTTGTTTTGTTTTTTTTTGTTCGTTTCTTCCGTTTTGTTTTTGTTTTTAGAATGAATAGGTGTCAGAGATTATTTTGATTCATTAATGATGAATTACATGTTTTCTTAATGATGAAAGCTGCAGGATGGTAAAGCTGGTTTACATAAGTACAGGAGTATAAAAAGTATTTTAATTACTAACCGAAAATTTGCTGGAATACGGTTTCTGAATCACATACCAAACTAGTTAATGCCCTATAGAACAATACAATTATAATCTTTGGATTATAATGGACAGAAACCATTTGCATCAATACATGACAAAATTTGTTTGACATTTTATAAAAAGAATCATTTGTATCACATACAGGTTTTGATAAATTAATGTCTATTCTTACAGAGTTTCCAAATATCCTAATTATTAATAGTAAATGAAAATAAATTTGTGTACCCTTAGAGAGATATTAGATATTTCTTAGGTGGGTCTTAGCTATTTCTTAGGTGAGACTGTTAGATGGTACTCCTTCGTTACCATAATCTCCGGAGATTTTTTATGGTCACAAAAGACATTGTATTTGGACTTGATACATTAGCACAAGTTCAGAGAAGTTTTAATTAGCATATAAAAGTTTTCTTGTATATGGATAGCAAATCTAGCGCTATGCTGTGCTGAACAACTATGATTAACTTTTATCTGATCATTTGTTAAGGAATCTAAGAAAGCATTTTAATGGCTTCCATCACAACAGTGATCCTCCTCAAATGCTCTTATTTATTTACTCTTTTGTTCTAAAGATAGAAGATCAGATTCAAAACTCATCTCTACTGGGTTTCATCATTAGCACTTGTATGTGTTGGTGAATTTCTCTTTCCTCTGCTGTCCCCAAATCTGCCAAGGTACCTGGTGATCCAGGAACTGACATTACTGCTTGTAAAATCGGAGCCCTGTAAGCCACCATCAGGTCCTCATTCAACTTCTTTGGAGAGCTTTGTGGGTATAGGTAGCAAATATGAAGTTATAATCCTTTTTCTTTACTAATGGGCTTGTCATCTCTAATGAAATGAGGCTTATTTTAATATATGACACTCTAGGTTCGGCCTCCGTTGCATAGTCTTTTTGTTGGATTACATCCCTGTAAAAAAGAGGACAGATTCTTATTGAGCCTGTGCAAGCAATGTTATTGCCATTAAAAAGTCAAGTGTCTTAAAAATATATATATTTCCTCCTAAATTCTGAGAGACCAAGCAAAACAAGCTGCCATTAAAAGGATGTTTCATTTAGTTTGCAAAGTCAGAGTCAACGTAATTGAAAGTTAGAGACAGATCAACATGAATGCTAAAGGGTTCTCCCCACTGCAAATAGAACGTTAAAAATAATACCAATAATTTTCCAAAACACATATCCACATTTAAAAATTAGATTTTCTATATCAGTTTAATCAGTTCCAGGTAATTAATTCTTATTATTCTGCATCTTTGGTCATTAATTTAATTTCAATAGAGATAACTGAATTTTAGCTTTACATTAATAGGGTACTTGTCATGTATTATATTTTTAAAAAATCACTTAATGAATAAACCCATCAAAGTTGTACAAACTTTGCCAAAATTTTTATTATGTTTTCGTAGACTTAACCATTTGCTTGTATTATAAATCAAGTCAAATGAAGTTCCATTTCTGCAAATCTACAATTTTTAGATTTCCATCAACACTTGTTCTTTACAGTCTTCTTTCACATTCTGGAACAACAACCAGACACTTTAAGACAAAGGTACTTAACTTAAAGATATTGGATATTATGTTTAAGCTGACACATCGCAGAACATAATTATTATTGATGTAAAAATGTTTGTTACAATTATAATTTTGTTGAGCCCAAATTTTATATTTGTCTTAAACATCACATGGAAGTAGTCTTAGCTTATCCTTTCAGTAAACTAATATATGGCATTTAAGAAGTTCAGATAAACTAATTCTCTTTATGATAAAACAAATCCAACCCCTTCAAAAAATAAAATTATACTTGTATTATACTGTACACTGATAAAATTAGGCAAAGACTTAGAGCTGTTTTTTAAATTAGGTTATCAGATCTGACTGATTCATGTAAACATTCACTTTAATAATATAAACTTGTTTACTAAGGGAAAAAAGTCTTCTGAATTCAGCAGTTTTAATGAGAAAGGTCTTTTTCTAAGAGGGCAACATTGAAATGATTAGAATTTATTTATTTTACTGAATTTGGGAAATATTAGATTTACTTAAATGTTTATTAGTCTTTATAAACTAGTTAGCAGTAGAGGTCCTTTATTTTAATTTATTATTATGCTCAGGAGGTAGAAAAATATTTTACCCACACACAGTGATTTTTTTTTTTTTCCGGTACAGAGATACAAACAGATAAAGAAAAGAATTTAGAATATAAGTTCCATGGCCTCAGCTACAGATCAAAAGTAAACACTAGAACACAAAAATCTCACTGTTCTAGATCTCAAGACTTATTGCTTTTCCACTGGGCACAAAAATATTGCCCTGATTTAATTTCAAGAATAGGAAAACAACAGACAAATGAAAAACAACAAATAAATGTCCAGTCATCTTTCACCTGAGCAAGACCCGATTCCAGTTCTTCCAGACAGATCACCAAGTGGTCAGACCATAAAACCAGATTGCCGCCACTAATGTAGGTAACTATTGGTTGTGTGCCAACCAAAACCCCAAACAAACTTGGCAAAGAATCAGAAACAAAAAGCACAGAGTAGGAAAACAAAAACTTCAGAGAATACCAAGTGAGTGCAGGTAAAGTTCTACTGCCACTTGGGTTATATTCCAGGAGCCAAGAAAAGCTGTGTCCAGGCTTCCAGTCTGTGAGATGTACTTAGTGAACAATGCAATCCACTTGGATATTTTACTGAGACCTCCGTATTGTCAAAGCATAATTTACAAAACAAACAAACTTTACACAAATACAGAATGACTAGATGCCAAAGATTTGTTGAAGTCATTAATTAGGAAACCACAGGATAAAGCTTGTTCATGAAGCATAATTTCTGTAGTATTTTTTAGCTTAGCTGTGATTATAGCAATGTTTCATCTGTTTCTTTTCTACTTGTTCAAACTTTGTTTGAAAACTCAAGGTAATTATATTGAGTACTAAAGATTGAACCATAATTAAGAATCTCCTAGGACCTATTAATGAGGCATAATAATCCACATAGAATCTAAATTGAATAACTGCTATGCTATTTGAGATGTTTAGGTTTTTATAATTTTTCTTTCGTCTTTCTTGCTCTCAGTTGCCAAATCTTGCTTTTATCATTATGCCAACCTTTTATTTCTTTTTTATGATTTTAGAAATCAAATCTCAAGCCTTGTTTAAAAATACTCCAAACTGAGAATTACTAGGTGTGAGTGAAGTCTTGAGAGGATCCTGTGTGCATGAAGTGTGTGCACTTCAGCTCATAGACCTTGTGACGTCCTTGAGGCCTGATTACTGGTGGTTTAAATTGCCTAGTTCTGACCTCTTTTCCAAGTAGGAGTAATCGATGAGGGATATCTAGTGGGCCAGTAGTTCCACAGGCTAGAGAAGTCATTATAAAGTAGACAGGATATTATTTTATTCATCTCATTTGATACCTACATCCCTTCCACTACATCACTACAGAAGTAGTGGTGGCCATCTAGTTTTTTATATGGTTCAGGGCAGTTAAAGTTATTTTAAAAAGAAAAGGGGGAAATAAAGAAACTTAAACCCAACTGAGTAGTCATCTGATTCCATTGCTAAAAGCATCTGTGTGCTATCGTAGAGAACTAGTGGACTCCCACAAATTGCTTTGTAGCAGTACAATATTTTCTTTCTGGCTGATAACAGTCATCTGCGGTGCCTTGCTAAACAGCATTGCTGTCATTTAGAACTCTGTAGAGACACACTTGGTATTCATTTCTGAAACATTTGGTACTATGATGCCAGCTCTCAGACACCATGGAATAAAGTTTTCCAACTTTTTATATGCTCTAGCACTCTGAAGATAAGGTTGGTTTTTCTTCAAGGCACACATTACTATTATTATTTGAATAGGTGAAATGTCTACGTCAGCGATTCTCCACTGTTTGGATGGTATTTTGTTCCAATAGCTTCTCCGAAAGCAGTTTTCAACTAAAGAATTTTAAACTGCAAGAAGCTAGGACCATGTCTGTCTCACTCACTGCTATACATCCTTCTTCCAGCCAGATGAATAGAGTATGGGAAGCATTGCAAGCGTATTTTTGAGAAGAGCAAGTGTTGATACCCATTCATGACATTCTTTCTGGCTTTCCTTATTCTGTGCTGCAGGCAGCACCCTACTTTTGAGATATCTTGACCTTAAGTTTATGCACTTGGTTCTAGGTAACTGTGAAGCTCTATACGAAAGAATGCAAATATCTCAGCATAAATGTATTCTTCTTACTTCTAGAAATGAGGAAATTCCCTTCTAATTTTTAATTAAAAATGAAAAAGTGAAAATGAGTTTTTTAAAGTTTTTAGCATTCTTTCTAAGAATTGGTGCTCTCCAGGATCATATAAAAACCAAGGCTTATGTACTATTCAGTAAACTATTAATGTGATGTTTCTAAAAAGAAGTAGAAGTGTAATTGAGCATATTTAAGTTATGGAATTTTATAAAATAAATGCATATGTACTCAATTTTCTTTTAGGCGACAAGATGTAGATACTATTTTAAAGACCAGGGCAGTGTATAATGCAGTTTTATCATTAGGAAAAATTGAAAACCCAAGAAGAGTGAATACTGTTAAGTGAAAGTTACTCTAACTGTAGCTGTGTATTGCATCTTGTTGCCTCCATTTCAGTGACTCCTGACCCCAAAAGAAAAATTAGGCATTCTGAACTTTTCATATTGTAAATTTGACAGCATTTCTTGGTTGGGTACAGAGTGGACAATATTGAGAGAATGCCTATTGTTATCTAGGCATAATATTAACCTCTTTTTTTCCTAAGAAGAATGTGTTTGGAATATGAAAGCAAGCTTAAGTACTGAAAATTATTTTATCCTCTAATCTGGCTTGAAAGGCATCTCCTTCTTGATGTAGCCCTTCTTCTTGCTACATCCTGATTGTGGTTTTAATTTTTTTAAAAAACATGGTTGCACTAGTGGGAAGTGAGCCAGTTAAATTGCAAATGGGGTGAGAGGTTGGTTTTCTAACCAAATAAACTTGGTAGCTCAAATTTTTAAAAAGAGTTATTAAGAAATTATGAATCTTTCCCTATATTCTCTGTCAGAATGTCATTGTTACATTAATTGATTTAATCTTCAGATTTAGCATAAGCCTCATTTGCTTTTCTTAGCTCTAATGTTTAAAGCAGTCAATCAATTCTTTGTCATTCTCTGCCTTTTTTCACTTTTATGCCTTGTTTGGATGGTTTATAAGAGTCTAGCTCAGAAATACAATGTAAATCATGAATGTGACCCACATAATTTAAGATTTTGTTATGTTAACAACAATGAAAAAAAGTGAAATTAATTATAATATATTGAACTGCTATTGCCTAAATAAGCTATCCATTCTCTAAGCCAACTTCTTTCATTTCTAATAAAATAAAAGAAAATCTATAACTAGTGGGTGATATGAAGAAGACTTATATATGGCCAGATCACCTCGATTCACTAGAGAATAAAGACTTTATCTATATATCTTTTAAATAGAAAATTGCTGGCATATATGTAGATGTTCAGTAAATATTGCAGCAATTAATCATTAGCAAATTAGGACTTGTCAACTGTCCCCAGTCAACTGAGAATAAAAACATCACATCTTTTTCTTCTTTTTCAATTGCCAGGAGGGGAATGGGAAAAGAAAAAATGATGTTTAGCAATAATCTAGTGACTCCACATTTGGGAAACACAGAGCCAAAGTCTTGGTGCAGTTCTGTGTTACAGTAGTCTATGACAGTTACTATTAAAAGCAAGTTCTATGTTTGAAAGCAAACACCAGGTTCTTGTTACAGTGACAGTACAAGCTATTGCCTCTTGATGGTGCCACACATTTAAAAATCTCTTCTCAGAATTGAGGGATGTGTGCTGTGAATCTTAGCATAGTTTAGCATCCTTGGGCTAAATGCTGAAAATATAAAAGGTAATTTAGACTAAGGCGGCCCTGTATGCTACCATGTTGGTTATGGAAAATGTCTCATTCTTTTTAAAAAATGATAAATCAATACATGAAGACTCATTATTAAATAAGAAATAAAGCTCATAAATAAAAATCATAGAAAAACATACAAGCTGGATGAAAATTCAAGATGTAGTTATATCTATACCGATAGGTACATGGGAGTGGAGTGATGAGGAAGAATGATCGCTGCTTCATGGAAAAAGTGATCCCCATACTTATTTGTCAAATTAGTATCAATAAATCAAAAGCTATTTATGATCTGCCTTTTAAAACTTTCTCATCAAATAATAAGTTTATGACTATGCTGGCTAATTTTTACAATGAGAATTTTTCTTCCCAGTGCTAAAAAAGTTTATGGGAATATTTACTTGAAGAATATTTTTAAAATTTGAGATTTTTTTTTGAAGTCCAAAACAAGTATTGTAATATAAATATATTCATCACTTTTTCAACAGAAGAATTTTGATATAGCCATCTCAATATCCAGGTTAAGACCTAGTAGAAGGCATTTTTTTTTTAAGTTATTAACCTTTTTGTTTTGAGGTGATTATAGATTCACATGCAATTATAAGAAATAATTGAGTCTGTGTACCCAGTTTCTTCCAGTGGTAACGTCTTGCAGACTATAATACAATATCACAACCAGGATATTGATATTGTTACAGTCAAGATACAGAACAGATCTAACACCACAGGGTGTCAAGATCCTCTGGAACTCAGTTTCTCCTGTTGCCCTTTTATAACTATGCCCACTTTTCTCCTACCCTCATCTCCTCCCTGACCCCCTGGCAACTGCTCATCCGTTCTTCATTGCTATAATATTGTCATTTCAAGAATATTACATAAATATAGTCACATGCTATGTAACCTTTTTAGTTTGGCTTTTTCCACTGTGTATAATTCTCTGCAGACTGAGCCAGGTTGTTACATGTCGATGCCTCTACTTCAGCTCCAAGTCTGGGATATACATGGCAAAGGAAGTCTCAGGGGACTCATTTCTGTGTTTTCCCTTGGATCCTAGGTCCTAGGTGATCTGCTGCCTTTTCTCCACGTTTCAGAGTCTTCTTATGTTTGTTTTATATACTGTGAAATGTTTAAGGTTCTTAGCTGTTACTTAGTGGGGGAAATAGGGAAAAGGACTTCCACCATTTCCTCAGAAGCAGAAGTCAATGAGATTAGTTTTTCAAAGTTCAAAACAGCCAAGTATTTAGCTTTGGTGAAGTCTAATTGACTGCAAGGGAGCATGTTCTGTTGAAGAATTTTTGTTTGGAAAAAGGATGTTTCTCACTCAAAATTCCTAAAACCATAACCTAACTCTGAGATTGTACATTAGATTTCGAGAAAAGACAATTTTGAGAAGATGCTTAGTATTAAAAGGAGCAAGCTTCACAGACTTTTTTTTTCATTTTGATTATAGGAAACCAGCTGGAATTTTGAAAATCTGTCTTTCCTATTAGATCATAAAGTTGTCCTGGGAGAAAGAAAAATGTAGTTACTTTTCTAACATCTCAGATATAGAAAGAAGACATGTCATTTCTTATTTTGCATTTCTATACATAAAATTCTCTGGTATGCTTTTTAAATTTTAACACATAGTATTTCCCATGTGGTATACGTCTCATAAATAGTTGCATCACAATACTTTCAGTTGATAAGTGAGAGCCTATGTTCCTTTTTTTTACATATAAACTTTCCTACTTTTTTTTACTTTACCAACTTCTTTATGCATAAAAAAGAATTCCTTATACTTTTTAGAATAGATTTTTGAAATGTGAAGTTTCAGTTTGAGGTCTTGGTATCTCTCATGCAGTGGTTTTTATTGAACACAATAAAATATTACATAATATTCTAAAAATATTTTAATAGATTGTGTTTTATAGACTATGGTCTTTCAGGGGAAACAAACAAAAAGATCCTCTGGAACTTAGTTAAGCCTGGGTGAAAATGTAAAAAATTGACAATACTATTGGATGTTTGTCATGTTTTCTTTAATGATGGAGAACAATAGCATAATTTTTTTGACAGAAGAAACTCAGGCATCTTGTAGATTTTCTTATGAAACACTGTCCATGTAAGAGGAAATCTATCTGGAATATTTTTCTTAGACATTATATGGAAATTATGATTACATCAATCACACGAATTTCCTTCTTTACAGCCAGTGTTTTTCAATGTATAGGAAAAAGTACATTATTTTCATAATGGGCAATTGTTTTTCAAATAATACGTTTTAATATTTTAAGAATAGTTCACCTCAACCCTGATATTTTATAAAAGTAAAACTTTTCATAACCTTTATGTCTGCCAGTCAATTTTGAATGCCAAAATAATGCAAAAAGACATCAGGAAAAGGACTAAAATATAAATGATCCTAGTTAAATGGTCATCGTGATCAGAGATTAACTTGACTGCCTGACAAATGCAAGTAATAACTAGAGATGGAAAGAGCTAGTTGAGAAAACATTCCTGGATTAGAAAGTAATAGGGTTAATTCAATCAAGTGATAGTATTTAAAGACATGTTTGGTGTAAATTAAAATAAAAATCATTACCTCAGCATATATACATATTATATGTAATCATATGTCATGTTATAACATGATTATATTATTAAATTTTTAAATATGTTAATTATATATTTTAGTGAATGTGTTAATTAAATACATACTTATTTGATATTCACATGTATATTTTAAAACAAGTTCCTTCTAAAATAGGGAACAGCTAGAAATAGTCATAAAGGTAAGCAGGCTTAAGGGAGATGTTGACACAGCATTGAGTAATGGTAATCCTTCAAAAAAATGATAAGGAGTGCAAATAATTGATTTATGAAGTGAGATTAAAAGAATTGAATGTCTCTGAGTAAGAGCAAAGGCAGGATACGATAAGGTCCTCAGGTACTTGAATGATGTATGCACCCACTGGTGATCTCTGCAATTTAAGGTGGAGCCAGGGACAATGCAACAGAAATCTGGGTTTAATGTCAAGGGGAAAGTGTGTGCTCTTGATAGAAGAATTGATTTTTTTTAAGGATACTTCTTTCTAGAAGCTACCGTGCTAGACTTAATGTGCTATAGGTAATGTTTGTTGCTCAGTATTGGAGGGGATGGAGGGACTCAATGCCAGTGAGAGACTGGAAAGATTCCTTCTCTCCTGGGTTGTTATGGTGACTAAGCAGTGCTCTCTTGCCAAGGACTCAGGCACTTGATCCAAACTGGCAGAGGAACCTCATAGATTTGTGAATTTTTCAGGGAGACATTTTACTGTATAATATTTTTCCTGTATTTCTTTTCTCTTAAAGCAATTGCATTTGGTTTTTCGGTTTGCTTGTTAATCAGTATTAGAGATAGTTTCCTAGGACCCACAAGACAATTATGTATTTTCATTTCAAATTTTTGATGGAAACCATCTCTAATTGTGATTAACAAACACTGAGCATCCTCTATGTGACAGGCACCAACTGTAGACCTTACAGTGTAAAGTATATAAAATGTCCTCACACACATTCTCTTACTAAATTCTCCCAAGAACCCTAGGGAAGGCTGATCTTATCATCTGTTTTGCAAACCACATAATAGAGACTTGGAAGGTTGAACTTGATAAAAACTTTTGTGTTATAGGTCTGGCAAGTGCCGGAACTTTAAATCTATATTCATGTTCTTTCCATGTAATCCAACTTAGACACTTAGAGATTCTGCTCTGAATGTCCAGTGGTTCCATGGGAGAGAGAAGTCACTTTACCCTCCAGTCATTAAAGCATGAGGTTACCAAGAGCAGCACTGTGCTTCCTTCACAGGGTCCTGAGAATATCTTTATTTCAAAGCATTTCTCCTATTTCTGGTCACCTTTCTCCTAATTTTTTGGAGAAATGGAAGGTGCCCCTTTTCTTACCAGGTGTCCAGTTGTCACAAAAGGAGGACACACTGTTCCAGATTGCAAAGGGCTGGGAATAATGGGGAGCGAAGTGTCAAGCATTGTTAACTTCTTTGAGCTAGAGAATGGGGGCTGGGGGCTGTGAAGGAAAATAGAAAAGTGGAAAAGTAGATCTACGGAGTCATGTGATAAGGATAATTTAACGTTTCCTTGCAGGAGGAAGGAGGAGATTTGAGTACATTTTAAGACAGAGATAAAGGAGTCAACAGAGAGGAAATAAAAGGGAGAATTGGGATATCCAACAAGGATAGTGCGTATGGGTGCCATGGTGCAGGTAAAGGGCTTAGCCTGAGGTACTCTATTTAGATAAAAGCTAGCATATTGTGTTTACTTTGTCCCAGACCTCATTCTGAGTGCAGGCCATATGTGTATGTGTATTTCACCCTCACTACCACCTTATAAGCTACATACTCCAGTAATCCCATTTTATACATGGGGAACTAAGACTCAGAGAAGCCAAATGACTTGCCCAAGGCCACACAAGTAGCTACAGAACTAGGATCAAACCCAAGCAGTCTGGCTGCACAGTTCCAGAGTTCACACTCTTACCTACTATGGCATATTGAAGAAAGGGGAAGTAGACAGATAAAGCTATGCACAGGAGGGAAGTTTAGGGAATTTAAGCAGGATGGCCTGCATCTCTTAGGCAGTGCGTTTGTGTATTCGAGCACATTGAGTATATTTGAGAAGCGGGTACTGAAAAATCACTGAGTGGTAAATGTCCTAGTTACTTCGTATGTCTTACTTTCCCTCTTCCTATCCATTACTATGGAGGAGGAATACATGTATATGATACAATATCCTAATAGTAATCTGCACAAAACCAACATTTATCAATCAATTAGTAGCTGCTACATTATTAGTAAATCTCCACATAACTTTCAGTCACCTCTAGAACAGATAGGCACACAAAGCCATCACTCTTTCATTTGTTAGACAGATGTTCCTCTTCCCACTCAACCCTTCTGATGGGGTACAGGTGCACATCTATTAAACTAAAGGTGGCAGAAAAGAGTGCTTTCTTGACTACGAGCCTGAAGATTGACTTTCCAGCCAGACTAAAATAAAATAAAATAAAATAAATAAAATAAAAATAAAATAAAATATTCTTAACCAGACATTAAACTAACTTCTATGAAAATAATTTGTAAAACCAAACAATAAAAATTCCTTACATATATATATATATATATATATATATATATATATATAATTTTTAATCAGATCGCTTTTACTAAACTGATAAAAACAGGAAAGGGAAGGGAGGGGAAGGGAAGGGAGAGGAGGGGGGAGGAGAGAGGAGGGAAAAAAGTTTCAGAACCTCAAAACAACATAGGTCTATTTCTCCTTCACACTCTTTGGTCAGCATGGGTTGAATGAGGCCTCTGCTTCACAATTTCTTACTCAGGGTTTAGTCTGATGGAGCCAGCATCATCTGAAGTGTCACTCTGCCATAGCGAAGCAAGACATGCAATGAATCATGCACTGGCTCTTCAGACAGAAGTGACACACGTTGCTTCTCACATTTCATTAGCCAATGCAAGTTTGACAGTCATGTCTAATTTGGGGTTAGGGAAGAAAAGAACCATTCACCCTGTCCAGAAAGAGAACATTCATAGTAGCCCAGGTTACTACCCCAAGGGATTTATCCCTAAAAGCAAGTAGACTCACATAAAAGATTTTTAACCACTGTCACTGTTTTTCCTCCAGATGGTCCTACCTGATTAAGACATTGGAATTTGTAGAATCCTGCAAATTCTGCTTACTTGCTGTCAGCCCCAGCTCTTCTTATTCTGCTGTCCACTTTTAGAGCAGGTCTCTGATTCTTGTTGGTGCACCCAATGAGTTTATTCCAAAAGTTTGTTCAGGGATCTCTTGAGTCCTGATATAAAGAGAAAGAAAGTTGGCCAGTTTCTCTTCATATATCTTGTTGCTCTTCTTCCAAAGAGCTGCATCTCTCTAGCCTTATAGTAGTTGTTGACCCTGAGCATACTGTAATATTTCACGACACTATGCCTTTGCTGATGTGTCTCCTTTACGGAAATGCCCTGCCCTTCCCACTGTCCAGCAGACCGCACAAACTTGAAGATGCAATTAAAATTTGTTTTTCTATAATTTGTGCCTCTTCCCCCTATGCAAATCCTTACAATTTCTATAAACCTCTGCTATCACTGTTTTCTTAACTGATTACTTATTTGTGCCTTCTGTTAAAGTTTTGAGGGTAGAGAAGCTATCTTTTTACATCTTTGTATCCTCAGTATATTACTAGGCAGCAAATAACTTAAAAGATCTTTGTTGAACTGAAGATTATGGAGCAAAGAATTTCTAGGGTTAACAGTAGAGAAAAGTAAAATCATACATACTTACCAGTTACAACAGGTCTTGTTAAGAAAAAACAAGCTTCTTTCAATTGAATCATTTCTAATCATTAAAAATTGATCCTTTGTTTATATAATAAATGACCTAACATATTTAATTATAACAGAAGAATTTTTAAGGTTTCACTTGTGCTGAAATATCTGCAGTTGGTTTTCTTTGTAATTTATTTCTGCATTATATTTACAGTCCTATGGCCTAGACAGGCTGCAGTTGCTTACAAGGATGCATGATGGGTTTAGGAGATGGATGAGGTACCTGACTGAGGGCTGTGAACTGTAATGGAACAATGCCAGACACATTCTCTGAAAAAGAAAGCTCTGAGGTTAAAAAGCATACCTACAATCAGCCCACAACTTTTTTTTAACCTCTGAGAGAAAGAGATCTCATGTCCCCTTCAAAGCTTTCTTTGATATATGTGGTATATGGAAATGGAGGAAAGGGAAAATAGTGAGAAAAAAATTAAAATGTATTTGAAATCATTTCATTCAAAGAGAACTACTGTCTAAACCCTTAGGAGCAATGTCTTGGCCCATGTGGATGTTTAGGTCCTGTACTGGTGGCTTTTCAAGAGAAAATATAGAATGTCGGTTTGGAAAGGCAGTACAAATTGGAGATCTCAAAAAGGGTAGCCTCCCAACTCAGCAGACAGCCAGGAAAAGTGCCAAAGAAAATTGAGCTTCAGGCAGTTTCCCAGTTTGTGCTTGATGGTCCAGTATAATTATTAATGCTGGAACCTATTTGGTTCTTAACGTGTTTTGGTTGAGCGGTTGCCCTGGTTTTAGGTCACACAGAGTGGAGAATATTGGTGTCGTGACTGGGAAGAAACAAGAATCTGGAGTGAAGAAAGCTCAAGGAAGGGTTTTCCTTAAAAGGCTCTTAAAGTGCTTTCTGAAATGCCTTGCAGACTTTCTTCTGACGCATTCCGCATCATCAGTTTATTTCTCTTTGGTGCCGCTTTTATGGGGCCAGTGCTCCTCAGTGTGGCCTGGATCTCTTTTAGACTTGTGGGCAGCAGTAGTGTGTGTGTGTGTGTGTGTGTGTGTGTGTGTGTGTGTGTGTGTGTTTCCAGTTTGGGCAGATTGGCTGTGAATGGGGTGATAAGAATAGAGAGAAACGCATACCAGTAGACCAAACTTCCTGTGCACAAGCCTTTGAAATGCTGCATTTCACTCTCTGAAATGGCATTCATCTTAATGCCGGGGTCATTTATTCCCTCTGGAATTAAGCAATAGAACTGGCAGCAAAAGAAACTATTTTAGGAAGGAGACGTGGGAGGAATTTTGCTATGTATTACAGGCTAGGCAGAAGTACCTTTCATGCTTTTGAAGACCACACTGCCTTGCTAAATGGAAACTGACAACTTTCAGATAATTCCAAATGTAATTAATGTCCAGGCTGATGTATACACACTATAATCTAGAAATATTAGTAAAGACTGAGTTTAGATACTTCAACAGAATTCACCTAAAGGGTAGAAAAAGCACTTTTCTTTTTAGAGATTAACCTCTAATGCAGATACTATTGAGAAATAAAATATAACATCTTGTTCTTGTCCTTCTCCTCACATACACCCTTTCAGGTTGTTATTGCATATTCCTATGTAGACTTTTCTGGATTGTTGGAGAAGTTTAAAATAAGGCAATGGAGGCTGAGTCCCCCTATTCCCTCCCCATAAAGCCGAGGTGGGTAGGGCTTGGCAGCTGGTGGCAGCTGAGGAGATAAATAAGCGCTAGGGTTCCTGGATGGACAGGGTGCAGAAGCGTCTGGGATGAGGCTGTGTGACTATGAGTGCCTGTTGTGGGAAGAGGCCATGAGGACAGAGCTGCAGCTGGAGTCCAGAAGATCAGGGAGTGAGAGGGAGGTGGGGGCTTATAGGAACCAAAAATTTAATACTCCTTTTGATAAAGCTATTGCCTTTTTTGGTGGGGGAGGGAGAAGTAATTTAGAGGAGAGATAAAAGTCAGATACAACTTAAATAACTTCTGTCTTGTCATTTAAAGAATGTACTTAATGGGAACAAGAGTATGTCTGTCTGTTCCTATTTGACTTTGCTATTTGATACTCCTTTGACTAATAAAGAGCAAACTGCCCTCAGAATTTTGTCTTTACGAATTTGCTACAATTAGAAATGGAAAACTGTGGCTTGGTGCTGTTTGAAGTTTTTTCTATTTTGTTTCTGATAACCAGTTTGGAAAATGATTTTCTCTGGAAGGATTTTGAATTGTCATTTAACTTTTTTTCTTTTCACTTTGGCATTGGAATTAAGAGGTAAAGATTTTGACATTCCCCAACCCAATGTTGCTGTCTAGGCTTATGATAAGCATTTTGTAAGTTATATCCCATTGTTCACAAATATATAGTAAATTGACAAGAATCATACATGTCTGTCTGTTTTGCATGGGGAGCTTGGTGAAGTGTCAGTACCATTATGACATCAGTGGCCCTATATGTTGATCTTATTTTCCAGCTAAATGAATCAAAGATGTGATGATCTCAGAATCTGAAATATAATGATGTCTATCTGGATATGACATGAAATGTTCTTCCTTTTCATGCAACACTCCTATTTTATCATTTTAATTACTCATGTAAGAAATTGATGGAAAATATCTTTACATGGTGATGAGACATAAAGAGTTTTAAAGCATTTAAAGCATTTAAGAAAAAAAAAATCGAAGACCTAGTTATGCCTTTTAAATTAAAGGATTCTTTAAGTAACATTTTTCTTTATGTGTGTCTAACAATAGAGTGATATTTCCATAGGAAGTTAGAGAGTTAATTTTAAGTACAAATATTAGATGTATAGCGATGAAAGAGCTAGATATTGTTGAAAGTACATAGCCAGAGGCAGGGAAAAGGGAGTGAAGATTTTTAAAAATGGAGATTAAAAAAGCCTTTGAAGTGTTTGGAGAATTGATAAGTCAAGGAAAGGCTTACTGAGTGCTGCTTTGTGCTAGGATCAGTCCTGGGATGTAAAATTAAATAGGACGGCCAGAATTGAGATTGGGAGGAAAAGGAGGCATTGTTAACCCAGGTGTCATCTGGACTCTTAAATATATCTATCAAAGATGATGGAAAATCATAACCAGCCAAGTGTCTCTGTGTTTATGTGTGAGATGAAATCACCGGTGGTCTCAGCCTCTTCGGTCTTTTTATTAGGAGTTGTCTCCATTCTCATAAACTCATTGACCTTCTCCTCCCCTCTGTGTTCTAGGAGAGACAGCGTCTGGAGACGATCCTCAGCCTTTGTGCTGAATACACAAAGTCTGACAGTCACTTGTCTACTGGCACCACCGTGGCAGATGTGCAGAAAATCAATAAGGAGCTTGAGAAGCTGCAGCTCTCTGATGAGGAGTCTGTGTTTGAAGAGGCCCTGGTGAGCCCTGATGTCAGATACAGGTGCCACCAGAAAGGCTCTGTCCATGATGCGGACTTGGCTGTCTTCGGGAACCTCGGTCAGAGCAGTGCCAGCTTCCTTACCCCCAGGAACGTCAGAAATGAGGAACTGCTCAGGGACCTCACCAGGAATCCCCCACCACCCTCCTCTGCCTTTCTGAAAGCTTCCAACGAGTCCACTTACTTAAGTATCCTACCAAAGGTAAAGGTGGCAGAGCACAGAGATGGGATGGAGGGCCTAGGACTATGCACCTGCATTACCCTAGAGACTAGAGGCTTTATCATGCTTGTTTTCTAAAATGTTTTCAATGAAGCTTCAATTTAAGAGATAATTAGCAAAATGCAGAAAATTAGTGTTTACTATAAAGCAACAAATTTTCACTGTAAAAAAAATATAGCAGTACAAAAAAGGAGAAAAACGGGTTTCTCTTCATCTTGTCCCCTCCCAGTTGTACATCTGAAAGCTAAACACAGTTAAAGTGTTTTACATGCTCTTCTAAAATTTCTGTGCATATACAGTCGTATATTATAGGCATAGACACACATACATACAAATATAGTGTTCTGTACTTTTTTCGCCCTTGCTAAATGTCTTGAGCATCTTTGCGTATTACTACACACAGCTTTACTTCATTCATTTTAATGGGGTATATGTGTTCTACTGTTTGGAAATGATATTTAAGTTGTTTCCAGTTTTTTGATAATAAAAATCTACATGCAGCAAAAATTCTAGGTATGTATATATTTGCACAATTGTGCAAATGTTATTTGCAGGATCACTTACTAAATGTGTGATTGCTCGATCAGAGTTTATATATTATTCATTTTAATCGATATTTCCAAATTGTACTCTTAAAAAACTGTATGTCCAGGTTACACTTTCACTAACGGTTTATTTTATGAATGCACCTTATTCTCCATAAACTTACCAAGGTTGTGTATTATCAAAAAATTTAAATTTGCTAAGTTAATAGGTATTTTAACCTGCTTGTCTTTAATTATTCATGAAATTGGGCATCTTTTCATATTTTTATTTAATTTGTATTTTAACCCACTTATTTATTCATCTTCTTCACCCATTTTTTAAAAAATGTCTTATTTTGACTAAGTAATCAGAACTATTTGTGGCAAGGAAGTTAATCTTTCATTATGAGTGGTCACTTTGATGTTTGACTATGACTTTTTTTGGACATATAAGAGTTTAAGATTTATATGTCATTATAATTATTATTTAGTTTTCTGTTTGTTTGCTGATTTAAAAATATCTTCTAAATTTGAGGATTTTAAAATGAAGTTCAAAGAAAATCTTGATGTTATTTTTTTTTCACACAGATTAAGAGCATTTTTTTTATTGAATTAAAAAAATTTTTTTCCCTACCAGTTTTCCAGAAAGGCTTTAAAAGCACATGCAATAAAAGATATTAAAAGATATAAATTTTATTATAATAAAATTAGAACTCCACGATAGTAAATAACAGGGGAAAGTAGATACCAGGAAAACAGGTACCATAATCACAAGAACTTATTTATTTAAGGATAAATAGGACAAATTAATTAATTTATTTAAGCAACTCTGATCATTAAGTTCAACTCTGAGATTCTTGGCAATCATAGCCAAAGAACCAAAAATAGAAAAGATTTATTAGTTATGTTTTTGTTATAAGAGAAGGACACATACTGATTCTTTAAGAGAAAGGCTTTATCACAGTACTGACTTCTGGAGGTAATTTATGACATGGGGTGCTGTTCAGAGGGGTTTGTGTGTTTGTTTTTATTCTCGTTTGGCTGCAGCAAGACTTTTTCTTGTTGAACAAAGCTGAATGTTCCTGGTCAGAAGTCCTTTGCTACCCATTACCTTCTCCCATCATATGCCTTAAGGCTCTGGACTGTTCAATCTCTTCTTTCTTCTAATGAGCACATTTACCTTACTAATTCTCAATGGAGACTAATTCTGAATAGGACATCTGTTTCTATTGCCAGAAAGATGCAACTCTTAGAGACAAGCATGGGTGGCAACAGAAAGAAGTCTAACTATAGGCAGTGAACACACAGTGCAATGTGTGTGTGTGTGTGTGTGTGTGTGTGTGTGTGTGTGTGTGTGTATGCCTTACTATTGAATCGTACACTTGAACCTTACTGGATTTCATTAACCAATACCACCGTAATAAAAAACAAAAAGAAAGAAAGAAAAAAAGAAACTAGGATGGGGGTAGAGCCAAGAGTTGTTATTCAGACAAAGTAAATAGCCCATCATTTGAATATTTGACCTCTAATTATCAGACATTGGGTTCCACAGAAATCCTTTGCTACTTTTTTTTTCATCTTAAATCCTTTTGCATTTCTTCCTTCGTGGAGATCTGCCAGATGTTGTAAAGACAGTGAGCTGTGTGCTCTCTTTAAGGACTATCTTTTTGGAGACAGGTTTCCTCCTGAAAAAGGCTGTGACAAGAAAGCTGTTGGTGTGTAAATGAGCAGATCATGACAGATGTTTTTCATTGCTCAAATGTGTTTTTGTGGAATAGGAGGTGTCTGAAGCTTGGAGCAGTATCCTTGTGGTAAGAGATATAATTCTGTGGCTCCTTGAGAGACAGTAAACGTCAAGGGCACCTCTCCTTACCACACTGCAGCTCAGACAGATGGCAAGTGAGAGGGCGATGGGTTCCAGGAATGAGCTTTTTATTTTTTACTTTTTGAGGGCAGACATATGTTACCTTGAGACAGAAGATAGAGAATCTTTTTTTTTAAAATCCTGACTATTTGTTCTAGATGCTCTTCTTTGAGTAATCTGCTCACTGAATTATTTATTTCACAAAGTACAATGAAGTAAATCAATTTAAGGGGCAGTGGAGAAGAAAGGAATGTGAAATACACTAAGCAGATTTATGAAACAAAGATTTTAATGATATTTAGGAAACCAGAGATTTACTTTTCTGAAACTTGCTTTACCTAACACTTAAAGATGCAGATAACCTTGGAAATGTGTTAATTTGAATTAGCTTTTGTCAGTCTGTTTACCATCACCTGAAGTGAAAGCTAAGACTCATTCTTCTCTTTTTTTCCTGCAGTTTTCTGGAGATATAATTGATATACAGCACTACATATGTTTAAGGTGTACAGTGTAATGACTGGACTCACATATATTGCAGAGTGGTTATCATAGTCATCTTAGTTAACACTAATCATCTTATATAGCTATAAAAAAATGTTTTCTCCTAGAGATGAGAACTTTTTCACTCTTCTTTTTTTTGAGTAGTCATTCTATCTACAGTGCAAAGCCCTCACACTTGGAACCTCCTCCGGCTACAAGAGGTTTCTAAGAAGAGATCTACAAAAAAGGGGGCAGATGGAAAGCATCTTGACCCTTCCCTACTGTCTCTCCTCTTTCTCTGTGTGAATCAAGTTACCTCAAAGATGGCATATTTGGGAATGTACATCTATGTGTAATAGGCTTATTAAAATGTCACTTCCAGTGGGATTCTATCCATTGCAATAAAAAAAAAAACTTTCAGATAGATTAAAATAAAATTTTATCTGTCATCGTAAAACTAAAGCTATTCTAGTGGCCACCACACCCTTGGCTCACTTTTGGTTTTCTTTATTTGAACATAAATTAAATTTATAATATCCTCACCCCATTCTATCACAAACTGGAGTTTTAGAATGCCTTTTGAAGAGGTTATTTTTATAAATAACAGTAAAAAACAGTCATTTCTTAGGTAGCATTCATTGCTATAAAGAGCATCTCAAGTTACTGATTATTAAATATACCTATTGTGATAAATTTGCTCAAAACTTTGAGTTATACAGATACTTCTAGTTGCCACTATTACCTACCTTTATACTGTTGGAGATTGTTCAGGTTTTGTTTTCTCTTAATGCTTTGCTTCCACTAGTGAGAGAGATATTTTTAAACCATGTTGGAAGTTGAAACCTAATATGAAATGTTGACCCAACAGGATACCAGTCTTCTTGAGTCTTTCCTGCTAGGATTACCCGTCAGTGATTTAGGAATGCCATTCAATATTACAGGCATTCCTTAGGCCCTAAAACAGGCACCTAAATATTAGGACAATGATATTCATTGTCTATGATAAAATGGTCAGCAGTTGTTTTATTAGTTGATCAGATACAGATTTTAAGTGACAATTAAAAAGCTAAATGTCAAAGCTTGGGAGGCCTGCATACCTTTGTTCTAATCATCCCAAGATACTTGTGACTTCTCAATCATTTAATCTCCTTAAAGAGCAGCAAAGTAGGGTAAAAAATAAAGAATATGAATAATAAATAAAAAATATAACATGATACCTATCTTCTTAAAGTTATTTTCAAGATTATTAAATAAATTAAATGAACTTAGGGAAATATACTAAATTTTAACATGCTTTTTGGTTAACTTAAATATTTCTTTTAATGATTAGCAAGTAATTTTCAACAATTTACTTACCTGAGCTGCTATTTTCAACTACCAGTTGTGAAATTGTATAATCATTGACTTACTGATGCAAAGAAATTACTTCTTATTCAAAGAGAGATAAAACTTAGATATACCAGCATCCCTTGACATATAGAAAGACTGGTGTTGGCCTGATAATTAACCTGAAATTCTTGAAAAAAGAGGTTATTTTCAATTCATTGTATGTATTCTCTTTTTAAAATCAGAGGCAGTCACATTTTGGCTGTGTGTATGATCAATATTCCTTTCTTTCCTGGTCTTCTGTCTTATTTCATGTCACAAAAGGTCACTGGGCCAGTTAGTGTTTTAAACATCATATAGGAAGAAAGCCCTTTAGAGGATAAAGGTGATAAGTAGTATGTTAACAACAAAAGTAAAACATGAATTAATTTAGTATTCAGTGTGTAAATTTAAGTCATTTGGGAGGTCACCAAAGTAATTAAGCCTGTTTTGTTCTGGTTATTAATTTTGTTTAGCATTTCAGTGAGATTGGGCCAAGTGTGATGTGTCCTTGCTTTTTTCCACTTTGTGTAGGAAAGGAAAGAGCATGAAATCTCATTTGCAGCTAACCCTAGCAATGAGACCCAACAGTATGGCTACAGATTCCACAGATTGTTGTAGGTGTACTCACTTAAGATGAGAAAGATATGTAGCTTGTAAGGAAGGTAACAACAAGCCCCAGAGAGCCTAAAAGATGTCAAAGTCTTGTCTAGATTCTAGTTTTCTGCTGTGCTGAACTGTCTCTACAACCTTAGAAAAGTTACTACAATTTTTTTTCTTTAAAAAAAGGTTTTGATTGTGGAACATTTTTTCAGCAATTTTTTATTATTTTTCAATTACAGTTGGCATACAATATTACATTAGTTTTAATTGTACAACATGGTGATTAGTTATTTATATAACTTTCAAATTGGTCACCTTGATAAATTTAGTACCCATCTGACACCAGATGTAGTTATTACAGTATTATTAACTATATTCCTTATGTTATACTTCACATCCCCGTGACTATTTTATAACTACCAATTTGTACTTCTTAATTCCTTTACCTTTTCCACCCATCTCTCCCCAATATGGCAACCATCAAAATATTCTCCATATCTATGAATTTGTTTCTTTTTTGTTCATTAAATTCCACACGTAAGTGAAATCATATGGCATTTGTCTTTCTCTGTCTTACTCCACTCAAAACAATACCCTCTGGGTTTATTCATGTTGTTACAGATGGCAAGATTTCATTATTTTCTTATGGATGAATAATATTCCATTGTATACTTGTATCACTTCTTTCTTTATCCATTCATCCACTGATGGACAGCCAGGTCCTCTCCTTATCTTGGCTCTTGTAAATAATGCTGCAAGGAACATGTGGATTCACTGTTCCTTCGAAGCAGTGTTTTGTGTTTCTTAAGGTAAATACCCAGAAATGGGATTACTGGGTCCTTCTTTGTCTCTTGTTATAGCCTTTGTTTTAAAAGTCTATTTTGTCTGTTATAGGTATTGCTACCCAAGCTTTTTTTCCCCACGTTCATATCTTTTCTACTCTTTAAGTTTATGTGTGCCTTTTGATCTGAAATGAGTCTCCTATAAAAAGGCAGCATATGTAAGGGTCTTGTTTTCTGATTCATGTAGCCACTTTATGTCTTTTGATTGGAACATTTAATCCATTTACAATGAAAGTAATTGTTGATAGATATGTAGTTATTGCCATTTCATTATTCACATTTTTGGTTTTCTTTTTCTTATTCTTCTTAAAGAAGTACCTTTAACGTTCCCTGTAATATTGGTTTGGTGGTGATGAGCTCCTTTAGCTTCTCCCTTGTCTGAAAGCTCTTTATCTGTCCTTCACTTCTAAATGGTAGAATGATTTTGGTTGTACGTCGTTGCTTTTCATCACTTTGAAGATTTTATGTCAATTCCTTCTGGCCTGCAAAGTTTCTGCTAAACGAGATGACAGTCTTCTGGGAGCTCCCTTGTAGGTAACTGCTCCCTTGTAGGTAACTGCTTTTCTCTTGCTGCTTTTAAGATTGTCTCTTTGTCTTCAACTTTTGGCATTTTAGTTATGATGTGTCTTGCTGGAGCCTTCTCTGGTTTCACTTGCTTCGGTCTTTCTGCACTCCCTGAGCTTGTACATCTGTTTCTTTCACTAGGTTACAAGAGCTTTCAGTCATTATTTCTTCAGATAGGTTTTCAATTCCCTGCTCTCTCTCTCCTCCTTCTTGTACCCCAATGATGTGAATGTTGGATGCTTGATATTATCCCAGAAGCCCATTAAACTATCCTCATTTTGGTTGGTTTTTTTTTTTTTTTTTCTGTTCTGATTGGATATTTTCTGCTACCTTATCTTCTACACTGCTTTAGCTAAGCTACTGTTGATTCTCTCTAAGCTATTCTTCATTGCTGACTGGTTCTTTTTTTTTATGTTTCTAGTTCCATGTTTATGTTTTCTATCTCTCTTGAAGTTCTCACTGAGATTATTGAGCATCCGTATAGCCAGTGTTTTGAACTCTACATCTGGTAGATTGATTGTCTCTACTTTTTTTTTTAAGTTCTTTTTCTGGAGCTTTCTTCTGTTCTTTCATTTGAGACATGTTTCTTTGTATCCCCATTTTGGTTGCCTCTCTGTGTTTGTTTCTATGTATTAGGTAGAACTGTTATGTCTCTTGGTCTTGGTAGAGTGGCCTTATGTAGTAGATGTTCTGTGGGACTCAGGGGGCAGTCTCCCTGGTCATCTGAACTAGGTGCTACAGGTGTGTCCCTTGTGCGAATTATGTTTGCCCTTCTATTTTAGTTGAGCTTTAGTTGCTTTTTGCACGTCACTGGGAAAGATTGACCTTTAGGTTAATTGGTTGTGAGGACTGCTTGTGACTACAGTGGAGGAACTGTTGTGCAAGGGCTTACCCTATGGAGCAGAATTTGCTTTAGCAGGCCTCTGGTGCTACTGAGTCTGCCTTTTAGGTTTGTCATCTATGGAGGTGGGCTGGTGGTGCTTCAGTGCTATGGAGGAATCTGGCTGCAGGGTGTACTGGCCCTGGGGCTTTTTAGGAGGGACATGTCATAGGACAAGTTCAGCTGCTGCCTGTGCCCTGCCTGGGGCCACAAGGCAATCTACAGATGTCTTCCATCCAGGAGAGGCTAAGCTACAAACCAAAGCTGGCTGCTGCCATCGCTGGGCTTGGGGCTGCTCAGAGAGAGGTACGGGGCATGCCAAGGCCCAATGCTGCTTATTTGGGTTTGTGAACCTTTAAGAGAATTTAGGAATGTCTGCAGCATGAGCCAAGACAGGCTATTTGTATGGAAAATTCATTGGAAGTGTCTTGGGTGGGCCTGCAAGTTAGGGGTGGCCGGGTCTCAGGGAATTGTCTGGGGAGGGTGATTACTGTTAGCCAGATTGATGGAGACTCATATATGGTGGCTGCCTGTGTCTGTACACCGGGAAGGGGCAGGGCTCAACAAAGAAACAATGGATTTTGCCAGTAGTCCTGTCTAGAAGAAAACTGCCCCTGCAGCTCTCACCCTGAAGCCAGACAATTCAGTTCTAACCTCCTATGTCCTTGGCACCTTTTGAGTTGCTGCCCCAGAGCTGGAGCTCAGAGCAAGTGAATCTGTTAGGGAGTAAGTCAGCATGCAGGCCCTTTAAGAGGAACACCTGGCACTGTAGTGGCCCACCGTCTCACTCATTTGCAATCTTCATTGGTTTTCACAGTCGGAAGTTTCTGGGGCTTCTCTTCCTGCCACTGGAAGCCTGGGCTGGGCTGTCTGGTGTGGGGCTGGGATCTCTCGCTTCTCAGGGGGACCTCCACAGCTGTGATATTTCTCCTGAGTTTTAACTGACACACATTGATGTGGGACCAGCCCATTCCACATCTCCACCCCTCCTACTAGCCTCGAGGTTGGCTTCTTCTGTATCTCCTTCATTATAGGACTTTTGCTCAGCTAGACCTCAGGCAACTCTCAGTGATGGTTGTTCTGTAGTCTGGTTGTAATTTTGATGTGGCTGTGAGAGGAGGCGAGCACAACATTTATCTATTGTTCCATCTTGACCAAAAATTCAGAAGTCACTACAATTTCTATGGACAACAGCTTTCTCATCTGTATAACCTCTTTTTTTAATTTCAGCTTTAAAAGAATATGAATTTATAAGTTTAAGTTGCTTTCTATGAGCTAAACTAAGAACCTAACTGCTGAGTATCTGTGGGAAAAAATGCAGAGTTCCAAATAAACTATCACAGGGATGCTTTTAAAATCCAAATAGGCGCGGAGGCTGAAACATTAGACCTCTGACTGGTGTACAGATTGGGAAAGTCTGGAATTAAAGTGTGAATAGCTCTTTTCTGTGTTGATGAATTACAGACCCCAGAGGGCATAAGTGAAGAACAAAGGATTCAGGAGTTGGCTGCAATGGAAGAGACTCGAATAGGAATTCTGAACAACCTTGAGGAACTTGAACAAAAAATCAAAGATATAAATGACCAGATGGATGAATCTTCTAGAGAGGTATAAACCATGAGTTCACTTTTTCCCTCACCATTTTTTCTTTCTTTCCCTTAGCTTAAAAATATTTCTGCCTGTTAGGGCATAAGCATTGAAAACAAATATAGAAGTCAACATGAGCAAACTTTTGTTCAGCGGGTACATGTATAGAGTAAAAATGCCTTTTTTTACATTTCCTTTTCCTTTTTTTTTTTTTTGAAGAGAAACATATTAAGCCATTTTTAATATACAATATTTTAACTGATTTTGTCTTAACTAGTACAGCAGGTCCTCTAATAATTTTGTTCAACACGATTTTATTCTAATGTTATTCCATTCTAATATTCTAATGTTGATGAGAAACTATAGGAACTTAACTCTTTAGCCTACAGTAAAATCAATTTCATTATATGTCATTTCACCACAGTTTCAAGAACCTATTGTCATGTTAAGTGAGAACTTACTGTGCTTTCTGACTGCTACAAGATCTGTAAGCTGAGGTATCATGCATTTAGGTGTTAAAGTTCAAATCTAGCAAACATTTTCTAAGCATGCTTACTGTGAGTTGGATATTATGTTGGTACTAGAGGGGATTTACATGTGAAGCAAACATAGACTTAGCTTTCTAGAGGTTTGGAAACCAGGGGGGAGACAGATACAGACAAACTAAAATTATAGTTATAAAATCGTAACTATAACTGAAAGGAGGCATAATTTCTACGTTACTTCCATGGATCGAGAAGGAGCAGATAATTCTGCATAGGTAGGATCTGTGTGTCTATACTCACAGATGATGCAGATAGTCCCATAAGTGAAAGGGGACTGCTCACCTGTCAGTTTATGCACAAACCCTGGAAGCCCTTCCTGCTGGCATTGCTAGGAATACAGTGCTTGCATGGTGGGCTGAGGGTAATTTTCACTTCCTATGCTCTAGGGACAAACAAAGAAAGACATTTGACTGCTCCCAGGATGGTTCAAGCTTGAACCGAATCTAAGCAAATAGGCAAAGTATTTTTGAAAAGTAAGCAGAAAAGAGATTATCAGAGAAAATTAAATGATAACTAGTTTTCTTAGCAAATATATTCTGGGCTCTTCAACTTTCTTATATGGGAATCCTGAGTCTCCTGTGGGCTCTCTGGAATGTTCCGTAGTACCCACAATCTAGCTTATACACAAGTACTTCTTGAAATTTATAGCTGTTAAAAATACACCTCCTAAGTGGGAAGCTGAGAATTTCCCTGAAGGTGAAACACCTCTGAACTATGTTGTGTTTCCTCAGTTGGATATGGAATGTGCTCTTTTGGATGGAGAGCAGAAATCGGAAACAACTGAACTTATGAAAGAGAAGGAGATTTTGGATCATTTAAACCGAAAGATAGCAGAACTGGAAAAGAACATTGTTGGTGAAAAGACCAAGGTAAAAGAAAATTCCATTTGAATGCAGTTTGGGGGACGGGGTGCAAATAGTGGTGTCATTTCATTGAATCTAAATGTCTCGTGGATTACCATGGTTTGTGAATTATGTGTCCTATTCCTGGACTCAGTGGCACTGGAGAAAAGTCTTAAGATGAGGTAAGTTGTCACCAGCTAAGAACCGTCAAGTGCTGAGCAGTTGATGCTGAGAGAATAGAGCCTGTATAATTTCAGGCGGATATTCATGGCAGCTTTTCCCTCTTGAGATGAGCCAGTTGCTTTTTTCCCATTGGCCTTTTAGCTCCTCTGATTTCACCGTTTTTTTTGTTTTTTGGTTTTTTTTTTTAAGAATTGTTTTAATATACTGAACTTCTTTACCACTGGCGCTCTGTAGGGGTGGCTTAAGCATATTCAAATATGGTTGCCTTATTTCTTTTCATTTTTCTGTTTATTAAAAAGATGAATGGGAACCATTCATCTCACCTGTCTTGCCTTGCATGGTCTTCAATGCAAGTGCACTGCTCTTTGAAAAATGAATTGCAGTTTTCAGGAGATCCTCACACACTGCCAAGTGAAAATTGTCTGTGAGACACAGTTGACACTCACCTTGGAAAAGGTCTTGCTTATACATTTAAGGCTACAATCTGAATGTTAGGTGGTATCTGCAAGGGAAAGTATGAAAAATTACTTGCAGTTTTTAGAATCTAGAGTGATAGTTGTGTTTTTTTGTTTGTCTGTTTATTTGTTTATTTTCTCTGGAAAATATTTTATTTACTCTCCTCTCACATGCTGATTTAGTTACAGCTGAACTCTGCCTCAACTAAAAAATAAAGTTCCAGTTTGAGAAAAAAAAAGCAAAATGGCCATTCTTCTTTGCTCATCATTTTTTCTACTAAGCTGAGAAAAAGAAAACAATTTCAGTTTGAGTACGTTCTAGTGATAATATGTGGAAAGGATTTCTGCTGACTGTGGCTTCCTTTTTATAGGTTCTTCTTTGTTTGAGACCTATAAATAAAGCCATTTGATCTTGGTGCCAGAGAATGAACTTGAGTAGATATTGTCAGAAATTGAAGTCAGAGTAAAAGCTACATATCAATTTCTTGGTTGCCTGCTTGTCAAGATGAAACTGCACAGCTTTTTCATATTAAATTTTATGTATCTTCCTTCTGGGCCCAGACTTTGAAACAGTAATGAATTCATTTGGGTAATAGGTATATATATTGTTTTAAAAGCTCAAAACCAAGTCAAAGGGTTAATTGTCTAGTTCTTCAGTACAGGGGGATTATGCTTTTCAAAGATTCTGCAATGAGACAGCAAGAATCTTTCACTGGAGGCATCAGATGTCTTTGTTTTGGAACTTATTAGTATTTTACTGTTTATGTCATTCTGGGAAATTTGTGTGACATAGGAATAGGGTATCATGTTCCCAGTGAACCTTTCTGCCTTCCCCATCCACGTAGTTGTATATCTTTGTATAGCCCATACATGGCATGGCCTACAAATTCTATTTGTCTGTGTATCAGCATCATATTCTATATAAAAGTGAAACACGTTGAGACAATGCTGAATCTCATTTCCCATGGACAGTTGTGTTGTATTATCCAGCCCTAAGGTAGAGGTGAAACTCCAGGAACATGGCAGAAATAAGTAAGGAGATCACCTCCTTCCTTTTTATTGTTTTGATGGCTTGCTAGAGACTATGCATAGAAGAGAGGACAGTGGGGGCCTGAAGTATAGGATCAGTTCATGCAGCTGTCAGGGGATTAGTTGGTCTTGGAAGGTGGAATTATTGTCTGTCATCACATGGTGTGAATAATGGCAGAAACTGGCTTCGAGTGAGGGATTCCAGAAGAGATTGAGGGAAGTACAAACCAACTGGGCTAGATGATGTTACTATATATTCTTGACAACCATATTCAAAAAGACTCAGTCCTGCTGGGTGGCATTACTATGTTTCTCAAATAAACTTAATCTACCTTTTTATGACATAGTTATTTCATACCTTTTTGGTCCCCTTTCTTCCCATTGGCTCTAAGATGATATCCCACCTACTTCACTGGGAAGTTAGAAGCATCCCATCTCTTTACAACTAAAGAAGAGTCTCTCTTCCCCTCAAAGACCAGCGCCTTTGACTGTGCTCTGGACCTCATGCCATCCCATCATCTCAAGGTCTTCAGTCTTTTTGTATCCCTCTCCCCATAGCCTCTTCCTCTTAACTGGACCTTTACTATCAGCATGCCGACATTATTTATTTTAAAAAATTATTCTTTAAAAATTTCCAGTTACTACCTCACTTCACTTCTCTTCATCATTACCAAATTTTTCAAACGGTTTTGTTGTTGTTGTTGTTGTTGTTGTTGTTGTTGTTGTTTAGCACACTGTGTCCTCTTTTTCAGTTCCCAATTAACCATTCTTCCCATTTCAGTCGGCTTAGACTCCCACCTCTCCATCAGGTTTGCTCCTGTTAAGAAGACTGAAGACCTAGGTGCTGCTCAACCCACTAGGTGCTTTTCGGTCCTCTTGTGAGCAAATACCTGAGGAGCATACAAGACAGGAAACCACTCTTTTTCTTGACACTTCCTTCCACCTCCCCACCTTTTTGCCTCCCTGAACTACACTCGTCTAGTTTTCTTTCTCTTCTCTTACTTATTTATCTGACTTTTCCGTCTCAGTTTCTTCCTCAGCTTCTTCCTCTGTTTCTATTGCACCAATTAAAAATATTTTCTCTGATCTGAACTCTCATATTCTGTATCCTCACATTCTTTTATCGCCATGGCTTTCAATAACTTGTATATGCTGGTGACTGTCAAATGTTTATCTTTATCCTACAACCCTTTTATGAACTTTTGACTCATATCCTGTGGTCTACCTGATATCTCCACTCAGATATTTCATAGGTATTGCCAACTGGACATCTCATAACTGAACTCTTGATCTTATCTTTCCCCTTGACTTTCACATACCTGCACCCTTCCAATCCTATTTTTCCTACAATTTTCCCAGTCCAGGAAATGGCATCTCTATCTACCTAGATGTCCAAACAGAAACCTGGAAGTAGATCTTGATACTTCTTTCTCCATCGCTCCCACATCCAATTGAATATGAAAATATTTCTCAATGACTTCAGGTTCCCTGCATCTTCACTAACAGCATTCCTTTTAAACCACCAAAATCTCTTCTCTCATTTTCATTTGATTCCTTTTAGTCCATTGTCTTCATAGCAGCCAGAGTGATTTTTTATAAAATATAAATTAGGTCATATCACTCTGGTTTGTGTTCCACTGTATTTTGTATAAATCTAAACTCTTTACCTGTCGTGTGTCTTTCTGTCACCACATTCCCTTCTTTACACCACTCTCACCATGGCCTTCTTTCTGTTTGTTTAAAGATCCATTCCCCCACCCCACCCCCACAAAAGGTCCCTTGAAGATCTGCCTGCTTTGCCTGGAAGTCCCTTCCTCATATTCCATTCCTTATTAGTTCTGTCTTTCTGTGCTTAGCTTTGGTATTAGTTTTCCAGTAAAACCCTTCCAGACCTGTCTAGTTCAGATTATGTTTTCCTTGTTGTTCTTTTAGTCCTTTTACAAATCACATTTTATAATTTATATTTGTTTCGACTTATTAGAGATTTATTTCCGTCTCTAGCCTGTGAAATAAAGTAAGGCAGTGTTATCTGCTGTTTACCCAGCTCATGGGAGATGCCAGAATACCACAATATCCTTTGGGAATATTTTCCTTGATCTGCTAATGATGAGTCTAGGCTGGGCCTTAACAGAAACACTGAGCCAAACACCTGCCGAAGAGCTGCATGCAGCCAAGTTCCAGGACAGCTGAAATGGTCTGTCCGTGTGCACATGGCAGTGGGTTTGTAATCACACTGCTGGTCAATCCAGGGTGAAAGACAGAAGGAGGAAGTGGCCTTTGCCCTCTTGGATCTCATTTCTTTTTCTATACACCTGTTGCTGCTGTCAGATATAAACTGTGGAATGAGAAAACCAAAACCTGAAAAGATCTCTCTGTTGGGCAAGCTCCGATTCAGATGTCGGCAGCACATCCTGTAAGCCTGGCTCTAGTTTTTTGGAGGCAAGGCCTGGAAACATAGGAAGAAGTTTTAATAACATCTCAGAGTTCAAATCCTGCTATGAAATTATTGATGTTGTTTCATTGGCTCTCAAGACCAGTCTTCAGTATTATTTCTTTTAACTGATTTGGGAACTGTCATTCTATTTGACATAGTATGAATTACTATATGTTATAGGTAGCTATTATTTATTATATGTTACTATATAAAATATAAACTATAGACATAATTATATATACAACATAAAATATAAATAATATATTCAATTAAATATTTATTGAACATTTTTGCAGTGGCTCCCCAGGCTGACCTTTCACTGTCCTTACTGGTGGGTACAACTGTCAAGAGCACCAATAATCTTGTTTCCATGTGGTCCTGAGTAAATACCACCTGCCTATTGTATTCTTGGACCATAGTCACATCACAGATAGAGTCTCTATTAACATGGATAAACCCTGTACAAATATAAGTACCTAACTGGAACATCAACCCAGAGATATTTATTTGATGAAGCAGTAAGCAAAGTGTAAAAGAAGAGAGGATTGTTAACCTCTGCTCTAGTGAACTGTTTTGGTTTAATGGGCTTGGTGACTGAGATGAGGGGAGCCACCAAACCGCGAAGCTCAGTTTGGGCAAAGGCCTGGTGTGTAACTGGCTTCCCTTCTTTCCACTCCTGCCTCCAAGGCAAAGCCCAATTTGGGGCAAGTGCTGGAAAGATGCTGACTTATGGGTTTGTTTGTGTAGATTTTCCTTCTGTCTTTGTCTGTTTTGGAGTACATTGAGAATTCAAAACTAAAAATAGTTTTTTAATTTCCTCTGCTTTTGGATTATCTGTGTCTCATCTCTGTTCTTCAGCATCCCAAAATCAAATCAGTTGTACTGAATTTAAGTAAAATGGTGAAGGAAAGGCTCTGCTTTCATGGTCTTGTTGAGTATTTCCATTACCCACATGGTAATCATAAAGCTTAAAACAGCCTTATGTTAAGGACACAAAGATGTGAACTAAAGCTTAAATTGCTCTATGCTATACAACATATTCCTGCATAAAACCCTAGGTTATTTGACTTATTCTATACTTAGCATATATCGCTGTGTTTTAAATGATTAAATGTTATTCTCCATTATTATCTTGCCAAAGTACCTGTTACTTCCTCCTCATTTTTTTTTTTTTTTCCTTCAGAGCCAGGGGAGGACAGGAGCCAGGGCCAAAATTCCTCAGCATAGTGCTAATGCTCTTGAGTGCAGAGCCTTTTCCAAGTCACAGGCAGTGTTCGAGGGACCCAGCCCTTCCCGTGCTTCTTTCTTACATTTCAAAGTTAGCTCCCTGGTTAGGGGAAGTGGAAATACATCATGGGATATGAGGATTAAATGGACAGGATTCCAGATTAGGGTTATTTTTTTCTGGTGGTTGTTTGATTACATAAATCCTTAGTGTTCTGATTTTCCAACTTTTTCTGCACTAAATATCCATTAATTGTGTAATTAAAATATCAAAATCAAAAGAAAAAAATACTGAGAAAGAAATATAAGAATGTCTTTCCTTAGAGGCAGGCAGAGGATGGATTCTCAACAATCACCATTTATTGACAACAGGTCCATATCTTTTCTCTTCAATTCCAAAGTCTGCAAAGTTTTCTGTAGAAAAAAAAAAAAAAAGCTTTTTTGTAAGGTTGACACTAGTTGGTTGCGAAGCCTGACTTTGATTAATATTTACATTTGGTGCGAATGTGTCTAAGTGATTGCAGAAATTGTCATGTATTTGAGCTCAGAGTATTACCTAAGACCTCACTGGAAATGCCACATAATATAAGTTATATGAACTGTGTTATTTCTCTAAAGTGCATAATATTCTGAAATCTGGAAGACATCTGGCCTTAAAAATTTCAGATAAGTGATTTTGGGCCTAAAACAATTGCCTTTGGGAACTAGAAGGAAAGGGATTCTCAGGGGATTCATCAGAGGATTTTCCATGGACCTCCCTTTAGAATGATAGCTTAGGAACTGTGAATTTTAACACATCATTGTATCAATTCAAAACCTGACCCAGTGTTTCATGAAAGAAGGTTTGAGTACCTAGCGTGCACTGGATTCCATGCTAAACAGTTTGGAAGTTACAAAAGTTGATTTTATTTTCAAAAAAATCTTATCGAGCTAATAATGTTGCCAGATTTAGCCAAATGTGGTGTGTGCATGTGTGTGTGTGTGCATGTGTGTGTGTGTGTGATGCTTAGTTAAATTTGAATTTCGAATAAACAATAATTTTTTGATATAATTATGTCTCATGCATTATTTGGGACATACTTACATTAAAAGATAATTTGTTGTTCACTTTAAATTCAAATTTAACTGGGTGTTTTCTATTTTATCTAGCAGCCATGCAAACTAATAAAGTAAACATATTTTCAGGGTAACCTTGAACCATCTACTTAACAAGTATTTCATTCTTAGATGTGATAAAATGATTTTTTCATTGGTATTTAAGAATTTTCTATGTAGCATTGGAATTCGAATAGAGCAGCAAGTTAAATTTTAGTTCCTTCCTTCAAGAATACAACTTAAAAGGGAGAAAACTTATATTACTGTCTTCTGACGGCAGATCTAAAAAAGTAAGTGGTCCTGTTACAAGCTTTGGATTATTATGTTCATTTAAGATTAGCGCCAATTATTGTGTACAAATTCAAATTATTTAGGGTAAACATATAAATAACTACTCCTGACCATTTCTCTATTAGAAGATAATCATTTTACATCTGAACTTGAAATGCATCATTACTCTCTGAATACATATTGAATACTGGAATCTCCCAGGTTCATTTTTTATTTAGTTTACTTGAGGCATTTAATCTGAATGTAAAAATTTTGGACAAAAACAATTGGAATGTTACTTATAAGAGAGGCTTTTTAAACTATGAATTAAAGATACTATGGCCAAATGTTTTAAAAACAATTTTTGGTAGATCCCGGGTCTTACTTAGAAAAATAAAATTGTAGTTAATTGCCTTTGCCTCTCACATTATCCCGGGTGGCTGAATCAGTGGTTCTCAACATGGCTGCATATGAGAAAAGCTAGAGAGATTTTTTAAACGCTTGTTCTCTGGCCTTTCTGACTATGTGGAGGCCTGGGAAATAATATATTTAAAATCCCACTTAAGTTATTCTAATGTGCAGTCAGGGCTAAGAATCACAGACTAAATAGCCTATATTTTATGAGGACAGTGATCAAGTTCCCCTTTTTCTCTACCTCTCATCCCCTTATAAATATTTACTGAATGAGTGAATGAACACTTAACTCACCATGGAAGCAAACATAAGCCTAGTTTTGCATACTTATTTCTACTTTAATTTGCCTGTAAATAACTTACCTACGGCTGTATGTACAATTAGGAACATCGGTCTTAAATATACAAAATAGGCAGAGTCTGGCAATGAATTCGTGACCTAGCTGGATTTTGCCAGTACCTCAAGAGAGGACAAGTCAATAGTGTTCAGGGAAATAGCCATGTCTCTAGGGAAGTCTCATTCTACTCTTGGATTTATAAATGTCCCCTTGTACACCTGTATTTTCCTGAGTGTTCCAATTCTTTGAAACCTTATTTTTTCAACAAAGTTAAATTTGTTAATCAAACATTCATTTTATGTATTTTCTGAAAATAGATTTATAAATGAAAAAATAAGTTATACTTTTTTCCAGTTTGGTATTTGGAAAATATCACTGTGCCTATAGTAATTAGAATAGGTGAATTTACCAATTTAAACCTGGGGGAAAAGAATAATGTCCAGTTTCAATATTTTGCATGTAAAAAACAAGAATCCCTGAAACCTGCCGCACCATCTAATTTATCTATCTTATCTTCGCTATAGAAGATGATACTTTCAGTCCTAATTAACTGCTTGCCTAGAGCTAATTTTCCTTTGAAAACTTTCTTGGCAATAAATAGAAGAGAGGAATATTAATTTCTATCTGGCTCAGAGTTTCTCTACTTCTGGCTGTTGGAGGAGTGATGTCACCTCTGTGGTCCCCTGTGATTTATGGCTGGTTCCACCTGCCACTAATCCTTTCATCTTTCCCATTACTTCCTTTGCCCTAGTTTTGGCCCCACTGAGCTTTTGCTCTGAGACCCAGGTAGTGGTCACAGCCTTACTGATAAACCACAGAGGAACTGCAGAAGGTTCTAATGGTGCCTGCTTGCATAATTCTTCTGACCACCCCGTTGTATGAAATTGCGAAACGTTTTGAGCACCTCAGAAGGAAGGCGTTATGTAAACATAAGGTATTTTGTATTAGTTGTTTATTTGTGCTTATTATTAACAACAATAAAAATATCAGAGGAATGGTTTGATTATTCCTTCAGATTGAGACCTGTGTTTTAGGCCAATGGCTTTTTGTATCGGTCTTTTCTATCAACTATAACTTTAAATTTTAGAGCTTTAAATACAAGGTATTTAATTGGAATGAATAGCTTTCTTATTTGTTTAACTTTCTGTTTGGGACTAGAACTGCTAAAAAATTTGTAATATAGTATCTAGAAATAGAACTCTTTGGATAAAACTCTTTTTCTGTGTTAGTAGGGCAATCTTTGATCTGCACACACAGAAAATAACACGTTTTCTTAGCCCAAATGCAACAGGTGTTCTGTATTGCTGGGGTTTTTTAAGGAAGAAATTACTAATTTTGAAAATGAAGATTAAATCTAATTGGACCTAGTAGTATGTTCAGGTTACCATGAATTAACACCTGATAATCCTTTCTTTCTGTGAACAATGTTATTGTTTTCTCCAAAACCTGCACAAAAGCTGTGCCCAGTGAGTCAACTTACCATTAAAGATGAGCACACCTTATTCATATCTGCGAAGGTTTAAGTGGTGGAATCATCTTTACATCGATATATGATGTATAACTTTCAGTTTTGTGACTTCTGGATTTAGTCATTTTGAGAAAAAGAGGCATTTTAAAATCAAAATATGCATTACTAAAATGCCCTTGAAATTTTAAAATTTAAGACAGGAGTGGAGACTCAAGGGAATAGGTAATGGGCATAGGTAATGATGTCACATAGTTTTAGACTAAACCATAACATCTTTTGTAAAGAATCTAAATATATGTTTACACAGGAAATCTTGGTCATTTAGATGAAGAAATTATACCAAGTATAATTTTATAGGATGATTTCAGATGAGCTTAGAAGCCAGTTTTATTTCTACCAATTTATATAAAGTTAACTAAAGAAAGTAAGGTGATGGCATTTTGCTTATTGAGAGTTAAATTGTGGTAGTGCTCATAAAGTGCTTTTTTTTTTTTTTTTTTTTTTTTTTAAAGTCAGAGAGTGTTACACAAGGAGAGAATCAGGTCCAAAATTTACTTCAGGGATGCAGAGTATCACCAAGGGAACACAGTTGGGAAGACCAGCACTAGACAGATTGAAGTTTTGTCTCGATTTACGAGGTGGTGTCGTAAGGCTGTGTAATCACTGTATTACAGTATTTGCCTATTATACCCTGGAGAATGTCCAGTGTCATTTTGGAGTGTGTGACTTAAGAGGGATTTAGTGGTATTGTCTCCTTTCTCTTCTATTCTCTGACTCATAAGTGTTCTTTTTTTTTTTTTGTCACGGTCCATATTTCTCTTATTTTTTAAGTCAGTCACTGTAGGGAAGCCTGTATCTCCCCAGTAAATGTCACCCTTTTGGTGTCTCTGAGCTGCCTTCCTCTTCTGCTTTGGCAGTCTTGCATTTTTACTAGCTCTCTCAGCCTCTGAATTAGATGCTCTCCTTGGAATCAGATTTTCTAATTGCTTAAGCTCTGAAGTTTGCCAGATACCAGGAGCTATTTCCGATGCCAGGGTATCATCTGTAGCATGCCTCTGACCTGGGAACAAAATTTCAGTAATTTTCAAAGCTTGCCTAACACATGCCTTTAGCAAACTTGACAACCACATAACCTGAGGTAAATGCCTACTTTTCTTAGTCTGGTTCTCTGCCAAGTGACCTTGCAAGGTTATCTTATGAATTTGGTTGGCATGTTTTATGTTCTTTGTTGACCTTTGACCAACGTTACTGTTGTTTCCCTGCTTTTGTAACATGGTGACAGGAAGGAGGGAAGGAAGGTAGTATGGGGGTGATTGCCAATACCCAATGAAGTGGACTGTGTTTTAAGAATATAGAAATGGGGCCCTTGTCCTTACTTCCGCTTGTACCCCCTTATCCTCATCACTAACAAGATATGCTTCTACATTCATAGGACATCTAGAGTTTGTGTATACTTGTTTGTGTTATCCATGGGAAATGTTCCTAATACCTGCTTAGGTATGAAGGTAATTTCTATTCTTCTATTTTCTGATTTCTGAACTTCAGGAGAAGGTAAAGCTTGATGCTGAAAGGGAAAAACTAGAGAGGCTTCAGGAGCTTTACTCCGAGCAGAAGACCCAGCTGGACAATTGTCCTGAGTCCATGAGGGAACAGTTACAGCAACAACTGAAGAGGGTCAGTAGCAAACAGGAATGTGCCAGTTGTTTTTTGTTTTTTTCAATTAACTTTCACTTACCTCTGACTTCCTTCTTCACATACGTAAATTTGCATAAGTTCTGGTCAATAGATATTTTTTAAATAGAAATATTCATGCTGACAATATATATTATTTCATGCTAATTAGTTAAAACATCCTTGTTGGAGTCCTTCACTTAACTTATAACACAAAAATAATTCTGAGGTCATTCTTTGTAACCAAAGAGAGCAATTCCTGACATGTAACTGTCACTAAGATTGTAGCATTTAAATCAACTGACATCTTTCCCCCCATTCTCTTCAGCATGGTGAGTACTGTTTGACCTCGAATGTGTTTTTTTCTTAGCTTGATTTTATACTCTTGTTCAAAAACTACCCTTTTCACTAATTTGCTCCCCACCATGCTTATCATTTTGTTTTTCTTTTCCTTTCTGCTTCTTAGTGATACTGAATTCATTAGCATGATCATAACAATTAAACTCACAGACCCAAGACACGGGCAGTGCTAATGCCCTCGACATGATTTTTAAAAACTCAGTGCGGCATAGACTTCTAGTTGAACTTTACTGGGTTATTCTCTCATCCTCACAGTGGCAATATTTAACTCAGCCATGTTATGAAAACAAGACTTCCTACATGGATACTTTGCAGTCACCGGCAAGGCCACTTACTACTTTGTGGACAAATGGGCTGTTTTCTCTAAACAGCAGCCCAAATAAACTTGACCCTGAGGAAGCAGTCATTAAGAATCTTGGACTTATAAAAGAATCATGTAAAGTAATTAGTCCCGAGTGACTAACATTTTTTATTCCACGTAAGTAAAAAAGAAGGCTAGTTTCATTCATGTCATTATATCTGTTCTTTCTTGGGAATGGGCAAGTTGAAAGATCAGTTAAGATAACCCCATCTCCAAAATGTTCAAGGTGACTTTTAATACAAAAATATTTGATGCCTTGAGTATCACTAGATTATAAAAATATATTTAAAACTTTTCAATGTGTTACACAGATTAAACTGCAGCATAATAATTTTAGTATTTGTCATTTCTTACCATGTTGAGTAAAAAAGTTACAACGGTGTTTCTTCCTCTGTACTCATTTTATTGTAAGCTAAATTTCTTGGTCCTTGATGTCACAGTTCTCTAGAAATCTAAAAATGGTGAGAAAAGAATATTATTTACAAAATTATTTTAGTTTGTCATTTGTTTGTGTTTATACCATTTCATAAGAGGTTGGGAAAAGGATTTTTATATTTACTTACTGCTTTTAAACCCTCCTCCTTATAACTAAAGTTTTTACACAGTTGTAATACTTTATTTTGAGTCAGCAGCATAGTTACATATTTTGTTCTTCCTTTCCTTTAGTAATCCAGTTATTGTTTGTATTCTTGATTAACATTGCTTCACTGTTTATAAACAGTGAAGCAATGTTTATCAAGAATACAGACGTTTATAAAAATTGGTAAATTCTATTAATAACCTGGACTCAGGTTGATATAATTATTGTTTGATTAATCTAGCTTTTATAAGGTAATTTTATAAGATAACTTCTATAGATTTGTATATGTTCTAAGGATTTCCACTACAAAAGAGAAAAGGAAATGGTGCAGACAGCCTATTCCGCTAAGAGGAGGCAAAGACTCCTTCCTCTTCCTTTTGAAACAGAGTGTAAAATTTTTATCTTAAAACACCATTCCTCAGGAGAGATAACTAGCTTGTGGTGGCTTCTGTTCTTCTGTTCACCTGATATTAAAGAGGTGTTAATAATTCTATTTTTCAGGAATGACGGCCAGAGTAACTCTTCACCAGTCTCTTGTCTTAATCAGTACAAATTTCACTAATTTTATGAGCAGTCTATTCATGCTAGGAATTTCCTGTATTATCACAACTCAATTCCCTTCAGACTTCCAACACTTTAGAATACCACTTCACTACAAAGTTTTCACCAAGGCGTTTTACCTAGATTCACTAAAGTTGATTTTATTACAACAAACTTCATTAGGTGACAAGTTATACAAAATAAAGAATAAATAAGAACATTATTTTCTTAAACTGTATGTTGTCTCAAATACTTAAACCGAAATTGTAGAACGACTTTGTGCATATAACACTATGAATTTGTCACTGGGCTTCTTACCTCTAAAGCACTGCTTTAGAGTCAGAATAGAGTTTTCATCTGATGTTGATTTTATGGCCTGTGGTTGTATATAGTTGAGATGGGCTCACCAACTGAATTGTTCCCTAGGATATAAGTAGTGTGGAAAAGAAAACTGAAATTAAATGAGTCTTTCATTTGCCAGGATAGAGTCCACTATTAAATGCTGGGAATACCTGGTTAGGGCAGTTTACTTGTGCTTTTGATATTTACTCAGCCGACTGGTTGATTTTAGTCTCTTGATTTAAAAAAAAAAAAAAAAAAAAAAAAGATTTCAGTGATATTTACAATTAAGAGATCTTTTTTCCTCATGGCTCTATAATCAGTTTATCATTTACTCTTGGACAAGCCATTCAATTTCGACGGGCCTCAATATCCTCATTCATCAATTGAGGAGGTTGTACCAGGTATGCAATTGTACCATTGTCTTTTTTCCAGATTCCACAAGTATGCAGTTAAAGTGTTTGACCGTAGTACATAAGAGGGAAGAATGTTCATGAACTCTGAGTCCCATTTAAATTTGCTTTCAGACTTCACCTTGGCCATACCACTTTACCTTGGCCATACTACATGTATTCTCTTCTTTTTGTCCCTCTAGTAGGCAAAGAAAACATAAAGATCTGCATGTAAGTTCTGCCATAAAAGTTCTCAGAAAAGTTGTGGAAAGAAAAAAAGTAATTGCATTGAATTTTCTTTAGTGAGCTGTTTTATTTCCTTTCACACCTGGCCTTTGAGATTGCCAGTCAGTAGAGATTTTGTAATGTTTTCTTAGTGAGTGAGGTTTACCTAAAATTTTCATTCAACTAGCCATATACTTGACTTTGAGCTTCCTGTATACATTATTCTTTGCTCAATGAAATTACTCCTGCCCCCAAATTCCATCCCCTAAATTCTTATTCTTATCTAATATCTTTTAACAGTTTTTTTCCCCTCTCCAGTTGTTTTTATTTCACAGTGTAAGTTTATATACACACATGTCAGTGGTTTAGATAACTCGATCAGATGATTACACCCGCAGAATCTCAGTGCTGAGTTTAGCTTAATTTTCAACTTTTCTTCCTAATGTGCTATTTTTTCGTGCAGTGGTTTAAATATTTACTACAAATAAATTAGTGACTCTGTGACCTTCGTGAGGTTCATGTGAACCAGATGTGGAGTGACTGACTGACTAGCATAGCGTATGTATTGTGAGCCATATGTCCACTTTAAATGTAGATTGTTTATAAACTAAAAAAAAAAAAAAAGGTTTGTTAAATTTTTATCTCAGTAACTTTTAGACACAAACCAAGTTTAATGGAAAGACCTTAAAAACAAGTATGTGTGCCTGTATGAATAAATATATTAGCTAATGTGTCATTTCAAGACTACAAGTCTTTTCTTTAAGACATAGTACTTGAGTGATCTCATAATTCCTTCAGTAGTGACTAGATTATCTCTGAATTTATTAATATTTTAGAAGTTATAAGAAGAAATGTCTGATAAACTTAAAATGTCAACCAATAACTTGAAACCAAAACCACATTTTGTTTGGCCAATTAAAATGTAAAGAAGTATTAAATGATAAGTATGTTTTTCAAGTTGTTGTTCTTACTCTTAAACTTTGAGAATCCACTGTCTGTTGACATAATAATTTTGTTGCTATTGTGTTAGGTGTAATTACATAGTTACGTGATAGCTAATAGCTCTTCTGTGCCCAGAATAAAATGCATTCTGTAAACTAAAAACATATTCCATTTGATTAAAAGACTTAATTTATCACTTACATAAAAACCAGGAGGTGATGAGGTTAAATACTAATATAGATTTAATTTATCATTTATTTATTTTTCCAACTCCTTTGATGTTTTGGTTGAAAAAAATGCTCTGGCTCTTTTATCCTTGTAGAGCTGTGAACCATATAGTTAACTTGCCTCTTCCTTTTGGCTATATATTATTTATAAATTACATTATATGTGTGTGTGTGTGTGTGTGTGTGTGTGTGTGTGTGTGTGTGTGTGTAGAACTATAAACTACATTTATAGTTCTGTCAAAGGCTCCAAAAGTAAGGGGGAGTGGTGTTTTTTTGTTTTTTTGTTTTTTTTTTTAAAAAAAGTAGATTGGAGAATGATTTATATAACACACACCAATTTCTGCACAGATAACAAATTGATTTCAGTCTTTAGGCATCTCGTAGGTTGGAGAGTGCCTGTTTTAAACCACTTGATTTTTATGATTTCTGATCTTTCTTCAATGTCCTCGAGATTATCCTGCGAGTAGTGGTACATAATATTTTGAGTCACTCTTTGTGATTGATGAAAGCTGTATTCTATTTTTTCCACAAAAAAGGTTTGCAAACAATTTTAAGGGATTCACAGAGGCCCAGTTTAAGAATCCATCTTAAATATTTTTTATTACATCTCCCTTTAGTAAAATTATTTGAGCATGCATGCCCATATATATTATATAGATTATGTATATACTTATACATGCTCAAAATGTATATTTATTTTAAATAATATGCATGTACTGCTCTATCTGTATGTAAATTAAAGAACATTTATTGAAAAATTAACTGTAAAAGAAAAGGAAAAACTAAAAATAATTATAAAGGAGGTCTAATATTTTCTCTTCACATCTCAGTGAATTGTGTTGTGTGCCATTTGGGATACATCTATCTCTCTTAGGCCCTTGGCTCAGTTATGTGTGACAACTTTTGAATCTTTTTTTTTAATAGTGACAACTTTGGAATCTTGAATTTAATCTCTATATTAAAGTCTCATTTTATTTGAAAATTTGTGGAAAATAGGAATTTTCTTAAGAGACTATGTTATACCTTCAGTCTATGATAATTTTTAGGTTATTTACTGAATTCTTTTTAAACTTCCTGATCCAATTTAAAGCCACTTAGTAGATTGAAAACAAGAATTTCTACATCTACAAAACAGGAATTTTTAATCCACAAACTGATGGTGAAATAAATTGTCCTCCCCCCCAACCCCCAGATTAGACCCTTTCAATTCCAATGAAAGTCTCTGCTCTGGGGGTTCATTCCAAAAGAGAGGATTATCATAATCTAATTCCGGGCATCATTGTAATTGGAAAGATATTTTGAACTGTTTGCTTTTAATTATTTTTTCTTCACATTAAGAAGGCTAGAGCCTTTCTGGTGTTTCCTGTTTTCATTTTTTTTTTTTTTTTTCTCCAAAGGATGCTGACCTGTTGGATGTAGAGAGCAAACACTTTGAAGACCTGGAATTTCAGCAGCTCGAGCACGAGAGCCGTCTGGATGAGGAAAAGGAGAACCTGACCCAACAGCTCCTGCGCGAAGTGGCTGAATATCAACGGAACATTGTTGCTAGGAAGGTACTTTGCCAGGTGTCACTCAATGTAAAAAATCAAAATACGCCCCTCACTATATAGCAACAATAATAATTAGTAGAGCTATAGGATGTGTCTGTCTACCTGTCTTTACATCTGAACAACTTTGTATGTTTAATTGCATATAATACTTAGCAGTTTATTGAGCCTCCCATCTATATGCCAAATGGTTCTCCAAACTAGGTAAACCGAGACATGTTACAGTCATTACTACTTAATGCTGTAGATGCGTCTATGAATAGTATCTATTTTTTTGCTTTCATGTGAAAACTAAGGCAGAGAAAATTAGAAATTTAGATATTTGTTTTAAATTACTTCTTCTTGCAATCATAGAAACTAGATTCAGAATAATTATATGAACGAAGCTTATTTGAGAATTTTTCTCTGTGTCTACTGTCCAGTAGTTCTCAAAGCAGGATGACAGCTTGTCGCCATTAAAAATAGTCCTGTAGATTCCCATGCACATTACTGATGCTGCCCCACCTCTAGCACCCAGATGTCCAGCCCAGAATTCAGCTCTTGTTCCAGAATTTAGAATCAGACACCAGTTCTCTGTACTTAACTCATAAAACTGAGTGGAAGGAAGAGAAGGTGACATCTTAAGCTCTCAGTTTAAATAAGAAATTCAATTATTTTTTCCCATGAGGAGTCTCCCAAGATGATGTCAAAAATTCATTTATAGTCTAAAACGGGATTTCCTCTTGACTTCTGGGTTCTTCAGATAGATTTTGTCACTTGAACTGTATCGGGTAAAGAAAAGCCATGAATTTGGCAGGTCAAAGAAAGTGCCTTACAGTCTCTGGGTAATAATCTCTGCCCACCATCAGTGAAAATGTGGCCACTGTTATTCCAGCTGTAAACTTTTCTCCCTTTTGTAGGACACACTGGCAAACCTTTATATGTCTAATATGCATCTTTCTACGGCCATCTTTTTTTCCTCTAGGAAAAAATTTCTGCATTGAAAAAGCAAGCAAATCACATTGTCCAGCAGGCTCAGAGAGAACAAGACCATTTTGTGAAAGAAAAGAATAATTTAATAATGATGCTGCAAAGAGTAAGTATATTCCTTTGCAGCACTGGTTGCAATAAAACACAGATTTCAACTTGGAGAAAGCTGCTTCCTTCAAAGCAGGTGCCTTTTAATAATGAATGGTGATTCATAATTTAAGAAAGATTTTTAATATACATTTTTATTTAACCCTCCATATTAATAAACTGAGATTCTGAAAATGACTAACTATAATTCAGAAAATAAGCAAGGGTGTTTCCTTTATGCTATTCCATGATATGAAAATCTAAACTATGGAAAATCTGTATGTTTCTGATTTTATTTTATTTTTTTAATTATATTTTTCTTCAAATAGGTAAAACATGCTGTTTTTTTTATAGCCGTCAAACATTTTGGCTCAACTGCTCTGGTGTTTTGAACCACAGTTATTTGTTTGTGGGTCTTCCCAGCAAGTGGATTCAGTTTAGGATAGGTGGTTAGGTAGACTCCCCCACATGACTGATAAAATCATTCTCACCCACGGGATCGTGCGCATATTACAGCACCTAAATGGCTACATGGAAAAGGATTCCTTTGCTCAAAATGCAGCCTAATTTCTTGATATGCTCTCTAATCTAATTTCAGGAATAAGGCACCACGAGTTAAAGTTAATGAGGCTAATCTCCTGCCTGAGCTTTACATGCAAGCCACTCTCTAGGAATATGAAACTTGGGATCATAAAAATATGAGGAGGGCCCAGAATGATGTGCAGGAAAAAAAAAAAAATCCAGAATGATGCATTAAAGTATGAGGTTGTACCATCATCCTATGTAGAAGAAACATAGCTGGGGTATTCCCATCTTAGCTACTTTTAGTTTGAGAAAAGAGAGGAAAATTGGTCCTTCACATAGAGTTATGAGTCCACATGAGGTTCCTCTGTCATTCACACTGATCTCTGACAGCTCTCCTCTTCGTGCTTTTCAGCACCTAGAAATATCTGAATGGAGCTGTACTTTCCTTCTCTGTCTCCTGCTCTAAGGAAGAACTCTACTCTAGTGCCATTACCCTGCCCATCACTATTTACACTTGGCATACAGTATTAGATAATGTAACATGTAGTATTTAGGTAGTTTATGAAATTTTAGCAAAAAAAAAAAAGCTCTAGGGATAGATTTTAAAAATGGGTAAGCACACTCATAGAAATACCATTTCTTAATTAAATTATATAAAATATAGTTATCTTGTAAAAATTGTGGTTCACAAGTGATAAGGCATTTTCCCCAAATTAATCTATAAATACATCTCGATCCTGATAAAAATCCCAGTAGACATTTTGTAGAAATTGACAAGTGGATGCTAAAATTTACTGTTGATTCTCATTATTCATGGATTATATATTTGTCATTTTGCCTCCTCACTAAAATTTGTTTAGCAGCTGATCCAATCAATACTTGTCATGCTATCATTCATGGATATGAACGGAGTGGTGAAATTTTGAGTCACTTAACATGCAGGTCTTCTGATGAGGCAATACCTTCTTTTTTCAGCCCCTCAAATGATAAACGTGTCCTTTTTGTGGACTATTTAGTGCCATGTTTTCACATTTTTGGGCTTTTTGTTGGTGATTTTGTTGTGTAAAATGGCTCTCAAAAATAACACTAACATACTGTCTGGTATTCCTAAGAGCAAGAAGGCTGTGATGTACCTTATGGAGAAATGGGATGTATTAGATAAGTTTCATTCAGGCATCAATTATGTTTCTTTTGTCTCTTAGTTCAATGTTTGTGAATCAGAAATATGTATTAAGTAAAATGTTTTTAAACAGAAACACACATAAAACAAAATTGTGTATTGATCAGTTGCTGAAAATATTGTGACTAGAGGCTTACAGGAACCCAATCCTATAATTCCCCTAGGAACAATGGTTCAATATTTATTAATTCAGTGTTCATGACAATGTAATAGAACATAAACTATGCAAATAATGAGAATTAACTATATATAAAAATGCAAAGAGTATCGTATAGCCAAAACAACTTCGAATAAGAACAAAGTTGGAGGATTTATATGATTTCAAAGTTTACTATAAAGCTATTATAGTATTTAAAACTACTCATATGTTGTGTGATGCTGGCATACAAATAGACATAGATCAATGGAAACAGAGAATCCAAAAATAAACCCACACATATACTGTCTATTGATTTTTTTTTTTTTTTTTTTTTTTTTTTTTTTTTTTTTTTGACGGAGCCTCTAAGACAACCCTGTAAGGAAAGGAAAGTCTTTCCAACAAATGGTGCTAGACCAACTGGGAAAACATCGGAAAAAGGAACCTCAACACCATCTATCCTCACACCATATGTATAAATTACTTTGAGATAGATCATAGACCTAAATATAATAATTGAAATGACTAAGTTTCCAGAAGAAATTATAGGAGTGCAAGTACACTTTTATAGCCTGAGAGGAAGCAAAGATTTCTTAAAGAGGAAATGACAAAGGACTGTAATTGGAATATATTAAAAAGTCATAATTCAGTAATAATATATAAACACCAAATAAATAACTTTTTTAAAAAAAGCAGTCAAAAGGCTTGAACACAATCACTTCACAAAAGATCTATGAAGAGTCTATAAGTCACATGGAAAAATACTCAGCCTCATTAGTCCTCAGGGAAATCTAAAGTTGACTAAGCTTAATAGATTTTGTGTTCCTTCAGGAAAAGGAAAATCTTTGTAATCTGGAAAAGAAATACTCCAGCCTCTCTGGGGGTAAAGGGTTTCCTGTCAACCCCAATACTCTAAAAGAGGTAAGCTATGATTTTACATGTGTGCTCATATCACCTTAAAAATCAAAAGGTATACTTCAGTTTTATGCGATTAGCTGAATTGGAAAAGCATTAACTTAAATGACTTAAGAAAGCACTCACTTTGATAGCATTCCTGCCTTTTATTATTTATGCTTCAAGGATTTCCAGGATCATCTTTGTGTCTAATGCAAATGCTCTGTGTGTGTGTGTGTGTGTGTGTGTGTGTGTGTGTGTGTGTGTAGACTTTATTTGACAATGACATTGTAGGTAAACTTGGAGTTTAAAAAAATTTAGGATTCAGATCAAGATTGGTCTTAAATTATTTTTTTTTTACTTGCAATTTCCTTTCTCAGTTCTTCCTCTTTCTTATTTTACTTCTTTTTCTCCTAAGTCTTATAGAACATGAAAATGGCCGTTAACATTTGAAAAGATAGTTTGGTTTCTTTCTTTTCTCCCATAATTTTCTTCCAATGTTGTTTCTGATGTTTTTCTACTAAATTGGAAAGTTCTATTTACATTAAGCTATACATACTCTTCATCCCAAACATCCACTTTCCTCAGTCTGCATTACCACTCTTTCTCAAATATCTCTTTATAGAGCTACACTGCAAGATTATATTCAACAACCTTTTGATACCTCCAATTTATAAACAGTCAATTCCAGTTTTCGTCATAATTTAAATTCTTAGTAAAAACCTCGCTTTCCAGCCTGGAATGTTTTCTTCACTGGCATAGTGATATCTTACCTTTCCTGGAGCAACCTTTTGAGGGATTGATAGGCAAAATAGAAAAACACGAGTGTTAAATTTAATACTATTTTACTTTTTTAAAAAAGGTATTACTTTATACTCTTTATTCTTTTTTCATGCTGTTTTATTGGTGTGGTGAAAATAATGATTGGTCTGTACAATTACTCTCCATGAGAATTTACAACTGCATTTTCCTCAAATATCAATTCTAGAGTTTTGGAGAACATAAATTTTGATTCATGGGTATTTTCTCTAAGCTGAAGCTAGAACTGAATCATTGAATTTAAAGTAACTGGGAATTCTCTGTCCTGAGGGTAGAGTTGGGAGTTGGGTTAGCTACCTTCAATTGAAATACCCTGGAGTTGCAACTCCACCTTAGCGTGTGTGTGTGTGTGTGTGTGTGTGTGTGTGTGTGTGTGTGTCTTACTAGAGAAAACTCACAAGAGGCAGCGTAGTTTCTATTTTCATTTAGTTGAGGTACCTAAAAGCTGGATTCCATTACAATAAATTACTGTTTTATCAATGTCTGAGGGCAAAAACCAATAACAGTCCACTTTTACTCCCACTTTAATTTGTCAGGAAACAGAAGAAGAGGGCACGATCTAAAAATAAAGACTTGTGGAAACAGTTCTTGAATTAGAGTTAGTGATTACACTGTCAATTTTGTATCTCAGATTTTTGCTTGTGTGAAGATTCTAAATGTTGTGTAGTGAAACCTCATTCAGTCAACAGAATGAATGTGAACGCCTCTGGGTATTTTAAAATAAAAAATATTGGGTTATTTATAATATAATTCTATTGATTTCACCAGAAAAAAATATTTTTAATGTTTGAAATGTCATTTTTAAAGATTAAGCACTGTAAATCCATTTTAATTGCTGATGTTTTCCTAATGAAACATTTGATAATACCACGAACATCTGGCTGTGCCGCTGTAAGCTCACTCCATTGTACTGGAGCATTAATACTCTCGCATGCCTCAGCTCTTGCTTTCTGTGTGTTTAACTTCTGAATTCCTCCTTTTAGGGCTATATCAGTGTAAGTGAAATTAACGAGCCATGTGGCAATGCCACGAATCTATCCCCTTCCACTCAGTTCCCTGCTGATGCTGATGCTGTTACCACTGGGCCTACCACAGCTGTGCTGGTGAGCCAGCCACAAAATAAAGAGGTGTGTTGGCATGACATTTCATTCGTTCACTGCCTTCCTCATGTCAAAAATTAACCCATGGTTAACTGAAAATGAGGGTGTGTATGACATGTATATGTCTGGTCGACAAGAAGGGCCAAAGTGATACCAAGTTTGAAAATATATCAATTTGGAGGAACTGCTCTGCTAGTTATACTAGAAATCATGAATATATGTTACGGAGAGGACCACTAGGAGAAGTAAGTTCAAAAAATTAAACTCTATGTCATAGCACTCTAACCCAACCTAGTTTTCTTAAAACCAAAAGTCTTTCTGTAATTATTGGTTTAATTCACCTTTCCAATCTGACTTTGTTTTCTATTATGTTTTTCAGCATGATTTTTTTAATGTTACGCCTTTTTAAAACATCTGGCAAGTAATAGTAAATGAAAATACCTTCTACTGATCCAAGTTGTTTGAAGGGTGGGGTTTTAACAAGTGGCTAAATGCAAAGATACTGCCTATCATTTGTGGCTACTTGATTAAAGTATAAGAAAAGAGAATAATCAGATTATTGATTTCATTTCTTTGTCATATTCTTTCATTTCATCTGGACACATTTTTTTTTCTCCTATAAAGCAAAGTTCATCTGTCTGTTCTGGATCTATGTTTCCTTCCACACTTTCTCCTCATCCTATCACTCAACCTCCATCAGCCCCTTGGCCTGAAGTCATGGCTCCTTCTGTCGATCCTTTCCCTTTAAATGACACACCTCCTCCTCTACCAGCTAAGAAACACAGAAGGCAGCAGCAGCAGGATCAACAGGTAATTAGGAACTGAGGAACTTGTGTTCAGAGTTTGGAAATTTGATCTTGATGACAAAGTTCCTCAGGTGGAATCTTTTCTTCAAGTTTTCCAAGTGTATTTTTTTAAAAAGACAAAGTGCATACTCCTTTGCTGTTTGTTTTGTTTTTTAAAGGACATTTAGTATGTTATGAAGTTGTTGGGAATGTTATAAGATTTGAGTCCTTGATTGTCCTCTCATGGCTTTTGATATGTTTGAGCTCATCCTCATGCTTCAGTTTCCATTCGGCCAAAATATTGCAAAATAATAATCATTTCCATAAAATCCATGGCATAAAAAATTGCTGTGTCAACCATAATAATAGACATCATTCCTTTGCTATGTGTCAAACTTTGCTAAACAAATAAATATCTCATTTCTTCCTTCTAACAATCCCATGAAATAAGAACTCCACGTTGACATTTAGGTAACTGAGGTTCAGTGTAGGTAAATATTTTGTTCAAGGTCACCCCATAACAAGTGCATTTGCCTTATAGAACAGTTTTTATTGACCAGATTTTTAAATAAATGATTTATTATTCTTAATGTTGTCCTTCTTTTACTACATTCAGTGCATATTCATGCTCGGGTATTAAAAAAAAAAAAAAACTATTTTGAGGCTACTTCCAACTATGATCAAATTCCTGTATGAATTTGACCTTAGAAGATTTTAAAGAGTTATAGTCACTAGATTCCCAAAGTAAGTGAGCCCTGCTGTGCTATACCTAGCCCTTAAATTTCTTGAAGTTGCCTTTACTATCTATTACTTTTTATGAAAGGACTGTATCTACCCATTATCTTATGTTAATAAATATTAGCTAGTGTAAGTAGATAATTATAAAGTGAAAATGCAGATATTTTTCATGATTGGCATGTACGAAGATTGATAATCAATTTGGTAACTCAAATGTGCATGAATTTTTACACATTTCAAAAGCCTAAACTTCATATAAAAATGATCAGACCTAAAGGACTTTTAATTAGGAAATAACTTTACTACTGAAAACATTTTTTTGAAAGGCTAAGAAAAATTGGGGTAAAATTTTGCCTTAGAAATCTAAAAAGAAAAAAAAAGGAAATAATCAACAAGAAATTTTTTTAATGTGAGGGATTACTACAGGGACTTCTTAGCCAAGAGCTCTTTTAAATAAAAGAATAACCTATATGGAAACATTATGTGGATTTGGAGTGTGTTAATGTGATTGAAATATTATTCCAACTTTAAAACAGCTCCCCTGTTTACTCGCTCTTTCTCTTCATCTTCTTCCTTCTCCCCTTTCTTGTTCTCCTCACACTGGGATCTGTGCCACCACACAGAACTGTCCAGACAGACAAGGGGAGAAAGTGCTTACTTGCTTTGTCCACTGGCTGTTCCGCCATCCACATGGCGACCATCATAATAATTTGTAAGTTGTCCTGAGGCCCCAAGGCAGCAGGCACTACTATGAGAGTGAAAGGTGGATTTTTTGTTTGTTTGTTTCTAGGATCAGTAGTAAATTCTCCTAGTGTCTGTGTATCTTACCAAATGCTAGCCCAAGCCTGTGTTAGTGATCACGAGTATAAGGTGAATTGTTTTAATTCTGTGGAAATTCCCAAACTTCTTTGTAAGCGCATACTTCTTAATTACTTCAGTGACCAGTTTCAATTAGTCAAGTTTTGCTATTCTGCTTTACATTTGCATTTAAAGCACTTTAGAAGTCTGGAAGAAAGGAAAAAACAGCATAAAGAAGGCCTCTATCTGAGTGACACTTTGCCTCGAAAGAAAACCACACCTTCCATATCCCCACATTTCAGCAGTGCTACCATGGGGAGAAGCACCGCCCCAAAGGTAGGACATGGGAAAACCATGGGCTTCGCATTCAGGGAGCCTTCCTGTCCTTATGTTGACTGATGTCCAAAGGTCCTTAAAGAAAAGGCTAAATAATAAAGCATTAAATTTGCTTGGTGAGCAGGTGTTATAACTAAATTACATATTCTGTCTTATTCAGAGGACATTTTGAATTGTACTCTGGGACCTGGCCCAGGGTATTTTCTGTCACCACCACACAAGCAGTAGGTGGCATTCACTTACATGACAGACTCCCATGGCTGCATCCCAGATTTACAAATGGGAGAATATAAGCTCTGGTTTTCAGGAGCGATAGCAACAAATATTTACTGAGTCGTGTCTGACCCTGACACTGGGCTAAGTGCTTTATGTGGATTGTCTTATTTTAAAATCCATCACCACTTTTCAGTAGAGGAACTAATTGTACGTATGGATAAACTGAGGTATAAAGAAGCTAACTGACTAGCCCAAGTGTCTTCAGCTGTTTAGCAGTGAAGCTGGAATATGAACCCAGGTGGTCCGACACCTAAACCCTAATTCATGTTCTGCCAACATGCCTGAGGAGTTGATGCAGGAAGAGGAGGAGAGGCAAGTGAGGAGTTTCTGAGTGGGTCAGGCATTGGGCCCTTCCTTTGTTTTAATCTATTTTACAAACTTGTGCTCCAAGAATATCTTACATAAGAGATTTTGCTATTAAAGAGAGTGATAAATCACTGGGGTAGTTTATGGGTTTCTCCAATTTTCAGCCTACTGGATAGCTGGGGATAGATGGAAAATGGTATACCTGTTACAGGGTAGATCTCTGTCCTGGTGCATGATGTGCATGCGTTCTTGCCCCTGCATCTGCCCTCTGCTCCTTGTGCATGAAGAACTCTGAGTTTTTCTCTAAGGTGGTTTTGGACAGTGTTTCCCCATTTTTTGGAGTTGCTGCCACTGGAGGAATTGCTGTGATGTGGAGACTTCCATGGAGCTCCTTGGGAGGAATGGTGACTGGCCTTTACCATTGAGCATCCACAAACTGGATGAAAGACCTCTTTCTTCGCCTTCTGTGCTTAGATAGGAGTTACGGAAACAGGGAAATGGTCATGTCCCAAAGCACTGTCTTGGCCTGTTGTTTGCCTGAAGTTTTTCCTCCTGGTTCTCGCAGGCTCACTTGCCGCTGGGACAGAGCAACAGCTGTGGCAGCGTGCTCCCTCACTCACTGGCAACGATGACCAAAGACTCAGAGTCTCGGAGGATGCTCAGAGGTATGTACCTTTTAATTCAAGTGTCATATATTTTGTTAAGCATTATAAGTCCTCAGAGAGAGGGAGGGAGAGCAACGCTGAGGATCGTTATCAAGGAGATCAAGCAAAGTCCTCAGTTCTACTCTTAATGTGTCTCCTTTGAGGAGGGATATGTATATCCTTATTGTTGTACTAAAGTAACTTTTCCTGTCTATGTATGTGACTGGTATTTTTTAAATATTGTACTTCATAAATTCAATAGACTTCTCAAACCAGAAAGGGCTCTAGAGAATTACTAACCTTCCCATTTGATAGGTAGAAAGAAAAGAGAGCCTGCCGAGATCCAGAAAGATCACTAAGCACTTAACTATGTTGCCTACCTGATTTGTGACTGAGCCACTGTGAGGAACCGTGTGCTAAAGACTCACTGAGCTGACTTGGTAAATAGAGCACTAGTAGCCCAGGACAGAATTCTCTTAGGCTTTTTAATGTGGTTTGAGCTTTTATGCTATGTGATTGTTAGGTTTCAGGTAGACTTTGATTCTCAACAAGTTTTTTCTTTGTAAAAATGCATTGCATTTATAATGGAGTTCCCAAATAGTCTTTGAGGCGCTACAAGAAATTTCTATAATGCAGTTCCGGGGGTGAGCTTCTCAATGAGAAGATTAGAATTGCTGTGTTAATAGAGTCATTTAGGTCAACAACTTACATTGACCCTCAGTTTTGAGCAGGCGTGGTACTAGAGACCAGGAATGCCAATGAATGACATGATCCTTGCCCTTGAAATGCTTATAGTCTAGTGAGGAAGAAAGGCCCATAACAGATGATTTCAACAAAATGTGGTAAATGCAATGATGGAAGTATGCCAGGATGTAAATTTGGATGCTGATAGAGAAGTGGGCGTTTGGCCCTTAAATGCATTCATGCATTGTGGGTTTGAAGCCTTTTCTTCCAAGCTGGCTGTGATTCAATTCTGACTACTCAACCTCTCTGGCTGTGGTACCAGGGGGATGAAGTTTTCTATCAGAAAAAAAGAAAAATTATTATATAGACATTTTAGTGTATATACACATGTATATATGTATATGTAATGTATATATGTATGTGTATATATATCACTTGATGTATATATATCACTTGAATGAGGTTTCTGAATCATTACTAGAAGTGATTTAAGAGTTAATAGAGTCTATAGTAGTCATAAGAGAGGTTCATAATATATGATAGGTTTATAATGTTAACATTTAAATCAAATACATTTGATTGAACTTCTCTTTTATTTTCTTTATTGTAATTTCTTAATAAGCTAAAAATATTTCTGGTGATTTATAAATAGTGAACATATATATTAGTATATTTTGGCTGTCACTTCTTACTGTTCATTTGGGGGTCAAGTCTATGTTCTAGTGCAGCATTTTTCTGTGATATTTATAGACTTCTTTTAAAATGAATTTTCCCACTGGCTGAAGACATCAAAGCTTGGACTGGCCCCAAAACTGTATTTTATGTTGAAAGTATTTTCTTAAAAAAGACAGTAAGAAAAACTAGACCTTTTTACAAAGTGAATGGATTTATGAAAATCAAGAGTGTTAACATTATCATGTAAGAGGATTCTTGTGAGAGTATAGTGAAACTGAAGGAATGTTTCATCTCAATATTGCTAATCTCTGTTTTCCCCTCACATAATGGGAATCCACATGCTGGATTCATACAGGAAAACTGAACCAATTCCCTGAGGTCACATTAGGGACAGACCCTCTGAAAAATATGTTCTCTTTGACGTTTTTGCTCTGGTTCTTCACTGGCAGGTCTTTTGTACACTCTGGAAGATGGCAGCTTTAGTCTTGTCCTACTGCAGCTCTAAAATGGTGTTCCTTAAGGAGTTTGTGGTGCTGATGAGGCAGCTTCTGAGGAAATAGAGAACCATCATATGTGTTGATCCAAGCAGCAGGTGTGATGTGTCTTGTGAGGCCTACCCGCCTCCCTTGGCTCCTTCACCCAGAGGAAGAAGGGTCAAGGACTACAGTGTTTAGAGCCATAGCTGATCATAAAACTGGCAGGATTTTCTGCTAAGCCCATATTAGTGGACCACAATGACCAGAAGGGATGAATCACAATTTCATTTAGAATTGTTTCACTAGCACTTGTTGGCTTCGTTAAAATAGCAAACACAAGTAAAATGCCATGCTTTTGAAAAAGTTGGATATAGCTCATTTAATAGATCTTATCATTTTTCTTGACTTTAATACAATTAACTTAAATGAACTATTTTTTTGCTGCTTATTCATAATGGATACATCAAGGACCATGGTGTAAGTATAAACCTTCCTTCAACTAGCACCATTTAAATAGAACTGACCATGGGAATCATGCAAACGAAGATCTCTGAGAGCAGAGTTTAAAGCAGAGAGCCCAGGAACTTGGCTCTTAGAGTTGTAATGGTTATTGGCTTTTGTACAACTTGTGAACTATTGCTTTGGAAGCTTTAGCATGAATGAAATTTTTGTCCTTTTGTCTTCTGTTCAATGCAGGAAAGTCCAAGAAAGGTATGACAATCTTCCTTGTGTGGTGTTTTGTTTCTACCAAATAGTGAAAGGCCATTGTCAAGTCATCTTTAAGAAATGATCAGATTTAAAATATACAATGGTGAATTTTTAGTGTAATGCATATTTCTTTTACACAATAGAGAAAAATTATTGCACATTTGCTAGAAACACAATACTGGGTGCAACTGCTGTTCATTCAGAGGCAGCTGCATGACCCTCTTTTGTTTTGTTTTGTTTTGTTTTGTTTTGTTTTGTTTATGACAAGGTCAAACCATGCAGGAAACATGAGTGCTTTGGAAGCATTGCTTTATGAGACTTAGGATCTAGATTAGATAAAGAGTGGGCCTTGTGATGTATGTAGGATAAGTATAAAACATGAGGCCAGGTGTAAATAGAGCAGGCTATGTAGGAGTATGGAAGGATTTAAGGGACTCCTATTTAATCATTTTATTTGAGCCTATTTTATAAGGAAGATTTAGTGTAGAGCGAAGGACAGTTTAAATGACTGTCTCGAATAAAATGCTTATTACTGTGGCTAGCTGGTAGAGATGTAGGATGTTAGAGGTTTGACCTGTTTTAAAATTTGATGGACGCCGCTTCAAATAATTGAATGGCATTTTACAAACCTTAGCTCTTCAAAACTATTTGTCACTGTCTGCTTGAAAAAAAGAATTATTTGATAGATATAATGTTGTTTTTGTTCTCCCTGTTTTCTGGTTGACCAATATGTGTGAAAGGTATTTTTTTTTCTGTAACAATCTTTTTTTTTTTTTGCCTAAGTGTATGCGTATGTCATAAACTTATTGTTTTGTTAACTTCTTGAGTTATTCTCTCTAAACTCAAATTTAATCTAAAAATGTGAACATTTCACTTGTCAATCTGGTGTTGTTACTAACGCCGTCAATAATTGCATGTTGGAAGAGTTGTATATTTTTTCTGTTCCCTTGTCATCCTTTCTGATTTTGTATCTTTTTTCTCATTCTCTATCATTCTCTTCCTGACTTGTCCCGTACCTTCATCTTCTGGCTGTGGACTGTGGTTAGGAAGAATGAATTTCTCAGCAGGTGAGCTATGAAAGGCTAAGCTACCAAAAATACTAATTGATTTTATCCTCTTAAACCCAAGTTATAATTTTAAGTCATCTCATTTCTATATTGAGACCTAGATAATAAGTTTAAAGTATATAACACACATTTAGAAAACATTGACAAGACTATATATTCCACAGTGGTTCACTCATAAGGGACTTTACAGGTCCAATTAGCCAGAATTCACAGAGACCGGCATTAAAAATAATAATAATAAGCAGGCCTTGCACATATTGGAGAGCAAAATATCGTCTCTCCCATGGTGGTGAAGAGAGTTGAGTTGGTTTGAGTTACCTGATATGCTATGCTTAGCTATCAGCCTCAGAGGGTATCAAGTCTCACTTTATAAACCTTATAAAATACCCCTTTACACAACTATTTCTGTCTTGATAGAAAAGATTTGGAGCATTTACAAGACCCTTTCTACTTTTTGGTTGCTGTCCCACTGCCGAATGTTATTCTTGCTACATAATTTAAAAACAAAATACGTAGACTCAGAGGTTGGTAAAGTCTCATTTTTCCTAATCCACTTAAGTTGCCTCATCTCAAACAGTAAATGCACTCTACTTTCTTATTGAGCCACTAATTTAGTTTCAGTTTATAGATAAGAAAATCCATTCATTAAATGACTCCCTTTCATGACGTCCACACGCTAATAAATAAATGGGGATTCTGTGATGAATGGGCCATGCACGTGCCCTCCCTGATAAAGAACTCCTGTTGAAGTGCTTCTTCACTGAACCAGCATATCCCCTTGGGCCTCCTACCAGGGTACCCTCCTTGGTCTCCTCCTCTCCTGGGGTGTTTCCTCTATTGAAAGTACCTATACCTGTGGATGACCAGGCCAGAGCCTGAATCCAATACCAGCTCTTTGGATTCACAGCAGTACAATCCCAGGGTCACAACCTTATTTGTAATTGCAGGGCTAACTTGTTTCATTAGAATTGTTCAGGAGGGATGAGGCTAGGCCTGGTGACCTTTGAGTTCCTCATGATCAATGAAATGTTACCTGTAGGGAGAGAGGAGTCTCTCCATGAGGTTGATTTTTCCACTGACATTGATCCACAGAAAACGGAAGTCCTGTATGGGGAAATATATGCTCATTAGCAGCAGGCTTTTTCACTTAAGTTGTCATGAAAATGTAAGGCTTATTTTATCACAGAATGATGGAAGTTTCTCTGAGCCTGGGCCCAACCTCAACAAAATAGTGAGGTCATCTGGGGAATTTATGTGCACAATCCTTAGCACAGTACACCTTGTCACACAGCTGTCCCTTGTGCCTACATCTGAAAATTCTGAGTCATTTTTATTTACTACCTACCGCATATGAAAGTGGTAAGATCTTTTTCTTATTCTGTGGTACTTTCAAAAAAAGAAATCCAGGAAGATATGAGGAGCAGGTGTTTTAGGAAGAAATATACTTACCCTTTTTTCTGTTTTCTTCAAGAAAATGTTAGTTTCATCATAGAAATTGACTTTTCCTCATCATGAAAAACTGAAGGGGAAGAGAGGTTGTGATCCACATCAAGGGGGGTTGTGGTCCACGATACTAGCTAGAGCAACATCTGTTTAGTGAATTGAGAAATTTTCTTATCAGTATGATCCCTGCTTCATGAGTATATCATACACAGAGAATTAAAAAAGAAAGAATAATTCAATCTATGATGCCCAAAATCAGCTACCAGAGAGAAAGCCATAGCAATAACACAGAGCAGAGCCAATGGCCTAATGTGCAGCTGGCCAAGTACCAGGGTAAGGAAAACACCTCTTATTAATGGTGCTAAATGATACAGTTTCCTACTTTGTTTTAAATTACATGACTGTTTTTTAGGGATTTGTTTTTTTATACTCAAACAAAGAAATCTCTTTCATGTAGTCAATGTCAATGTGGAAGTATTCTTTGCCAACTAGTCTTTTTTGAATCATGAAGAAAGATACATGTATGACCTTTTCAAATAATTTCTGATTTTTTTGTCCCATTCTTTTCATAATGAATAATTGGAAACTATTTAAAAGGAGCAATTAGTAATTCCAAAGGTTCAAATATCAAAGGTAAATATTTGAGTAATGAATTGTTTTGCCTTTATACATATACATATATATATATATATATATATATATATATATATATATATAGGCACATGCTCTGTGTTTATGCCTGCACTGGCTTTATTTAATGCTTTGTGGATTAATTGTTACAATTAATGACATTCTATCTAAATTCCAATTGCGTGCATTTATATTTTGCATCTTCCCTTAGCTAAGTGATATGTAGCTTTTACATATATATGACTGTATGTTGGTGTTTACAATTTCTAATTACAGTTTGTATTAAGGAAACTTGTTTTCCCAGAAATACCTTAATCTGAACTAACATATTTTCACTTAATTATCTAAAAGTGCTCCAAATACTAATGGCATGGAAATTCCTCATACAACTAAAATCACTTCACAGTAACTTTTGATGTATGACGCATTGTTAAAGTATTATGGATGTGGCTTCTGCTTTTAAATGGAAATGTTTAATCAACAGCAGAGGAAGCTGTCTGGAATCACTTGCCTTCTCTCACCCTCTTGTCTGCATTTTGGCCATTTCATTACTAATTAAAAACCTGTTGAAAGGTAGAGCACAGGAATAGAGGCAAAATTTAAATGGTCCAATTGTAAACTCTTAACAGGTCTGATAATAAATTTACTCAGGAAGAAAGAGATTGCAAACCGCGGTACTAGCTAGAGCAACATCTTTTTAGTGAATTGAGAAATTTGCTTATCAGTATGATCCCTGCTTCATGAGTATATCATACACAGAGAATTAAAAAAGAAAGAATAATTCAATCTATGATGCCCAAAATCAGCTACCAGAGAGAAAGCCATAGCAATAACACAGAGCAGAGCCAATGGCCTAATGTGCAGCTGGCCAAGTACCAGGGTAAGGAAAACACCTCTTATTAATGGTGCTAAATGATACAGTTCCTACTTTGTCATATGGTTGCTATCACCAACTAGCAGAAGGCTGACAGTGAAGGTGGAAAAAAAGAGAGCTATGTGTAATAGATCTTTGAACAATGATGTTTTGTTGTAACACTGATGAGATTTTATAGAAAGTTAATTCTTTTTATCAATTAGCCTGTGGTAAAATTGGTGTTCTTATGTATCATTTCACCACAGTTCCAAGAATCTATCAATGATATTAAGTGAGGACTTACTGTATATACAGTAATTAAGAGGAGTACAACCATCGAAAGAATTGTTGACTCTACATGTTTTAAATAAGTAATTGGCAAATGAGGGAAATTGAAAAAAAATGAGGAAAATGTTCCATTTGGCTCTTAACCAGGTTAAATATATTAGTGATGATGAGTTAGAGACAAGTTTCTCAAATCCTGCACCTATGTGATCCACATGCTCTTTTATGACTAGATCAAGTATCTCTTAAATTTGAATATCATGGAAGAGGGGACTGCCCTAAGATACTGGTATTACTTATCAGTAGGAATCATCTTGCCATCACTTGAACCCAGCTATTTTTAGAGGATTTAGGACCTTTAATTGTGTGGGGGTTTTTTTGTTTTTGTTTTTTTTTGTCTTTCTGTGAGTGCTGATGTATTATTCCCAGTTGTGCGGAGATGTGGGAATGGCATAGGAAAGTGTCAAGTGATCTGCTAACAAAAAGAGATCACTCATAAGACCACTTCTTTGAAACTCTTGCTTGCACTGAGCATGATGCTGTTTCTTTGATCTTTTTGGCTTCAAAACAAATTAGACCAAGGGCCAAGTTTCATAGGCAGATGTTTGGGGTTGCTGGTATGAGTCTTATAAGATCTAAGACTGAAAAATGAGCCATACTAACATATTTATGGCTCTTTCATTAGGGTATAATCACCAACAGATGAGTGAAGGGCAGAGGCAGAAATCTTCTGAATTTTACAACCGCACAGCATCTGAATCAAATGTCTACTTGAACAGTTTCCGCTACCCAGATCACAGCTACAAGGACCAGGCCTTTGATACTTTGAGCCTAGACAGCTCTGATAGTATGGAGACCAGCATCTCTGCTTGCTCACCTGACAATATTTCCAGGTAAGATTTATTTGTAGGTAAAGTTTCTGGTTTGGAGAAGTACCCGCTGATTTCCAAAAGTAAAGATGTCGGTTTGGGGCAATGTATATGGATAAGCCCAAATTTCTGAGATATAAAGGGTCTTTAATGCAGAAGAAGGTTGGATGTCATGGTGGCCTTTAAAGGTAATTTCTTTGTGTCCCGTGTGACTTAGCCAGTCAGGCATCATATAATCCATTTTTCTCATTTATTTTTTTACATTGGAGTTCACATGTATACTGTGCTTTAAAATTAATTTGCTTCCGTTGTTTGACTTGAAGTTTCATTAGGACTGCTTTTGATTAAATAAAGAAAATTTTCCAGTGATAGAATAAGAATTTCGAAGGATTCCTTACCCTTTTGTCTCATTAAAAGGAAGGCTTTAGATGATCTGCATACTAAAATTTTTGTAAGGATTTAACCATTCATATTTGTGTTCTTCATACTTTGAGGCAAGCAAAGGTGGTTTTATGGAATCATGGCTAAAGGCACATCTAAAATATAAATCTAGTCATGATATTTCTTCTCTTCAAAAACTTTGATGATGCCCTACTACCATTTGAAAAAAGTCAGACCCCTGAGCCTGAGCGTGGCATTCTAGATCCAGCCCAACATCCCATTCATTCTCTCTCTTCCTGATACATCTCACAGAGCTTCTTATTAATTGACAGGGAAATGCATTCTCAGATTTCTGTGCTTTTTATCATATTGGTCCTAGCCCAGGAATCATATAGTTTGTTCATTGAATCATTTATAGGCTCCTTCATTCCACAAACACTTAAAGAATTCTATACAGTTAGCAGTAGGCTGGAGTTGGCTCATACTGGCTGGCAAGTGCCAAATGTGCACATCTCCGCCTAACTCTATGATCACTGATGTACTTTTGGTAGTTTGAAACTGGCCAGGGTGGGAGTAATTACTCTACATAAAACAGCATTTGCTACATATCAGTTTTTTTTGTTTGTTTTTCTCCAGAGAGCTGGTTTACCAGCCCACTACTGTCTACAGTCAGTTTATCCTTTCATTTGTTTATTCACTCAACCTGTACTTACCGAGCACTGATAGTATCTGGCATTGCAAAATGTCTATACCATCCCTTTTCCCCCTTCCATCTGAGCCTGGAGAAATTCTCCTCAACCTTCAAGCTCAAACTAAGTTGGAAATGCATGAAAATTCATGTCTTTAGGTCATTTTTCTTCTGTGTTTCCATATACTTGAATATCACTTGTCAGAGTATAACTTTTCATCTTTAATAATTAGGTGGATTCCTCAGTGTCAAAGAGGGTGTCTAATTATCTTTTGGTTTCCACACCCAGCAGAGATGTTGGCATATAATAGATATTCAATAAATGTTGGTTGAATAAATACCTCAAGATATAAGAAAATTGACATAGTTTTAATTTTGATATTTTTCTGTTTGATCTGTTCCAGTTGGCTGAGAACCATTATGATTTCATCCCAGAAACTATCTAATATTCAATAAATGTTAACTGAACATATGCATGTCTCAAATGAAAATGTCTGATTGGATAATTGCCATCAAACAAACTTCCTTGTTGAATGAAGTCACAGGCTGGGCACAATAATACTTATGTTACTTGGTCTTGACCCGACAACTGATTGTGTTACTTGAAGCAGATCTCAGAATTCTCATGGTCCTGATTTGCTGGTCTGTGAAATGGAGGGACTGTTTCTTGAATACAAGGGGATGATGGATTTTAAAAACATTTTAATGGAAAATTACCATCATGTAAATATAATTTCTTTCTTAACAAATATTTGAATAGTTTACTCTCCTCCTAAAAACAATGAGTGACAGTGACAGAGAGAAAGTAATATCGGCAAGGTACGCTTTTAATTAGTTAATATTTCATAAATGAAAAGAATATGAGACACCTAAACCAGACGTTATAGCCAGGAAATTTGAGGGGCCGGGGAAAAGAAGAAAAGGTTATACGCTACATTCTGTGGTACATAGAATACGGTGTATTTTAATCGTGGCATTAATAAGTGAAATACTAATAATGCTGGATATATATCAGAGAAGGAAAAGAGTACTTTGGAAAAAACTTGAAAGCAACCATGAGAATTGTATTACTTCTTGTCACATGAGAACGACCTAAATTTAAGGAGGGAATTATGTAAAAATAAAGAAGAAAGATTTTTTTTTTGCTACCATTATTATTTAATATTAGAAGGGGTAGTATTTCACTTTATTCAATATTAGAAGATGCAGTATCTCACTTTTAAAAAAAAATGTAATATGACTATTTGGGGGAAGACACGTGAGTGTGTGGAATGATTGAGCATCAAACTATCTCTTGCCCTGAAAGTGTTTTGGTAATGCTTGCTGCCCTGAGGAGGTTGTCTGAGCCAGGTCACTGGGTAATGGGAGCTGACCTTCTCAGGACAGAAAGCTTGGAACTCTGAGTAATTATTCATAAATGACTACTGTCCGATGTAAACTGACCAACTCAATGTGATAATTTTGAATAACAGGACATAAACAAAAGTCAACAACTCAGCAGCTATTCTATAATGATGATAGGGGGCGTAGATGTTAACATTAAAAGAGAGACCATGAAATATAGCAGTTTAGTTTCCCAGTGTAATAATTTCAGAGGGACTTTTCACATTTCTTTGGCACTTATTACTTAACTGTTATATTGAAAACATCAGACTACTTCCCCTCTTCTCTAATAATTTTGAACTTGTTATAATAATATTTCTATGGTAAACTCTTGATAGCCTAACCTTTTTTTTTTTCTTTCTATTTTTGACCCACCTTTAATAAATGATTACTCTCTAAGGGTTTTCCTATATTGGTGTGTTTCTTCCTCCATTTTCCACTCCCCACCTCTCCTTCCCCTCCAGAAGTTAGCAGTGAACATGCATCCCTCCCAATCATCGCTGTCCACACCCCGTCTCTCATATTAAATGATGTGACTGGGAGTACAGGAAATTACCTAAAAAGGGAACCACTTCAGTTATATTTACCAAGCATTAGAAGTTTAGATCTGAACACTTAAGCCCAGTGACCAGCAAAATCTTAATTTATATTTATCTGCTCACTCGGTGGCTTTTTCTTGGAATCGTTTCCAAGAGTAGAAAATGAGAATGGTTCCACTGAACATGCCACATTAAGAAAACAGCATTATTGCACAGTGATCATTCCTGGTGGGTATTTATGTGCAGCTGTGATCATTTTCCATAGTTACTTCACACATAACTGACCCAGTGGTACTAGCAATTGTGAATAATCAATCACCACAGTCAGAAATTACTAACAATATTTATTTCGTTGAGCTATCAGATTCTCTGAATGTCAAAAAGTTGAAGCCAAAGTCGAAGATGCCTGCAAAAGTTCTAGTATAAAAGGGAGAGAGACAAAAAGAGGCATTTCTCATTTGTTCTGCCATCCACCTTTAAAAAAAATTCATTCCATCCTAAGATAAGCTTGAACCTATTATTATGATGGAAAATAATATGGAAAACATCAGGAAGTGGGTAATAAGGAACTAATATTTGGAATGTATATTATGACAGCACATCCTTAATGGGAACTCGGTGAAGCTACGTAGAAAGGGAAATAATGGACTAAAATTTTCCTTTTTATGATTTAAAAAAATATATATGTGTTAAAATACCTTGAAATTATACATATTTTAAAGTGGTAATTCCATGCTAAAATTCTTGTGACATAAACTTAGTCTTGTGGTGTATTATGTCACCAAAAGCCATTTGTAGAATTATAGAATTACTCAGAGTTGTGGGTACATTTGCCCTTTACTTTCTGTTGAGATATCATTTTTGTGTCCACCAGAAAGTTGCTTGAATCAGACAATGTTTTTGCTTTTTCAGCATCAGAACATATACTGTAAACAAAGATAAAGCTAAGAAAACAAGTCTTGGGTCTTAGAAGATGGTAACTGATAGATAATTCTTCATAAAATCTCTATCCTGCTAGAATTACTGAATTGGCTTGTAGAATATAGTGTTCTGAATATCACCTACAATGACACATTATTTTTACTATTGCTATTATTAACATACTAAGTCCTGACCTTGTGCTCATATTCTGAGAAAATGTTGGGGAAGTTGATCACTTATGATAGCTTAAATAACACTGTGTGTAGAGAAGGAGAAATAAGACTGGGTATGGAGTTGAGAGCAATCCATGGCTGAATATGGTTTTGAAAGATACTTTAAGCAGAATTTCAAATGCATCTAATCCCTTCATTTTAGGCAAAACTTTATATATTCTGCTTTCTACTCTAGATTGTGTTAACCAAAGAAGAGGTTCAGGCTGTAAAAAAATGAATAAAAAGCATTTATTTGAACAAAAAGGGTTACGACCCGGGCAGCACAGATTCAGGCAGTAACCTAAATTGTGCTAAGAAGAGAACAAAGAAAGGCGGGCTTTACAAGTGTGGTTCCATTTTGGTCCTCCATGCAAAAGAAGGATTCTAGCTAGGTTAACAGGGATTGGTTAGTTCCAATATGCAAATAAGGGAGTCAAAAACTACAAGGAGGAAGTAGAGTTTATGAGTCTATATATGTTCATGCGGCAATTGTTTCAGCATGTTTATGGCTCACCTTTGAGCTGAGTTTAGCAACAGGCTAGCAACTGAATAGCAGCTTTGAGAACTGGGGCAGAAGATATGCATAGGCCCCACTTCCTCAATGACCGTCTGACTCTAAGTGACTCTCTTAGTAATGCTTATACCACTTTATTTTCTCCATTATCAATAGTCAACACCCACTGTATACATTTTATTCTAGGGAGTGCTCTCAGAAAAGATACAGAAAACCACATCATTTTAGAGGGGGCAGCCAACTGTCAAAAGGATATATGTCAGACCATGTGAAAAATGGTTGAGGAGGAAATGTTAGAGAAGAGAGGATATGTGTTTTTCTAATACTCAAGGAGCTACTAAATAAAGATTAGATGTTTTAGAAGGAATAATTATTTTCTTTAGCTGGAAAAATACTAGAGATCGATTGAAAATAAATATTCTGCAACACTTTTTATTTAGTGGCAATATTGGTGTACTGAAAGCAGTCTTGGAAAAATGATTTATGTCTTTATGCAAAATTTTCTTTTGTTCCATGTTTTGATTTTTTTCTTTTTTTTGTATGACGATTTCTTGTTTGCTTTTCTTTCTTCCTTTTACTGTTTTTGCCTTTGCCTCTAATTTGTAAAAGGCAATTCAAATTTTGCTAAAAGATAGTATTATTCAGTAATGAAAACCTCAAACCTGCTATTTAGATTCCTTTACCCTGATGTAAGTTTTGCTTTCCTTTATGAATATGGTTTTTACCAAAGTTGGTCAGATACAAAAGAAATCTTCAGTTGATAAAATTGCAGAACGTTACTAAGAAGAGAAAGTTGGCAAAACTAGCCATTTTCTTATAGCAATCACTTACGAGATCATAAATTTGTGCCTACCTTATGAAAAAAAGTACAGAATTGGAGCAATGCACGGAAATATTACTCTTCTCGTAATGTGGGTGGGCTTGAGAAAACAAAGATGCGTGTCATGTGCTACAGATAATGCATTTAAAAGCTTATCTGCAGTGACTTAAGACTCTCTTTTTGCATGGAAGGTGCTAAAATAAAAAGCATTTCATTTGTCGACATTTTCACATGCCATGGTATTGATAAGCCTAGACTTTACCCTAAATTCCTTTTTTAGTTGGATTTACTTTTGACTTCAGGTGCAATTCTGACCCCAGAAAAGTATCAAATCATGGCAACATATATCATAGAGCAGCAAAAGTTTTGCTGAATAAAAGTAGCTTAAATGTCAAAGAAATATAAAAAACCAACAATAGCAAAAGTGTGGCCATAAAGAACAAGTAAGTATTAATGGATTAAAATTAATTTCTTTTAAACAAAATAACCAAAGTAGCTTTTAGAGTATGTAAAATATATTAAATAGATGACTTTAGGTGCTTAATGCTATTAAGTCATGAAATGATAAATGTTCACATGTACTTTCCATCAAGTGTTTTTAGAAATTTCAGTTCATTTGGAGCTAAAATTAAAGCATTTATAGGAACATTGCCAAATAAATAGAGTGAGTATAATTAGCAGAAACGTCATTAGAAATATTATAAAATAAATACAAAACACCCTGAAAATTCTAAAAAATGAACAGAAATATTTAAAAATGTATAAATATTTGAAAACTTGCCCCCAAAATGTGTCCAAATTACAAATGTTTGAAAAACCATGGACTGAAAATATTTGTTTCTAACCAAGTTATTTGCAAACAATTCATCTGGATAGGAGTCATGCGGCTTCAGGGTCATACTTAGGCCAGTGAATTGAAGATGTAGGAGGATAGCTTTTGATTCAACTTTCTAAAAATGCTCTTCAGAATATGAAGGAATAGATACAGTGAGTTTCCTGTAACTAACAATGTTCAGTCACAAGCCAGATAAAAATGGGGATGTGGTAGGAAGAGCAAAGGGACAAATGCGCTTTAGACTGTTTGTGAGTGTTTGTTTTTTAAATTAGCAAGTTTTTAAGACCTGAGAGTTAGTGAAATTCAGATTATTTCCAAATTATTGAAGATATATGACATATATATGTGATGTCACAGACCAAACTATAGAATATAGACATAAGTTCGTGCTATTTTGTGGTCTGTGTGTTTGTCTTATGCTTTCTTAGCTAAGCTGATGAAATTTTCCCTTTTTCGTTCATAAAGTTGGATCTTCTAAATAAAGGGGAATGAGAATTCCTGTACAAAAATGAAAGATTTTAAAAAAAAATTTCTTGCTGACCGAGGAGAACAGAACTTACCCTCCTGTGCCTCCCACAACAGCTCATGGAAATAAGCCATGTTTTCCTCTTTCTCTGGAAAAACACCTCACTAATCATTGGCTCCACTTGAAGTACAGCCTAATAAGCTTCTAAGAATCCAGCATTCCTAAGACTACCTCACTCCTTGATAGATGCATTTTGTAATGGGGCTGGCAGTACTGATTTTTTTTATATATATACTTAAAAAGCTTTTAGGGCAGTTTTAGTTTCACAGCAAAATGAAAGGAAGGTACAGAGATTCCCACGTAGCCCCAGCTCCCACACATGCATAGCTCTCCCCCATTATCAGCATCCCCCACCAGAAGTAAATTTGTTACAATTCATGAACCTACATTGACACATCATTATCACCCAAAGTCTATAGTTTTCAAGGTTCACTGTGGATGTTGTACATTCTATGGATTTGGACAAATGTATAATAACGTGTATACATCTTTATAATATTGTGCAGTGTATTTTTCATTGCCCTAAAAATTCTCTGTGTTCCATCATTTCATTCATCCCTCCCTCCCCCAAACCCTTCAAACCACTGGCAATTACTGATCTTTTTATTATCTCCATAGTTTCATCTTTTCCAGAATGTTATAGAGTTGAAGCCATACAGTATATAGCCTTCAGGTTGGCTTATTTGACTTAGTCATATGTGCTTAAATTTCCTTCGTGTCTTTTCATGGCTTAATAGCTCATTTCTTTTTAATGCTGAATAATGTTCCACTGTCTAGAGGTAGCACAGTATATTTATTCATTGACCTACTGAAGACATCCTGGTTGCTTCTGTTTCAGCAAATATGAAAAAGTAGCTATAAACATTTGTGTGCACAGTACTAATTTTAAGATAACCCATATGAATCACGTTACTGTTACAGTTGATCTCTTCAAAAGAACTCTTAATTTATTTAAAAATGATAAAAAAAAAAGTACTCAACCTTATGTTCGAAACATCCTAGGTTCGAGTAGATCCAAAATGTAATTTTGGAATTTTATATTAATTACCTTATTCTTTTTATATGAATTTTATATGAATTCATTTTTATGTGACTAACAAACTTGAATCCCTACTATGTGCCAGACTCTATGCTATGTGGGAAAGAGATACAAAAGCCTCTCAGTCCTCAAGAGAGTCTAGAAAATCAGATACGTAAATGACTATACAAATATACATACACAAGAAACATCTTTGATTCTCCATGGCTGGAACATCAGAGTAAATAAGTTTTAACTTGAACCATGATCCCTCTTTTCCAAAATAGTCAAATAAAATGTAAGCAAGTGGAAAATGGAAAATTTTGTATAGAGTTAAACATTTCCAAATTCTTTTCTTTCTCTTTTAATTATTTTAACTGTTCTTACAGCTTTCACTTCATCTGTTTTTTTTTTCTTTACTTATTTGTGTGATGTTTTTCTCAAAATGCATTTCTTTTGAAACTCTTGAATCCCTTTATGCAGTTTCCTCATTGATATGGTTGGTGGATGGGTATTATTGATAAAACTACCACACTTCCATTGCACCTATAAGAGGAGTCATTTTTTAAATTGGCATCATCACTTAGGAAATAAAATGTCCACATATATAAAGACACAATAGAAAAGCAGCTGACACACATTCCCAAACTAAATAAAGTGACTTCAAACCTTAGGTGTCATCTACATGGAACTTTGATGATAGTCTTCTTGGTCTGGCATCTCTGAACAATTAAGCTAATGGGAAGGCCTCCTGCAGGCCATATTTCTTAGATTTCACAAGAAGTATTTTGAGAATACACTTTGTAAAATTTGGTTTTGGTTTATCTATTTATGAGTAAAGCACTTTAATTTGGCATTATTTTGCTTACCCATATTTTGTTTCAAACACTGAGATAAATCAATGTCACCTACAATTTTCAGAGTTGAATTGACTTGCCTCTTCAGACCACTGACCCTCTTAGATAATAACTTTTAAATTGTATTGGATTTTGTTCTACACCTTCATGTAACCTACGTGTGTGTGTGTGTGTGTGTGTGTGTGTGTGTGTGTTTGAAGAGACATCAATCTGAAACTATATTCTTGAAAGGCTTGTGTGTTTTATTCAGTGCCAGCACTTCAAATATTGCCAGGATAGAAGAAATGGAGAGACTTTTGAAGCAGGCTCATGCAGAGAAGACACGGCTGCTTGAATCCAGGGTAGGTTTAATATCTTTATGCCAGTGGTCAGTGGTATGGTGGTTCAAGATGCCCTGCACTTGACATCAGGAAACTGTCCTCGAACCTCACTAAACAGCATGATTATGGAGTTGCCACTCAACCTTTTTTGGCCTCATTTTTTTTAATCTGAAAGCTAAGAGTATTAGATGATTTCTAAGGCTCCTTACTGCACTGAAATTTGTTCACAATTTAAAAAATACATAGTGTTGACATAAACCAAAATGAATGTCTTGTATTATATTTTCCCTTTGATCGCTACTTTGTTTGTCTGCCAAGGAACAAGGAGGAATGTCATACCTTTATGCATTCTCTTTCTTGCCAGCTCGCATTAACTACACTATTGTAACATTAAAAATCTTACATTATTGTGACTGTATTTCAAGCCAGAGTCTGACCTTCCTTAGGAATCCCCCAAAATGCCTTTGCATCCTGCCCTAAAGGGCCCCTCCTTTCCTCTTCTAACTCCCCAATGTGCTTCCTCTGCAACCTTTGGACAGGAAGTTACAGAGAAACAACAGGAATTGGAAGGACCCATGTGTGACCTTCAGTCAGAAGGCAGCAATTGAAAGGAAGGCTAAATCTCATGATTAGCATTCACAGTTTGTGAGACTTTTTATTAAAAATGGGAAAGTTGTAGTCATCAATATGAAATGACTGAATTCAGTCTCAAGCTGGCTTTTAACTTAATAATTCAATTGTTAATTAAATTTAGAGGTTACCTTTCTATATAGGATGATTTTGAAAGCTATATGAGGTGTAATGATTTTAGGTGTTTCAAAGTCCAGATTATATATTGTTAAGGGACTGGGTTATAAACCAAAATTGTCTAGTGAGAATTTCCTTTTTGCTATTAACTGGAATCATTCAAATATAATCAGTATGTCTTAAAATTTGTTCTGCCTAACGATATTTAGGAACGGGAAATGGAAGCCAAAAAAAGAGCTCTGGAAGAAGAAAAACGACGCCGAGAACTCCTGGAAAAACGATTGCAGGAAGAAACTAGCCAGAGGCAGAAGTTAATTGAAAAGGAAGTAAAAATAAGGGAAAAACAAAGGGCACAGGTTGGTAGGTCGATCTGAATAGATAAGAGCATGTTGCCCCCTAGTGGCCGCTCTGTAGAGGATGGTGATGCTGTGTCAGGATGCCTTCCGCTGCCCTTGCGCATTTGCTCTGGACATGTAATGATGCGCATTATTAGTGAGGAGAAAAAGCTTATTGGAGACCTACTAACCAAATGACACTTTTCTCTCTCACGCATGGAAAATTTTGACGGAAAAGGCACTTTTTCTTCTATCCGTTGTTTAGAGTATATTTAAAAGAATGGTTTTGTTTGTTTGAGCGGCTTTGAAAAACGCAGCTGGATTTGCTACTGAAAACTACAACACCCAAACTAAAATCCTTGGTTGAGGACTAGAAGAGGTCCTATTAAACCATCTTTTATAAGCAAACACTTCGAATAGAATAATTTTACCTGCCTTTTCTTGGTGGTGGTGTTAGTGTTTGGGTGTTTTGTTTTTTGTTTTTTGTTTTTTTCCTAACTACTGTATTGTCACATGTGTTCCCTTTGCTGCACCAGTCCATGCATATGTGCACAAGGTTACTGAAGTCAAGCAAAATTTAGGAACACCACTCATTTTGTTTTAATTTCATCTTGGTTATTATAAAGTTTGAATCTATTCTTATTGCTAAAGCTAAAGCATAATGTATGTTTTCTGAGAAACTAAAATAAAGCTTCGTTAAGTACCATGTAATTTAAATTTCAAATCAATTTTACCAAGGTTTACTAGACTTAAAGGTGAAAGGTACTATTTCTCTTGTTCTTTGTAGTTGCTGGCAGTTTGATAGCACAGCAGTGAGAAACTGTCTCTAAGGCTTTGAGGTATCACTAAGTCTGTGACATCTGTCCACAGTCAAAGTATCACAAATTCAAAGGCAAAATACTGAAGATAAACTACAAAGGAAAACTTGTTTATTTTGTTTCATTATGCCAAATCTCTGCCAAATTTTGATTCACAGTGAAGGTCATTCATGCTTGTTTAGTGTCTGAAACCAAACCAAAAAGAGCAATTCTTTTTTAATTCTAATTATAAGTTTTGCCTCCAAGTATATGGTTAGGTCATTTCCTGCAGTGCAAAGGGGTGGGATAATTTAACAGTGTAAAATAAAACATCATTTTAGAAATATTACCCATAGTGATCTGTGTTTCCTAGATTAAACTTCTACTTCAGCAATAGTAAAATAAAAGACATCTATGTCCATCTCTTTGGTTCTGGCAAGCTCATTGGGTACAGCTTTGATTCCGTTTCTTACCGTATGTTAGCTTCACCGTGCAAAACATAAATCTCTGCCTTCCATTTCTATTAGAAAGTATATGGAAGCCTATGTGTGTAGCTTTGGGGGATCTTGTTGGGATTGTACTTAGTAAAAAAATTGTCCATCAATTATGCCATATCTGAGGTTATTTAAAAAGAACTGTTGTGAAGTTGTGGCCAGGAGAACTCCTAGAACCTTTATGGCGGAGGAGGCTTCCTCTGTAGGAAGCAGTCCAAATAACTTCATACCCAATTTTGTTGTGTTTTTAAGTGTCAAGGACTTTTTTTTTAAGCTAAGATTAATGACATTTTTCCACTTTCTCATCTGCCCATTTCAGGGAATAAAATTTACTGGCTTGAGTTTACCCACTCCCCCCTCCTACCCCCCATATTGCAGCATCCTTCTTAAAATACTACCAACTTTTTAGATTCAGAATGATGATGTTTATCTTAAGTTCTCATAGTCACGCAGGCATTTTAACACTTAGGCTTTTCAATTTATTTCCACATCTTAACATCTGTGACCTAAAATGAAACAAGTAATTCACTAGAGATGTAATGTGTTTGCTTCTCCCAGGCTCGACCTTTGACACGCTATCTGCCTGTTCGGAAGGAAGACTTTGATTTGCGGAGCCACGTGGAGACTGCTGGCCACAATATTGATACCTGTTATCACGTATCAATCACAGAGAAGACCTGCCGAGGATACCTCATCAAAATGGGTGGAAAAATTAAAACTTGGAAAAAACGTTGGTTTGTTTTTGATCGGAACAAGCGCACATTCTCTTATTATGCAGGTGGGTGATAAAAAAAAATCTAAGTGATATAGTCAAATCAGGAATATAACCTCTGTTAAAGGGCAAAGACAGTAAAATTCAGTATAAATAGGTAGATTGGTAAGCAATAGAATTAATAACAATATTAACTTTGTAAATATGTATTATTTTATAATCAGATTATATGGTCCACATGATATGAATTTCCTCTTAGAAATAAAGAAATTATCTTATTTAAAAAGTGTGAATTAGTCTGTTTTAGTTCCAAAATAAGCTCAAGTCCAAATAAATATTAAATGGAATTTATTTTTTTGACCAAAATATTGTCTTTAAAACCATGAAGCCAGGGGGGAAAAAAAGGTTTCTGTTTATTCGCGGTCACATGCCCTATTTAAATCACACACAGTTAGGCAGCTTTAGCTGACAGTCATTTGTAGTTAGTTTATAAACTGTAGTTAGTTTATAAATTGTAATGGTCTTTTAAACACAGAGAATAAAACTTATCAGTGAACTAGTGAATAAGTAAGTATTTATTAAGTGAAATATTTTTGGATGCCTACGTGATGGATTATGAGAAACATACCCTACTCAACCTTCTGTAGATACAGGGAATATTGGCATACTTATCAAGAAGCCTATTTACTCTTGCCACACGTCCATTTTCACCACAAGTATACCACTACCCTCTTTTCAGCTGCTAAAAAATAATTGTTTTATACCAGAGGGTATGTTAAAGACCCTGTTTTGGGGTGACTGCATCAGCATTTATGAGCATTGTCAGGAATTGTTAAAAAGTGTATCGATGTGATAAATAAGAAATAACAGTCCAGTCATTTAATCTATAGCGTGAGGTCATGACATATTTATGAAGGGAGATGTAAGAAACCAAGAAGCACATGGAAGAAAGAAATCACTGGCTATGGAGCCCCAGACTTGGAGTGAGGAAAGAGTAGGGATACATGTCTTCCAGTTACAAGCTTTTGGGGCGGGTTCCAGTTACTGTGGTGGCTAGTGGTCCGAAGTAAGTGACTTAACGCTCACAGTCCCCTGCTTTGACTCTCTAGGGTTTTCTGACCTTGGGTTTTATAAGAATCCAGAAATGATCTCTTCAGTTAATACTGAAGATGTTTATTTTATAAGAAATGCCAATTTAGTGTCTGCAAAATACATGAACAAAACTTTGCCTCACTCCGAGTTTTCCAAAAATAAAATCTTAAATAACTTCAGATAAAAACAGCTTCCCTCTTCTCTGCTCCTCTTCTCTTGAAGCCTTATTTCTACCACCTGTCAGCCAGGTGGGTTGGTCAGTGCCCCTTCCTTCTACCTCATATAAATGAATTTTTCCAAGTTTAAACTTATTAGTGACTGGTTTTCAATATTTTTATAAATACCAAAACTTTTTTGGTATGTGAAAGATTACTCAGAATCCTGATACATAAAGCAGACAAAATTTATATTTAACTCAGCTCTTTAATATTTATATGTTATAGAAATATATAATCTATGTATTTATATATGACTGGTGAGGCCGAGTTTGACAAACTCTGCCCATTTGGCTCTGTTTACACCCATCATCAACTTTGTCTGCTCCCCCCACCACAACACCCAATCTTTCCCAAAACACCTCCAAGTACAGGAATAGATCAGTCCACAGGAAGTCGTGCAGAATGCAGTTCAGGTTGAACTTGATCCCATAGGCACCGTGCCCCTTCAGTTTGTCAGTGAGGTACATGACCATGGTATGTGTGAAGGAACTGTAAATGGGAGCACGTCTTAGGTCTCTACATTGACCGTGCCCCTGGCCTCTGTACTTGGCCTCCAATGTATTAACTGAGTAACTCAGAGAGTCTCTAAAGAAAACTGAGGCACAGAAAATATGTCTGTAAATGTGTAGGATAATGCTACTGAAACAGAATGAATAGCACTGTCTCATCAACTTACAATAGTATTATTGGTTCTCTTAGTTCACAATGTCTTTGTAAGTCCTATGTTTTTCAGAGTCCTATACAGGAAGTGCCCTATAAACAAGTTTCATTCCCCAGTTTTCTGCCTGCTTGAAACACTGACAAAATTTATTTTTATCTCCAGATTTTATTTTTTATCTTTTTTCACAAAACAAAGTATTTATTGTTGTATTCCCATGAATGCTGCAGAATCAGTTCCAGCAAATGTTTGAGAGATACACTGGTTTGAATGCAATTAAAACAGCTTTATTTTCTACTGAACTTGTCAGGGCTGTTGTTTTTCAGACTAGCTTTTTATTGTTGTTGGAAAAAAGGGACATTCATTAGTAAAAATAAAAATACAACAAAAGTCTATGTAATAAAATCGCCTCTTTCTCATGTCAAAAGTTCTGACCTTTCCCACTATTAAACCTGGAATATCCTTTTTGATTTTCTGTATTCATTTTTATATGTTTCAGAATGTATATTTGTCCTTTCTTTTTTCACAGAATTGGGACCAAATTATCCAGTCTGTTCATAACTTTTTTCACATAACAATATCTCAAGATTTTTCTCCAATGAGCACATACAGGCCCACCTCCATCTTTTCAGTGGCTGTGTAGATTCCATTGTATGGCTGGTCTATAATTGAATCAGTTCCCTGTTAAAGTTCAAGCAGACCTTTTGCAGCCTTCTGCTATAACGAACACAAATCTATGTGCATGTGAATGAGGGGTTCTTATACAATATAGTGTTAGAAGTGGAATTTCTGAATAAGGGATTTTTTTACATTTTTTAATGGTGCTTGTTTTACTAAGTTGCCTTCCAAAAGAGGCTTTTTCTTATTTGCACTTCCACTAACTGTGTATGATAATCTCTCTCTCTCTCTCTGTATCCCATTCCATGCTTTTGAAATTCTTTAATATGCTCAAATGCATATAATCTTTGTTGAGTTTAAATTATAAAATATTTCGTGAACTTATTAGATCACAGAATGATGCTGTTGGTTGGCAGTTTGGGTGGTTGGTTTTGATGGCAAATTGGATGAAATCTTAGAAATCTTAGAAACAGTTTAGAAAATGCTGCACTGCAAGGACATTAAATTATTGACATGATGCTTTATTGGGAACAGGAAAAAAAAAAAATCACACATGCCAGACCAAAAAAATGATACAAAACAATCATAGGTAAAATATTATTTTAAATTACAAGTCAAAAACACAGTTTTTACAAATTTTATTACATCTCTGCATATTAATGTTTCCATTCCGACAAATGTCTTGGAGAATGGGGAGAAATAATTTGTATCAGTGTCACTGCGTTTCTACTATGTGTATTAACCCAACAGTCAGTAGTGTTTTTTGACTGCTAATTTGCTAGAAAGCCTTAGGCAAAGTCATTTAGTTCCTTAGGTTTGGGCTGATAATTTCATCTTTTTTAATTCTTTTTTTAAATATAGAACCAGGCTAATACACTAACCTAGATTATCTCAATTAACCTTAGATAATTTTAATACTAGATAAATATTTTAATGATGACAATTACAATAATTATACTTTTTACTATTCATTAGTGGTGATAAAGTATATCTTTTAACACTCATCTATCATTGCAGACAAGCATGAAACTAAATTAAAAGGAGTAATATACTTTCAAGCCATTGAAGAAGTATATTATGATCACCTCAAAAATGCTAATAAGGTAAACATCAATTTTAGATTACTTCAATTCGAATGCATAATTAAGTGGGAAAAGTCTTGTGTTTCTATTTTGAAGATATTTAGATTTGTTATTCTGACATAATGGATAGATACTATCAGAATGGTGCTGGAAAAGTAAACATGGATTTGATTCATGTATGTGTATCTGATCTTTTTGTGCAAAAGAAGTCATGGTGAAGTGAGGAAGTATTCTGGACATATTCACTTGGGAATCTCTGCCAAGTGACTCTTTGCTAAGGTTCTAGCAAGGAGCTACTACCTACTTATGAGAAAGTCTCTTAGTAGGGCTAAGAATAACAGTTATTATTCATTGAGCACCCGCAACCAGTTAAGTAGCTGCTAAGAGGATTTGACAACTTTCTCTGTGAGAATTCTTATGCAGAAAGACCACAAAGATAGTTAATCTTGAGAAAAGTGTTGGGATGGGGGCATAGGTTATACTAGAGCAAAAGTAATGCCTATATAGATTTCTATAAATGGAAACTTTTAAAGAGGAAGAAGCCCTCACATATGTCTGAGTTATTTAATGTTAAAATGTCAAGATATTTGTTTCACATTTTTTTCCTGTTTTGATTTTTAGAGTCCTAATCCTTTACTCACGTTTAGTGTCAAGACACATGACAGAATCTACTATATGGTAGCCCCATCGCCAGAAGCCATGCGGATCTGGATGGATGTTATTGTTACTGGGGCAGAAGGTTACACTCACTTCTTGTTATAGTGAACTGGAGCAATAGTCCACTTTAGGGCAGACTGCAATAATCTCTTAAAAGAATAAAGCCATATTCAATCCTACATGGAAAGACCCAACAGACCCATCCCTTCAACTGTGTGTGTACTCAGAACTCCTTTCATATTAACAGGAAGTCACTTGTAAAAGAAAAAGAACCATTTTTAATTCAAAGCTTGATCATAAATAGCAAAATATTTAAAGTGCCTATGAGAGAGTAAACACTATTTTGGTAAATAGCATCACTTATAGGAACATTTCTTATGAACTATTTTTATCAATTGTTGATTTTGGTGACAAAATAAACAGTTTACAAAATGTACATACTTGGAAATTATTTTAGCATCCAAATCACTAACATTATTGGTAACCAACTGGCTTTATTTTTTAATAAGGAGTATTTTGCTAAAGGTGATTTTAAAAACATAAGCAAATAAGGGCTTGCAGGGAAATATCTTTTAGGAGTTTTGCCCTAATTTTTAAGTACTGCACCCAAACCAAAGACTTGACATGATTTCTGTTTAATAGTAGTAGTTTCGAGTGATGAACTGCATTTAGTGTTATTCCACATTTTAAAATGCTACTTTGATGTCATCAAGTGCCCAGGAAGTTGACTTTGTAGAGTCATCACCAGCATAAGCTACTGTGCACAGAGAGCAAACCACTTTTTGTTAAAAAAGGGGAAAGAAAAGAAAAAGAAAGAAGAAAGAAAGGAAGAAAGAAAAGAAAGAAAGAAAGAAAGAAAGAAAGAAAGAAAGAAAGAAAGAAAGAAAGAAAGAAAGAAAGAACAAACAAAAAGCTGTGTGTTTTAGAAAGAAGCAATCTTAGATATTCTCTCTCATTGGGCAATTAAAATAAAGAGAATATTTAGTGTTAGGAGCTTCTTTTGTTAAAAATTTCTCCCTTCCCAGTGCTGAGAATAAAAGTAACCAGTAGCTGATTTGCTTTATGTTGTCTGATTTTTATTTGTTATGGAACACACTTGCTAATTGCAGCCTCACATGACATGGCTATGAAATCAGAGCAGTTTTCACCAAGGAATAGACTAAGTAAAATACTTATTTACAGAAGTGGTGTAGTTTTATAAAAAGACAAATGAAGTTCAACAATGTTCTTTTTAATGTACTATTTTATTATGTATTTCTTTACAATTAACCTTTGTTTTTTAGAGTTAAATTAATTTTTGTGGAATGCAATGACTTCAGGCAAGTTTCTTTCATAACAATGCCATTTTCAAATGCCATTTATCCTGGTTTGTCATGTTGTGTGTGTTTGTAAGTATGAATGTACTCTTTCCTAAAACTTGGCAAATGAATAGAAGTAGAAAATAATGACTAGTGCAAGGTGAAATAATTAGATTAGAATTGTCTATAAAATGTTTATCAGGCCTGACTGGGTACAATTTTTTTTTTTATATTTGCAGTGTGCTTTGTGTACATGTATACATGTTTCCAATAATAAGATTTTGCAACTGGATGTCACATGATTTTACTTGAACAGTGAAGGACAAAATCAGGCTTGCAGAAGACATTTTTACAATCTGTTTTTTCAGAGATTGTCCCTAAACTCTGTAATGATCTAAAAGAGTGAAATGCAATTGCTAAAATTTTCTTGGTTAATGTAAAGATATAACTTTCCTGTACTGTACTTTACTTTCTTCATAGGATTGTAAAGATATTCTAATCAACTTTGTATCTTGCATGATGTAGTTAACCTTTTTAACATGTGTGTTAAAATATATTGAGTTTGGATTAAAATGTTGACCAGATTTCACATCTGAAAATAAACTCATCTTTCATTAGGAAGTTACCTATTTGGTAACATGATGGGAGTGGGTGGGGTAGATGAATCAGCCAAAATCAATTGTAGAATTTACATAAAGGATGTTGTATGCCAAGATTTGATTGGTAGTTTATAAAGTAAAGTAATTAGAAATCTCTGGTCATGTTCCTGTTCCGAACAAAATGAGATGACTTATGAAAATTCTTACACTTTATTGTCTTTTTGCACAAATGTAATTAGTATTGAAGATTGCAAGGACTGTGTTTACTTATCCTTCTATATAACAAGGAACAAATTATGCAGTTATGAAGTGAAGCTCTAGGGTTTTACTTGGTGAGGACTTCATTTAATTCTCTGAACTAAGGCAGCAGATTTCAGAGAGAAACTGCCCTCCACAATATGTCCTTTCATCCCTGTTAATGAAGGCAACATTTAGGTCAAGAGAAATAAATTTATCTACTTCAAGCTCATCACTGTCAGAAGTATCTTCACTTGACATTAGCCACAATTTTTCCTGACTTGTTAAATTGATAAGAGTGCAGAGAGGAAATGATCAATGGGTTGCCCTGCTTTCTTCGTGCAGTGTTTTTCTCACTATGATGACAATTCATATTTCTTCATTTTGCTGCACATAAAATAGAAGGAGACCCACAAAAATAAAATAAGAGACTAGGGACAGGAATGATTATTTGCAATTATCCGAAATCCATGGAGAGAAGTGTTTATTGTTAAGCTTTAAGGCATAGTGAAGTGATGCACACTGGACATCACCATATCAACTTAGTTCCTTTGGAATCTACAACAAAGCTAGTGGAGAACTGGCAAAACAGCTCAGCAAACTTTGGAGAGTGTCCTGAAATCAGGCAGCTGTCCTTGCTCTCTGTTTCTGGCCTTACACCTCTCAAGAAAGAAACCTATTCAGTTTTTATTTATCCAATTTTCCAGTGTGTTCCAATAGGACAGATTCTCAAGACTCCAAATATAGGCTGGGTTCACTGTATCTTTAACTTTAGCCTTTAACTCTAGCACCAATCATTGCTCCAATATTTATGACCAAGATAGTAAAGTGGCTTTACTCAAAGTATTATACCAACCACAGTAACTTTAAGTAGAAAAAAAGCAAGATAAGGTCTAATTTGTTGATACTTGAGACCCTCAGGAATTACTCTGAAGGGTATCAGAACTGGAATCCAGAATGCCTTGTACCACAATTTATTCAACCATTCCATTTATTGACCATTCCATTTTTTTCTTCTGTTTGCCTCTAAAAATGGTGCTATAGTAGATAACATGCACCTTTGTGAACTAGCATTGTTTACATTCCTGTTAATGAAGGCAACATTTAGATCAAGGGAAATGAATTTGTCTACTTCAAGCCCAAGATAATCACAAACTGGTCAAAGGTCATTGAGAATAATGCATATTTTAAATTGTAATAGATGTGGTCGGAATCCTCAACAAAAGTGTTGAGCAATTCTCACTCTCACCAACCATACATGTGTGCCAGTTTCCCAGCATCCTTGCCAATCTGACATAGGGAAAAATGGCATATTATATTTTTTTAATTCACATTTTTCAATTAGTGAGGTTGAACATATTTACACCGTTAATATAAGAAACATTTAAACCTGTAGGGAATTTTTGACTTTATTTGAGCCAAACTGACAATAATTGCCTGGAAGCAAAATATCAACAGGTTGAGAAAATGCTCCAGAGAATGACAGTTTTGCAGCTTATTTTATACATTAGAATGAAAGGAGGAGATGTATAAAGGGTTTCATGAAATTCATCAGTGGTAGATTAAAGGGGGACAGGAGAAAGCAAAGCCAGGAGATCTCTAGGACTGGATAAAAAGTAAAATAGATACTTCTTTTGCATTGGTAGGTACAGAGTAATTAATAATTAACATTTACAGCACATAAAGATGGTATTCAGGGTACACGATAACATTGAGGGTTTCTGTGGTCTCCTGCTCTGGTGCAATAGGTATGCCTTGTGGGGTCTGGCAAAGATTACTCTGACATTTCAAAGGTCTGTTATCTTAGATGCACAAAGACAATAGACAGGCTCGCTTTAGGTAAAAACTGACCTTTATCAAGGAAGCAACAGGCCTAGGATGTGACTACTTACCACGACCCATTTTAGTTAAGAATTTTTACATCAGACCACCCTGTGTGGTTACTTGGTCTAAGTTTAAAGGCCTGGCATGCAGGGCTCCTCTGAGCTTATCAGGTTAAGTGAATGACCCCTTTTTTAACCACAACACGTATGAACTATCTAGTCACAGATGTTGGCCGATTTTATTGGAATTACATATTTTTTTGAACCATTTCTAGAAGCAGGCTAAATAGAAGTATTAGTTTTGTTTTCTGTGTTGTAAGATCAATTTTTTCTGAACTCTCATTTGACTCATTCAAAAAGTTTAAAGCCATATACATTTTAATTCTTTACGCTTTTGGTGCTTTCAAATATTAAGAAAATCCTTTCTCTCCCCAGACTGAAATATTTAATCCTGTTGGTTTTATTCTCCCATTGAGATTGTTTACCTACTGGGATTTACGTTTGCATAGAGACTTAGGCAGGGGTCAGAATAATTATATTCATGTATATTAAGAGCTAGAACAAAAACAAATTTTAAAAAGAAGGGGCAATGAATATTTCATTCCACTCCAGGTATTTATAGGAGCAGAATTAAGGCCAGATGTTGAAAGCATTTCTGATATAAGTTAAAACTGTCAGGACGCGAGAGTGACTTGTAACGCAACAAGCCTGGCATTTTATGCTTTTGCTCACTAGCGACTTCCTGTCGATGTTTCCTATATAGGAATGTTGGGGTACGGTTCCTCTCTGCGCTTCGAGCACTGGAATATCTATCTACATGCGCAATGATAAGTAGTCTGCCCAGAGACCACTCAAACATTCCAAACTGTCACAGGCAAAATCTCCCTAAGGGGAGACCCAAGCTCCCAAAATCAAAGGCTGACAAGGGCGACGAGGCTCTGCGCACGTCCGCTCTCCGGGAGTTGAAAGTCAAATCTTTGGCAAATCCCGGCATCCAGCCGGGTACGCATGCGCAGCCTCAGTTCCCGGCCGCTTTGCGCGTCTCGGTAGGTCAGCGCGGGACGCGGGGACTGCTGGGAAGATGGCGGGGATGGGCATGGCGGCTGCCGCGGCTTGGGATCCTTGCCGGAGGTGGGGCCGGATGGCCGTTTCCTTCGGCTTTCACCGTAGCTTCAGTGCGTTACTTGCACGGAAGCCCCAGCATGCGCCCCGGAGGCGCCCAGGTTAGTGTAGGAAAGGCGGTCTTTCGAACATCCCTGGTTTCGTCCGTTCCCGTACAGTGTGTTTTTGGCGCCCCATTCAAAAATGTTCTTCCCCCATTCTCAGTACCCCAGTTCTGGGCGTTTTCGACAATTCTGGTAAAGGCCGTGAAGAGAGCTCTGCGGCGGCGCCAGGGTATCCTGGACAGCCCCAGCCCTTGCTGGCGTTTTGTGCTCTTTATAGTTTAAGCATATTGCTGTCTGCCTGCCTTCTTTGCATTGAGTTAAATAAGAAAAAATTAATAAGTATATTTAATGCGTTTGATTATTAGTTGTTTTTCTTCCCTTTCTCTGCGGGGCCTAAGGGATTTATACACATCGTGACTATGTGTTAAGATGCTTAGACCTGCCCTCTCTTGACGAGAGTTTAAAATTTGAACATTTTCTTTATAATAAAGTGTAGACTCTGTCATCAAGCCTAATTTCTAGTTTTGTCTTCTCAGTACTTCTGTTCATTGAGAACCGTAATCATTGCTGACCAAAGGAAACTAGAATTTAACCCAAAAACCAAAGCACCTGAGTATTTTCTTTTTCTTGTTTCATTCTTCCCCGTCCCACTCCATTCCCACGCTCATCCTCCCGTATGTATAGTCTGTCTTTCTGAATTATGCCTTTTTAGTTTCTGATTCTGTTGTGTTCACATCTTGGCCACACAGCTGTCAAATGCATGATTGCTTGGAATGGAAATTGTCATTGCAGATACTCTGAGTTAAATTTTTTAAACGTATGCAATCAGTTTAACTTACATTCAATTGTACACAGAAGACGTGATATATATGTTTTTCCAGCCAAGTATAGTATGTCATTTCAATGCACCAGAACCTGAGCTAATCCTTATGCAAAGATCATTTATGGGTATAATATTAACCTATCTACTTGTAACTCACCAAGATTAAATAAATTATTGGCTCAGGGAGAAATTCCTGTGTTGGGAAGTAATATTGAAAATAAGATAGGAAGGATTTTTTTGAGTGCTGAGCTAAGGAAATGGGAAATGAACATTTTTGCTGATACAATCTGCCAGCAAACATAACAGACTTATACTAACTCTGTTATTCACTAAAAATTTTAAATTTGGTATATTTCACTATGTATTGAAACTTTGAAACAAGCTTGTAAAAGGGATAACTAAGACTTCTAATCCAATTTTTAAAACTCAACTCAAATCGAAAACAAGGAAAACTTTACCAGCTCACATGGAAGAACTGAGAAGTTTTTGTTAACCACAATAAAGTGGAGGAAAGTTTCATGTAATATTTTTTTAAAAAGAAAAAATATATATATGTTTTTGGTCCAGAAAAAGACTATAAGGAAATACACGAACTAATTTCTTTAGAGGGAGGAGTGGGATTATAAATGGGTTTTTGGTTTTTAAATATCTTTCTACCTTTTCTTTAAGAGCAAATATTGATTTTATAGTAGGGAAAGAACTTTAAAAACAATGAAATGAAGTAACCTTGTAACGTTTACCAGTTATACTGTTGTACTTTGAGCTAAAATCTGTGTGTACTAGTCACAAGAAGCCAGATGAGCAAATAAAACAGTGATTGCAGTCTTACAAGAAATATTTTCTCAAAAATGATACTATCATATATTTTTCAAGGTTACTTGGAAAGAAACTGCTCATTGAGTGCACTTCAGCTAACACGGAATCATGATTGGCTGTTACCATGGCCCTTAATATGATGAGTGGAAAGGGAATCAGTAATAAAAGAGGCACAACATCTTGACCTCCCCAAGGGCAGACCAAACTTGTTTGTCCCTCTCCACCAGAATGTAGAGGATTCAAAATTCCTCAAATATTAAAAAATTAAGGCAAAATCTCACAAGAGGGCTAAAATTAGTATGAGTAAATCTGAATGTTTAATGATACTATTTAGGACAGATGATACAGCAGCAACAGTAAAATATTTCTGACGAATCTGTCTATTGCCTTGAAATTTTCACTTAATTGTGGATTTTGGAAGAATCAAGATTGAACCTTGCTCAAAGAAGGTACTGATTTTGAAATGGTTTTTTAAATATGCACAGACTGTGACTTTAATATTTCAAGTCTGTTTTTGCTTCCTATTAAACTGAAATAGTATTTGACATCAGTTCAACAAGAAAATTAAGATTGAAAATATATATGGTTTTCCAAAAACTGTATTTGCAAACTATAGTTTATATTTTGTGTACTTTGTTTAGCTTTCAGACAAAAGACATCAATCTCTTTCCTTAGTCGACCAGACCTTCCACACCTGGCTTATAAGAGACTAAAAGGCAAAAGTCCAGGAATTATCTTCATCCCTGGCTATATGTCTAACATGAATGGTACAAAAGCATTGGCGATTGAGGAGTTTTGCAAATCTCTAGGTCACGCCTATATAAGGTAGGAACAACACATTTCAAAGAAAATGTTACTGCCATATAGCATGGCATCAGAAAATTCTGCTCTAACCAATTGAAGCAAATATCAGCATTTTTGTAGATTAATTTGTTTTAATAGTCTATACACTTTCATATTGTGATTTAGGGTTCTTGTAAATGCAAGCTTTAAAAGACTTTTTGAAGGTCTTTGTGCCACACTCAAAATGCTGGCAGGAAAGAAAACTAGTGCTAACCAAGCTCTTTAGCTTCAATAAACTAACATGACAACAAACCAATATACTAGTTGGCGTTCTTATATTTTGTTTTTATATTGTGTTTTTTTATTGGGGATTTAAGGACTTTTATTTGACGACCGTTTATTACCTTTTAAAATGTTTTTAAAAGTACCGTGAGTTCTTACTTAATGTCATTAAGTTCCTCAACTTCAAAACAATGTGTAAGAAAACCAATTTTACCATAGGCTAATTGATATAAATAAGCATTAATTTCCTGTAATATCTCATCAATATTATAACAAAACATCCTTGAACAAAAACGACATTATTGGAGGACCTGCTGTAATGTAAAATCAGTACTGTATAATTCACATTTCCACTGAGTTTTCTCTTTCCCCTCACTCTGCAATCTGAATATGTATAAGCATAAATAGAGATATGTGTTGATTAGCACTTGATTTCACAATTTATATTTCATACTGATAATTATTTTAGTAAATAACATGTTTACATTGTTGTTGTTAGGTTTATAAAAATAATTTAGTGCCTGATTTGCCAGAAGAGTTAGTATGGTTTAATACAAAGCCATGGCCTGAAATTCAAGAAACCTGGGTTCTAGAATCAATTCTAGAAGTAACTGTGACAAGATGAGTTAGTAAATAAACACTGGATCTAGTTCGTTCATCGTAATAAAGGAGGAAATTGGATTAAAGATTATTTATGAATTCTTTTCTAGCATTTAGAGCCTAAAAATCATTATTTATCTAAATTTTTAGGAGAATGATTTTGCTAATATTCGCTCTATAGATCTAAGAAATATAGCTATTAGCAATAAAATAATAAATATGAACAAACTTTTAGACTTTATTCAGTATATTAGCAGAAATTATATCTATTATATGGATTTATTAGTCATTTTCCTTTTATTAATTTAACTGAATCATTTCATTTTCATACTCAGAACTCTTAAAAATCTGTCTGACTTAACTTATTCTGAATACTGGAGTATCTTTTGCAAGTAGTTTCTAGCACTGTATTGGGTGCTGTGAAATATACAAAGAATTATAAAACATGAGCCTTGCCCTTAAGGATCTTTTATCGAGATGGGAAAACACAGGACAAAAAACATATGAGGAATTGGGCAAAAATACTCATCAAAATGAGACTGTGTCGAAAGAGCAGTAGACTTAATTGTATAAGGTGAAAGAAAGAAAACTGGGGAGATTGAAGTGGATAAAAAAAGACTTTATAAAGGAACACTGAAGAATAATTAGGGTTTAAGTAAGAAGGAAAAGCTATCCAGGAAAGGGACTACCCTGAGCAAAACATCATAAAATCAGAAATATTGCCATTATTCTCCTTTTTTGTCTCCAAAAGATTTTGAATCAAGAAATTACTGTTTTACCAGTTTTTGAATTTAAATTGAGACTTTGGGAGATATAACCAGTTCCTGTCTACCTATGTTGATTTTCTGCATTTTGGATACATGTGAAATATATTTTCTTTTTAAAGATGTGTTAAATAATCACAATGAAATTAAAATGTGTATGGACTATTAAGTGGTAGCCTGTGTATATCTTTATAAACGTTTGTAAAGCATAGCCTTCACTACAGATTTTTAATTTGATCAAATTTCTGTTGGATTTTGTCAAAACATTGCACTCTATTTTGTTAAAAGATATTTTATCTTTTATTTATACTCCAGTTTCCCAGTTTACTTTTGTGATTTTGGCTGTAAAATTCATATCTTGAATGAAGAAATGGTTAGTTTTGTGTATTATACAAGAAGTGGTACATATAGCTATTTGGAATATGTTTTCTTAACATCCTATCACCATGCCAAAATAAAATTGAGTCAGAGCTAAAGAATATAATGTGGTTTTAGGGCTAATATTCTCTCATAGTTATTTCTAATAGAATTTTTAATTATAGATTTGGGAATATGTCCTAGAATATTGAGGCGGCTGTTACATTCTTTTGTTACTGTTTTAAAGTCCTAAACTGCTGAGTATATTTGAATTATCTTTGTCTTTTGGTAGAGTTCAGCAAGAATGAACTATATTTTTCACTTGTAACCTTTTAGTGTCACTAAATGTTTACAGTTTCCTTTATGAAGGGACTTTACATTTATTTTGCATGTCACCCTATATTTGGAAAGCAGCTGTGAAAGATGCAGCGAGTATAGGTGTCCAATTGCCCACCAAGGCAAGTAAAAGGAGAATTGGCTGGTGCCTTTCTCCCTGGTCTGTCTTCAATGTATCCTAGACTGAGGGAAAATAGTAACCATGATTTAGACTTCAGCAGCTGCCTCATTACACTATTTCCCAAGGATCTAAAATCATTTCACTATATTCCCAAAGAAAATTTTAATTTCTTCTTTCTCCATCACTTATAAATCTCTTATTTGTAGGAAAATATGTATATGCTGTATATCACTTATACTTACATGTACACTAAATTTACTAGGATTTATTTTCATTAGTTTTTAAGAATCAGAAACACCTGAAAGTCCTAAATTTGAATAAAGTAATTCTTACTTTTACCTTCCACTTCTGTTCCTTTAGAACGTATTATAATACTCAGTAAGTGAGATTTACATGCATAGCCACTATGAAGAGTGCAGAACAGAAATAAGAAGATAGTTTTCTTTTTCCTCCAAGATCTTGCCATCTCACAGGAATGAGGCACAATATATCCACACACTAATTGTCTTATAAAGCAGTATATGTTAAATTGATTGTGACTGATAAAAATGAATTCTGTTTTGGAACTAATTTAAATAATAAATTTTAAAACATTCTGTGGAAGTTCCATTAGGTAGAGATTTTTTTAAACTTGTTTTGGAAGACTTTCCAACAAAAAAGATTCATGTGGACTAAGCTCTGAGAAGAGAATATTGGTAATGAAAATGATGGGAGAAGGTAATCCAGGTGAAGGAAATAGTATGAGGCATGAAAGAGACAGAAAACAGAGCCTATTTTAGGAACAGCAAGTTGATCAATTTGGCTAAAACAGTAGTTTTCTCTGATTAAATAACAAAAAGTCAATCTGAGATGACCAGAATATAATGGTCTTAAAAAAAAAAAAAAATGAGGCCGAAGCACTAAATTTTTATGTTGTATGTCACAAGGAGCCATTGAAGTTAATGCCATATCAATAATAATATTTTAGGGGAAAAAACGGATCCATTTGGAGAGAGAATAGAGTCACAGAGGCACAGTTAGGAGACTACACTGATAGGCTGGTTTTAAGATAACAAAAAAACCTGCACCAAGATCCTGGTCTTAACAAATGAGACAAAAAATGATGAATCTAACAAATGAGAATAAATGAGGATGGTACAGGGCAGGCAGTGTTCTATACCCTGGGAAAACCAGCTTTAAAACAGCCCTTGAAGAACTGACATTCTAGTCATAGACAAATATTCAAAATTTGATTAGACACACAGTATGAAAGGTGTTAATTGAGTACATACAAAAGAAACGGACTGACCGGTACTAAACAGGGCATATGTGTCAAAGGCATGTTCCTTAAAGGATGACTAGGAGTTTGGGTAGGGAAGGACGACAGCCTCCTAGGCAGTGGAACATCTTGCAAAGGCTCAAAGTGCTTATCTGGGAACTGGAAGTAGTTCAGTATGACTAAGGTGTAGTAATCTATAGGACTGGTATAGTACTTCATGATTTGTAGAATTAAGACATTGAGGAGAGGTAAAATTCACAGATCAAGCAGATTTTGAGCCTGGAGAACTAGGAAGTTGGAAGGAGAAGCAAATTAAGTGGGTGGGCTGGTGATGAATTTGATTTTGGTCTCCTCTTTTTCTTCCACCAATTTCATAAATATATACTAAGCACTTACTATGTGCAAGGTACTGATCTAGGCCCTGGGAAAGCAGTGGTGAGCAAAACAAAGCCTGTGCCCGTAACCACCAGTTCTAGTATGGGAGACAGTTCACAAATGAATAATCAAATACCGTATATAATGTCAAGTGTAGTATTTGCTATGAAAAAAATAAAACAGGGTAAGGAGATAGAAAATGATAAAAGAAGCACAATTTTAGACAGAATGGTCAGAGGTGGCTTCTCTGGGCTTGTAACATTTGAGCCAAAGGCCTGAGTCAAGTGATGGAGCAACCTAAGTAGATATCTGGAAGTAGAGTATTCCATGTGGAGGGAAAAGCTGTTGTAAAACTTCTGAGGCCAGCATGTAGGTAGTATATATATTTTTAAATATATTTTAGGTATTCTATTAATGATGAATGTGTTGTCTTCCTTAAAAATCAGAGAAACAAATATATAGATAGATACTTAGATATACATATATTTTCCCTTTTTCCAGGTTCGATTACTCAGGAGTTGGAAATTCAGATGGTAACTTACAAGAATGCACAGTGGGAAGATGGAGAAAAGATGTTCTTTCTGTAATTGATGATTTAGCTGTAGGACCACAGGTGACTTTTTGTTAAATGTAGTTGTTGACTATAACCTCATGATATTTGAGCCGTTTCTTTGGATATGAAAACTTATTTAATATTTTAAATGTTTAAAAGTCAATTTTGATATTTGCTTTAAAATAGTTTTGTCATTTTCACATTCTCATAAATAATATTTTTTATTTTACAATTTTTTTTTGTAATTCTGTTATAGACTTAGTACTTTAACAAAAAATAATCATAATTTTAATTCTACTTTGTGCTAAATATTAAAAGTCTGGGAGCTAAAGGACATAAAAGAAAAAAAGGACATACATTCTATTAAATTACTTGCTCCCCTTGTAGAAAAGAAAAAGAAATCCCTCTTTAAAACTACATGTTTTTAATTTTAGATACTAGTTGGATCTAGCCTTGGTGGATGGCTTATGCTTCATGCTGCAATCGCACGGCCACAAAGAGTTGTAGCCCTTATTGGTATTGCCTCAGCTGTAGATGGTCTAGTGACAAAATTTAACCAGCTTCCTGTTGAGGTAAGTCACAGGCAACCTCAGTGCATACCTCATAACATTCTTCTTTTACTTATTATGTTGGCCCATCTTAAAATTTACCTGCTTTTTTTATATATGCAATCTCTTTTCTTTAGTGTTTGGTCTCTTGTTTAAGGTTTCTTTGTTCTTTAGTAATATTTACTTCATTAATCATATTTATATAACTCATACATCATGATCTCTTCTTGTACCTCTTATTCTTATTTATGGCATATGGAGAATAGTATCTATTCTTATGATCATATTAGACATGACTAATCAATTATGAGACTTTTATTAGCCTGCAGCAGCCTCAGATCCTCTCTCAGCAGAGCTCTCCAAGCACACACTGTCAATCAGAATTAGCACACAGGAGAATGGATTTGCCATTCCTGGCTTTGATACTTGGTTGGCATTCCTTTTTTACTCCTAATACTCACCTTAAAAAATAAAAAGTACTTTTTCATTATTCATCAGCATAGTAAAAATGAGGTTTCTGAAATAACTGGGAAGGTATTTAGTTTATTATACTTTATTATTGGACAAACGTTTAAGCACTTCAGTTGTCTGCAAGGATAAAGAAATGGTAATAGCTGTTTATTTTGGTATATGTCATTTTTGTGTTGTTGTTTTGCAGTCAGTTGAACTCTCCTTGGGCATCTTTTCTTAGGGTTCTAAATTTCACCTGTGAGACTAAGATCCTATCCAACCCAAGGCCCAGAAAATTAAAGTAAAAGTCTAGAGATGGGATTCAAAAAGTATGGTCTCCAGGCCAGTGGCAACAGCATCACGTGAGAAGTTGTTAGAAATGCATATTCTTAAGCTTCACCTGAGACTCACTAAATCAGAAACTGGGAACATGACTCAGCAATCTGTTTTAACAGGTCCCTCAAGTGAAAGTTTGAGAACTCTGCTGTAAAGAGTAGATGAGCAGGAGGAGAAAGAAAGAAAAAGAAAAAAGCATATATAATATTCAGTAGTAGAATGTCATTGACTTTTGCCTCAAGTTCTGCATTGAACCCAGTGCCATATATTATTATCTGTTCTAAATTTATTCTTGGTTCATGTTGTTCTTCCCAGATTAAGAAATGATATTGTCTGCACAGTCAGGTTCTTCATATAATTTCCTATCAGGGCTAAAATTATGAAGCTAGTTTTTCTTGAACTTACCTCCTATTTCTGAATTTTTTTTTCACTTTCTTGGTTGTTTTTCATACATAGTGACTCAATGTCCTTGTGCTGCTAAATTTCCCTAATATTATGTGTCTCTGCATCTAAACCTTGGACCCCTTACTCCATCCTCTAACTTAATAATACAGTGCCTCTCATGGTTGGGAGAGTATTTCAAGAAAGGAGTTGATTAAACAGTTTTTTGGTGAATATTGGTAAATGACAAGATTTACATACGTTTCTGTTTATGTGTGTATCTTCACATCACTCAGAGCATATGGTAGATATACCTTAAGTGACTGTGATCTATAGTCTATAAATCAGAGTACGTCTTTGCTAATCCTAAATCAGACCAGCAAATGGTTGTTAATAGAAACATGTCGAGCCCTTGTTAATGTAAAAGCATGTGTAAGGAAGAATCAGGGACATCAGGACCATTTCTTTTCTGCACAAACGGCTGGCCCTAACAGTGTCAAGGGAGCAGAAGTGGAGATTTTCACTATCTTCTCTAGCCCTGGAGTATTAAGACCCAGCATTTCTCTTTGTCTTACCTCTTCACTGACTAATCATTGACGCCTTCTTTGGACACCAGAGGGCACAACTGTTTGGAATCCAAGCATCTCAACCACATTGCCTTGATGCAGTTTCTACTTGATGTAGAACTTATGCATATTATGTATTTCCTTTGGTTAATGCTGTTTTACTATTTCTCAACTTTTTTTTCAAGGATTTAGGACAAACATTTTGTAAAGTTATTCAAATGGACAATATTCAATTCAGTGGCAAGTAACAGCTAGTTAGAGGGCAAAGATGCTTAACATGAAACCATTATTAATTAATTGTGTCTCAATAATTAGCATAGTTCCCACTTAATAGCCAATGAAACTAAGTTCTAATTACTGAAGTTACAAATTCAGGAGTAATCCTGACTAGTTTGAGGATAACTTGAATATCATTTTTGCTTTAAATAATTGGTTCACATGTTTTAATGCCAAAACCCCGTGATATTTATATAGATTTATATATTATATAGTTTTTGAATTTCATTAATTTCAAAGCATTTGAGACAGATATTTAGAAGTATAGCTTTCAGATATACAGCTTTTTCCCTGAAATCAATTGATTTCAACCATGTAGTTTCACTGAATGAAATCTTAGAATTTAAAAAATAAAATGCCTACATATATATAGATTATACTGTACATATTTTTGTGTTTAAAATCTTGTTTTTCCATATTTACAATAAATTCAGAATTTTAAACATGGAAAATCATAATATGTTTATTGAAAATTTACAACATTTTTCAAATGTTATATATGGCTTTTCTTCCCTTATATTTTTGTTTATTTTTGATAAGATGCCCGCCTGTTTTTCTAGTCCGAAATGCCATTCATATTATATGGTTGCAAGAGTTTTAAAACTATATCTTGATTTATCAGTTCTAGCTCCGATATTGCCAGAAAATTTATTAAATACACATAAACTTTTATGCTCAAAGATATTCATGAAGGTATCCAGCAATATAAGAATAGTCAAGTCAATTATCTTAGATTGATTATAGTGGACTATTACGTAGACTTTAAAAATTTTTCATAGAATTTTTAAAACCCAAAAATGTGGTCTACAGCCATGCTACCTTGAACAAGCCCTATCCCATCTGATCTCGGAAGCTAAGCAGGGTCAGGCCTGGTTAGTACTTGGATGGGAGACCACCTAGGAAGACCAGGTGCTATAGGTGTACAAAATAAAAAATAAAAAAAAATTTTAAACCCCAAAATATATATATTAAATAAGTAAAGCAACATAGAAAACTATATATATATAATAGGTATGTACTTTATATGTTATTTATATGAAAATCAGATACAACAGGTTCTCAAATAATGTCATTTCTTTAAACTTCATTTTGTTATAATATTGATGAGATGCCTTAGGAATTTAATTTTTCTTTTTATCTGTTAGCCTGTGATAAAATTGTTTTCATTGTACATCATTTCACTTAAAGTCTCAGAACCTATCAATGATTTTAAGTGAGGACTTAGTGTACATATAAAAAAATACTCAAAGGAAATAAGCCATAATATTTATGGTTATATCCATGAGGTAAGGTAGAATTATGGGTGATTTATTTTTTTTTATACTTTTTATATGTTACTTTAATTAGGAAAATTATTTAAAACAAATTAAATCTAATTAAAAAGAAATTCTTCAAGAATCAAAAGATACCCACTTTCATTTTAAGGGAATAAGTGTAGAAATGTTACTCAGTTTTTAGGAAGTGTTTGGAAGACTTCATTGTCAGCTAAAACAACAGATTTTTGTTTAATTCCATAGGACCCTGGAAAGCAAAAACGATACATTTTTATTTATATTCAGTGCTTGATTACCTCAGTGTAACTACTATCTTATCTTTCCATTTTTAGTTCTATACTTGATCCTTCTCTCTTTACTCCATCCCTGTTTTTTTAACTTCTCATATAGATGCTATTTTAGTTTTATGATTTTGAAATATAAATAATTTTTATCCCTAAGATTTGATTTTATATAATATTACTGATAACCCGAAATTATATATATTTATAATTATATTCCAAAAAATTATTGTACTTTTTCGCCCCTTCATTTTCCCTTTTAGTCAGGGTAAAGCACCACCTGATTCAAGATGTTATGTGATAAAATGAGATAGGTCTAAGTTTTAAATCCTAGCCACAACAGTTCCTACCTTTGAGCTTTGAACATATTTGACTTCTCTAAATTCTAATATCCTCTTTTGTAAAAATGAAATAATAACCAAATTATTAGGATCTTATGAGATTCTAGGTGCAAAATACCTGTCACTGTATCTTGTACATAGTATTATTGATCATTATTATTGATATATTTTTATCTCTTTTTCTCTTCCTCAAGGACTGCTTTAGATTGTATAAGACTGTTGCATGTGTTAATGTTTCATATGTTTATTTTCCTAATTTTTCCCAATAGGCAAAAAAGGAAATAGAGATGAAAGGTGTGTGGAGCATGCCGTCAAAGTACAGTGAAGAAGGCGCTTACCACATTCAGTACAGTTTCCTAAAAGAAGCCGAATACCACTGCTTGCTACACAGTCCTATTCCTGTGAACTGCCCTGTAAGATTGCTCCATGGCATGGAGGATGACATCGTGTCTTGGCATACATCCATGCAGGTTGCTGACCGGGTCATCAGCAAGGACGTAGATGTCATCCTCCGAAAACATAGTGATCACAGAATGAAGGAAAAAGCAGACCTTCAACTTCTTGTTTACACTATCGATGACTTAATTGATAAGCTTTCAACTGTAGTTAACTAGAATCACATTTTTAATTGGTAGATATACTGATGATCCATAAAATTGAAAGAAGGATAACATGGAAGAACCTGATACTTAGATTTTTCCTCTTATCTCTATTTTGTTAATATCACATGAGTATTTATTTAATGATGTATTTGCACTTAAGTGAAACAAATTGTGAAGAAAGTACAGTCTTTCTCTTTATCCTCAAGGGATTCGTTCCAGGATGCTACTCCTTTCCCCCTCCCCACCGTGGATATACAAATCCAAGGATGCTCAAGTCCATTATATAAAATGGTGTAGTATTTGCATATAACCTACACACATTCTCCTGTATACTTTAAATCATCTCTAGATTATTTGTAATACCTAGCATAATGTAAATGCTTTGTAAATAGTTGTCATACTATATTGTTTAAGTGTCAACTTTTTGGATTTTTCTTTTTTTTAGTATTTGTGATTGTGGTTGGTTGAATCCAAGGATGTAGAATCTTCAGACACTGAGGGCTGACTATACCAGCTGCTATTTGGAAAACTTTCTCCTTCCTTCAATTTTTGATTTTTTTCATTAACATATTTCCTGTTTTTTCATTAAAGAGATGTTTAACTTTTAATGCTATTTTAACTGCCAGTGTTTAATCGTTCTCTTGTTCTTAGAATAATAAAGCTTAACTTTTTTTGTTTTTTGTTTGATGTCATATATATGGAGATTTATAAAATTCTGATTTTAAAATGCAGTTCATAAAATATAGGAAAATAAATTTGAAATGATTAGAAAAATGTCTGAAGCATAATAAAGTCCAAAAAATATATTTAATATATTGTCCATATTTGAGCTTAAAATTAAGGTAACCTTTTTAAAGGCTACCTTATCTAAAACTACAGTGATGTAAAGGAGATGTATCATTTCTAAATATTGACTTATATTTAAGTGGGAGAATTTCATCTTAAACAATGGTGTAATATTTTCAGATTCTAAAGAGACAGTCTTTATATATTATAGCCCACCTGCAGAAACATTTTTGTTAATATGCACCTTAAGGTCAAGTAGCTAAGTGATTACCATCTAAATCAGAGGACTTTCTGAAGTACAGATATAGCAGAAAAATATATGAAATGCAAATACAAAGTTTTTTTAATAACTGAAATGAGCTCGTGCAGTAGTCAGCCTTGATATTATTGAGTTGGTAATTTTTAGCTTTTAAGTTTGGTTGGACTTTAGTCTGCTTAGGTTATGTTTGTCAAAATAAAACTTAGGTTGACAACATGATATACGTATATGAAGAAAGACCTTTGGGACAAAATTCTTGTGCCAAAAGGAGTTAACGTAGCAGGTCTGACTACTTATTTTCAGAGAGACCTGCTTACAAGGTTAACCTATGGCTGTCTTCTGGGGACTCTAATTTTAGAAGGGCTCCACCATTCCCAGTACTGATAAAAGTGGCTCACTGCACCTCAACTGTCTGCGGACAATATGGTTTATGCAGAATGCTTGGTTTTCTCCTGAGAATCTGGAATTTTGGTAGGTGCTAGGCAGAGACTGTCTAAGTGACCAGCTCCCCATAAAAATGGCACTGAGTCTAACAAGCTTTCATGGTGGACAACATTTCACATGTGCTATCACAAGTTGTTGATGGAATTAAGCTCATACCCTGTGACTACGCTGGTAGAAAATTCTTGTAAGCTAATGCTTAGTTTTCTCAGATTTCACCCCAGGTTCATTTTTCCTTTGCTGATTGTGCTTTGTATCCTTTATAATAAATTGTAGCTGCGAGTAAAACTATACTTAGAGTCCTGTGAATCCTAGCAAAAATCATTGAACCTGGGGGTGGACCAGGGGATGTCGGGCACATACAAAACAGGTCAAATTCCTGCAAGATGATAAAATTACAATCTATGAATTACCTTTTATGCCAAAAGATTATTTACAAATAATATATGACTTGTATAATGTGCCACACTGCCTTGTGCTGAGTGAGTTGGTAATGAGTGACAGCATGGCTATTCCAGGGCCGACTCTTCCCAGTCACTACTAGGCACGAGGATTAGGTGAAGAGGAAAGGGCCCCTGCACTTAAGAGTTTTCTAGGGTTAAACATAATTATAAAATCTAATGTAATTACAGATTCATGATACCTGTAGAGGCAGTATTGCGTACTGGTTAAAAATGGACTGCAGCTTATGTTTAAATCCTGGCTCATCATTTACTAGCTCTGTAACAGTGATATATTTACCCTCCCTGAGGTTTCCTCATCTGTAAAATGATAATATAAACCTAGGTAAAGTGTTTAAGGATAAAGGATTAAGTATAACACAATTAGGACAATGACACATAGGTGTTACTATCTTTTTGCTTTTATTATGCACAGAGCATAATTGGTGAGAAAGAGATGAAGACATACAGGTTTAGGAAGAAAAGAGGAGACAATGAAGTTCATAGGGCTTCTAAAGCTGGTCTGGATTGGACTTTCCAAACCCGGCAATTCCAAATTGGAATGTTAGTTGTATGGTATCCTCTCAAATGTTCAATGATTGGGAAAAGGGAGAGGAAGGAGAAAACCCTAACTATCTAAATGTAGGAAGATTGTTCTAAAATTTAGCTTTGCGGAGGGTAACATTACAATTTCCAAAAGAGTTTGAAGAATCGGATTTAGTGTATTTTGGTACATTGTTCTTTATGTTTTTTTCCCGAACTTTTTTTTCTAAAACCACTCTATGGCATGTATTCAGTGACATGGAAAATGCTTGAACAGCCAGCAGCCCCTGGGTGCCTTATCCTGCATTATTTTAAAAGCGACATGACCCCTCTAAACAATCTTAGCATGTGCAATGGAAAGGGATACTGCCAGTGCTAATGGAAAGGAAGACCAAGTGAGGTTGTTTGCTTTCGCTGCATCTGCTGAGCTTATAGGCATTTCCAGACAAATCTCAACAGCAGGCTGTTTTCTGAGCAGCCAATAGAAAGATCTGTTTGGAGAGCAGGAAAAGAGCTTTGGGCAAGCCTGAGCTTTTTAAAGCATGGAGATAACAAGGAAAATTTTACCAGCCACATAAACATTTCCAGGGCAGTACCCAAAAGAAATATGTCAAATTTTCATTAAATTTTGAACTTTAAAAAAAACCAAAGAACTCAGTTTCTGGAGGATGATGGGTAGAATCTAGATATACTTTTTAAAGATCCCCTTTAAACACAAATCTAAAGTAACATTTCAGTTTAGAAACAGTCATGTAGAATGCGTAACTTGGTTTGATGAAAAAATATGATGCTTTGCTGCATTTAGAATATACCTAGAGAACAAGGTAGGCAAATTTTTTTAACCAATTGTGTCTTTGGAGGAAATGATCCTTTCACATTTGTGCTTACTCTTTTCTTAGGTGTTTAGGGTTTTGCTGACAGATAAACTTTCTTCTATTAAAAGGAAACTCAAATGTCAACTTCTCAGTGAAGCCTTTTCTGACTCATCTTCATGTCTGTTTCCAAGTTCATCGCTGGCCCCTCCTCCTGACTCACCTTGTAACATTAATATTCCCTTTCCATTCTGACCTTGGTACTCTTCCATTGCTACTTGTTTATTCACCTTGAGCAACCACAGCCATGTCCCTGGTTTTAAGTGCTACCTGCACGCAGATGATTCAAGCCCATTATTCCATTTCAAACTTTTCTCTTGAGCTTTATACCCATAAAACCACTGCCAAATCTTCCCCCTTTACATACCTCCCTGCCTATGATTCCCCTCACAAAAATGGCACCACCGTTACCCCTGTATACAAGCCAAGCTAACACTGCAATGCCACTGAATATGAGGAAGCTGGGAAGAAGTGGCAAGTAACTCACTTGTTACATAGGATAAACACTATGTAGATGGAAAAGGAGTCACATTAACTTCACAAGCTCAGGTGAGCCGTGCATGGCACGCCTTACAGACTCAGAAACTGAAAGTAACCATACAAGGTGATTCGAGGCAAAAATTCCTAACCCAAAGCAAGTCATGGTGGGTAGTCATGTCCAAGACCTGTGGCTTCACTGACAAAAGTCAATCTTCACCTTGGAAATTGTCTATTGTATTTGTGCATCTAAGACAACATAACATTGTCAGAGTACTCTCCTTTACCAGACACTCGAAGTCACAACCATCAGTACCAGAGGACACAACCACATTATTATCTTGTTGCCCACATACCATCTCTGTGTGCTGTAAATGTTAACTATCCTGTACCCACCAATGGAAAAGTATGTGTCTCCATTTTTCTTTTTATCCAATCTCAGAGATTTCCTTGCTTTGCTTTCTCCCACCTCCCTAATCTACTACCAATGAATTTCACGTCTTCTCCTTTCATTCCCATGTATAAAATAAGCTACAAACTGTCATTCTTCAAAGCATTTTCTCAACCTGTTGTGATTTTGCTTCCTGGCATTTGTCATCGGTTTGGCTTAAATAAACTCTTATGAGGTTTTTTTCTTAAGCTGGATATTCTTTCATAGGCGACTATACAGAGACAATAAACATAGATATCTTCGAAACATAGATAATAGTAAAATATAGCAAAATATTTTAGAAAACGATCTGAGTATTTAATCTTTGTAATATAAGCACGAGTTTATATAATTTAATTACTTATAATGGCTGAAATTAACAACTGGCCCTCAAAATTCCTGAAAATTTAACCATGGGCACTTGCTAGCATAATACTTTGTGATCTGGAGCCTGCCTAACATCCCAGCCTTATTTTTCTTTCTGTGTGTCTCTCCCCTTTAACTATGTGTCTTCCCTTTAACACTATGCTTTGTCGATATTAGAACATTTTCACTTTCCTAAATAAGTTGACTTTGCCAGTAACGTTGCCTACTCCTTCTGCCTCACCCATTCTCCTGACAAACATGTACTAGTCTTTTAAGACTTAAAGCCATCTCATTTATAAATCTTTCCCTAATCCCCCACACTCTTCTTTTCCCTAATCCACTATACCCTAAGCACCTTGCACATAGTTTTAGCATGATACGTGGCTGGCATTTATTGTTTACAAGTTTAATTTTGCTACTAGACCATGTTGCCATGTCTCATTCATTTTTTTTTAATTGCAGATATATAAACCCTTAAAAAAACTTGAAAAAAATAACTATACTAGTAGGCACTCATAAATGTAGGATTGAGCCAGTTTTCACTGTCACTCCCACAGGGGATGAAGCTTTTTTCTTTAAAGATTTCCTGTGGATTTCTGGACACATCTAATCTATGCCTTGTTGGCAAAGAATGCCCTACCCCCTACCCCCATCCTCTCCAGAACTCTGACCTCAATCATTCACTTAAAGCACCCAGATATTTTGTTACAATGGAAAGAAATCTTTGGGTACAAAAGATCTGCAAAGCATACTCTGAAAAAAAAGGTGTGGGGGAGTATAGTGTGGGAGGCAAATGTTCATCTTTTAGAATTGTTTCTACCTTCATATAACAAACCAACATCTGCAGAGCAATTCCAGCCATGCTTTCTGTCTAGACCTCCCTTTCCTTAGTCCCAGGTTGGAATTGCCTGTAAACTGCCACCAAAGATGCAACTCAGTGACTTTTAAAATTCTGCTGACAATTTTCCCACTTTCTCCCTAAGCTCCGTCTCTGGGAACAGTTCTTTGTCTTTAGGGCTCCTTCAATTGAGGATTCCATGCAGCAACGAGACTTAAATTTGTCATCCTTTTCTTGTGGCTTTTTCAAAACTGACTGTTCTAAGAGCACTTGACTCTCCCACAACCCTTTGTTTTTCACAAGTTCTCACTCCTAGGCCTTCAAGTACTGACAGCTAAGTCTTGTCTCAAGCAAACCACACACGTATCTACTGAGTAATTAAATTTTGCTACTCCAGGCCCCAGCTGGCAAGAGATTTTTCTTAATACATGTATTATTTGAGGAGTCATTTCCTGCATAGCTTCTAATCAATTTCTCACAGGGAAAAAGATTACCATCCCATGTACTAGAAATGTTTTATCTAACCTGCCTGAATCAATTGATCAGTCTTTCTAGAGGCAAGAATTTTACTTTATTTCTTTTCAGCACAGTACTTGGTACAGTTAAGTGATCAAAAAAAATATTTGCTGAATGAATCAAACAACATATTTTGGGATGTTTCTCTCATGAAAGTACCCAGAGACTTACAGGATACAAATAAAACTCAATCTTTACCCTCGTCAAAGAAGAATAATTGCCCAAACCTTTAACAGTTATAAAAATTTCAGGCTAACTTAAGTCCAATGACTTCTGAAGTCTTATTTGTTAATAGAAAATACTCGATTATCCCTGAGAGTATATCAGTTGTGACTTCCCAATTATTAATTAAACAGACAAAATATTTACACTTTATCAAAATCTTTCACTCCAAGTTCTTAGTATATTGAGCTTCTTTTTATTAAAACTTATTGGGGTGACACTGATTAATAAAGTCTAATAAGTTTCAAGTGTACAATTCAATGGTATGTCACATATATATTGCATTGTGTGTTCACCAAAGTTAGATTTTCTTCTGTCATCAAATATTTGACCCCTTTTACTCCTATCTACCTCTCATCTCCCTCCAACCCCCGCCCACCTTTCCCTCTGGTAACCACTAAATTCACTGTCTGTGTCCTGAGTCTCTGTTTATTTGTCATGTTTTTGTTGTTGTTGTTGCTTTCGGTTTTATATCCCACATATGAGTGAAATCATATGGTTTTCAGCTTTTTCTGTCTGTCTTATTTTGCTTAGCATGATTATCTCGAGGTCCATCCACGTCGTTGTAAATGGCAGTATTTCATCTCTTCTTATGGCTGAGTAATATTCCATTGCATATGTGTACCATATTTTCTTTAACCAAATTCTATTGTAGGACACTTCAGTTGCTTTCATGTCCTGGCCACCATGAATAAAGCTGCTATGGACATCAGGGTGAATATATACCCTTGTGGATAAATGTTTTCAGGTTTTTGGGGTAAATACCCAGAAGAGGGATTGCTGGGTCATATGATAAACCAATTCTTAGTTTTCTGAAGAACCGCCATACTGTTTTCCAGAGTGGCTGTACCAATTTACATTCCCACTAGCAGTGTATAAGTGTTCCTTTTCCCTACAACCTCTCCAACCGTTATTACTTGTCCTGTTAATGATAGTCCTTTTAACAGGTGTGAGCTGGTATCTCACTGTGGTTTTGATTTGCATTTCCCTAATAGCTAGTGAGTTGAACATCTTTTCATATGTCTATTAGCTGAAGGTAACACACTGCTTGACTTCAAATTATACTACAAAGCAACAATAATCAAAACAGCATGGTGTTGGCAGAAAAACAGACACACAGATCAATGGAGCAGAACTGAAAGTCGAAAAGTTAACCCCTGTATTTATGGGCAAATAATTTTTGACAAAGAAGTCAAACACACAATGGAGAAAGAAAAACCTCTTCAGTAAGTGGTGCTGAAAACTGGAAAGCCACATGCAAAAGAATGATACTAGACTGCTGTCACCATACACCAAAATTAACTCAAAATAGATCAAGGACCTAAATATAAGAACTCATGCAGTAAATTGAATAGAAGAAAACATAGGTACTAAACTCATGTACCTTGGATTTAGAGAGGATTTTATGAATTTGACCTCAAGGCAAGGGAAGTAAAAGCAAAAATAAATGAATGGGACTATGTCAAACCAAAAAGCTTCTGCACAGCAAAAGAAACCAACAACAAGGCAAAGAGGCAACCATCCAAATGAGACACAATATTTACAAACAACACCTCTAATAAGGGCCTATATAAAGAACTCATACAGCTCAACAATAAAAAACAAACAATCCAATTAAAAAATGGCAGAGGACCTGAACAGACATTTCTCCCAAGTATAGAGAGCTCTTTTTAATTTACAAAACATGCTTTTAGTGTCTTTTAATTAAAAATAGCACTAAAAAAAATCATTCTTTGAATAGATCAAAACGAGGCACAAGAATTTCCCACCAGGATGGAAGTTTCTGAATGAAATCTGACTGGCAACTGAATAAATTAATGGCTGCAGTTCTCAGCCCCTACTATCTTGTCCTGCCAGACAACTGTTCCCCAGGGCCGGGGTAAAGTGGTTTGGCAACTCCTGACAGATGGACAGCTGACTGAAAGGATCCTGCCCCCCTCCCTATTCTCTGTGCAGCTGTTTGCTGGTCTCGGATACAACGTGCTGTCTCCCCGTAGAGCAGGGGAAAGAATTGTGCAACTGAGAAAAAAGCTCTCAGCGGGAGAGAGGCAGGCGGGTTTGACAGACACGGGAGAGGGCTGGCTTTTTGGACGACTCTTAGCAACGGCCCTGGTTTGACCCTCCTCAGCCAGGAGAAAATCAAATCAGTGTACTACACTTCCAAGCGCCAGGCAGCATCAGCAGCTGAACGTCAAAGCAGCCTTTATCTCTGCCTGTTAATTACCTGATCTTTCCCAGCTCAAGGTTCCTGCCTTTACAAAGTGCTACCAGAAGGGGAAGAAAGGACCACCCAACCCCCTTGTTGCCTGGGGCTTCAGCCTCGATTGTGAGTCCTTGTACATCATCTCGTCTCATTGATAGGCGGGACGGAGAGGCGGGATCCAGCCCCCCCTGGACCGGCAGGGGCTTTATTCTAGAGTCACTGACGCGTGGCTGCGCTCTTCTTTCCCGTTTGTAGGTGAAACCCCAGTGGCTTCATTGGCTCCTTGATTTAAACCACGCCCGGCTTTCTGTCCGCTTTGCTGCTGCTGGGCCAGGCGGCCCAGCTACATCCCAGCCCCGTGCGCGGGGAGCCAGAGCTGCTATTGTGTGGATGCCGCGCGTGTCCTCTCTTCTCTTGCAGAGATGGCTAACAGGGGCCCGAGCTACGGCTTAAGCCGTGAGGTACAGGAGAAGATCGAGCAGAAGTATGACGCGGACCTGGAGAACAAGCTGGTGGACTGGATCATCTTGCAGTGCGCCGAGGATATTGAGCACCCGCCCCCTGGCAGGGCCCATTTTCAGCAATGGTTAATGGACGGGACGGTAAGGATGGCGAGATCATGGTGGCTGGGCGGTTGGTAAGGAAACCCTTCAGGGCCTTCTCCTTCCGCTAAGGTTGCTGGAGGAGCTGCTGCTCTCAGGCTGTGTGTCTCCCAGGGAGGGAATGGAAATGCCCGTATTCGTTGGAAAATCTGGGCTCCCTGCACAATTCCCTAGCTAGCTAAGAGGATTCTCTACCCATCACAAATTGAGCTTCCTTGTAAGTCGTTGGCAAATCCGAAGCCTTTATGGTCTTTCTAGTGAGAACAGAGATAATTATTTCCTTGAGATCTCTCCAGCCTTTTGGTGCATAAGCTCATCTGGGACTATTCCTTCCCCAAGGGAATGGGTTGGTAACATAGTAAAACAAAGGAGGGGGTAGGGGAGACTAATCACCTTCATCACCAGAGCCGTGCTGCCTGGGCTGTTCACTGTTGGTCTAGTGAATGGAGGGGTTCTCAGGAAACTGAAGGGAATCCTTATTTGATAACTGCTTTTCTGACCCAGCGCTGCTGCGTGTTTGGGGAATCCTGACTGCAGGCCATGCTGATTCAAACAAGCCCATCTTTTTTCCTGCAGACTGTGATCAACTGTTGTTACATAACTGCTATCCCCAGCTTCTCTCTGGTTGCCCAGGACTTGTGTTATAGGCATCTGGGAGAACCCAGTTCAGTTCTTGCACACATCATTAGCACATATGGGATGAGTTGTTGAAGCCCGATTCAGATTTGCCTTTTGATAGAAGAAATAATATTAGACTCTAGCATCTGACCTCTCCCAGCTCATTCCTGCATTGGAAATCTGGAATCATGTCCTTGTCCCTGCACATCATTCCCTATCTGCAAACGATTCTTTCCCTCACCCATAAAAAGGGAGGAAGGAACAAGGAGGGAAGGGGATCCCCGTATTACTGGACTCACTGCAGTTGCAGCAACCCTAGGAATGGGGTTGCCTAGGTCTTCAGGATTCTGTATCAGAGCCTGGCCACCCAGCCCACAGCCTATGCTTTTCTGGGGCCCAAGAATTGCCTGTGCCCAAATTGTTACCAGGGCCCTGCAGGGTGGGGCAAGGATTCACTTTGCATTAATGGCAGGCAAATGTAAAAGGAAACACTGACTGAGTCTCCCCCCTTTCCTCCTTTAGGTCTTGTGCAAGCTAATAAACAGTTTATATCCACCTGGACAAGAGCCAATTGCCAAGATCTCAGAGTCCAAGATGGCTTTTAAGCAGATGGAGCAAATCTCCCAGTTCCTGAAAGCTGCAGAGATCTATGGCGTTAGGACCACTGATATTTTTCAGACAGTAGATTTATGGGAAGGTAAACAGCCCTGTGTCTTTGGGATTGTTCTCCCCTCCCCCTCCCTTTTCCCCTCCCTTTGTGAAACCAGCTCACAGAGTTCTTCCTTGTGCTTGCTTGTGTGTGTGTGTGTTGAGGGGAGGGGGGACGGGGAGTATACCAGCTGTCACCTGGGGGCGCTGTTAGCCTCCCCTTTATGATGCTGCATTGAAAAGGGTATCCATCCTCCTCTGAGGGAACACACACTCCAAGACACAGCAGGGACCTCAGCAAACTAAGGAGTAAACAGATAAACAAGCCTCTGTAAAGAGGAAGGTAAAGTGGTTACGGGGAAGCCTTTTATTTCTGCTACCTTTCCTACAATGCACTCTTTCTGAACAAAGATAGCTACTGGAAGACAGTCAGGGGATGAGTGTTTCTGACTCACCAGTGGCGGGGATCATAGACAAAGATGCCTGGTGCAATTTGGTCATTCCATCTGAGAAATATGTCCACCCAACCCTTTATTAAACTATTATCTGGGAGCTTGGTGACTCTACCTTCCAGATATGTAGTCTCTCAGAGCAGCAATCCCCAACCTTTTTGGTACCAGAACCGGTGCTCCTATGAGAATCTAATGTCTGATGATCTGAGGTGGAGCTGAGGAGGTGATGCTAGCGCTGGGAAGTGGCTGCAAATGATGAAGCTTCGCTTGCTAGCCTTGCCGCTCACCTCCTACTGTGCGGCCTGGTTCCTAACAGACCACAGACGGTATTGGTCCATAGCCGGGGGGTTGGGGACCTCTGTCTTAGAGAGTGTGACAGATGATTTTTTTCTTCCACATTTGTGAGTCGACTTGATTAAGAAATCTTAATAGGCATGAAAATCAAATCACATTTTTGGACATATTTAATAATCTACCATGACTGGGAGAAATGATGCGGAGACACTGCCAGAGAATTTGCGACCTACAGTCATAGTGCTTAGTGTCCCCCTGAACCCAAATGTAGGTGCATATCCATGTGACTGTTCACACTAGGGCCGTCTGGGCACAGGGGATACGGACCACTCCAAGCAGGGTTGCTGGGTTCACCGTGCTCTCTCATGCTTTTGTCACTGGCTGTCATCAGTGGCCTAACCAATGGGATACCCCAGGGCAGTGGCCCAAATGGTTCTGTTGACACAATGGGGTAACTTTTCTGTGATCAATAGACAATGGTATTTTAAGGGACATTCAGATGCCGGTTGAAACAGATTTCTAGCAGAGGACCATTCTATTAAACACTTTATAAAGAAACAATTGCCTCTTTAAACTTCACACCCTCTCTGTGTCAGGCAGAGAGCCAGCATTTCCTGTTTCTTTCACTACCAGATAAGTAGTTAAAGTACTAAGATGCCAATCAGTTTTCCTCATGTTGGGCATTACATAGAAACTCAAGTATCCACACCTTTAGGCCAGGCCATTAACTTCATGGACGCTTGTCTCCAAATCCCAAACACAGTCAAGACTTGCTCCTATCTTTTTAGATCAAAACTATGATTGTCTCCAGCTAACAAAGATAGCTACTGCTTATTGATATTTTCTTATGTACTAGCCAGAGTTCAAGTGCTTTACTACATAATGCCAATCAATTCTCCAACAATTCTATGAAGTAAGCGTTATTAATTTGCCCATGTCATAGATGAAAAAACTAGAGCTTGCTCATGATTATCTGAGTATATCATATGGCTGGTTAGTAATTAGCACAGCCAGGACTCAAATCCAGACTCTCTGATGCTGATGAATAAGGCCTTCCTAGTCGGCTACGCCATGCTTTGGCCGGGAGGCTGTTGTCTTCACCTATACTATGAATGTGTTATGAGTCATCTGGTGACTGATGAGGATGAAGAGGAGGAGGATGAGTCAGGGCTGTGTGGGACAGAGAGCTAGAGCCTCTGCACTAACTAGGGGTTTTGTGTGAATGGAAAGGGCCCCATGAGTCCCTCCAAGTATGGGAGGATGAAGAAACTGGGAGGTGTGTGGGAGGTGTAGATACTTATGGTGCTTTCCTGTCTTTTCATTACTGAGAATGCTTTGCTCGCCTTTCTCCTTTTTCCAAAGCCCACTCAGACAAACTTTACACCCAGGAGGTCCTGACAGTGAGTGGGGAGGGCTGTTAGGAGCAGATGGAGGTCTATACCATCTTCCCAGTCCTGTGCGTTAGATACCTCTTAGGGAAGAGGGCGGTTGAGAGGCATGAGTGTGACTAGCCTGAAGTAAGGTAGTGGACAGGTGGACCCCAGGGCAGGATAATGCTCCTAGAAAAAGGAAACAAGGAAGACATGGAGAGGTCTCATTCCCTGGGCAGAAGGATGAGGATTTAAAGAAAATAAGGAAGGAAACTCACTCCATGAGTGCTATGGCTGATCAGCTATAAGTAGGTTATGCAATTGGACAGGAATACCTGGGCATAGGAAAGCAGATGCTTAGGGGTGTCCAAAGAGTCTCTAGAGGCCCCAGGGCCTGCCGGTCCCCTCCGTGGGAGATCTACTGAGAAATGAGGGTCAGGGAGATTTTAAGCTTTGGAGGGGACACTTGACATTCCCCAAGATCACTGTCTGAAGCTCAAGCCTGAGCAAGAGGTAGGAAAGTGGGTTGCTTTGAGCAGAGAAAGGGGGAGGGGCAGTGGCCTTGAGCAAGCCCAGAGGTGACACCCAGGGTCTAATGTGAGTGAGGTAGGGTCCTTTTTTTTTGCAAGAGCTATTTCACTCATGAGTTTGGGAATGAGTATGCTAGAATTGGAGGGACGCTTCAAGGCGGGGTTGGAGTGTGTCTGTGGGCATATGAGAGTGAACGTGTTTGTATATGCAGCTATTGGACTAGCCATTTGCTTACCTAAATGCCACATTCTCCCTACTATTCTATACCCTGACTGTGTGGTTTTTGGTTTACTCACATTCATTCCTGATTCTATGCAAATAGCTGTGGTGGCTGTGGCTGCTGTGGGTACCGCCCTTCTCGCCTGAGTACTTCTCTTCCTCCTCTGCCGGCATTTTATGCTGTACAGCTCTCAGTCCCCATCTCCGTGCTTGGCATCTTTCCAAGTAGAGCTCTGCTTGCCCCCGGCTGCCCAGTGATTCCATGCTGCTCTTATGTCGCAGACCCATAAAGCTGCAGGAACCCAGGCTTGCCAAATGCCTTCTCATTTAGGTTTTAGTTATTTAGATAGGCAGAGTCCCCAGATGTTCTCACTATCCTGAAACCTCTTTTAGACGCAGTGTGAAATGTTTGGAATGGATTTGGGGGCGAGCAGAATGTAAGCTTCAGGGCTTTAAAAAGGAATCCAAGGCTGAATGGTCCAGAAAACAACCCAAGCACCAGGATATTATAGACGAGGCTACTGAAGTGCCCCTGGGAGGAAGCTGGGGTGACCAGTTCCATTTAGTGACAGGAAAGAAATCAGAGCCACTTAGAGCAGTAGGAGGGGATTGGGCATGTCTTTCTCATGGATAAGTAAGCTGAATGCCTGGCAGGTGACTTACAGATATGCCACGGGGGCCTGCAAAGAACAGGAGTCACAGCTGCCTGTGACTCAGAGGAGTGCGAACTAGGGGTTAGACTTCAGCATCTATTCTTTGGAGGGAAGAGGGGGAAGGAGAGAAAGGGAGGAGCAAAAAAAGAAGGGGTGTGTGTGTGTAAGTGAGAGAACACGTGAGAGCTAGCGAGTGCAGACTCGAAGAACGCTTATACTGGAAGGTAGTCTGATGCAGACTATTGAGTCAGACACAAGACTGCATGGCTCGTATCATTGCTCCACCACTTAGTAACTTTTCTAAATTCTGGTTTCCTCAGCTATAAAATAGGAATAATAAGATCTATTTCACAGGGATGACATGGGGAATAAATGAGATAATGCATTAGAAGTGCTTAGCATAGTGCCTGGCAATAATATAGGGTATGATAAATGCTGGCAGTGTCAAAACTACCATTGTCATTGGCCTGTCCGTTTTCAAGACTAATGGAAAACGAGAGCACAGGCACAAGGCTGGAAAGGCACACATTCTATGTTGAAACAAAGGACTTCATTCATGGCTTCACACGGAAGCTGGTAAGGCTGCCTAGATGACCTTTGCTCTCTCTGACGTCTTCGGTGTCTTCACCACATCTGCCATTCCTCAGTACAGACAGACCAGCTTTAGGGGCTATTGACTTTTATCCACCTCATGAACCTTACCCTCTTAACGTCTTCCCCCTTAATATATTGCTTCGCCAATTCTGGACCCAGAAGATCTTGGTACAGTGGAAAGAGCATGCGTTTTAGAACCAGGCAGATGGGTTGAAACTGTTTTTTAGCAACACCTGCATTGTGTGACCTTGCCTGAGCTGCTTAGCTTCTCAGAGCTTCAATTTTCCTCCTATAAACACGTCTAGTGCTTCCCTCTAACGGTTCTCGTAAGGATTAAATGTGTAAAACGCCTAGCTCAGTGCATGGCTAAGAGACACCTAATAAATGCTAGCTTCCTTCCCCTACTGTAAATCCATCAGCGACTAACCTTTTGGGTTCCTTTGCATGACTATGTGGCAAGTGTTAGACATGTAACATTCTAGGACGTCAAAGCAGGCAAGTCTCAAAGATCTATCAAATCTGATTGCTCTTCTTAGTAATCTGGCTGACCAGGATCCTGGACAAATGGTTTTGCCATGGCTTCCTGTTTCTGCTCCGTGATGACTGGGAGTTATGGAGGAGGTCTGGTTTTACATCGTAGTGGAATGCCTGGAAGGTCCAAATATATTCTCTGTGGAGGTGTCACTGTATGTGTCATTCCTCAACAGCAGAGGAGAAGAGAGTTCACCTAATTTGAGAGGTATTTTGAGATATTGTGAGGTCCCCGTAGTGACTTGAGACATTACAGATGCGTCCTCCTTGAAACTTCTTTTTTTGTCAGAACAGCCTTCACGGCATTTATTCCAAGTGCTGCTTACAATTGTGTTTGGATAGCTTTTCCTCCAGCAGTGGTTCTCAAACTCCAGTGTGCAGCAGAATCACTTGGTAGGATTCCTGGGCCCCAGCCCCAGAGTTTCTGAGGTATTACATGTGGGTAGCACCTAGGAATCTGCATTTTCTACCATTTCACAGATGCTGCTGCTCCTGCTATTCTGGGAACCCCGCTTTGAAAACCACTGCCCTAGTGAAACAAAAATTCATAGAACCCACAGGGCAAGGCCAGCCTACCCTCTGACATTTCTTCCTTGACTATAGCAATATTTCCTCTACATTGAATGAAAAATTGGGGGCTGTACCTAAATCATTAATTAGGGAAATGAGAAACGGGTCCTTCGTCCACTGATTGCTTTCTCTATAAGTCCCAGAAAGATGGGGAAAAGCCAGTATTCCAAGAGTAACAAGGATGAGTCAAAAGTGATAAAATATGGAAGTAGCTCTGAATCAAAGAGTTTTGACTATAAGACTGATTTTTTAATATTGAAAGTAGAGTGACTTTACTGACTTTGCCCACTCGTATGACTTATCTCTAGCCTTTTTTCTTTCTCTTTATTGTTCTATTATTTTTTTCTTTTCAAAGACATATACAATATCATGAAAGGGTAAGAAAAAATTAAGAGGACAGAATTCTTGTTCAAGTATCTCTATGATAATAATGCTCAGTCTTTATGGACATTAAGAATCCCTGGGTTGGGCCGGGGGTCCTTACAGTGTAGAATCCTTGCCCCCAATCCCCAGAGATTATCATTCGGTAGTTTGGAGTGTAAGACCACACTTGGGGAAACATTGCTTTGTGACAACCGTGCCACTGTCTTTTTTTACAGCTTCAAGTTCTAACATTAGCTTCCTCCCTTGGTAGGGGGCTAGAAGATTCCAGGTAGCCTGATTAAAATTCCAAGCTTTTAGTGTACATTTGGCCTCTCTGCTTTCATGCGTCACTACCCTTCTTGTGGTCAGTGGTCTCGTTTTTAGATCACCACCGGAACTCAATCTTGTTTCTATGCTCCAGCATCTAAAAATTCCCAGCACCTAGATGGTGCTTCTTTGGGGACTGTTTTTTTTTCTTCTTCTTCTTCTTCTTCTTCCTTTTTTTCTTTTTTCTTGAAATAATAGCCTTGAGCAGTGGTTTTCAAGCGGTCTTGCCAAAGTATCTATGGGTCGCTTTCAAGGGAACAAAGAGATTCAAAGCTGCCAGGCCTCTGAGCTGGCTCCCAACTAGGGACAGAGCTCTTCTAAAAATTGATTTTTCTATTTGACTTTGTGGAAGTTATCTCTGAAAGAAAGAGTTATCGATTAACAAATATTACTTAGTGCTTGCAACATGCTAGACATTGCGATTTTTTTTTTTTAATTGAAAACCAAAGAACTGGGGCAGTGCTTGCTTATCCAATCTGACTTCATTAGAATCGACTCAGGAGATTGTCTCAGAATATGAATTTTTAAGATTCTCAGGTAATTCCCAGTCACCGGATGAAACCCATGTTTCTCAAACTTGCCTGATGGCATGAATCACCCGGGGAGTTAATTAAAAATATAAACTCCCAGGTCCCACCTCAGGCCTGTCAAATAAGTTTCCCCGGGGGGAATGACCTCAAATTTCACATTTTTAAAGAGATCCCCTTATGCCATCCTCTAAATCATCAAAGAAGCTTGGGGAACCCTACCCTGAAGCAGGCTTTGCACTAAGCAGATGGTACGCTTAGTGGTGCCATAAGCAGTTGCTTCCTACCTGACACACTTTACAGATCTTCCTTAATCACACTGGTCCTTCAGACATTTAAATTTTTGACCCCCAGTCACAGGAATCAGCCTCCACTAACAGCCCCCATCGATTCAACAGCACTTGATCTGGGCTTCTGCACTGGCAAGAGAAGTGAGGCCACAAGGAGGCCCTCTTCCCATTTTGTCAGACTGAGAGTACTGCAGTTCTTCACAGGAATGTCAGAAAACAAACCCGATGCGACAAGAAAACAAGCTAGACATGAACTGGTTACAGAGACAGATTTCTCTTCATTACATTATTTAGAATCTTGACGATAATCGATTTTATCTGCACACTGATGGGGAAGTCAAGGCACCAACTGCTTTTTCTTGCTTTAATCTCACGCATCTTCCCAGTGCATTCCTTTTGGCCTGGCGCCGACACGGCCGCTGCCAACCTTCATTTTACCTGGTCACTGAGGAACCTGTCTTCCCAGCCAGCCTGCAGTGGGGACCAATGAGAGACGGCAGGGTGGCCTAGTGGACTCTTTGTGGTCTCTGCACTCAGACACGTGAGCTAAGGCCAAACCCTGGTTTACTTGTTGGGTGGCTCTGGCATGTTAATTAACCTCACTGAATTAGTTTTCCTATCCACACATTGGGAGAAAGTATATCAATTTCATGGAGTCAGTGTCACATTTAATAAAGTGTCTGGCCTATAATTTATATCAAATCTTTCTTAAGGAAAACTCTTCTAAATTTTTTGCTTTCTAACGCTGCCTCCTTCCCCAGATTCTTCAACCCCAATCATGCAACCAGTTACTTTTCTGCTCTCTGAGATGAAGATGGGGTAGTATTTATAGTTTTAGGTTTCTGAATATCTATCTTACTTTTGGTCTCAGCTTAGTTCCTTCATTCCTTTCTGGATTCACGTAGTATATACATTCTCCAGCTACTTGTGAGGGAGGCTGGGTCTGTGGTTAACAAAGCTTGCTTCCGCACCCATGTCTCCAGGGTGATGTCTGTGGTTGCGTTACTGGGTGTCAGGCTCCACACTTCCCCAGAACCTGGACATTTCAGACCTGCCCTTTCCAACCACCAGAAACAGATTTCCAGTGTGCAGTTTGTACAAAGTGGAGATAAATGGTATACCCCGACCTTCCTAAGCCTCCTTGTGCTTAATCACTTCTCTAGGTTCTCTTTAATGGCTCACTACTTAAGAGCAAACCCTCTCCCTATCTCTTCCCAGAGTGATCCTTCAGAATATCATCAGGACAGTTCTATTTTAAAAAAGGATCCAAGCATCCTGTTATACTGTGAAAATTACAGAAATGTTTTTCGTCCCAAAGAGAAGAATCATTCTAATAACCACCTCTGTTTCTTCTGTCTTAATTCTCAATATCGTTCATGCCCTCCTTCTATTTGCTGCCTCAATTCTCCATCCTCCACCACCCCAGCTCTCCCTTGAGTCTGGGGACTCCCCAACGAGAGCATTTCATCCTTGTATCCATTAACCAATCCCACAGGGCCTCAGGATCCAGGAAATGGCCCCGATGGTTAATGGGATGGAGAGTGGTGAGGGAAGAAGGATCTGCCGTCTCTCTCTCATCTTTGAATAAATGGACATTCTAAAATGAACTTCCTCTGTGTGCTTTAATTGCTTATTTTATTGTAATTATACTCCATTTTCACTTTCCATCTGCCTTTTTCCTATAATTTTGTATTGCCCAGTGACTGACCTACAGTAGCCAGGCTGGAGAGACCACAGATGGTTCACTCAGTCTAAAAAGAGCTGTTTAATATTTGCCCTTAACTTTCCCAGCACCCCACCAAGCTGAATTTTGCTCTTTTCTAACCCCGTGCCTTTTGCTTCTGCAGTCCACACTTATGCCTTGCATGGACCTTCGATTTGGTTCAAAATTGCAGGCTAACCACTTGGTAGCATCTTTCCCAGTCTTGGACATGTCAGTCAGTTGAAAGAGAGGAAAGGAGAAAGAATGGAGGAGCAGGCTGACTCGTAGGGTCCAGTTACCTTCTCTGTGGATTGCAGGCCACTGGGCTATTAGATAACAGTGTTCCAATGGTACGAGGGGGCAATGCCACACATCTTCTCCTTCTTTCCCTTTCCCTTTCCCTTTCCCTTCCTCTTCCTCTTCCTTTCTCTTCCTCTTCCTCTTTCTCTTCCTCTTTTTCTTTCATTATTCCCCTCCCTTCCGCTCTCCCATCCTCCCTCCCTCCTTCCCTCCATCCATCTCTCTCTCTCTCTCACACACACAAGCCAGTTATTCACTGTCTTCTTTTAGCTCTTTTCAAGCAGCACAAAATAAAGGGCCTGTCATTTGTGTCACCTTGAGTGCTTTCTGTGCTGATTTGCTTTTCTTCACTTGTCAGGCTTCCAACCCGAATAGCCAAGTGAATATTCCATTTGGTTCATGTGGGGGATTTTAGATCCTTTTAACCACATAAAGTAAAAGAGAGAAGCCACCTGGGGTTTGGCACAGTTAATCCACTCAACCACTTCTTTCCAGTTTTCTCTTTCCTGTCCTGAGGAAAAATTCTCTCTGCAGTCCGCCATGCCAGCCTACCTATAGGACTTACCTTACCACAGCCTACAGAAGCCACCGGGGTCGGGGCTACTGCTCAGGACAGGGACCTACCTATGTCAGAGCTGCTTAGTGTTTGGAATGTTTTATTCATACACAGCAACTCTGAAAATGGAGTAGAAACTGGGCATCACTGGTATGTACCATATAGAGAAGAATGGAGCCAGGTGAATTTTTGTTTCTTTCTGAGAAGTTTGGCTATGGTTGTCCTTGGACCATTTTGAGAAATAATTGATATTCCTGTCCCCTGAATGTGATCACCTGCAGCCTCCTATCAGAAACTTCTTCCTGGAGGTCCAGCCCCATCCTCCTAGATTCCTTGACCCTGATACATGCTTGGCTTTAATGTCTTCATTGGTTTCCAGGAAAAGACATGGCAGCTGTGCAGAGAACCCTGATGGCTCTTGGCAGCGTTGCAGTCACCAAGGATGATGGCTGCTACCGGGGAGAACCATCCTGGTTTCACAGGTAGAAATCCCTTCTCAGCCCTCTGGAGCAGAGGATAATTTTTAACAAGAGGGAGCATCTGAAGCCTTGTAGCTCCCCAGAGGTTATTTCAACAGAAGCCCCTAGGAGCAAGAACTCCCAGCCCCACGACTGAGTCCTCAAGAGCAAGGAGAGACTGATACTGATGTTCAGGCCAACATCCCACACAGAGCAGAAATGGCCAGGCCTTTCTTATAGATACTGGATCCTCCAGCCCTGCCCACGTTCTGTTTCTCTGGAGACTGGGCAGCACAGAATGGCTTTTTCAGATGTGGCTTGATGTCTGAACTTAGTTTATAGCCCTGAATCAATCTGTCTATCTATCTATCTATCTATCTATCTATCTATCTATCTATCTATCTATCTACTATTTACTTAAAAAAGGGATGATATGTCCCAGTTGCCTGGGACCATAGTTAATGCCTGTTGTCACAGTATTTTTATTAATAGCACTTACTTTTACTCTCAGAAGCAGCCCGGTTTGGATAATAAATTATATGGTCATGTCAGTAAAAGGCCTTTTCCTAAGGAAGTTTGTTTTATTGTTGTTTTTTTCAGGGGTGGGGTTAGCAAGGGGTTTTAAACTTAACCCAATAATTCAGTGGGAGATTAAGAGAAAATGACATGTTTACCAGATAATTGACTCTTCATTTCTCTAGTCTCTTTTTCTTCTTCCTGACGATTATAAAAAAGTACCAGTTTGTGTCATTTTAAAGGGACCCGAAAACCTCTTAGACATTGGCCAGTTGAAAGCCTGGTTTTAGTTACAGCTTTATTAATGACCTACCAAAATTATTTACAATCTGACTCTTTACTGAAGTTTGCTGACCTCTGGTCTAGAGCAAGAAATTTCCTTTCCTTAACTCCTAGGTCCCTCAGCTCTAAAATGGAACATTAATTCTTGGCCCTATACAGGGAAGGGCAGGGAAGGGCAGAATACATTATTGACATGCTTTGCAAGAAGGGCTGATTTTAATTTTTACAAGGGTTTGAAATAACTGTAAGAGAGAGGGTAATGGGAAAGCTGTCTGAGAGTAAAGTTCCCAGAGAGGTAGCTACTGATTGTTGCTGGAAATTCTGGAAAACCATCTGGGCTTCTAAGGAGTATCATGGTAGGGCTTGCTTGTGGTAAGGCCATAGTTCATCAGATGACCATAGCTCATCGTAGGACCATAGCTCAGAATCGTAGTTCATGGCAGGACTATAGCCTAGTATAGGACCTGCTCTGCTATCTGGTGACTCCCAGTAGAGTCTGTCTAACTGCATATTGTGGGAAAGATTTGAAAACTGTCAGAATGACATTATTCCATCTCACTCCCTCTGCCCAGGAAAGCCCAGCAGAATCGGAGAGGATTTTCAGAGGAGCAGCTTCGCCAGGGACAGAATGTGATCGGCCTGCAGATGGGCAGCAACAAGGGCGCTTCCCAGGCGGGCATGACTGGGTACGGGATGCCCAGGCAGATCATGTAGGACGCCGCACCCCACCTGCAGTAGAGAGGACAAACGTTCCACACCACGGTCTCTATGACAAAGAAATAGTTAGTCACCTTCTGACCTTCTCTTTCTCAAAGCCTCTTGTCCCTGGTTTTTGCAAGTGCTGCGGTTCTGCTGAGAATCCACGTTGCCTCTGCTGCCACCTTCTGTTCGTTTAGAACTATGCAAAGACTCCGCTTCCTCTTCCTCAGCACCCTTCTTTGCCCTAAAGTCTCTGTTTGATTATTTATTTATTTATTGGCCAAAAATGTCCCTCTTCAACTTATAGAACGCACAGAATAAACAAATTAGTCTTGTGTCGTAAAGTGTAACGTTCATTCTTTGTCTTAGGGGCTTTGCAGGCAGGGCTGATTTCTCTTTCATTCAAGTGGCCAGCAAGATGGAATGAAGCGGTAGCTGTAGCTGAGGAAATATTGGTTAGCTTTGAGGAAGCCCTTACAAGGCTGTAATGTTTATCTCTGCAACTGCAATAGAAAGTTTAGAAATTGTTTTGTCCACTCTGAGAGCCTAATACCACTAGTTCAAGAATAAGCACTTACCTTGTGCTTATTATGCTAGACTCGTAGGGAACAAAAGCATGAGCAAGCCAAAGCCTCAATTCTTAAGGAGTTCTCTATAGATGCCTGGAAGTCGCTGGTGGATGAGTGGTTTTATCTAATGGATGGGTGAAGGAATAAATGGTTTTCACTTCTCTAGCAATAATCTTCTCCTTTCAGGACAGACCCTGGATCTGATGCTGACATTTATACAGTATTTTCATCAGGTAGGAGTTAAAAGCAATACAGATTGTTCTTTTATAGTCATTTATAGTGTCTAAATCGCTAACACTCTTGGTTATTGCCAAAAACTAAGATCTAGCTAAGATTGGATAGGTTTTAAAGATTTTCTCATCCATAGAAAAATTAAGAAAGGAAATAAGCTTGGGACCACTAATTCATATTATTCTTTCCCACCAGTTGAAACAGCAACAAAAAGATTTATTCAGTATGTCAAGAAATTAGGCATTTTATCTGTATAATGAATCATTAATTAAGAAAAGGTAAAAATAAATGGAGCTATAGATAATGTTATACTCCAAATGTTTAGGTGTTGGTTTTTCAGACTGTGTTTTAGGCTTCCACAGAGATTTCTATGGGATCCCCATGGGGCAGGGGGAGGGGGTGGGGGTGGGGGAGGGAGTGTTGCTGAGGAGGTAGAATCCTGGATCCCCAGTCCTGCTTCATCCAGGTCAATGCTGAACTTACCTATTTATATATTAGGATATAGAAGAACATTTTGGAAGGCTTTTAATATTGAAACAACAAAAAAAGTTACACTAAAGGAAATTAGCCTCTGAGTTACTGACCTAATATATCCTTTAAGCCCTAGTGACCCTTTGACAACCACTGGTGAATTGTTCATTCCTGGAAAGATATCATATGAACATGGCAGCTGAATTCTTTTCTCAAAACTTACCTTGTAGTTTCCACAAAAGCAAAAGGGGGAAGGTTGATGGGTTCCAAAAAGTGAAATAGTACTAAGAAGAAACTCCTGGAGAGAGAGAAGGTGCTTAGGTCCTTGCTTGGGATTGGGAGTTGTGGGCATGAGAAATAGCATCCACTGGTTGGGGGATGCGTTTGGCAAAGAGCTTTCAGGCTAGGCCTGTTCTATTATTCCCCACGTTGCTCAGGCTCCACCATTGCTATGCCAAAGACAACAAGTAGAAGAAAAACAGCAAAATCAGCATAGAGCAGGAAAGAAGCAGCCTGCTAAATCTAAGGCAGTGCTAGAGCCCCACTGGAGTGAGGAGCAGGTAATAACAGAGGCAGACTTGCCAGCACCTGGGCATTTATTTCTGAATCCTAGCATGTCCCAACCACCTCTTCGAGCTCCTACCCCTTCACTGCCATTAGGTGACTACAGCCTGCAGACAAGACTGATCAAGATTAAGTTAGGAGGTAACAGAGAATGAGATAGCCCAGTTGTAATTCCAAAGACTATCTGCCTCAATGTATTTCCAGCACCCCAAACTCATTGGAAACAATCCAAGCTATAGCTTGTAAAATTTTCCCCTTTCCCAACTTTGCATTTGCCATTAAGGTAGCAGATAACCTCACAGAGTTCATAGGCAGCATTTGGAAAACCCTTGAGTGTGCAGTGAGTTCTGTCATCAAAAGATACTTGGACTTCCTTTACCAGATAAAGCAAAATTCATGGACGAGACAGGAGAACTATTTGAAATTAGTCTAATATACTAAAAACAATAAGAGAAAATATTAAAAACAATGCTATAATCCATTATGGAGAGGAAAATAAAACAAAATGAAGATTGACAGAAGAATGGCTAAAAAAATTAAATTGGAATATCAAGGTAAAGCACTCTGTAAAAAAGATAGGCACAAATAGATGGTAAATGAAAAAAATATATCAAATGACATGGTCAAAAATCATATAATTGGAATCTCAGAAGAAAAATAAAAATATACAGGGAAAAAAATGAAGAAATAATTTTTAAAATTTCCAGAATTAAAAAAAGGACCTAATAGCACAGTTTTAAAAGACTTAAAAGGTACCAAAAAATAAATGATGAGAGCCTTCAGTGGGAAACATTGTAGTGAAATGTATTACCACTAAAAATAAATAAGAAACTCTCAAAGATTTTAGAGTAAAAGTGCATTACATAGAAGGAAAAAGAATTAGGTTAACATTGGAATTCTCAACAGAAACCTTGGATGCGTAAAGTTATCTTCTCAAGGCGTTGAGGAAAAAAAATTGAACACATGATTTTCTCTATAGCTAATGAGTTTTTTAAGCCCAAGAGTGAAGAAAAAATATTAAAAGGATCCTTTTTGAAAACACAGTTGGATTAAATATTCCAGTAAGAAAAATATATCACCAGAAAAATGTTATTTAATATAGGAAATGAAGATAAGTGAGTTAGAAAATTTCATTCTCATTTAAATAAATAAGAATAAGGACTAAAAAAAAGAGATAAAAATTATATCTATAATAATTCAAAACTAAAATTTTAGACAATACCAATATGATGTGTATGGCATAAGGGTTGAGAAGCATAGAGAAAAGGGATAGGTGAGAATGTCCGAAGGAATATGTCTTGTTTGAGAAAATATAGAGCTATTGATAAGTTTAAGACGTTGTTAGGAAAAAAACACTCACTTCACGAGGCTATTTAACATTGATTCCAGAAACCAATGAGAATAAGAAAGGAAAACCATAGACTAATTTTACTTGGGAATATAGATATGAAAAATTTTAAAGTAAAACCTAACCAACTCCAACAATGTATTTTAAACACCTGATAGAATGATCAATTTTCTCTGTTCAAGATAATTTATTTTTTAACTGATGGGCTCTCTGGGGACCCACTTTTTAAAGAGATAGCCTGGAGGAAAACTTGAATATGTGTTCCATTCCTCCATTCCTTATCTTTTCCTCTTCTAAAGTCATATAGAGATCACCTAGTCTATGCCTCGCATTTTATTTAAAATAATATTGAAGATCAAAGGTGATATGACATCTAACATCATTTAGTAAATTAATTTTCTAATTTAAATCTATGTTTAAACTTGGGTTTAAATCCATGTTTTTGGCTTCCAGAGCAGTGTTCATTCCTTTTTATTACTCGGACTTTCTGCTAATTCTCTCTGAGTAACTCGTCCTAAGCATTATTAACTTGCAATGTCCTAATATAGTAGTCAACTTACTTTTTTAATTAATTAATTAATTAGTTAGTTAGTTAATTAATTAATTTCAAACTGTCCTTGTAATCAGTGAAAGCCATCTTTGTCCTGAAAGCACAAAAATGACTAGAAAATCATCCCTGTCAATCAATTAGTCAACAAAAGTTTTTTGAGTCCTTTATTTATTTAAGGAATTATATTATGAACTAGGACATACAAAGAAATATGGACTTGGCTCTTAATTAAATGAATTTGTAGTCTAGTTGAGCAAACAGAATATAACATACAGTTAGTTCCTTGTATCATTAGTTGCTTATTTAAGCTTAAAGGCCAAATGAGAGCAGTACTCACTAGGACATTCTGAAGAGTTCTCTGGCCTGGGAAGTTCAGGGAATGTTTGCTAGAGGTAAGTGGTCTCAGGAATCTCCGCTTTGTGCCATCATAGGAATGTATTGACTACTTTTCCCAACCTGCCTGTCACCAGTAGAATTTACACAATGAGGAAGGAGCTTGGGTTTCAAAACAAATTCTTCCTGGGTGGACTTGAGCAAGGGCCATCTGATGTGAAAATACATATGGCTCCCTTCCTAGGGGTCTCATTCTGTCTTAGACCTCTAGGAGGTGGACGTAAAGGTCAGGATCTTAAAGAAAGTCTTTTAAAACTGTGCCATTAGGTCCTTTTTTGTTTTCAAGCTACTTTCGAAAAGACCAAATTCAGTCGGCTTAGTTAGAGCTTGCCTTGATGTCAAAGGTATAAAACATTCTGTGGTGGTAGTTGCAGTTTTACCACAGAATCAAGACACCTGCCCCTCAGCTTCATGCATCTGTTGCCTCACCCAGGAGTCAAGATTAAGGCTCCTGTAGATCACAGGAACAAAAAGATTTGCTAACAACTAGTGACATCTGTATGCATGCTATCTGTGGGGTTGTACCAGACTGCAGTGTGAATGCAAGTCCCATTTTTGGTTCTTTGATATGTCAAAGGCAGAAAAATGATTTAAGAAAATGTCTGACTCCAGTCAGACTAGGCCAGAGTTCTTTACTTTTCATGTCATCCCTCCCACCAATAACTGTGACTAAAGCTGGATCTTATGTCAGTGGAAACACAAAGCTCACTTTTTATAACGTCTTGTTTTTTTTATTTCCTGTCATGTTGCCATTTTAGTTATTACAGAGAGCTTTAGTGACATCATAGATAGTGCTGTCGTTGATAGTAACTGTAATTGCCATGGCCTTAAATTAGCAAAACCACTCATTTCACTAGTCGTTGAAACTGAAATAATCTTGTTGACTATAAATTGGTCACTGTAAAGCACAAAGTAACTGTAAAGCACAAAGATAAAATTTTAAATTATGGTAACATTATTGGCAGAAAAAAGCATATCATTCTTGCAAGTTGTTTTGTGTGGTTAGTTCCTTTAGACATTTTGAAGGCTAAATTTCCCCGTATAAAGAGCCATGTTCAGCTTTTTGAATGATGTAGATTCAAGGACATCTTTCACGTGGCCTTGGTAATGCCCTCTTATTGTGTCGTTAAAGAATAACCTTAAGGCTACTATATCTTCGAGATAAAATTCACTGCTCACAAGCATTGTTAAAAAATCTCTTCAAGTGGTAGGTGCCAATCCTTGATAGTTACTTTATCCCTTTTCGCTCCATAAAATAATATAATGGTTTGACTGGATCCTGAATACAGTTAAGTCTAATTTGTTTTTTTTAAAGAGCAACGATTTTCCTCTCTTAAATTATAGACCTATCTAGCATGCTGTATGTCCTTTCTAATGACAAGCAGTGATGACGAAGGGAGAATAAATTGCATCGTCACTATGCAAACCCTGTGTCTCCTCAGGGACACCACTGTGCCATTAAAACCACTGGTTAGCGGGCCAACTGAGCAGTATTCTTCTAGGTTTCTGGTGCTTAGTTTTACTCCATGTGATATTGACATGCTATACATTGTAGAAATGGAAATTTTCACATCAAAACAATTCTTTGCCATCCTAAGCACCCAAAAAACAATAGAAAAATAATTGAATATTTTATAACATTAATACTTTCTGCAATAAGTGAGTAAGTTAAAATTGCCTTGTACTATAAGAAGTTCTGACATAATCCATAATAGATGAGACTCTGAAGCAATGTCCCTTGGAAGCACACAGTGATTCTAGACATTGGTTTGTAGCTATTTTATTATTTTGCTGCTGTTTTATTAATAATGAGACCTTAATGTTTAGCATGCTTAATTTATTGACAGTCACTCTAACTTCAAGGTATTTGTGTGTTGGGCCAGCATGATAATTTTTCCTTTATATTTTAAAATATATTTGTCTCCTTTGATAAAACTTTGTAAAATATTCAAACCATTCAGTCAACAAGAAAGACCCTTTTAATCCCATTGTTCAGTATAATGACTACCCACAGTTTAGTGATGGTAGAATATTAAAAAGCCTATATAATCAGCATAATATTTTTCAAAAGTCTATATTTCTATTATCCCTTAGCGGTAAACTAGTTTCTCTCTGCTACAATCTGTCTACTGCTAAAGCTTCATAGAAAAGAAAAGGACAAGTACCTTTTCACAGGAGGATGTGACTCATGGGAATGTCCCAACAAGATAGGAAAATGAAGCTGGTCCTTTCTACATAGAAAGCTCCTCTACCTGAAAAAGAATGAATAATTTTTCATTGGCAATCAATCGAATAAATGTATTACGTTTCATTTAATTAATCCTTTATTATTGAATTTTAGAATGTTTCTAAATTTCGCTACTAAAATTAATTCTATAAAACATCCTTATAGATATATCTTTAGAATGATTTCCTTAGGATAAGTTCCTAGAAGCTAAATATCCATTTTTGATTAACATTCTCAAATTACCATTCACACTACCAGTTTACACTCTCACTTGCAAAGTTTAAATGTGGCCGTTTCTCTACACTCTCAGAAGCAATATCACTTTAAAGGTATATGTGTGAATATTTTGAAAGATACCATCTGCATACTAGGATGTTGGTGGAACTTGGTGTTTTTTTCTGGAAAGGAAGCTGCAAAGGAATTTTATGATTGCTGGGTCCTTGCCCCAAATCTCAGCATTTTTCGTCTTTTCCAAGATCACATTAAATCCATGTTATGAATCTCCAAAAGACACAGTGTTGGTGGAAAAAGGGTCAACTGGTAAAAAAAAAAAAAAAAAAATTGCAAAATAGAGGACCAAAGCAATTATTGTTTCCAGAATTCAACTTGAATGTCTTAGAGAACTGAAGCAAAATATGGTTAATTGATTTGCCACTCGACTAAATCAAAGATCTGATGTGGCTATGAGCCTATTATATATTCTCAAAATAAATGTCAACTTTTATGGCCCTGAGCAAAAAATGTAAAGCTATTTTGAAAAGCCAGGATAAATCTCACTATGGTTCAAATGAGTTTAGAATGAATATTGCCCTACTGACCTTTATTTTAATGAAACATATTGAATGGCCTTCTATCAGATAAAGTTTAATGATCCATTCCGGTTCCACATTCTTGGATCGATAATTCTTTGGGAGAACATTGAATCAGTCTTAAAATAGGGTGAGCTTGGCTCACATAGATTGCAAAATGAGAAACTCTGCCTTAGAAGAAATCTTGCTTCAGAACAATTGAAGGGAAAATAATGAACTAAGAGAATTTTACTCAAAAGATATTTATTGAGCACCTACTAAGTATCAGACACTCTATATAATCCATCTCCTTTAATGTTTATTACAATCCTGCAAGGTCAGTATTTAAATAGTTTTCCAGAAAAGGAAAGTGAAGATCAGAGAGGTCAAAGAATTGCCCAAACTCTCACAGTTGGTAAGAAGGGGAACTGGAATTTGAACACTGAACATTGATTCCAGAGTTTTATGAATTCCATTATACAACACTGGCTTCTACATCCTAGAAAGTGTTAGGCTCTGGGGGACAAATAGAAGAAGATGTGATCCTTGCACTTGACTGGCACGTAATCTTTTCCCAGTAGAAACTCGCAGGGAAGGGATGTCTATAATTCAGGAAAGTACAGATGTGTATGATTTTAAATACCGCTCAAAGATGTGTTTAATTGCTCCCTGAGTTCAGAGCACCCTTGTATACATAGGTAACCAATATTTAAGGTATTTTGCTTTACACATGATTCTCTATCAGAGTTATTTCTGCAAAGCTGTATCAGTGTTGTGTAAATCTTTCTTTTTGTTTGGAATCTTTTTTTATTAGTCCCGGATTTTGCATAAAGTTAAATGAGGTATTCTTCTTGGGCACGAAATTTAATTTCGTGAAGCAAAGTAATCTGTAATACTCCCCTTTGTGGTAAAAAGAATGAGGATGGAGAAACTAGGTCTTTGGCAATGTTGTTTTCATTAATTTATAGTAATTAGTAGATGTCATTAATTAATATTTAATTACTACATTAGCCAAGATATATTGAGCAAGGCACCATGCTATCCTCAGGGTTTTTTTAAGGAACAGACTCCCTCAGCTGATATGGATTTATCATAAGGGAAGTCAGAAATCAAAGCCCCTACCTGTGCAGTCCTGCCTTGTGGTTCTGGATTACTATGGAGAGCAATGGTCCTCACAGTTTGAAACCAGCCCAGCAGACAGATTCCATCCTTCACTGGTTTGCTAAAACACTAAGTCACTTTATCAGTGAGGCTGAAGAGCCTGAATCTTGACAAAGGGAATTTGGCAGTTGTGGGTAACTGTTAGTTGGCACTATCAAGGACTTCCGGTGACATTCAACTTGTGAAACAAGTGTAAAAATACCATTTAAGATAAAACTCTTTCCAGTCCATCGGAGCAAATTGATGCACTGAATGATCACTTCGCAGAGACATCCACTCATATGCCCTTTATGCTTGACGAGAAAATGAGAGGATGACAGCAAACACCCTCAATAGGTCGGATGCACTCAGCCTGTTGGAGAAAGGCAATAAAATTCTGCTGGAGACCCTTGCATCCTGACACTAGGCCTGTGAACATTCCCAGCCACAGTTTCGAGTGAGAGCAATAACAATGTGACAGCCAGGAAATGTCCAGGCAAATAGACACCCATCTCACATACCCTAGGGAAGCCTGAATCAAACAGAGGTGTCAGGGGAAATGAATTAAAATTAATTTAGTAGTTAATGCTCCAGAAATCACACAGACATTGTACGTGTTATCTGGAATAAAACCTTAACCTACTGTTGGTTTATAATTGAAAAAAAAAAAAAAAGGAAAGTAAAAAAAGACCACTGTTCCAGCACTATATAACTTCCTCAAATAGGGGAGGGGATGTTGGAGAGCCAAACCACCCTTAATAGAAAGGGCATAATTCGGTTCTGAAATACGGCTCTCTTCTGGGGCGAGGGGTTTGGGAGGGTATGATTTTTGTGTTACCACATCACTAATGTTTTTATCTAGATTTTAACTGTGCTCCCAATCACCTAACCTTTGACAGAAATGACCAGAACATATACTGAGGCATTTCTCATTTTCCATTTGTAAATTACATCAAAGCCACTGGAGACTCTAATTAGGAATGAGTTATGATAATGAACAAATAGTTGAATGATATTTATTTCAGATTCCAGAATATGCACATAGCCTCCAGGGAAGTTGGTATGACAAAGCACTAAACTATAAAGAAGCTCAGAGTGAGAAACTCATGAAGTTAATTGCAGAGCAGGGCAATACTGGACTCTGCCAAGAAGTGAGATGCTCTCTGGGCTAATTTAAGACATGATATACACACTTAACATTACTTAATAGCTTCTGTCCCTTTGTTTTATCCCCCTCTTGTTTTTATTTTTTCTTTTTCTCTATGCTTCCTTGTGCCAAGTTCATTTAATTTATCTGTTTTGTTTCATTCTTTCTATCATAATTGCTGTCATTTTTCATTATTCTATTCTTTCAGTCTGATTCATCTGATTTTTAAACCTGGTTTTAAAAAATTATTTCTTTGTAATCTAGTGACCTTTGCATAATTTCCAAAGTCAATACTTTTTAGTACAGCAGATTCATTCCTTCATCAGACATTGAGATGATTCAGCTCCTACAGTGAGCCAGATGCTTTGCAAGCTTAGTATGTTGGTAGCTTTGTGTGAGGGTGCTGCTTACCAGCTTGGGCCCATCTGGGCCCTCTGGGGTTTCTTGGTTAGGGATGTGCTGTTTACCCAAGTGCCTCTTAGCTCAACCACGTGTTTATATTGAATTAAGCAGTCTTTTTACTGGGCTCTTAAGAAGGGAAAAGAGATCTTTTTAATGTGCTCATTGAACTAGAAAGAAAAGAGGCATAAACTATCACACCCTTATACTCCCATTTTCTGGTCTAATGCGGGACAGTCTCCTCTGACCATTGGACCCTTGGTATTGATGTAGCTGAGCATGACGATGTATTACTGGCTCCTCCCGAATCTGACTCAGCCATACTGCACCATCCTTTCCCTTCCTCACCATAGATGGAAAGGGAGTCAGAAGAGTATGGTCAGGTATCGGGACAACATGTAGATAATATGATTAGAATGCCACCTGCAGCTGCCTCAGAGTATAACTAGGCTCTAGAATTTTTGTAGTGCTGTCTGTGGGAAGCAAGTTTAACCTGTTGAAAGAGACAATCTTTTAATGGTCTCTCCCACTCCTACAGACCTTTCATTGTGTTATGGGCTTAATTATGTCCCTCCCCCACCCCTGCCCCAAAAGATATATTGAAGTCCTAACTCCCACTACCTCAGAATATGACCTTATTTAGGAATAGGGTCATTGTAGATGTAATCGGTTAAGATAAAGTCATACCAGAGTAGGGTGGGTCCTTCATCAATTTGCCTGGTGTCTTCATAAGAAGAGAAGAGACCCAGAAACACATGCGTGGAGAATTCTATGTGACAAATGGAGGCAGAGACTGACGCACAGTAATCGAAAGCCAAGGAGGGCCAACAAGCACAGCTACCACCAGAAGCTAAGAAGAGGCAAGGAAAAATTTTGCTCTATGTATTTCAGACATGGCCTTGCTGACACCTTAATTTTGGACTTCTAACCTCCAGAACTGTGACACAATAAATTTCTGTTATTTTAAACCCCACCGTTTGTGGTACTCTGTCACGGCACCTCCCAGAAATGGATGCACTATGTATACCAAAAATGTGATGTCCTGACTGCTGTCTCTCTTGGTCATTTTTCTGTGTATGTTTTCAGGGAGCAATCTGAAGGATGAGTTAATATCTTAGTCAACAGGCAGGCTTGCTTATTGCTTGCAATAAAAATGGCAAATTCCCCAAGCTCCATGTTCCTCAGCTATGAAGTAAACCTGCTGCGTTTATCTGAACCACACTGTGTCACCCTCATGGAGGAGGAAAATCAGTTTAAACAGGTTATTATAATAGTCCAGATCTAGAGGTTCTCTAAGATGCCCACCTATTATTTCTTTTCTTTGTTTTTAAGATCTGTGTGATGTGCTGCAAAGGATTAGGATTATGCGCTCTGTGAGTCAGCAGGGAAAGAGAAGCCAGGAGCACTGTCATGTCATTTTATCACAGGACACTGAAGGTGATAGTGTTAAATGGCTGGCTGGCTTCCCAGGCTCCTGGGCCACCTTGTGATTCTTCAGAATTCTCTCCCCCTCTGCACAGAGCCCAGTGATGAGTGGTGATCAGATGGCAACTTTGCACATGATCATTTATCATAATAGAGAGAAGTGGGTCCTAGAAGCAGAAATAAAGTTTATCAGTTATGGGAGAGCTGGCATCTCCTCTAGTTAGACATAGATGGAAGTGTCACATCTGCTGCTAAGTACTTTCTATGCCAGGGGGTTAGATCCTTGCTCAGGTTAAGTGGATGTCTTGGCCTCATCTCCAAGCCTTCAGATACACTGGGCTCTACTTTGGGTCAGAAGGTTGAAATATTTAGAATGTTTCCTTATGTTGAATTGACTTATTGGGTCAGTTATGTGCCCCCCAAAATCACTGATGTAGTCGATGGAGAGGTACTTCTTCTCTGATCCAGGTCACTGCACACTATCTAGTTGGCTGGCCAGCAGGCGGACACCTGTCCCATTTCCCTCAGCATAGGGGGCTTTGTTCCTGCAAAAAGAATAAAAAGCTCTTCACTGTCTTTCAAGTTGTTTATGATGGGAAGCACCGACCTACATCTGGCCACTGTGACTGCCTTTGGTTGTATATTCTGGAATTAAAGGGCCCTGTACCGGAACCTTTATGCACATGAAAGCAACAAGGAAGCAGATGCATGTTGTTCACCAAGATTTTATCTTGTACCTCAGCTTTCTCTGCTACTGCCTTTCAAAACCTGTAGCCTATCTAGAGTATTTGACTTCTGGAAATGATAATTCCTTATCCACCCTTCCAATATTTTATTTAAGAATTCTATAATGTAAATGCATATACTATATAATGGTAGATTCTACCATTAACATTTGTTATACTTGCTTTGTCATATATCTATCTGTGTAGAGTGGGTCATTTTTTAACACTTCTTTCTATATGATTAAAACATTTTCAATAATAATCATGAAATAAAACGACTAATATTAATGGCCAGAAAAACACAGTGAAAAAATTATACAAATTTTGTATGTATAATTATATTAGTAAAACTAAAATTAACAAAATAAATATTGCATAAACAATATTATATATAAAATATCACATCTTACAGTTCATGTTCTATGTACTTCTTAACTTCTACATATTATGTATTAAAAGATAAGTAACAAAAATGTGCTCATTTGAAGCTTATATATGTCTATTTAAAATTAAAACTCAGTTGTAATGACAGCAATTGTTTAAAAATCTATACTAGTCAAAGATTTTTTTTTTTTTGTAGAACAATACTTTATCACTGAATTATTTAGAATTGCTGGCAAATGGTTGGCTTTATAATTGTTTTTAAATTCTGCACATATAGTGCATCCTCTTATGGTTTTCTGCCCCTCCCCATTCTTGATGGTGTCCAAGAAAAATGGAATTGGAGGCTAGTGTAGGGTTGCAAATATAGATTTTATTCAATAATATTGCAATATGGGAAGGAGACTTCATAATAGAACCTAGCTTAATCCAAAATATAGTAGACAATTGTTGCTTTATGGACATTGAGCAGAGTGAGAGGGCCAATGGATGGAAAATTACTAAGAGGAGACATCGAATTAGAGGATTGAGAGAGGTCTTGCTAAAGGCAACCAAAGATTTATACAGAGAGTGAGAATGAGGAACTTGATCAGATATCAAGATGGAGATTCCTACTAACCTGACAGAAGGGTTCTTGCTACAACTGGGCTGAGCAGGTGGAAAACGGCCCAAGGATGAGGCCTAGTCAAAATGAGGGCTCAGAAGAGACTGTCTAAGGTTCGTCTCTCAAGGAGAGAGTTTTTGTCAGTGGCCACTGCCTAGAAAATATAGTTTACTTATATTGATGAAATAAGTAGTTCTAGAAATAAGGGAAATAGTGTGGAAAGGATGGGCAAAGAATATGTAAAGTAATTACCAACAGAACTAAAGGGAGAAACAGATCAAAACACCATTGTAATAGGGGACCTAAATACCCCACTGTTGGAAATGGACAGATCATGCAAACAAAAAATCAATAAGAAAATAACTTCCTTAAATGACACATTAGTCCCACTGGACATAATTGACATTTACAGAGCCTTCCAACCCCAAACAGCTGCTTATACATTTTCTCTAGTACATATGGAATATTCTCAAGGATTGACCCCATACTGGGACACAGAGATAGCCTCAACAAATATAAGAGGGTTGAAATCCTATCAACCGTATTCACTGATCATAATGCTTTGAAACTAGAAATCAATTGTAAAAAGAAAGTGGGAAGAGCCACAAATAAATGGAGATTAAACAACATATTACCGAAGAATAACTGGGTCAGAGAAGAAATAAAAAGGGAGATCAAGAGATACATAGAAGCGAATGATAATGATAGTACAACATGTCAAAACATTTGAGACATAGCAAAAGCGGTCATAAGAGGAAAGTTCATATCATTACTGGCCTATCTCCAAAAACAAGAACGAACCCAAATAAACAACCTAACACTTTATCTTTAAAAACTATAAATGGAAGAACAAATGAAGCCTAAAGATAGCAGACAGAAAGAAATAATAAAAATTAGAGCAGAAATAAGTGAAATTGAAAACAAAAGAACAATAGAAAAAATGAATGCAACAAAGAGCTGGTTCTTTGAGAAAGTTAATAAAATTGATAAGCCCCTGGCTAGGTTCACTAAAGAAAAAAGAGAAAGGACACAAATAAACAAAATCAGGGATGAAAGAGAGGAAATTACAAAAGACACTGCAGAAATACAAAGGATCATAAAAGAATACTATGAAAAAGTATATAACAGTAAATTTAATAACTTAGAAGAAATGGACCAGTACTTAGAAAAATTCAACCTTCCTAGACTGAATCAAGAAGAATTGGAAAATATAAATAGATCGATCAGCAGTATGGAAATTGAAACAATCATCAAAATCTACCAAAAAGTAAAAGTCCAGGACCAAATGACTTCACCAGTGAATTCTACCAAACATTCAAAGAAGATTTATTACTTATTCTCCTCAAACTCTTCCAAAAAATCAAAGAGGAGGCAATATTTCCAAACTCATTTTATGAGGTCAGTATTACCTTTATACCAAAACCTGGTAAAGATACTACAAAAAAAGAAAACTACAGACCAATATCTCTCATGAACACAGATGAAAAATCCTAAATAAGATACTAGCAAACCAGATACAGCAACATATTAAAAAGATTATACGCAATGATCAAGTGGGCTTCATCCCAGGGGCACAGGGATGGTTCAACATATGCAAATTGATTAATGTGATATGCTTCATAAACAAATTAAAAATAAGAATCATATGAGCACATCAATAGATGCAGAAAAAGCTTTCAACAAGATGCAGCATCCATCTATGATCAAAACACTTAATAAAATTGGTATAGAAGGAAAGTACCTTAACATAATAAAGGCCATCTATGACAAACCCTCAGCCAACACTACACTTAATAGTGAAAACCTAAAAACATTCCCTCTAAGATCAGGAATAAGGCAAGGCTGTCCACTATCGCCACTGTTATTCAATATAACATTGGAGGCCCTAGCGTGTGCAATCGGACAAGAGAAAGATATAAAAGGTATCCGAATAGGAAACAAAGAAGTCAAATTGTCACTATTTGTGGATGACATGATTCTCTATATAGAAAACCCTAAAGACTCCACAAGAGCACTAATAGAAACAATAAGCAAATACAGTAAAGTCTCTAGATACAAAAGCAACGTTCAAAAATCAATAGTGTTCCTATACTCTAATAAGGGTCAGAAAAAGAAGTGGAAAAAATAATACCTTTTGAAATTGCAACAACAACAAAAATATATAGGAATAAATCTAATGAAACACATGAAGGACCTATATAATCAAAACTATAAGACCCTATTAAAAGAAATTGAAGAAGATACAAAGAAATGGAAAGATATTCCGTATTCTTGGATTGGAAGAATCAACATAGTTAAAATGACCATATTACCTAAAGCACTTTATAGATTTAATTCAATTCCCATCAAAATCCCATGGGATTTTTTTTTTTAAGAACTAGAACAAAAAATCATCAGATTTGTATGGAAGCACAAAAGACCCAGAATTGCCAAAGCCATCCTGAGAAAAAAGAACAAGGCTGGAGGTATAACTCTGCTCAACTTCAAATTATACTACAAAGCGACAGTAATCAAAATGGCATGGTATTGGCAGAAAAATAGACATGTGGACAAGTGGAACAGAATTGAGAGTCCAGAAATAAATCCATATTTACATGAGCAAATAATTTTTTGACAAAAACACCAAAAATATACAGTGGAGAAAGGAAAGTCTCTTCAATAAGTGGTGCTGGGAAAACTGGAAAGCCACTTGCAAAAGAATGAAACTAGACTGTTGTCTAGCAACACACATTGACATTCTCAAAATGGTTTTAGGACCTGAATATAAGACCTGAAACAATAAAATGCATAGAGGAAAACTTAAGAACTAAACTCAAGGACCTTGGACTTAAAGAGTATTTTATGAATTTGACCTCAAAGGCAAGTGAAGTAAGAGCAAAAATAAATGAATGGGACTACATCAAATTAAAAAGCTTCTGTTCAAAAGAAACCGTCAACAAGGTAAAGAGACAACCGTATGAATAGGAAAATATATTTGCAAGCAACACCTCCGAAAAGGTCCTAATATCCAAAATATACAAAGAACTCATATGATTCAATAACAACAAAAAAACAAATGATCCAATCAAAAAATGGACAGAGGACCTGAACAGACACTTCTCCCTAGAGGACATACAAATGGCCAACAAATATATGAAAAGATGCTCAACATTGCTAGCTGTTAGGAAAATGCAAATCAAAACCACAATGAGATACCATCTCACACCTGTTAGAATGGCTATCATCAACAGGACAAGTAATAGTAACAGATGGAGAGGATGTGGAGAAACAGGAACCCTCATACACTGCTGGTGGGACTGCAAATTGGTACAGCCACTGTGGAAAACAGTATGGAGTTTCCTCAAAAAACTAAGAATTGACGTACCATATGATTCAGCAATTCCTCTACTGAGTGTTTACCCCAAAGACTTGAAAACTCATATTCAAAAAGATACTTGCACACCAATGTTCATAACAGCATTATTCACAGTGTCCAGGACATGGAAGCAACCGAAGTGCCCTATGATAGATGATTGGCTAAAGAAATAGTGGTACATATAAACAATGGAATATTACTCAGCCACAAGAAGAGATGAAATACTGCCACTTACAACAATGTGGATGGACCTTAAGATAATCATACTAAGCAAAATTAGCCAGACAGAAAAGGTTGAAAATCACATGATAACACATAGGTGGGATATAAACCTAAAAGCAACAAATGAACAGTACAAACAGAGACTCATGGACATGGACAATAGGCTAGTGGTTACCAGAAAGGAGGGCAGAAGAGGAAGGGGGAAAATAAAAAATGAAATGTTAAAAAATAATTATGTATATATAGTCTGAAAAAATAAATGAACTGGCATTTAAATAAACAAAGACAGATAGATAGATAGATAGATAGATAGATAGATAGATAGATAGATAGATAGATAGATAACAGAAGCCAGGAAGTAACTTTGTACAACATGTCATAATTTGTTTGTCATTCTGTCTTTACCCACTATTCTTTCACCTCTTTTAGCAGGCAGTTTCTCCCCTGCTTTCTTGTGACCAGGCCTTGAATGACAACATAATTTATGTCTAGATTAGCAGAGCAGTGTTTCCCCTTTAAAAGGTGATCGATTGGTCAGCTTTCCAAAGATGCCCAGCACCTACAGGGAAGAAAGTCCATGTCACAAGAACAAGAAGTATACATAGGGGCAATCCTAGCCATTTTCCTCCCCCTGCTCTGCTGAGGAAAATTCTGACAATGCCCCTCACAGCTTCTCTCCTCTTCCCACCTGGATCCTAGTTCAGGTTGACCCAGCAAGAATGGGAGAATAGGAACAGTGAGATTTTTATCAGATAGGGCCTGGGCTTCCTGAGGATTTCAAAAGGAGGAGAAAAAGAGGGGAAAAAATAACTCTCTTAGGTAGGGATTTTCAAAGAAGGTAGCTGGAAAGTTGAGAGCTAAATTGGACAGTAAGTCTTCTGGAATAAGAGAAATGGAGGTGTAGGAATTTCTAAGAAGCAGAGCTGAGGGTTATAAATTAGATCTCTTAATATTCTTTAGTAGAGGCTGGCAAAAATTTAAATGACTTGTGAATATTTTGGGGTGGTTGGACTGTGTTCATGTGAGGCAACCTTGTCCTAAGGGTTTGAGGGGCATGAGTCATATTAGAGTTATATTAACAAACTTTAGCTTGGGAGCAAAGCTGACTGCTAGGTCCCTTTAACACTCACTGTATGGCAACGAAGCAGCTTCAGTTTCTGAACTGGACCCAGTGGAGGTAAATTGATTCCTTTCCTCTGAAAGCTAGCTTGACTGCGGCCACTAATTCTTCTCAAGCAAGAATGTAAGGGCTTGAAAACTGGCTTTAAGACACTTCCGTGTAGAACACCTGAAAATGGACAAAGAAAACAGTGATGTTTCATCCAAAACCGCTGATGTGAATGTAAGTATGGTGCAGTGAGGTGCGGGGAGTCTTCTCTGTTACTTGAATGCCACTTGTTGACCGTGTTAGTAAAATGAGATCATGTTACTTTATAAAAATAAAGGCAATGTAACAGGATACTTTATCTTCCTACGTTACTTAATGGATTTTACAAATGTGTCTCATTTTAAAGTGCTGTACTTGGCAATTGATTTGCAGCTGTTTTTCTAAAACTCCAGGGAAATTGTACTGATCTCTACACAAATTCCATTTTAAAATTTAATCTGTGCTAATCGAGACTGCCTATAATGTGTTCCTGCACTTAAAGAGTCAACCTTGGCCTTGTCAGTTCTACATGTGCTAGCATTTCTCTCTCTCTCTCTCTCTCTCTCTCTCTCTCTCTCTCTCTCTCTCTTTCTCTCTCTCTACTTCTTTGGGGGAATATTTGAAAGCTTGACACCGTAGTCAACTCATCCTATCATAAAATGTTTTTCTTTGTACAAACATCATCCTTTCTACTGCAGGACATCACATGAAATGAGGTCTGGTCTCGTTCAATTTCACCAAGAGGGATATAAGCTATATTTCACTCCAGCAGTTGACAAGGGTGTTTGGCAAAAAAGAATGAGGGAGCCATGAATAATTCAGAATGTACTTGGCCACATGCTATCCCATTAATTGGTAGAATTAAAAACTGGAAGGCATGTACTTTGAAGGGAAGAGTGAGGGAGAGTGAGAGAGAATGAAAGCGCCCTTAGGAGAGCCCCAAAGAGAGATGATTTCTTTAGAATTGGTGTTCTAGATCATTGCCTTTAAAAGAATGTGTGGTTAAAAGTCATTTCATCATTGGAGTTTAGTTACCCTGACATGTATAAATCTCTCCTTCAAAGAAGCTAAACTCTCCAATAAATTATTAAAGAATTCACAGGATCAAATGGCAGTGGGCAGAGGAAAAAAAAAAGAGAAGGGGAAACAGTTAAATAATGTAATTTTTTCCTCTTGCATTTAACACTTTGCACATCAATTTGCTAAAACCAATAATTTTCTAATCTAAGATCTCTATTTCATTCTCTATTTTTAAATCATTCTTTCATCTGTGATTGAGAAACTGAGTCACTGATCAGTTCAGCAGCTGGCTTAACTGCACACACGTGAGGCAATGGTGAAACAAGCACTTCGATCCTCATCCTATAGCCCTACGCAAACCACATCATCCTTCACTCTTCCTACCACCTAGTCATGAAGACATAATTAAGAAATCAATTCATTTCTCTGAGGAACTCACTTATATTCTTATTTTCAATCCTGTCTCAATCTAGCAAAAATTGGTTGTGAGAGAAAAACTCTATGAAACAAACATTTTAAAAACACACACGTCTCCTCGCTGTCTATACATGAATTGACCCAAATAGAATCCTAACTCCCTGATCTTCAGGTCTTCTAGTCTATACTCTGTGAAATTCAAGTCTACCCTCTACAGCAGGGGTCCCCAACCCCCAGGCCAAGGACTGGTATCAGTCTGTGGCCTGGAGCCTTACAGCAGGAGGTGAGCAGGCAGGTGAGGGAGGGAAGCTTCATCTGTATTTGCAGCCCCTCCCCAGAGCTAGCATCACTGCCTCAGCTCCACCTCAGATCAACGGGCATTAAATTCTCATGAGAGCACCTGCCAAAAAGTTTGGGGACCACTGCTCTACATCATCTATTTAGAAGAATAGGGGAGGTGAGGAGAGGACTTGGGAACCATTTCACTAGAGTTCATGTAATGTCTGTGTTTTCTGATTTTAATTGTGTGATTTCAATGCAAATCAATTTGTTATGCTTATATGAATAATTTGACTGACATACTTAGGCCTTTTAGCATCAAGATTCTTTTTACTGAGTGGTTCCATTTAAGCTCTACACTACTTCTTATCGATAATACATTTCTTTTTTTTTTTTTTTTTTTCAAGATATCCAATATCTCAGTTCAGGTGGTCAGTGCCCCAGGGAAGCTTCCAGGGAGACCAGGGAGACGACCACCCCGAAAACCCATCAGCAGAGCCAGACCCAAGAAACAATTGAAGAAGAAAGCTCCATTTTGGAATGTCCAAAATAAAATCATTCTCTTCACGGTATTTTTATTCATCCTAGCGGTCATAGCCTGGACACTTCTGTGGCTCTACATCAGTAAGTTAAAACCTGTATTCCTTTGGGATTAGGGCTTGCCCTGTGAACTCAGAAGGAGAAATGCAGGCCCAGTCTGCCCCTGGGCGTTTCTGAGAGAATTTTCCTATTTTCCAGATTAATAGCCCTTTCCGAAACTGTTGAGGTTTTAAGGAGGAAGAAACCAGAATTGTCTTCCCCATTTCTTCTTTCCTTATCACTGCTTTCTTTCCATAGAAGAGCAAGAGGAGCAGAGATGGGGGATAAGATGAGAAAAGCTGAGGAGGATATGCAGGAGCAAATTTGACGAGTTCAGAAGTGTAATCCATTTTTAGCTTTAAAAAATGAATAGAATGCTACACTGTTTCATTTCCTCCTTCCACCCACTGCCTGTTTCCAGGCAACCTTATATTCCAGCTCCCTGAGCTTCATTTTACTCATGTGCCTTTCTCTCCTCTGTTTTTATGTTTTTGTCAATCTGATTGATCCTTTTGAGTAGGAATCATAACTAAGTTCTTCCTTAGAAAGTACTAACCCGTGCAGATCGGCAACTATAGCATTTGTTGACTTATGCTAGACTACCCACTCTATATATCTTTATATATTTGATATAAGATACGTGTTCTCTCAAAGGTGTTAAAATTTGGTTGGAAAACAAGATTTACAGGCAAAGAATTAATGAATATTGTCTCGGACAGTTCGGGTCACTTACATACATATGAATTCATCACCTATAATTTGTGTGGCACAACGTAAGACATGAGGGATACTAAGATGCATCTCCTACTTTCAAAAAGCTCACAGATGCCTTTTCCACTTTCAAAAATCTCACAGTTTAATGACGGAGAGGGAGAAAAGGGTGATGTCTTTGTTCGTTTAAGCAATTACTTTGCAATCACAGAAGAGAAGCATCCAGCCTGCCTAGGAATGAAGTCCACAGTGGGCTTCGAAACTGTTTCCTGAAAATTCATTTGGCACATCTTGAAGTGCCAGCTGGGCCCTGTGATAGCCATGGGGACAGAGTGGTAGACAAGGAAGAATCTCTGTCCTTAAAGATGAGTGGGAGATATTGAGTCAATAGGCAATTAAAGTATACAAGAGACATACAACTGCAACCCAAAACAAAACAACTTAGTTCTCATCAGTTCTCTGCCAGCCCTCAACTGATACATTGCCATTGTCCTGGAGTTTTTGTTATCCAAAAAGCTTTGGAGTATCATTGTGCAGAAGTAGTTTTGTGTCTATGTAAAAACCAGAGAAGGGCGTTTCAGGAGAATAGACCAGTATGAGCAGATGGAAACCTGTACGGACAAGTGAGAATTGTTCAACAAACAAAACAAGTTAATTTTAATAAATGATATTTGGGCATGGAGGGAATCTTGAGAAATGAGATGGACAGCTCATCAGGGAGACCGCTCCCATGGTCCTCACTGGGCAGAGTATTTGGGTAGAAGTGACTTGACACTGGGCTGAGAGTCCTCATCAGAATGATGAATTCTCCCGCACTGCTGTGTGTTGAGGACCCAGTGCAGCACCCTGAGCATCAGCCATGCAAGTCAGAGAGAGGAAAAGCACCCAGGGACTCAGTGAAGGTCTGCTGGGGGAACACCCTTCTTTTCCCACTATGCTCTCTTCACCTCAGAGCTTGACGGTATACATTGTTTACCTCCCTGCCTTCTAGAGACCCAAGATCCATAAAAATTGTGTATGCTTTTTTGGCCCCTTCTTGACTTGTTCTTAAATCCTTATCAGAAGCTGATAAAATAGAGTATTCTAAGGGATATGGTATGCACCAGTGATGGAAAAGATTTTATTAACTACATTTAGTTCTTCACAGGCCGTGAACCAGTAAAATACTTACTTGCCTAAAATGAAGTCGTTTTAGGAGGCTGATACTGAGATAGATCAGACACTACCTCATTACCACACATGTAGGAAAGTCCTCTACCTGCCTTTTCTCCTGTCTTTCAGGTAAGACAGAAAGCAGAGACGCTTTTTACTTTGTTGGGATGTTTCGCATCACCAACATTGAGTTTCTTCCTGAACACCAGCAGAAGGAGTCCAGGGAATTCCTGTCAGTGGCACGAACTGTGCAGCAAGTGGTGAGGTGACGGGGGAGGGGTGAGAGGCTGGGCAGGGCAGGATCGGGGCGAGGGGACTGGGTTGGAACAGTCACAAGTGTCGTACTGTGCAGGGAGGGCAGAGGAAGTAGTCAGAGTGAGACTTGGAATTTAGCTTATTGTGGCTGTAAGGAAGAACTGCTTGTTTGATAGAATTGCTTGTTTATTTGTTTTTTTCTGCTGAAAGTTAAAAGAAATGACTCTCAACTGTAAAATAAGGGAATTTAATCAGGTGATCTTTTAAAATGCCTTTCAGTACTGACATTACATTTATTTCAACCTCAATACACTGGTATCTATTCACATTAAAAAAAAAAAAAAAAACTTTCTCATTAAAGAACTAGTACATATTTATTAGAAAAAATTAAAGTATAAAAATGTAGAAAAAAGTATAAAATAAGTAAATAAAAGTATAAAGTATAAATTTAAAAGTATAAATAGCATATAAAGCAAAAATTAAAGTGTAAAACTTATTAAAGCATAAAAAGAACATTAAAATCTTCTTTAACATCAAAGCCCAAGATAGAGTCTTCTTTTATTCTGTACCATGTAGACATAGGGGGTAATTCAATAATAAAGTATTAGTAGATATTCAGTTTTAACTCAACATTAAGTTGCATATTTCTATGCAAGTATTCTTTTAAAAAACATGTTTTAATAACTACAAAATTAGCAAATCCATTTTTATTGGATATTTAGTTGTTTCCAGTTTTTGCTATTATCAGTCATGCTACAATAAAACTTGTGTGTATCTCTGATTACTTCCTAACTTGATTTCCTAAAATTATAACTGACCAAATAAAAAAACTATCTATTCATGGTGCTTGGTACATATACAAACTAGAAAGTTTCCTACCATTTGTATCCACACATTAACGAGAGTGTGGACTGCACAGTACTAACTGTTGCAGTGACGGGCACATTGCTGTGCAGAGTGAGAAAGGACTGTGAGAGAGAGCAAGCAAAGACAAGACTGGGCATAGTGGCTCTTGTTTATTAATGACTTTCTATATATTGGGTATGTTGCTAAAAGCTTTATCTTTAATATATATCAATTATTCTTTAAATTATCCCAGAGATAGGCATTTTGATCACCACTATTTTTATTTTTATTTTTTTAAAGAAAGGAAAACGGGGGTAAGAGTGGAGGAGTGGGGGAGTGGGGAGAAAAACACCATGGAAGTCAATCATGTGCAGGTAACGTATTCCGTGCTACATAGTGAATTTAAACTCCACAGCTCATATGTTTTTTCCACTATGCTATCTATATACGCTGTATTATTTCTAAGGTTGGTTGGTTCGTTTTCCTCTTGGGCAATTAGGTGGGTGATTTTGCTATTGTGTAGGAAGAGAAACACGGGAAGAGAAAAAGACTTGATAGATGAGTCCGTTTGGTTTTAGAAATGTTAAGTAAGGCAGAGAGGGTAAGTTGATGGAAATAACTCTCCATCGAGAGCCTATTATGGAATTTTAAAAGGGTTGTTTGTTTCCCTAGAGACTTGATAAGGTGAATGGCAGACTGGCTGTGGGAGCCACCCGCCCCCTAGTGGCTAATACAGAAATGTATTCTTATTGCTACAGGAAGTAAAAATTTATTTGAATTCAAGAAATAATATCTGGGTTTGGAGTTAGAGGCCTTTGGTTTGAGCTTTGTTTTTCTCCTTGCTAGCTAATCAGAGCTTGGGCCTAGAACATGCTAGGCACCGTGAAAGGAAGCCAAGTTTGAAAGACTTCAGACATTTGGGTTCTTTTTCAGGTGAATCTGGTTTATACAACATCTGCCTTCTCCAAATTTTACAAGCAATCTGTCGTTGCAGATGTCAGGTAATGTATGTTCTTAGCTTTGACGTTTCTATGTTTACTGCTGTAAATTCTTTTCAAAGCCATGGAAGCACCAAGATATCACCATTCACAAGTAACGTTTTAGAGGTTGTTGTGGATTAATGCCCTTTTAGCACAAGAGTGACCCACCTCTTTGCTATGCCGTCATACCGAGTTTTTCTCTACACTATCAGAGCCTGCCCTCTCCTCATGGCTGGGATCCCATATCCCTATATTAATGCTGTGGGGCAAAATAGCCATAAACATGGCAACTATATTGGATGGAGGCAAAGATAAAACATAGACCAGTATTTCCTAGAATATGTTCAGTAAAAAACTGGTCAGTAGAGATCTTCTGAGACAAAAAGGATCCTGTGGTCAAATAATTTTTAGGAATAACTGTGCGCAGGATACTGAATCTCACTTTGCCCTCATCCCCAATACATCTGCAGAGATTCACAATCCACTTTGGCATGTTAAAGGCACTGAGAAGTTCTGGAATAAAGCAATTTGTTTACTTTCCTTTGCCTTTATTTCCCGAGTTTTTTTGCTGTAGAATATTACCTTATATTCTTTTTCATAAAACATATATTTGTGCTGTTAGGAACTCTTGCTCCTGGGTCACTAAAAACCAAACTGGGCTTGCTTCCTGGACTTACTGCTTACTAGTTGTATGATTTTGAGTTGTAGTTGGCCTTAATTTTCTTATCTGTAAAAATGTAATAATAATAGGATCTTCTTCATAAGGTTAAATAGGATAAAGCAAATTTAGCACTGTGTATGGACATTGTGAGTTATCAAAAATTATAACTTGTTATTTATAATAGAAGTGAATACTGACTGATATTCATAGAAATAGTATAGTCTCCATGGAGATGAAATTATGCACTAATTGTTCCAGATTTGAACCCAACACAAGAAATCACACACCATGATACTTTCTCTTTTCAATCCCCACATAGAAGTCAATGTCTTCCTAAAGAAGGAAGTTATGTTCAGTTGGACGATATGCTAGCTGACCTTACCTTGAATTTATCAGTTGGGTCACTGGCTTCCTATAAAAGTCTACTTCCTAAGAGGTATCCCTGAACAACTTTTTCTTTTCACTATAGCAGTAACAACAAAGGTGGCCTCCTTGTCCACTTTTGGATTGTGTTTGTCATGCCACATGCCAAGGGTCACATCTTCTGTGAGGATTGTGTGGCCGCCATCTTGAAGGACTCCATCCAGACGAGCATCATAAACCGGACCTCTGTGGGGAGCTTGCAGGGTCTGGCTGTGGACATGGACTCTGTAGTACTAAATGGTGATTGTTGGGTAATTTTCCTTTAAGCATTCCTTCCTGCAGCACTCCTGACACTGTCATTATTGCAGTCATTATTGTAATGAAGTGTGCTCTTTGGCAATTTCAGTGGAACAGGATTAGTTGAAGACATTGGAGCTATGTGAATAAAGGAAGTCATTAAATGTTACATACAGCAATTGGACAATAAAACTAGGGCCAAAATATATGTGAAATTGAGTTTATTAAAGTGTACCCCTTCCTATATTTAATCTGGCTTATTCAAACTAAAGTGCCAAGGAACAAAGTCCTGGATAAGGAAAAATTTTGCTGAGCTTTATCTTGTCTCTTCCCTCATCCAGACAGAACTGAACTTAGGTTATGTAGTGTTGTCCAGTGCTCCAAAATGACCCGCCCCATAGCCTGTCGAAATGCAAATTGCATCAATTTGTTTTGACAGTAAAGTGGTTTAATTATTGTGTAACCCAAAATATATGCAGCTTGCTCTTTTGATTTAAATTATATGTATGCTGGGCATATAGTAGGTGGCTGATAAGTATTTTTTAAATGCATGAAAATTCTGTACCACATATACTATGTTAGATATAGGACTAATTAATATGACTAATTATTATCCTATTTGTTTGGTTGCTTTTTACTTTTACAAATATTTAAAACTTGTTACTATGGATGATTTCAAGCATACATAAGGAAAGAGAATAGTATAATCAACTATCGTATACCCTTTATGCTTCAACAATTGTCCACTCATATCTGTCCTTTTTAATCTCTAAATACCTAAACAACATCCCCTATCCTCACTGGATTATTTTAAAACAAATCTCAGATATGTTGGATTGCTTTTAAAGGACTAAAAATATTTTTACTGGGCAAAATTTTAACAAAACGAAATACTGGGACTGACAGTCTCTTTTCTATGTGTTTTTCTTTTTATTGCAGCTGGGCTTCGGTCAGATTACTCTTCAACTATAGGATCTGGTAAATTATGTCATGTGGTTTCTTCCCTCCTTTTATCCTACCTCTTCTCTCACTGCCTCCAATCAGTATATTTTTTGGCTGTAGTTTTTCTTTTTAAATCATGATATTTGTTAGTGTTCTTGCAGTTGCAAGAGACAGAAATATACTCACACTGACTTAAGCACAAAAGAAACTTGATTGACTCGTACAACTGGAACATGCTTGGGGTGATCTAGCTTCAGGCATGGTTGGGCCTAGGTCCTAAGATAAGATACCATTAGGACATAACATCTCTGCTTTCCTCTGTTGAGGCTTCAAGTGTATTCTTCCAGTATGGTGGTATAAATGGCCACTAACAGATCTAAACTTATAATTTATCAGTTTAGCAAGCATGGTGGAAAAAACTCAACATATATTTTCTGATAGTTCTTGTAGAAGTTCTGGGGCTGACTCTCATTGTCTTGGATTGGCTGACGCAACTTTTTTGATTCCAATTGGCCAGTCTCAATCACGTGCCCATCTCTACACTTAGGGGTGAGTTTAACCCCGGTCAAACTATATAGATAGGGTAAGGATAGTTTTTCAAAGTAAAATCTATGTGCTGTTATGAGGAGAAAGGGTTGACTCCAGGCTAACAAAGACAGCAGATGTTTTCCACGCAAACTCTTTTGCTCTGTACTCTTTTTATAAAGATTTCTAGAAAAGTCATTCTTAAAACAAAGGTGCTGTCTCCACAGACAACGGCTGCTCTAAGTATTTGAATGCAGATCATCTGTCTTTCCGCTACCCTCTGGAGATTTCTGCAACCTCAGGGAGGCTGATGTGCCACTTCAAGCTGGTGGCCACAGTGGGCTATCTGATTCGTCTGTCAGTAGAGTCTGTCCAGATTGAAGCTGACAACTGTGTCACCGACTCCCTGACCATTTACGACTCCCTCTTGCCAATCCGGAGCACCATCTTGTATAGGTATTCTGCAAGCACTCTGGCTGGCGGGTGAAAATAGTTTTTACAACATCTTTCTTTTGTAGTATCTGTGTTCCCCTTGAGTTTTCTAAAAACCTTTTTTGTTTATACTCATGAAGTCAATTACTGACTCATGCCCTATTTAGTACCCCCTGTATTAGCCTGCCAGACACGATGCTTGTTTTTCTCTTGTAGAATATACGGGTTAAAATTTGTATAGCAGAAATGTCAGTCAATATACCTGAAATATAACAGATTTTTAAACATTTTACGTCATATTGCAATTACTGTGAAGCATACTGTCTCAATAAAGTGTGAGAATAGATATTCTATGATGATTGCATAGAATTAAACAACTCCAAAATTTTTCTCATTACAAAGATAACACTGTGTTCATTGTGAAAGTGAGGTCAATCAGAGAAAACAATATTAATTATTTCAAAATCCCATTATCCAGAACAAATATCTGTTATATTTTTGCATAAATCCTTTCATTCACACATATATGTAATTACACATACATATACATATACATACTCTAATATTTTTTACTTTATGTAATGAGTTCTTAATATTTTGTTAACTTAATAATAATGGCTGGGTTTTCTTAAGAAATTATCATCTGTTTCTCACTGTGCTAAAAATGTACGTGAATTTTCCTATTATTCTTAATAGTGTTTATAAATGTATGTAACAATATTTTCTGTATGTATGTATTTATATTTTGGGGATGAATGTACATGTTAAAAATCCATATGGTATATAAAGATATGCAATGAGAAATAAGATTGTCACTGGCTCCCATTTCTCAATCATTGCTATTGGTTTAGTTAGCCTTCCAGACATATTTAATTGGTTATCTCATTTAATCCTCACTGCAATGTGAGTATATTATTATTACTACTACCATTTCATAGTAGAAAAACTGGCATTTATGAAGACTTAGTTACTTGGTTGCCCAGTTTTTCAACTAGTTAAACGATGGACCTGAGCTTTGAACCTATTTTTTCTTTAGTGCAGAGCCCATGGCCTTAGCCATTAAAGACTTCACCTCTCTATCTCATTTGCTGTTGAGGAAGGTTCGGTGACGGCCATCTAAGAAAATTCAGTAGTTACTGGACAAAAGTTTCTGTACTTTTATCAGTTCCCCTCCATCTGTCATGCCCTATGCCCACTAGTTGATGAAGACCTGGCTGGCTGAGTCTGATTCACAAGAACTGTGTGGATGGCCCAGGAAATGTGCGGATTAGTGGTGGATGGGGGCTCACTCCTCAATAACTTATTATTCATGTACTCTTGTTTTGTTATCTGCTTTCAGAATTTGTGAACCCACAAGAACATTAATGTCATTTGTTTCTACAAGTAATCTCATGTTGGTGACATTTAAGTCTCCTCAGATACGAAGGCTATCAGGAATCCGGGCATATTTCGAGGTCATTCCAGAACAAAGTAAGTCACCCCTCCCTGCCCCGCCTCCTGCCACCTTTTTTTAAAATTTGATTCTCCTGTCTGATCTATCCTGAGGTCAGAAATATTCATTATGATGCTCCTGTCTGATCTCTCCTGAGGCTGTGTTATAACAATAGTTTTTTAAGTCAGGGACCCTGATTCAGGGTCCAGTCAGAAGAGAGAGATCATAGTAGTTACTTTAACAGAGAAAATGTAATGTAAAGAACTGTTAATGCAGCATAAAGGTATTAACTAGGTAACTCAAAAGGCAAAAAGAAAACTGTAAGGTGTAACACACCCAGAAAACAACTACTACCTGTCGGTCTAAAGAAACGAAGGAAAGCAGTTGGAATGATTATGTTTTAGAGCTTGGAAGAGGGGTCTTTGGAATGAAACTGAGACCTCTGAGGACGGGTTATTGCTCAGCTGTTCATGAAGTCTCTGAATTTAGAAGCAGATGTTCATGGAGCTGGGACCCAGACATTTGAGTAGGGGGTGCCAGATAGCCAAGCTTATATCTTTGAGTGGAAGTTGGAAAAACTGCTAACAGTATTCAACTGTTACAGGAAAGAAGTGAATCTACAGGGGTGAAGAAGCATTGCTGGGGTGGCATTCCCAGGAATAAGAGGCAGGAAGTCTGATTTTTCATTTCTTTCGTGACTTCTCATTAACAGTAATGCATGTGAATGCCATCCTAGAAAGTGCCTGTGAAGCAAAACCTAAAGAAGCCATAGGATTTTTCTAGGTCACAGTGAGCAAAAATGACCTCCTCTCATCCATTCTTCTCTTTTTGGCTTGGATCGATAAAGTAAAACAAAACAAAAAGTGCCTTCACTGAAACTCTGGTCTCTCTGTAATATTTGTTACGGCTGATCAGACCCCGCAGGTCATGTCTTGGAAACGTCTTCGTAAATATCAGTAAAGCCAAAGGGGTCAGAATGGCAGATTGGGGGGTGAGGAGGGAAGAGAATTCGGCATAGTTAGATGACGACAGCTATAGTTTCATCTATAGTTTAGGGCAGTGCTTATTTTGATAGGTGTTTGTTTGTTTGTTTGTTTGTTTGTTTGTTTTTTGCTTCAAATGATTACAAAACCAAATGTAAAATGGATTTATTGTATAAAATTGAACTAGGTATTTCGAGATATTGTTGGGTTGAAAATTATCTCTAACTCCAAACATTAAAAATGTGATTTTCTCAGAAATATTGTAGTGGTCTTCATCTATTCACTCAAAAAATATTTATTGAGTATCTATTAAATGCCAGGAATGACTCTCAGTGTTAGAGAAATGGCATTAAACAAAATAGGTGTAAATCAATACTCTCAGGGAACTTACACTCTAGCAGAAAGATGGACTGTATCAGTAAGAATAGATATTTAGATTGTCTTATTTAAACAGAGTACCATGTTATGTAAACTGGATATATTTTTTTAACAACAAATATACACTCATTTGAACAAAATAACTCAGAGGCTTTAAAAATATATATATTTAAACTATTTTATTCAAGAAAGTAATAGCATCTTATAGATCTATAGCCAAAAAATATGTGATTTGAAAACAAATATAGGATATGAACAAGTAGTTTAGCTATACTTCTGTATTTCTTTTTTTTAAATTTATTTTAAATTTCAAAAAATGTATGTCCTTTTTGATCAAAGAAGCATGCATTTGTAGTTAAAGAAATATATGCAGTGTATTTCCCATACTCTCACAACTGTAAATCATTGTGTGTTACTGGATATTTTTTTTTTTCAGAGTGCGAAAACACAGTATTGGTCAAAGAAATTACTGGTTTTGAAGGGAAAATTTCAAGTCCATATTACCCAAGCTACTACCCTCCAAAATGCAAGTGTACCTGGAAATTTCAGGTAGCCTAGTTTTACTACTATCTTAGAAAAACAGTTATCCTATTTTTAGTAGCAATTTATTTTTGAATTAAATTAGCTTTATTTTAAAATTTAATTACCAAAAGACCATTAGTTAATTTTATAGTATTTAGAACATTGAAATATATTATCAAAACATGAAAATTTCTTGTAATTTCAGCCCTATGACCACAAATTAACTGCCATTTGCAGACTGGAGCTTATTTTTCCAATTTATTATTTTGCTTGTTTGTATTAAAAATGCAAAGATATTGTTACAGGATCAAATAAGTTATTATTTTATTATGACAGATCATTTATTAATTTTTAATTATTTAATCATTGACATTATAATAAGAATAATAAAGAAATAATAAATTGGGTTAGGTGATATATATTTCAATTGCATAAGCAAACCAAAGTGCACACTTATGTGAAATATATACATCTCCCTCTGGTGCTAGACAGAGCGTTTCTGTTTTTTGTTTGTTTGTTTGTTTAATCTTATTCTGTAAATTATTTTTCTTTCTCTAACTGTAGTATCTTGCAGTGGGAAATAGTGCAAAATGTTACTTTATTCTTTTAGTACATACATTTTCTATGGCATAGCAATTAGATGTAAGCAGCAAACAGCATATAGTTTGTTTTCATTCAGTATGTTATTATTGAATACCTACTATGTGTCAGACAGTATTCTAGACGCTGAGATCCATAAGATGAGACACACACACAAAAGCTCTGCTCTCATGAAGCTTACCATAAGGCAGGGGGAGACAGGCAACAAACAGACAAGTGAAATATATATACAGTGTGTTACAGAGCAGTACAGTGCTATGGAGAATGCTAAAGCAGGGAAGGGGTCTCTGTAGCTGAGTGAGTGGTGGGGTGCACAAGGGGTAGAAAATTAGGGATTTGTTATCTTAAATAGGATGGTCAGAGAAAGCCTCACTGAAAAGAGATATTTGCACAAAAATCTGAAAGATAAGGGAACTAACCTTGTACATACCTAGGATAAGAGTGTTGCAGGCAAAGGAAACAGCTGAAGCAAAGGCCCGGAGGCAGGTATGTTCTTGGTGGATATTTTCCAAGTATGACTTGTGCAAATAAGTCAAAATATTTTAAATGATTTTATTATACCTAAATGTATATTTAGTGTCGATGTCTTGATGGTATGCATCCTTAAATTTTTTTTTTATCGTCTATGGCCATGCCACCCTAAACAAGCCCGATCCCGTCTGATCTCGGAAACTAAGCAGGGTTGGGCCTGGTTGGCACTTGGACGGGAGACCAACTAGGAAGACTGGGTGCTGTATGCATAAAAAATAAGGGATTGTAAGCTGACAAGGTCCTTGCAATCTATGAGGTCGACCAAGGGTTGCTTCGCCTAAAAAAAAAAAAAAATCATTATCACAAACATTTACAAAATAATTAAAACATAAAGGTGGTGTTGGACTCTTGCTCACTTGCTCACTACCAAGTTCTTAAAGCCTCAGAGCAGCAGAAACTCAGAGCTTCAGGTGATTTTCAAGAATGAAGGTTGGGGAAAGAAAGTGAGGGAAAGAGAAGATGAAAGGAGGGGTTAGGGAAGGAAAAGAGAAAGACAAATATCTTATTATCTCACTTATATGTGGAATCTTAAATAAATAAATAAATAAATAAACAAACAAATAAACAAACAAATAAATACCCGAACTCATATACATAGAGAAAAGAGACTGGTGGTTGCTAGAGGTGGGAGTTGGGCAAAATGGGTGAAGGTGGATGAAATGTACAAACTTCCAGTTATAAAATAAATAAGTCATGAGGATGTAATGCACAGCATGGTAATTACAGTTACTAATAATTAATATTACTATCTGTAGTTAATAACACTGTATTGTATACATGCAAGTTGCTAAGAGAGTAGATATTAAAAGTTCTTATCACAATGAAAATATTTTAACTGTAAAGTGATGCATGTTAACTAAACTTATTGTGGTCAGCAGTTTGCAAAATCTATAAATATCAAACCATTATGTTGTCCACCTGAAATTCATGATTTTTATGTCAATGATAGCTCAATAATAAAAAAAATAAAAAGAGAGTAGGATTGAGTTACAAAATATTGCTACAAACTTAACTGTACAGTATGTTGTTTTCAAAAGACAAAATGAATTAAAAAAGTGATTTAATAAAGCTGAAAATAAATGGATGGGCAATATTATACTAGGTAAATGTAATAAAAAAGAAAGCAGGGATCGCAACCCTAGCGCCAGGCAATGCTGAAATCGGACAACTTCAGTGAGAAGAGGAAGGCAATTTATAATGACAAAGAAGGAGAACCACAGTGAATATCTAATTATGACAATTATTATGCAGCAAAGGAGATAGCATTAATACTTATAGATCAAATCCTATAGAACATACAAAGAGACATGGACAGTGCATAGAGAAGAGATTTTAATTTCTTTCTCTTAGTTCATGACAGAGATAGTGGGGGACAATAAATAAGGTTAAGAAGAGTATAAACTATACAGATAATGAGGATTATACTCACACACACTTAGAAATTAACCTCCTTTTTAAATCACCTTGGAGCACTGATAAATTTGATCACAGTGAAATCTTTAATAGATTTAAAAAAAATAAAAGCAGTATAGGTAATAAATAATTTTTTACCTAATTAAAATAGAATCAGATGACTTGAAAGTGGGTAAAACAAAATTCTACTCCCTGGCAATGTAGGAGCTCTCAAATAATTCCTGGGTTAAAATGGAAATTAAAACTAAAATTGTGGCATATCAGACATAATGTATGTGCATATCACACATTACTATAAAAAGGTCAGTTGTAGTGTGTGCGTGTGTATGCATGCATGCTCATATATATGTGTTCTGAATAGGCAGCTCCTTCTCTCGTTTTATCTCTTCTGAGAAGACCTAGGGGTGACTCAGTAACTGCCTTCAGGAATAACCAGTTTTCATAGGAAGAGGATGCCGATTCATTTCTCATGTATCTAAAAAATCTGAATAGTGCTTTAAATTAATTTGTTATTATTGTCATCTAAGGAGGAAAATGTGTACACTCATTAACAAGCAGATATTTTCCAAGTTCAGCTCATTTAATAGGGTGAGACTGAAACTTGGAGATGATCTACTGTGTCCCATGTCACCTAGGTCTCTCAAACTGGGGCCTTACAGCTGCTCCCTGAGCACTGGCTTGTCTACATTTCTCTCTATTATGTTCTCTTCCTCATTCCAATTTGCTCAGGAGAAGTAATCTACCTAACCAAAGGCCACGGGGCACAAAGAATAAAATGCCCTTGCAACCGCAAGACAACAGAGTAAATTCCAAGTAAGGTAATGGAATCTTAGTCCGAAACATATCCTGACTTATGTTTGTTTTTCACAGACTCCCCTATCAACTCTTGGCATAGCACTGAAATTCCATAACTATTCAATAACCAAGAAGAGTGTGAAAGGCTGTGACCATGGATGGTGGGAAATTAATGAGCACATGTAAGTGGTTTCCACATGTGAGAATCTGAAGATTACTATTTACAGATAGAGAAACTGAGGAATACAGGAGTTAAATAACTTGCTCAAGGCCACTCAGTTAATAATTGACTAAGCCGGAATTCAAACCCATGTCTTATGATCCACAAGTCCTTGCTCTATGCTGCTGGGCTGTATATGTGCACACTCTACACTTCACAATAGTTTGGCAGATAAAGTCTTTCAAACCATGGAGCCATGGAGGAAAATAGTAACTAGGATTCCTGATGGTAGAAGAGTTAGAAACCATTAGGTAATTCTGTACAGTAGGAAAGGCCCAATTGGCTTGGTTGTGTCCTGAGGCTGGGTTAAGGCTGATCACAGAGAGGCTGAGAGAAATCTAGATGCCTGGGCTTCCTGAACCGACCTAGTAGTTCCTCACTCTCATCTTTAATTTGTCTTTTTTTGTTGTTATTATTGTTTATTTGCTTCTAAAATTATAATAGGTCTTGTATTAAAAAATATAGGATGCCTTGTCTTGGCAGTGGAACAGCTTCTCAGCTTACTTGGTAAGATAAGAACCCTTGTGGTTACCTAAGGGATTTGCCTGCAAATCTTTGTTCATTATTATTCCATGAATGAAACTTCTCCTTTTCTAAAAGATTTTTACTGAACAACTGCCTTTTATTTCCTTTATACTCTTAGATTACTTGCTAAACAGTCATTGGTTCTGTCTTCACTGTAATAGATTCTATCTGACTTAAAGGATCCATTTCTTGGATCCATTATTAAGATGTGGCTTGTACTCCTTTTGGAAGTGTTTTTGAATCAAAGGTCTATTATGACAGAAGCAGAAGATATGAGTCAAATTCCAGTCCTGTCATTTAGTAGCTATATTAACTAGGACACATTTTTTTTTAACCTCCTTGATCTTTAGTCTGTAAAATGAAGTAATACTTTCTAGGTAAGAAGGTAGGTTTTTTGTAAACATTCGATTAAATAATGGATATTATGTATCAAGAAATATTAGCTATTGCTATGATTAATAAGACTGCTTTGGTAACAATGTTGGGTGGATAAATACTGTAGAATGTGCCCCAAGGCTTTAAGGATTTTGGTATTCCAATTAAAGGTCTATATGACAAACCTTTATTCATCTTTTGTAAAGTTGTACCCAAGATGGAGCTGTGCTTTGAAAATGAAATATTCCCTCCTGCCTCCCCCCCTGCCCACCCCACATGGACAATACTACCACCCACAATTTTCATATGGCAGAATCTCCTAAAAGGCCTTACCCAGAGGTAAGGTTGGCCTAACCCAGAGGTGGCACTGCCAAAGTGTGAGCAGGGACTCCTTCCAAGTGATGCCAGGAAAGCTTTCTGCCCAAAATACTTTCCTTAACGGACCAGCTCTTCACTTGTCTTATGGGCTGACTGAAATCTTACCAGATTCCTTTGATATTAGCTGCACCCTTGGAATTTAAAATGCCAGCCCTTCCCATTATTAGTTCTTTTTATGTAAAAAGAACGAATTTCTGATACCTTGCTGAGAAATTAGGGTGTTGGGTTTGTCATGAGGAAGGAGGAAAAAGTAATTCTGCCATCAAAAAGCCCAACAATCTCCAGTTAAGAGAACAAGGGGATGGGGTGAGTATGCTCAGGAAAGTTCGAATGCAGCATATGAACCCAAAAAACTGGAAGGCTTTCCTACAAAGCTTTAGCAGAGCAAGTTCCTGAGGGGAAAGCTGTTGATGCGCTACAAAAGTGCTAGAGTTTAGTATCGGCAGAGCTGCGTCTAAATCCTGCTTCTACTTATTTGCCATTTGAACTTTAACAAATTGCCTCACCTCTTTACACTTGAGTTTTCTTACCTGTACATGTGAACTAACTCCTGTTGGGTTTCTCCAATCTTTCATTTTTTTTAAAAAAAACTTTTGTTTCATTAGTCACTGACATGGCCCATTACATGGTGGTCTTCTCTAAACTCCAGCCCAAGCACAGATTCAAAGATCTTTTCCCTCTGCCTCCTCCTTAACATTTGAGCGAGGCTCATCATTGCAAGAAAACTCTAGTAAATGTTAATGGAGAACACAAATAAAGCCACAATGAGACACAGATAATTAATAATAACAATGAGTCACAGATAATTAATAATCACTATGTTTTTAGAACACAGTTTATATTTTGACCCCAAGATGACTTGTTAGAGTAGGCTCTGACCTCAAAAGCTTGACTTGGCTTTTAGATGCCTCTCAGATTCTGGCTTCCATTTGGCCAGGTGACCACCTGCAGCTGTTATCTCTTCCTCATATCCCAGGTGCTGGTCTATTAGCCTGTCAGGTCCTTCACTTCAGCCAACTACAAAAAAATCCTTCCTAAGATATACATGAACCTTGAAATCATAGGTTACCTCTGTGTTTCTCCCACTGAATAGCAGTGTCCGATCCATGGAGCATACGCAGTTCCCAAAGTGCTCTGGGGGCCTGGAGTGATTGACATTCACAGATTCCAGTGATTGGCATTCACAGATTCCCCCATCAAACCTTGTGTATCCTGTTTCCTTTTGAGACCTTGTAGGTTTTGCCCTGGAAAGAGCCTTGCTTACATAGGGCAGAGGCCTAACTTAGCATAGGCTCCCTGTGTAATAAGACTTCATGTTCCACTAACCACAGTGCTCATATAATAAGAATTACTAACAGGAGGGATATTTTCTCTTAGGTGATGACAAGCAAAAAAAAATTGAGATAGGGAAATTTGTAGATAAACATTACTACTTTGAAATTTTGCCAAAAGGCAAGCCCTGAAGTGTGCATCAGATTTCAATTTAGTTTGAGATAAATTTTTTTTTTCTTTTTTGCTGTAAGTGTTACTTAGATTCTTTGAATATTTTCAGCCTGAGTTTATGGATTCCACTATGATCTATAGGTAGGTTTTTGGGCAAAAGCAGGAAATTCTTATTAGTACAGTCATTTACGCCAAAAAAAAAAAAAAATGGAGAAAGGACTAGGAGAATTAAACCTACGTTTCTTCTAAGTGTTGGTGAGAAAAGCTATGGATAATAGTTGCTAGTACTTGTCTTTGCAGAGGAGAAAGTCAAGGGTGCAGAATTTACTCAATCATAGAGTAGAATGGATAACTGCTGTTAGCTTTACCATTAGCATCTTGCTTATGAGGCCAAGAAAACCAAAGCATTAGTGAATTCATTGTTGATAGGAATGCAGTTGACAGACCCTTAGGTCGTGTGTCCTCTGGCTCTTGTCTTCTCAGGTACTGTGGCTCCTATATGGATCATCAGACGATTTTCCGAGTGCCCAGCCCCCTTGTTCATATTCAGCTTCAGTGCAGTTCAAGGCTTTCAGACAAACCACTTTTGGTGGAATATGGCAGTTACAACATCAGTCAACGTAAGCCTGGGATCAATGCTTTAGAAAACCTTAAAAAGTTGGATAAAGGGAGGCTAATACTTTATAACTCTAAATGGTGAATTTAAAGGAATTAAAACTTTATTGCTGCTGGTTTCTGTTATATTTTAATTTTTATTATAAATAAGACATAAATCAATGAATATATAATGTAAATTAAATCTATAATAAATAATATGCATTATTTATGCATTTATTTTTGCTATAGTTTAAGTTATAGAAGAATAATATAATTGTTATTATTGGTTTATAATTCAAAAATAGTCTGTCACATTATTCCTAAAATATAGAACCAGCCCATTTTTTGATTGTTGTTGTTCTTGCTAGCCATAATCTTTGCAAATATGATGTTTACACCAACATTTAGTAGAACAGAGGCCAACAGTAGTGACTCACTTTGGCCTATGAGAGCTCAACTATTAGCCCACAAACTATCAAACTTCACACTGAAAACTACTAGAACAGTGGCCAGGAAGTGGTCAGTAGAAAAGGCAAAAACATCATAAGAGCTGGAGAGAGTAGATACTGACCTGCTCAGGAAATTCTTGGCATTTTATTTATTTATTTATTTTGCAAACAAGAATTTGGTTTTATTTTGTTTCCTCTAATTTACCTCTGGCAGTTTTCTGGTCAAAATAGACTCTGTTTTGAACAAACAGGGCACTATCAAGTCCTCTCACAGGAGTCAACCTTTTCCATGGCCTTGACCTTTTAAATTATGTTTTAAAAGAGGGAAAAGTTAGGGTTAACCGTAAAAGACTCTATGAGGATAAGACTTGAGAGAAAGCTCTTTTAGACCATGTCCTTTTTTGCTAATCCCCAATATACCTGCATCTGGATTTAGGATATTACTTTTGACACTTACACAGAGCACATTAGAACGTCCAGCAAGGACACAGGTACATAGTAAGCCATCTTATTTGTAGTTGTTTTTTTTGAACCATGAATATTTTCCAGGAACTCATCCTCTCCACTGTATGTCACTGAGACAGTAGTGACCTGATCACGTACCCTCTCCCACTCTTTTGCTCAAGGGGTGTGTCTTAGCCTATGCAGGCTGCTGTAATAAACTGCCACAGGCTATGTAGCTTAAAAAGAACAGAAATTTATTTTTTACAGTTCTTGAGACTGGAAGTTCAAGATCAGGGTGCCAATATGATCAGATGAGGGCTCTCTTCTGTATCAAAGACTTCTTCTATCCTCTCATGGTGGAGGGGGCTAAACAGCTCTGTGGGGCCTCTTTTATAAGAGCACTAATCCCATTTAAGAGGATTCACAAACATTCAGGAGAGAGCGGAGAGAAAAGACTTATTATTTCTATATATTTGCGATAAGCCCAGGAATAATAATTCAAGACCAGGGAAGCAATCTTTGACTATTAGCCTGGTTGACATGGGAAAAATGATGTACTGGGAGGTAAGAGAGAGAAGTCTTGAGTTTTGTGCAGCCAGTCACTAATCTCTGTAGGTCTATCTTTCTAAGATCTGTGGTTACTAATACATTTTGAGGCAGAGATTACTCAAAAATATAATTAAAGGCCCAGACTCCTCAGAATAATACATGTGATCATAGAAGATTCAGAGACACCAGAATCCATTTATAGTTTCCTGGGGGCTCTAAAGACTTCACACTAAAATTTCTGGATTCTCTCAGCCACCTTCCAACTTTCACTTTTCTGAGCCTCTGATAAAGCCAGAGAGCTGTCAATGATGGAAGTAGGTGAAGTCTGACTGTACATGTGACCTGGTTGCAGTGTTGACTCAGAGTTTCTGGGGAATTTGTTTGCTTTCTTTGTTCTCCTAAATTCTGCTTTGTTGTTTTCCAATTACCACCTATAATCTTTATTTGATGGAGAAATTATATAATTATGGCTAAACTGTCAAATCCTTAATCATGTAACACTTCATATTTTTTATTAATGTGGCCTGGTGACTTTTAGGGACCCACGCAAGATTTCTAATTTTTTGTCTGTAGCTTGTCCTGTTGGATCTTTTAGATGCTCCTCCGGTTTGTGTGTCCCTCAGGCCCAGAGGTGTGATGGAGTAAATGACTGCTTTGATGAAAGTGATGAACTTTTCTGTGGTAGGTAATCAAGATTTTATTATGATTTTATTATTAAATGAATGACTTTTCAGAGCCATTGCTGCTACTGGTGCACATCCTGAGTCTTTGCAGCTACTATTATCTGTTGCTGAAAAACAAACTACCCCCAAACTCAGTGGCTTACAACAATCATTTATTCTGGATATGCCTCTTCAGTTGTCTGGGATGTGACTGGTCTAGGCTGGGCTCAGCGAGTGGCTCTGTTTCAAGCAGCGGGTCCTCCTTATGGCTCTTCTCCTCATTGACCTAGTGGGCTAGCCAGGATGTGCTAGAAGCAAAGGAGGGGTGAGCAAAATCATGTGGCTTTTCTTAAGTTATGGGCTTGGAAATGGCATACCATACCCTGGGTCACATTCCATCAGTCAAATTGAGATGTCACTGACTCAATTTATCAAGGAGAAAAGAAGTTTATTCCGCACAGTTTGGGGTCATGTCAAGGGTGGAGGTGCATAATATACCACAAACAGTGACAATCTGTGGCTAATAATTTAATCAACCATAATATTAAATACAACTATCCTATTTTATTTTTATTTTATTTTATTTTATTTTATTTTATTTTATTTTTTTCCATCCTATTTTAGAACATAAATTTTTCACCTAAAGATAAGCTCAGAATCGGCAGAGGAGTAAACCCTTTCAGCATGCTCCTTTGTTGAGCACAGGTACTGTGAATGAAAGAATTATTATTATTATTTACCTGTATAGTTCACATCAATATCACATTTATAATGACTAAGGTGTGGGGTATTGAATATTCCTATTTAGGGCAGAGAATTTCTCTTGGTTTTTATTACTATTTGCACATCATTCCTGAATCTATCTCTAGTTTCAGGGAGAAATATGACAGTTCACTGGATGATGTGACACCACTGGCAACACTTTCTGCTAAGGATTCAGAGTCTAATGCAAATTATTGTGATGGTGAAACTATTTAATCTCTTTCATATCCTCATATAAATATTACAGTTAATAAAACTAACTGTGAAAAATTATATTCATAAAAAATAATCTTTAAGTCTACACCTTTTTTTTAAATTGACAAAACAAAACAAAAAAAAACTCCTCTTATGATTTATTGGCTTTTTGAATTTACAGAGTCTTCTATTTCTTAAGAAAATAAGTACTGACCATAATACAGTAATCGAAGTTGCTTCTATTTTTTACATTATTATTGTTACTTGCTATGATGCTCCAAATAAAGGTAATTATTGTGACTTTATAATAGCTGTTTTGGGGGTCATCGTTATTTCTCATTATGCCATTTCGAAAGATAGTCTCTAGGAGTCAATGAGACACTCTTAGAGAGACTTAATGAACTATTTTAGAGCAGCACTGTTTTTTCCCTACCCCTCTCAAGAGATACTTCTGAAAAAAATGGGAGCAGGTAACAAACATGATAACTTTCAAAGACTAGAAATATCTAAGGAATCATACCTTCTAATAGTGCTTGCTAATATACTGTGCCTGTCACTGATATAAAGGCAGTTTTTGAAAATACTCCAAAGAAAAGCTGTGATAGATTTACAGAGGTATTTCCCAGTTCAGGAAATGGATCTCTCAGGTTAAAATAATTTTAAAGAGAGTTTTCTTTACATGTAGACTACAAGTCTACTGTTTGCTAAAATTTCACATTCATTAATTCATTCAATAAACCTGTAGTGAGCACCTACTATTTGGTCAGGGGCCTGAGGTACAGAGAAGAATCAGACAAAATCTCTAATCTCAGGATACTCCCACTGTGTTTAGAAAGGTAGATGAGTTCAATTTTGATAAGAGCTTATGACTTTTATTTTCCCTAATATAAAATCTTACGAGCATTTAATTATGATTAAATAAACCGTCATAGTTTAACACAATCCTTTATTCTGGATATGCCTCTTGGGTTGTCTGGGATGTGACTGGTCTAGGCTGGGCTCAGTGAGTGGTTCTGTTTCAAGCAGCGGGTCCTCCCGAGTTTGGTTCTTCCCAGTTTGAGGTCAAGTCCACTCCTTATGTAAAAGCAAAAATCAGATCTGATAAACTTAAAGTGCTAGGAGTTACAACAAAGTTTAAACATTTGCTTTTCTCCATGGATGCGTCAGTTTTGAGGAAAACATGCTTTTTACTTTATGTAAGTCATCTTAACCCTTTGCACCCTTACAGGGGCACTGCTGGTCATCAGAGTCCAGCCGATGTCTCAGGCTCATGAGCTTTCTGTCTGTTCTCATTCTAGTGACTCATAAACCTGCCTGCAATGCCAGCTCCTTCAGGCAGCATGGCCCTCTGGTCTGTGATGGCTTCCGGGACTGTGAGGATGGCCGGGATGAGCAGAACTGCACTCAGAGTGAGAAAGAATCCTCTGCACTCTGCTTTTCTTCTCATAAAATTCTTTTAAGTCAGAATCAAAATACCTCTGACAGGATTAGAATAATCAACTCATCTCAGTTTTCCCATGTCTCTCTCAGTTTGAGCACCGAAAACCCCATATCCTAGGAATTCTCTCAGTCTTAGAAAAAAATGGGACAGTTGGTCATTCTAACTGGGGTGGAGTGTGTGTATTTATGTGTGTGTCTGTATGCTTCTATGTGAATACTGGAAGATATTCATTACTTTTTTTAATGCTACCCAAGACTAAAGGATACTTAGGACCTGATGTAGAGAAACTTGCTAGACACTGTGATGGGATGTGGTTTTTTCTCTAGCCCCTACAGAAACACACGCTGCCAAGGTTGTGAATAAATGTGCTATATTCACAAAGTCTGTCCACTTTCTTGCCCCAGTGGTATAAAAGAACTGAGTATATGAGGATTTGTGCTCAAAAATGATCTTGAAGAACAAGACAAGGTAATAACAGAGAGGCTATGGTGTAAAGCCACTGATATGGTCAACTGCTTTGCATTTCACCTGCAAGTGGAAGAAGGGAGAGGCCCTAGGACTGATTCTCAGCAGGTGCGCCAGCCTGCCTGCCTTCCAATGGCTCTATACCAGGTTATTTCACTTCTATCTCCCCTGTATCCAGAGCAGCAAATACCCATCTTGCCTAACCCATCCTTTGTGGAGTTCATGGTCATATACTCAAATATGTATTGTTTGTTGTTGTCGTCGTCGTCGTCGTCGTTGTTGTTGTTTTGCTAGAAAGAACTTTTTCTTTTGTTCATTTTTAGGTATTCCATGCAACGGTAGGACTTTTAAGTGTAGCAATGATATTTGCTTTAGGAAACAAAATGCAAAATGTGATGGGACCGTGGATTGTTCAGATGGGAGCGATGAAGAAGGCTGCAGTGAGTAATGTCTCTTCCGATTCCTTCTATTCCCTCTTCAGTAGAATGTTTTTCATTTTCATTCCCTTCTTGATGTAATCTTTCTGACAGAGGTTGCCTTAGGCCCAGGGAAGAATATTGGCGAACTGGATCTGAAATCATTTCTCAGAATTGAAAATGCTAGAGTACATTTCATCTTCTTTCTTGAAAACAAGCATTAATGTGTGAGATATTTATAATGAGAACCCCACTTTCTAATAAGTAATCAAAAATAAGTTCTTAAATAAAAAAACATATGAGAAAAGAAAGACATACTGGCACACAGTGGATGACTGTTAATTATGCCTTATGTTAGATCAATATCAAGTGCTAGTTCTTCCTTTAGCTATTATTTGAGAACTGTAACCTGTCATATGTTATTGTTACTTGTGCAGCCTCTAATCTGCCATGTGGCGACATGTTAACTTAACATTTTTATCAATACTATTTACACTGGAAAAGAATTGCTCTGATAACTAGTTTTTCTTAATAGGTTTTCAAATTCCCAAATGCTTTTCTCAAATTGGCACAACTTCAAAGACATCTCAGTTCCATTTTATTTGGAATTAACCTTTTTCTTTCCACCTAACAACCTAAACCCCATGGCTGCTGTTCATATCAGTGCAGCTGTTGCTAACAGGTCCTCTCCCCCTCTCACATTATTGTGCAGTGACTGTCACAGCCCCTTTTTTCAGGAGGAAGGGAGTGGTTGATTGGTGCTGGTATTGCTGCTTCTGTAGATAAGCAGATTTCAGTTTGCTTACCTGGTTAATCAGTTACCAACCCAGCACTAAACTGGACTTCATTTCACTTTTCTTTCAAGTCTGTCTTTAATCACATGACCCTTCCTTTCCCAAAGGCTGCAGCAGGAGTTCCTCCACTGTCCACCGCATCATCGGGGGCACTGATACGCAGGAAGGGGGCTGGCCCTGGCAAGTCAGCCTCCACTTCATTGGGTCTGCCTACTGTGGAGCCTCAGTCATCTCCAGGGAGTGGCTTCTCTCTGCGGCCCACTGTTTCCATGGAAACAGGTAGGGCATCTCTAAAGTGACACACTCTGACCACAGACCATATCTCTCTGCCTTCAAGTTGTGGGAAGGTGCTCCCTGTTGGTGAGGCTCAATCAATCCAATTTTTTTTTATTATTATTGTTGTTGATTTGACATTAGTTGTGTGCCAAACATTCCTTCTAGGAGCTATTGACATAAAGAAAAAAGAGCAACACAAAAAAACATCTAGAATGAATAAGCTTTTATTAAACTAAAAAGATAGGATAGGGCTTTCAAGCCAAGGGGAAAAAACCTATGGAATGTATGGAGAATGTGGAGGAAAGTGAGCACTGGGGGGTATGAGTTCCTACACCATCAATCAATTCTACAACATCAGCTGCGTTTCCTACAATTCAACTCAATCCTGGCACTACATACCTGGAGACAATGTCATTCCCACAAGTTAAGGCCTCAGTCCTACAGGATTGCTCCCTCCCCCATTTCAGATGTCAATCACAAGGCCAGGTTGTCACCCATATTTCTGACTGATTAACTATAGACTGAAGGTTCCAACTTCTTCCTTGGGTTTGATTAATTTGCCAAGGTGGTTCACACAACTCAGGGAAACATTTTATATACTGGATTACCAGTTTATTATGATAGGATATAACTCAGGAATAGCCAGATGAAAGAGAAGCATAGGTCGAGGTTTGGGGAAAGGGTGAGGAGCTTCCAAGCCCTCTCTGAGCCTGCCACTCTGCCCTCACCTCCACGTGTTCACCAACCCAGAAGCTCTCTGTGTTCTGTCCTTTTGGGGTTTTATGGGGGCTTCATTGCACTGACAGTTGATTAAATCACTGGCGGTTGATAACTGATTCAACCTCCAGCCCCTCTCTCCTCTCCAAAGGTCAGTTAGGTGGGACTGAAAGTTCCAACCCTCTGATCACATGGTTGGTTCTCTTGACAACAACCTTAGGTGGATCCAAAGGGCACTCATTAACATAACAAAGACACCTTTTATACTTTAAGAAATTCACAGGATGGAAGACCAAATAAATATTTCTTATAATAGATGACAATATTACAGAGGGGATCATGGAAAAGGTAGATTAGGGTTGGCTTTGGAAGGGCTCTGTCCTTACCAATGAGATTATTAAGGTTCAGTACCTCTTCCAGCTCAGGCTGAAAGGAAATCTTAGAAAATAACTTCACTTAAAAGTACTCTTATTTGTATCTTGGATACAAAATTATCACTAATTTCTTATTTAAAAATTTTTAAGTAGAGTATTTGAATGAATTTGTATAGAGTGTTTGCTTCTCTTAGAAATTACAGGACTCTTGTTAATGACTACAATGGCTTCTATTTGATCATTAATCTTCTATGCTGTAAAACTGCTCCAAGTAATATGTTAACCTTAATACTCCCTCAGGTCCCCAGTACCAACCACGAGATGTCAGCTAAGCAAATTAGGGGCCACTCTCTTTGGATTCTGTCCTTATTTTTCTTCCAAAGCTTCCGCATTCTCTTCACTCCACCAGAGTAAGGCTGCTGCACTGGTGGAGATGAAAACCTCACATGGAGAATACAAGACCCTTAGTAACTTTGTGCAAGGCCGCAGGGGTCAGGATTAGAATTCTGGAAGGACTAACAGGGATGTGGTCCCTGTGAAAATTCATGCCCGAGTGATTAGAGTGGTGATCTTTAAAGCTTCTGATAATTGCAAAAGGAATTGCATTAAATTTTTGCTTATAGTCCTTTGAGTTCTACCCTGTCTTGATATTTATACCATTTGAATTTGGCAAAAGGATCCTCAGACCGTTGTCTTACTGACCCTGGCTGTCTCCAACAGATGCCATTATCAGCACAAATAGGAAGAATGTAACATTGATTCTAGCCATTAACATTCTTGGCCTGTGTGTGGTTCACGCAATAGCAATGACAAGAAAATTTCCAGCATGTTGTCGAGGGAATTTTCCAGAACATACCTATCATTCATCACCCTTACTACACCTTACTTCGTCTCTGGTAAGGAGACAACAGAGGCTCAGAGAAGTCATGCTTCTTGCCATGTCTGAAGACAGAGCCAGTGACTACAATAGGGATGGAAAGTCAGGCCTCTCTTTCCTCAGCCCTCATGTCTCTGTGGAGTGCTTTTTTCACCATGTGTGGTTCACCGAGCCACTAACTCGATACCTCATTCCTTTTCTACCAGGCTGTCAGATCCCACACCTTGGACTGCTCACCTTGGGATGTATGTGCAGGGGAATGCCAAATTCGTCTCCCCGGTGAGAAGAATTGTGATCCACGAGTACTATAACAGCCAGACCTTTGACTATGATATCGCCTTGCTACAGCTCAGTGTCGCCTGGCCAGAGACCCTAAAACAGCTCATTCAGCCAATATGCATTCCTCCTGCTGGTCAGAAAGTGCGCAGCGGGGAGAAGTGCTGGGTAACGGGCTGGGGGCGAAGACATGAAGCAGGTGTGTGTACAGACGAATGGTCCTTCCCCTCCAGATAATAACTTGTGCTGATGTAGTGCTTTAAGGTTCATGGAGAGGGTGTTTGTACATGGTCTCGTTTGAGCTTCCTAACAACTCTGAGAGGTAGAATGGAGGGTATCATTATTCCTGTTTTATGATGCTTTCTCCTTATCCCCCCAAAAGCAGGACCCACCTCAGAAAGGGTGGAGAGTTTATGAGCATGGCGGGATTGAAAAGACAGTTTGGGCCCTTTCAAACTCTGAGGGGTTTGCTAGGTTTTCCATGATAAAAGAGCAAGAAAGTCCTCCTCACTTTTAGGTTTTCTTTTTATCCAAAGAAGTGATTCATTTCATAAAGGAGAAAAGGACGTGCGCGCACACACACACACACACACACACACACACGCACGCAAGCACACACCCTATTATGTCAACTCATAGGCAGCTATCTGGAGGATTGTATAAATATGTGTTACATAAGAGCACTGGCCAATGTGATGAGAATAAGGGATGAAATTAGCAGCCCAGACGTTAATTCAGAACTGGGGTTACATCAGCCTAGCACTGGACCACCAGAGGGGATAACGTTTTCATTACACACAAGGTCTGAGTGTATGGTAGGGAAGACCTACATCTGCCCTGCCAAGGTTTTCCATGGGTGACTCTAAATATATAGCGAGGAGAAAGTCCAAAACTTGGTGAGCATCCCCCTGGGGGTAGTGCTGATACCTTTCATTGATCTCCCAACCACGTCAGATTCCCAAGGGCTAATGACATTCATTTTCTGTACATCTTGACCCTTAATCTCAGCTGTGCTTTGACACTCTCTAAAAATTCATTGTGGGCAGCTTTTCAAGTACTCACCGCCTTCATTTAGTTGTTGAAGATTTGATATTCACCACTAGTTTGGGCCTGCTGAAGTCTCAGTAGACTCAACAAAGGAAGTTGGCTAACTGCTTGAATACCCATGACTTATCAGGATTTTAATTACATTATATATATCACAAGATATGTGAGTCTATATATTTTCCTCCAAGAGAGAGTCTATTCAATCAAATTATCAGGAAACATTTTCTTTATAAGCATGAGTGTGTGTGTGTGTGTGTGTGTGTGTATGAGTGTGTGTGTACTTTTCTGAGTCATCATAGCCAGACAGATTTAAAAAGAAGTAAAAAGGCTATATCCAAACTGTTATGTTTTTATGGTTCCTAAGGCACTCCCATATACCAGTTATGCTGCTTCACTTAACCAGCAAATATCGATAATAACTGTTGCTGACTCACAGCCTTACTGAAAGCAAGAGGCCATGGTACAGTGTCTCAGATGATGGAGTCGGACCTTGGGTTTGACTCCTGCTCTGTTACTTGCTAGTTGTGTGCCACTGGGCAAGTCCTCTAACTTCCTAAGACTCCATGTCTTCATCAGGAAAATGGAATTTATCTACAAAAATTATGAAGATAAAGGATATTGTGAATAAATTGTTTAATAAAACCCTGGATAAGATAGTCATTTCCATGATTTCTGCCTCCAATGTGTTTTCCAGACAATAAAGGCTCCCCTGTTTTGCAGCAAGCAGAGGTAGAGCTCATTGACCAAACCCTCTGTGTTTCCACCTATGGGATCATCACTTCACGGATGCTTTGTGCGGGTGTCATGTCAGGCAAGAGAGATGCTTGCAGAGTAAGTCATCTTACCTTTCCCTTGCCTAGCATGTTGTACTTTCTATAAATACTTCCACGTTTAATCTACACAAAACTGAGAAATAACTAGGACCGGTGCTTCCCTTAATTCAGATATTAATTATAATACAATTGTCTAAGATCAAGGAAGGGTGATTAAACAATTGGGTCTATAAAACTCAGTTTTCCAGTCCCCATGCATTTTCTTTTAACATTTAGAGAGTGAGGTCAACATTTATCATTCTGCCATTATTTTCTTATAACCAAATACTAAAAAACAAAACAACACACACACACACACACACACACAGTGTTTCCAAATTGTTATCTAATTCTTTAGCAGCGACCATTTACCTTCCTAAATAACAATGTTTTTATTCACTTATTCCTTTGACACATAGACCATGGGAAAGGAAAGATGAGCGGGAGAGGTGATAGAGGACACTCATTTGTATACCTCTGTCACTTCCTGAGAGTGATAAAGTTGTAGGTCACTTTGGGAGGGGGATATTTCTCTGAGACTCAGATTTCAATCTATGCAGATATCTAAATGATTGCCAAAAAGTTAACAAGTGGTTTAGGGGATGAGGAGGGCAATGGAAGCTGTTTCCATATCTTTCCACAACCTTAGTCACCATGCCACAAAAACCTCATCTTATTATAGTGATGATTTCTATCTTCTAACTTCCTATTTTGTGGCAAGCACTGTGCTAGGTCCTTTACATAGATTTATTCAAATAAGTTTTCCATCTCCATTTTATAGAAAAGGAAACAGGAGCACGATAGGGTAAGCAAATTGTCCAAGGTCGCACAGCTAGTAAGTAAATGCTTAAGCTGGGATTTGAATCCTTATTTCTCTAATGCTAAAACTACTATATTCTGAGTGCCTCCTGTAGCTAGTCCCAGCTAATCCTATTATATAATCCTGTTTATGTAGCCACCAGGAATTATAAGTTAAATTAGACTTAGTATAGTTGGTGTCGCAATAATTTAAAAACAGAGTCCGTTTTTTTTCTACTAGTCAGAATTTACCTAATCAGGTTTAAGATTGTGGGGGTGGGTACAGAGGCAAATTTGAAATGCTTATTATTATTATTATTATTATTATTATTATTATTATTATTTTTGCCTCTGATTAAGTTGTAGCTTTACTTATACTCCAAAATGAGAAAATAAAAATCCAGATGTTACATACTGTAGGAATTGTGTTTAAACTTTGAATAATTTCAGCCTTAGTTTGTGAAGTTGAGATATCAGAAAGAACTCTCAAGTGAGTCTGTGACAGCTATCAGCCAGTGATCCTCAGGGTTGCTTCGCTGGACCTGGCAAATTGAACAGTATCTCTTCTATTTCCTTCCTCTGGACCATGAGCCAGTCATTGAAGCTGCATGGCCCAGAGGTCGAGGTAAACCTTCCAAAGTAATCATACTTCATAAAATTGTTGTGAAGATTAAATGACCCCAAACAGTGCTTAACACATAGCTCACATTAAATAAATATTTTTTACTACTACTACTACTACTACTACTACTACTACTACTACTACTACTACTACAAAGGTTTATTATTTGTTTGAGGGTATGTGAGAGTTTTTTCCCCTACAAGAACATTCTAATCTTACTCTTGGCCTAAAGAATCAAGTTTCTTATGATGAATATAGCATTTTGATCACAGGAAGAATAATTCTAAAATGACATTAGAAGTTTCACATTATTTCTTAATACTTCCCCCAAACGCATTATAATTAGGCAAGCAAACACCTGTCAGAATGGAAGTTTTGAACACAATCTGTTAGACATATTAATGATAAAATTAATGACAAATATACTTCATACTTACATTATCTTTTTGTGTAGGGAGATTCTGGTGGACCTTTATCTTGTCGAAGAGAAAGTGATGGAAAATGGATTTTGACTGGCATTGTCAGCTGGGGACACGGATGTGGAAGACCGAACTTTCCTGGTGTTTATACAAGGGTGTCAAACTTTGTTTCCTGGATTCATAAATATGTCCCTTCTCTTTTGTAATAGCATGAGTTGGATTTTTAATTGTGATTTATGTGATAGACTTTTTAAAAAGAATGTAGTGATTATAAATAAAATGAGACAGTTAAGTTTTTTCTTTAGCAAACTTCAGATTGCATATATTTGATATTTATTGAAAAACAGAGAGATGCATTTTATTTAATAAAAATTGCCTAAAAGATATAGCTGTATTTATTCTTAAGCATCAAAGGGCCATTGATTCAGGAATAGAAGAAATCTAAAGTAATGTCATGAACTGAGCCTCTAAAAGAAAATAAGAAATGGAAGAGATGCTCAGGTATTCATACTTTATTTTTTGTTCCAATTCAAAGTACACATACTTATAAGGAATTGGGCAAATCAGACTCATTAAAATAAGAAATTCTATAAATAAACATGTGTAATCTTCAGTGCTCTAATAAAATTAAACACACAAAAATGTCTTCTTCACAAATGGAAATGGGGCTAAATTCAGTTATCAACAGAGGTACTACCTATATTATTGCTTTCCAATTCAATTTTGTGGAACCATATCATAGACTTTCTTTGGCCTTGGCATGTAGCAATATTGTGTTCAGAGAAATCAATCAACCAACCAACAAAACTGACATTAATCTTTACTACAATGATAGACTGATGCATTGTAGTAATTGGATTGAAAGCACTTGCATGAGATTAAAGGAAATTGTGGTAATTCTGGTCAGTAATTTTTAAATGATTATTTTGAAAATGAATTTTTCAAGAAATATTATTATCTAGATTTTGGTTCCTTTATAAAACTGCAATTGCCAAGTCTTTTTTTTTTTTTTTAATGGGACTTATAATATCAAGCATAGCTGTTTTTGTCTTAATTTAGAAGGTTTCACATTTGGCCTTTAGAGTAATCTTTTCATTAACAGGAGCCAGACTTAAAAATACAACCAAATAGGTGAAAACAGCAGAAAGGAGAAGAAAGATATCATTTATTTTCCTTGGGACAAGGTCAAAGAGTAATAAAATGATATTTTTAAGTAGAGCCAAAACTAATAAAAATCTTTTTTATAGGATCTCAGAAAATCTTAAATGTAACAGTAAAAGGAGAGAGAACAAAAGATGTCATTCTCTGGATCAGATAGAAAGACTGAATTGCATATGATTTCCCTAAATAGTGAATATTTTCCAGTTCACCAAACATATTTTGATTTGCTGAAAGACTGTTGTCTTCAAATCAAGGATAAAACATTAGGGACTAGAATATCTTTCTAAATAGGTCTCTAAGAATTCAATAAACTGGCTATGGCATAGTGCAGTTCAGAGGGCCAAGTGTACCACTTGATTCGCTGAAGGGAACTTAGCTACTGAGTCCACTGCGTAGAAGAGCAAATTAGGATAACAGTTCTTAAAACCTAGGTTTATTTTGCCTGGTGTTGCTGTGACCTACGTACAAAGTGAATTGTACTTTTTACTTATGATCATTTTTAAGGAAAAGATTTGCTATTCGACAAAATACACCAAAACCTTGAATGAGTTTATGATCTCAATTAGGAGATAGATGAGAGCTAGCATGATATATTAGATTCATTGGATGGAGTTTTTCAAATCACACATAGATGCTACCACTCCAAGCACTTGTGGGTGCTAATTGAGTGTACCGTATTCCTCATCAGTGCAAGGATATGAAAAAGGTTGAGCAATGTCACCCTTGGCCAAGAGGCCTATAGAACCTGCACTATGTGGAAAAAGCCACTTCATTCTTGTAAAAGTATGAATAGAGGCTAATCTCAAGACTGGTTTAGTTGGCAGAACGGAATAACCACTATATACCAAGAAAGGAGCATTTCCATGTGCCAGACTATTAAGAAGAATTTCTAGGCACTCATTCCTTTCTTCAAAAGTGCCTTGAAAACTGCAAAATGAAACATCCCGAACCAACCATTTCTTAGTTGTTTTCTACTTGATTAGCCTGGGTGACTAACCCAATTACTAATGTTCAGAGTAGAACTGCTTGCCATCTGACAACACATGAGTATAAACTTGTGTTTTCAAGAGACAGAGATCTATTTGAAGGTAATGAGATGCTTTAGTGCTTTGGTAATGTCACTTTGATGATGTTACTTTATTTTTTGGTTTATTCGATAACCATTTGGGAAATTATTTACTCCTAAAGGAGATGAAGGAAAAAGAACAAGTACTATAACAAGAAAAGCAAAATTGAAAATCTTATACTGGTCAGCAAGCCTTGGCAACAAGATGTCTGAATTTTTTAATGTTATTTACATTAGACTCCTTGAACAAACTAAACTGAGTCAATAATAATTTAAAATTATATTTAAAAGAACTATTTGTACAAGAATACACTCTTTTAAGAAAAAAAAAGCATGTTTAAAGAAGTATTTAATGAAAAGCAACTTCTATAGAAACAGATTTTGAAAAAACTGCAAAAATAAATCTAGGTAGAATTTGGTTCCTCATTCACTAATCTTTAACTTTCCTTAAGACTTGTTTAATCTAAACCCGGTTCTACCGCCAGGGAGAAACACTTCTTTCTAACTTGTTCTGAATCCTCAATTTGGAGTCAAACTGGCAGGATGAAAAAATTCCTCAAGTAGAAGCTGGGATACTCACCTACATTTTAGGTTGACTGTCTGGAGATTAAGAAATTTGCAGTTACCAGAAATCAGGAATAGGTTGCAAGTAAGAATTTAAGTAGTTCAGGTAATATTGGGAGATGTCAACAAGTGTCAGTGATCAAGAAAATGTGACAGGACAGGAACACAAATCAATATTAAAAAATAACATTGAGCCAAGGGGTATTGCTGGGCGCTAAACATGTGAAAGCTACTTGGTATATGTTACAAAGATACTTAGGATCGTGGAAAGTAAGGGAATATTTACCGAGTCTGCCATTTGTCAGACACAAGAATAAATGCTTTACTTTAATAACTTCATTTAATCCTTCTAACTCTACTGGGTGGGAATCATTTTATAGTGAGGAAAGAAGGTTGTAGACATTAAACAACTTGCCCAAAGACACCCAGGTTGTGAATGTTCTAACTCTGCTTATCTTCAGAACCTATACTACCATATGGATGTCAACCATGTACAAGGATTAGGCTTATGGAATTCTGGAAATGTAGTCTAGATCATATAACACATAGACCTTGCTTCGCAATACTCAGAAAGCATTAGGAGATGTGATTTAGAGAGACTTTGTGACAGGAGCCAATAGCTTTTTGATCCTTTGAGGGAGCAAAGGAGATTTGAGGCATTTGTTCATGGAGAAACCAGGCTGGGAAGGTAGCTACAATACATCTGACACGACAGGGATTCTCCCATTGAGACTGAGATCCTTCAGTCAACAAGGGAACTATGGGAAAGGTTGCCTGAGCCCTAGGTAAGGATAGGGGTCCAGGTTTAAGAGATTTTGGTGCTTCTCATTGGGGTCTTCGGCCCTGGGCCTAGCAAACCATCACTGCTGAGAATATCATTAAAATTAATCAACACTTATACAGAGCACTGTGCTGGATGCAGAGCTAAGTAATGGGAATATACAGATACCTCAAAGAGTTTAAACAATAAAGGAGACAGACAGGAAAAAAAATTACTGTTCATACTCCACTTTATTCTGACCTTTTTACTGATTAGCAGACAGCAAAATTCAAACAGGCTTCAGTATCAGGTCCTTTGTCCTAGAGTTCCCTCATCTTTCAGAAATCTGCAAAGCTCACTCCTTTACACCTTTAACTCTGTTCAAATTTCAATGTTTTTTAATTGAGGCATAATTGATTTATATGATTATATTAGTTTCAGGTGCACAACATAATGATTTGATATTTCTATAAAATGGTCACCACAATAAGTTTAGTTGACATCTATCACCATACATAGCTACAACAATGGTTTTTTCTTGTGATGAGAACTTTTAAGATCTACTCTCAGAAACTTTCAAATATGCAATACATTGTTATTAACTATAGTCACCAAGCTGTACATACATCTCCATGACTTATTTCACATTCTTAATGAGGCCTAAGTTGATCACCCTGTTTATAATTGAAACTCTTCCCCTCCCCTCAACCTTCACCACTCAGCACTCTAACCTCCCACCTCCTGCTTTACTTTTTTGTTTACAGCATGTTACTTCCCAATATTCTCTAGAAACATTATTTATTAAGTTTGTTCCCTCATGAAATATAAGCCTCACAATGACAGTGATTTTGTTTTGTTTTGTGTTCTCTTCAGACATATCTCAAGCACCCAGATGAATGCTCGACATATAGCAAGCACTCAGTATTACTTGTCAGATTAAATTGGGCTGAATATGTGACATATGTAGCACAAGTACAACGGGTATTGGTAGCAGAGAAGAGCGTGGATAACTTTGGGTAGAGGAGGGGAGTCAGGGAAGGTTTAGTGGGGAAAGTATGTTTCAGCTAGGATTTAAAGATAAATGGATGTTGTCCACTGGGCTGGAGTGGGAGGAAAAATGTTCTAAGCAGAGGAAACATTATATAACAGAAGTGGGAGTGGCAGTAGAATAGGCCTGCCAGGAAGAGGAATCTGGTCAGACCAGAGGGGTCAACTGATCACTGAATGTCTGAGAGAGAACACTAGATGTCAGTTATTGTAGGGAAAGATTCGTTCCTCTTTCCATCCCAGATTCATTCTCTGTTCTGAACCTCAGGAAGCTGATCCCCAAACTCCATCACCAGTTTCCAATAGGAGTCACAGACAGGAGATAGGGTAGAGAGGTCAGAGTATTTATTCCTCTCGCTTTCCCCCTGCTGGGCTGTAGTCCTGACAGTGGCTGCAACCTTTTTGGACTACAGATTCTATCAGGAAGGCCTTCCTCAGTGGTCCAATGGGTGCTGGTGGCTTTCTGCTGTTGCTAGTCTTTGGGTATCTCAGCACCCTTCTTGGTTCCCTTAACCCTTGCTCCTTCATTAAAAAGCTTCTTCCAAATTCTCAGCTGAGAATGCAGCCTGATTCCTGCAGGAGCTGCCTCTAACAGAGAAAAGCAGAGAAAGCAGAAGTCAGTGCAGGCCAGTAGCTGAATGGCTACAGTTAGCAGGACCCCAACTAACAAGCAGACGGAGTCCAAAGTCCAGATGATCTGATAGCAGGTATGAGACAACTAGAGACCCAATATCTAGGCAGTGTCTGAATAGTAGGCGTTGAGGGTGCCAAACTTTTGGACATAAGTCAAAATCTTCTGAAGTGGAGCTTATTTATGTTTATACCTCAAACAGCTCTCAATATGTGTGTGTATAGGGAGCAGGTGTGAGAAGTAGGCTGGTAAGCCTGCTCTGAACAGAAGCTCAAGAGGATCAACACACACCACCAAGCTTAGCAAACATAATTCCAGGCTCATGAAACCAGAAGTTCTGAACTATAGATTCTGTGTACGTGTGTACACTTTTCCCTCAGGATGCGTACGTGTGTGTGTGTGGGGGGGGGGGGGGTTGTCTGTGACTCCTCTTCCTAAAGGTAGATAGCCTTTCATAAATGTTTGTGAATGTTTGTTATGTGCCAGTCACTGTTCTGACTCTTTTACTGACATCCACTCTTTTAACCCTGGCAACAGCTCCATTCGGTGGGTACAATTATTAGGCCAACTTTCCAGATAAACTCTGGCACAGAGTGATGAAGCCCCAAGTCTCACAGTGAGGAACCCTGTGAGAAGGAATTAACCTGGGCAGCCTGGCTCCAGAGCCTGCAATCCCCTCCTCCACTGATACTGTCTATGCCTGCCGTTGGACTCGTTAAAGGAAAGTGTTCCTGTGTTTTAGTATTTATCTTCATATGCTCAGAACCTCTCATGATGCCTGACACGCAAAAGCTGCTTCGTTATTTGTTGATTAAATGAATGAACTTCTGCTAGGCAGTGAAAGCTGGGTCAGGTCCCAGAAACAGACAGCCCCTGGAGATGGAATGACAATCTTCTTCCGTGGCACGGCGCTGCCAGGCTATCAGTGTCACAGCCCTCCACCCAACCAAGCCCTCGGTTCAGCTTTTGCTTTGGATCTTCGGGAACAGGGAAAGGCAGTGCAGCGCAGGCAGCGCCCTGAACAAACCAGAAAAACAACCTTCCTCCGCTCTGCTCGGGAGCCCACGGAGGGCACTGCTGCCAGCCCGAGCGAGGGGAGCCTCCCCCGCCCACATGCCAGCTGCCCCGCCCGCCGCCTGCCCGCCGCCTGAGGTCTCCTCCGCCCCGCCCGCTGGGGGTGGCGGTGGAGTGAGACGCCCGGGAGGCTGCTTCGGACTCTGCACCCTCGGGTGTGTGCCTCCCGCTTTTCGGAGGGCTGTTTAGTCCTCCTTCGCCGTCTATGGAAGGGACCAGGTCCCCATCGCCCGGAAACGAGCTGGAGCTCTCAGAGCTCGAGAGGCAGCCGGACGAACAGACGCCTCTTAATGGAGCCGCCCAGGTCATCTCTTTTTCGGCTGAGCCGGGTCCAGCCCAGGTAAGGTTTGCTTGGCGCTGGCGGCGTCATCCGAGCTCTCTCAGAGCCCGACTCCCCACCAGGACCCAGCGCTGGCACCCGAATAGAGTGCCCAGTTTCCAGCCAGCTCTGCCCGCGCCACCGACGCCGAGCGCCGCCGGAGGTGCGCGCAGCAAAGTCCTCAAAGGAGCGGACACTGAAATGTTCTCCAGCCTGAGATCGGCCTCCCCACCCCTCAGACCCCTCAGACCCCTCCCCTCCCCACCCTCAGACCCCTCAGATCCCTCTGGCCCCCATGGAACTTAAGGAATCCTACCTGAGAGGTATGTGGCTCTTCACTTCTGAGAATCCCCAGAGAAATAGGTGGTTTAAAAGAAATCCTGTAACTTTTAATTTAGATTTTCGTTTTTAAATTGAGAGAACTAGAGTGATAGATGGAATCGTTTCCTTTTCTTAAGGATCTCTTTGCTGTTCTCTTTACTACTTTTCCACTTTCCCCCACCGCCCACCATCGCTCAGCCTGGCGCACATCCATCCGCTAGATACACACTTTCTATCTTCTCTCCCTCTGGCCATTTGATTTCACAGCGAGAGAGATGGGGGAGAGAGAAAAAAGAAGCAAGCATAAGAAGGGTTGGGGGAGAACTTTCCCTGCTCAACTAAAGGGAAATAATTTTAAAAGTTCTTATCCCAAACAACTAGACTGTACCTCATTTGCTTCTGCTTCATCTCATTCTCTAAGGAAGTCCTCAGGGATGTTTAGGTTGAACTCTTTTCTGATTAAGCCCTAGCAGTGACAGAAGCATTATTCATTCTCATCAAATGCCTATAAAACAGCAGAAACTTTGAATTATCAGTCACCTACCTTATGATTAACCTCTAATATTGGCTTGAGATTTGCTGTATACATGGAACTCCATATCCATATGTATACGTGTGTGTGTGTGTGTGTGTGTATGTATATGTGTGTGTATTTTAACTTGATCTTCCCATTGATTTCAGGGATAAGCAGGGAATTCAAACAGTGAAAGCATTGCTTTTGCTTCCACAATGAGTCCTGGAAATACAGTAATGTCTGCTCTTATAGGTACATATAAGCACCCTGGAGAGTAATTTGCTATTCTGCATGTGAATGAAAATGAGCACCACAGAAGAATGAAAGTTGGAGGAAGATAGTCTGATCCCTGTTCAAGTGGCCACACTGTGGACTTGCTGTATCAGTCCTCCAAGGAAGTGTTTAGGAATGGGAACTGGGAATACTCGCTTCATGTTAGATAGACCTAAGACACCCCACAGACTCCATGGTTTAAGACCGAATCCGGAAATCTGAGTTCTAGTGACAGCCTCACACTAAAAGGTACATCCTGGGGCAAGGTGATATAGTCTATATTTTCCCAGTCGTCCAATGGTGCTTGTGTAATGTGGCTCACCTAGCTTCTCTGTGAGGCCTGGGAATGCTTTGTTGAAAATAGTTGAGTAAAAGAACATGCCAAACACATGTAGGATATCAGTATTTTATAATGGCTTACCATCTACTACATAGTACAGTAATTATGTCCTCTTTAGTCAGGTGTATACAGATATCCTGGGCTTCCCCGTGAATTTGCTTTGTAGGTCACTGAATAAAAAACCTGTGGTGAGAGACCAAATGGCATGAAGGTGAAGGGTTATGTGAGCGCTTAGAGGGCATTCTAGAAATGCTTGAATAGGATATCTTTATGAAGAGGAAAAAAGAGAAAAAGAAAAACCTCATCTAATGTGTTAATCTTTCTCTTTGGTTTTATACAATAAGTTGAATTGTATTTTAAATTGGATTCTCAGCCATTTCAGTCAAGTGACAGCTGGTTGTAAAAAGCTACTTAATAAAAACCAGGCTTGCTTTTCAAAAAAAAAGAAAGAAAGAAAAAGAAAAGTCAATTAATGTAGAGTTCTTAAAAGTGTTGGCTATCATAAACACAGGATCCAGACTCTTAAGAATTTTGTGTAGCGGTCTCCTTAAACTAGATATTAAGATTGTCAGTTTTTCTATGTATATTTAAGTCCATGTATTTTTATTAACCATATGTTTTGTACCTATCCTGTGCCAAATATTTCTCATACATAAATGTATTTAATTATCACAACAAATTTAAGAGGAAGGTGTGTCAGTATATATTCTGATTTGAGAGATGAAGAAACTGAGTAAAGAACCTCAGGCTCAAAGGAATTACTAAAATACTAAAGTTCAGTCAATGGTGGCTCTGAGATTTGAACTTAGAGTTTTTTTGTTTGTTTATTTATACAGCTAGAGATATACCAATGTATAATTTAAATATATAAATTTAATATATAATTTATAGTCATGTGAAACTATCTAAATTATACATCATTAATTTCTGTCAGTTTGTAAACTTACAGAAGTTTGTTCAGTTGAGTAGCATATGTGGAATAATGAGGGAGTTGCAAGTGGGTTGGTAGATAGGTGAGGAGTAGAGAAGAGTTTGGGCATCATGGAGAAGAAGATGTCCCATGTCATGGCTTTGTCCCTACTTGGAAAGGCCAATCAGGGAGAGTATACAAAGGTGTTGGAAAAAACTTTTTTCCCTTTCTTGATCTGAATGTGGGGCTTGAGGGAAAGGAATATAAGCCATTGAACTTCACTTTGCCTGCTGGCACTGTAAACATGGTGACATAGTTGGGTCTAAAGTGAAAAATAAATTACTCAGTTTTCAAATAGAAGGCCTAGGGACATTTTAAGGGATGGCAACATTATTATGACAGTATTATTCCAGTACATTGATAATTTCGAGGCAGGCAAGACTTTATACCATTGAGCAAGCTAAAAATTAGCCCTATTGCTATGCATAGTTCAGAATTTAGGACAAGAATCAACTGGCTCTTTTGTGCTTGAATCAACAAGTGGATTAAATCCCACAATGAAGATTATAAAGTACAGATTTTCCTACATGCTAAGAAAATTTTCCTAGGTCTATGTAATATCTGCTCCTAATTGAGCCAAAGAGAAAAAACTTTTGTATCCAAGAGATATGTAGTCCTGCCATTGTGTAAGGACTTTGTGTCATGTATTTGGACTCTTATCTGAAGAGGGATGTGAATATCTGAGGATTGTTAAGAATAAAGCCACAAAAATTCTTGATCTATGTAATGTAATGTAATGTGATCATAGAATGTAAATGCAGTTTGCAAAAATCTCTGGACGGCATCCTGCAGGATAAGCTCTGTGTGGCCTCCCCTCATGACTTAAAATTTGAGCAAGAGAAGATAAAGAAACCGGTGAAGGAGGCAACGTGTCTCTGTGATGGGTTTTGAGGGGAGACTCAGACTGCACAATTAGTGCACACCTACTATCAGAGACCTTCCACCCTTAGGGGTAGTGGAGTCTCCCGGGGACACTTCTAAAAATACTAATTCCCTGGCTGATTATAATGAACAGACAGCTGAGAAGCACTGTTCTGTATTGTTGGGTTGGGAGTGGCTGGCAGACCATTTTATGATGGCTTAAAGTCTGTGAAGATTAATCATGCAATGGTTAGTGGTCTCTGCCCTAGGGCTGATGACAAGACAGGGAAAGGAACCAGGCTGTAAGATGGCAGGTTTGGGCTGTACAAGAAGAAGCATTTCCTACAGCTGAGGGCTGTGTAATTCTGAACTGGGTCCCCCCAGGAAGTCACAGAGTAGTGGCCTCCTCGAACCACCAAGATATGAAGTTTATCATCTCTAAGGGACAGCATAAGTGGAGGCACAAAAGGCCAAAGAGGTACACTGATGCTCATTCTGTGACTCATTTGAGACTCACAACTTTTTCATTTTTTACTAATCTTTAGGTTCTGGCTGCTTCTTATGTAAGAACTAAAAGGACATGTATCTTAGGAGTTCTGTAAATAGGAAGATATGCTCTGTCCCTTGAGAAATTAAAGGTTCCTCATACTGGGACTTCTTTTCCTACATGCTTTCCTGAGCCTTTGCCTTTGGCGGCTTTGGAGCAGTTATCAGTCTTTGGATGGGGATGAGATGTGGCTCTATCCCTGGACTCCGGAAACACTGACATCAAGAAGGTCTTCCTCTGTCCAGATAGTCTTAGGGCCTCTATTGTTTCTTCACCTCTGACCCAGAGAGCCAGTGTAAGTGCTCTTGGGCACTCAAAGTACTTTGGAATTTATGAAGGTACATTCTTTAAAGGTTTGGAGCCCTCTGTGACTCAGCAACAAACATTTATCAAGTGCCTGTTACCTGTATGATGCACAAGTATAGTATATAAGAACAGAGAAGTTTAAGAACCACCGTTTCCTCTATGTGGTTTCACTTTACCTAGGACGATAAGGCCAGTATCTGTTTATATTTGAATATGAAACCAGACAAGGCAGTTGCAGATGGCCTGAGTGGACAGCTCATATATTGAGACACTTCTATGTAGGTAGAGTGGTGGGGAGACCTCTTCAAAAGGAGAGATTTGGCTTGGCCCCTGAAAAGTGAGGAGGTTTCAGACCAGAGATCTCAACCCTAGTAAAGCAGTTGATTCATTTTGGGAGGTTTAAAATTATAAGCTGGGGCCTGCTCCCACTTCCCTACAGGTTCAGGTTCAATTCCTTCTCAGGTGATTCTGATGTATAGCTGGGCTTGGGAATCTCTCACTGAGAAAGTCTGAACTGTAGTCCTTATTTGGATAGTTTCCTTTTCTGATGGTTACCACCAAAATCATGATAGGAGAGAAAGTGAACAAGATATCAATTTGAGAACAAGCCTCTGGAAGTGCCTTTGCTGCTCTGTGGGATAGGTGAACACTCAATAATGATTGTACCCATTTGTTGAGGTCTTAATATTTGTTTAGCAAGGGCTTAATGTATGTAACCTCTAGTTTTTACAATAGCCCTGTGAACTAGATTTATTATTTATATGTTTTATAGTTGAGGACATTGAGGCTGGGAGTTTCAGTAGCTTGCTGATTGTCACCTGCCTTTAAGTGGTATGATGGAGATTGGAATTGTGATACAGAAGCACAATTTTCCCTCATCATGTTCCAGTGTTTTCCATGGTCTCCATGCAGGAATTATCAGACGGCTCAGTGGGAAGTCGAAGAGTCATGAAACTTTGATTAGAGGCAGGCTGCAGTGTTGCGAGTGAAGGCAGCTCCATGGCAGCCAGCCTCGCTGTAACCTGGAGCTCTACACAGTGACACAGGAGGCTATGGACAAAAGGGAGAGCATGCCAGCTTTGCAGTGACACTCAGCGGAGATTAGTCCTGCATATTTTCTCTGAACTGCATCTTTGAAATGGGCTAATCCCTTCCTTGCAAGGCTGTTAGGATGAAATAAAACAGTGTTGACTACAATTATTTTATTTAATCCCACACTGTGCCTAACTACACCCCTTACAGCTTATTTCCTGGTGTCTCTCCCTTCCTTCTCTTCATTTCCCTTCCTAGGCCCTTATTAGATAGAGTCTGGGCCACAGCAATAACTTAGCTTTGTCTTGGTATGTCCACTCTAAACCACATATCCTTTTTTTTAATCTTCAGTTCAGCTTTTATGTTTTAGAACTTTCAACAAGTCCCGAGTACATGCTGAATTAAATCCAAACTGCTCTGGCAGCATTCAAAATCCTCTCGAATATGCTCCAACCTTTCCTTCTTTTTAATCTTATGAGTCAGATGAATCTCTTGGCTGCTTCCATTATAAATCAATACCGAGGCTACCCTTTCTTGTGTTTGGAATGCTTTTTTCTGTCCATCCTTCAAAATCCTGCCTGTCCTCCACACCTCAGAGCCCCTGGGGCATTTTCTTGCTAACTTTTTTGTGAAGTTCCATTCTACCCCTTTGTAAACTTGACTCAGTAGAATGTAGCCTCCTGAGGTCAGGATCCTTCTGCCTTTATTTCTGTGTCACCTGCCCATACTAAGTATTCAAAAACACTTGTTAAAACCATATGACTGCCTCACAGTCTTCTTTGCTTTCCAGGCTAATCCAAACAGCCCTCAGAGCTCCTGTAATAGGAAATTGATCAGAAAGTGTCGACGATGGTGGCTAGTCATCATTTTCCTAGGTCTCATAGGGATCGGCATAAGCTTATTTCTTATTAGAGGTAAGAGGATTTAAACATGACTAAGTTGGTGAATTTTAAGAAAATTGTTTAATGCTTATGACTTACACTGAAATCGAAGATGTATTCATTGCTATTTTATTATTTATAATTTGAATTTAAAATAGTTTTGGAATATATTATATGATTCTTATTTGTTGTTTAGTAAGCTCCAAGAGAAGTATGGAGATGAATGTTTTACTTTATATTCTGCCCATTGGATCTTGAAGATTTCTTAAATTTTTAACTTATTTAAACACTAATTTATATTTTATTGCATCTCTGAACCTGCTTGATATTTTTTTCTTATAATTGGTTTAGTAAAAATAATTATTGTACTTCATTTGATATATCCAGCATATGATTATTATGATAAAATGAGGAATAATGTATTTGAAAGTTTTGAAAACTTTATAGAACCATGTACATGTAAGCCATCATTATACAAACTTATTTTGGAAATACCTGTTTATTGTATTTATATTGTATGTGCATACAAAACAAAAACTTACATGAGGCTAACTATATGTTTTACATACATTATCTCATTTTAAAATTATTTATTGTGAATATAAAAATACATGTTAAGTTACCCATAAAACTCATCCATATTATTACAACTTTGTTATATTTTCTTTTTTGCACTTGCATTTTAAAATAATTTGAGGTCAGATTTTTTTTGTAGTCTTGTGGCCCACCTTTAGAATTTTAATGTGTATTGAGATCATTTTTCCAATTTATTAAAAATTATTAGTGAACATCTTAAATTTTTTCTTAAATTGAGGTATAATCGACATATAACATTATATTAGTTTCAAGTGTACAACATGATGATTTGATATTTGTATATCTTGTGAAATGATCACCACATAATCTGAAAGCTTCCTTTTTTTAATGACTGCATGAGGTAGTCTTCCACACCATTTTAAAGCCTTTTAGGTAGTTACCAATTTTTTATAAGTATCAAAGTTTTTGTGATGCATAAGTATAGCACCCTCCAGTGGGCAATCATTTCAATATCAAAACAGGATGGGAGAAAACTTTTTAATTTGTATATAGGAGTGATTGTAGAGAAAATAGTCTCTTCTGGAGCTGGGATACTGTTGAGGGTGGTCCAGTCCCTCGAGGACTTGTGTCGAGTCAGGCTCTCCCTAATAAATCCAATCATAGGAAGAGAGCAAGAAGAGAACCGCCCCCCCCCCCGCCCCACTCCAAGTCTCTCCAGAGGGGGCCCTGGGATTTTCCTCAAGGACTGCGTTTGCCATTTACCTCCTGTTCCTCCTCCCCAACCCCTTCAGCTCCTGTCTCAATGTTTTATGGTCCCTAAAGAAATAGGAAAAGATTGATGTGCCAGCCTCCAGTATGTGAGTTTCTTGGGCAGACATCATGTTTACTTAGTTACTTAGGACATTGTTGAGATGGGATGGATGATTCTTTGAGGCCATAGGCTGGTTCTGAGGTGGCGAAAAGTTAATAAGTGGTGCTACACCTCTTCCATCATGCTGAAGACAATAGTTTTGGTGCGAAGCACTGATACTTCCTCTTCCCATCAACTCCCACATGTGGATGTGGAAACTAGGGTTGAGTCACACGATCTTGTCCTATCACAATTAGTTGGTGCTATCCTGAAAGTTGACTGATTTGTCTGTTGACACCTGGGGCCTATAACAAGGATGATGCAACAGATCTGGGTGGTTTTAATATTCAGGATTCTAAAGCACAAGACTCAAGAGCTGTCTTCCATTCTCAAAAAGTTATTCGACCCCTTAACTCACAAAGGGCAGTCTGAAGAGGAAGGGATTCCATTTCCCTCACCATTTTCTCAGGGAGACATGAAAGTTCATAGGATGATATTCAGGGAAGAACTAACTGTTTAACACTGGTAGTACAAACTTCACTTTCAATTTGGGTACGAAAATGTGTCCTTAAAATGTTAATACTGTAAGAAAGTTTTTCAAACTTTAATTTTTTTTTTTTAGTTAGGGAAATACTTTTATTTTATTTGGCATTCAGCCCTGAGGGGTTTGGGCCTATGGAAGAGTCATGGTAGATGGTGGGAGTGTATTAGGTATACAGGGGGTGGGGACAGAGCTCCCATCTGTGACAGTCTCAACCTCACCCAGAGCAGCTCCGTAAGCACTTCCGGATTGGCAATCTGCAGTAATCAACTATTGCCTAATTGCCAAGCCCAGTGATAGGAATAAAATATTTGCAGAACTTTTGGGCACTGTGTGGAAAAACCTGCTGTCTGGGAAAAGGGCAGTGTTAGGTAGTTAAGGGCTTTACCTATGGCCATCCAAATTCACTTAGAAATGAGGTTCCTCAGGAACTACATGTGCCATTCTCCTCTTCCTTCCTTTCTTCTCGATTCCTTAATCTCCTGTCTTAGGGTGCTGTAGTCCTCTGACCAAGGCTTGGTGACAAAGATGTTAGTAACTATGGAGCTGGAGTGGTCACAGAAGGGAACAGTACGTGTACCCCAGCATGCAAAGGGTAACTAGTTGGGGAAGAGACAATGGGGTATCCAGGGCAAGGTGCCCAGTGGGAAGGTGTATCTTGTCATTGATATTGTTAAGAATGCAAGCAGAGCAACCTGTGGCCGGTTTTATTATTATTAATGCTCTATAGACTGTGCACCCCTTATTGCCTGCACCCGAGGTGGGCTGTCCCACCACTCTGCCTTTGGTGTGGCATTGAAGTGATGGCAAATTCAGTATCATCGCTCAGCTTAAGGCACTGAGCCAGGGATGCATGAACGCTATGGAGGAGAGGGTGGTACGCCACCAGACTCATAGTGGACAATGAAATTATTTTTAAGTGGACAATTTTATGGGCAAAGCCCAAGGAACCCTGTTCAGTCTGGAAGCCTGGCTTTATCTCAGCTCTTTAGGGAAAGGTTATCAATGGAGTTTCTCCTTTTCCTTAAGGAATTGAAAATTCTTTGGTGTGAACGGTGAAGTAAAAAAGTCTCTTTCTCCCTCTCTCTCTCTCTCTCTCTCTCTCTCCCCGCCCCCCCCCCCCGTGTGTGTGTGTGTGTGTGTGTGTGTGTGTGTGTGTGTGACCTTTCCGGATAATTTGGAGAAACACCTAAGCTTCCTCATGGTTTCTGCTTTCTTTACTAATTTGTCCCAAGCAAGAAGAAAAGAGACACTGAGTCACCTTAATAATGAAACATTCCTTGGTTTGGGCATTATTTAATTAATTTATTTATTTTGGTGGGGAGACAAATATTTTAAATTTTACAAAAACCAAACTGTGACAAGTAGTGAATGGTTAGAAATATAATTTGAAAGTGATCAGACTTAACACTCTAGGGACCCTTATGTGATATCGTCCAGCACTATGGATTTCTGTCTGACCCCTTTGCTCTCTAACACAGGTTTTTCTGTGAGTAAGCATGCTGTGATACCAAGATGTAAGCAGGGACTTCCCAAGTTATGCTGTATTGAATGGATTTGTTTTGCTTGGGTGTTGGAAAAAAGAGCTACATTTTATGATATCATATGGTCTCAGTAGACAGATGGGTTGCATAAGACAGTGCTTTCTGTTGTCGAGTGACTCATGGGAAAATCCTAGAGAGACAGCATTAGCAAGCTATAAGCTACAGAGGTCCTAAGGGCAGGAACATAATAGCAACTTTGTAGGCCCAGTACCTTGAAATTTCTTTGCATTTTCACCAGTTTCTCTTTCCCTTAAGTCCTATATGTTTCTGTACATTCCCGTGACTGACTCCTTCACCTGTGTCCTTGCCAGCTTTTTCTCACTGTGGACCTTCACTTAGCTCCATGTCTCTCTAAGCATCCTCAGGCTTTTCTCAGCTTGGGCCTCTTCAAATGTGCTAGTGTCATCTCTTCTTCAAAGCAATCTCCTTTGGACTCTTGCTACATCATTTAGGTACTTCTCTTCTTTCACCAGAAGACGTTTAAAAAGAGAGGTACACATTTGGATCTTGCCTCCTGGTGACTCCTAAACCACTTGTATCTATAGGTTCCAAATGGGTCTTCCCAAGGTCACCAGCAATTGCCTGATCATGAAACCCAACGAATGGCCTTTCTCTTATCCCCTGCCCTATTTGCAGCCTTCAGCACTGTTAGCTGTGTTGTACTCTTCTGCGTCTACAGACCTTCTGGACTTTAGGTCTCCTGCTATTTCTGCCTTCAGCCTCCACATTGTGGTACATGAGACTTGTCTTCAGCCTTTTTCCTTTTCATATTCTTCATTCTTTCCCTTTTGTTCATTTGCTCCTCAGTCAGCATTCATCCTCTCTTATATCCCACAGTTTCCCTGAGTTTTAGTCATACTGTTTGCTGGAGATCTTCACCTGGAAATACCTATCATTGCCTCAAGCATTATTCATGTGAAACTACTATTCATGTGTATCCCATTCCCCATTAGTTCACCTAAAGTATAAAGTAAACTATAAAGCAGTTTTATGGTGAATCATGAGACCAGAATTATTTTAGCTCTGCCGCCATCCAGTTGTGTAACTTTAGGCAAATTCCTCAACCCACTCGGCCTCAGTTTCCACATTGGTAAAATATAAATGATTTCTGAATCTGAGTCTATAAGTGTATCTTGACACTACTCCTGACAGGCTCAATTGACCTGAACAAATTATAGCTTTTCTCTAAGCCTCAATATCTTTATTTTAAAATGAAAACATTAATATTTAAGTCATAGGGTTGACTCTGGGATTACCTGAAGAAATAGCTACAAGTGCATAGCAGAGTGTCTGTACGTGATACTTAATATAGTAGCTAGTATTCTTCATGTTATCTAGACTTGAGATTTTGGAACATTTTTGATTTCTTCTTCTCGCCCATATCTAGGTGATAACCAAGTTTAATCAATCATTTCTCTTTTTCTTTGATTTTTTTTATAACAGTTTATTTGAGCCAAACTGATGATATGTGCTGGGGAGCAAGATTTCAAATGTTCCTCAGCCATTTCTTGGTAGCGTCTTGATAGCAACTTTCATAATTGACTGACTATCCAGTTACTGAAAGGCACTGTGCTGCGTACTTTATACATATTAGTTCTCATCTTTGCCATCATCTACAATGTAGGCATTGTTATACCTGTTGAGGAAACAGCTTCAGGGATTTAAGTGATGCTCAAGTCCCATGGCCAATAAATAGCTGAGCTGGGATTCAAACTAAGTCTGGCTTCTTTTAAAGCCAGCTTTGTTCCTACTGTCCTGGGATTTCTTCTCCTTTCCTTCTCTCTCTTTCCCTTCCTCCCCTCCCCCCCCCATTTCTTCTTTCCCTTCCTTTCTCCCTTCTTTGCACTTCCCACAGCTGTCAATCAAAATCTGTCTCTTAATCTTGTGCCTACTGGCTTCCCTGCCTCCAGTCTCTCCTGGTTCCCTTTCATCCCATCTATCACCACAAAATTGACCTCCACCTCCTTCCTGGGAAACGTTTAACAAAATCCATTACCTCCTGCAGACATCTGGCATTTAAGGTCCCTTCTACGGCCTCATTTCTTGTATTCCAGCCAAAGATCCGATTTTGTGTACCTATAATGGATTTTTCACACTTTAAACTTTTTTCTTTTTTTCTTTCCTTTTCTTTTCTTTTCTTTTTTTTTTTTTAAACACATCTTCTACATAGAATGTGCTGCCCAGATGAAGTCTCATTAATGACATAAAACCTCTGCTTACTAGGTAAACATCTTGTTGTTATTTTAATAAATACCAGTATTTAACCAGATCTTAGGACAGATTCATTATTCAGTGATGCGAGTTAAGCATAGGTCTTCAGAACTATTTTGGTAGATAACAGAGGTGAAGGAGTCAGTTTTGGGAATGTACAGAAACATATAAGACTTAAGAGAAAGAGAAACTGGTGAAAATGCAAAGAAATTTCAAGGTACTGGGCCTACAAAGTTGCTATTATGTTCCTGCCCTAAGGACCTCAGTAGCTTATAGCTTGCTTTTGAGTTGTGGCAACAGTGTGTGCAATGTGGTCCACCAGGAAAGCTCATTAGAGATTCAATGTTCAGGGTTTTATTGGGGTTGGTCACATAGGCAGCCTCTGCCTGATATATACTAAAATTCCATACTCCCAGAAGAAAAACAGGTGTTCAGCATAAGTCACACTGTTTGTACAAACAGTTGAGGTGCAGTGAGCCACTCTTATCAGATAATGGTGGGAACGCTCCCTTAACCCAAGTTCCAGGGGCCAGTGAAAGGTCAGCCTCGAGCAGAACTGTCTAAGCTGTCAGTCTCAGACCTGCTCTGTTCACCTTTCCATGTGCATTCCCTTGTTCCTTATCCCCCAAATTTCCATACTTTCTCAGCAATTAAGTACCAAGATTCTTAACTTCCTTTCACCTGCCCTTCCATCATAAACCCTGAGTTGATTCCACTATGGCCTTTTCAAAGTCCAGTAAAAGAGGCAGTTTATGTTATGTTTGAAGCATGGGATTTGAGAGGAAAATCTATGGCAACCAAACATCTGGTTCCACCTACCCACACCTTTTTCAGGGCCAGAGAAGTGGTTTTTGTGTGGGCCCAGCCAGTGAGGGCAAGGCAGAACTAGGAGCATAATTAGTACTATGAGTGCCAGCTTCTAGCTCTTGGCTCCTGATTTTGTGTATTTTTCCTTTAGCTCTAATTGCATAAAAATCAGTTAGCTCACAGTCATTAGAGCACAAGCAACCACACAGAACTCATTGTTACAAGAATGTAGGTCTCGCGTACCCTGAGGCTCTGAGTGTAGTTTGGTTTCTTTTCTGCAAACAGAGTGTGTCAACAATCCTTTTCTGTGGGACACTCTAGAGTGATGACTTCATGTCCATCCTGCATCTCCCTGGGAGATTTCAAGACATGGGCTCATGCTTTCATATTCTAGGCTCTATTCTGGTCAATGATGTCACTTCCTTATGTGCACAGAACTGAAGGTGATTCTTTGCTCTTACTCTTTTTCCTCTGTCCCTTATGTTTACCACACTTCCCCTCACCCTGGCTGTCCCCAGCACCTGCCTTGACACCTGTGTACATAGCTAAGCTGCAGGTTCAGTTTAACAAATTCTTGTTCTTCCCACTTCCTGCTGACCCTTCTCTAGTCTTTATTCGATGGAATCTGAGACTCCTTATGGCATAAAATAAACAAAATTTTTATCACCATGGAGGCAAGACCCTGTCTTTATTTGATCTTACTGAAAGGGGAAAGCATTTCTGCTCATACTTGCTTACTCTTTCCAGGCTTTATCCTTGATAAGTGCTTATTGTTTTTTCTTTTCTTTTCTTTTTCTTTTTTAAGTATAACAGCCAATGGATAAATAAGTTTATTATTTTATGCAAGTGTTTACTTTTTCTTTCATTTTCACCCTCTAGTCTCTTTAGTAACTTACGTTGATGAAGATGAAAATGAAATACCTGAGTTATCATCAAATAAAACATTCTTAGTCATATTAAAGATTCCAGAGGAGTGTGTTGCTGAAGAGGAATTGCCTCACCTGCTCACGAAAAAGGTAGTGATGTTTTATGCATTGTTACTGAGTTCTTAATATTAGAGTATGGATTCTGCTGCAACAGTTGGCATAGAGATACAGAGTAAATAGCTTTGAGCTTGGATTCTTTGTCTGGATTTTGGTAGAAACTGATGTTTGGAAATGTATTTTCTGTTGTGCAAAACCAGAAGGAAGAACCCTGGCCTCCAGCTAAATGCATCATGGAGACTAGTGTTCTATTTCCTCACTTCCAATCTTATATTTGATTTAACTTGTAATCTATCGAGGGCCCTATGCCAAGTGCCAGTGCCATAAGTCTACAGTCCAAGTAGAAGAAGCAATTAAATAGTTATAAAACAATGCAATATGTTCTTATTGTTGAGACACTGTACAGTGCATTTTACAACCACAAAGGAAGGGCATCTGCAGTGGGATTAAAGGCTTGGAGGGCAGTGATTCCTGGGGCAAGTTCACAGGGCTCTTTGAGCTTTTTCTTTCTTCAATATGTGAAAATCGCTTCACTTTCCCTGTATACCTACAGGTACATGCATGAAGTGCATATAAAGAACGTTGGAAAATATTTTTTAAAATTATCTGATTTAAAGGTGATAAAAGTAAAGCACAGTGGAGTGAAAAGACTCCTGCCTACACAGCATCCCAACCAAATATGTTCAGGAACAAAATGAAGGACTTAAAGCTATCATTGTCTTATTGCCAGGTCAAGAACTCCTTTCTTCTAAATAGGCCAGTTTCCAGATATGTCTGGATATAGAAGGTAGATAGGATGAATATTAGAACACTATACCCGCTCTTTTGCTTTATTGTCTTGCTTTTGTAAGCACAGTTTTCCTAGCCCATCTCATATCTCATTACTAGAGTGCTCTTCTCTTAGGGCTGGGGCCATCACACTACTTAAGCCAGCTCATTAGCTACGTGGTATAATACCTTAGCTCATGTGCTTGATGCAGAAGTTAAGGATGGCACCTCTGATAACCTAGGGAAGGTATCTCTCTTATTCTGGAAGCTGGTTTCCAATTAGCCACTATGCCTCACTCTGGCAATCAGCTCACTGAGCTCCTGGCTCAGTCTGTACACAACCTCATAGGCACAGTATAAGACACACAAGAGCAAGGGGTGAGGAACCTCCCTCTTTTACTTCTTTGAGTCCAAAGTAGATAATGTTCTTAAAAGCTCTCAGGTATATAAATATGTCCTAATTACAGCAGGGGACAATGCCACCAAAACTAATCTTATAGTGGACACTAAAAGTGATCTAGCATACAATTTCATCTCTGAACTTAAATTTTTAACTTGAATTTTTTTTCTGGGAGCCTACTATGTGCAAAACATAGTGTTAGAGTCTAAGGATTAATAAAGGAAGGAAGAAAGGGAAGGAACAGAAAATGTTAGAAGGATGATGTTGGCAAGAACATCCAGACCCACCCACAGCTAACATCATACTCAACAGTGAAAAGCTAAAAGTGTTTTCCTTAAGACTGAAAACAAGACAAGGATGTCTACTTTCACCACTTTTATTCAACATAGTATCCAAGTCCTAGCCACAACAATCAGATAAAAAAAGAAATAAAAGACATTCAGATGGGAAAGGAAAAAAGTAAAACTGTCATTATTTGATACTACATATAAAGAACCCTAAATATTCTGCAAAAAAAAAAAAAAAACCTATTAAACTGATAAGTGAATTCAGTAAAATAGCAGGATACAAAATTAATATTCAGAAATCAGTTGTATTGTTATAGACCAATAACAAACTGTCGGAAAGTCAAATTAAGAAAAAAATTCCATTTACAATCACATCAAAAAATAAAATAAAATACTCAGTAATAAATTTACCCCAGGAAGTAAAAGTTCTGTACTTAGAAAACTGTAAGACATTTAAAAAAAAATTGAAGAAGATATAAGTAAATGGAAGCATATAACTTGCTCATGGATAAGAAGAATTAACATCATTAAAATGTTCATACTACTCAAAGTAATGTATAGATTCAATGCAATCCCTATCAAAATACCAATGATGTTTTTCATAGAACTAGAACAAATAATCCTAAAATTTATATGGCACTACAAAAGATTCTGAATACCACAGCAATCTTGAGAAAGAAGAACAAAGTTGGAGGTATCATGCTACCTGATGATCAAACTGTACTACAAGGCTATAGTAATCAAAACAGCATGTTACTGGCATAAAATCAGACACATAGATTAATAGAACAGAATAGAAAGCCCAGAAATAAACCCACACTTATATGGTAAATTAATTTATGACAGAGGAAACAAGAATAGACAATGGAATAAAGACAATCTATTCAATAGTGTTGGGAAAACTGGACAGATCATGAAAAAAAAAATGAAACTAGACCACCTTCTTATACCATATACCAGAATAAACTTAAAATGGATTAAAGACTTAAATGTAAGACTTGAAACCATAAAACTCCTGGAAGAAAACATAGTCCATAAACTCTCTGATATTGCTCTTAGCAATATTTTTTTCTGATATATCTTCTTGGGAAAGGGATACAAAAGAAAAAATAAACAAATGGGACTACATCAAACTAAAAAGATTTTGCACAGCAAAGGAAACCATCAACAAAATGAAAGCCAATCTACTGAATGGGAGAAGATATTTGCCAGTGATATATCCAATAAGGAGTTGATATCCAAAATTTGTGAAGAACTCTTCCAACTCAGGATTGGATTACTGGATAGTTAACAAGATTATGAACTCCTTTGTGAGTGGTGGTATTTCCAAAGGGTCTGAAACAGAAGATTACCCCAGCATTTCAAACATGTGATAACCTAGATGCAAAAGAACAATGGATAGGGCTTGCTTAAGGCAAAGATAAACCTTTTACTAAAGAAGTTATAGGCCTGGTGCATGACAATCCACCATGACCTGCCCAGTTAGGAATTTATGATCAGATCACCCTGTGAGGTTACTTGGTCACAGGACTTATCAGATATATTACGAAGTCCTTTTTTTCCATAAAGGACAAAGGACAAACATAAATGCCACCATAAGAAGCTCAATCTAAAAGGAAGAGAGAAATAACAATTATTATTATTATTATTATTATTATTAGTGCTTGAAAAAAAATCTCATTTATAGCATCCTCATTCTCCCTATTGATAGCCCTATGAAAGACTCTTTTCAACTTCTCAAATGTTCTAAATGATTGTCAGCCTATTGGCAATGTTCTTTATTTTGGGGCTCAAAAACTATAAGATGAACCAGTCATTTTCCCTCAAAATTCCTATCACTTTATGCTTATTTCCTCCTTGACATTCAGAAGAAAACATTTTCCTTCCTTGCTTCATCCTCAGTGGGTAGTGTGGTAACATGTGAAGAAGCTGGGTTTTAGTGTCTTTAACACTTAAAATTGAATTATTTACTAGCAGAGTGACCATGGGTAGGTTTCCTGTCCTCTTGAATGCTGTTTTCTTTATCAGTAAAAAGGGGAGAGATAGTAAAGCCTGTTATGTCAGATTCTTATACGGTCACAGAAATAATGACAAGATTCAAGGACTACAAACTGTAGGTGCTCTGATCCTCTCTGCTTTGCCTTTGAGAGACTGAATGTCACCAGGTGAATTAATTGGGGGTGTATTGTGGTAACTGCAGCCTCCTCAAGATTCCCTTGGAAATGAGTGGGCGACAAGATGGGCAGAGCTCCCCCTCAGGGTTCTGCTTTTTGGTATGTTCTACTGATTGCTACTGGATAAGCAATGGGACTCTGAGCTGTAATGGGTGCAGCTGGACACCTTGGTCTCAGCACAAGGGTATCCTTAGATACTGGTGAGATTTCTTGAACAATGTCTGGGCTGAGACTTCAGGCTGGGCAGGAGAGGGTCTAGAGGCCTGGCTGTGGGCTTATTCGAGCCCTAGAGTGCATCCATGCTGAAGAGTGTAACCAGATCCCAAAGTAGTCTCCTAATTTATGCTAGAACCTCTCTGCTAAAAAACAAAGCATTAACCTTAAAATATAAATTTAAAAGAAATGCAGTTTAAATACATTCAGCCACATGTTCCCTTGAGTACTGTTAGGTTATGATTTGTATCTCTGAAACATGATAAAATGACCAATCAAATTGGGAAAAGATATTTGTAACATAAAACCAACAGCTAGTATCCAGAATATAACACCAATCATTTCAGATAAATGGATAAGAAAGAGACAACCCAAGAGAAAGACAGGGAACTAATAGGCAATTCAAAGGTGAGAAATCCCAAAGAGTTAATGGACACATGAAAGATACTCAGCTTCACAAGTAAGCAAGACAATGCAAGTTAAAACAATGTAAAACACAGTGTTATACCCCTCAAAAATCTAAAAACTGGCTAACACTAAGTGCCAACAAGGCTGTAGGAAATAGACTAATTCTGCATTGCTAGAGGAGAGAAAGATGTAAAGCAATTTGACGAGATTTAGTTCAGTTGGAGATGGACCTACTTGTGGACGCAGCGAGTCCATTTTTTGGCATATACCCAAGGGAAACTTACATATATGAGAAGAGAGGCACAGAGATATTCAAGGATGGTAACTTCAGCATAGTTCGTAAAAGGAAAAAATTGGAAACAATGCACATGACCATTAGGAGGCGAATGGGAAAGTTGGTACAGTAATTTAATGGAATTTATGCAGGTGTTAAGAATTAGAGGGAATGACCCCATTTAGATGTAACATGGGCAAATCTCAAACATAATTTTGAATGAAAAAAAGCAAGTCTTAAAAGATTACGTAGAATATGGTACCTTTTATTTGGATATGGTACAAACACAAATTAAGTTATGTATTGTTATGATTACACAGGGAAGTATTACATTTATAAAAACATGCATGAAAAGGGAACATGCCAACATCCAGACAGTGGCTACCATTAGGGGCAGGAGGGAGGAGGGAACACAGATCGCGTGTAGGAGTAGCTTTAGCTTTGTTTTGTTTCTTAAAGTAAAGCGCTGAACTTAAATCGGTGACATGTGAAGGCATGAAACCTGGGTAGTGGGAACAAAAGTGTCATTCTTTTTTTGTGATGGCAACATTTCATGCATAAAATAAGAACTCTATATCTTTGCAATTATAGACCAGCCCCACTTGGTCCCATTTTCCAGGGGAAGTGTCGTATCTATGGCTTAGCATGGCTTTTTCTCCTTATAGTGAAACTCTGGAGAAAGGAGAGAAGAGCCCTTGTCTAGTAACACAGCAAGCCCTGAGTGACCTATTCTGCAGTCTTCCCAGCCACAGCAGTGTTCCCTCCATCCCATGTTTCTTGGGGTCTGTGTGGGCTCAGGCTGCTGACCATGTTCACAATTAAGTCTTCAGGGTTTCAGGGCAACATATGAGATGTTAAAAACTGGGTCTGATCACTTGATCTTTATAGATGAGGTTCTCGTGAGTGTGAACTTGAACTTAAGTTGGTCCTAGGCCCAATCCTCTATTTCTTGAACCAGACTCTCTAGATCAGTTAATTTCTAGCTAGCATGGAATCTCCTTGGTTTAGGAGTAGCTTTGCTTTGTCAGATGATATGCAATACAATCTGGCAATAATGTGTGTGGTGATTTTATTTGTTCCTATTTGTTTCAGCTCACAGATGTGTACAATTCATCTTCGTCTCTGAGTCGTTATTTTACTTCAGTGGAAGTTGTGGACTTCAGGTAAGAACGTGGAGCATTATGTATTGTTTTTTTTCACTGGAAAGTGACAGTCATCACCATTTTTTTTAACCTAGAAGGACTTCCAGAATCTCAAAGCATAAAGGGAACCAATCATAAAATCATAGTGTCAGTGCTGGGAAGGTGTTTGGACACCAACTAGCTCAACTGCCTTATTTTGCAAAGGAGAAAAATGAAGCCCAGATCAATTAGATGACTCGATAAGGTCATACGGAACAGAGAAAAGCAGGTCCCAGGTATACCATTCCTGTTTTACAGTGGATACTCAAATGAGCTAATGGTAGAAATAGAAATAGATCTCAGATGGTGAAGTGATGTAAATAATAGAATCCATGTGATCTTGAGAAACACAAGTAATACAAGAATCTGTGTTCCTTATATAATATTTAAAAAAATACACAGATATGTACAACAGGGAAAGTCTACCTTCTACCCCCATCCCCTCCCTCCTATCCCTGGACACCATGTGTGCCGATCAATTCCATATGCACAGTGAATTCCACTCCCTGTACAAAATGAACAACCATCAATAGTTTGGTGTGATTTTTTCTGTACATGCATTTACCATATATACTTTATATACTATACATGTATAGTATATACTCACACATATATATTTTTTCTTTTAAAAATTTCCTTCTAATCGTAAATGTTTTTGTCTATGTCAGTAGACACTTATATGAAAGGATATGTATATGGAGGAATCATTTGATTATCCTTTTGTATTGTTAGGAGAAGATTCACATGGCTAAGCTCTAATATCTACTATTCCTAAGATACTCCTGGAATGTGAACATCAAAGGCAAAATTATATTGAGATTCCCCCTCTCAAACTGTACATTTTCCAAACCATAATAGAAGTAGACCTGGGAGGGGAAGCACATGAAGCAGCTGATAGCAAAACGGGTTAGGACCAAAATGGACCTAAAGTCTGAAAATGCATACAGTGACAGGTTGCCTTGGCAAGAACACTATCCCGCCTTCTTTGTGGATCTCCAGTGCGCCTTACGTTCTATTGACATCTTTGACACTGTTTATTTTAATCTCTACCACTGGTATTAAAATGCCAAAAGATAAGGAAAAAATGCATAATCAGAACCAGCATGCTTTCCTTTGTGCATTTGCTGCAATTTGCGACTCAAAGACTGAGACAGAGCAGAGAGAGGGGTGATGCTCAGAGGCTGAGGGGTTTTTCCAAGAATCCAGCTTCCTATTATGGGCCCAGAGGAGGTGGGATTGCATAACAGGTTGGGGTAGACATTGGGAAAAAACCATCAGAAACTGAATAAAATGTGGCTAGAAATCTTCAGACAATGTTACAGAATCTGGTTTTAAAAGTTATTGTTATGAAAACCCAAAGGTTTTAGTATTTTAGATAAAGAAATTCTGTCAGCGAAATATTTTTGTTCCATTTAAAAAAAAAAATCCAGGCAGAGTTTCAATAGTGTTAAAACAAAGCTGTTGTCTCCAAAGGGCTGTTGCTGCACATGAGCAGGAGGCAACCACATGCCTAGCGGACATAAGTGTCTACAGGGGGATCCTGACATCGGACCTGGACCAGCCCAACAGGAACTTGGGAAAATGCCCATTGGTTCATCAGCTGCTGAACCCATTCTAGTGGTGGGCAGCTGAGACAAAGCCCACAGGGTTCTCTGCTTCCCTGAAAATCCCTCTTCTCTCCTTAGAATTCAGCCTTACATAAATTTCCCCCGTGACCTACCTGGTGGATTAAGGACGGGCTACTTAGGTTGGGTTAGGTAGAGCAATCCTCTCATTCAGCTTCTGGCCTGGTTTTCTGAAAATCAGCTTCTAGTCTTTTCCATAAGCTGAACCCAGTCCTAACCCATGGGAGTGCTGGGTTGCTACGTGCCAAGACGTTGACTATCACTAATGATAATTAGAAGTTGGAACACAGGGAACAACACCTACAAACTAAAATTGCTGGTTTAAAGTTTGAAAGTGCATTTTTCAGCTTGCCTGTAGTGGTGTCCTTGAAACTGAGTTTCTCTAGAGTCTGACTGTATATTAGTCATACAGTCACCACAGGGTTTGGCACATTTCTTGGCTGTTGTAGTTTATAAACTGAATTGTCAGCCACTTTAATGTCAGAGTATTAGCCTATGGGACTTGTGACCACAAGAGGGGACTCTTTGCCTGTCCTTAGCGGAGGTAACTTCCGCTACTGGAACCAGCATATAAAAGTCTATACAAATAAAACTCGCCCTACAATAAGAGTCTCAGATATGACTGCCTCTTAACTATTTTATTGCTGGCTTTTAATCTGAGCCTTCTCAAACCAAAGTAATAGGATAATTGTCAGAAACTAAAATGTTGGGGTGGCATTTAACAAATGGTATAAGTTACTGATTAACTGAGGATAGCCCTATGATTATTTTTATTTTGGAAATGGGAAAAATATGTTTTACGAAGACATTTCTAGAACTCCCTTTCCTTAGGTCGCCTTCCTGAGAGTTACAAAGCTGGGAACCTTGGGAGATGGGGCAGAAAAGGTTTTCTCACTTTGCGGACTAATTAAGGAGGTATGATTTGGGACTGGTACATGGAGCAGTCTGTGGGAACATAAGAGTCCTGCACCCAGATGATGGCAGAGGGCTTTGGACCCTACTCTAAACATTTTTATAGCTTAAAAAAAGAATTGGCTAAACCGAGTAGCTCCGACTAACATGCACTTGCCGGGACAGGGACAGGTGTAGTTGAGAACGTGGAGAGGGAATACAGGGGAATAGGGCTTCCCTGGCCTCCCTTGGAGGTAAAGGCCGGTGTTGGGGCAGACAACATGCCAGCCCTCAGATCTTCACTGACAATAGCTGCATCACGTCTCTCCCTCCAATGGCCTCTCTCAGTGGACTCCTTGGGGAGAGGTTCTAAGTGGATGGAGGAGGTTGGTGCCACCTGAACTTTTCATGATGGATGTATGGAAGAGGATTCTTTTAGAACAGCGCACCCTTTGCAATTTTGTATTTAGAAGAATACGCGGAACAAAAAAAAATGTTATTGCTAAAACCTATTTCCTGAGTTGCCATATGAGTCGTTGTTATGTTTTACTATTTCTGGTTTGTTTTTCAGTGGTGAAAACGCCACAATAACCTACCACCTGAAGTTTGGGGTTCCATCGGAAGATGACGGTTTTATGAAGTATATGATGAGTGAGGAGTTAGTGCTGGGCATTTTGCTGCAGGATTTCCATGATAAGAACATGTCTGGTTGTGAGACTCTGGGGCTTGATCCAGAGTCCCTCTTGCTGTACGGTAAGTTGAGCAAGTTAAGAAGGCAGAATTGTGACGGTAAATAAGTAAACCAGATTGGGGACAGATAGTTCATGTTGATTTCTGTGCAGATGATGTTCTACACTCTGTGGAGGTTGCACGGTCCCTGTCCTCCATGAGCAGACAGAGTAGTTGAGAAAAACATTGTGGAACAAATAATTAAACTACAAAGATGAGGATTGCTAAATGTTTCCTTTTTGTATTGGCAATCACCCACATTCTAAGCCCCATAATCCACTTCCTAATATCATTCGTACAGGCATACCTCATTTTAGTGAGCTTCACTTTATTGCGCTTCACAGCTGTTGTGATTTTGACAAATTGAAAGCAAGACACTTCACCAGAAAAAATATTATATTAACGACCCACTTTATTGCTATTCTTGCTTTATTGTGGTGGGCTGGAACCAAATGGATAATCGCCAAGGTATGACTGTAACTTTCATAGGAAAACCATGGCTTCACAAAAGAATTGAGTGCTGAAGAATTTGAAATAAGGAATATAGCTAAGTCATTGAAAGCTTATCTCAGTGTGGGAATCTATCTCTTTTTCTGTGGAAGGACACTGAGTCCATTAAGAAATTAACAGATGGGCATAAATAGGTGAATTAGTCTCTTTCCTTAGAAAAGTATAATAAATGTACGCATCTACTTTTAAACCGAAAAATGGAACAAGGAAATTAATATGTGTAATAAACATAGAAGACAGCCTGCTTCTCAGAAAAACTTTAACTCTGCACAAAACCTGGCAAAAGAAAGGTGGGAAGTAAAATGACCACAGCTTTTTAAATGTCCGTCCATCACAGCTGTACTGAAGTCTTGCCTTTATTTCCATCTCTTCTCATTACCTACTTCTGATTCCTCCCTTGGAGATACACTGGCCCTTGTTAGCCCAGAACGCCAACATTCTAGGGTATTTTATTTTCTCATCTGCAAACCATCTCTGCACATTGGTATTATGTCCCGGAGGGCCCTATCCCCACCCCCAACCCCCAACCCTGTAGTGTGAGAACCAGACTTCTCTCTTACCTTTGTGTGGGAACTGACCTTGCATCCGGGTTGGTAACACTGCATGCTTACCTCCTGCTTCACCGGGCTCTCCTCCCTTTCCCGCCAATTTACCCACCCCAAATATTCCCACCAAAAAAAAACTGACTCGAGCTCAATATAAGTTTCAGGTCTCCTCGCTTTTGGGGCTGACACCATCTTCGGCTCAGCCAGCTGTTACTATGCTACGATAAATCTTTCTTTAACCCCTTCAGCCTTGTGCATTCCTCCTTCGACAAACCAAAGAGTAGTAGGAAATACAAGTTGAATGAACAAAAATGGGAAATTAAATGAAGATGTGGTTAGCACCAGGCACAGTGCCAGCAGCCTCGAATCAGAAAAGTGGAACAGAGAGATTATAAAGCACATGTTACTGCACAGCATCAGAAGAGACATTTATTATGATGACATGTATTTCTTAGTGATGAGAGGTAAGAGTAGATTAATCTCAGCCTATGAACGCAGAAAGTTATAGATGTTCTTAAAGATTTGTTTTTCCCAAATAAGTAGAAAGAATGAGACTTAGAAGGCTAAATTTTAGCTCGCTGGGAAGGTCTCATAAATGAATACTTTCCTCACAGAGCATCTGAATAAATAAAGTGTGTCTGTGGGCCAGGCACATAGCATACATGTTTGGAGTGAAGGGATTATGTCTCTTCTACAAGAATTTTAAAAAGAAAGAAGGAAAAAACCCTATGACCCCTCCTCCTGCGTAAAGAGGGAGGTCCACCCTGCATGAGATGCTTGTGGTGGAGCTGCTGGTCTTCATTTTCTGAGCTCCCTCTCATAATACTGTGGTTACCAGCTCTTTCCAAATGTAGGTGAGGGAGGTGGGTGGAGGGTTAGAAAAGCTTAAGAGGATTCTGAGGTTGGGAGGCCCACACAGAGTAGGACAAAGGGCAGGTTGCTGACAAAGCCTGAGGAGAGTTCTGAGAAGGCCTCAAACTTGGCCAAACAGCCTTAGAGACATGTCCCCAGGTCCATGCTCTGCCTCAGGCCCAGGGGGTGCAGCGTGAGCTAAATGATTTACGCTCCTCAGGAGATGGTGCTCTTTAAAAAAAAAAAATTCTTACTTTTTAATTACAGTTGACGTTCAGTATTATTTTGCGTTATTTTCAGATATACAGCATAGTGGTTAGACATTTATATAACTTATGAAGTGATTCCTCCCAACAAGTCTAGTACCCACCTGACAGCATACCTATTCATTACAATATTACTGAATGCTTTACATCCTTGTGACTATTTTGTAACTGCCATTTTGTACTTTAAATTCCCAACCTCCCTCTCATCTGGCAACTATCAAAATGTCCTCTGTTCCTGTGTCTTTGAGTTTTTTTCTGTTTTGTTTGCTCATTTATTCTGTTCTTTAGATTCCTTGTATAAGTGAAATCACATAGCATTTGTCTTTCTCTGTCTGACTTATTCCACTCAGCACAATACCTTCTAGGTCCATCCTTGTTGCACATGGCAAAATTTAGTTCTTTTATTATGGCAGAGAAATATTCCATTGTATATACGTACCATTTCCTTATCTGTTCATCCATCGATGGACACCAAGGTTGCCAACATATCTTGACTATTGTAAATAATGCTTCAATGAACATCTGGATGCACAAGTCCCTTCAAAGTAGTGTTTTGGGTTTCTTTGAATAAATACCCAGAAGTGAGTTTACTGGAGATTATACTCTTTATCTCAGACATTTCTTCTGGGTGGGGTGGGGTTGACCCCACTTCTACTCTCCAGAGCATGCCCGTGCAGCATTTGAGCTATTTGATATTTCCAGGAATATGAAAATCAGTTCTATCTCAAATGGAAAGGTGAGCAGTGACCATTTGGGAACTGAGGAAGGAATAAGAGGCCAGACATGGCAGGCACACCAAAGGAGGAGTCAAGAAGCAAATACCAAAGAAAAGGAAGAGATGGCTGTGGCAGGGACAGGAGGAAGTCTCTGAAAGGGACTGAGTGAGACCCAAAGGGTTTTTATACCAGTTCCTCATGTTCACATGCTCTGTGGGCTTGGCAGGTTACCTCTACCTCCTGTGATAAGTTGGGCAATGAGTTTCCCACTAAATAATGTTCTAAGTCCTCAAAGAACAGAGGTTCTTAAAATTGTGGAGTTTATATGTCCCTTAGAGAATTTGAAGACAGCATGTACCGTCTCCCCAGAAAAAAAAATGCACATACTCCTCCCTCTACATAAGCTTTTACACTTTCAGAGATTCCAAGGATTCCCTAAGGCCAGTCTATGGTTTCTTTGGGGCTTGTAAGTGTATGAACTTTAGAGTCAGAACCTCAAATTGGATTGTAATTTGGATTCCTGGGGTATTTTGTGTGTACATATTATTCATTTTCTGATTTGGAAATACAACAACTATTTGACTTAGGTGCAGGAATATTATGATGCTTTATAAAAATAAAAATGTACCTTAATATTTTAATCAGAAGGGAATTTTTATTTGTATTTTTATTTCTAGTTTTGTTGAGATATAGCTGACCTACAACACTGAGTTTAATGTGTACACTTAATGACTTGACACATGCATATTGACAAAACAATTAACACAATAAATTCAGTTCACATCTATCACCTTATGTGGTTACTATTGAAGAACAAGAATTCAACTGAGTAAACTTAGAGATCTAATTGGCTTTATTGAATGATTCATGAATCAAGAAGCATCCCATCTAGTAAATAAGTGCTCTGAGGAGTTGTACAAAATGGAAGAAAGATTTGTATTAGCAGAAAGAAGGTAGGACAAGGAAGTGAAAAGAGTAGATTCTTTCAGACAAGGTTGCCTTCTTAGGGGAAGGCAGGGGGTCTTATCAGGCTGATTTATCAGGCAAATTACAGCACATTCCAGACAGATTGGTGTAACATTCCATTCCTGGTAGAGACATCAGTGTCAGTTAGGTTAAGCGGTAAGTCTTGGTGGGGCTTAGCAAAAGTGACTCCTTTGGAGTTTGTTGTTTCTTTTTCACATTACAAAATATTTTTTTTCTTTTGATAAAACTTGTAGGATCTACCCTCAGCTTTCAAATATACCATACAGTATTGTTAATTATATCATCATATTGTATATTACATCCTCATCACTTATAACTGGAAGTTTGTACCTTTTGACCACTTTCAACAAATCATCCCCAAACTACCACCAATCTGCTCTCTTTTTCTGTGAGTTTTTTTTTTTTTTCAACTCCACACATACGTGACATCATGAAATATTTGTCTTTCTCCATCTGGTTTATTTCACTTAGCATGATGCCCTCAAGTTTGAAGGAATTTTTTCAATGGGTCAAACCCCCTCCCCTTTACCCTATCTTCGAGCTTCTTCACTTCCTTTGTGGGTGGGGCCTGAGGATAAGGCAGAGAAGTCTTTTACAAATGTAAAACAACAGCTTATTTTGGACCTCATGAGTTATTTTGGGCATAGGTTAGTTATTTTGTACTGTTTTTTCTCATGTAAGGAGTTAGCTAGTAGACTGAATGAAGAACAAAGGCAAAAACTGGATTCATGTGAAAGAGAAGAGGAAAAAGTTCTATACAGTGAGAGCAGTGAATCTAGTTTATACATTTTTGGGGTAAACTGTTGAGCTGGTTGCTGGCAGAGAAGCCAGTGTGAGTTCTATCCTTGAAAGGACCATCTGGGCATCAAGGGAAACCTTTTGGTTGTTTATGGATTCTTCAAGAAATGGAGCATTTAGCCAAAGAGCACTAATTCTCAGTGAGGGAAACTTTGTACCCTCACCCTCTCAGGGATATTTAACAATGTCTGGATATATTTTTAATTGTTAGGAGTGGGAGTATATGTGGGATACTAAACTAACATCTAGTGGTGAGGCCAGGGATTCTTTTAGACAACTTGCAATGCATAGGACAACTCTCTGTTATGAGGAATTATCTAGCCCCAAATGTCAACTGTGAGAATCCTGTAGTGGAATGTACAGACTCTGTGTAGTGTCCCCAGGTCCTTGCATGGGCGCCCTTCCCTTAGTCAGGCCAGGTCTGCACCATTTCCCTGAACAGAATTTTTCATAATATGTGGTGCACCTTTTAAAAAACTGAAAAAAATAGAGAGGTACTTTTATAGTTAGATTATGAAAAAGGACTGAATTACAATGTCCTCGGTATCCCAAAGTCCTCATCAGAATGTTGTTTATCACAAATTATACCAAAACAAATGAACAAACAATGTGCTACTGCCTTTTGAAAAGTATTTGAATTTGTGTGCATGTGTGTGTGTGGGGTGTGTGTTGACTGAAGAGTAAACTTTCTCTGTTAGGAATTTATAAGCACTCCAATTTTACATAAGAGTTTATGTTCAAGTCCAATAAAGTCAACTAAAAATATAAATGTTTAAAATAACCATGATTTTAAAACATTCACACCTTTGTTTGTATTTTCTTTTCAGAGTGAAGCAGTGGAGGTTGGTCTGTGTTGGTCTGGAAGTGCTGCCCCACTCTGTTGTGAGATGAAGAGAAATCATTCGTCTTAAACAAAAGATCCTGTGAATTAACCTAGAAGGACTCGAAATGACTAGAGGAATGGACATGGTCTTTTTTCTCCTGATTCTACAGTTATGATGTCTGGCAAAATGGCACCTGAGAGCTGCCCCGGCTGTTTCCAGTAGTGATAAAGGCTGGGCCTTGAAGTATGAGATCACTGCTGTTCTTGAAGCATGAGGTGCCTTCACTCACTTATGGTCACCTTCTCTTTACTGCTAGGGTGGCCTTTAGGCAGAATCCTGCTAACCTGTGCTGGTGGAGAGAGCACAGGGAGACGCAGGCAAAGAGGTGAGGGAGAATGGGACCATTTGATCACTGAAGTCCTCTTCCCACTCACCATTATATTTGATCTACCTCTAAGCAAGCCTTTGAGGAAAAGCAAGGCACTTAACAAGACCTAAGCAGTGTGGTTCTGTGTCTGCTTCCATCACCTGGATCTGCATGTCTTAGCAAACCATCGTGGGCGGGCATGTTACTGTTACTGTGTTATATATAACTACAGAAATAAGATGTGTGTTCCTTAATTATTTTGCATTTCCTCTTTATTCCTGTGACTCCTAAACCCCTCTTTCAGAAGCATGGTTTCCTGTGAGTTTTGAACACACTGCTATCATTTGGGACAGTTTTTCCATGTATATTTTCACAAACTTTCCTCGGGGAATCAGTAAGACTACTGACTGTCTGCTGCAGCTATTACACGTTGGCTTTTCATTGTCCAATGTTAACAGCCTTCCTGTAGGATTCAGTGTCTTCAGGCATCGATCGTGGATCTTATTGAAGATGGTTGTGAAAAAGGAAGAACCACTCTTTGTTTGAAATGAACTGTTGGAAGCTTAATGCCAATTTTTTTGCAGGGTATGGGAGATATTGGTGACCGTATTGATTGTTTGCAGATATAGAATTGCCTGTCATAAGGGAACACAATATTTGTTTTTTTGAGAAAATTATTTTGTTGTAATTTTCCAGGAGAAGGAGTTTTGTGGTCTTAAAATGAGAGCTCCTTAGCCCCAATATCTCGGTTAAATGGGCCTTGAAGCCAGTAAGAGGGGCAGCTGTGTATGGGGACGTGCCAAATATCTCAGGGAGGTTTGCCTTGATCTCTTTATGACCCAGAACTCTGGACAATGTGAATGTTCTTATTGTAACTCAGTGTCTCATTTTGAGGATAGTTCCTCAAACTGGTGAAACAGGTGAATTTTCCTTCTTCCTCTTTATTTTTTACACGTCAAATATAAACCTTATTGTAATTTTTAGAAAATAATGAATAACTTTAATAGAAAAGGATTTAAAAATACAATAAATTATTTTCGTCTGTGCGTTGTCACATTAACATTTACTTCATTGGTATTGACCCTACAGGGCTATGATTTGGGTTGAGATTTCCTTACACTAAATGGTGTTGGAAGTGATCTTCTCATTTCCTTGGGGCAGCTTCCCCTTCTGAGGGAGTAAGATTGAACTGCGGTGTGCTGGAGAGGGCTGAGTCCTACCTGTTCCAGTGAGCACAGGGCAAGGCCTTCGATCTTCTCCACTTCCTCCTGGGGCCCTTTCTAGCAGGGCCAAGTATCTGGAGGGCCTGGGGCTGGAAGGAAGGGCTGGCTCATATCTGGGGACAACACAGGGTTTGTTTTTGATCTTCCCTTCTCCATTGGAAAGCACCAAGATACAAATATCTTGTCTAGGTTTTAACAATTTAAAAGTCACAGGATTTTCCTTAGGGTTGACTCTTTGGTCCAGGTGATGTGGAAAAAAACTGAACTTTGTGACTTAAACTTTTTAAGGTGTATGGAAAAAATAGCACTTATGTATTCACATTTCTGCTATCAAAGGTAAATTTATCAGTCCTCGTGCATTTTAATGAGCATAATATCTGGTGCATAACAAGGTTTCAATAAATATCTGTGAAATAATTGAAAGATTTGAGAAGCAAACCTGTTTTGTTTTGTTTTATTTTTTATAGAAGCTTTTTGGATGTGGACAGAAAGAATACAGCCACATCAGTGGAACCTATCCCTCAACTCTAAGGAAAATTCTATCCCTGTGTACAATTCCTTTTTGCCTTGCAATTTAACTTAGTTCTATAGATTTTTCAATGAGTGTTTTGCAGAAAGCTATAGGAGACACAAATTAAGAAGACAATAACAAGCTGCTAGTCATATAGAGAGTCAGGTTCTGCACACATAAGAAAAAAATAGGAAAAAAATAGGTGTTAAAATTAAAGACAAAGTGTAGGGTTGTGGGTGATCAGAGAAAAGAGTGCTCAGTATAGTTTAATTGGAGAAGGCTCTGACTAGAAAATAAGACACAAGCTAAACTCTGAAATAGTGGTAGGATTCGAACAAACAGGTTTGCCTTTCTTTACACACATCTGTATCTTATCAGGATGAGGAACACATCTCTCTTTTCCCATTTAGATGTTGACTCTGGACATAGACTCCTGCCCTATTCAGTCTGATCAGTGCTGAGGAAAATGAGAAACATTTAAGTTTTCTCTTTCCCTACTACTGTTATATTTCTTTAACATAAGTAATTTACACTATTACTGCATTGGTGACAGATGTATCCAGAGACATCCTTTAATATTTTCTTTACAAGTAGAGATCCTCTTAGAATGAGAAGGCAGTCCCCTCCTCTTCTAATTAGGATCCAGGGAGAGGTGGAAGGACAAGCCCAGAGTTCCACAGTTTTTGAAAACAAAGCTCAGCTGGGGAAACCACACACCATCCTGATGGGCACCCCAAGGTCATGCTCAGTGCAGGTTTGGCTGCTATCTGGGAATCCACGAGGAACACTAGTGGTGAAGGGGGAGGGATAAATTGAGAAGTGTGATCACTAGACTGTAGAAGACTGGATGATAATGACACTCAATCCTTCCCTGAGTGCCTTGCAAAAAAGTCCTATGTAAGAAAGCAGGAGGGACTTATACTAATCCATTTAACAGTTGGTAGAACTGAGGTTTGCTCAGATCAAGTGGCTTTCAAATTGCTTTCTGAACACAAGATGCTGTCTTGGAAGAGAACAGAGTCAGATAAAATATAAACAGAATCTCCTTTTCTCTGAAGGCTCCTATGGAGTTCTGAGGGCTCATTGTTTCTGTTCTGCCTATGCCTTTCTGTTCCTGAGAACAGTTGCAGTGCCTGTCACCCTCGGGTGTTCTAAAAAGGTCAGCATTTAAATTTATTTGTTGTCAACAGTAGATTTTCTTCACCTTTGTCCTTTTCTTATGTCTCTCTTCTGTTCTAAATAAGAAGGTATTCACAGACCAAGGGACTGTTTATAGGTGCGAGTATGAACATAAAACGGAAACCACAGAGTCCAACAATTGCTGCATAAAATGAGCCTCTGTGAACTTTGCCTGTGTACAGTTTTAAGACCAGCATGAGACAGAGGAGTTTTCTGATATATTTGTGACTTGGGAGTACAATTTAAATCCTAAACCTCAGTTTCTTTGTGAAGAACAGGAATTCTTTAACGAAGGGGTTACATCCCCAACTCCTTGAAATCATATATAATATTGTGTGTAGGCATTTTCTGTGAAAAGGGTGAACAGCTTTTATCAGAAATCCCAAAATTTATGAAAAAGATTATATATATATATATATATATATATAGAGAGAGAGAGAGAGAGAGAGAGAGAGAGAGAGACACTATAGGTATTTCAAAGCACTCCTCATGGGCTTTCTTGTTCGAAAATAGTTCTCTTTCATAATCCCTTTAAATTTCATTGTAAGAACAATTTTCTTCCTGATAAAACACATTCACTATTTGGGAAAGGTAATGCTTTTGTAGAATAAGACTCAAATATAACTTACCATGTTGAACTAAGAATATTTGAATCAATCAGCTTCCACAATGGTTCCATGTCCAAATGAAAAATTCCAACATAAAAGCCTGCAATTTCATGTTTCTGCTTTACTGAAAGATTGCTGGGTGACCTGGATCACCAGGTATATCAGCGCATGGTTTTCTCTGTTATGTTTAAAGTATTTTGTTTCCCTTTGCTATTTAATACCATTTATTTAAGGTCTGTGATGATTTATGTACATTAGATGTAATTCTACTGTTTATGAGTGAAAAAGCTGAAGCTCCAAGTTACACGTTCAAGGTCACAGAAAGAGGAAGAGATAGAACCAGGATTTGAATCACTGATTATCTAACTCTAGTGTCCATACTCTTTCTTCTAAGCCATGTTATACTCACACAATATTCCCTGCTACTACCCAAGCCTCCTTTTGAACTTGAGTGGATCCTGGCCAAGAGTCAAAGTTAGGGTTGCATGTGAAAGAATTCTGCTAAAAATAGGAAATTTGCAGAGAATGAGATGCTAAATATAATTAGCTCTTTAGCTGAAGACCATCAACTGGCTGAAATCTCAGCAAACCTGTGTTGACAATCCACCACGAGCCACTGGATTTATTCTCCTTGGGCACTAGAACATTTTAAGTAATAAGGTTATTTAATTTGGGCTAATTTAGGGAACAAAGCAGTAATTAAACACAACACATCTACTACTTGTCTCAACAAATCTTTTACTATTTTAACATCCCTAAAATTAGGACAATAACCAGGGGTTAAATAAAACAGAAAGTTAAGAGCACAGGTGTGAATATAGAAATAGTCTAATTTGCTAATTGATCTTACATTTACTCATTTAATTTGTGGTTTTGTATTTCCACACCATTTTATTGGTACCAGCTCTTATGTGTTACGTCAATATCCAAACATATTTCTGTTTAGTTTATCTCGATTATAATTGTTTAGAGCAGGGGTCTAAAAACTTTTTTTTTTTAAGGGTCAACAAGTTAATATTTTTGCCTTTTTTTTGGTATGACCTATTGTCATACCACAACTCCTCAATTCTCTTGTGACATCCTCAAATATTACATAAAAAAATGAGTGTGGCTAAATTATTCCAATAACATTTTATTTACAAAAATAGACGGCTAGATTTGGCTTGAGAGCCATAATTTGTTTTAGAGGGTAGACATAATTCTAGGAACATTGAAGAAAAAATGAGGGAAAATAAATAATCAGAGTATATGGAGAAGTGCTCATTAGTGAAGGTGTGTGTGGATGTGTGTATGTTATTTTTCCCATGTGAACATTTTATTCATATTTTATACATGACATATTTATTTAATACACAGATATACCATAGAGTAGAGGCTCTTCTATGTAGTATATTTGAAGAACACTGAATGGGAAGCTCAGAAATCAGGCTCCAGATAAAGTTCTGCTAAATAACTTGCAAAGTTACATTGGGTTAATGAGCCAAAAAAAATGATAATGAGATTAGAGGATCTCCAGTGATCTTTCTACTCTATAATTCTCTGATGCTATGATTTTCTTATTAAGATTTCTAGGGAGAAATACAAAGTTAAAAAAAAAATAGATGAAAACTATGCATAAAATTATGTAAAATCTTGGCCTGGGACTTACTGATTCAACCTATGTACCTAACCAAGTCACCAGGACCAAAGTATCAAAAGACATTATACAAAGGACATCGCTTAGAGTCACGGAGTGAGAAGAATGTACTGGCACCCACCTGGAAGTCTACGAATGAGGCATCAGGCCCACAAACACATGTAGAATGAGTAAACTCCCCCTTGGGTACAATATGATGGGTAAGGATTCCTTTTGACTTTAGAGGACAATCATGTGGACATTTTTTAAGAACTTGGACAGAGGAGCAGAACCCTTTGTGATGTGCACAGCTATAGAGAACCGGGGAGCTCCTCCTGCCACTGAGTAAAGCAGCTCATTTCCAAAGCCACTTAGAACCAGATACAGTCACTCCCTTCTCAAAGAGTAGTACTCAGGATAGTTGGTTGATCTTTGGATGTTAAATACTGAGTAGGATCTAAGAGGTCCTTGTTTTACAGACAATGTTATCCAGAGACCCCTGTAGAAAGAGCTGCTATATGTATATATATGACATCGTGGGAAAGTAAGCTAGGAGGACTTTGTGCCTCATGCCTGCTTCAACCAGAACTTCCCATCCCCCAGCTTCTATTTGTTGGTGTTAAATAAATATCAGTCCAACCACTTCATTATAAATGAAAAATATGAGCCTCAGATGGGAGCATAAGTAGGTGTGGTGGTTGCAAGGTATGAGAGGAGTTTCTCCTTGGCATGAGAAATTCATATGCATCTTCTGGGGAAGGAGGATGTCTAGGAGTGGAAGGCACATGAACAAGTGAGTATTCGGTCTCGGTTCTTTCCAACAACTTTCTAGGCCTCTCGGCCTGGTGGGGAACGTTCTCATAATGGCCCTCGGCAGAGGTCTCTGATGGCCTTCTCATGAGGATATTGTGATTGATGAGGGTATAGCACAACTCCTCTGCTGAGTTCTGGTCAACATTGTCCTGCTGGTCAAAGGAGAGCTACCATCAAGACTTGGCCTCTTGTCATTCTCTTTACACTTCAGTCTCAACACAGACCCGACCCTGGGCAAAGTCTGTCTTCCACAAACCATCTACCCTACACTTCTTGGCTATTTTTCCTGAATGGCTGCTCCCACCCCAAGCCTTAGACCAGGCAGCTGGTGTACTCATACTGCCCAGAGTATTCAGCACTCAACACACTGCCTAGCGCAAACTAAGTACTCACTAAATATTAGTTCCTTTCAATAAATTGCACAACAGAAGTAGCTGCTCCTTCTGCCACCAGGCCCTGCATAGGTTCCTGGGCTCAGAAGCATGAGCATCTGAAGTCTTTTTTTCACATTAAGGTTAGAAGGGGTCTTGGAGGCCAACTTCTCCTGATATCTGGGTGTCTATATTTTTACTTTCATCTGAGAAAAAGACTCATAGATGTTCATATTACCTGATTGGTAGCAGATGATGTTCCTTTATCTGGAGAAAGAAAATAACACTCAATGAATTTCAGATCATAGGGAGATTTGAGGGAGTTGCTGAGATATAAGCAACCAGAGAGCCAAGGAAGAGCTGGAGTAACCTTTCTCAAGCTCTTCTGACCTGTGCTCAGGCTGAGAGACAGAGTAGAAGGAGACACATTTGGTGGATCTTTGGTTAAGAAATCACACTTCCTCTTTGCTCTTTGCTTACGCAAAACTCATTGCATGCCCATTCTGTACCAGGCATCAAGGACACAAAGAATCAGAAACAGTCCCTGTATTTAAGGGGTTCGCAGGCTAGCACAGGAGGCAGGCAAGAGCCTGAGAGAGATCCACAATGCAGGGGAAGGTTGTTGTTTTTACGGAAGGCAAAGGTGATGGTGTGGGAGCTGGTGCTCAAGAAAAGCTTGGCAGAAGTAGAAACTCTTAGGCCGAACATTCCCATTCCTGAAACTGCAGGCAGATACAAATGAAAGGAAGCCGGTTTTCCAAAACCTGGATAACTTAAAAGCAACTGGCGCTGGCCACTCTGCAAAGAAGCACTTGCTGTTCCTTTACAGACACACCAGGCCAATAAGCAAACCTTAGCTTTCACATGGAAGCCTCACGGTAACACCCTGCACAGGAGCCGGGGTGTCCATGCATGCCGCTTTATCGTGTATGGATTTACATTTCCTCAGTACTGACACCACAGATGTTCGCATCTTCATAGATTCCCATGGCCATCTAGGACTTCCTTGATTATTGCCACAGAAAAAAGGGTCCATAAGTTTCAGCATTAGAGGTCTTATTTCTACCATGCTTTGCTCAGATGCAGATTAGGGTTTCTTGGGACCCACAGTTCCTCTGGGTGAAATGTCCAGGGCAGGAGGAAGTCTGTATTATTCATTCACATACCTTACAGGGTAAGTTTTTAAGATTCAGAGTGAATGAAATTATCTTTCCTCTTAGAACCCAGGGAGGTAAAGGCAAAACTCCTTTGGTTTCTTTAAAAATGCAGTAGCCTGTCCTCAGGCCTATATATACTTCCTCCCCGCACCCTCATTCTCTCTTATATGTGATACTCTTCATCACCTTCTCCTTCTTGAATTCTTCTCTCTCCTTAACTTCAGCCGGCTCTGTTGACAGAGATGGTTGAATCTGCCTCTTACATGGTCGTCCATCATCTGCTCTTGCCACTCCCTACTACAATTTGTTCTTCCAACAGGGACTTGGGTGATGTCTTTAATGCAAATGTGACTGTACCTGCCCCTGTTGAAAGCCCTTCAGTACCTCCTGTAGTTCTCAAGACAAAGGTGCCATTCCTAAACTTGACCAACGGGCCCTGCCCTCCTCTGTGCTCTCTGTGCTCACGTTGGCCTCCTTGTGGCTCCTTATGAGTGCTTCACTCCTCCACATTTTGCATTTACTATTTCCAGTTAACTTCTTCAGGCTCCAGACCTCAGGGACTAATTGAAGGCTATAGGGATCAATAAGCAATTCCTGTTTCAATGAGTTAGTAGTCTAGTGGAGAAATAGAGACATGAATTGGACAAATTGCAGCAAAATGTGTAAGTTTTATACAGAAGTATGCCGAAAAAGTTTTGAGAGCACAGAGAAGGGGAAGTTTGGAAATGGAAGTCTATCAAAAGTGAAAATCATGCAAAAGCAATAACTCACTTTCCTTTGGGGAATCTTGCTTGGTTTTAAAATTGTGTATTTTTTTCCTGTAAAAGAAAAGGAAATTAAATTGGTTCTTTCAATATTAAGAAATTCTCAAGGGAAATTATATTCCCTATAAAAGCTTACTTTTGACTCTTTCATCTGAAAAAATACCTTCTTTAGCATAAAGAAATAAGAGAATAGAAAAAAAGGGGAAAATAATGAAGGATGAGATCAAGTAGAAATCAATGCCTTTGTGTTTCGCTCTCTTTCTCTTTTCTTCTCCCTTTTCTAAGGCTGACACAGAATTGATTTACATATGGAAAACTGCAATGATGTTATAAATAACTTTTTTGAAGATATTTTTCTGACAAAGTGTTAATTTATTTTATATCATGTGAACTAAGAAGCTATGGTTATTTCTACTTCTAGCCCCAAACCCAATCTATGATTCCACACAAAGAAGCAAGCAAACATATGAACAACTCTCACATGAGCACAGAGGTAACTACACTGTATGGATAAACACCCAGAAAAACAGAATGTAAGTATAATATGTCTGTGATCATCTCAGGAGTCAAGAACATCTGCTCTAAGGAGAGTGACCACACATGTCTTGGTTTGCTCAGTCAAATTAATGTCATTATCAATCGCTTAGTAACCTTTAACTATTTTTAGCATCCCTTTCATTCTCAAAGGTTTCTCAGTTTGGATGATGAATTACATGATCACCCTGGTTATAAATTCTCTATGCAAGGGAAAGAATGTGTGCTTCTCTACATGGAGATTCTAGGACTTGCAGTGTGATTAAGGGGTATTTCTCTGCATTGGTAACCAGTTTCATCCTTGCTTCTGAGGCTTTCCCATTTGAGGAGCACATACCCTATGAAACTATTGTTGCTGTTTTTCACTAAACTTGAAGCACTGCTTCCCTGAATGACTTTCAGATGATTGTGTCTGGGATAGTGACAGGCATCGCTGTGACAAGAGTTCACAGGTAACTTACAGTAAATACCACACTGAAACCACACTTAGGAAAATATCTCCTGAAAATAATGCTCCACTTACCATGGAAGGCAGAAACACCCTTCAGCGATGTGGCAATCCCACCATCTAAAATACCCAAGGGATGACACAAATCAGAAGATTGGTTTCTGCAGCTTTGTTAGGTTAACTCTCTTCCCTTTTCCATTTCTGTCAATTTTTTTTTTTTTTTGCCCCCACAAGAGAGTATTCATTCTAGGTGACTTGGACACACCTATCATGCTAGAATGCCTTAATCTTCCCAAGACATTAATTGGCGCTTTGGAAATATGAAGAGGACACAATCAACTCCTAGTCGGGGAAAGAACTTTCTTCTGTATTCCCTACAAAGGAAAAAATCTTGCTAATCCTGAATTCCATCGATTTCCTTGATCTCTTGTGGTAAAGAACACACAAGAATTATCTCCAGGAAATCGAGGCATAAGTGTGCGGACATTTTAGAAATTTCTTCCAGGTATGGGTTTGGCGATATTTATATGGAATTCCATTGCATTCTGAATTTCTCCTATTTATATCATATTATAACTGTCTGCTCCCTTTATTTCCTATACTAGACCATGAGCTTCATAAGATTGGGGACCATATTTATCTAATCACCAACATATGCCACAGTGTCTGGAGCATAGTAAATATATTTTCAATAAACATTTTAGCCAAGCACTTACCGACTCAGGAGATTATCAAATCTGCCTCTTTGGCCCAAGATATAGCTAAATAAGCAGAATTTATCTTTTTTTCTTTTTTTTTTAATGGCAAAATGGTTCAGGATCTCTCTGCAGCCAGACATCTATGCTGATGTCTAAGTATCTTTCTGGGCATCTTTCTGAACACAAGGCATAGTCAAATCCTATGTGATTGAATGTGAAAGCCCTTTATAAAATACCTCATGTGCCAGTAACGTTACATTAAAAAATTTGAAAAACAACCAGAAATATGTCCCCCCTGTGAGCTTTCCCAGGGAGTTCCCTTGGAAAGGGCAGTAAAGACGAAGCTGCAACATGTGACCTTGGCTGTGGGAGCCAGAGTGGCTGAGAATTCTGACAGCCTCTAGGGTCTATGTACTATCAGAGCCTTTGGGGCTGAGAGGCATAACTAAAGTTTTCTTCCTCTTCAGGCTATATTCAGGATTGTTTAAGCCATTTATTTAACCTCTTCTTTCTGTGGCTCAAGAAACATCAGAAGGAAACCAATGAATCATACCAATGCTACGAAATCAGTTTCACCGAGGAAATGTGGGAGTGAGATGAAAGGAGATGGTTGATTTTGAGTTGCTAAATCAGTATCTCTGGACTTCTTGAGCCACATTCTTAATATATAAAGTGAGAATGCTTATACAGCTTACTTCATAGAGGTCAAATAAAGTTTAAAATGGGCCAAAATGATTTTTAAATTGGCGATTTCCTTCACTCAACTTTTCTGCAATATATTCTTTCCTTTCAATTAGGATATTTTCATTTGGGATGGGTTCAGACAACCTCCATGAAGGAGGCCAGATGAATCTCTATGACACCAGGCTACGTGTCAGCAATTCCTGGTTCCTATCTCTTGCACAAAGCTTGCCTGGCTCTCCAGTCTACCCAATCTCTCCCTTGTTATAATGCCCATGGCCCTTCTGGCCTGTTTCATCATTTGGAGTTATGCTTTAACATATGTTTGATGATTCCTCTTTAGCTTGCAATGAAGAAATGCACCTGCCATGAAGAAATCTTTGGGTCCCTACCTCCTAACACAGGCTTTGACTCAATGGTTGTTTTTTAGTCGATATTCTTTCAAAAGCTTTTCTTGGAACTATGGGGAAATATAGATAACTCTACATGGCATGGAACAACTGGCTTTGCCACCTTCTGGGATTTTTGGACTCTGGGGCACTATTTCCACATTTAGTGATTCCTGGCATTCAAAAGGCCTGGTTAGAAAAGATTGAAAAGGAAGTCTTGATTTACCAGCATCACAGTAATCACAGGTATTTCTCTTGACAAACATTTCAACAATTGTAATGACATGGGGGATATGGTCACCTCAGAAATAGAACCTTAGAGCTTAAAATGATGTGGCTGGGATGAAGCTTGAGTACAAAGATACTTGAGATAGACAAATAAAGAGACAACAAGAAATAGAGGTCTTGTTTCTGGTTACTAGAAGTTAGATTAGGCTTCTGGCAAAATGGCACATCTCTTGTCCAAAGATTCAAAATAATTTTGTCTTTTGTGTTGTCTCTTCATTTACTATCATTACAACTGCTCCTATATCTAAGCAGTGCCTCTGTTGTAGGGTATGTGAGGACCAGGACCTAACAGACTTCACTCTTCATGGGCAAAGGATGGGAGAGGTTCTGTTGGATTTACTCTCACCTGGATGTCCTTCGTCTGAAGTTTTGATTTTTCAGATTCCAGGATATCTCCTGAGTGTTCTGCTGCCACCTAAAACTCAACACATCAGGAATGAGCCATGTATTTCCTCTCCAAGCATGCCACCTCTTTACAATCTTTGCTACTTTCTCTATTTGTGCTATTTGTGTGTAACCTCAGGTCACCTCATCTTCCTTTTGTTGCTCTCACTTCTGTTAATACACCCTCCTAAAGTATATACCACTATCTCTGATCTGACATTCTCTCTATAGCAATGGCAAGTTGCGGAACAACTGCCATACATGACCGATCCTAAGTCATTTGTTTCCAAATGTCTAAAATCCTCATGATTATCCTGAGAATGTCAGTATTTAGAGACGCTTATCAACTCGATACAGTTTCAGGGATTGTACATGGGAATAGGGAAGAATACTGACTTTATCTCATGGAAATTGCCATCTTTCACATAAAACACCAAGGCAGAGAACATGAGATAAAAGGGAAAGGACATATTAAATAAAGAAAATAAATTGTTTTATTGTTTGTATTGGGTTTCTATATAACCATCCTTTCATTTGTGGGAAGTTGAGACTATAAAGGAAAAGAAACTAACAAACACTACTTACTATATGCTTACTACTTACTATATGCTTTATATATATCTATAAATATATATATATGCACTATATATATACTACTTATACTAGTTATACTTATTAGGTATACTACCAATGAAATATATGCAACATACATTTCATGTTATACTACATTTAACACCAAAATAAATCCATGATGTAGATACTATGATTCTATTTTTTACCAGTGAGGAAACTGAGGCCAAAAATTACTGGATGGAGGTCCTCTGAAGACCTCCATCCAGTAAGTGGGAAGGGCTTGGTTTGCTTCTGGCAGATTCCTTCCTCTAAGACTCTGAGCTCTTCATTAAAGGATAGGTGTCATTCTGCCCAATGAGGGGAAATTTCCCTGGCTTTTGTGACAAATTCGATCTTGAGAGACATCGTGGGGGTGCACTCATTGGATGATAATCGGGTGGTAGGAGTAAAGTTGAAAAGCAGATCGAAGTAAATGTAAGACTTGAATATATTAAGGGAGACATTTTAAATCAACGTGGAAATGAAGATGCTGGGCTAACTGATTATTTGGGAATAAAATTATATCTGACATCATATATTTAATGTATGGGATCAAATGTAAAATAATGCAAACATAACAAATTGCAGCATGAATTTGTCATATTTTGAAATGCAGGAACATCTTTAAACATAAATTGGTGGAAACCAAAAAATATTCTAGATTCAAATGTGTTTAAATAAAATAATAATAATAACAAGTTTTTTTTATGGGTAGCAGATGACGATACACAGACTGAAAAAATGCTTCTTGTAATATTTATGAGAAATGGCTAATTTCTTCAAAGTACATATAAATTTTACTATCATTAAGATAAAGTAGACCAAAACCCAGAACATAAATGTGCTAAATACATAACTGATTCTTAAATGAAGTAATACAAATGGCTAAAAATATAGGCATTGACATAAAGATAATACATCTAATGTTATCAGTAGTTATAACTGTGATTTACCAGTTCCTTTTCCTTTTTTTATACTTTGTGCATTTTCCAATTTTTTTATGTATTAATGTTATAATCCTCCACCCCATGCCAAAGTTTAAAAAATGAAATTGCAAATGCTATAGCAATCATGACTTTTTCAGTCACATCATATCTGCATTTTGTTTTACTTTTCTTCACAAAATTTTTTTTTTAATGTTTCTGATTACTTATCCAACACTTATTGAGTGCCTACTATATGCCAGAAACAATACCAGGAAACAAGAATTTGAAGATGAATAGTAAGCAATCTTTACATTTGAGGAGCTCACATCTAGACATAAAAATAAGGATTTACAATCTGATAGAAGAATGCTAGAGTTGCAGATTGACAAAGGACTCTGAGGATCTGAGAGGAGAAGTCTCACACAGCACTCACTCTTAGGGAGGGACAGGAGACATTCCACAGGCTGGCAAAGCTTTCTTTCAGCAAGTGGCATTTTGGGTCCCGTGTCTTAGCTACCAGTATCGTGAACTGAGACCTGGGACACGAAACATAATCTTATAAAACATCCCCTTCCCCCACCCTACTCATTTTCTCTGGACCATCTCACTTTGTACACTAGAGAGTGTTTGTAATTTTTATAATGGCTGCTTTGATGTTAATGATGATGGTCCAAAAGAACCCAATATCTTATATTTGTTGTTCCATTTCTTAGGTGCTGGTCTGTTACATAGACATCCTTTGATTAAGTCTGTCCCTTTTTAGCTGTTCTCCACCAGTTGCTCACTGTGATTCTCAGGAGAAGGCCGAAACCTATAAGGAGTTACACCTAGTGGCTGGCACAAAGTAGGCAATGTCATTCTTTTCAATTCCTTACCGTTTCCTTCTCCCACCCCCACCCCCAAGAGCAGACCTCTTTTTCTCTTTCCTGCTACATTGCCCTAACCCATCTCCTCTGGTCTATCTTAGAGAGTCTAGACTCACCTATTTTCCCTCAGCAGAGAGTTCGCCATCCTGTCAGTCCTCTCCGTGCCTTCCCCTCAGCCTGCCTTGTGCTCTGACAGGGCAGCTCCTGACTTAGAGTTGGGGGTATGTTGCTCTAGACACCAGTGTAGATATCTGAAAGGAGAAGAGAATCTTTCTAGAGGGGAGGAGGAGCTAGGGGGAAGACAGTCAGAGGTACATACATGTGCAACTTCCTGAAATGTCAGAGCTTGAAAGAACCAGGGTATTGGCCTTAACCAGAAATCGTTGGTCAACGAGAACTTTGAGTCTCCGAGGAAAACCCCTCTGCATTTACAAGCAAGTCATGGAGATTTTCCCCTTCAGATACCTATATTTGTTAAACCACTCTGTATTCTTTGAAAAGTCAGAGCAGGAAACTTGGTGTTAAAACAAGAGAAGTTTAAAACAAATTAAAAGTCAAGCCACAGACAAGTAGAAAATATTAGCAAAACATATATCTGATAAAAAAATGACTTCTTTTCGAAATATATAAAGAAATATCAAAACTCAGAAGAAAACAGACACCCAAGAACAAAATGGGCAAAACATTTGAATATACATTTTACCAAAGAAATTATATAGATGGCAAATAAATACATGGAAAGATGCTCAACATTATAGTCATCAGGAAATGTAAGTTAAAACCATAGCGCAATACTTTTGCACACCTATTAGAATGGCTAACATTGAAAAAACAAAAAAACAAAAACAGATAATATCAAGTGTTGACAAGGGATACAGAGCACCTGGAATCCTCATGCATTGCTGACGAGAATGTAAAATGGTTCAGCATCTTTGAAAAACGATATGGCAGTTTCTTATAAAGTTACACATAGCCTTGCTATACAACCTAGCAATTCCACTCCTAGATGTTTACCCAAGTGAAATAAAAAACTAAGCCCTCTAAGAATCTGCATGCACATGTTAAAAGCTGCTTTACTTGAATTGCCAAACGATAAAACAAAACAGAAAAACCCAAAAAGCCTTGGAAATAATCCAAATGATCTTGAAGCAACAAATGGCTAAACAAACTGCATTGCATCTGTACAGTGGAATACCTTCCAGTAATAAAAAGGAATGAACTACGATGTATGCAACAACATGGAGGAATCTCAAAGGTGTAATGCTAAGTGAATGAAGCCAGACTTAAAGTCTACCTTTTGTGACATTTGGGACAAAGAATAAACTGAAAGGATAGAAAACATCAGCGGTGGCCAGGAGAAGGGGTAGGGGAAGGAGTTGATCTTCGAAGGGCAGGAAGAGAAATTTTTTGTTGTGTATTCTGTATCTTGTGGTAGTGGCTATATGACTCTATGCTTTTTTCATAATTCACAGAGCTGTATACCAAAAAGGATGCATTTTATTATATGTAAATTATAACTCAAAAGAAGTTAAAAAAGTGAATTTGGGACAGGAATCATGGATATTTTACATTATCCTTATATTTGATGGTTGGTTGTAGTTTAGTAACGCATTTGTTCCTTCATTTCTTTAACAACTCTATGTCAAGCATCTACTATATACTGAGCATTGTGGGTTTAGGGCTGAGCAAAGCAGATACAGGCCTGTTCTCATGGAATGAAATAGAACAAAGTACAAAATACTTTATTGCTTGTCATGGAGTAATATAGAGGTCATACCCACAACATTCAGGAGCAGCATGAGGAGGGAACTTAGAAGTAACAGTTAAAGAAACTGGAGTACTAGTTGTACCACACCAGACCCATTACACATCACCCTTGCTCCCATATCTGCTCTCTAAACTTGAGTCTGTCTCTGTAGGGGATTTCCTCAGTGGCCTCTATATCTTTCACACTACCTAAAGGTCAGCATCAGGGAACCAGAGTTTCTCAGCATTGTGGAGTAAAGATAAAATGGACAAGAGAGCTCAGCCATTAAGTAGGACTATTACTGAAACCTCACCAGTGTGAATTAAGATATTCAGACACTAGGTGGGGAATTTTGAGCAAATGTCCCAGACTCTTGCCCTCTGGGTGGCTTAATTCATTCCAATGTTGAGCAAAGGCTTTTTTGAGTCTAGAGAGTCAAGCCATGGGAGTGAGATTTGAAAATCAATCTGCCATCGTAATTTAAGGAAAGCCTGGGATTGCTTCCTAACTTTCAAGGTTCAGTTTTACTCAGGCCACTAGATGGTGAAGTTGAGCTATGGAATTACAGATCATGGAAATTTCTTATGATTGTATACGGTAGCAGGAAAAAGTAGGACATTTATAATATGTACTTTTATTGCTGTGAAATTAACTCTGAACTAAATAATCTACCTCCACTCCATAAGTGAAATACAACAATATATACCTACACACAAAGAAGCCAAAAAAATAAATCTTTGTATCATATTTTCTCTCTTTATCCTCCTCAGTGTTTATACCCCAGTGCCTAATACTTAGGCGAAACTATATGAATTAAATTAGAAATAAAAGCCTGGATGTTTGCAAGCAGATTATGGTGAAATCAGGGGATATTTGAGATGGAATCTTTAAATTTACTTTTTTTAAAAAATTTCTTTAATGTCACCACATATTTGACCTCTTTTACCCCAAATTTACTTTTCTATTCTTTGGTATTACTGCAGTGAATAAATGACCAATGAAAAGACCGTTTTGCTGTATCTCCAAGATTATAGGACAATACAATCAGAATAACCATTTATTGAGAGCTTTCTGTAATCCATGCAAGGTGTTAAATGCTTTAGATACCGTTTCTCATTTGCCCATGTAAGAATTCTTTGAAATAAATATTATTTCCTCTATTTTATACATGAGGACACTTGGGCTCATAGAAGTCAAGTGACTTGCTCAAGGACACCTCAATTAGCAAGCAAGAGAGCTAAGATATAAGTTCAAACAGAGCATGGACCTTATCTATTTACTGTCCTATTTCATGAGTACTTGTGGAAAGATAAGCTTGATTTTGAACTCTGATCTATAACACTTCAGTGTGACTGGAAGTACTGAAACACATTTACATGTTTGGAGTGTGTTATGACCTCCTCGTTCTTGCCTAACTTTCAAACTCCCAGGTGGCATCAGTGGCCAAGGCAGTTAGAGGCCTTTTGTTTAAGTGATTCTTTGAGCACTTTCACTCTCAAAAAACTAGATAGCATAAATCTAGGGCTAGCCTACTCCTTTTTAGACCGTTGTGATTAGCGAAGAGAGCTGGTAAATCTATTTATGTGTAAGCTAAGTAAAATTTGGAACATTTTATAATAGGAAAAGAACTGGTTTATGTAAGAGTTCTTGTCGAGTCAGGAGTCTAATAGCTTTGCTAAGACTTCCCTGTTCTTTCCTCCAAAAAATCTTGTAGAGATGGTGAAGACCACATACATGGTAGATAATGTTGAAAGGTCTTTTTGAGTATATAATTTTTGGCTATTTACTTTGTGATGCAGAGTATGAGCTGATTAGAATTTTTGGCTAATATCAGAGAGCCATGTGTTTGAAAACTATGATGATTAATTACTGATATTCCTCATTAAGGAGGTTTGTTGCTGTTGTTGTTTGGTTGGTTTCTTTAAAGAGAAGGTAGCAACAGAGTTTCGAAACCTTTCTATGTGAGCTTTGAGATTGGGATTTTATTTCCTGGTGGAGGGATGTTAGCATATAGCTCCGCCGACTTGTCAGAAGCAATAATAACTTAGAGGGTTATTTTAAACAGTAAGAGGACTGTTCGGAAACAAAATGGGAATTTGTTCAGCTCACTGAGAGGGCTTATCCAGATGTAACCAGCAGGTAGACAGTCCAGTACCTCCTGACACTGTTTGGGACATGAATTACCCTTGAAAAGAATATTCTTTCATTGGAAAAATTTTCTGTTTATCCTTAGTAAGACTAACATAGGATATAGAAGATTAAATACCTGGAGAAAAAAGAATAAAAGCTAGGTTTAAACGCTGTAAAACTTAAAAGCTAAATCTAAAAAAAAAAAAAACAAAACAAAAACAAACAAACAAAAAAACATTCTAAGGGTCAAAGAACTAAGGAAAGTCTTTTATCTAAAAACTTTAAAAATGAATTATTTTCTGGGCTTTGTGAGCAAGTAGGTGGGTTTCCTCTCAAGAGTCAAATGGACATAAACTCTAAACGCCCTCCTCAGGCCAAAGTCTATACATTACATTCTTTCAGATGCAGGAAGAGTCCTGGGCACTGGTATCTTGCTGATGAGAGTGGGAATACATGTGCATGCTGCTAGAATTACTTCATATCTCAGTGCCTTGTTCAGGGTTCTTTCCCCACATAAACATGTTTACACTATACAACACAAAACTAGTTAGACACTGACAATTATTTGTGGAATGTATCCTTCTCTTCCCCAATGGTATAAATTTCCAAAATAAAATCTAGAGAACTGAAAAGGCATTGCAAATTATACTTCATAAGTTATAAAAATGCCTAACCATTGTACTGTATACCCGAAACAAATATAAAAATTAAAAAATGTAATAAAATATTTTTTTAAAAAGCATTGTAAAGTATATTGAACATGCTCAGCGATTTGAATCCCAGTGTCATCTAACGTCTAACTGCGACTTTGAATAATTTAGCTGAATTCCCTAATTTCCATTACTTCCTCGGTGAAACAGGGCAATGATAGCACTTACCTCCTAAAGGTCATGGGATAATTGCCCAAGCTTAGGAGGGAAAAGCCCTCAAGATGGTCTGGTGCATACTAAGCTCTCTGTAACAGCTACTGTTGTGGAGAGCACTTCATCTCTGTACTAATGTGCCATTCCATATTCAGGGCTTCATGCTCTATTGCCTTAACACTTCTGGCCTGGTATCACTTCCTCGTTCATTCTGGCAGAGGGAGCGGCTGATTACATTGATGAATTTGGAAGCAGTATCTGGACATTCTTTGTCCAGCTCCTTCTTCCTGATTTTTATTGGTAATGAAATTGCTCTTAGAAATCTTATATTTTCTGTTGTTCTCAGCTAAATAGTTAGCTTAGTGATAAGTGCCTACGGTGATCGATCTGTCCAATTCTGGGAGTCAGAAGGCAACCGCATTCTCTACATCAGCCCAGCCACTAAGAAAGGTGTGTGTGTATGTGTGTGTAATTGAGTGGGTGTATGCATGCTTTACTCTCCAGTTGTCTTAATCCTTTGTCTTAATTTTCAGTTGGTTCAGAATTCAGGAGAGGAGGGGTACTCATTAAAAGGATCCCTCAAACACTAAAAGAGCTGCCATATAATTATCAGGTTAGATTTGGAGAGAATAGTTTGATTTGACTTTCTTAATAGGCACAAACGAAATTGTCTTCTTCACAAGGACATTTCATGGATGGAGTCCCTACACTTGGCTTCTGAAAATCTACCTACCGCCAGTTGTAGCATGAGCAAAGTTTTGGTTAACATTCAGATTTCCTGACACATGGTGGAAACGTAATTCTGAAGACATATGTTTAAATTTTTATTAATTCTTCAGATACTTATTTTGTATACTAGAGGTATATATGGTATAATAGCTGATCACAGGTTCTGCCTCTTAGTAGGTGTAAGATTTTCAGCAAAAACACTCACTCTGTCAGTTTACTCATCTGTCAATTGGGAATAACGGTACCTACCTTATACGACTGTCGTGAATTTACATAAATTTGTAACTGTATAGCATTTGCTGCATATCTAGCATACAGAAAAGACACAATAATTCTTAACTGTTAAAACTATTTTTAAAAATCATATGCCGGGCATTGTGCTCCTTTTTGTAGATAGAATGGTGAACAAAATGGACACTAGAAGTTTCATTTAGGTCTGAGTTCTACGGTTCAGTATAAATGAGTTTCCATTCTTTATGATTTCAATGCACTGAGCACTTTCAAGATAGAGGGAGTACAAAGAATAACAAAAATCAATACTGGGGTTAAGAGCAACAGTTAAAACGCATTTTAATAACATTTTATTTTTTGTAAAGTGAATCAAACCATTTTGCTCTAAGAGCAATAGGCAAACTATCAGGGTGGCATAAGTTCTCTGAAACTAAAACTTATTCTAAGATTTTTTAAAAGCTGTTTCAGATATGTAAAGTAATAGATATTTTAAATTTAAAAAAATGCAAAAAAAACTATGTATATTTTAAAAGGATGGTTGCAAGGTCCGAACTTCTTTCCGTGTGGCGCAAGAAAATCCATGCAAGATCCAGCTTAAAGTTGCTCCTTCTTGATGCAGGGATATGTGTTTCAAAAATAGGAGGCATCTCATGACAGTGGTAAATATGTGTGTTAGTCTTAAAACAGTCTTGCTGACCATTCATTCCTAAGAAGAGTGGGAGGAAAAAAAACAAAAAAAAAAAGCAGAAGAGTTTTGGAATCTTTCAACATTGACCTCCAACCCAGAACAGAATGCACTAGAGGGTCAGTTTTATTCTCACGAGAAGCTTCTCCTAGTCATTATGGCTGAGGCTGAGAAAGGGAAGTTGAGCAAGTGAGCATAAATTGCTCATTATTCATATAACGGAAGCAATGTGATTTAAACTGGGGGTCAGAGTCTGAGAAGCCACTGGGACCTGAGGAACTGGATATGGGGAGTTGACGGATTATCAGAAGGGTTTTCCATGTGGGAAACACTGACTGAAGCCATTATTACTCATCTCATTTCAGCTCTGGCTGTTCCCACTCCCTTTCATAGCACTATGATTGCTGAGTGTACAGGTAGAAAGAGATGGAGAACTTCCAAATAATTTATATTTGAATAATGCTTAATACTGTTGCAATCATGTTTTTCATTATAAGAGGGATAAAACCGCATAAAATAAGAGAGGTGAACAAAACCTAACTGAATCATTTAACTTTTTTTGGCGTTTTTCAAGTTAAAAAAGTTGTATGTACAATTTTGCCTTCCCCTCTTTTATTTTACATTGGACTACATGACCAATCTCTTTAATGGTTATATGATTTTTTTTTTTTTGTATGGATGTTCTGTAGTGAAATTGTATACTTTGCTATTGTTGGGCACTGGACTGTTTTTCATTTTTTTGCTGTTAGAGATAGTAGTGTACCAAATATTTGGTACGTATGTCTACTGTAATACTTTGAGTTACTCTCTTTGGATTGATTCCTAGATGCAAAATCACTACATCAAAGTATGTGGGTATTTTTACATTTTTTGTTACAAATTCTTTTTACTCATTTACCAGAAAACATGACAAAACAAGTATCATTCTATTTTTATCAATTTCAAAGAAAATAGATGTTACCATTGAATAAAAAATTGTTAATTTAAAAATGCAAATGTTAATATATCATTGTTACTTAATTTAATTTTGCATTTCTAATTTTCTTCACATTCTGGGTACTATTGTTTTTTCCCTGAATTGGTTGTCCATAAGTTTGCATATTGGAATTATAATGTTTTCCTTATCATTTCATATACATTTTTCCCAAGCAAAGATTTGAATCATATTGCAAATAATTCCTGCAAATACTTTTTCATAGTGAATTGTTAGTCTTTGCATCTATCTTTAAATATGGCCTTTGTCATAGGAAGTGGCACATTAGAGTTAACATTTTTAAATGCTGATAAAATGACCAAAGGTCATTTTTTAAACCAGTGATATGCTCTATGTAACATAAAGCACTCATATTTATAGATATTTCCCCCACAAAAGCCACATTTGAACAACCAACAGCCAAACTGGTCTAGTCATTGTTCTCCAAAAGTCTTGCTCTCTTTTGTCCACTATTATGAACATTCCTTTCTTTTCTCCACAAAGACTTCGTTCACCTTCAATAGCTGGCTGCTTCTCTTATGAATTCCTATAACTTCAACTGGCACTATTGATAGTGTGTCTTGTATTGTTATGTAATTGCCTTCTGATGCATTTTGTCTCAACTGGAACATAAACTCTTGAAAATTGAAGTAATAATTATTGCCTGTATTATATTTTCCACGGGATGTGGCAGCTTGAAAAATGACCTGCCAAATTGGGAGCAGCCAGTGTTGCATGTATGATTAAGTAATATAGAGAAGAAACTATCAGCTTATAATGTTTTCAGATATCTAGATTAAGGAATCGTATTTTAGAGTTAATTTTCCAAATTAGAATTTAGGTATAGTGCTATTAGAAGTATCAACTAGCTAGTGGAATTGATTGTATTAGATATAATGACTAGTGGAAAGTGACATATATTTCACACTATCACACAAGGCGCAAATGAACTTCTGGTTTCAATTTGTTTCTCCAGGAATAGGTGAGCTCCTGATCATGCTGAGGAAACTGTAGCAGCTTACCAGACTTTCATCTGGATTTATTCTAGGTATTCTCATAGATGTTCCCCTCCTCCTCGATATCACTTAGTTTTGTAGACTCTTGAGTCTAGAAATGGAGAGAGGAGATCAAAGTTAAATTCTGAGACTGTTAATGAGAGTCAGGTATATAAAGCTGGGCTGGTTTCAAATCTGGTCTGTAAAAGTGGGACTTCTGGTAGTGGCAGCACTGAGTGCTCTGTCCTGGGTACCAAAACACTTTTTAAAGAGCTAATTGACATTGTGCTGGGCCTTCTCATTATGTAAAGGTAAAAGCACAATTCCAGGTGGTAGTGGTAGGGAACAGGTATGCAGGGAGCAAGAAGGGAGCTCTCCCAGAAACATAGCCAAGATCTAACATCAGGGAGAAAAACCATCTACTAAATAACACAATTTGATGACCTCTATATGTGTCACTAGCTGATGTTTCTACCATTTACTAAACTATCTCTCATTTTCACATTACTTCTTATATATTAACAATCATCATGCAATCAGTTTTTTTTTTTAATTATGAAAAAGCAACCTTTTGAATGCATGTGTACAAGGAGATCATTAGCATCCTTGGCTCTTCCCACCATTTTTCAAAATATGATATTAAGCTAACTCTACAAGTTCGGCAGCTGGCCAGGGCTAAGGAGAAAGAAGGCCCAAACAGTGGACTCTGGAAGCCATATAATCTTTAATCTTAATTGTCCTGATCATATTTTTTTTTTAATTGTAATTTCCCTTTGTTATTTTCTAGTCTTCAGCAGCGACTGTGTTGGGAGAATGAGAGGAGGTGACTACAACCATATTTTTAAGAAAATTAATATAGGAAGAGCAAAAGAAATTCGGAAAAGTACTTTTCGATAATAAGGGGTGAATGGAGAATAACAAAAAAATTATGTGTATGGATCCTTTATGTGTCAAATATTATGCAGTGCACTTTGCATTTCTTTAACATCCACAGCAGATCTATGACATAGGTATTGTCATTAGCCCTATTTTACAGATGGGGAAAATGATGCTTAGGCATGTTAAGAAATTTTCCCAAGGTCACGTGGCTAATAAGTGTTGAAACCAGGAAGCATGCCTGGAGTCTCATGCTATTACATCAGGAGTTCTTGGTGACAAGAAATAACTAGGGAAAGTTTGAGAAAAAGCTCTTTCAGAAAGACCCCAAAATTCTCCAGGAGGGAGTGGACTTCCTTTATTTATGACTATAGGAACTCAGATATTAAAGAATGCTGGCATCTAGTAGGCCAGGGGAATTGGACACATTTGAATTAAAGAAGGACGTGAGAGAAACACCTTCAACTTCCTCCACAGAACCTATAATCGATCATGTTTCTTTCAACATATACTTGTGAGGAAAGATTTGGGGGAAGAAGGAGCATGTGTTCTCAGAGTTGAGTTTTATGCCAAGTCCTAATAGAACAAATGGACTTAATTGGCGTAAAACATATTTTTAACAACCAAATACATAATTTTCTGGCTGTATATTTGTAGCAGATATTTCTCAGATTCTGGGTATTATAATCAGCATCTTCTGGAGTAACAAACAACCAGCTTGGTAAAGACTAGAATTAAACATAAATTCTCTACCCCATCTGGAATTTCCTAAGATCCAGTCCACAGGCAGGCTAGTGTAGGTGTAGTGAGGTATTTCTACACTATTTCCCTTTGCCTCATTTTCATTTCCAGGACCTTATAGTGTTTTATAACTTAGGATCTTGTTGCAAACTTGTACTAGGGCTTTGAAGATCCTAAGACCCCCAAGCAACCTACCCAATTTCATAGTTAACCCTAAAATTAATCAATATTTGTGCAAGTTTCTGAATAACTTAGGTTAGCGTGGGGGTAGATTAGATTAGAGCATTTATCATTGAGCTCCTGCTTTATGACAGGTATTGTGAAAACAGGGCAAACTGCCTTCAGGTCGGAAAATCCCAGATGCATAGCCAAGGTAGCAATAGAACCTTCAGACCAGTCAAAGTTTTAGCGCAAGGTAGAGAAGTGGAAGGGCTCATGTACACTACAACCGTGATCACTCTGGTAGTACCTGGTCGTTAAAGTGATTCAAACAGAATTACTAAATGACCCAGCAATTCTTCGTCTAGATGTCTACTCCCTAAATTTGGAAACATTTATCCATAACAATATATGAACCACGATGTTCATTGCAGCATTATTCAAGGATGGCCAAGATATGGAAACAACCGAAGTGTCCTTCGACAGATGATTGGATAAAGAAGATGTGGTACATATATGCAATGGAATATTACTCAGTCATAAGAAGAGATGAATACTGCCATTTGCGATGACATGGATAGATCCCGAGATTATCATGCTTGACAAAAATAAGTCAGACAGAAAGGGCTGAGAATCATATGATTTCACTCATTTATGGGATATAAAACTGAAAGCAACAAGCTAATAAGACAAACAAACAAAAACTTATAGACACAGACAACAGTTTAATAGTTACCAGAGGAAAAGCGGGAAGTGGAGGAGGTGAAAGGTTTAAGGGGGTCAAATATATGGTGACGAAAGGTGATTTGACTTTGGGTGGTAAACACACAAGTCAACATACAGATAAAGTATTATCGAATTGTACATTTGAATCCTATATAATTTCTTTAACCAATGTCGCCCTAATAAATTTAATTTTAAAAAAGAATATTCTGGCATATCCTGAGCTTTGTTTTTCTTTGTCATTCTCTAATATTTACATAAAAATATAAATACAATTTCTATTGTACCCTGAATTAAGAAAAGTATTTATATCAAAATTGACAAAATGATTAGCAGATGAACTTACTCAGAATAAGAGAAAGTCATTGGTTATTTTAATAAATTCCAGATTCTCTTTTACCCAAAATACAACTTTAAAAAAATAATGCTTTAAATTTACCTCCGTGTCATTTTGAAGGTCTTCTTCATCCAGTCCACTTGAAGCTGGTTCAAAAAAGACTACATTAGTTCAAGCACTGAAATGAAGAACTGTTCAAATTAAACTAGGTTCAAATCTTCCACACTTGGGGCCTGTGATCTGAAATTGGTGGTAATCTCGATTGGTGGGAAGAAGGGCCACTTTTTTAAAAAAGGATTAAAAGCCTTTTATTACAAGTGTGTAGAGAGTGTGACAAGTAGAGAAACAAAATCATCTATTGTTCTACCATCCCAAAACACTTTTAATTAATATCTATTGAAAGTGCCGGGCTCATTGGTAAGCAATGGGCATATATAAGAAAGCAAATTAACAATGATCGAATTTTCTTGGAGTTTATATTCTAATGGAGTAGACGTACCATTAAATATACAAACAAACAATACAAGAAAATATAATACAATACAATGCAATACAATACAATACAACACAATATGGAAAAATAGGACTGTGTGCATAATGAGCTATGGGAGCACAGAGGTGAGTGCGGTTTTGCAAATTTGTCACTTATCAGTGATGGCTCCTGGGAGAAGAGGCAGAGATTTAAAGGATAAGGAGTTGGCTCTAGAGATCGGGGAGACATGAGGAGGGGGAGATTTAGAGGATTCCAGGCAGAAGAAACAGAAGAAATGTGTGAAGTGTCAGGAATGTGAGACCACCAGGTCTCCCAGATTTGGTGAACCACTAATACTTTTGTATGGCTCGATTTTAGAGAGTGAGGAGGGGAGGAGATAGCTGAGGGGGCCGATAGTGAAGTTTCCAATACCATGTCCTGTGTGTGCTCAATCTAAAGGTCAGTGGGGACTCATGTGATAACAGTATTATGTGTCCACATGGATTCAAAGTTATGTACTGGTAACATAATAAAGATATAATTTGTTTAAAATTAGCAACACAATGATACAGAATTGCTATTTTTACTTGACATAGATCATAGACCTTTTCCAAGTTACTATGTGGAAAATTAATCATTTGATGTCTATATACTATTCAATTGTGTTGATTGAATCAAGTTAATTAATCATTCATTTGTCATTAGACATTTGGATTACTTCAAATGTCTATATAAAATATTTGCTATATAAAATATTTTAATTTGGGGGAAGAACTACAAATTCCATCATTAATCTCTTTTTTATATTATTTTGATAATTATACATGTTTATTCTTACAGATGAAACATAAAATAATTTCTAATTATAACTTAGATATTCTCAGTCAGAATTTATACAGTGAGTATGAAATATAGCAGTTAAAAGTATTCCTCAATATTCTGGGGAGATTGCATACAATTTCCAAATACATATATGGCTATTTTATAAATAGAAGGTAAGTTCTCATTTTGCTCAAATAAATCAACTCACATAATGATGCCTTTGAAATCGATTGTTTATGTGAAGGTATATACTTTCTAGTGTTCCATCTGAAGTTTTTCGCATCAATTGGAGTTTGAACAATCATTACCTTTGTGATATCTTCGGTGCCTTGTATCTGAAAGTTGACAGAATATAAGTTAATTTCCGAGTATATATCATACAATTAAATGTTTCTCTGGTAAGCTACTATCTCAGGCTCACTCTAAACATCTGGGCCTGAAAATTGAAAACATCATTAGATATTAGAAGGTATCTTAAAATACTTGGACATGTTAGTTTTATGAAATTCCATGTTCAATACATTGTCATTGATTTTTAAATATTTTGTTCATTTCTCTTACAAATGAGAAAAATGATCAAGAGTTAATCATCGATGATCCTTTAAAATATCACCCAGAGAGGTTTAAAAAGAATTTTTTTTTAATGTGGCAGAAAGTTAGTTTAGAAAACAATAGAGTTCAAAAAATTCTTCAGCCTTGTGTGTGGTTGTTTTCAGTATGCCTTGAATCACATTGGTACCTGAACCCACAATGGGCAGGCTTCATGTCTAGGAGAGCTGACAGAGTTGGGCAGGTTTGGGGGCTGCCTTGAGAATCTCTTATTTGGCCATCTAAATTCCCAACCAGAGCTCACATCACAGTTCTGTTATGATGTATTCAAGAATAGAGGTAGGGAACACCATAGTTAAGAATAATGTTTCATTTCCTTTCACTAGGTATCACATTGGTGCTGGTGGCGTTACGCTTAGGAAATTTTGTTGTGATCATTTCTCACCCCAGGATTCCTCTTATCACCACCTCATATTTTCCTTATGTCCCAAACATACCCTGTAAGTACTTCTATCATGCTATAAATGTTTTACTTAATATATTTATATTACGCTTCTTTCCACTTGGTTGAGAGGACAAGTAGCGAGTCACATTTGTCTTGATCATTTTAGCATCTAGCACCATTTCCATTATATATTAGTTGCTTTAAAAAATATGTGCCTAATTTAATTGACTCTAGGTTCCTCTTTCAGTTTATTTTTTGTAGCTTTATTTTATATGTCCCCTGATTTCTTCTGACACACTTCTCTCTTATTCTACTCCAACATACACAGACATCTACACATACACACACACGAACATCTACACACACACACACACACACACATACATTCTTCTTTCTTTCTTTTTCACATGGCATAGCTTCTCATTTTGATTGGAAGAAAACTCAACGCCTTAAATATGAGATGTGCTACACTTTTACATTCACTTTTAGAGTACCCGGGGAAATACCTCTAGTACATTGTTAAACATGGGTCTGGTAGAACCTTTCTAGAGTACTGTCTATACAGATAGAGAGTGTGGTTCTTTTGCAATAGTAAATGAACTTAATAGGCACTCTCCTGATAATTACAACTGCAACATAATCTAATTGTAGCTAAAATGTATAGCTTGGTTTACTTAATCGACATTGAACAGGAATAGCTTGGTGTCTGGCTTACCTAGTGCCAAAGCAATCAATAACTTAGGGTGTGTGTGTTGCGTGTGTGGGATGTGGGGTGTGTGTGTGTGTGTGTGTGTGTGTGTGTGTGTGTGTGTGTTTATGGAGTGGTATGGCAAAGAGAGAGGATGGGAAAGTGAAAAAGGACAATTTTTATAACATTAATACATTGTTGGATACATGGCATATTGACCTAAAGACATGAATCAATATTCTTTTACCTGATGGCATGTTATGGGAATTAAGAAAGGTGCCTTATAAGCTTTTCGTAACTGACAATCTTCTACAGCTCCATGTATGAGGATGACATAAATTACAGTTTCATCATAGATGTCAGTCTTGGTGCCCTTTGGTATATCTTTTAAATTAACGTTACAGAGCTTTAATTGCATTTTGTAGGCCCAATCCTATAGGAAAAACACAATTTCATAAACCACTGTTTGTTTATAAACTTTAACATAAATTCCTAAATAATTAATTTATAATAATAGCTTAATGCAATTCCACTCAGAGAGAAGTACGAGTTTATACAAACACCTCTTACCTCATAAGATAAATGTTCCTTGATTTTTTTGGCAGTAATAGAAAGTCCAAGTTTCAGCCACATTTTATATTCAATGCGAGGACAGCATTGTTGAAAAGCTTCATATAAGTGATTTTTGGAAATAAAACATGTCTGGCAAAAGGAGGACATAAATTAATATTTTACTGGACTTATAATTCAAGGAAATAAGGTTTCCATATATATATATTTGTAAAGTTTCCATATGTGTGTATATGTGTGTGTGTGTGTGTGTGTGTGTGTGTATTTGAGGTTAAGAATTTAAATTATGTAAGATTCATGTTATTGTCTGACAACATAATAAAATACTTGTGTAATCTTATCATACACTAAATATTAAAAGACTACATGATCCAAAGAAAGGTTCTTTAAAATTCTAATAGATTCTGAAAAAAATAGAAAACAAAGTATCAAAAGTCTTTTAACGTTTTTAACTAAAGATGTAAATATTTATAAAACTACAGTATTTGAGGCAAGCAAACATTTCAGATAACAATAAAATGCTGATGCTGACAACAAACAGACAATTGATTATTAGGAATAAGCTGCTATGAATATACAAGACTATGAGTATGTTGGTTTTTATTTCTTTTTGGTAAGTATCTATAAGTGGGATTGCTGGGTAACATAGTAAGTATGTGCTTAACTTTATAAGAAACTAACTGCCAAGCCGTTTTCAGAAGGGATTGTAAGATTTTATGCTCTCATCAACCATGTATGAGAATTTCGGTTGCTTTACTTGGCATTCGGTCCTTTTATTTTAGCAATGTAATAGGTATGTAGTGATAACCAATCATGATTTTAATTTATATGTTATTAAAAGCTAACAACAGTGCAGATAGTCATTATATGTTGATTGGCCATTTATATACTCCTTTGTGAAGTGTCTGTTCAAATCCTGTGTCCAATTTTCAATTTGGTCACTTGTCTTCTTATCTGAGTTGTGAGAATTCTTTAGAGGTTCCTTTGTTAATTCCTTTTCGGATAAAGGTATTGTAAAAAAAAAAACTCCCCCTGACCCTCAGCCACTGGTTTGCCGTTTACAAATTCTTTATGGTGTCTTTTTAAAGAATTGAACATTTTAATTTTAGTGACATTCAGTTTATCAATGTTGCCTTTTGTAGTTAGGACTTTTTGTATCCTGATTAAGAAATCTTTGCCTATTTCAAGGTCTTTTGTGTTTTCTTCTAGAATTTTTATAGTTCTAGTTTTTATGTTTAAGTCTATAGTCATTCCAAGTTAATTTTTGTTCATAGTGTATCATTGCTGTTATAGAGATATTTAGTATTTTCAGGATCATTTTTTGAAAATATTATTATTGTTAAAAATCAATTGACTGTATATGTGGATCTACTTCCAGATTCTCTCATCTGTTCCATTGATCTATATTGTCTTAACCTTGAGCTAATAATATATGGTCCTGATTATTATATATTTATAAGTCTTTGAATCAGGCAGTGTAGGTCATCTAATGTTATTCTTTATCAAATCTATTTTGTCTAGTCTAGATCTTTTGCATTTTAATAGAAATTTTACAATCAGCTCATAAATTTCTATGAGGAAGCATCTGCTGAGATTTCATTGAGATTACATTAAATCTGTAGATCAATTTGGAAAGAATGGACATCTTAATAAAATTATGGCTTCCAATCCATGAATATGTTACACCTCTCCATTTATTTAGATCTTCTGTAAGTTCTCTAGAAAATATTTTGTAGTTTTCATTGTAGAGGGCTTGCACGTCTTTCATTAACCTTACTCCTATCCACTTTATCTAGTACAATAAGGCTAGACAGATGTTCCCTGATTTTTTTGGCAGTAATGCAAAGTCTAAGTTTTAGCCACAATTTATATTCAATAAAGAAATAAACTAACATAAAAATTATAAAGAAAACACTAAATTATTTCTGTAGATGGCATATATAAATTTTTAATTAAATTTTTAGGGTGACAGTTAATCAAATTACATAGGTTTCAAGTGTACAGTTCAATAATGTATCATCTGTATATTCCATTTTGTGTTCATTACCCAAAGTCAGATCTCCTGTCACCATGTATTTGTTAAATCCTAAAGAGCCTATCAAAAAATAACTAGAATTTACAGTGAATTTAACAATGCAGCAAGAACGTAGAATTCCAGAAATTAATTGTATTTTCAAATACTAGCAGCAAATAGTTGAAAATGAATTTCTTAAATTTTTTACAAAAAAAAAAAATTAAAATAAAGTGGCCTAGCAAACATTTGTTTACCAAATGTTCACTTTTCCATCTCCACGTGAATTTCCTTCTTTCCCCTTTGAAGTCCTAAACCATTCCTCCCTCTTCTCCTTAGCTCCAGATGGCATACAAACTTCAACTGTCTAATTTGTCCCAGGACTCCATATTCTAATAGAACCTTGTATTTACACATGTAATTAAATTTGATTATTTTTTCCTGTTAATCTCTCTTAAGTTATTTTAATTATTCAACCAGCCAGAAGGCCGGAGGGCAAAGGGGAAATTTTTCCAACCTCCCACAGTGACAAAACAACCTGAAACATCCCTGGCACTTTTTGACCGTCTGATATCTCTGTTTCATTCTTAACAATCTGGTGAATTTAGGTTTGTCTTATCCTGTGAATATGCAGCCTATCACTCAACCAATGACTTGTGGAGAACCATCACACAGACTTCTCAGTCTCCCTCTCAGCTCCTCCTCCTAGGCCCAGCTCTGCAGATTCCAGCCAGTTGAGCTGTCCCAACTTTGGATCTTTCTCTTCTTAGCTCAGAAGGATCATTATCTTCTGCTTGAATTCTTATTATGTGTGGCTGGAAACTGTCCTAGGCAGAGGGTCAAGGTGGATATTGCAAGTTTATCTCTCTCAAAGTTTCCAGACTTACACTGCCTTTTTTTCCAATGGCTGAAAATATTTGCCTTACAAATTTTGTCAACTTCTATAGTTGTTTATGGTGGGTGTACTAGTATGCTACCAGTAACTTCATTATAGCCAAAAGCAAAAGCATAGAATAGATTAATGCAATCCTAGGTTTTATATACTTTCTCTTGTAAATATTCTAATATACGTTACCGAATGATACAGGTTACTTTTCTCTTGCCTTTTTCCTCCTTCCCCTCCTTCTCCCCTTTTGATGCCAATGATTCATTGAAAAAAAAAAAAGGTTGTTTGGCTTGAAGGGCCTCCCACATTCTAGATTTATCTAATTATCTTCTCCTGGTGTCAATTAACTTGTTTCTCTCCTTCCTGTATTTTCTGTAGACTGGTTAGATTTAAAGGCTTCAGGTTTTCTCTTTTCTCTTATAAGAAGACTTCATAGGTGGTGCTAGTACTTCTGCTGCATCATCTGCATCATCTCATGAGCTATATGATGCTCAGCTGTCCCACTATTAATGACACTAAGATTATCTTTAGGTGGTATCAGCCTAGTACTTTCATTATAAATTTTCCATTAATACTCCAGTTAGTAGTTTTAGCATCAATTGATGGTTGTTGCCCAGGAGATATTCTAACTTTCTCATTCTATATTTGTAAACTGGAATTCTACTTTACAGAAAATTTTTATCATTCTTTGTTACTTTAGAAGTATTCATAAAGAAAAAACAGGGTAAATGTTTAATTTTTCCATGAAAAAATCCATTTTCAGAGTAATAAGTTGATACCCCAGCAACCTTATTAAAAATTTTAAAAATTTATATTGTTATTAACTTATGGATTTTTATATATTTATGGGGTTCATTTGTTTTCAGTCATTGTTCTTTACCATTCAAATTAGGTCATTGGAACCCTCTGTTGCTTTGAGAATTATGTCTTCAATCTCATCTAGGGAGTCTTTCATTCGCTTTGCTCAACTAGCTCTTTGACTTCCCTCCTTTCTTACCCTCCAAATTATGGTATTGGTAGTTAATTTACACCACCTAATTTTCCCATGAGAGAATTAATATAACTAGTTTTTCTGATTAAATTCTTCTTTCAATATGGTAAGTTAACTCTTGCAAGATATTTTGCCAGGACATTATACCAGGTAAATATAATTCTGTTAACAAATCTTGTTCTTTTACCATTTCTATTTTTAAAAAAATTCTATGAGACTGTAATTATATACGGACTACAAAAACACCCTTAAATCTTGTGCTAGGTATTTAACCAGATATAACAGTAAAACATAATAAGGTAATGTCGTCTGACCTCGACTACAGTTTTGCAGGTGGCAGAATATTTCATGGGTTCATTAGTTAAACAGTTCAGCTCTCCTATTATTTCTCCACTGATCATGTAGTCTGTGTAAGTTATCTGATTATCTTTCTCCTCCAACTCCTGGAATACTTGGTCGATTATCAAACCTGGCTTTGATCTTTTAAGCTATTCAGAAACAAAGAAAGAGAAAAATAGGTATGCTGATTAATTTACTAAAGCTATTTAATTTATTTTTTCTTTTAGTTTTAATAATTTTAATATGTACATATTATTTTGAAGATCCTGTACCCACTTTACAATGGCTAAATGCCCAACTCAAATACAAGATGAATAACAATTTATATTATAATTTTCCATCAAAGATGATTTTTTATTTTTATTTTTTTATTTTTATTTTTTTATTTTTTTATATTTATTTTTGTTATCTATGGGGAAGTATGGATTAAAAGGTAATGGGTATGTTATCCATTATTGTTGGGATGGTAGTTACTGTCCTAAAACAGGAACAATACAGTTCTCAACATAGAAAACTATTAATTCTCAATTTTATCAAGTTTTTAAACTAATGGTCACAAGTACATTTATAAATAATTCTGCCTTACCTTTACCATGCCTGAAATAATTATATAAATTCCTTTGGGCTCATCACCTTCTTCAAATATATCATTTCCACAATCAAATGTTACAATTTTGACTCTTTCCTTAAAAAAAAAAAATCAGCAAATATAGAAGCTATAAACAATATTTCAGCAGTGGTTGGGGATGTCAAAGTTTATATTCTGATAAAAATGTTTTACATTTTTAAAATAAATATCACTCAATGAGATCTGAGATCACATTAGTAATAAATTTGGAAGAGAAACTAGGACTTATGAATAGCAAAGAGAGGAAAGTGAATATTCATAGATATATGTAATTTCAGATGAGGTATTTATACATGGATTAAGAAAGAAATAATTTAATCTATAATGGAAAGATGGAACTATTCTGTCGGAATAAAAAATAATCAGAACAGATGCAGGATAATGGTACATATATGTTTTATACATACTCAAGCTCTAAATGTCTAATGAGGTAAATAAAAATTTTATTTATTCAAAATATCTTAATCAGGTGAACAAATATAATCAATTTTTTCACACCAAGTAGATATAGAGAAAGAATGTTATTGGAACAAGGTAGACCCATTTATTTGTTCATTCCACAAACATTTATTGAGCATCCACTATGAAATATGCAAAGTATCAGGGGCTGGGTATTCAAAAGTTGGATGAACCAAAAAATATAGTTTGGAAAAGAGATGTAAAGATGATTGTAATATAGTATACTTAATGGTATAGTAAAGGTATCTAATGAATACAATGGTAACACCTTTGGCCCTCCAAACTCAGGATGGACCACAGGATGATCTTCACTTGGTAGGATCTTTGACCCCAGAGCCTTTGGTGGGGATGTTTCCAGAGAAGCAATAAGGAGGGAGGGAAGGTTTCAGAGGGGAAAGTGAAAAAAAATAAAAAGATATTTCACAAAAAGTAAATAGCACTTACAGAAGAATGAAATTAGAAAACAATATAAAGTGCTTGGGGTCACACGAGTGTTTCAGTATAAATAAAGTGTGGAGCATCTGACAAATGGGCAACAGAAGATGATGATGGGGAGATACACAGGAGGCAGATTACAGAAAGACCTTACATGCCATTAAAATGGTTTTTGATTTTATCATACAGGTGATAATGGACATTTAAATAATTTTAAATTAGAGTATCATGATTAAATCTTTGCTTTTTAAAACATCATTTTTTTGGTACATAAAGATAGTATTACATTAAAGATATTATTACTAGGAAATAAAAATCTTACCTTAATAAATCTTATATACTTTTTGTCTTTATTCAGCCACGGAACATGGTTTAGTGTTTCAGTAATAGTAGGAGGTGTGATAATAGGTTGAAAATCAAGTAACTCTCTTTTTTTGTTCATTATTAACTAAAATCACAAAATTTAAGAAAAAAGATGAACAAAACTAGTGTTCATAGTATGTTTAAAACAATTATGACTTTGTACTATTTCTTTTTCTTACATGTAGGAGATTTTGGTTCTTCCACAGAAAACTCCAACCTCTCCCCTCTATTAGCATTTTTTCTTATATTATCATATTCTGAAGTCATAGATTAAATTTTTAAAAGTAAACCTTTTTTCTAAAGTTTCACAGGTAAGCAAAAAGTGCACTAATTATAAAAGTCCACTCAAAGAACATTTACAGTGTGAAAACACCTGTGTAGCCAGCACCCAGATTAAGATATAAAACATTTACTATCCCTAGAATCCTCCCTTATGTTCTCCAAAGACAATCATTCTTCTATCACCAGAGTTTAGCGTTATCTGAATTTGAGCTTTATCTGCATAAAATTAAAGCAGATTAACTCGTTTGTGTCTGGTTTCATTTGCTCAACATTCATTTCTGAGCTTCATCAGAATGATGATGCAAAAATTAATTCATGTCATTTTCATTATTGTATAGGAGTATGGTGTATTATTATACCACAGCTGAATCTACTGTTGATTAAAATTTGGGTTGCTCCAGTTTTGAGCTTTGTAATATTGGTATGAGTATTTGTTTGCTGTGCATGTGTATATATTTCTGCTGAATATATGCTTATATAATCTAATTACATGTCGTAAGATATGTATATGTACAAATTTAGTAGATTTTGCCAGACATTTTCCCAAAATTACTGCATCATGTTACACTCCCGCTGTAATCTAATCATTCTGCACCATTTGTCTACACTTGGTATTGTCAGATTTTTTTTTAAATTAAGTATTCTGGTAGTTGTGTTATTAGTGTTTCATTTTAGTTTTAATTTACCTTAAGGTTAGAAAATGATATTGGACATCTTTTGTTATGTTTATTGACTCTTTGAATACCTTCTGTTGTGAATTGTCTATTCAAATCTTTTTACCGTTTTTTTAAAAATGGATTTTCTGTCTTATTCTTATTGATTTGTAAGAGATTTTTGTAAATTCTGGCATGAATCCTTTGTTGAATATATTTATTTTGAAAATATCTTCTACCTTTTTATGGATTTTCTTTTCAATCTCTTATTTTTTAATAAAAATGTTCTCTATTTAAAGGGTCATTTCAATCCAATTTTCTGGCCTGTTTAAGAAATCTTTGCTTATACTAATATAAAAATTTTCTCATGTTATCTTCTAAAAGCTTATTTTTTTACCTTTTTAAAGTTATGAACAATCTATTTGGAAATTCTAGACTTGATTTTTTTATGTGTGGTATGAGATAAGAGTTCAGATTCATTAATGAAATAGGTGCAAGAACTCTATACAGATAAGCAGAAGAACCACTAAGACAAAATTAAAACCTAATTAAATGGAGAGATACGTAATGGATTGAATCCATATCACAAAGGTGTCAGTTTTCTCTAAATTGATGCATAGGCTTACTGGAATCTCAGTAGAAATTTCAATTATTTAGTAGAAATTTCAGGTTATTTAGTAGAAATTGACAGCTGATTCTAATATTTGAAAATATGAAATCCCAAAACAAGTCAAAATAATCTTGAAGAAAAGAACAGAGCTGGAATATAACCACAATCATATATAAAGATTTATTATTAAGTTTCAGTATAAGATGGTGTGATATACAATGAAAAAGATTCAAGGATAGATAAATGAAACAATGTAACAGAAAAGAGTCCAGAAACTTATCAACATATACACATTCATCTTATTTATGAAGTGCTCCTTAAGTGTAGTACAATAAGGCAGAATGATCTTTTACATAAATGACGATGGATCAATAAATTATCTATATGGGAAAAAAATGTTAACTTTAAGCTAGCATTTTTCTGTAAAACCTTCTAAATGGCCTTGCTTCTGTTTATTATTTCTATTTTGTACAGGGTAAAATGTCCCCATAATCAGATATATTAATCCTGGTTTTCTAAATTTAATTCTCCCAGTCTTTTAAGACAGAAATATACTCATTTCTTTCTATTTTTGATTTTTGATGGTGTTGTGCTTAAAAGCATAGGCTCTGGAATCAAAATTCTTAGGTTAGAATACTGTCTCCATATTTACTAATTATCTGACCTCGGGGTAGGTTTCCTCATCTCCCTGCGCCTCAGTTTCATCTTTTATAAAATAAGGACAATGAAAGCACCGAAGTCATAGTGTTGCTGTGAAGATCAGATGAGTAAAGATTTACTATTTGTTTTCATCTTTTATTATTCTCTTTGTATTATTTTACTGTGGTCTTTTACAGGTTTTCCTCTAATGTTATACATTTTTTATTCAGTGAAGATGCCCCTTTTCACAGATCTTCTCATTATAGTTAAGTGAGATTACAGACGAGACCATTGGACTGTAAAATAAGAATAACTTGAAAATAAACTACATTGTAATTCCCAATTTGTACTTCTTAATCCCTTCACCTTTTTCATCCAGCCCCACATCTCCCCTCCCATTTGGCAGCCATCAGTTTGTTCTACCTATGAGTCTGTTTCTGTTTTATTTGTTCTTTTATTTTGTTCTTTAGATTCCACATATAAGTGAAATCATGTGCATTGGTCTTTCTCTGACTTATTTCACTTAGCGTAATGCCCTCTAAGTAGAGTGCCAGGTGGGTTCTAGACTTATCAGGGCCGGGGGAGATCACTATATAAATTATATAAATTAACCAGTATGCTGTACACCTGAAACTAATATAAAATAATATTGAATGTCAACTGTAATTGAAAAAAAAAACTTAAACAAGTCCATAAAAACAATAAAAATAATCTACATTGATCATAGCGAATTTGTTTATTCATACAAGGTATACAGGTATTTAGTGGTAATGGAGTAATCTATAGAAGTATAAACTAAATCATGTCTTTGGAATATTATTCTCAATACATCAGGAAAATTGTGGCAACTAGGGGCTTAGAAGACAGTATATAGTATAAAATCTTCTTTAAAAAATTAGTTTACTTATTATACAAGTGATGTATTAGAACATTTCTGAGTAAGTTTTAAGCATTATAAAAAGTAGAAATAAAATAGCTCCCTTCATCCTCCGCTTTTCTTACCACTCTTTGCATCAGGTGCAACCAATATTAAGTTTCATATATTTTCATCCAGATTTTTCAAAACAGTATACACACACACACACACACACGCACACACACGCGCACACACACACACACTATATATATATATACAGAAATTTTAAAAACTCTAAGTTGAACATATTATATATTGTTTTAGAAATTAATTTTCCCCTACTAACAATATATAGATCTACATATAGATCTTTCTTATTTCTGTTTTCACAATTTACACAAATCATTCCCAGTTTGATGAACATATAGGTTATTTCTAACATATGTTTGAATATATATCTTTGTTTATTTTTTAATATTTGTACATTTCTACATGTATAATTACTGGTTTAAAGGATATGAATTTTTAAAGTTATCATTTGCTAAATTGCCCTCCAGAATGGCTGTACTCATTTGCATTTTATTCTGCCACATTTAGGTCTATTTTCTCATAACCTCATTAGCATTGAACATAGACAGTTTTTTTCATTATGCTAATTTAAATGGGCAAATTTTCATTTCGCCTGTGTGAAATGCCTGTTTCATGTTCTTTCCTCACTTTTTATAGGCTTCTTTGCCTTTTTACATTGATTTGTGGGAACTTCTTAGATATTATTGCTATAACTATTTTGTGTGAATTTTTGTTGTAGATATCTTCCAAGCTGTGCCTTGGTTCTTAACTTGTTTGTAATATATTTCAACATACGAAGTTTAAATCGTTCACACTAATGGTATCTGGGTTTTTTGAATGGTTTAACAAAGCTTCTCTTACATCAGTATAAAGATATTCTCTATATTTGATAACATTTACATAATTTTTCATGTTTAAATTGTCATTATATCTGGAAAGTTTTCTTTCACTCCGTGGTGTGGTGTATGGACCTAATCTAATTTTTTTCCGTATGAATTTCGAATGTCTCAGCACCATTTACTGAATAACCTATTGTTTTTCCTATTTGCAATGTTATGTCAATATATACTAGATCACTAAGTGTATTTAGGTCTGCTACATAATTCATCTGTTCCATAGATATTTTTTCTAATTCTATTCTAATTTCATATTATTTGATTATTATGGATTTATAACATGTCTTAATATCTAGTAGGGTAAACATTTTCTCTGTTCCACCCCTCTTTTTTTCATTTGTAGTAAAACACAAAAAATATAAAATTTACTATCTTAACCATTTTAAGTGTACATTCTTTCTTCCCTCCAGGTCCTGAACCACCGTTTTACTTTCTGTCTTTAAGATTTTGACAGCTTTAAGCACCTCATATAATTGGAATCCTATAGTGTTTGTCTTTTTCTAGCTGTCTTATTTTACTTAGTATGTCTTCAAGGTTCATTCATGCTATCTATAGTAAACATCAGAATTCCCTCCCTTTTTAAGGCTGAATAATATTCCATTGTAAGTGTATACTGCATTTTGCTTACCAATTTATCTATCAGTGGACACTTGGATTGTTCCTTGTTTTAGCAATTGTGAACAATGATGCTATGAACATGGGCATACAAATATCTTTGAGATCTTATTTTCAATTTTTTAAAGTATGTTCTCAAAAGTGGTATTGCTGAATCTTATGGCAATTCTATTTTTAATTTTTTGGTGAAGTGTCGTACTGGCTTTTACAGCAGCTGTACCATTTTACATTCCCACCAATGGTGCATAAGGTTTTTTGTTTTTTGTTTTATGGTAATAGCCATCCTAATTGATATGAGAATGGTTTCTCATTGTAATTTTGATTTGCATTTCCTTAATGATTAGTGATGTCAAGCATCTTTTCTTGTACTTATCAGTCCTTTGTATATCTTCTTTGGAGAAATAGTTAGATCATGTTTTGCTGCTGTTGTTGTTGTTGTTTTGTCTGTTCTTCCAATCTTTGTATTTTAATTGAAAATTTATTTACATTTAAAGTAACTACTGGTAAGGGAGAACTGATTGCCTAGTAGCCTTTCATTTTATTCTGTAGGGCTCCTTTTAGCATTTTTTTCCAGGGTAGTTCCAGTGGTAATAAACTCTCTCAGCTTTTGTTTATCTGGAAATGTCTTAATTTCTCCTCAATTCTAAAGGACAGTTTTGCTGGACATAGGTTTCTTGGTTGATAGGTTTTTTTGTTTGTTTATTTGTTTTTTTTAAATTTTAGCTCTCTAAATATATTGGCACACTTCCTTCTGGTCTTCAAAGTTTCTGATGAGAAATCACTGATAATTTTATTGTGGATTCTTTGTATGTGATAAGTTGCTTTTCTCTTGCTGATTTCAAACTTCTCATTTTGTGTTTTGACAGTTTTGATGTGGGTGTCTTTGATTTATCCTACCTGGAGTTCACTGAGCTTCTTGGATATTAATATTCATGTATTTCATCAATTTTGGGAACTTTCTTGTCATTATTTCTTCACTTTTTTTCTCCGTCCCTTTCTTTTTCTCTTCTCCTTGTGGGTCTCCCAGAATTCATATGTTGGTTAATTTGATGGGTCCTATAGGTCCCTTAGACTCTGTTCGCTTTTCTTCAAATGTTTTATTTCTGTTCTTTGAATACAATAATTTTCATTGTGTTATCTTCAGAGTGACTATTTTAGCTGCCCAAATATGTTTTGCAGTTTTTGCCACATAGATGTTATATATTTTATGTCAGGTTCACACTTAAGGATTTAGAATTTTTAATTGCTATTGTGAAGAGTATTTTTCTATATTTTCTTTAGTTGAGGATGAATTTAAATGTTGATTTTGTTTCTGGATACCCTATTGAATTCTCTTATTAATCTTACAGTTTTTACTTCCCTAGAATTTTAAATTAAACAATCAACAAATAATAGCAATTTTTATCTCTTTTTAATGTTTCCATCTGTTAATTTCTTTTTTTTCTTAATGACCTAACTAAGACTTCTAGTATAGCACTTAATGTTTAGAATGACATTGTTCATTCTTCTTTAGTTACTGACTTTAATACAGCTAACTGTTTTGTCATCTTAACTATGTTTGCTTCAGATTTTTAATAGATACCATTTGATCCACTTAAGAATGTTACTTCTTTTGTTGACCTTGTAAGATGTTTTTTGGACATTCTGAATGAAGGCTGAGTTTTATCAAATGTTTTTTCTACTTCAATCACTTAATGAGTGAATTATATAGCTATTTTAGAAGATAAAACTCTCTTAGTCATAGCCTAATATGCTTTAGTGTATTGCCAGATTTAAGTAGCTACTACTATGTTAAGAAGTTTTGCATATGTATTCACAAGTATAATAACTTTATTTTTTTATTCTCCTTATACGATTTCTAATTCGGAGACTGAATTTTGTACTTATAGAATGAATTGGAAATTTTTATCTCTTTACATGTAATGGTGTCATTTAAACTTAGAAAAAGGAAATGTAGTTAATTTTTACCCTATCATATGTGTTCTTATAAATCACGGTTTCTATGGGAAAAGTTGTTTCAATGTCACAGATAATTTCCAGGAACATATTGGTATCCACTTCGCCCTAGGATGAGAGCAGTTTTGTCATAGTCTCAGTCTGGGAGAAAAGCATAGAGAGAAGTAGTTCCTCAGTACTACTGCAAAATAAAAAAGAAAAGTGGACCACTGAACTGCAGGAAGGAAACACTCTATGGTGTATGTGCTTTTTTTTTAGACAATAATTTTAAGTTAGAAATTCATATCTCAGGGATGGCCTGTATTGGAAAGAACCAAAAGTAGGTTTGAAGATAATAAATGTCACTATTTACTCTGAAGATACTTCATCTCACCTTATTAATTTCAGAAGCTTCAATTTTATGAAGAATTCCTTTTAACCTGAAAACCCTAATAATTTCTTTAGCCAAATTGAGCATGACATTAATCTCCTCCTTTGTTTTCATAGCGACAGCAATTTCAGTGTGATCACACTCTAAGTAGCCTGAAAAATAACAAAATATTTTCAGATAAAGTAAGGACATCTTAAATATATTTCATTTGGACAATAAGGTAATATCTCTGCTCTAAATTCATGGAGTACAACCCTTAAAACAGGAAAACATATCTTTATTCCTGATGAGGCCTCTGCAATTAATTGTAATTCACCTATAGTTGCAGAGTTCTGCCTGTCATTTTTTTTTTTTTTGTCATTGATTCATTCTTTTGCCTAAACCTATGAAAAAAGACATATAGCTTCAATCCTATGATTAACAATTATACCAATCCACCTGCACTGGATCTGGGCTCTAGGTCTGGAGTTTATGACCCATTTTTTTTACCCTGTTTAAATCAGGATTTTTGACTACAGACTGTGGGCTTAGATATGGTTTTTAATTAAGTACTTTTACTCAACCGGTGTCATTTTCCACTCACCCTGTCTGCAAGCACATACCTCATTTATCTATGTTCTTCTACCTGTCTGTTCTGGATTTCTGGATTCCCATGAGAATTTCATCCTCTTACATTGTACATTTGAGCTTTTCCTTGTTCATGACTTCTGATATGGCTTGACAACTGTCTGCCATGCAAGATATCTCAAACCTCGCCTCATTTCCAGGCTTGTTGTGTCCTTTTGCTGCCAACCATCTAGTCCTCAAGCCCCTCCTCCTAACATATAAACATTATGTTATAGGAATGTGTCCTACTTCTGGTATTTACCCTGCACTGGGAGCATGAGCCAACATGATTCAGATAGATATAGGCTGTTGTCACATTTGGGCGTTCAGCCTTCCAGCAGGCATAACAATCTGTGAAACTGTTCTGATTTCAACTCGTTATAAAGCCTAAATCTTCAGACAGCAGCTCTGTGGCAAGTGGAAGGAAAACATAACTTTTTGTTGTTGTTGTTGTTGTTGTTGTTGTTGTTGCTGCTGCTCAAGAAGATATGAGCACCACTGGTTTGGAGGAAAATAGAATTATAAGGTGATGATAACATGTGTAACCATGCCATGAAAATGTGTGTGTGTGTGTGTGTGTGTGTGTGTATGTGTGTGTGTTTTAACTGAAATTAAAAGGTCTTAATTATGGCATAGTGTAGAGGGATCAAGTTTGGAGAGATAATATTATACTATTTCTATCCAGCCAAAAATATTATCATGTTGATTGTTGAAGTTATCCACTTTCTTAATAGTAAGTAGGTTCCCTCAAAGACCAGTTTAGTTATCAAAACCATTGTCTCTTTGAAGTAGTGATGATAAGAGATGGTCATGAATCTTTAAGGCGAGAGGTACCTACCTAGCTCTTTCATAGCATGTACCGTATTCGTTGTTACCCTCTTTAATAACATCTATGAAACAAAAGAAACATTATCCCCATTGGAAAACAAACTGTTATAAAATGTCTTAACATTTGCAACTAATGGATTTTTAACCTAAATTAATAACTAAAGAAAAATATTATGGAGAACTCTTAAAGGATTAGAATTGAAATTTATGCACTGAATTTTATTTTGCTCCAGCAAGGGTAGTGGAGAGGATAAGCAGTGGCATTCTCTAGGTTGATGTTGAGAAGACTGAAGGTGCACCATATATTTTTTTCTTAAAGTAACTTGCCTTAGGATATTATTGATTCTGAAAAATGAAGGTATGATAGGTACTTTCCCATTCAACTTTATGGAAGCCTCCAAATTTGGGACACAGAGATGGCTTTTAACCTTGAGTGAGTTAGGCGTTTTGGCCAAATCGTGTGAGAGCAGAAATGAGGACTAAAAGTGGACATCTTATAGAGTCAATCTTTGTATTTTCTACTCTGAATCTTCACATTCCAGTGCTAAATATGAGTGGTTAGAAAAGGTAACAAAATTTGGGAAAATAGTTTTAAAGTTACAGATGGTGAAGAGAAGAAAGATACTGCTTTTTATGTTCTACTACCTATTCAATGTTCAACTTTCTCAAGTACAAAGCTTTGGGCATATAACATACAGCATATAAACGTACTAAATTGCTTTGAAAAGTAAATATTTAATTTCTGACATAGCCGACAGCTCATATGCTCTTATCAGTGTTAATCTACCTCAATCAAGAAGATAAAAAATAAAAGCTAGCACTAAGGCCCTAGAATTCTCTTTGCTGTTTACCAACTATGTGAATTTGGGCATAATCATTTAACCTCACTTGGGTACATTTTTCTCATCTGCATAATGAGGGAATTAGATAAGGTTTCCCTCTGGATGAGTTAGTGTTATTTCTTTCTGTTTGCCAGATCTCCATCCTTTTCTTCTTTTACTATTTACTGTGGGAAAATTAGGGATAGAAGAGAGCTAGAGGGAGTCTTTGCAAATTATGAGGAAGCTCTGTTTGTTCAACACTGTGATTACTTCTCATCCTTCAATATTTTCTATTTAATATATCTGTAGCCTGACAGATCCTGGAACTTGCATTGGGAGGGAACCAATCACTGCTCATGGGTTTCATGATCACCTCTACAAGGACTGAAAGGTATGTTTCAAGAGCCTTTTAACTTGCTAATATGGCACAGACATTTCAGTGAGGAGGCATTTGGGTAATCTAAAGGTAAATTAGTTTAAATTTTTACAAAAATTACCTACCAAACCAGGAGTCAAAGACCACATCTACCTATAGAGACAGAGTACATGATAGGTGAGGGCAACTGAGGGGTAGGGAAAATAAACCCTTTTCTTAGTATTTAAAGTTTTTCTCACCTGTTTAACCTGTTTAGAATTGGCAATCTGATTAATTATAGTCATTATATCTGCTTCACCTTGAACATATCCTTTCAGTATAGCATACTTAAAGGATAGCTGATGACTCATCTTTTCATCTATTAATTGCAGCAACTTTGGTGTTACTAGCTGAAAAAAAAGAACTACTATTTAATATGAACTGTACAAATTTTAATTGATGATATGCTCATTAGTGTAACTGACATGAATTTCTAATATAATTTGAATATTTGTAATATAATGTGTTATAAAACTTAATTTGTCAAAGGAAACTGAAATCTAAAATATAAACATCGAATCAACTCAAAGTGGAAGCCATAAAACTACTCAACTGATTTTAGTTTGTATTATACAAAACAGTCAGAATAAATTTGAAATTGCACTTTTAAATAGTTTTTACCTTCAAAATGCGTAGTATGCGAAAAAGTCGAACAGTTTTTAAAAAGACTACTATTTGAATCAAATAAAAAACACGAGTAATAGAATATGTCTCAATAAGTACTACATCTATGATGCCAGTTAATGTGATTGTCAATTCAAATAGGTTCCAGGTATGTAAAAAATATTCTTTCCTCATTGCTGCTATCTGTTGATTAAAAAAAAACACACACACACACACATACACACATTATCTTGTTTGTTCGTGATTTACTATACCATTTTTCCACAATAACTGAAACATTACTAGGTAGGTTTTTCTCTGATCTACCTTTAAACTCTAACTCTGAAATACTAGAAACAATCATATTAATGTTAAATTAAATGGTTAAAATATTGAAGTATCTATTCCAAATGAGAAAATATTCAAAATACCTACTATTTTATGGTAGTTCATTTATTCATTCTTTTTTTATTTCAAAAAACTTTTATCGAAAACCTACTATATGTAAGAGAGTGGGAAATGTCAAAGATATTATAGATTTCAGCCTGGAAAATTAGGTTTCCTGTGGAATTTTGGAAAAAGAGTAAATTTAGAAAAAATACATTTAAAAAAATATGCTGTCCGACCTTACTATTTTGTGTAAGAAACTCCTGTTTTTTCCCATAACACCTCGTGTAGTCCTTTATCTTTATTATAATGCTTAAAATATTCATTTTGCAATTTTGATTCATTTGTCCTCTTTTAGTATCCTGATGCCCCTACTCTTCATGATTCAAAGAAAGTGTAGGAGGCAGACATATTCATGTCCCAGGGAAAGCATATGCTCCACTATAAATTAAGAAATTGCTATGTTTGTCTGTAAACAGACTCCTGTGTGTTTAGCAGTAGAGTCATTTCCCTTGAGTCTGCTCCCATTTGGCTGAGCTGCGGAAATTTAATGTCTGAATCTAGGAAGCGAATGACCAGATTCTGGCCTTGTGAAGTCCTGCTCATGTCATTATTTAGCCTCTGGAGATGTCTCCTTCTCTTCTTATTGAAATAATATAGGTTGAATCATTCTCTTAGGAACTTGAGAGGACCAGTATAAAGAGAAAGACTTTGTCCAAATATCAAGTATTCAGAAAGGTGAAGGAGTTATCTTGAAGTATCTAGAATACAGCCACAGGAGAGGAACAGCTCGGGTCTCTCGTCTGAAAAATGGAAGGCATAATATACATCTGCCTTAAAGGGTTAATTTAAGAATTTGAAATGTTATAACCAAATGACTGGCACTTGATAAGTGATCATTTATTATTATTGTTATTAACATAATGGATATTTAAAAAGGGACAGTACAAAGGAGCAGAACTGAACCAAATAGACAAAAGGGCAAAGGAAATGATAAGTGCAGGCAAGTTTGCAAATTGGGCAGTGAGAATGAATCTTGATTTAAGTAGGAGGGAAAGACAAAAACAAAATTCAGTTAAGAGTATCCTCTCAGCTATGAAGTAGAACCAGGTGTCTATAGTCCAGTGCTGTTGTCTTAATTGGGCCTGATTGAACGAAGCTATGGCTATGCATGGCTATGACAGCAGCTTAAACTTGGCAAAGTAGAAAGAATAATAGAGCTAGAGGGATCTTCGTCTATTATTTAGGCCAACCCTGACTTTTTATAGAAGAAAACAATTGAAGTTGGGAGAAGTTCTTTGACCTTGTGAACAGCTAACAGTTTGTGAGAGAAAACTAAATCTAGAGTCAAATCTATAGAATCCCAGCTCAGTGCTCTTTCCACTATAGTACATATCACGTGATTTCAGGGAACTCTTTACTCTTACCTTCACCTTATTACTAACATTAAGCTTAACTATTTTATTTCCTCTTAAATATATGAAATATCCTATGGTCATTATAACTAACTTCGGATTTATTACATACCATGTGATAGATAGAAATCCATCCCCTCCCCAATACCATGGCTCTGCAGCAGTATTTTAATTTTCTAGTAAAAGTTTGAGACTCATTTATTTTGTCCAAATATCAGATATAATTCTCTTATTTAAATCTTCTGGCTAAGACATTCTATATTACAACTCGTTGTTTCATATGACGTAATACTTGATCAATTTGTGAGTTTATATTTTCATTATTTAACGACTACCTTTATATTGGATTTTAAAATCAAATTATGATGCCTTTCCAAGTATGAATGAATATCTATCAATCTACCTATCCACATGTTTATCTATTTAGTATAAAAATAATAAAACCAGCATCTATGTTATTAAGAACATTGCCAATACCTATGAAATTCACTCTGGGTCCCTTTGACAAACACTATTTTAATATTTATTTTTGCAGATATGAAATTAATCATTAAAGTATAGATATGTTCTATTGACTGACCCTAAAAAATCACCTTTAAAAATTAAAATTTGTTTGAGAAGTGGAAGAGAATTTCACACACTCTTTAAAAATGCTGAAAAATAAAGTTAGGAAATCTCCCTTTTAGATATCTCTCACACACACACACACACACACACACACACACACACACACACACACTTTAGATTACCTTAATTAGGGCCTCCAGAATATAAAATGAAAGAAAAAAGTGGTTAGAATGTCTTAATTCATTGTCATAGATATTATTTAACCTGGGTATCCAAGAAATTACTAGAGGGAATATATTCATTAGTATCACAAGGTATCCGATATACTCAAATTCTTCAGTAAATACTATTTTATGGCATTGATGAAGACAGTAATGTCTGTAAAAACAAGAGAGAGAGATCATTTTATGTGCTAAAAAAATTACATTGAATTATTTTCATTATATTCTTAGTTCTGTTCTAATCATCAATAGCTACAGAGCCAAGCTAATTCTGAGAAGTAGCCATCATTAGCTAACACTGTCTAGCATCCTACTTCGTATATTGTCCTTTTAAGTTTCTCTACTAAATCACTTGATGCTGCCTTTCCCTCTTTCTTTCTCACCTTCTTTACCTTTCATTCATTGTTACTTTACCTTTAACATAAATATTTTTATTTATAAGATAGGGACAATTCGAACCGGAAATATTAAAAAAGCAAATGAAGGGAATCCCTTCCAACTTCCAATAATTCTACTTCTCAGAGATGACTACTATTAACAATTTGAATACTGTTCCGTTCCTTTTGTTTTTGCAATCATTATCTATAAACACAAAATGAATTATATCATACATATTGTTCTATAACTTTTTTTTTCTATTTAAAATGTATTATGAGCATTTTTCCTTGTCAAAGCATAAAATCGGGAACAAATCCCAGAAAGCATGGTGGTGGGACAGTATGGGTCCACATTTTATCAAAAAATGTAAATTAATGTATAAGCTTTAAAAAATAGTTTTTATACCAAGTATGCTAGAGAGTGGAATTGTTGATAAAAGAATTTGCTTAATGTATTTTTAATTTTATTTTTTAATTATCCAAATACTATAATAATGTATTTTTATTGTTAAAATACAAATGAAATGATTAATCAATTACTGTTTGAAGATTGGGTGAAATACTAGATCACGTCTCCATTCTCAGAGGTAGATCTATGTTACTTAGAACCTAAAACTTTTACAATTTAGAATCTTATTATAAAAAAAAACAGGTAGAAGTAGATGGGGGAAAAGAAATTTAAATCATTTCTTCAATTAAAAAAATTAATTAATTAAAAAATTCCAAAATAAATAAAATTACGAACACATGTATGAACCTGTCATTAAACTGTGCCACATAGATTAATTAAAAAGGATATGACGGGAATAACTCATAATTTCTTTAAATCTTTAAAGTCAGTGTTAATTTTTTAATCCTGGAATGCTATATTGCTTCTTATTACTATTTTAGCCAGAGGTTTTACTTGGCCACTTGGACCTTCCTGCCATAATGATTTTTATTTTATAAGTCAGTTAGACAATGTGAGTGTTTGGCTACATCCTAAGTATGTTTATCTCAATTATACACTTAGGGACTCAGAAATAATCACGTGGTAAAAATGCTCTAATTCTATGAGATAGACTGTATCAGAAACTATTTATTATCTAGCCTAAAAGCTCCCAGTCTAACTTGAGCACCCTGATAGCGTTTCAAGCTTTTGGTATCAGTATCATTTTAAACGCCATATCCCAAAGTACTAAAAAAGTCAGGGTATTCTCTTTTTCCCAAACATAGTAATTCTGGTAAGGTGGTTAATTGTCCATTTGAAAAAAGATTGAGAGAGTATTTTTTCTATATACTTGTGGTATTGTTGCAATTGTTTCTCAAGGACTCTGGATCTGAGAGCTGACTTAGGTATAGAGAAGGGGTGAGAGCTTGTGATTTTCTTTTGCAGTAGATGATCTCATCCCTTTGGCAACTGGCTTTCTATCTTTAGCAAAGTCAAGTAACACTGTAGTTAACTATTTGTGTATATTGCCCTGTGACATACATTATTTGTTAGCCATCCTCAAGTTTCCTGTTCACAAAATAACATATGTCCACCTTGCCTCTGACATTTAAGTGCTGTCATTTGTCTTCTACCATTCTCAAATAGAGAGACCAACACTAGAGAGATCAATTCTACAGTGGTCTCAGATATCGTCAACCATGTTTTGCAGAAGATATCTATTATCAAGTTTCTCATTGTTGCTTTGGTGAAGGGAGACGTCCTTCAGGTCTTCCCAGGGAACAAGGTCATGTGGCTGGTTCTTCACTCCAACAAATTTTTATCATCTATACTTCATTTACTGTAGATTACTGGCCTGGTCAAGCTTCAAAGAACCATACCAGGACTGTAATAGTACTAACTGCAAGTATCTTTGACAGAATATTGAACCCTAAATCATCATGGATAAGAACATCATGCCAATAAATTCTCCACAATCTGAACTTATGTTGCAACCTTCTGGTCCAATTTCCTTAATTGTTCTACTAGTGTTTACTGGTATTAGTCAGATTCTGTAATTTCTTCAGTTGATAAGTTGTAGTATCTTGAAGTAGGCACTATATTTCCCCTTTCAGCTGTGTTGAGATCTGACCTGAGTATCTTGGAAGCAATGAAAGGTGGTAGAGACTAGCCTTGAAACAAAGATAAGCTTCATCTTGTGATGTCTTGCAGCATCTGAAAGTGATAGGAGGCTATTATTCTTTAGGAGGGGAGAGGCAGCTGCTTCTGTCAGGCCAGAGTGTTGATGAGAATGTGGGGCTTCAACATTAGGTTTATCTACCCAAGTGTTACCACTTCAGATCTCAAGATCCTGATCTTTTCCTATCAGGGCCCTGATATTGATACAGAAGCCCTGTCAATGCTATGCATATTTATTCTTATTTATGCAAGTCTAGCCACATCTCCCTAAATTAGATATACCATATTAATTTTTCTACTGAATTCTGAATAAAGTTCAATTTTTAATTTTAAAAATTATAGACATTTTTACATTTCTCTGTTTAGATACTTTTGGTGATTGAACTTGTTCATGTTTGTGATTTTATCGCTTATGAATTTCAACATTTCAGTAATACTTATAGTCTATACCGAATAATTCAGTAACTAGAGTTTTAGGGATATAAATTTGCTGTTATTTCTGCTGATTCTCTTTTATAGTTATGTGTTTCCTTATGTGTTTGGAGATCTTTGATAGTGACTTCATCCATTGGCAAGAGGACTCAGCTTTGCATGGAATGTTATTCAGCACTTAGTAATAAATGTTAAAAGTTGTTACTTGCTTATGCAGTGCTAGTCCCTAGACTAAGTGCTTCTACATGTAATCTTCATAACAATCCCATGAGGTAAGCAGAGAAGACCCCCACTACCATATTTTAGTACTTACTGTATGTCTGTTACTTTGTCAGGTACTTTGCATATATCAGTTAGTCTCCATATCTGACATAGATATTATTATATCTGTTTTCAAATGAGGAAATCGAGACTTGAAAAGCTCATTCAGATACTAAATGATGGAGACGGGGATTCTAAACCAAATATGCGACTCCAGAATCTGTACTACCTACTTTGAAACGAATGGCATTTTGGATATAGTCTAAAGGATTCATTGACTATCAATTCTGGTTTTTCAAATTTCCCTTTCCTTAAGTTACAACGACAGAAATAATTACTCAGAAACTTGTAGCTTAATTTAGTATTAAAAGCTTTAAAATAGCCTTAGTACAAAACTATCCATTTAATATTTATTGAGTGTGTTAGATTAAAGATAGACACACAATCTCTGATACACCTATTGAAAAGAGAGGTCTATTTCCTCCTCTGGAATCAAAGAAAAAAATAAAGGCATCCACATTGGAAAGGAAAAAGTAAAATTATCTCTATTCATCAATGACATGAAAGTATAAACAGAAAATCCTAAAGAAGTTGCAGAAAACACTGAGAGTTAATAAGTGAATTCAGCAAAGCTTCAGGAAAGAAAATCGACTTAACAAAAATTGGTTGTATTTTTATACAATAGAAATGAAAAATCCAAAAATAAAATTTAAAAAAAATTAATTTTAAATAGCATCAAAAAGAAAAGAAATACTTAGGATTAAATTTAATTGAAGACTTATACACTGAAAATTATAAGGGTTCCTGAAAGAAATGAAAGAAGATCTCGATAAGTGAAAAGACAGCCTATGTTCACAAATTGGAAAGCTTAATATTGTTAAAATAAAAACACTTCCCAAAGCAATCTATAGATTCAATGTAATCCCTGTGAAAACCTCAATGGCATTTTTTTCTCAGAAACGGACAAGCTAATTCAAAATTTTATATAAAATTGCAAGTGACTCTAAATAACTATACCAATCTTCAAAAAAGAAAAGTTGATGGACCCATAATTCCTGATTTCAAAATTGTGGAGCGATTGTAGAAAACAATTTGGTGGTTTCTCAAGAAATTAAACATAAAATTAACATATAATTCAGCAATTCATTCCTAGGTGCATATCCAAAAGATAGAAAGCAGATGTTCAAAAAATACTTGAATACTAATGTTCAAAGCAGCACTGTTCACAATAGCCAAAAGGTAAAAAGAACCCAAGAGCCCATCAGTTGGTGAATGAGTAAACAAAGTATGGTATATTTATACAATGGTATATCCAGGGTAAGAAAAAATAAGGTATTGATACATGCTACACTGCACATAAAAACATTATTCTGAGTAAAAGACACCAGAAACAAAAGGGTACATACTATATGGTTCTTATTATATAAAACATTCAGAATAGGTAAATTTATAGAGACAGAAAGCAGACTAGTGATATGCAGTTGCTGGGGGTATGGGGGAATGGAGAATGACTGCTTAATGGGTACCAGAGTGATAAAACTGTGAAATTTGATAGAGATAATGATTGCCCAACATTGTGTATGTACTAAATAACACTGAATGGTACATTTTAAAATGCTCAATGGTTAATCTTGTTATGTGAAATTTACTCAAACATAAAAAGTTATTATATTATTTCTTTTTCTCCTTAAGTAATTTTTGCATATAAGTAACTTAGTTGTAAACTACTTCAAACTGTTTTGGAAAATATTCAGAATACAAATTTTAAAAGACAAAAAAAAAAGAAGTTTAAATGAATATAATAACATTTCTAGTAAAGTTCAAAGTACTTACCTTGAGGGGACCCCTTTTTCCTTTTTAGTATTATACACCCAATTGAGCAATACTTTTCTAATAAAGCTAAGAAATTTTTTGCTTTCAGAATAAGTCTTTATTGTCTCAAGACTCATATATCTAAAATGAACAAACAAAAAGAAATCTTTGAACATGCTTTAAAATTGGGGGGATATGTATAATGCAATATCTTCGGAAAGCAAGAAGACTATTTTGCCCAGGGGTGACTGGGAATGAGACATTTTCAAGAACGTAGTTGTAGTCACAAAGTTGTAGATACAAGGAGATATATAATTATGAATTTATATTGTAAGGCTCATTTATTAGACAAAGCATGAAAAATTGGAGATATGTAGTTTAAAATAGTAGAGTTCAAGGTTCGGGGAGAGAAACCAAACCACGATTCGTATATTTGAGATTCATATACTTCTGGGTTTTCAGCTGGGTCTCCCATTTTCTGGTGTGGCAATGAACACATTACCTCACTAACCTCTTTGCTCTGTAAAATGATAGTAAAAATGCCTGTGCCAGCTTGGAATAATTAAATGAGAAAGTATATATAAAACATCCAGCCCATTTCACAAGTCCTCCCATTTCTTTACTTTTACCTTCTGGGCAAGTAGTCAATGAATTTACAAGGAAAACAGAAGTGGTAACCTAAGAGTCATGGTGGTTACTTGAAGAAGTCAGTGGTTAATAAAACCCTAAAAGATATTTTGGTGGCACTTGTCCCAAGTTGTCTGTAGGTTTCTGCTGGCTTTTCTATTGAGACAGCTTAGACCAGTGTGCTATGATTTGGTCTTGCTTAGCTAGTTCCCTTGGTTTTATGAGGAGCTTGCCTGCTGCTGACCAGATACTTTCATTGTCTTTGTCCTTGGATCTGAGGTACTACCTTAAAAAGTGGCTTAATGGAAGGTCATTGGTGACTTAAGTTTAAAGGCGGACTTTGTCTTTCCTATTGAAATTTGGACCATTTCTCTGCTATAGGCAAACTGATTAATTGAAACGAATGAAATCATTCAATCCTATGTGATTCAATATAATAACATGGTAATTACATGGAAAATCATGAACGTGTACATGGCTTGATTCATTCCTAATTTTAAAAATATTTATTGAACATCTATTATGCTTGATAAGCGCTAGTGATAAACCATAAACAGATGCTGGCTTCTGCCCTCAAGGATCCAGCAAACTAGTGGAGTAAAACATGCAAATAACAATTATAGTAAAGTGTAGTAAGTATTGCTGCAGAGATCATAAATAAGAGGGCACACTGGACCCATAAGGAGGGGGGTATTTAATATAGACTTAGGGAATCAGAAAACCTTCCTGAAGGAACTTATATCTAAGTTATGATCATATCTCAAGTTCCTACAATCCCTAAAATTCTGTGATATCAAAAAATGTGTGACATTTTACAGCCCAAATTACTAAGTAATTCAGGCCCCTGAATTCTTATTTTATATCAACGTGTCCACTGTTTAGACCTGATCTCGGAAAACAGTACGATCTTTCTAACTGGATAGTAAGAGAGCTTAGATTCAAATACAAGATCTGTAAATTATTAGTCGAATAACCTTGGGTAAATTATTTAATCTCTCTGTGCCTCATTTTCCTAGCCTTTAAAATGACGATAATAATAGCACTTATGTGATAGGACTTTTAGATATAAAATTGGTAATATATGTAAAATGTTTAAAACTGTTTCTGACACAGGCCTGAATAAATAAAAGCTCTCCATTCCAAGTATTATTTCTTAGGTAATTACAGAGGCATGGGTTCTGGTACCTCTTTTAAAACCCCACACTCTTTCTTTCCTTTGACTTTTTCTTTTGCCACAAGACACCCCAACACATGGGGCTACTGATAGCAATGATCGGCAAATGGAAAAATCAACTCCGAGGCAGCCCGGCAAAGAAGGACAGAATACAAATGTCATTAATAGAAAGTTCTTGGGAGTGAGACAGCATTTTTCTAATCTTGATATTCCCCACAGTGCCTGGCATATAGCTTTGTACTTATCACTATTCAATATTTATCTCTTACCTGTATGAATAAAAAGGTAATATAGTACAAAATTTGCCTTCATTATTCACTATGAGCCCTTTCAACCCTTTAATCCCCTTCTCCCACTGTTGGCCTCCTTTTTGTGACCATTTACTTATAGTCATGTGTTGCTTCTGCCTTCATGGAGAATACAAAGAGGAAAAATCAAGGCAATGACCTGAAATGGTCTGTACTGTTTTTTGTTTTGTTTTGTTTTTTACATTAACTTCTCTTGGACAATGGAGTGGTAATGATTTTCAGCATGTCATTTATTCATTCTTTTAAAAACTTCCACTGTACACTGTGTCTGCCTCCTTTAAAATACATATTATATTGTTTTAAATTGATCATGTTTGCCCAGCCCTCTTCCCCAACTCCCCTAACACCACTTAAATCCCCTAAGTGTTTGAAGGGCCTGGAGCAAGAGGGAAAATTAGAGGCCCTTGTATCATACATGAAATGTTTAAATATTATTAATCAATAAACCAACATTTTAAATGATAGCTTATCTTCCTATCTTGACAAATAGGCCATAATGATTTGCATGGGTAGGCTTGAAAATCTGTATTTTAACTGCAGTGAGAACATGCTCTAGTGCCTGGCTGTTTTTCTCTTCCCCTTCATGGCTTTATCTCTCTCTGTAATACAAGTGGTTCATGTGAGTAGACACCAAGCTGACACATCTCTTAGGTTTTGAGGTGTGTACACCAAAGCTCAGTTCATTTGTGAGTTGATGGCCCAGGGGAAAGGGTCCTAAAAGACCCTAGAAATGAATTTAGGATTATTTGAGCAGGGAATTGTATTATCTTTCATACCAGGAGTGTGAAACAGAACAAGAAAGCACTTCTGGGCTTTGTGTCCTTCATCCTTCTACAAGGGATGATCCAAGGGTACTCCCTAATACCCTGACTTTGAGGAACTCATTGTTTTCTGTAGAGACTTAAATCTAAAGAAATCATTACAAGTGTATGCTATGTATTAAGAGAGGATGTGTTTTGAGAAGATGGGCCTGGAGGGATTAAGAAAGTCTTTGACCTTAGTGAGAGATTTAAATAGTCTTAAAAAAAAAAAAAAAAGAGCAGTTTACTACAGTTTAGCTTTGAGAGGCAAAAAGACCACTTCATACAGGATCAGCTTATTCAAATGTATAGAGGTGTGAACAAGTAGAGCAAGTTAAGAAAACTAAAAGTAGGTGATTTGGGCTGATTGTGAGGTGTAGAGCAGATAGTGGCATGCATACATAATACTGAATGATCCCAAATTACCAGACAAAAGCAAGAAAAATAACTTGCACAATTTCCTAAATGCAGTAGTAGCTTAGGAGGATGGATGCTTTCTCTTGACAATATACTTACCCTCCCTTCTCACCAAAGCTTCCTGCTGCACCTACCAGCATCTGGACTGCACTCTGGGACAGAGTCTCAGATCTGTATTGTCTCTGGTAGCTTGCCTAAAAGAAATGTTAATTTAAGTCAAATCATTATATAGCATGAATAACAATGGCAACTTATTTTTCTCCCTATGGCAAAATAATCTGTGATAAAGAAGTCAAAATCACCAAATATTCTAATATCTTTATAAAAAGAATCTCTCTCTAAAGTCCAGGCCATGAGATCAGTATAGAAGGTAGGTCTGAGCTCTAGGTAGAACCCAACTGGTTCTGTAGGAACTAGGATCCTGCTAGATGTTAATCACATTTTCAAAAATATGTGGAGTTCTGTGAACAAATAAGTGTTGGAACGGCTATAAGCTTCCTTCCCACCTTAAAACTTCATAGTGCATTTTAGAATATTAAAGGGTTTGAGAAATCCCACAGTGAGGTGTCCTGGTTTACATCTTTAATTCCACTTTCCCAGATATTTTGAGAACAGAACTCTGTTGTCTTCAGTCTACTATTAGCATTAAATTGATTGCTTGTGTCATGCAGAACAAAGCTATTCATTGATTCAGTCCATATACTGAGAGCTCAGTCTGCTTCAGGTACTATGTGTTATGCTGGGGAAACCATAGTCTGACATGCTTTCCCCCGGATTTAGTGTGCTGAACATCGTTGAGAATCATTGTATTGAAAAACTTCCAAAATTGAAATGTATGATATAACTAAAGATTCCTGGGTTCCATAAAATATATTCTGTCCACACAATAATTTATGGATATTAAAACATGGTTTTACTTGGGGTATACTAGAAAGAGGTAGAACTAAATATGAGGATGGGGGAACATAAGGCTATTTGTTTTAATGATAGCAATTCATTAGAGTATCATTTTTCTCCTTAAACTTAATTAAAATCTTATGAGATTTAAATATGTTCTGTATCCTCAGAGATAAATACTGTAGCTTATGAAAAAAAAAAGGAAGCTGAAAATAATATGAAAATCATGAAACACTGGCAACACAGATGACAAAGCAGTTAGTTACTAGAAAAATGTTAATTTTTAAATGATCATTTACACCGAAATGTAAGCAGAATTTAGAGTATGGTTGATTGCTAAAATTAACTGCCATTCATTGAGTTCTTTACTATAGAGAACTCAATATATATGTTTTACACGTATATACATGTTTTACATAAAATTATTTAATTCTTGCAACAACTTTATGAGGGAGTATTCTAATCTGTATTTTATAAATGAGAAAGCTGAGGCTCAAAGATTTAAGTAGTTTTCCCAAGATCATATCAGAAACTCAGTTTTCTCTGAATATAAAGACTGTCTCCATTTGCCACATATGGTATGCTGCCTCTCCTGTACCATGTCTTGCCATGATGTGCTTCCTTTTCTAATGAACCAGAGTAGAGAAGATGTTGCCCCAGTTAATAAGAACTGGCTGAGATTTAAATAAAAATTTTTGAAGCTTTGGAAACTATAATAGAATAATTAACATTAATATTAAGGCTCAGATTACAGAAACCAAATCAACTGAGATTAACATGAAAATATGCCCAGAACGAAGGACGAAACAATATGAGGGGAGATGAACACCTGGAGCACAGAGCAGAGAGATCCAGCCTATCATGGAAAAACCGGGTTTCCTGATTAAGAACCACACATGGCACAAAATCGACAAAGATATAAAAACAAACATTTAAGGCAAGAAATCAAAAAGGTACATGGAGTGTATATTGTAAAAATTTGGAATATCACAACTGGAAAGAATCTAAGAGGTTATTCGGTTAGCATAAGTTTCCTTTTTTACAGATAGGAGAAAAAAGACTAAAAAGATTAAGTTCCGATTCATACATCATAGTAATAATGAGAGCAAGACTCAAAATATAGTCTTCTATATTTTCGTGAAATAAATTAAAAATCTGGTCTCAAAGACATGATCTCATAAAATCTGCTGGTGGAACAAAGCACCATACGGGCATAAGTTCATCCTTCATGGCATTACCTCAATTGCATAAAAAGTTATTTAGGTCCTTCAAAAAGCTGCCTTTGCTAGGACTACTACTGAAGAGAGAACAATCATACCCAATAGATCTTCCATTTTCCAAGTTAGACTGAGAAAGTAGAATGTCCGGTATTCTGTGTGGCTGAGAAATGCACTACAGTTCCATGTGCAATGAGGAAGGCCCAACACAAACATTTGGAGAGGATGAGTCATGGCAACTAGTCAAGATCCTGGCCTGGACAGAAAATGTTAACTAGGCTATTAGCACTTAACCACAGAGTCCTGTATGTTGCTATGTTATAGAATTTCTCTAATTTTCACCCAAGATAAAAATCATACTACCCCTCTACCTGCAGTTATTAATGAATTTGGTGGTATGCTTTCATAAAAAACTGGCTTGAACCCAGAGATAGACAGTGTCATGGAACTGATTGCATAATATATCTGAAGGTTAAACTCAGCTGTAATTCCTGCCATCGGGATCTGCGAAATTATGAATTCTTCACCATGAAACACCTTTTGCTTACACTAATTCAAGTGGATTCTTTTTATCTTTTTCTTTTTCTTCTTTTTCTTTTTCTTCTTTTTCTTTTTTTCTTTTTCTTTTTTTCTTTTTCTTTCTTTTCTCTCTCTCTCTCTCTCTCTTTCTTTCTTTCCTTCTTTCTTTTTTTGCAGTCAAGCAGATTCCTAATCCCCTTTGCCTTAAACAATCTATTAAGTTATGAAGGTGAGCATAATCAAGATGTCTTAAGTAAGAAAGAAAGTTTTTGGTATAATTTTAGGTCAGAAATAATTTCAAAAGTGTAAAATAAAGTACTAACTATCTGTGCTGACAAGAGACGCCTGTTGGCCAGCTCCATGGCATCTGTGTTAAGGGTCCCATCCACTTCCTTGTTACAGTTTGGACAGATCACCTTTTGATGTTCTGTTGTTTCTCCTTGACTCAACTAAGTAAAACACAGATTAAAAACAAGAAATAATGTATGAATATATACATATCATTAATAAACCTCAAGAAACTCAAGTATCAGTTTGGCTTGAAAAACTATAGAAAATTTGCTAGATACAGAAAAATGTTTGCACAGTTATTTAGAACATAAAGTAACTGCCAGTTTTGAGGGAAAGGAGTTATAGCATATCTTTACCTTTACATGATATTGTTAACAGTTTATAAACTCTACCACTTATAGGGTTACACTTTAAACCGGTGGTTTTGAAAGTGTAGTCTCCCAGTAGCATCAGCATCACCAAGAATTATTAGAAACACATATTCTCAGATCCCTTCACAGACCTACTGAAACAGAAACTATGGGGCATGGGACATAAATCCATGCTTTTACAAACGCATTCCATGGTTTTTCTGCAGCTGATGTTTGACCATTACTTTAATCACTTAAGGTAGAATAGAAAGTGAACATAGCACTAGATGAGAATATGGATAACCTCATTTTACAGATGAGGAAAGTTGAAACTTAGAGAAAATAAAAGATTAGCTCAAGATCACAAGGTTATTTATTAAGTGACAAAGCTAGGATATGAACCAGAATTTTTTGAGTCCAAGGCTAGTACTCTACCTGTAACATTGTACTATCTTTTATGTCTGCATTATAAAGAAGAAAAATCAATTGTTGATCATTTTCCTCCTGAAACAGGTCAAAAGAGGTGGCCTCAGCTCTGACTTTGCATTAGAATCATCCGGGTAAATGGATCAACAATAAATATTCCTGGAACTCTCCTCGGGACACTTGCATCGGAATCCCCTGGGTAAAGCTAGGAAATCCATCTATATTTTTAATAAGCTTTCGAGATGATTCTTATGCATCCCATTTAGCAAAAGACCACCATCAGCTATAATTTTAGGTCAGAAATAATTTCTGACCTAATAGCTCAGTGCTTGCCTTATCTAGAAATCCTGGCAGTATTCCTACAGGCAGAGGGATTAGTTCTGAGCCCCCATCTGGTTTGTGGATATGAAACAGATTTGGGGGAATTCTATTCTATAAATACCAACTATCTTATGTCAATACACCTAGAAGTTGGCCCCTCATATCGTATTATGCAGAAAAACATTGCAATGAAAACTGGACATGACAAAAGAGATGGTAAAGCATCCATAGAACTGAGAAGGTCCCAGAATAACTTTTATTATTTCTCTTTATGACAATCATGACTGACAGATGGGTTATATAATCTTAAGTGAACAAATCTGACCAAGGAGATTTTAAAGCATATCTCATAAGGAAGAGGTGACATCTAACTATATCTAAACATATGATGTTGGCTTTGAATTCTATTTTATTCGAAGAAATTAATATTAACCATAAGCTAGGGGCTAGCAAGTGTTTGTCATATAATAGCCTAAATAAATGCTGAATAAATGTTAAACAAAAGTGCCTGTCCACCCAAGATCTAGTAAAAAACTGGCCGTTTTCTAAGGCTCCCTTCTCCTCGTTATGACAGCTTTTAAAGGCAGCTCAAATACACTGCTCCTTCTTTTGAATTTATAACATGTGTTTTCTATATACTCAAAGAAATTACCACTTCTACTTTGCTCCATAGGGATCACAAAATTCCCTAAAATCCCCTCCTTACCATTGCGGTAAATAAGGAGTTACCAATACAACTGCTCTGTCAATTATAGGTATTTAATATTTAATCACAATTTCTAACATTTACACTTATTTAAGGGCAATTGTATGTACTTTGAAAGAATAAACAAAATATATTACTTACTGCATATGGGTTTTGAAGTTTAATTGCTTTCTCAACCATACTCCAATCTGCATTAGCAAGATCTTTGTCAAATTTGAGTGCAGAGGCTATAGATTTGGTTATTTCTTGAAAGTGTTGAAATGTATAATAAAGTGATTTATATTTTGTTGATGTTACATCATGAAGTCCTTTGATACAAAGAGCACATTTTATAAATAGCAGGAACAATTTTGTTTGTTTTAATCTGAATTATGAAACTCCCTTTTGTTCTTATTGTATTAAGTATTTTTTAGAAGTTAGACTCAATATAAATTGTTTAATAATGGGAACACTAACAATTTCAAAAATTTCCACTTTCATACTCCTCACAAAATCTGATGTATATAATAATAATAATAATAATAATAATAATAAAGTATCAAGTGCTTAGTATATGCTGAGAAAGCCCATCTCAGCACTTCGCATGTAATAAGTCTTTTGATCATTCTGACCACTTTTGAGGTAAGTCCCTTTACCCAGTTCAATCAATGAGAAGACAGAGGAACCAAGATGTAATGATTAATTTATGGGTCAACTTGACTCTACCACAGGGTGCCCAGATGTTTGGCTAAATATTATATGGGTGTGTTTCTGGATAAGAATGTTCAAACTAGTAGACTGAGTAGAGCAGATTTCCTTCCTCAATGTGGGCAAGCCTCATCCAATCTGCTGGAGGCCTGAATAGAATAAAAGGCCGAGAAAAGGAAATTCACTCTCTCTGCCTACTGGTCTTCAAGTTGGGACATTGGTCCTCCCTTGATTTCAGATATGAATTGGAACTTACACCTTTGCCTTTCCTGGTTCTCAGGACTTTGGACTACATATATATCTCCTATGGTATGGATATAGATATGCGCAGATACACACATGTGTGTGCGTATATATGTGTATATATATGTATATATACATATATATCCTACCTACATATATGATCACGTATATATGACATACATGTATTTATTCCAGATATGTATCTCCAGACCTCATTAAGATTTGAAGGACTTTCCTATGAACCATAGAAGCTTCTCTGAAAAGCAATAATGTTCCATGAGCAAATGTTCACTGATCTCAGTGCAAGTACACAGATGCTCCACAATAAGAATTTTAGATTTATTTAGCTCTAAGGAGAAGATATAATACTCTTTGCAAAATTTTACCTCTTTAATTTGTGCTTCCCATTTTACTATGCTAAGGCTCAAAGAATTTTTTAAAAAGATAACAAAAAGAACTTTGTTGCAACAATGAAGAAAGGAGGAATACTGGGTAGTGCAATATAATCCAAAAAGGTGAAATTTCAAATTGATAAAAAATGTCATTAGAGTGAAAATTCTGTATGTAATAGAAAGGGTGATAAAGCACTTATGAATATAATGGATTAAACACATTAGGGCAATTTGTTTCTAGTTCCTTAACTACTATCACTTAGTTGTGTGACCTTGGGCAAGAACTTTGAACTCTTTAGATCTCGGTTTCTCAATTGTTAAAAAGTAAAGGATTAAAAGAGGCATACTGCATTATGCAAACCTCCTCCTAAAACTGCTCTTTCTGCTTCTACTCTCCATATACCCCACCACCTCCCAGTTATCCACAGAACTAGAGGTCTTTTGAAGACCTCGATCATATAGTAATTTCACTTATAGCTTCTTCAGTGACCCGCCACCTGCTGTGTTCTCTATTTTATTTATATTGGTTTGTTTACTTTGATGTACACATGACTCTCTGATATTACCTTATTTGACTCATTTATTGACTGTTTATCTCTCTCCAATGTAAGTTCCATCAACTCAGAAATTTTGTCTGTCTTCATAATGCATCACGATCAGTTAAAACGGTGCTTGGCATACAGTAGGCTCTTAATAAAAGTTTATCAAATAATTGAATAAACCTACTATATTATTTTATTTAATGAGCTTATTAGCCTAAACCAATCATATGACTTTGCATAGGGTTCCATTTTCTGCTTCAATTAGACATTGTTAACTTGTATTTATACAGCTTCTTTCTTAATTTTTAGCAATGTTTAGCCTATTTAGAATATTTTTTCCTCTCCAAGGAGAACTGTAATTAGTAGGGCTTACCTAGTTTACTAACTGCCACTGGCAAAATAACTCTGCTAACCATCAGAGTAACTACGCAGACTGCCACTCCATGAAACAATACCTAGAATTGAAAAAAATACAAAGTAAGTATTCATGGCAATTTTATATATCTTCTATATTTATCAATATAAATTAAGCTAAATTGTACTACGTCAATGGGTGCTCATAGCAGAAGAGAATTTGGATATCAGACATGATGAAAGTACTCTGAGGAATCTCTATCTTCCTGCATATATTTTCATGCATATATCAAGCAAATATTTTCATCCATACTTTTGGAACCGAACCAAAAACCAGGACACATCGTTTGACAAATAAATATATACAGACATTGAAAAAAATTTTCTTGTTCTTAAATTTCATTCTTGCATTTTTGGGGCCCTGGGAATATGCCTGTATATTATCAATTCTTATTCACTATACACACCCCCATGTGCATAGCTACACAACTAGTTCTCTGCTCAACATTACCAGTACATCTGTGCCAGATAATTCTCCTCTCCTAGGAAAAGAGAACAATTCAGAGGCTTTGATATGTTTGCTCTATCTCATACTTCATCACTCCACCATTTCTTCATTTTCAGCAAGGAGGAACAATCAATGTCTTTCTCTTATACCCCAAGTTGGTCTTCACGGATGAGTGTAGCAATGCTCTTCAGTCTGAGACCACACAATTCTGTTGATTTATGGAATTCTGACTTCCAGAATTTATGTTAAACAGCTAGTCCTCTGTTTACTGGCCACAGATGTAGGGTTAGGAACAGAACATGAAACCACACAAGAAACTCTCAAAGTTGCACATTAGAATCATTTGAGAAACTTTAAATATCGGTGCTCAAGATTTCCCACTAAATATTCTGATTCGTTTCTTTAAGCATGCAGCCCAAACACTGGTAATTAGAAAAAATGAGATATAATCTATGTACATCGAAATGTACTTGGGTATCATTTCATAAATTCTGACAGTGCATACATCCACATAACCCTCAATCCTGTCCTGATGTAGAATATTCTCATATGCCCCAAATTTCTCTGATGCCCCTTCCCAATCAATCCCCTACCTTCTGAGAGGCAACTACTGTTCTAATTTCTATTTCTATACATAAGAATTGCCAATTGAAAAATATTTATATAAAATTGAATATTATGTCTCTCATTGTAGTCTTAATCTATATTTCCCTAAAGTAATGATGTCGAGCATTTTTAATGTGCTTAGTGGTATACATTTTTCTTTCTGAAGCATCTGTTCAACTCTTTTTCCTACTTCAAAAGCTGAGTTGTTTTTCTTTTATTATAAAATTGTTGAAAAATATGTTCTAGATAGAAGGGAATTGTCAGATATAGATATTGGATATTTTCTCCCAGTTTGTGACTTATCTATCCATTTCTATAAAACTATATCATTTGACGGCCAATGTTTTTAATGTTAATAAGCTTCAATTATTATTTTTTGTGCTCTAAGAAACTTTTTTTGTTGTTTCAAGGTCACAAAGGTATTTTCTTACTTTTTCTTTCAGAACTTTTAGAGTTTTTGATTTATATTTAAAATCAAAAAGTCTGTATGATCTATCACAAATCAGTTTTATGTATGGTGTGAAGTAAAAATAATTGTTTCATTTATTCATATTTTTCTAAATGAATATCCAATCGTTTAGCACTATTTGTCAAAAAGACTATTCTTTCCCCCTTCAAACTGCTTTGGCATCTTTGTCAAAAGTCAATTGTATAAATCTGAGTCCTTTTTGGACAATTTATTATATTCCATCTATCTATTTTTATTCCAATATCTTGCCAACTTAATTACTTTATTTTTATAATAAGTCCTTGTATCAGATAATATAAATACTCCAACTGTGTTCCTCTTTTTCAAAACTATTATGACTATTCTAGGTCATTTACATTTCTATGTAATTTTAGATTCAGCTTATTTATTTTTAAAACAAATCTGCTGAGATTGGATTGTGTGAATATAGTGACATGTTAATAATCTTAAGTCTTCTAATTCATGAATATGGCATATCTCCATTTATTTGAGTTTTTCAATTTTTTTTCAAACAATGTCTTGTAGTTTTCAGTGTACAAGTCCTATACAATGTGGAAAGGGGCCTCCAAGATGGCTGCCAAATATATCTACTACCTGATATTTAGGTCTATGTGTTATCACCTCCTCTTGAGTGTGGATTGAACTTATTGACTGACTTCTAGTGAATATTTAATGCGTCCAAAGTAATGGGAAGTTACTTCCAAATTAGGTTATAAAAAGACTATGGCTTCTTTCATGGGTACTTGTTCTTTCTGACTCTCTTACTTGCCCATTCTAAGAGAAGTTAGCTACCATAATGTTAGCTGACCTATGGAAATGCTCAAGTGGCAAGGGACTGAGGAAGGCTTCTGGCCAAGAACCAGCAAGAAATGAAGGGCTTTAGTTCAATTGTCTGGAAGGAAGTGAATCCTGTCAACAATCAGGCAAGTGAGTTTTGATGGCTGTGCCACCAGTTTATGCTTACATGAAAGTTTATGAGAGAAAATGAATCAGAGACACCCAGCTAATCTGTACCCAGATACCACAACAAGTTTGGTTAACATCTTTCTCCTCGCATAAAGTTTTCTTGTGATAAAAACTTTTAAGACCTAATCTCTTAGCAACTTTCAGATGTACAGTACAGTATTGTTAACTATAGTTACCATGTTGTATATTACATATCCAGAACTTATTTATTTTCCAACTGGAAGTTTGTACTTTTTGACCTCCTTCACCCATTTTCTCTACTTCTCACCTCTGACTAATATATTTTCTGTTTCCATGACTTTAGTTTTTTTTTTCTTTTTTTGATTCTTAATATTTTTTAAATGTTAAACTAATATTTTTGGACACATTTTTGGATAAAACCTACTCGATAATAATATATGATTCATTTATATATTTTAAAATTTGTTGGCTAAATACTTTTAAAATTTGCATCGCGTATAATCAGTAATTTTTTTGTAATATCTTTGTTAGTGTTTGGTATCAGAGTGAGCTGGCCACATAAAGTCAGAAAGTGTTCCATCCTTTTCTATTTTATAGAAGAGGTTGTGTAAATTTGGGTTATTTATTCCTTAAATGTTTGGTATAATTTGCAAATTAAACCATCCGGGTTTCTAGTTTTTTCTGTGAGAACATTTTAATTTGTAGATCTAAATTCTTTAACAGATATAGAGCTATTCAGATTTTTAATTTCCTCTTGTGTTAGTTTGGGTAAGTTCTATTTTTTGAGGAGTTTAACTATTTCATCTAAGGTGTCGGGTTTTTTTTTTTACATTAAGTTACATATAATTTCTACTTATTATTCTTTAATAACTGGATAATTTGTAGACACATTGTTCTTTTTATTACTGATATTGGTAACTTGTTTTCTATCTTGTTCTGTCTGTTTCTCTCTCATTTTTTTTAAGCTTAACATTTTGAGATAATTCACATGCAGTTTGAAGAAATATAATAGAGAGATTCTATGTAACATTTACCCAGTTGTTCCCAATGGTAACATTTTCCAAAGCCATAGTAGAATATGACAACCAGGATATTGACATTGACACAGTCAAAACATAGAAGAGTTCCATTATCATAAGGATTCCTCATGTTGCCTTTCACATTCACTTCCTTCTTGTCCTCACTCCTCTTTTCTGCTGGCAACCACTCACCTGTTCATCATTTCTAAAATTTTGTCACTTAAAAATGTTATATAATTGGCTGTGAGAGGCAGCTTCTTTACTGTTCTCAGTCCACTACTCGACACCCAGGGTCCTGACTTGTGGTTGCTCTTATGTGCAGATCCTGTGCTCAGAAGTGCTGGTGTTTAGTTTGGGTGTTTTTTGTTGAGTTTTAGGTGTTCGGCTTATTGTTATTTCAAGGGGAGAGATCCAGGGATGTCTTTGACTCTGTTATGCTTTTAAAGTTTTGATTTTTATGAAGAATAATTTTTCTAATACATCATGCTTTCGGTGTCAAATCTAAGAAATATTTGCCTTATGCTAAATCTATAGATTTTATACTTTTTAAAAAATATTTTTTTTGTTTTACATTTCATATTTAATTCCATGGTCCATTTTAAATTAAATTTTGTGAGTGACATGAGACTTAGGTCAAGGTTAATTTTTTTTTTTTTTTTTTGCTTTTTATTCTTCAGCATCATTTGTTAATAAGACTATCTGTCCTCTATTGAATTGTTTTTGTATCTTTATAAGAAAATCAGTTGGGAATATTTATGTGGATATATCTCTGGGTGTTTAAAAATCTGTTCCATGTGTCTTTCTCTCTACCAATACTACACAGTCTCCATTACTGTAATAATGTTGTAAAATCAGGTATACTAATTCTTCCCAGTTTATTCTTCTTTTTAAAAATTGTTTTATTTTAGTTTCCTTGCCTTTTTATTTCTTGAACAATTGCATGTGGTAAGTATCTTTAATTTTTGTTTCTTTATTACTAAGGCATAATCTTTGGGGGGCCATAACCTATGTGATGTTCATGGGGTTATACTGTACCTAGTCAGAACTCCAATATCTCTCAGTAATGTATGGCCTTAGAATGTTTATTCAGCACAAATCTCCCTAATGGCTCCTTTCTGCCAATTCTCCTCTCATGTTCTATTTGTGCAAATTAGCACTGGACTAATAACATAAATGGATCCCATGCAGATTTCCAGTGCTTCTTCTTTTCATAATTCTTCCCTCCTTTTCACCTCTCCCCACAAATCAAGCTGCTTCAGTAGCCCTGACTCTAACTATTTTTTATACTTAGTGAGACTACTGTTCTCTGTTTAGCATCCACATCTTTATGCCATAATTTGTAAGAAAGCCAGAGTGGAAGTGAACTCTCCTAATGTGTTTATTTTTCTCTAAAGGATCTAACTATGCACATCCTTGTGCAATACTTGAAATTAGTTGCTTTGTATATTTTAACCCGTTTTATATATTTATTTACTATTGGAAGTCTAATATAATTATTCATTATGGCCAGGGCCAGAATTCCAGACACTGGTAATTTTTTAAAATTCCTGAAACATTTTATTTATTTATTTATTTATTTATTTATTGTTTTTATTTATTTATTGTTTTTATTCATTTATTTTTTTCCTGAAGCATTTTAAAGTCCCTTCAAGGTTCAGGATCATTAAGTTAGTTAAATACAGTTTAATAGTAATAAGAGCCGGCATTTATATAGTAAGCATATAGTACAACATATCACACTCATTTAATCCTCACTACAATTCTATGAAATAAACAGATATTTCAATTATACAGATGGGAAATGGAGGCACTACAATTTACCCAACGTCATTTAATTTATGACTAGTAGAGACAAGATTCAGTTAATATTTTTGGCATTTTACTCTGGTATCTCAATGAAAGTATTCATACGTGTACTCTAAGGTTCAGCCAAATTAAAGTAAGAAAGGAGTGCTACTTTCTTCTCAACTAGTTACTACTAGTGAGGACATTTTACTGAAAGATTTTATTCACTAAGGTTTTATTTCAAAGCAGGTCTATGTGGCATCATTATCATCATTATCACTATAGCTTATATTTATTATATATTTGGTATATGCTAAACAATATATTATCAATTTCTCATAATAACCCTTTGAGATAGTGACATGCTAAAGCTGACTCTTACCAGTTTGTGAGAGCTGATTATTAAATTTGGGGGAAGGTTATGAGCTGATTCATGTTCTGTTGGTGAGAGTGATCACACAAAGAAATGAATAAATATCACACATTTGGGCTTCCTCTCCATTTGCTAAAGTTACCTGTCAAACATTTACTAGCAAACCATTGGGATTATTATTAAGTCCATTTTTGGAGTGAAGAAACTGTCATATGGAGTGGAGGTAGGAATTAAATAACTCACTAATGGTCACATAGCAAATAGCAGCCAACTAAAAATTTCAGAACCCAGATTCATGTGCAATGTTCACCATTACACTGGTCAGAATGAATGGTGATGACATTAATCTTGGTTATTCGAGCAGGTAGAAATAGGTTAAAAAGAAGAGGGAGGTCATGTTATATTAGATAATTTTGATTTTAAAAGCTGTGTTTGACTATTTCATTTTTTAATGTTTGGACTATTATTTTAGTTAGACTTGTAACAATTACCTTGCTGTTCTTTCCTTTACACTTGAAATTTATGATAAATAAAATGGAAGTGTTAGATGAGCAGTGATGTCTGCATAAAAAGTTCTTACAAATCTCTTTATCTTACCTTGAGATGAAGCAGAGGGAGATGTCCATTATGTTCTGTTAGGTAGAGTTTGGTAGTTTTAGAGTAAATTAAAATTAATTTAATTAAAATGTTTTGATTAATAGCATTACTAAACATAGCTCCATAAAGTTATAGAAGAAAATGGAGCCAATCGTAAGTAGGTTTCAGCTTTACTTGAGTGGGTATTAGGAATAAATAAAAATAAAAAACATTTATTGAGTGCATACTTTGTCAGGTACTATTTTAAAAGATTTTTAAATTTTAATTCCTTCAACTTTTATAATAAACCTATATTTAGGAGTGCGAAGAAAGGATTTAGGGTTCCTGAAGCTAGAATGGGGAAGAGGAAATTGTCAGTTGTTCCACCTCTCCCCAGTCATGCCATCATAGCTAAATCACTCCCACAGTCCAAGTAGGGTTGAGCTATCTCACTACAAAAGTATATTTTAGTACACAGCAAGTTTTTATAAAATACTAAAATAAAAAAAAAATCTCTCTTTACTTGTGATTTTTCCTTCTCAGATCCAAGAGAATGGTCAGAGTAAGCAAACAGAAGGGCTATGTTTATATTAGGCACCCCTCTTATTTCACTCCAGACCATTATAAACGCCCAGCGCCAGCTGAACCCATCACCAAGCCGGGACAAAAGAGGGCTCATTAGTAGAAAGACCAGAAGTCTAAAAGACAAAACAAATTTTGAAAAGTTATTCTTGTCATAGAAATTTATTTACATGTCATCCTATTCTATTCCTTCCAATCTATTCCCTGTGGAATTGCCAACTCTCAGACAAATGAATCATCTTTCACTTTTGGCACAGCACCAAAGGAAGGCAGAGGAACATTCTATAGAGAGACATGCCAAGAGAATGGCATTAATAGTCTCTTTGTTTCTTCCTGTTGGGTGAGTAGTAAGATAATTCTACATCATCCCTTTGAGTGGTGCTTCTTCAAGCAGAAGAGAAAAAGAGCGATATTTTGTAGATGTATATTCTATTCTGGATCACAATCAGAAATAAAAGCAAATTTAATAAGAGGTAAGAGGGGAAAAGTCTTTCCTTTTTTTTTTTTTTTTGTACATTTAAAGTTTTGCTGCGTCTGTGCAATTAGTCAATTCATTTTTATTTCCTCTTTTAGCCACATATCATTCTTACATTTTATACTAATTGTATCTGATAATTGGGGACTAATTCGAATTTTCAAAAATTTTCCAAAGGGCTTGCATTACTTTGGAATGCAGTTAAAAACTGAAAAAAAATACTTAGCACTAATTTGCTGATGATTCCTTGGAAAGTTTAAAAGTCACATTTTCATTCCAAGGAATAAAAATTTCTACTATTTAAAAGAATATCTTCATGTTTATTCAGTATCCTATAAATACAAAAATTTAAATGGTGTTCTTACCTTAAAACAATAAGTGTAAAGTATACACTTAATGAATAATATATATCAGAAAATGATATATGTAAATACATAGGTGCAGGAATTAAAAATCCGATGAAAGTAAACACCATAAGAAAAGCAACAAATGATAGACAATTCCAGAATCTGCATTTTCAGAAAAAAATTAAATATAGTTATAGTTAATTAATCTATGAATGAGGCATTGTACTAGGCATTACTAAGAAAGTAAAGATGAATAAACTATGTATCAACACTGAGGAGAAAGGAGCACTATGGCAAATAAACAAATAATTGTAAAGCGATTTTAACCAGTTTACAATGAATGCAAATCAGCGTCTTTCTTTTTGGATTGACTTTGAAAGACATATTTAGGTTATAGTTATGCTATTTGACAGAACTCCTTCAGGCATCACGGTTCACAGAGCTTAAAAATACTTAATTGTGAAGCCCTTTTACCATTAGGAAAGGTTCAAGTTGACTTTTAAAGGAAATACTGAACTACTAGTTTGATTTACATAGTGATAGAATGAAGCCTTTGCCTAAAATCTAGCAAGCACTTAGAAGATATGAAGGAATCTTTTATTCACATGAATGCTCTTTGTAGACTCTCTGGGATTTGTGAAGATGTGCTTATTTAAGTGCTCCAGAGCCTAGGAAAACTGCATCATTCTTAAAGCTCATGTTCTCATCAGCTATATGCAAAGCAGTTTGAAAAATCACACTCAAATACCAATATTGGTCATATTTGGGTGTTGGGACCATATGAAACTATTTAAAACTTACTTCTTTTATATAGTTCATGTCGTTAATGTCAACTATTATATTTGTAATAAAATAAATTGAAAAGATTAAAAAGGTACTTAAACACAATTTTATAAAAGGAAAGTAGCTTGGTTTTACCCATATGGTGCCAGACTCTGTCCATGAAACCCTTTAAAGACAATTTTTGTCTCTTCTTCGGGAATACTGCTTTTTGCTTAAAAACAAATTTAATACTAAAAGCAAATCTTTCTCAGTTACATTAAGAAGAAATCTTTGTTTCTGAACTATATTTAAGAGGTACAAATACCTAGGCACTATCAGAGAAACATTCATATAAAACAATCTAGCTTAGGAAATATTAAGTCAAATCACTCAAAATATTTTTTTCTATTACTGAACTTAATCACTCTAGGCTGTGAGCTATCATTCCTTTTTTGTGTATGTATGGACATACTTTAAATTCTGTTACCTTCTGAATTTAAATATTGCATCCAACATTAACTTGGAGGAAAACACACTAAGATATATTTTATGATGGTTGCGTATCCTTTGTATTTTTATCGTTCTTTGACTTCCCCATCAAAAGCAAATTTAATTGTTGTACCAAATACAATAGGCATCCCCTGCTCCCTGAAAAATTCCTCAAAGAATTATACCCACCTACTCATACAATTAAGAAATCACTTGTAAACATTGAGTAGAATATTTCATTCAAGTGAATGGTGAATATGAACCACTATCATATTTTGCTATTCATTCAACGATTATGATTTTAAAATTCTCCTGAACATTGTGGAAAAAAGCCACCAAATACCAAATATTATAGTCTTATTAATTAGCACAAAAAGTAATCAAATCAATTAAGCCACAAATATTAAGAAGCTATCAAGACCTTTTATGTGTGGTAGGAACTGAGAGAAATCTGAGGAGAAAAGCAGATTCTCTAAGAAAAATAAGTCTCCATCAAATTTATAGTTTGTGAGCCAAACAACCAAGCTCCAAAACCATCTAATAGATGTGTGCATGTACTCATGTGTTGTGTGTGTGTGTGTGTGTGTGTGTGTGTGCATGCGTGCACACAGTAAGTCAGGCTAACAGAAAAAGAGTTTCTGAATCTTTTTAAAAGTCCTTTCTTTCATGTGGTGTTCATGAGCTTTGCTAATAAATCTAGATCATTTATGGTAGCTAAGAGTCACAACCTTGTCTGCGTGCAAGTTTCATTTGGGGAGAGTTTTTAAAAATCAGAAATCCTATGCTCTCACTCTCATAGATTTTGACTCTATAGATTTAGGCATCTATATTATTTTTATTACCTAATGTTGCACAGACACTAGCCTAGAGGAATGAAAAGACCTTATGACCTGGACATTTGAAAGATGTTAATTCGCCAAGAATAAAAGACTACACAGAGTGGCAAGGAAGCAGCTCCTATTTTGAGAATTTCTAACAGGATGATATATGAATAGAAACATGAAAGAAGTGAGACAGTTACTTCTGCCTGTATGTTGGGGAAGCATGCTGATACGCAGAGGAAGCATATTTCAAGAGCAGACACAAGCCAGAATAGGAACATGTTTGGCATGCTTGAGAAATAGCAAGGTGATCAGTGTGGCTAGAACAGGGTGGGGTGAGGATAAGAGTGGTAGAAATGAATCACAGAAGTAACAGAGGGACATATTATAGGACTTTGTTTGACACTAAAACAACTTTGACTTGTAGCTAAATGAGATGAGAGGCTACTAGATGATTTTAAAGAAAATAAATGATCTGGGTATGGAGGAAATAAGGCAGGTGAGGATCAGTAAAAGATCACAATGTCACAAGAACAAGTCTCAGTATCTTTGCAGAATTGTTAGAATTGGAGTCTCAGAGGATGGAAGCTGAAAATATGGGAGACGTTTCAGCTTCGCTCTTAGAGAATAGCATGGACCTGCTGTAGATTGTTGTAGGATGTAGTAGGTTTTATCATTATTATTTTACTATCTTGGAGAATAGAAGCTAGTAGATATCATATTTTAGATACTAAGATTCTTGAAACTGAGATTATGAAGTGGTTATTTATATGACCATATAGGTGTCCAGTGTGGTGGACATGCTCATAAGGGGAACTGAAAATGGAGGGAGTAGAAGGGTCAACTTTGTGGGTATTGATTAGCATCACTATGAATGGTGATAGAATAATATTGGAGAGAATCACAGCAAGAGGGAGCCAAAATCTTCACATTATGGAGAGTGTAACTCATGACTCTAGAAGGTGGCAGATGGCATGAGCTTTAAAATTGGGTTTTTCTGGGGAAGGAGGAGAAAGAATGATGTAGAAATGAGTGAGACACATAGTCTACCACAATTATAAGCTCAGTAGTACCAGGGTAAAAAAGACACCATGACTTTTAAGGAATGCAAGGGAAGTAATGTCTTCAGGGGAGATTCAGCTTTCAGTTACAACAAGAAGATGAAGGAACATTCGGATTCACTTCCTATAGATATAATTGAATGCTTGTGTAACATTTAAATTTTTTCCTGCAACTATGGCCAGGTTAATTCTATCCTAGATTGTCTTCCATTGTGCACATGGAATTTTAGTGAACTGACCCCTAATTCTATAAGATCTTATCATTTATTTAGTTTCGGACTTCTGAATTTATTCTCTTCTATGATGTTCTCTCAAACTCTAAAAATCATGTTCAAGGCTGCTGTTAATACACATGTTGTTGTATGATTTAGGCTAAATTTCTACCCTATGTATTCAAGCATTACAGAAACACTCTTCTTTTAGACTTACACAGATTCCACTCACCCCTGAGCTTGGTGCCCATTAGCAGGGAATAATTTGAACATTTCTGTTAAATTTAAGTGTTGCTTACACTTAGTTTGGCCAAACATTTATTCATTTATTTATTTATCTATCTATCTATAATTAAGTTTATTAGGTAACATTGATTAATACAGTCATATAATTTTCAGGTGTACATTATCATTTGATGTCTGTATATTCTATTGTGTGTTCACCATCCAAAGTCCAGTTTCTTCAACTATCATATATTCGATCCTCTTTACCCACTTCACTCTCCTGCTACCTCTCTTATGTTTGATCCCCTTTACACCGTCTAATTTCCCCCTCCTCCTCTACCCCACTAATAACCACTACTCTATAGTTCTCTGGTAACGACCAGCCTGTAGTCCATGTCCATGAGTCTCTGTTTCTTTGTCCTGCTCTTTTGTTGCTTTTAGGTTTATATCCCACATATAAGTGATATCATGTGATTTTCTACTTTTTCTGTCTTATTTCGCTTAGCATGATTATCTCAAGTTCCATCCATGTTGTCGCAAATGGCAGTGTTTCATCTCTTCTAATGGCGAGTAATATTCCATTGTATATATGTACTACAGCTTCTTTAGCCAATCATCTTTCATAGGGCACTTTGGTTGCTTCCATGTCCTGGCCACTGTGAATAATGCTGCTATGAACATCAAGGTGCAAATATCTTTTGGGATATGTGTTTTCAAGCCTTTACAGTAAATACTCAGGAGAGTGATTGCTGGATCATATAGTAGATCAATTTTTGTTTTTTTTGAGGAACCTCCATACTAATTTCCACAGTGGCTGTACCAATTTGCAGTCCCACCAGCAAGGTATGAGGGTTCCCTTTTCTCCACATCCTCTCCAACATTTCTTATTGCTTGTTCTGTTGATTATAGCCATTCTAACAGGTGTGAGATGGTATCTCATTGTGGTTTTGATTTGCATTTTTCTAATAGCTAGCGATGTTGAGCATTTTTTTTTTTTCATATATTTGTTTGCTATTTGTATGTCCTCTAGGGAGAAGTGTCTGTTCAGATCCTCTACCCATTTTTTGATTGGATAACTTGGTTTTTTGCTGTTATTGAATCATATGAGTTCTTTGTATATTTTGGATATTAGGCCCTTTTCGGAGGTGTTGCTTGTAAATATATTTTCCTATTCATATGGTTGTCTCTCTACCTTGTTGACGATATCTTTTGAACAGAAGCTTTTTAATTTGATGTAGTCCCATTCATTTATTTTTGCACTTACTTCACTTGCCTTTGAGGTCAAATTCATAAAATCTTCTTTAAGTCCAAGATCCTTGAGTTTAGCTCTTAAGTTTTCTTCTATGCATTTTATTGTTTCAGGTCTTATATTCAGGTCCTTAATCCATTTTGAGTTAATTTTGGTGTGTGGTGATAGACAACAGTCTGGTTTCATTCTTTTTTCAGGTGGCTTTCCAGTTTTCCCAGCACCATTTATTGAAGAAGCTTTTCTTTCTCCACTGTATATTGTTGGCTCTTTTGTAGAAAATTATTTTCTCATTTAAATATAGGTTTACTTCTGGACTCTCGATTCTATTCCACTGGTCCATGTGTCTGTTTTCCTGCCAATACCATACCATTTCGATTACTGTTGCTTTGTAGTATAATTTAAAGTTGGGCAGAGTGAAGTCTCCAGTCTTGTTCTTTTTACTCAGGATGGCTTTGGCAATCCAGGGTCTTTTATGCTTCTATACAAATCTGATGATTTCTTTTATTTCTTTAAAAAATGCCAATGGGATTTTGATGGGCATTGCATTAAATCTGTATAATGCTTTAAGAAATATGGTCATTTTAACTATGTTGATTCTTCCAGTCCAGGAATATGGAATATCTTTCAATTTCTTTGTTTCTTCTTTGATTTCTTTTAACAGAGTCTTATAGTTTTCATTATATAGGTCCTTTACATATTTCAGTAGATTTATTCTTAGGTATTTTATTCTTTTTGTTGCAATTGCAAAAGAAATTATTTTTTCCAATTCTTTTTCTGACACTTCATGATCTGAGTATAGGAACACTATGGATTTTTAAACATTGATTTTGTATCCAGATACTTTATTGTATTTGTTTATTGTTTTAGTAGTGTTCTTATGGAATCTTTAAAGTTTTTTATATAGAGAATCATGATATCTACAAATAGTTTGACTTCTTTGTTTCCTATTTGGATGCCTTTTATATCTTTCTCTTGTCTGATTGCACTTGCTAGGACCTCCAACGTTATATTGAATAACAGTGGTGATAAGGGACAGCCTTGCCTTGTTCCCAATCTTATAGGGAAGGTTTTTAGTTTTTCACAATTAAGTATAATGTTGGCTGAGGGCTTGCCACAAATGGCCTTTATTATGTTAAGGTTCTTTCCTTCTGTAAAGTGTTTTGATCATAAAAGGATCCCGAATCTTGTCAAAAACTTTCTCTGCATCTATTGATATGATCCTATGATTCTTATTTTTTAATTTATTTATGTGGTGTATCGCATTAATCAATTTCCAAATGTTGAACCATCTTTGTGTCCATGGGATGAAGCCAAATTGATCATAGTGTATAATCTTTTCAATATGTTGCTGTATTCGGTTCGCTAGTATCTTATTTAGGATTTTTCATTTGTGTCCATAAGAGATATTGGTCTGTAGTTTTCTTTTTTGTGTTATCCTTACAGGGTTTGGTTTCAGAGTAATACTGGCCTCATAAAATGAGAAGTATTGCCTCCTCTTCGATACTTTGGAAGAGTTTGAGGAGAATAGTATTAAATCTTCTTTGAATCTTAGATAAAATTCACTGGTGAAGTCATCTGGTCCTGGACTTTTACTTTTTGGTAGGTTTTTGATGATCGTTTCAATTTCCATACTGCTGATCAGTCTATTCAGATTTTCCAGTTCTTGATTCAGGCTGGGAAGGTTGTATTTTTCTAAATACTGGTTCGTTTCTTCTAGGTTATTAAATTTGGCTTTATGTATTTTTCATAGTATTCTTAAATGGTCTTTTGTATTTCTGCAGTATCAGTCATAATTTTCCCTCCTTCATCCCTGACTTTCTTTATTTGAGTTCTTTCTCTTTTTTCTTTAGTTAGTCTAGCCAAGGGGTTTGCCAATTTTATTAACCTTCTCAAAGAACCAACTCTTTGTTGCATTTATTTTTTCTATTGTTCTTTTGTTTTCAATTTCATTTATTTCTGCTCTAATTTTGATTATTTCTTTCCTTCTGCTGACTTTAGGCTTCATTTGTTCCTCTTTATCTAGATTTTTAACATGAAGCTTTAGGTTGTTTATTTGGGTTCGCTCTTGTTTTTCGAGATAGGCATGCAATGATATGAACTTTCCTCTTACGACCACTTTTGCCCTGTCCCAAAAATTTTGATATGTTGTAGTATCGTTATCACTTGTTTCTATGTATCTCTTGAGTGCTCTTTTTATTTATTCCCTGACCCAGTTATTCAGTAGCAAGAGTTGTTTAATCTTTATGTATTTGTGGTTCTTTCCACTTTCTTTTTACAGTTGATCTCTAGTTTCAAAGCATTATGATCAGAGAATACGGTTGGTATGATTTTAACCTTCTTATATTTGTTGAGGCTTCCTCTGTGCCCCAGAATGTGGTCAATCCTTGAAAATGTTCCATGTGCACTAGAGAAGAATGTATAAGCAGCTGTTTGGGGATGGAAGGCTCTGTAAATGTCAACTATGTCCAGTTAGATAAATGTATCATTTAAAGATGTCATTTCCTTATTGATTTTCTGTTTAGATGATCTGCCCATTTCCAACAGTGGGGTATTTAGATCTCCTACTACGATAGTGTTTTGGTCTGTTCCTCCCTTTATTTCTGTTAGTAATTGCTTTGTATATTTTGGGGCTCCCTGATTGGGAACATAGATATTAAAAAGTGTTATTTCTTCTTGGTTCATAATTCCCTTTATCATTATGAAGTGTCCCTCAGTATCTTTCTTTACCTTTTTTATTTTGAAGTCTATTTTGTCTGATATTAGTATTGTTACTCCCCCTTTTCTCCGAATGTCATTTGCTTGAAATATCATTTTCCACCCTTTCACTTTGAGTCTGTATTTGTCTTTGGAACTGAGATATATCTCCTGGAGGCAGCATATGGTTGGGTTTTCTTTTTGATCCAATCTGCAACTCTATGTCTTTTAACTGGTGAGTTCAGTCCATTTACATTTAGGGTGTTTATTGAAATAGCTCTTGCTTTCTTGTGGCTTGGTGTTTCCATTGCTTCCTTGTCCTTGTGATTCTGTTTTCTTTATTTTGGTTGGCTTTTGTGGGTTTTCCATCTGGTCCTTGTTTTATGTTATATACTTTGGTTCAAATCTTTGGCATGTGGTTGCCATTATAAATATGTAAATGATGGTTATATATATATATATATATATATATATATATATATATATATAGTTATCCCTTTTCTTTTGTGCATGCCTTATCTCCATTCCCCTTTGCGAATTTGGATCTTTGAATCCTCCCCTTTTCAGTCACTGTTGTTTCAGTTTGTCCCTATGTATGCTGAACATTCATTACTAGCTTGTTATAACAAATCTCTTCTTATTTTTAAGCTTATAATGCCCTGTTCCTAGTAAGGGTTGTATTCTATGTATTTTTGTTGTTGTTATTTTGTTTTAGGTGAGCCGACCCCTTTCGGGATTTCCTGTATTGTAGGCCTCATAGTAGAGAATTCCCTCAATTTTTGTATGCCTGGAAAGTCTTAATTTCTCCTTCATATCTAAAGGAGAGCTTAGCAGAATACATTATTCTAGGCAGGTAGTTCCTTCACTTAATAGTTTAAATATTTGGTTCCAACCTTTTTGGCTTGTAAGGTCTGTGCTTAGAAATCCAATGATAATCTAATGGATTTTCCTTTACATGTTACTTTTTTCTTCTTCCTGACTGCCCTGAGAATTCTGTCTTCATTGGTGATTTTCGATAACTTTAATACAATGTGTCTTGGTGAAGGCCTTTTTGGGTTGAGATAATTGAGTGTTCTGTTGACTTCTTGAATTCCAAGCTCCTGCTCATTCCTTAGATTTGGGAAATTCTCCTCATGTCTGAAAATGCTTTCTAATCTCTACTCCTTTTCCTCACCTTCGGTAATACCCTTTATTATGCTTCCTCTCCTGATGGTGTTAGCTAGTTCTTGTATTTCTCTTTCATTATTTTTCATTCTTTGGTTTCTCTCTTCTCCCTTCTGATTTCTAGATTTTTGTCTTTGATATCACTGATCCTTTCCTCCATTTGGTCGACTCTATTTCCCAGGCTTCCTATTTAGTTTTTCATCTCTTACAGTGTGTTCTTTATCTGCAGAAGGTACATTCAGTTCTTCTTGAGGGTTTCAATCTCCTTGCTCTGCTTATCTAGTTTTTTTTTTTTTTTAATTTGAAATTGTTGATATGATTTGTTTTGGATCTCACTGAGTTTTTTCCGAAGTATCATCCCGAAATCTCTGTCATTTAAGTCGTGTATTTCTAAGTCTGTAAGCTTATTTTCTGGAGATTTTTCTCTTTCTGCAATGTTTTGTTACCTTAGTTGTTCATGGTTTTTAATGGACTATTTCTCCACCCGGACATTAATGGAAGTGTATTCTGTTTTTTTTTTTTCCAGAAAGAAGATTAATTAAATAAAGGTCTCTCTTTAGCCTGCTGCAAAGAAGATGCTCTTTTGGTTTCCAGTAGGTGACATCTAAGCCTCTTGGATCCTTAGCAGTTTTGGTAGAGTTTGCTCAGATTCCCCTGAGGCTCCATGGTGATCTGGTCTCTCAGAGAGCATGGGAGGGAGGAGCCCTCTGGGTCTAGGATTGGAGGCTGTGGCTCAGCCTCGGTTTTTCAGTCGGGGCCAGTAAAAATCAGCAGTTGTTTCTCTGCGGTCCATCCCCACTTCTCTGCTTTCTTCCTCAATGACTGGACCCTCCGGTTAACTGCATACAAGCCCTAGTACTTCCAGGCAAGGTCATTCAGGGAAGTCACTGTGTCTTCACCCCTCCCCCTTCTTCTACAGGGAGCTCCCATGGCTGTGAGAGGCAGCTTCTTTATTACTCTCAGTCCACCACCGGACACCCGGGGTTCTGACCTGTGATAACTCTCATGTGCAGATCCCACTCTCAGTCATGATGGTTTGCAGTTTGGGTGGTTTTTGTTGAGTTTCAGATGTTCAGCTTATTGTTGTCTCAAGGGAAAAGATCTAGGGACATCTCTCACCCCACCATGTTTCTGCTGAATCTCCATACTTTCTTTTATAACACTGCTAATCCTCCTTAACTGCCCTAGCTTGATCATTAAATTTGCTTTGTATAGCATCTCTTCATTGTACTTAAAATATTTGTCTTTTATTCTCATAGCCGTGCCATGTTGAGCCATGTGGAAGTCTGTGGTAAAAGGAACTATTGATCTTATGTATATTTTAAATCTATATGTTCACCATGGATTTTTGCATTAATTTTAAAAAATGTTTCATTAAAATGTTATCTTTATTACTGAGATTTTGATATCTTCTTAAATTTTGTACTTGAAATGAGTGCTTCACTTCACTTACCTTAATCCTGGCCTCATCTAGTGGATTAAACTGGAATATACCAAGTAGATAATAAGTGCCTTGAGCGAATTCGTGGGAAAATAGAACCAACATGAACTCAAGGCAAAGTTATAACTTTTGCCTAAAATTAGAGGAGTAGAAGACACAGGCAATAGTGTTTTTAACAAAGGTTTTTTCTACTGGGTAGTTTTCAAGCCAGTATCTTATTTTGACCATGTAGATGTAGATGTAGTTACGATTACAATATTATAGGTTTTAATTGATGAAATGAAGTAAAGATATGCTAGCCACTCACTTGAGAAGTAGTGCTTCAACTCCTGGTTTAAAACTTGTAGAATTTAAAAAAAGCCCCATAATAGACAGTGTGAATATTCCAGACATTCCAAATAGCTCACCTGTTTTAAAAAGAAATAAATATAAAGTATCAATTTAACATTGATAGTGGAACAAATTTTACCACAGATGAAAATATCTGATATCTTGAAAATACATTGACTTTATGCAGAGGCTACTCCCATTTGATTTCAACTGGATACTATTATAAATTATTACCACCACCCATTATCATCCTTCCTCTTCAAGTTCACATGCAACTGTGTAGTAAAGTCTGTACTAGACATCCTTACACTGCTTTGACTTCAGACCATTGGCAACAATATGGAGCTCACAAAACTCTTCAATGGACCTAGTGAAGTTATAGGAACTTCCAAAGTTCTAATTTTTACAGACAGGGCTCTGGTCGAATAAAGAAGAAGTGAGCTGGTAAGTTCTTTATAGACTAGCCTGTTTCACATGCTTTCTTCTTGGGAGGCAGTAGTAGATACAAGTTTGACTTTGTGACAGGTCTAAGGGATTTGAGCCAGTTAAACCCAATATGAATCTACTTCCCCATTTTAGTTTTATTTTGGTGCATTTACTATAGGCAAATAAAAAGGTTAAAGAACTGTGACATATTCTTAAAAGTAGTTCTAATAGAGTTCCCCCTCCCCAAGCTTATGAAAGTAGAATATTATCATTGTGAAAAATTCAAATAATGTGATACAGTATAGAGATTATATATATGTATTTTAAAAAGAACACCAATAATTTTACTGCCATTACATCAGATATAATTTAAATAAATTTTTAATTGGAATTTCTATTAGGGAGAAGATTGTTTTCACCTAGCAGAAATAATTTGATTAACGAATTGAGAATAGAGAAGGAGGCAACTTTAAACAATAAAGGATGCTTACTGAGTTTCTATACTGGAGACAAGTGCTAAAAATTAATCAGGGAACATGAAAGAGTGGGAAAATAAAGTAGTTATCAGATCTCATGGAACCATGAACTATATAATGTAACTTTTCCTGTGAGCTTTCCTTGTCCCCATCTTCGGAAGGACCAGAAACTGGTATATTTAAGGGGAGGAAGCAGATATCATGAGGAAAGAAACTCTAGAAAATTTTAGAAATTATAAGGAGATCTTTGGGTTTTCATAGGCTATAGAATTGTGAATTTGATATATTTGGATAAAGATATTTGGGAGGAATGGAATATCCAATGAACACTCACAGTAGCAGCCATCCAACATTCATATACACAACTAAAGTCTCACATAAATAATCTACAATGGGCTTATACAGTAATACGATTCTGTAATGGGCTTGTTTTTCTTAACTTAATGTTTAGCAGATATTCTTCTAATTAATAAAAATAAAACTTTTGTTTTAATATTAAATAACTGGATATACAACTTTTGTCATATTGCTGTACTTATCACATTGTCATGTGATAAATACAGCATATTTCTTTGGTTTACTTTGTATTTATTACATCATTATATTTAATTATTGTAGTCTTATTAAATGCTTAATTCCTACTTAAATTGGAAAAGTTCTTCACTTTTTAAAAAATCATCTTGCTTATTCTGAGAAACTTTTATTGGTTTTTAAAATTTCAACACCCCCCCCCCCAAATTTTTTACCATTGTGTGATTCAGATTCTGATCCATTTTAATATGATGAAATTAATATTATTATTACATAATTGAGTCTTCCTTTTAGAGATGGAAAGTTACAAGTTTGATATTCTTTATTTTAGTTCTAGCCAGAAATGGCACCTAACAAAGAAACTAACAGTTTAGTCATTTTTGAGTCATGAAAGAGGAAACTGAAGATAGAGGTACTTTAAGATCAAGTTTGGGACTAGTCATTGTAACTTGTTAGGTAATGGTAAAATTTGGAAAATATCACAACTATCTTGAAGGTACTCACAATATAAACATTAAGCCTGAACAGAGTGATTTAATATCATAAACATTAGATTTATATTTACTTTGTATCTTATTTTCATGAATTTCTGTCCTAGAAGTTTTTAAAAATGTTTATTGAGATATTTTGACTAAAAATTTAAAATTATTTCCAACACTTAATATTGAGGTTATATTCACTTATTAAATAATATTAGAGGGAATTTATTTGCTGGAATATATTTTTGTAGGAATTTAGGTACACAAAGTAGTATATGATAAATGTATTTGTACTGATTGATCATTTCCTTACTATCTTATTCATTAACTTGATTCTGTAACATCACTAGATTATAATTGACTATAATAACTGAATTGTTAAAAAAAACTCAAGATCCAATGTCTGCCTTTCTTTCTTCAGGCCTAAAGATAATGAATCCTGTTACTCTAGCACTTCCAAAGAGAAGTTTGTTAGTTGTCTCAATTTGTTCAAATTTTATACTTCTCAATAAACTTTTGTAGTTTTCTGTTTAGGTCTAAACTTCTTGTTAAGTTTACTCCCTAACATTTTATAACTTTTTACAAATGTAAAGAGAATTAAAATGTTATTATATTTTTTAACCAGTTATGGCTGGCTTAGATGAACACGACTGATTTTTTTCTGTATATTAGCCCTATATTCAGCAACTAAAGAGCCTTGCTAGCTTAGTTTATTTTTGGGGGTTTTCTATATAATCTAAAATGATGTAACTAATATAATCATTTTATCTTTCAAAATATGTATAAATTTTTATTTTTTTCTAATTGTATTAGCTAGAGTTTTCAGAACTACTTTTAATTATAAATATGAGAATAGCCAACATTTTCTTATTCCTAAATGTGATGGAAAGACATAGTATAAATTGGTAACTGGGTATTATCACACATGCCAACTCCAAATCATTTGCAGAGCTGTCTGAAGAGCTAGGTTGAACATCATTCTGAGGCTGTATCAGGAAACAGTGATATGGCTAATTTTATATACCTGTCATACTTCTGTGAGAAGGGAGTGGTGATATGTGAATTAATAGTATTAATAGATTTTCTAATATTTAACCTTATTTGATCTTTTACTTCTATTTTTATTTCCTTTTTGATCTTAGAGCTACCAAGAAAAGTATATTTTATTTCAGGCAGTTAAAATGATTATTTTTCAAGAGGATCCTTTTGTAGTTGGTATTTAATTGCATTGTGGTTGAGCAATATTTGGAATTTTATTGAAATGTTCTTGTAGTCTATTTTATTTCTGTAAATGGTCTACAGGTATATGTAAAGGATACACATTCTGTTTTGGGAGGTAAACTTTTTTATATATCTTATTAATATGTCTTATTAACCATGCTTTTAAGGGCTTTTAAAAAATCTTTATATAGCCATAATAATTTTGTGTCCAATTGGCTATAAAATTACCTGGGAAAGGCGTGCTAAAATATTTCATTGTAATAATAATTTTGTCAGTTTTTTTTCTGTCTTTTATAAGGGTATATTTACTTTGCATATTTTCGCATATTGTTTTATGTTGTAGAAATACAAATCTTTTTATCTCTTTTCATAGATTATTTTAACGTAATAGTCCTTCCAGATCAGTTGAATTTTTTTTCTTTGCTAACTTGCCTGGTATGTTTATTTTTAATTTTTATTTTGATATCTTTATTTTGAATTTTTCCATCATTTAAAGGTAGACATAAACCCCTCACTTACAAATAAAAAAGATGAGGTACAGAACTGAAAAGCTGAGACTTATATGATTGACATCATCACCCAAAATAGTAGACATCCACAACTGAATCAGTTTTGAACTTAAAATTCCAATCAAGAAACTTGCTAGATAATATGACCATATTTCATTCATGATTTCATGGGCTGCAAGAAAGGAGAGTAAATAGAAATAGTTAATAGAACTTAGTCTTAATTTTAAGTGATGTTCTGGATCAACGTTTTGTTATTATCTTTAAAAATAGGGCATTCATTGCCTTTAGGGTAGTTGTAGAGTATATTCTTATCCCCAAATTGAAAGAATTTCTTTTCAAATGCTGAAAGCCACACTTACATTTGTAAAATTCAGTCAGTTTAGTTTAAGAGCTTTTTTTCAGTCCTCATTAAAAAATATATATTTATTCCATGCCAAACATTATAATAATTTTGAAGAAACAATAATGAACAAGAAGTAGAAAGTCTCTAAACTCATGGCACTTATATTCTAGATCTAATGTGACACACACAGGAAATACAGAAAAAGAAATGTCTGTGGGTCCCAACTGAACGAATCTCCTGTATTGCCTTGATCTGCCTAATCAACTGGTTTCTTAATTTTGGGCCTTTCATTATTTCCCATTTTTCCCCCGATAAATAATGTTGCCATGTATATTTTTTTACATAAACTTTTGTAATTCTCTGATTACTTTCTTAGACCCCAGAAGTGGAATGATCCACTAAAGGATAGTTTCTTCTTTATTGATATTGTTATATTTTGCTAGGTGTCTTTCTACAGTCATTATGATCCCCCTCCTAGGAAAACAGGAAGTCTAAGACCTTGGTAATCTCGTTCACCAGAGTCAGGCATGCCAGTGGGAAGTCCTTCCTACCTTTACAGGGTGAGCAACAGAGGGGCTGTTTGATCACAGATGGGGATGGGTCCTGGGGTCAGAGAAGCCTAAAGGGTCAACTCCAACAGAATAGATGGAGAGCAAGAACAGAACCAAAACAAAGAAGAGCCAGCAGAAAACAGCAACTGGCAACCACGACAAAAAGTAGACTAAATTTGGAGGCAAATCCTAAAATTGTGCCCTGAGCTAACCAAATGAAGAAGAAAAAATTATTTTATGAATTTTTGTCTATAAACATCCACTGGTGGGGAAGGCACTATTAAAAGTACCAACACAAATTAGGTTTCTTCTTACCTAGTCTCATTCCCATGCCTGAAAAGGAGCCGTGGCTTCTACATTTGCCAAGTACAAAGATTTAACATCTGCAGAGATAGTGTGAACATTGGCAGAGAGTTTCATAAATACTCCTCTAGGCCACATCTATTCTAGACATGAAGTTAGCCACAGTGATAATCTGGGGAGGTCAGCACCTCCTGTAACTGAAACAATGGAGGCCAACTCCTGTTTCAGAAGAATGCATGGAACTGGAGTTAGAAGACCCGGTTTGAAAGTTGTTTTCTTCTTTAAGAAAATAGCTTTTCATCAGTAAAATGTTTGCCAATTGAATTTATTAGGCCAAGAAAAGCCTCAAAACAAATCCATTATTTCTTACAATGTTCTTAAAACTTTTAATGCTCAAATTGGAAAAGGTAATAACTGTTCTTAGTTCTTCTCTCTTATAAAACATGAGCTAATTTTAAAGATACAGCAATTGTTTAAATAATAACATAAACTATAAAAATAATTCCTATGAAAATTGTTGATTCATAATTGGGTCAATTGGTATCAATTAAATATAAATAAAATGTCAGTAAGGTTTATCAAGTTTCTTTATTTCTTAAAGGAAAATTTTCTTTTAAAGCTATTAAAAATTAGAAGAAGAAAAAATAGGTTCACTATTGTCCTCCTACAGCAAAGCTTTTATTATTGCAACTGTTACTATTATTGTTTTAATAGGATGATTGCTTATAATTTTTTCTCCCCTTAAACCCAAACAAGCACAAAATTATGTTCCATTAATTATTATAAAAATTATGAGGCAAGGTCTGTGAAAGCAAGGACTATTATGTTCATGGCTGAATCACCATGGCCTAGAATAGAAACTAACATATAATACAAACCAATAAATAACTGTTGGATTAATGAATTTATGAACTTCCACATCAATCCCTTTCTTTATCTCCACTTTTTTTTCTCTTTTTTTCCCAGTGAATATCAAGAAAGTTCTCTTGATTAGACTGTAGATGTCATCTCTGATAAGGTTCCCTGAAATTCTGTAGTCAATATTTACTATCTTAAATGGGGTCTGATAGAATACTAGACCAGGTTTAGAGGCTGAACGTGAATCTTTTTGACTAGTATGTAAGACTGTACTTTGCATTTTTCAGTTTCCCCTAATGGTGGTCTTTGGGTTTTTAAAATGCTTCTGAATATAGATATCTCTTTATTGATCATCTTAGGCATCTTCAGGAAGGACTCACCTGTAGGAAGTTTTATGGCAAAAGCCCCTGGTTACTATTTTGTGTCACCTCCTTTTGTACTCTAGATTTTGGAGGAGGTTGTATATGTGTGGCAGTTTGGCTTTCCCACACACTTGGCACATATGAAGTATTTGACGAAATGTACATTCCTGTGCTAAATTGAGGTTCTAGGTTCACCACAGATGTCCCAAGCTGCCATGGCCTGGGTAAACAGAGCAAGGCTAAAGGCAAATACTTCTTAAGTCCAAGTAGGGTAATTGTCCACCATCTGAACCAGCTCCCTTGAGAAAGATATGAGAGGAAACGATAGTCCCCTGAATGAGTCTTCTTGGAAAAGAGGGTTTTTAATTCTGAGTTTTAGGCATTGATTATAAATATGTAAGGCACGATGGGTCAGAATAGAGGTAAACAGGGTTCCTGGCTTCCCAACAATGAAGCATAGTCCAGGGACATGGAAAATAATGATGGCTAAAACTCCTTGAGTGGTTAGTTATGTAATTTGGGTTTTGCTTAATTGATGGGGACAGGGGGTAGTAGAAGAATCCCACTTCAACATAAGAGATTATTAGGCATTAGATGTACTAGATACACAGACCCCTTGATATACTAGAACATGGTCTGGAAACACTTCTTAAACACTCTTTTTTTTTTTCAGGGAGTTGGGAGGTGGAATGAGATAATGCTGCAGAAAGCTTTAGAACTCAGAAGACATCCAGTGGATGAAACAATATACATACATCGGCAATTTTCTCCAGAAAACTGTAATCACTGCTTTTCCAAAAATTGTACAAATGGCAATGCAGTAAAAAAGGTAAATAACTTCTTGATGTTATTACAAAAATATTTGACTTTGTAGACACCCTTTGAAGTAGTGTGGACCCCTCTCTCTTAACCCAGAGACTACATTCTGAGAAGGTATGTGTTTTAATCAGGGGAGGCACATAAGATGCTGCTGGGGGTACTGGTAACACTATACTTTTGTTTTGAGTGATGATTACACATTCGTAGACTTTATGTCATTCATTATAGTGTACACATATTGTTTATTTTATATACACACATATGATAAAGGAAAAAAAATACTTATGGTAAATGAGTCCATGGGCACCTTGCAATCTTTCTGCTTACTGCTCTCAGGCCCTGTATGTAGCTCACACTTCCTCCCTGAGTTGATAGCTTTCTGTGTTGCCTATGGAGACATAGTACAAGGGAAAGGCAAGGAAAGATGCCTCCTCTCATCACTGGTGGATGCATTACTTGTCTTATTATGATTTCATCTTCAACTCATACACTACATCTCTCATTCCTGTTGGTAAGCATTCTGATTCAGCCTAGGCCTGTGGAATGCTGCTTTTATAAGCATCCTCATTAAAAGTCCCAACCCAGCCTCACAGCAAAACCACAACGATAATTAAATTAGGGATGGTTTTGGTAAATACATGTAGTGCTTTTTGTAGTGCTTCGTTAAAGGTAAATCTCTGTACTAATACTCATGCTTGTACAAGCATAACTTATGGTAAGATATTATAAACTCCATGTCAGCTCTCAGAAAATATAAGATTTTGATTTTAAGAAATTAAGAAGAAAAAAATAGGCCCTTACCTAAGGTTTGGTTCATGTGTTTCATGTTGGCATTAACCCCCACAATACTAGTAAACACAGTAAAAGTTATTATAGAGGTAATCAGACTTTCTCCACAAATTAAATTGACGAGGACTTTAGAAAGACCTATGAAAGGGAAAATATTTTTTTAAGGTGGGAAAACCTTTATTAATATTAAACAATAAAATTTTATTGACAAACAGAATATTCTTATCTATGAATTTATATTACATACTTTGCTTACATACTTAAATAAACTTTGATCATTTTTTGAAAAAAAAAACTCCCTTTAAGGAAACTTAAGAATATGTCAAAGGAGCTGTGCTTGATTACAGTTTATGTAATTGAGGTAATCAACTAGAACTCTGTTTCAAAGCACAAAATAAAAACATAAAATTATTTTTCAATTCAGTTATTTGGCCTATATAAATATACACATCATGTATTTAAGGCAAGATTAAAAATGATATTGAAGGACAAAGTAAATTCATAAACCAAGACTTTATAACACTCTACCTAAATGAAGAATTAAGGCAATTGTCCAGATAATTTCACTATATAGAAATTGTTTGATTTTCTCATACATTCTTTTTAATGGTTTTAGAAATGGAGCTCCATGAACAAAGAGCACCCTGCTATTATCTACTTCTATCTTAATTTTCTTCTATTTATGATAATATTCTAAGTTAACATATTCATCAATTATCATTTTTCTCAGTTACTGAATGTTCCCATAGTGGCAAAACTATAATTTTGAGCATCTATAATGATTTTCTAAATTGCCATAGGAAGGAAATGTTATTACATGGTAAAAGCCCTTCTTGTGAACCGTTCATTTTATAGCTGTGATCAAAACCTAACACAGTAAGTATGCCATTGAAAAAAAAGCCAAGGCAGTCTGTTCTTGTGAAAACTCAATTGCCTTAATGATCCAATTCTTCATCTGTCCCTCCATCTCTGCCCTTTACAGTAAGACTTCACAGTTGCTTTCACCAAAGAGATCCATTCTTGTTTTGTTATGAAACTTGATGCAAGCAGAATCTTGAGAAAGATTTCTGGTTCCTCTCTCTCAAACCCTTGCCACCATTATGCCAGCATTCCCTGGCTACCCTACTGGATGCATGTGAGAAATATACGGAAGAAAGGTGGATTCTTCTAACTGAGGCTATCCTAGATTAGCCTCCAGCTGATCCTTCAGCTAACTGTAGATTCATTAGTGAGCCTACCCAAGATCAGCAGAGCAAAGCCCATATCATCAGAACTTCCAGACTCATGAAAAATAATAAATAATTATTGTTTTAAGCCACTGTGCTTTGGAGTTGTTCCTTACTCAGAAAAACCTTACTGATACTGTCGTATAATTATTCCATTTTAGAACATGGAACTATAACAAAATGTAAATATTTGGAAATAAATAATAGACATGGTGGCATGAGAGGAATCAACAGACCATAAAGAGCTCAAGATAATGTGAATATACACATGTATTTTACTCACTGATTTGGGCATACGTTTTCTTTTTTTCTCTTTTTTCCTTGAGGATAAAATTTAAAAATATAAAAATTTGCTTTGAAAACTCAGGCAAAAATGTTTCCAAGAGGCACTGAGAGAGTCCTGCAGAAGTGAGGTTAAATGATAGATGCTGATACTTCTTTCTTCTAAACTCTTACCTCACAATCTTAATCTCCCTGTTTTGAAGATTTGGCTTTCCTTTATTCATAGATACACTTAATGTGTCTCTCCTACTCTATTCCTACTTGCTTCAGACAGCTTCTTCTCTTTTAACTGGCCATAAAATAAAAAGTGTATGTTTGCATGCACACATGGATGTATGTGCCATATTAAAATTCTATTTCAAAACAAATGTTCTAGTTCTCATCATTAAAAAGTGACTGGAGGAAAACAAATCAGGTTATTTATTTATTTATTTATTTATTTATTTATTTATTTAATGAGACTCTTGAATTTTCAATGGATTATGTTGACTTGGTATTTTACTTTTAAATACATATTTTTTTCTCACAAAATAGTGCACACTGAAAAAACTGTGTGATTAGTGATTTTATTGTTTTGTACTTTTCAGGCTTTTAGTTCAAATGGTGACAATGACTCCAATGGCAATTTTAAAAAAATAAATGACATTATTCTAATGACAGTCTTTTCAAAAGAAAAGAGGTGTTGGGCAATAGAAATGTCACCACAGTGTATATACAGTATTGTAAAGCTCTCAGATCTGTTAGTTCAAGGTAGAAGAATGTATCAAGTCTCCTGTTATATTTCACAATTGGATTTAAGACTTTAAAAAATATCTGCTCAGTAAGTAAGCTATAGTGAACAAAAGATCTTAAAACTAAACAAGTTAAATACAGAATATGATGTTTTAAATATAGGAAAAGAAAAAATATATACCTACCAAGGTCTCTTATAGCAGTTGCAGTCAGCATGGGATCTGAACTCAAAAGGATAGTCGAAAATAATAACTGTGACACGGTACTCAAATATAATTTATTCACAGATGCAAGATACCAAAAAATTAAGGTAAAATTTATTACAAAGCCAGGAATTGTAATTAAAAGTATCTGCAAAAAATTTTTACAAATAGGAAAATTAGATACCCTTTATTTCTTTTTCAAAAGCATATAATCAAGGTTTTTGGAGATGTACAATCACACTCAGTTCAAGGAAAATTTAAGTTTTCTTATTTAATAGCTATGTGCATATAACTCTGGGAATGAAAGGCAAATATTGCAATGAGATTCTTAGGACCTAAGAAATACTATAATTTAAAAGGAACTTTTAATTTTCTTGATAAGGTCATTAGCAAACTATACACACACACACACACACACACACAAATGTATATATATATATTTAACTATAAAATCTGAGACCTAATTTATTAACATAGGTAAAGCAACAAAAAATAAAAAGAGAAAGAAAATAAGATAATAAAAATAATGTCAAGAAATGGCAGAGGACTATAAAAAAAGATAGGAAATTAAATTCTGTTATTTTAGGACCAAAACTCTACCTACTTTCTGCCTTCCCACCATTGTCTCCTACTTTTATTCTATCTGTGGTGGCTACTTAGAAAGATTTTACCCCCACATATACTTGGGGAAATGTGGTAATTGTGCCTGAAGTTACCTGTAAGAATGCAGGACTATACCCCCATGTTCGCTGCAGTATTCTTTAGAATAGCCAAGACATGGAAACAACCTTAAGCATCCATTGATGGATGCATGGATAAAGATAATGTGATATATGTATACACATATATACATGCTATGGAATATTAGTCTTAAAATGAAAAAGAAAATGTTGCCATTTGTGACAATGTGGATGGACTTTGAGGGCATTATGCTAAGTAAAATAAGTCAGGCAGAGAAAATCAAGTATTGTAGATCTTAGGTATGTGTGAAATCTCAAAACTCTGAATTCATAGATACAAAAAACAGATTTGTGGTTGCCAGAGGAGGGAGGTATGGAGTGGGGAAAATTGGTGAAGGGGTTAAAAGGTACAAACCTCTGGTTATTAAATAAATACATCCTGGGATTTGATGTACAGCTTGGTGACTATAGTTAACACTACCATGTTATATATTTGAAAATTGCTAAGAGACCAGGTCTTAAAAGTCTCATCACAAAAAAAAAAAAAAAAAAAAAAAAAAAAAAAAAAAAAAAAAATCGTAACTATGTGAAGTGGTGGATATTAATTAGATTTATTCTGATGGTCATTTTAGAATATATACAAATGTAAAATCATTATGTTGTACACATGAAACTAATATAATGGCACAGTTAATTATCTCAGTTAAAATAATAAAATAAAAAGAATAATTGTAAGGGGTTTCATGATGATGTTGAAAAATGTTTTTACAGCCAATATTACATAAAAACAGTAATATAAAAAAAATGAGTTTTGTAAGTAAACTTTATTACACATCCTTAGTACTTCTTTAGAATTTTAATAATTAAAATAAAAAACACCATTACTTTTAGGGCCTTCCATAGAGATTACTAAACTGCCCTCCAAAAAGTTTCACCAACAAATACAGCCATCATCAATGTAACAATCATTCCTATTTAAATCAATTCTCCAGAGGCAAACCCCTCTCCATGGGGTCAGCCACCACACAGCAGATCGTGGCCAATCCTCACAGCCAGTAAGCCTGAAGGTCAATCCTACTCACTGATGTGCCAACAGCAGTCAAGACTCAACTACAATTGAGGGCACACACAACACACAAGAGGCACTCCAGGAGCCTCTGGCTCAGATGACTAGGGAGACTTTGCCATGTGGCCCACAGGACACCTACTACAAATAGCCGCCCTGCCAAGACTGGGAGATGTAGCAGATCTACCTAATACATAGAAACAAACACAAAGAGACAGCAAAAATGAGGAAACAAAACAAACAAAAAAAACTAACAAACAAAATATTCCAAATGAAAAAAATAGAAAACTTAAGAAAATGAAATAAATGAAGTGGAGGCAAGCAATCTACCAGATACAGAGTTCAAAACACTGGTTATAAAAATGCTCAAGGAACTTAGAACTTCAAAAAAGAGATAGTAAGCATAAAACAGGACATAGAAACCATAAAAAAGAGCATTAGAAATGAAGAATACACTAGAAGGAATCAACAGCAAATTAGATGAAGCAGAGGATTGAATCAGAGATTTGGAAGAACAGGTAGCAGAAAAATCCCAATCGGAATAAGAAAAAGAAAAGTTATCTGAAGAAATAATTATGAAAAACTCCTAACCTGGCAAAGGAAATAGGCATACAAATCTAGGAAGCACAAGAGTCATAAACAAGAGAAATCCAAAGAGATCCACACCAAGACACATCATAATTCAAATGCCAAAGGTTAAAGACAAAGAGAATCCTAAAAGCAGCAAGAGAAATGCAGTTAGTAACCTACAAGGGAACTCCCTTAAGACTGTCAGCTGATTTCTCAACAGAAACTTTGCAGGCCAGAAGGAATTGGCAAGCTATAGTCGAAGTGATGAAAAGCAAGGACTTATAACCAAGACTACTCTACCCAGCAAGGCTTTCATTTAAAATTGAAGAAGTAAAGAGCTTCCAAGATAAGAAAAAGCTAAAGGAATTCAATACTACCAAACCTGTATTATAAGAAATGTTATTCTTTTTTAAGAAGAAAAAAGATCGAAAATATAAATAATAAAATGGCAATAACTACATATATATCAATAATTGCTTTAAATGTAAATGGATTAAATGATCCAATCAAAAGACATAGGGTAGCTGAATGAATTAGAAAACAAGACCTATACATATGCTGTCTACAAGAGACCCACTTCAGATCAAAAGACACACACAGACTGAAAGAAAAAGGATAGAAAAAGATATTTCATGCAAATGTAAATGAAAAAAAAAAAGCTGGGGCAGCAATGTTTATATCAGAAAAACAGACTTTAAAACAAAGACTATAATAAAAGATGAATAATGATAAAAAGATTGATCCAACATAGAAGCATCTAAATACAGAAAGATATACTAACTGATATAAAGGTAGAGATTAACAGTAATGCAGTAGGAGAGTTGAACACCCCATTGACATCAATGGATAAATCTTCCAGAAAGTAAATCAAAAAGGAAATAGCAGCCTTAAGGGACACATTAGACCAGATGGATTTACTTAATATTTTTAGAACCTTTCACTCCAAAGCAGCAGAATACATATTTTTTCAAGTACATATAGAACATTTTCATGATAGACCACAAAGACCATAAAACAAGTCTCAGTAAATTTAAGAAGACTGAAATCATATCAAGCATCTTCTCTGACCACAACGGTATGAAAATAGAATTCAACTTCAAGAAAAATAATGGAAAATATACAAATAGATGGAGGCTGAATAACATGCTACTAAACGATAAATGGGTTAATAATGAGATCAAAGAAGAAATGAAAAGATACCTAGAGACAAGTGAAAATGAAAATACAATGACTCAAATCTATGGGACACAATAAAAGCAGTCCTAAGAGAGAAATTCATGGCAATACAGTCATACCTCAAGAAATAAGAAAAATCTCAAATAAAGAATATAACCTTACACTGAGAAGAACTAGTAGAAAAACAGCAAATGAATCTCAAAGATAGTAGAAGGAAGGCAATAATTAACCAGAATGGAAATAAATAAAATAGTGTCTAAAAAAACAATACGAAAGATCAATGAAACCAAGAGCTGGTTCTTTGAAAAGAAACAAAACTGATAAACCTTTAACTAGACTCATAAAGAAAAAAAGAACAGGACTCAAATAAATAAAATTATAAAAAAAGAGAGGTGACAAATAACACCACAGAAGTATAAAGGATTATAGGAAAATACTATGAGCAATTATATGCCAACGAATTGGACAATCTGGAAGAAATGGATACATTCCTAGAAACATACCATCTTCCAAGAATGAAACAAGAGAAAACAGAAAATTTGAACAGACCCATTTCTACTAATGAAATCAAATCGACAATCAAAAAACTCCCAAATAACAAAAATCTTGGCTTCACAGGTTAATTTTACCAAACATTCAAAGAAGAATTAACACCTATTCTTCTCAAACTATTCCAAAAATTTCAAGATGAGGGAAGACTCCCTAACTCCTTTTATGAGGCCACCATTACATTGATTCCAAAACCAGACAAAGACATTACAAAAAAAGTAAACTATAGGCCAATATCTCTTATGAACATTGATGCCAAAATCCTCAATAAAATATTAACAAACCAAATTCACCAATACGGTAAAAATATCATATACCATGATCAAGTTGGATTTATTCCTTGGATGCCAGGTTGATTCAATATCTGCAAATTAATTAATGTGATGCACCACATTAAGAAATTGAAAGATAAAAACCATATGATCATATCAATAGATACAGAAAAAACATTTGACAAAATTCAACATCTATTTATGATAAAAACTCTCAGCAAAGTGGGAATAGAGGAAACATATCTCAACATAATGGCCACATATGACAAACCTACAGCTAACTTTATACTCAATGGAGAAAAGTTAAAAGTACTTTCCTTAAGATCAGGAACAAAACAGGATGCCCACTTTCACTGCCCCTCTTCAACATTGTATTGGAAGTCTTAGCCACAGCACTAAGACAAGAAAGAGAAATAAAAGGTATCCGAATTGGAAAGGCAGAAGTAAAACTCTCACTATTTGCCAATGACATGATACTATATAGAGAGAACTCTAAAGATTCCACCAAAAAACTGTTGGAACAGATCAATGAATTCAGTAAAGTATCGGGTTACAAAATAAATATTCAGAAGTCAGTAGCATTTTTATACACTAATGATGAACTTTCAGAAAGAGAAATTAAGAAAACAATCCCATTTACAATTGCATCGAAAACTATAAAATACCTGGGAATCAGATTAACCAAGGAGGTAAAATACTTGTTCTCAGAAAATTATGTCATTTAAAAAAAAATTGAAGAAGGTACAAATAAATGGAAGCATATACCGTGTTCATGGATAGGAAGAATCAACATCATTAACATGGCCATACTACCCAAAGCAATCTATAGAATCAATGCAATTCCTATCAAAATACCAATGGCCTTTTTCAGAGAGCTAGAGAAAATAATCCTAAAATTTACATGGAACTATAAAAGACCCCAAATAGCCATGGCAATCTTGAGAAAGGAGAACTAAGTTGTAGGTATTACACTACCTGATATCAAACTATCCTACAAGTCTACAGTAATTGAAACAACATGGTATGGCATAAAAACAGATACATTGATAAATGGAACAGAATGGAGTGCCCAGAAATAAATCTATGCCTATATATTTACTTCATATATGACAAAGGAAGCAAGAATATACAATGGGGTAAAGACAGTTTCTTCAATAAATGGTGCTGGAAAAATTGCACAGACATGTGCAATAAAAGAAACTGGACCACTTTCTTACACCCTATACAACAATAGACTCAAAATGGATTAAAGACTTAAATGTAAGATCTGAAACCATAAAGCGTCTACAAGAAAACATAGGTTGTAATCTCTCTGATATTGCTTCTAGCAATTTCTTTTTAGACAAGGAAAACAAAAGAAAAAAATAAACAAATGAGAATACATCAAACTAAAAAAATTTTGCACAGCAAAGGAAACTATCAACAAAAAGAAAAGACAACTGACTGAATGGGAGAAGATATTTGCTTATGATACATCTAATAAGAGGTTAATATCCAAAATATATAAAGAATTCATACAACTCAATAACAAAAAACAAATGATCCAATTAAAAAATGGGCAGAAGACCTGAACAGATATTTCTCCAAAGAGAAAATATAGATAGCCAACAGACATATGAAAAGATGCTCGAGGTCACTAATCATCAGAGAACTGCAAATTAAAACCACAATGAGATATCGCTGAGACCTGTCAGAATGGCTATCACCAATAAATCAAAGAATGACAAGTATTGGAGAGGATGTGGACAAAAAAAAAACCATAATACACTGTTGCTGGGACTGCAGATTGGTAAAGCTGCTATAGAAAACTCTGGAGCTTTCTCAAAAAATTAAAAATGGATCTACCCTTTGACTCAGTAATTGCACTTCCAGGTATTTATCCAAAGAAAACCAAAATAATAATTCGTAAAGATCTATGCACTTCTGTGTTCATGGCAGCACAATTTACAATGGTCAAGATATGGAAGCAGCCTAAATGCCCATCAGCAGATTATTGGATAAAGAAGTTATGGTTCATATATACAATGAAATATTACTCAGCCATTAAAAAAATGAAATCCTACCATTTGCAATGACATGGATGGACCTAGAGATTATTATACTGAGTGAAATAAGTCAGAGAAAGATAAATATCATATGATTTCACTTATATGAGGAATCTAAGGAACAAAAAGAACAAACTAATAAAAAACAGCCTCACATATATAGAGGACAATCTGGTGATGACCAGAGGGTTGGGGGTTGGAGGGCTGGGAGAAAACGGTGAAAGATTAAAGAAATACAAATTAGTAAATGATAGAAGGTCACGGGGATGGGGAGCATGGCATAGGAAATACAGTCAGCATTAATGTCATGGCTAGGTATAGAGCCAGAGGAGAGAAAGAGCACTCAGGGAAATCATTTCATTAACTATATAAATATCTAACCAATGTACTATATACTTGGAACTAATAAAAAAGTCAAAAAAAAAAAAAACCCATGAACAAACCTGTACTGGCATAAAAACAAACAAACAAACCTGGTACTGGCATATGGGTTGCTGAAACAGAATAGAAAGCCCAGAAATAAACACGCACCTATATGATCAAAGGAGGGAAGAATAGATAATGTGGCAAGGACAGTCTATTAAATAAATGGTGTTGGAAAACTAGACAGATACATGCAGAAAAATGAAACTAGACTACCTTCTTATACCATGTGCAAGAATAAACTCAAAATGAATTAAAGACTTAAATGTAAGACCCAAAACCATAAAATTCATAGAAAGAAACATAGTCAGTAAACTCTTTGGCATTGTTCTTAGTAATATTTTTTACTGATGTATCTCCTTGGGTAAGGGAAACTAAAAGAAAAAATAAGCAAATGGGATGACATTAAACTCAAAACATTTTGCACAGCAAAGGAAATCATCAAACACACACACACAAAAAAAACAAAAATATAACCTACTAACTGGGAGAAGATATTCACCAATAATATATCTAATAAGGGGTTAACATGCAAAATGTGTAAAGAACTCACACAACTTACCATCCAAAAACCCTAACAATTCAATTAAAAAATGGTCAGAGGATCTGACTAGACATTTCTCCAAAGAATACATACAGATGGTCAATAAACATATGAAAAGATGCTCAACATCACTAATCATCACAGAAATGTAAATCAAAATCACAATGAGATGTAACCTCACACCTGTCGGAACAGTCATCATTAAATTAACAAATAAGTGGCAATGAAGATGTAGAGAATATGGAGCCCTTGTACACACTTGGTGGGATTGCAAATTGGTGCAACCACTATAGAAAACAGTATGGAGGTGTCTCAAAAAGCTAAAAATAGAAATACCTTATGACCCAGGAATTCCACTTCTGGGTATTTATCTGAAGAAACCTAAAGCACTAATTCAAAAAGATAAGTGCTCTTCAATGTTCATTGGTACATTATTTACAATAGCCAAGATATGGAAGCAACCTAAGTGTCCATCAACAGATGATTGGATTAAAAAGAATTGGTACAAGAGGTACCTAAAAATAGCATAGATGATAAAGGTTTTGTTCATCCCTCTTGCAACCACATCAAAGTTGGGATAGAAACATGGAGCAAACAACAAGCAAAGTTGCCTGAGATCTAGGTGAACAGAACCACTACAACTAGGGAGAGAAATAATCAATCTGCAAAGGTAGGAGGGGAAGAAGACCAAGTGGCTGAGTGGAACAGAGGCTACAGCAGCTGCAGTTGGTATCTGCAGATGCCTCTTAAAGGGGCTGTGTCTGCAAGTGGACTTTCATGGTGACGGACCTGCTTGCTCTGAGCACCAGTGCCTGGTTGCCTGTTTGGGGGGCACCAAGGACTTACAGGGGGACACTTACTTGTTGGAATGAGGGCCAGAGGCAAGGCTAATTCCCAGGCAAAAGTATGGGTGGTATCCATCGTTCCTTTGTTGAGCCTCCCTCTACCGCCTCACAGTGTGCAGATGCAGTACTGCCATAGCTGAGACATTGTCAAACTGGATAACACAGGGTGCTCCATCCAGAGGATTCCCAGAAACTCCACCTCCCCCAACTCGCGGCCCTGTCCAAGACACATTTAGTTGTATTCTGGGTGAGTCTGGTCCTCATTACTGAGCCAATGCCAAGACCCACACTGGTGGCATCTGGCCTCGGTTTCTGGTGTGGTCTCTTGAGGCAACTATAAGCTCAGCATCTGCGGATTGGTTGCTGAATCCTAACAGGTGGTCCCAGAGGAGCACAGGCTGGAGCTAAACTAAGCCTGCAGCTAAACCCTTCTCAGGACTGTGCCACTGGACACCTATTATTCAAAGTCATGCTAATAATACTGGGAGACTTAGAAGTTTTACTTAGCACATAAAAGAAGACACATAAAGGCAGTCAAAATGAGAAGATAAGCAGAAACCATATGAGAGAACAGAACAGAGATCCAGAAATAATGGCGTCGAGTAATCTAATAGATGCAGAGTTTAAAACACTGGTTATAAAGATGCTCGATGAACTTAGGGGAAGTTTATATGAACTCAGTGAGAATTTTAACAATGAAATAAAAAACATAAAGGAAATGGAAATTATAAAAGGGAACCAGTCAGAATGAAGAACACATTATGTGAGATGAAGAGTATATTAGAGAGAATCAACAGAGTGGATAAAAAAAGAGGATCAAACCACCAATAAAGAGGATTAGGAAGCCAAGGACAGATACCCAATCAGAATGGCAAGAAAAAAGAAGTCAACTATAATAATAATTTAAAGAGCTTATGGGACAAAATGAAATGTAGAAACATCTGGGTCATAGGGGTACCTTACAGGGAACAAGAAGTTGAAGAGATATGTAAAGAAGTAATGATGGAAAACTTCCCTAACCTAGTGAAGGAAATAAACATACAACCCCAGGAATCTCAAAGAGTCTCAAGAAAGATGAACCCAAAGAGGCCCACGCCAAGACACATTATAATTAAAATGCCAAAGGTTAAATACTAAGAGAAAATCTTAAAAGCAGCAAAAGCAGTTAGCTACCTACAAGGGAGCACCCATAAGACTGACAGCCAATTTCTCAAAAGAAACTATGTAGGACAGAAGGGCTTGGCACAAAATATTCAAAGTGATGAAGACCTAGGATCTAGAACTAAGAATTCTCTATCCAGTAAAACTATTGTTTAGAGTTGAAGGACAGATAAAGAGCTTTCCAGATAAAAGTAAGCTAAAGGAATTTATCAACACCAAGCCTAGTATTACTGGAAAAAAATGTTGGAGGGACATTTTTAAGAAAAAAAAGTATCAAAAACATGAATAAAGAATGGTAATAACTATATTCATAACAACAAGTATGTGAAATGGAAAAGAATTAACTGCTCCAGCCAAAAGATAGGGTGGCTGAATGAATAAGAAAATAAGGCCCCTATAAATGTTGCCTATAAGAGACTTTAGATTAAAAGACATACACAGACTAAAAGAAAGGGGATGGAAAAAGATATTGCCTTGATGGACCTAGAGGGTGTTTTGCTGAATGAAGTTAGTTAGATAGAGAAAGACAAATATCACATGATTTCACATATACATGGAATCTAAAGAACAAAATAAACGACAACAAAAAAAACAGAAACTAACTCATAGATACAGAGAATATCTTGAGGGGATGGTGAAAGAGGGCAAAGGGATTAAGAAGTACAAATGGATAATTACAAAATAGACATGGAGATATAACATGTAGCATAAAGAAAATAGTTAATAATGTTGTAATAAATATGTAGGGAGGAAGAGAGATGGGGTAATCACTTTGCAAGTTACATAGATCTCTAATCGCTATGTTGTGTAATTGAAACCAATATGTTATTGTATGCCAACTCTAAAAAAGTGACAGCAAACAAGTGAAATTTTTAAAAAAAAGAAGAATAGGTACATACATACAGTAAAATATTACTCTGCCATAAAAAAAGGAATGAAACCTTACCATTTGTGACAACTTAGATGAACCTGGAAGATATTATGCTAAGTGCTATAAGCCAAACAGAGAAAGACAAATATCATATGATCTCACTTATATGTGGAATCTAAATAACAAAATAAATGAACAAATAAAACATAAACAGACTCAGATATAGAGAATTAACTGATGGTTGCCATATAGGAGGAGGTTGGTGGAGAAAAATGAAAAAGGTAAAAGGATTAAGCAGTACAACTTGGTAGTTACAAATAGTTAGGAGGAGGAAGTAAAATACAGTATAGGTAATATATTCAATAATATTTTAATAACTATGTATAGTGTCAGGTGAGTGATAGACTATCTGGTGATGGGGGAGAGTCACTTTGTAAATTATGTAAATGTCTAACCACTAGCCTGTATACCTGAAACTAATATAAAATAATATTTGTCAGCTGTAATTGGGGAAAAATTTTTTTTTTCAGAGAAGTAAATCAAATAACACACTCAGATTTCTGTCTCAGTTTTGGCTACTATATCAGGAAACTCATATATTTTCCTAATGAAAAAGTAAGGTTCTCATTCCTTCATTTATTATACATTAATTCACCACCTACTATGCAATGAGTCATACAATATAGACACAGAAGAGTCATAAACCCAATAAAGTTTTTAAAAAAATTCAGAAGAACTAAAATATTAAAAGCATTTCCTTTTGATTATTTAGCTTTTACTTGTGCAGAGACACTCATGTAGAATGAGTTGGTGAATGAGCACTGGACTCTAATTCAGGAGGCCCCAGTGTGGGTGCAAGTGCTGAGTGATTTTTGTAAAGTCACTTGATCATACAGCACTAATTCAATCTTAGAAATAGAAGAAGAATGATTAAGTGTTTATACGTGCTACTGAGAGGGAGTCTTTGGTGAATAAAGCTTGACAACAGCATCAGGATGGTGAAAGAAAATCAAGGCCCTTGTAGATAAGCTACTTCTAGAGTGGTCGAGTTCTCATTTTAAGGTTTTGGTGGTCAGGATTGTTGGAAGGAATAAATTAAATTGAGGCTCTGAGACAAGAAGATTGAGGGTCAGGAAGCCCAAATCCCTTTTCTTCCACCACATAACTGTTGTTGATACCTCAATAAATTGCATAGTAAATTTTTTGCAAAAGTAGCTGCAGTAAGTCTGCTTCCTAAATCCATACCATTGGGTTGTTATCTCCCACACTAATTTTGGGTTAGTTATTTGATTCATTTTGGCTAAAAGGAATGAGAGAAAACATGATGCAAGTAGAGACTTAAAAAGCACTGGCAAATTAAAGCTTGCCCTCTCTTGCTGTCTGAGACTTTACAACCTTCATGTGAAAAAGTCTGAAGTAACCTCCTAGATGATGAAATATATGTGTCACAGTGACAGCTATTGCCTACAGCTAACACCAACAGTACCAAGGGACACATGAGTAGTGAGGGGTTAGGAGTAGTGCCTCTAGCTAACCCCACTTTAGCTGACCCCCTGAGTTGAACAGAAGCTCAGGAGACAGTTCTGAAGACAACTGAATCAACAGAAACTGCTTTGCATCTCTATTCTTTTCAATTTCATTTTTTGTTGTCATTTGTCTGAACTCTATTTATAAAGTGTAGATTGTTCTCATAGTTTTTCTTCTAATGTAGTTTAGGTAGTGACCTTATATTTACAAAAGTGTTTTGATTACTTTGAAAGAAATGCACCCCTGCTTATGATCTGAAGTATTTTTTCTCAATGTCTTTCCTTGATGAGGTACAAATATCATGTGATTAGAAAAAAAATCATAATAGTTTACAAAGTAGGGTTATAGTTGTTTCTGTAAATATACTTCTCTGTTTTATTCGTCTACTTGTGGGTGTGGGAGTTTTAGAAGATGGGTATTTAAAAATGTGACTTTTATCAATAATTTCCTTTTATTGGACCTAATATAGTCATAATAGCTCTCTTGTAGCATGTCAGAGATTATAACTGCCGTTAAGTTCTGCCACTCAGATTTTCAGGATTACTTTTTTCCCTTCATTATTTTTCTTGAGTCTTAATATTCTAGACAATTGTTAAGACATGGTTTATTCACTAAAATAAAAGCTGAATTTACTTCTCCCACCCCTTGTACATTTTTCCTGTCTCCTTTGTTTTCCAATTTGGAGAAAAATGTTTAAAAATTTGAATACAGCGAAATGTAGTATTTCATGAGCGAATAATATTATTGAAAAAGAGTATTTTTTACCTGCCATAATAACTTTTGGAGCATGTAAACATCCATGTCAAATGCAGCATTAAAGTAAATTATTGGTGAAAATAGATTAAAAAAAAGATTTGGATCCATCCATTGTACGGCATCTACATAGCTTTGTACCTAATAATATAAAAATACATCATTTTTTAATTTATCCATCCTTCTATTAGCCTAGAGTATATGCCAGGCACTCCTATCTCTTGCAAAATAGAAAAAAATGCATCATAATTTAGTAAGTGCTGAAGTCTTAACTGTTGAACTTATTACCAATTACAGTAGAAAATTAATACACAGCTCTATGCCCTTTTTATTCTTTTAAAGAACAGGTATAGAAAATATATTTACATGGATACTAGAGAGTATGTAGAAAATTTTCAGGCATACAAGACAAAGAAAACGATTTCAGGTAGTTGGATTATCATGCACAAAAATCCACAATGAAGTAAACAATTCTAGAAACTACAAATGATTAGCCATGGCTTATGAAGAAGATGTGTGTAGAAGAAGAGCAGGGATAGAGACTGGGATGTCAATGTAGTTGATGAAATAACTAATTAATGGTATTTATCAAAATATTAAGTTGATATTTGCAAATCTTATTATGGGCATCCAATCATTCAACATCCATTTATTAGGAAAAAATACTGAGTACCTACTGTGTTAGGTGATAGTTTTGCACTTGAGAGCTGATTCTTTATGGTCTCTTGTGTTTCTTCATATCTTATGAGTGGAGGCACTGATTGCTTTTCTTCAAGACTATCTTTTCAAGAACATTTGAATAATTAACAGCTTTGGAAGATAGAGCACTATCCTTATTACATGCCATAGCATACTAAACCTGTCCCAGAGCAAGAGATAGGTTTAGTATGCTATCCTGTGTAATAAGGATAATGTCTCCCTCTGGGCAAGAGGGCAGATAAGCCAATCACCCATCATAAAATATTCGAGTTCTCTAAGGTCAGGTTTCTTTATGGTAATCCAGCTCATTGTGTATGTGGGTTTCACCTGCCTTTTAGCTTCTCTCTGTGGGAATAGGAGATCATGGAACAGGTACAAGAAAATGCTGATATTCTGGCTTCCACTATTGCATTGAGTAATAATGTCCTTTTCAGCTAGCCCAGGAGTCCCATGTCTTTCGCGAGGACCATACAACTGTGGCAGGCTAACTTATTAGCTTTCAAGTAGAGTAAAATTGTAGACCCTTCACTGTTTTTGACATGTGGTCTCTTCCTTTAAAGACTTATCGACACGTAGTAATTTATAGAAGTGCTTCAAATTACTTTTGTATCAAAATTGTATGGTTATAAAATCTGTTGACAACTGGAGTAGTAATCTGCCCCTGTTTTATATAAATATAGGTTTTCCATAATTTTTTTTATATCACTGATTACATTTGTTTGGGAAAGTCAATCATCTTACACACACACTCATCCATATTCTGACTGACTAGAGCAGGTGTTGAAAAAATATGGCTCCTAAACCAAAATTGGCTCAATACCTGTTTTTGTAAATAAATCTTATTGGAACACAGCCATGCTAATTAATTTATGTATTGTCTATGGTTGCTTTTGAACTACGATAGCAGAGTTAAATAATCGAGACAGAGATTATAGCCTGCATAATCTAAAATATTTACTATATTTACTTTTATAAAAAAAGTTTGCCACAAACCCTTGGGTTAGAGGATATTCATATTGTGCTGATAATGCATTCTATATCCCTTATAGTAAGTATATTCTCCCTCCTCTACCTAACTCCAGCTGTTTCCAACTATTTAGCAATACTATGGTTGCCTTGGCTATATCTAGTTTGCCTTACTCCTCACTTCTAACACCAGACACAAGGTTCAAGTTATATTTCTTGATATATTCTAAACTAGGCATACTTAGAAACTAGCCTCTATTCTAATGGTAATCCTATGAAACATAACTGAGGCAATAGATTCGTTCAATGTCAGAATTCTCTTGCTACTAGACTCCTGTACCAGCAGCTCAAAGTCCCTGAGCTTCTATCTTAATAACTAACTCTTGTCTAAGCTTTTGCATTTTGTTTAAATACTCATTAGCCACTCACACTCTCAGGAACTGTACCTTTACTCATTCTGAATTGTCTATCAACTTTCAGATCTAGGTTCTGGTTTGACTATGTTTAGATGGATCTTGGCTCTTTCACACCTGATTCCTTTTTCTACACACCTGACCAGAAGTTATTGACAACCTAAAAATATATCAATTGTTAGAGCAGTAAAGAGATAAGTATTTTTACAATTTTGAAGCCACCTTCGTATTTATATAAATCTTAGATATAGTACAAAATAGTCATATTTACTATACATACCTCTTCATATGTAAAACTTAATACTTCAAAAATACATCCAATTAAAAATAATATTATAGGCAAAGGAATTAGGAAGTCTTTCAAACGTAGGTTCAAAAATGCTGCAAAAAAAAAAGATCTTTACTGAAAAGCGGTAAAATATCACATTTTTAAAACTTTAATTTGATGTGATTTCTTAATACTTATGACAATGCAATATGGTTCTACTCATTTTTTATATTCCTGTCTTTGAAACCTTCCCTCACACTTAAGAACACAGAATCAGTGGAACCGCTAATCCACTAGATTCCACCTTGACCTCGTCTATGAAGTATCTCATTTTTAAAAAATTATTAGTAAATATTGCTAGCAATTATTGGCTCTTGGGTTACTACTAAAATATTTATAGCAGTTTTTGCACATGCTATAAGTCAGATAGTTTCTTTAGCTATTCTGCTAAACTTCAATGAAATCTCTTGGTTGATTTCCAAGATAATGATGAGGAACTAGCCATAATAATTTGCCCATAATAATTAGCTACTCCACATAGGAAAACTTAAAATGAATAGTTAACTTTGTTCATCAAAGTGCATTTTTTTTCAGTTTAATGTTTTCTGCTTCTTTTTAGAACAATTCCCAATCAGGTCAAAGAATGCCAAAAAAAAATGCTTTCTTTTGGTTTCTACAAGTGTTACTTTCTCATAGAGGTTGACACAATTTTTCATTTGGACAAAACCAACGGGAAACTCTAACAAGTGGTGAAAAAGTAACTGAATCACTCAGAAGACTTATCACTTTGAAAATCCTTTGTCCACCTGAAGAAAGTGGTGGGACAGCTAAATTTAAAATATAAATGAAACTATAATTTACGATAATGTAGATAACATAAAAATCCCCCAACCCTTGATTTTCTGTGTATCTGCTTCGATTCTCCTCATCACTTAAATCTAATCATGACCTACCAAGTAGGAAGGTGTGGATATTTTGAACTCAATAGAGGTGAAGAATATAGATCAGATTTTACATGTTTCTTCTGGGGCAGATTATTGTTGAATTCATTTAATTGAAAGTCTTGGGACAGAGGTATGAATTTAGGAACAAAATTCTAATTTCCTATTACTGCTATCTATATTGTGGCATTTGTAAGATATATCCATAAAATAAACACAAATAATAAAGAGACTTACACCTACCTCCAATTGTGCAGATCAAAGACATTACTAGAATGATTTCAGGAAGGTCCGGAGGATAATTTATCAACTTATTTCTGAAATATTCCACCCAATTGCCAGAAAGTCTTTTGTGAACAAAATGATAAATACTGGAATTCGAATTCATACTGTTGTTTGTCACGGACTGTCTAAATCCAACTGTTATGACTCTGCAAAACTCACATAAGAACAATATAATCTGCCTTCTTCGTAGCCTTCTAATACTTTTCTTAATTATTTATAATGATACCTTAGAGGCTGCCAAAATTATGGATACTTTCCTTTCAATGATAATTTTAATAGAGCAAGTGATAGAGACTAGCCAGTGTTACCTTGGGTTCACTTACAATGTCAAGTACTGCTCAGCATTATTTGCCCTGCAATTATACAACTATCTGAAAGAAGGATGTTTTATCCAACTGGTTGCTGGGACCACAGACTGGTACAGGGATGGACAACTGAGGGGTTTGCCCTCAGCTTCTCTGAGCCTCTGGAAGTGTGTTCTGGAAACTATTCCAAAATAAATAGTGGGATGAGAGAAAAATATTCTCATTTCTTTTGTGATTCTATACAGATAGCCTTCTTTTATCTCATTTGGAACGATGACGGGGTTAGATTTTGTCTAACGTTTATGTATTTATATAGCAACTGAGCACATAATAAAAATATTGAAGCCAAAAAGATTTAAAATAGGGGAGTTGTTACATATTTTTATACACATATATTTTCTCATATATGCTTTTCTCATTACAAAAACAATATTTTAAAAGGGAAAATTAATTAAATAAACATGTTTATTGTGAACACTTTTGAAATAAATATGTAAACAAACATTTCAAAAAACAGAAAAAAAATAATCCACAGTTATGTCATCTAGTGGCTCTTACATGTTTTAGTTACATAGCTGGGTAATTTGAGGGAAGGTCAAAGAAAGTGCAGGGTTACTATATATTGGGTGCTGTCAGAAAGAAAGGGCAATTCTGCGATTGGGTATCTCAAGTCTTATCTATACGAAGGGCAGACTAGAATGAGCTGTAATGAGTACAGATGAAGCAGTCAATTATTTTAGCAGAGAGAAGCGATGTTTGTTATTGTATGGGTTGCACAGTGACTGTTTTCTCTCACTTTATTATGGTCTCAGAGTGACATTATCAGATGTTGATGCTCTGTGAGATTGTTTATGTCCAACAGGAGAACAATATAGACTAACTGTGAGCATCAGGCTTGTAGTACTACTGAGTGAAACCTAGCTCTGATGTCAGACGAGTTCCCTGATGTCAGCGGCTGCATTTTTTTGTTTAATTTTTGACTTACCTCAAAGGATTTCTAAATTCCTGATCCTTACTCAAACATGTCAAGAGCTGGAGGCAGACCAGGGGATTTTGATAGTAATATAAGTGGTACTGCAGAACAAGCTCAGCTAGCTCTCTGAGAGTGATTCTTAACCTTAGCTACACACTGAAATAACTTAGAGTTTTAAAAATACAGGTGTCTGGGTACCTCCTCTAGAGATTAATTTAATTGGACTGAGGTACGGCCTGGGTGTTGGGAAACTCCAAAGCTTTCCAGTGATTCTAAGGAGCAGCCATAATTTAGAAGCATTGCTCCAGAAGTCCGTGCTGTTGTGATACACTGGTGATATTTGTTCTCAGTTAACAATAAACTGTTTAGGATACTTATTATCTTGCTCACTGCTACTCCAGGACTAAATATCTTGGACTTGACTGAAAAATAAAAAGTATTTTATTCATCAGAATTATGCATTCCTACTTGCTTTCAGAATTTAATACAGTCGTTTATTGTTTTCCAAACTAAAAGTGGGGATTTAGATTCCCATGAGCATTTTTTTATTTCTAAATTATTTATTTACAATTTTTGGTAAGTGTTTACACATTCAATCCTAATAGTTCCCTTTCAAAAAAGAATAAAATCACTTCAAGTCTTACCCTTGACATTCAAGGATAGATATGATCAAGTTCAACAGAATCTCACTATTTGGCTGTGAATATTTGGCAAATACTCGGTTCGGCTTTTTCAACTTCTACTCCAAATTCTCCTAAGGAGCCTTTGCTCCCAAGAAATGACCTCATCTTAAATTTGCATGTGGATGCTAATATTACTCTATTTTAAAAGATATGGGTAAAAAACTATGAATAAACGGTGCAGATAAATGGGTTTTTAGTGTAATTAAAATTCTTCTGTTTAAACTGACTTTTTACAACTTTGGATAAGTTTATGTCTCATTAAGGAAAAAATATTGATTTGTTATAAAATTACCACATAGGTTTCCTACATTCATCAGTAAACTATATAATGGCTTAATTTTCTTTGTGGAGTTAATATAAATGACTCCCCTCTCAAAAACGACATGTGGATTTGTCCTCAATTGTTAGTCAGCCTTAAAAAATTATCTTACTAATGGAGTAGAAGTCATACTTATTCAACCTGTCCCTGAAAAGGGGAAGTCTTTCTCCCTTTTAATCACATTTTGCAAGATTCAGGTGACAAAAGTATCCTGAAGAGGGCACTGTGAGATCCCAGTAATCACAAGCTGTAAAGCTCTTGCTCAATGGTTTATGGCAGATAAACAACTAGGGTTGAAAGATCTCAGTAAACACACAACACAGCAGCTGTCTCACTTACAGTCTCTGAAGGTGGGTGGTCTGTCTCCCTCCTAATGTGCCTTCATTCAAAATGAACCCTTCCTCCCTCTGGGCTACTCCGCTCCATACACCTGAGGAGATTCACCACAGCGTTAGCTTGCTTTCCTTTCAGTACCTCATTAAGACAAAGAGAACAAACATGAGCCAGGTAAATAGTTCAGAAAGCTGATATATGAAGACAATAGAGGAAATGTGAGGGTTAAAAAGCAGAAAATCAAACCGAGAGGCTAGTTGGTCTTTGGGAAAGTCCTTGATTAGCTGCCATAGAAAAGGTGGAAACTCTAAGAGGGTCTGGCTGAATCTGTAGCTGGAAATCTGTAGAAGCATCTGTCCTCTTGGAAGGGAGGCTGAAGAAGAAGGTACCAGAGTGAAAGGACAACTTCCTGAAGGGGAAACTAGGAGGGCTCACCATCTAAGAGAGCCTCAGGAATATCCAGTGGTATGAAGTCAGAAGTGGAGGAGAGCTATTCTGTTCACCCTAGGACAGCCACAACCAACTGCAACCTCACTGACAGTTACTTGCTCCAAGTCCCACCCCCAGTCTGCACTCATTGGCTTAGGTTCATAACCCCTGACTTGATTGGCTGATGAAATAGAGTCCTCCACACAGCATACCTAAGGCAACCTATGAAGCTTAAAGGCCGTGTTTATTATTACTTTTTTCTTTTTTAAATAAACAAGGGTGGAACCCTTGGAAAAGGAACCTCTGAAAATTGTATCGCTATATTAATTTAAGGCTTTGGAACAGTGCATTTCTGACAAAGAGTTCAAGGACACTGTTTTCCCAGAATTCCAATAGCACTGAATTTCTTCAATAAGATAGGACAATGGAGATTTTGAAATACAAGGACGCAGGTAGCTGGGTTACAAAAAAATAAAAGAAGGGCTATTCTGGGCATGAGAAAGAATGAAATTAAAACAGATAAGCAAGGTGCACTTGCACTTCTGGGTCGTTTGTGTGGGGAAATGTTTAGGAATAATGATATACTCATTTATTTTTTCTAAACATAGTATGTAAAGAACATTTTAATTGAACTTACTGAACAATATTACCATAGACCCAATTTTCTTATTCCCACTCTCATTACAAAATATTTTGAGAGACTTTCTTTAATGATTTTGCAATCTAAATACTTATTTAGAAAATGCGATGCCTTGTTATAATTTTACTCAAAGCCTTTGCGAAGCCATTTCAATGTCTAGGAAAAGAAATGTACAGAGAAGAGAGGTCAAAGAGTGGGAAAGGGAAAAAGCAAACCCTCCACAGACAGAAGAAAATGCTAAAGAATCACAGCTTAAATTATACTCCTGGCTGGCAAAGAGGCATTCACAGCCTTCATTTGTGGTCTTATTGCAACTGCAAAGCAATAGACTTTGTTGAAGGAAAATATGTTAACAATGTAAATCCACTTGGGTGGTGGTCAGTCAAGGAAACTAGAAAAGGCTTTTCAAACTGATAAAGTACACATATGTTTTAATAAAATAAAAGTTAAGATTGTTTCTGAGTAATTCATTTAGATGAAAATATATGGATCTCATGCAAGATCTCTTCTATCAGAGCTAGAGTAAGATTAGCAGATGAAACAATCACCGTATCTATAATCTTTTGAGAAATATATTGATGTTTATTTTAAAGTTATTTTATTTTCTCTGTTTCATATCTTTCTCCAGTTCCACTTAATTCCACCCCAATAAATACAAAGAACATGTCACTGTATTTTTCCTTTTTTTGTCTCCCTGTGATTTACTTGGGTGGAATTCAGTGGAAAATAAATAATTAGTTACGGTTTGTTTCTATAATACCTACTGTGATTTGCCTTTTTAAAATTTGATTATGCTGTATAAATTTTCACTATTATTAAATTTAAAATTTTTATAGACTAAAACCTATCGATGATTTTTAAAATTTCTTTCATTTTTAAGTGACATCTACTCTTTACGGTTAAACACTTTAATATGTATTAAAGCGTATTTACTTCTAATTTTCAATTAATTGTTATTTTAAAAAACGTGTTTAACTCACACCCCTTCAAAATTATTTTTTGCATTGTAAATGCAACAGCATTTGTGACACAGCCTTTGTACTAAAATCATTCAGGAAAAGCGAGGTCATGATCACTTTTCACTGAGACAATCCATGAAGATTCTCCAGAGGAATCAGGTTTTGAACCTTATGAAGACAGGAAAGAACTGGTTGAATAGATGAGGGTAGTGAAGAAAAGGGAGTATTTGAGAAAATAAAGATGACCATATCTGCATTATTTCTATATATACATGGGAACTGTGGGGGATACAAAGATAAGTGATAAATGTTTTCTTCCCCAGAGCAGTTTGTTTATATGCCAACAGTTATCAATAGTGTAGTATGCATAATAACGAAAGCAATTATGTTCATTATTGTTGCAAAAGGTCATTGAGAGGATATGATGACATTGTCCCCAGAGCTGGACCCAGGCAATCGCAATCGGAGGCTCCTCACCCCTTCCCCTGTACTTGGAATGTATGCTCTGCCCACCGTTCCCACAGTGAGAACCATTTTGAAAGATGAGCCTTGAGAGAGCCATGTGTTGTTGAGACTGAGTGGTATATAAAACTGAACTCAGGTGAGGTGTCTATATAAACTTTTAAGATTTTGGGTGGCGGGTGTGGAGATATACTAATCTTGTGGTTGCTTAAGACAAGACTTGTAAATTCCGTCTCTTATTAAATCTGCCACCTTCCAATCTGGAGTGACCTGCCTCTTTCTTCCATCTCTCTCTACCCTCTGTTTATGATGGCCAGTTTCAGATTTTACCTGGAAGTTCCCAGGTTTTTGAACCAATAATTTATACAAGGAAATAATAAATATGTTCTTAGAATTAATGTTGGCACAAATGAAGTAATGTCTGAACAGATTTTGAGAGATGAACTAAACTTATATATACATATGGTGTTCTGAAATACTAAATGTATTGGATATTTTCCATAGCTCACTGTAGTAGGCTTTGGGGTAGTTATTGGTCTTGATAGACAGGTAATAAACTATTTCTTAAGCTGAAGAATAAATATATTGGGAATTCAGATGGAAAGAGTGGGTAGTTGAGGAAGGTATGGTTAAAAAAAGTTCTCAAAAGGTGAATGATTCTGGAGTACAAGGATATCTGGTGTGTGACCATTATAGTGTATTGAAAAGTGAAATAGAAGAAAATCTTAATTTGAGGGGGATAAATTTGAACATTCACACACACAAATATTAGGTTTCTGACTCAATTAATTTTTACCTGTATATCAACCCATAAAACTACAACTCATACAAAATACAGGGTATTTTCAGCAACACAGAATATCTCCTATATCACTTCCCAGTTAATAATCTTTCCCCCAAATTACCATTATTTGGATTTCCATTATTTTTAAATATTTTGCCTCTTTTTGCATTTCATACAAATGAGGCCAAATACTATGTACTCTTTTGTCCCCAACTTCTTTTACTCATTAACGTTTTGTGAGATTTAGTCACAACATAGTTTTGTTCTTTCTTCTTTATTTCTGTGTAGTATTTAATTTTATGATTATTACTATAATTTATTCATTCTAGAGTTGATGGACGTGAGGGCCGTTTTCAGTTTTTAGCTACCACAAATAAGGCTTCTGTAACATTTTTGTATATATCTTTTGATGGACCTATTCATTCAGTTCTCTTGGGTGTATATCTAGGAGTTAATTAGTGGGTCAAAGTGCATGCAAAATACGACTATAGTAGATACTGCCAAAATGATTGTACCAATTTAAACTCTGACCAATCTTGCCAATACTCAGCACTGACAATGTGTTTTAAAGTTTTACTTATTCTGTTGGATGTTCGATTTAATTATATTTGTAGATTTTATTTTCTTTTAACTGATGAATGATAATATTGAGCATGTATCTTTTCATGCATATATTGACCATTCTTGTGTAAGAAGTGCCTGTTTAAGTCTGTTGCCTATTGTTAAAAATTGAATTATGTGGGATTTGCATTTCTGGGAAGATAGAGCCTATATATTTTTCTCTATTCCTCACAGTTAGTGTACAGACAAAGCCCTGGACATTATATATGTAACAAACATAAAAAGACTCTAGATATAGAGAAGAGAGACCAGATAGGGACCTTGAGACCTGGGTAACTATACAGTGATAAATTCCTTGGGTTTTCTTTTGCCTCATGTATCTCAGACTGGGTACTGTAGAAGCTAGAAACCTGAAAATGACAATGAGTACAGAGTTTTAACAGACCTAAGAAAAGCCTGTTCTCTCAAAGGACCAGGAAAGAGGCAGCCTGTCCAGATGAAAACATTTATCAATAACTGCTTTACTCCAGCCAAACACCACAGGAAAAATTTCACTTCCCCCTCCCTCACACAAACAAATATACACAACCAGCATAATGGGAAGCATAAACTTCACTTGTGCAAGACTGTAAGAAGGTACCAGAACTCTATCCCTACCTCTACTCTTACCATTCAAGGTGGTGGCAGAAAAGGCCTAGTGGAAGCTGGGACTTTTAAACCCACCAAACAATAAAGAGAGATACCTTATGACCCTGCAGTTCAGAGGAGACCATGTCAGAGCCTGGACTTCCACTCCCACCGAGTAAAACAAGGTACTCATCACCCTCCTTACTGGGGTGGTATCAGAGGAGGACATATGGAAAGTCAGGACATTCACCACTACTCAGCTAAAATAAGGCTTCCTCTCATGGTATCAGTAGAGACCATGCAAGAGCAGTAAAGAGACACTTCATTTCCCCAGCCATATGTCAGTAAAAACTAAATATAGAACTTGAACTTCCATACTAACCTGCAAATAAGAAGCCCATTTCTCTCCATTTCTCCTGCCAAAGCAGTATCAGAGGAGGCCTGCTAAAACATGTGATTTAAATAAGGTCCAGAGTCTTATAATATTCACAGTGTCCAAATATCAATTAAAAATCACTCATAGTGATCTAAGACTCAAGATGAATTCCAACTTAAATGACAAAAGACAATAAACAGACACCAAATCCAAGATGACACAAATGTTAAAATTATCTGAAAAGAATTTTAATACAACTGTCATAAAAATGCTTCAATGAATAATTATAAAAAAACAATTGAGACAAATTAAAAAATAGAAACTCTGGTGAAAGAAATAAAAAGTTCCAGGAATAAAAAAAAAAAATGTGACTTAAAGAAAAACAAAATAGAATTTCAAAGACAAAAAAATACAATAAATGAAATTAAAAAAACACACACATAAATGGGCTCAGCAGCCTAATGGAGAAGAGAAGAAAAAATTCAATAAATTTGAGGAGAAAACAATAGGAATGACCAATTATGAAACACACAGAAGAAATTGGCTAAAATAAAATCAAACACAGCCTCAGGAAGAAATGGGATTAAAACAAAAGATCTAATATTTGGGTCATTAGAGTTCCAAAAGGAGAGGATAAAGAGGATGGTGCAAAAAAATATTCAAACGAATAATGGTTGAAAGTTTCATAAACTTAGGGGGAAAAACATAGACCTACAAATTCAAGAAAGAGAGTGAACTCCGAATAAAATAAAACCAAAACATTTATGCCAAGACACAAGTTAAACTTCCAAAAACTAAAGGTGAAAGAACAAAATCTTGAAAGTAGCCATAGAGTAGTGACGTCTTACTTATAAGGGGTCATTTCCCCATAAGCACTGTTTTCACTGCAGCCCACAAATTTTGATAAATCATGTTTTCATTTTCATTTAGTTCAAAATATATTTAATTTCTCTTGAGCTTTCTCTTACTATTACTTTTGACTTATCTATATCCCCATTCAATTTTATCAGTTTTGCTTCATGTATTTCTGTTGTTGGATGCATATTTGTTTATAACTGTTGTATCTTCTTAGTGAGTTGATTATTTTTATGATCATAAAATGTCTTTCTTTGTCTCTAGTAACAATGTTTGTCTTAAACTCTATTTTGCCTAACATTATTATAGCTACTCCAACTCCCTTTTAAGTACTGTTCATATGGTATGTCTTTTATTTTTTAATCTTTTTTATTTTCAACCTACTTGTGTTTGAATCAAAAGAGAGTGTCTATATGGGCACCATATAGCTGGGTCATGTTTTTAATTTTTTAAATAAATTCTGCTAATCTATGGTTTATAATGGGAGTGTTTAATCCCTTTACCTCCAATTCAATATAACTACTGATAAAGTGGGATCAAAATCTGTTACTTGGTATTTGTTTCCTAAATGTCTTATGTCTTTTCATCCTGAATGCCTTCATTGCTTTCTCCTTTTTTGCTGGACAGGTTTTTATCTAAGGTACCATTTTACTGTCATTTTTTTTCTGGGGGAAAATAATTACTAAACATAAACATTTCAATTTACTATTAATCATAAATTTATAAAAACAAGATCTATTTCTTTACCAACCCAAACGATATCTTTTTATTGTTCTTTTATCATCTGTAACTTTTATTATATGTTTATTTCAAAAGCTTTGTTAGACTTCTTAGACACATTTTAATGATTTTGCTATTGTGTATGTATAAAAAGGAAAATATAGGAAAAATACATTGATAAAGGTAAATTTCACTGCTTTCAAAATTTAACTTTTCTGAATTATTTTTGACTCAGAAGTTGTCTGGATTTTTGTGTGTGTGTGTGTGTGTGTGTCCCTTCGTGATGTTTCTTTTTTTCAAATAAAATTTTCATGTATCTTATTAAATTTACTGATGGATAATTTATTTTTTATTACTATGATAAATACTTTTTTATTACTATGATAAATATTTTTTCTTTCCTCATATTTCCAAACTGAATGTTGTTTTGGTAAATTTTTTTTCTCTCATGCCCCCATGCCTTCGGCAGCCATTGGCTTATTCTCTGTATCAATGGGTGTGTTTCTGTTTTCTTTCTTTATTTGTTTTGTTCTGTTAGATTATATATACAAGTGAAATCATTTGTCTTTCTCTGTCTGACTTATTTCACTTAGCATATTACTCTCTCGTTCCTGTCATGTTCATGATATATATATTTTTTATATATTATATATAATACATATTTATGTATAATATATGTGTGTGTGATATATGTATGATATATACACGCACACACATATATATCAAATTTTCTTTATCCATTCATCCATTGATGAACACTTAGGTTGCTTCCATATTATGCATATTGTAATAATGCTGCAATAAATATAGGCGTGTAAATATCTATTTTAATTAGTATTTTGATTTTCTTTGGATGGATATCCAGGAGTGGTATTGCTGGTTTATATGGTAGCTTTATTTTTTTTTAGATACAGTTGACATACAGTATTAATGGCTGAGTAATGTTCTATTGTATATATGTACCACATCTTTATCCATTTGTCTATTGATGAGCACTTAGGTGACTTTCATATCTTTCTAATAATGCTTTGTAAATAATGCTTCAATGAACATGTGGATGCATATGTCCCTTCGAATTTATGTTTTGGGTTTCTTCGGGTAAATAACCAGAAGTTAAATTACTGGGTCCTTTTTTTGTCTCTTGTTATGGCCTTTGCTTTGAAGTCTATTTTGTCTGGTGTAAGTATTGCTTCCCCAGCTTTCTTTTTTTCCTGTTTCCAGTTCCATGAAATACCTTTTTTAACCTTTTACTTTTAGTCTGTATGTGTCTTTTAATCTGAACTGTGTCTTATAGGCAATGTATGTAAGGGTCTTATTTCCTTATCCATTCAGCCACCTCATGTCTTTTAATTAGAACTTTTACTCCATTTACATTTAAAGTAATTGTCAATATGCAGTTATTGCCATTTTATTATTCATATTTTTATCTTTCTTTTTCTTATTTTTAAAGAAGTGTCTTTAACATTTCTTGTAATACTGGTTTGGTGGTAAGGAACTCCTTTAGCTTTTTCTTGTCTGTGAACCTTTTTATCTGTTATTTGATTCTAACTGATAGCCTTGTTGGGTAGAGTAATCTTGGTTGTATGTTCTTGCTTTTCATCACTGTGAATGTTTCATGCCAATCTATCCATGGCAACTCTATGTTTAATTTTTTGAGGCATCTCCATACTATTTTCCATAGTAGCTGCACCAATTTATAATTCCACCAACAGCGTCCAAAAATATAATTTCTTTTTTTATATATTTTTGAGTTATTTTCTTAGTGCCTCTCCTTGAGATTACCATTAACATTTTACTTTATAGCAGTTTAATTAGGATTAATACTCACTTCATGCTAATACAATACAAAAACTTAGTTCCCATGTAACCCTGATCCTCCTTTTATGTTATTGTCACAACTAGCATCTTTATACATTGCGAACCCTTCAATTTAGATTTATAATTTTTGCATTATGCAATTGTCTTTAAGTCAGAGAAGAAAAATAGAAGTCACTAACAAAATAACATTTATACTATTTTTAATATTTACATATATAGTAACCTTTACCATGTTTTCTAATTTTTCATGTGCATTTCAGTTACTGTCTGGTAATGTCTTAGTTTGTACTAGTATAACTAATTACCACAAACTGGGTGGATTATACACAATAGAAATGTATTTCTCACAGTTTTGGAGGCTGGGAGTCCAAAATCAGTGTGCCAGCATGGTTGAGTTGTGGTGAATGCTCTCCTTCTCACACAGTGAAAATGAGAGTGAGATAGCTTTCTGTCCCTTTTTATAAGGGCACTTATTCATTCATAAAGACCTCACCTTCATTATTTCCTAAAGGCCTTCAATTATTTCCTAAAGGCTCCATTTTCAAATCTCATCACAGTGGGAATTAGATTTCAACATATAAATTTTGGAGGAACACAAATATGTATCATTAATTTCAGCTTGAAAGTGTCCCTTTAGTATTTTTTGTAAAGCAGATATGCTATTAACGAATTCTCTTTACTTTTATCTGGGAATGTTTAAATTTTTTCTTGTTTTTAATGAATAGTTTTACAAAATAAAGAATTCTTTGTTGACAGCATTTTTCCCCCTCTAGCATTTATTATTATTATTATTAGTTTGGCCTTTTTGATATACTATCTTACCTCTGTGGTTCCTGGTGAAAAATCAACTTATGTTTTTTAAATATTTTATGTATATGAGTTGTTTTCTCTTTCTGGTTTCAAAATTCTCTCTCTTTGACAGTCGGATTACGATATGTCTGTGTGTGGATCTCTGTATTTATTTTACGTAGAGTTTGATAATCTTCTTAGATATGTAGGATAATTTTTATCAGATTTGGAAAGTTTTTAGCCATTATTTCTTCAAAAATTCTTTCAACTCCCTTCTGTCTCCCCTTTTTTCATGAGACTCTTGTTAGGAGTATGGTAGTGCACTGATAGTAGTGTCCCATGTGTCTCTGCAGTTCTGCTTATTCTTCTTTATTCTTTGTTGTTGTTGCTGTTGTTCCTCAGACTGGATAATCTAAATTGATCTATATTCAAGTTTACTGATTCTATTTTCTGCCTGCTCAAATTGTGTTGACTCCTTTTAGCGAATATTTCTTTTAAGTTTTTGTACTTTTCTAATCCAGAATTTTCATTCCTTCCTTTTTATGATGTCTATTTCTTTACTGATATTTTATATTCAATGAGACATCATTCTCATACTTTAATTCTTTAAACATGATTTTCTGTAGAGCACTGTGCTAGGATCCTAGTCATTTTTTAAAGTTATAATGCTTGCATTCACATCTTTATTATTCACAAGAAAGTAATCAGGGACTGGGTTTTTTACCTCAATAAAATTTAATGTTTTCCAACATAGCAGTAATGCTACTCACTGGCTTCTGGACACCCAATCCTAATACCTCTTTATTCATGACGAGCCCTTCCTCTGCCTCAGGAATGGCTCCCAACACAAGAAGTAATACATTCATAGAATAAGTTTCCTTTTCCCTTTGAGAACTGAGTTTTTTCTTTCCCATTAACTAAGGTGACAGCTCTCATGGGGGCAGTGGGCTTCCAGTGTGGATTTAGAGGCTGAAGTTTAGGTAATGGGAAGGTTTTCTTAAGAGAAGATAGATAAGAAAAACCTCCAACACCTAGAGGCATAAGAAAGAGATGAATACTGGTATATGGAAGATGGAGTGTGAGCACAACCATCCATATCAATGGAGGTTTTTGTTTCCTTTGAGACAGAAGCTGAGAAAAAAGTTATGAGAGAGGAAAGTAATTTTTATAGGAATTTATGAATAACACAAAGGGAAAAGATAAAGCTTATTGCTCAAAATGTGTCTTGTGTGTGCACACACTATTGTGTGTGTGTGTGTGTGTGTGTGTGTGTGTGTGTGTTGGTGGAGTCCAGAGAGGGGCAGCTGTTATAGATATACACGTGTGAAATGGAAGCTGGTTAATGATCTTACTCAAGAGAAGCCAAGCCCAACTGTGCTTCTCTGAGGATAGTATTTGCCCCAAGTCCTAGCTCCATCTTCAATCCCCCACGTCTGGTCTGTTCGGCTAATTCAATGTAATTTTATGATATTCTGGATCAAAATCACTACGCCTAATTTGTAAGATAGAACATTAGTTCCAGAAGACACTAATCATTAAACAAGCAGTAACAGAAGAACAGGAGGGAAAAATTTTTCAATTTCAAATCATTCATATTAAAGTATGCTGGGAACTGGTGGTGAATGAGCACTGCTTTTTCAGGATCTCGTCATGAGAAAGATATTCTGGCGGAAGTTGTTATGAGTTTATGTGAATAAAATGCCAAAAAGCAGATGGCTGGGTTAGGATTTAAAGGAGAAAAAGAAAAACCAAAGGAACTAGGCATTTTTTTAAAGTAGTATGTAGAGAGAAGAATTTATAAGAATATGAGAGTAATCTGTGTCTGCTTCTTTATTTTTCCATTTTAATATGTAAATAATATTTAATTTGAAGCTGTTTAATGATAGCACCAGAAACTTATTTTTAATTTTCTACTTTAGTTGTTTAAGGAGGTAGATTGTAGAAATTTAGAGGCCAAGAGAAAAGGTTTTTAGAAACTTAACAAACCGCTGTGTAGAGTAATCTTTTCACCTACTTTCACTCACTGTGGATAAACTAGTTTGATTTTATTATGTGCATAGATACAGGACATAAGACTGGGAAAGAAGAGAAAAGTGAATTAAATTTTCTTTCAAGTCAGAAGTAATATTTTAGAACCTGAGTATGAACGATATGGCAGCTGAAAAGCAGCAAGTGGATATGTTTTTAAAAATTATATGTCTAGACCTAAGGTTCTGAATAGAATTGTAGGTTAGTCAGACAAAGAGGTTCAAAAAATGAAGGTGAAGAAAATTTTTAATGAACTTCAGAGCAATTGGGTAATGAGTTACAGATTTTGGCGGGATAGCAAAAGAACTGAAAATTCTCTCTTCAGTGCTAGAGTTCAGTTAGAAAATGAAATATTCTAAGTATTAGTGAAGATTTTATCATCAAATTTCATGGGTTTTCTACTCCATCTCATTCTTCAGCTCTTCATGTTTCTCATGGTCAAGTAACTATTTTTTCTCTCAAATGCATTTGGCTACAGATCAATAGTAGATAAATACCAGGCTGTAGTAGTCTTACTTTTATCAAGTTAAGTGAGAGAAATTATTGTTAGGTAGCTAGTCAGACATGAACAACAGGGGAAACAAAAAAATAGGGGCCCAGCATAGACACCACCTAAAGAACACTCCAATGATAGCAGAATTCTGGGTATGCACATGCGCATTAGGCCAAGTTATAGCAGCCAGGTGTCAATCAAAATGACCTCAATTGCCAATCACCTAAGAATACCTTTGGAACCACTCATCAAGGGCCAAATATAAGGCACACATTCACGGTTCTTGGTCTTTTTTCTCTTCTTGGCTCCCCTCCCTTTTGCCCTTCTGGGCTTCCCTACTTTTGCCCTTTTCAGTTCCCATTTTTGCCCTTTTTTGCCCTTCTGGGTTCTCTCTCTTTTCGGTGGCCTTTTGTGGCCTTTTTGCCCTTTCGTAGCCATTTTGACTCCTTCGTGTTGGTTATAGTGTGGGGACCATGTGACTCCTTGGGACATTCTTTGACTTTTTAAAATATATTTTTAACAAAACTATTAAATCTCAATGACTTGTGATTGTTCACTGCCATAATTTGAGGAAGATCTGAGGAAAGATTCTAACTCACATCTACACCATCATTATCTCTCTCCCTCCCCGCTACCGTTCGGGTGACACCCAACTTCGATCTGGCCCAATGGTGACATTATATTTGTTTCTGTATATCATGTAGCTATCCAAATTGTTACCAACTAGCAAATAATTTACATTGAGCATAATTGAAACAGTGACTTAGTAAACAGATAATTTTTAAAAAAGCAATAAATACTGTTCCTGAAATCAATCCAAGTAGCCTAAACGAGAGAGACCATAAACCTGCTAGAAACAAATTAGTTCGTTATACATTATTTCTTGCAGCCCATTTGCTTTTTACATTTGAGTGTGACTTGTTTGGGGGCTCTTCTTGGTCATTATTTTTTTGAGTTTTTTTTATAGTTTTCGTGTTGTTAAACCTGTTGTTTCCTTTGTGGGTTTGCTTATCATTACAAACTGAGGTTTAAGAATTTAATAAATATTCAAATTATGTTATTTTCTAGTCATTTAAAACTATGGGGTTAAAGATATTTAACTCAAATTCATCTAAAAACAGTTTGGTGCATGGAAGGGTAATAACAAATATTCTGTAGAAATTCAGCAGAGAAAAAATAATTGCAATAACTTCTAGTTAAGGAGTTTTTTTTTTCCTAGAGGGAAGTATTATCTGAAGTCAAATAGATGGTTCAATCGAAAGTCAAATGAGGGGAGACATAAGCTGAAGACAAAAAGAGTGTGACAGCTAGTATGTTCATGTTATTTTTTCTTAACTTACTTCAGCATCTAAAATGGAAAATAGAGAAGACTGATCTTGCCATCAAGTAATTCAGAATCTAGTGGGGAAGACAAATATGTGAACAAATAATGACGAAGGGGTTAATAGTAAGCACAATGATAGAAATTGAGTCTGGTTTCTTCAGCTCAACTATATATTGATGAGCTTTATCCATAATGTTGAGAATAGTTGTAATTCATTAAAAGTCATTGCTATATAATACTCCATTGTGTAAATACTATAATTTATTTATCAATTCTACTGTTGATTTGCTCTTGGTAATTTCTTTTTTCATTATTCCAAATAGTGCTTCTATGAACATCCTTGTACATGGGTTTTAGAGAGCATATGTATGCACTTCCATTGAATATACACCTAGAAGTAGATTTGCTGGTTATAGGGTATGCCTATGTTTAGCTTTTTCATACAGCCAAAGGGTTTTCCAATTTATACTCCCATCAGAGTGTATGTGATCTGTGTTTTCTCACCAAACTTGGTATTGTCTGTCTTTCATGTTAGTCATTCTGGTACATGTTAAGTCGGGGTTTTAATTTTCATTTCTTTGATGACTAAAGAAGTTGAGCATCTTAAATGTGTATTGGCCAATTTAGACATTCTCTTTTGTGAGGTGCATATTCAAATATTTTGCTCAATTTTTTATTGAGTTGCCTGTCTTTGTTTTATTGATTTGTGGAATTATATACATATTAGACTACAAGTCCTTCATCACATATATTTATAACAATAATTTTTCTCACTCTGTGGGTTGCTTTTTTACTTCTGAAGATGTGTCTTTTGAAGGACTAAAGTTATTAAATCTTAAAGTAGGCTAATTGTTCACTTCTATTTTTTTTTCATTTTATACTCCTAAGAAAGAAATAAGGCATCAAATAATTGTTGATGTGTGTCCTATTTAAGCAATTGTTGGCTATTCCAGTCAAATATATGTTCTACAATTCTTTATTTTTAAAGCTGTGTTTTATCTTTTATATTTAAATCTTTAATGCATTTGAAATAGATTTTTGTCTCTGGTCATTGATGAGGGTCAATATATAATTTTCCGCTTGTGTATACAATTTGCACATCATCATTTATTGGGAAAAAAAACATTTTCCCCCAATCTTACACACTTTTACATTTGTCATATATATCAGATACCACATGTGTGTGGGTCTGTTTCTGACTCTCTATTTCATTGTATTCATCTAGTTTCTTATCTTTGAATTAATATCACATGTCTGGATAATAAATCTTTAGTTTATCGCACTGGCTTTTTGTTTGTTTGTTTGTTTGTTTTGTTTTGTTTTGTTTTAGAATCAGCTTATCAATTTTCAGAATTAAAAATTTTTTTAAAGCTGTTTAAAGTTTATTAGATTTTCAATGATGAAAATTTAGTTTGGAAAGAAATGACATTTTCATGTTTTTACTATCTATGATATAATAGGTCTTACCATTTATTTAGGTTTTCTTTAATTTTTTGGATACATTCTGTAGATTTTGGTGGTGAGAGCTTACATGTTTTTCAATGGATTTATTTGTACATATTTATTTTTATTTGGGGAGGGTATTCTACATGGAATTTCAAAATTTTTATTTTTTATTTTTTACTGAAACAGAAAAAATTAATTTCTTTAGAATATATATTTTAGAATAGTTTTAGGCTTACAGAAAAATTGAGAAAATAGTACACAGTTCTCATATACCTCCTTTCCTAATTTTCCCTTTATTGACATCTTACCTTAGTATGATACATTTGATATGATTAACAAATCACATTTAATACATTGTTTGTAACTGAAGCTCACAGTTTATTCTGATTTTCTTAGTTCTTATCTAATGTCTTTTACTGTTTAAGGATCCCGTTCAGTATACCACATTGCATTTATTTGACATGTCTTCTTGATGACTGTGACTACTTTGAGGAGTATTGGTCAAGTGTTTTGTAGAATTACCCTCTATCAGAATTTGTCTGTTTTTAAGACTAGACTAGGGTTATGGATTTAGGGGAGGAAGACCATAGATGTAAGATGCCAGTTTAATTACATTGTATCAAGTGGATATACATCAAATCTTATGTTTACATAGGATATATTTGTAATACAGTTAGATTTTCAGGTTTGACTTCACTCCTTGGTATCCCTAATCTCTTAAACGAGGTTTTTTGTTTGTTTTCTTTTTTCTTTTCCTTTTTTTGGGGGGGTATACATTAAAGTTTATTTTGTGTTGTTTGACAAATGCAAATGCATAATGTCACTTATTGACTATTAGAGTATCCTATAGAATAGTTTTGTTGTCCTAAAAATTCCCTGTGCCTCACTTAGTCAACCCTCCTTTCTAACCCTTAATCCCTGACCACCACTGGTGTTTTAACTGTCTCTATATTTTTACCTTTTCCAGAATGGCTTCTAAGTGGAATCATACAGTATGTAAACCACTTAGACTGTCTTTTTTCACTTAGCAGTGTGCATTTAAAGTTTATCCATGTCTTTTTGTGATAGGTAGCTCATTCCTTTTGATGGTTGAGTAATACCCTGTTGTACAGATGTAGTTTGTTTACTCATTTACCTGTTTAAGGCATCATGGTTGCTTTCAGTTTTTGGTGTGTGGAGGAGAGACTGCTCCATTGCATGCCTGCTGACTGACCCATGAGCTGGACCTAAGCCAGAGGGGAGGTTGTTTATTATGGAACTAGTTTGGAGACTGTTTTGATCTTGATTCCTGTGTTCTGACACAAACCAGCCCCTCGCCCCTACCCCTGGGGCAGGCTGGGTCACAAAAACAGTCTTGTTACCCTGACCTGTTTAAGGACATAGAGCGATTTTCTGTGCTTGGAAATAGTCACATCCTAGGCCACATGACTATCTCTCCTCCACACCCCTACCCGATATAATTCTCTGGTGCCTGCTAAGTGGCTTGGGGATCCATTTCATCTTGCAGCCACCCAAGACATGCCACATAGGTAAGTTTCCCTTAATGAACTCTTTTATTATATACCAGACTGGAGTAGCCAGCCTCTCTGTTTGGTCTTTCCCTGTCCTCTGCTGATGAAGGTATATTTTCAGTTCTAAGATCTTGTTCTGGGTCTATATGTACTAACAATTGGCAAGCCAGCCAGGAAACTGAAGAAATGGGCCTTGGAGAAGAGGTATTTGTGGGAGAAATCTTATATTGGCCTTCTACTTCTACGTGGGGAGGGGTAGCCCATATTTTAGATGTGTGTGGAGCACAGTGAGAAAATACAGGGACACCCAAAAACTACATCTGGCCTGATGTGTTTGAAGAACTAAGCATTGTATATTGCAGCAAGAAAGGAAAGCCCATAGTCATAGCTTCAGGTTGGCCTCTTTTATGGGTGATTTGGCCACCAATGCCCAGCTAGAGGCAGAAGCCAACGGTTAAAAAATTGGCAGTAGATCTTGGGGAAAACCACCAATCTTGAACACATGTCCAAGCTATTTGAAGGACTTGGAACTTGGAAAGAGTGAAAGAAAAGGTGGGAGTGGGGGAATAAGAGCAGCAGGGAAGAAAGGGCCTATATGGAGAACTAGAAAGCAAATGTGGCATAATCTGGTTTTTCTTTTTTCTTTTTGTATATTTTGGATACAAGTCCGCTATAATTTTAATATTTATATCCCAAACTCATACATTGAAATTCTAACCCCTAAAAGTTATGGTATTACTAGGTGGGGCCTTTAGGAGGTGAGTAGGTCATGACAGTGGAGCGCTTATGAATGGAATTAATCTTTTAATAAAAGATCCACAGAAATTCCTAGTCCCTTCCACCATGTGAGAAGTCTTTGACTTAAAAGAGAACTTTTACCCAACCATGTTGGCATTCTAGTCTTGGACTTCCAGCCTCCAGAACTGTAAGAAATAAGTGTCTATTGTTTATAAGCTACCCTGTCTGTGGTATTTTGTTATAGCAGCCCGAAAAGACTAAGAAAAAATTTTATATCAGATATGTGTTTTACGGATATTTTCTTTCAATCTGTGGTCTGTCTTCATATTCTCTTTACACTGTCTATCCCAAAACAAAGTTTTCTTTTTGTTGTTGTTAAATAAAGTCCAACTTGTCATTTACTTTTTAATCATGGATCATACTTTTGATATTGTATCTGATAAACTTATCACCAAACCCAAGGTCATCTAAATTTCCTCCTATATTTTCTTCTAGAAGTTTTATAGTTTTGCATTTTTCATTTATGTCTATAATCCACTTTGAGTTAATACTTGTAAAAGTTAATTAGATGTCTGTATTAATTTTTTAAGCATATGAATGTTGTAGAAGTTTGGGTTGTGCCCTCCCCCATTCATGTTGATCTGTAACCTCAGAATGTGATCATATTTAGAAATATGATCTTTGCAGATAAAATTAAGTTAAGGATCTAATTTAAAGATAAATTTAAGTTAAAGATAAAATCATCTTGGGTTAAGGTAGGCCCTAAATCCAATGACTGGTACCCTTATAAAAAGAGAATAAGACACACAGAGACACAGAGTAGAACACCATGTGAAAATAGAGGCAGAAATTGAAATGATGTATCTACAAACCAAGGACTACCAAGGATTATTGGCAACCACTAAAAGCCTGGAGAGAGGCATGGAACAGATTTTCACTTAGAGCCTCCAGAAAAAAATAACACTACTGACACCTTGATTCAGGACTTCTGACCTCTGGATCTGTAAGAAAAAAATGTTCTATTATTTAAGTGGCCAAGTTTGTGGTAATTTGTTATGGTGGCCCTTGGAAAATAATCAGACATTTAATTGTCCCAGTTAGATCATTTGTTGAAAAGACTACATTTTTTCCTCCACTGCACTGCTTTTGCACCTTTCTCAAAAATCAGTTGACTATATATGTGCAGGTCCATATCTGAACTCTCTATTCTCTTCCATTGATTTACTTGTCTATTCTTTTGCCAATACTATACTGCATTGACTATAATAGAGGTCATCCAAGTCCATTCCTTTATTATGCAGGTGAAAAAAATGAAAATCTAATGGTTGCATAACTTGCCTATTTTCACACAGTGCAGAACAAAGCATAGTAATTAGGTCTTCTGCCTTCTCAGCTAACTTTTTTACACTACACTGCACTGTATTGATTCCTGTAGCTTTATAGGAAGACTTGAAGTCGAGTAGTGTCAGTCCTCCAATTTTGTTTTCCTTCAGTGTTGGGTTGACTATTCTGGATCTTTCACCTGTCTACATAAACTTTAGAATTGGTTTGTCAATATCCATAAAATAATTTGCTTAGATTTTGATTAGTATTGTATTGAATTTACAGATCATGTTGGGAAGAAGTAGTATCTTGACAATATTGAAACTTTTTATCCATGAACATGAAACATCTGTCATTTACTTATTGATTTTGTTCACCAGAGTTTTATAGTTTCCCTCATACAGACCTTGTAAATATTTTGTTAAATTTTTACCTAGGTATTTCTTTTGAGGAGCTGCTAATGTAACTGGTATTGTGTTTTTAATTTCAAATCCCACTTGTTCATTGCTGATGTATAAGAAAGTGATTGACTTTTGTATATTAATCTTGTAATCCTACAATCTTGCTATAAACACTTATTAGTTTCAGAAGTTTCTGTTGTTGATTCTTTCAGATTGTCTACACAAGTGATCATGTCATCTCTGAACTAAGACAGATTTAATTCCTAATCTGTATACTTTTTATTTCCTTTTCTTGCCTTATTGCATTAGGAAGAGCTTTTAGTATGAAGCTTTCAGTATGTTGAAAAGGAGTCACGAGTGGAGGCATCTTTGCCTTGTACCTAATCTTAATGGAAAAGTTCCGAGTTTCTATTAAAATATGATGCTTAGCTTTATTTTTGTTAATATTCTTTATCATGTGGAGAAAGGTCTTTCTATTCTCAGTTTACTGAGAATTTTTATCATGAATTGGTGTTGGATTTTCCTCAGGTGCTTTTTCTGCATCTATTGACACAATCACAGGACTAGTGTGATGGATTACATTAATTGATTTTCAAATGTTGAACCAATGTGCATACCTGGGATAAATCTCACTTCATTGTGGTATATAATTATTTTATACTATTTAAAAACTTTAATTTTCTAATATTTTATTTAGGATATTAGCATCTATATTCATAAGAGATATTGGTCTATAGTTTTCTTTTAATGTCTTAAGCATTTTCTTTTTTATTTTTTTCAGTTTCCATATCTCTGCTTATTCATGTGTTCTTGCATGTGTCAAATTTCCATCAGAGTTTTTAATATATTAAATATAGTTATTTTTAATTCCCTGTCTGATAATTTAAAAATCTACTATATTTGAATCTGGCTTGGATGTTTGTCTCCTCAGACTATTTTTATTCTTGGCTTTTAGCTTTATATTTTTTGTTGAAATGCAAACATGGTACCTTAGGTAATAGAAACTAAGGTAAACAGAGCTTTAGCATAGGTTTTATGTTAATCTAGCTAGGAGTTGCGTTGTATTTACTGTTTATTGTAGGTCTAGGTGTTAAAAGCTTAAATTCCTGTAGTTTTTGTTTTTTTCCCCCTTGTTATTTTTTAAATTTCCCTAAGAACTCCTTATTAGAGTTTGAGCCTTGCAATAATTTTAGCCGTAATCCACAGAAATTATATTGGAGCCCTATTGGTATGGTAGTAAAGAATGAGAGAGGGGAAGTAATTTAAAATCTATTGTTAAATCTCACTCTTTTAATGGGCCTGTATACCTTTATTTTTCTCCTTCCTCAATTTAGATCAGACAGGAAAGCTAAAGGGAACTGTAACTGGGTCATTGTTCTTCCATTTACATGAAATAAGGCTCTGGTAAAATATTTTCCTCTGGAAAGTAAGTCTTTTTTATGAAAGATTTACTTTTGCCAAAGACATGAGGTGATTTTTCTTGGCTCTTCAGCATGAAGAGGAAGGGTTTCTGATAGTAAGTAAAACCTACAAAATTTGGTTTCTCCTTAAGACTGGAGCCCTGAGGGGTTTGTCACCTTCAAGCTAGTTTATGCTCAGCCTCTAGAAATTAGCATTACTGATTTCACAACTTTTAATTTGTTTTAATTTCTGCACTTAATAAATATTTGTTGATTAGGTGGTATAAGCTAGAAACACTTTTAGAAACTGCACAACAGTGGTGAAAAAGATAGGACAGTTTTTGTTTTTTTCTTTTGGAGAAGAGAGGCAAATAAAAGGATAACTATAAGACAGAAGAGGTAAGTCCTGTGATGGAGGTAAGTCCAAGGTAATATGAAAGTACATTTCTCTTAATTCACACTGGCTTTTATTTTCAGATTCTTTTCATAAGATAAAGCCCCAAAATAATGAGACAGCTGTATTGGGAGAAAATGAGACAATTTTCTACAATTTAACAACTCTAGCAGATGTTCTGCAGGTTACCTGGCAGAAAATCCAAGATTCTTTGCCACAAAATATGGGCACATATAGCAGTAAATATGGAGAAAAGATTCTTCTACCATACATAAGTTGGCTGCACTGTGAGATCATCAAACCCTATTCCTCATTCATAACTATCAGTGGAGTGACATTTGATAATGAAGCCTGCTATAGATATCTCTTTAATGTGTTCCCACATGGCAGTCAGGAAGGGCAAGTCTGTCTTAAAGTTATAAGTACATAAATGTTTTATGTAGAGTCAAAACCATGGGGTTGTGGTCTTTGAAGCTTACGGTCCAGAGAAAGAATGTTAGAGAAGAAATGACTATAATAGAGGCCATCTAGGCCAAATCCTTTATTATACAGATTTAAAAATTACTAGAAGCCACTAATGATTACATAACTTGCCCATTTTCATGTAGTGTAAAATCAGATATAGTGTATAGTTCTTCTGTTTTTGTCATCTAACCCTTTTGCACTACGGTGTACTGATTTTAATCCAGTGGGTAAAATCTATGAACCACATAAGGATTTTCATTGGGAAAAGCAAAGAAAAGGAAGAGAGACAGTAGAGGAGGAGAAAAAGGAAATGAGAAAACTCTAAGAAAATAATAATTTCCCAATCTTTAAATTAACAAAATATTGAAGGAATAGTGATAGTGTCACAGTGTTCCTTCATTATGCTCCTGCTATAAATTTAAAGTATTGAGGGTATATATAATGTAAACTTAAAGTTGAATGAAAGTGGAGATACCAATTGTCCCTCTAAAATCAGAAGGTAGTGTGTATAAGATATGGAATTGTGAGATTTTCTCAAGTGTGAGGAGAGGTATCTGAGAGAGACATTTTTCAACCTTTTGGTTTCATATAAAAATTTTGGGAAGTTCACGATTGAAATCGGGTATGATATTTTTATATTTAAATTGTTTCATCTTTGCCTCAGCTATATCTAAATTAAAAACTGAACTCCAGTCCAATCTTGGCTCTGAAGGCTTCCTTGGATTTACTTAGTTGTGGGAAAACTTGCTCCTCGAATATCTTTTTTTCCCATTACAAGTCTTGATTAATCCACCAGAGGAATGCTTTGCTCAGAGCCCAAATGGCACAGTGACTATCATTAAAATGTACAACATCTCCTTGGAGACTGTGAGGTCCCTAAGACTTCAACACCTGATTGTGCACATGAATCATCCTCTAAGGAACAAAGAGATTATTCCTCTGCCAGTCAAACAAGAATGTAAGTAGAAGTAATAATTAACAAGGAAAAATAATTCTCTTTAAAATTCACTATCAGAAGTGTTTGTGTAGTCATCTAGTTTTAAAACTATAAATCAATGTAGTACACATGCATGGTTAAATGTATTAAAGAAGGAAGATGTTCTCTAACCCAACCTGGCTTCCAGGGGTAATTGATTTTATATGGCATATTTTTAGCTGTTGTCCCCTACATGCTTTCCACTGAATTTCTGCCATAGTCAATGAAGATTAGGCTCATTTACACTTCCTTCAACTTTTCCTCTTCCCAATATAATTTTTCCTCTCAGTATAGTTCTTTTGATGCTTCAATGCTTACCTCTGCAACTTGCAGCAGCACAATTAAACCTCTTTTTTGTTTTGTCCACATAGAAATTCTCTCTTAGCTGCCTACTTCTCTTTGCCCACCTACTTCCTAAGCTCTGTCAACTGTGTCTTCTGTTTCAAAGCCGTAATTAAACAGGGTATGATTTTCCTAAGGAATTTAAATAATATAATTTCCTATAAAACTTAATTTTTTAATATTCCACCTAATATTCTTTAAAACTAGAGCATTTAGTCTCTATATATTTAGTGTAAATACTGATATAGTTGGGTTTTAAATTTCACCTTACTGTTTATATTATCTGACCCCGTTCTATGTCCCTTTCTCTTCCTGAATTCTTTTATATTATTTATTGTTATTTTATCCTCCACCCATTAATTTGTTAACTATACATTTCTCTACCCTTATTTAAGTGATTGACTTGAAGATTATAACATACATCCTTGACTTATTAAAATTTATATTTATTTAGTACTTCTACTACTTCCCAGATAATGCAATGTGCATATATCAGCTCCCACCCTTTGTGCTATAGTTTTTGTGCATTTTAATTGTTTATATATATAAATTACAAAATATATTATTGTTGTTATTCCTGTTATTTATAGAAATATTCTTTTAGGTTTATCTTTTCTGTTATTTTTTCATTTCTTTATTCATGTTCAAACTTTCATTTCTCTTCTGCCCAAAGAGTTTTTTTCCTCTCATGCAGGTGTACAAATAATCAATTCTTTTAATTCTTTGATCATGCTTGCATTTTTGTAAAACTTTTTTATGGAATTTCTAATTCCAGTTTGATAGTTTATTTTTTCTGTATCATTTTGACAATAGTTTTCTTTTGGCTTTTGACTTTCATTAATTCTGTTGAAAAAATATCTGTCGGTTTTATTGATGGTCTTTTAAAAACAATGTACTACCCTTCTCTCCTCTGCTACTTTTAAGATTTTCTTCTCATATTTGTTTTACAGTTTTGTTATGATATGCCTTGATGTTGCATGTTTCGTATTTATCTTGTTTGTGTTTTTCACAAGATTTTCGAATCTGTAGATTAATGTCCTTTATCATTTTTGGAAAAATTTTGGCTATCATCCCTTCGAATGTTGCTTCTGCCACATTCCCTCTCATCTTTTTCTGGGACTCTAATTACAAGTACATTAGATATGTAAAATAATTAAATTCGATCTATTTTAAATTCCATATGGGAGAATTCTAATATCTGAGTCTTTTCTGGGTCTCTTTCTATTACGTTAAATTTTTTATCATAGTTTCCAGTCAGTGTTGAGTTTTTATATATAGTTATTTTTTGACCTAATGTTATATCTGGTATATAAAATATTGCAAAGATAATTGAGGCTCTGAATTTTTTTGTCATAGCTTTATTGTTATATAATTTATGTACTGTAAAATTCATGCACTTAAGATGTATAATTTGATCATTTTAGTCTATTCACAAAGTTCATGCAGCCATCAGCAAATCAACTGTAGAACATTTTTACTACTCCAAAAAAAAAAAAAAAATCCATACCCTTCAGCCATACCCTCTAAACCCCTATACTTTTAGCCTTAGGAAACCACAAGTATGCTTTTTATCTCTATAGATTTACCGATTCTGCACATTTTGTACAAATGAAGTCATACAATATGTGGTCTTTTGTGGTAGTTGGTTTTATCTTCCTCCTGAGACACTTTTACTTGGTGTGGTTTATTTTGCCTTAATTCAATTACAGACTGAGATGATTTGAAAAAGATGTTAGTCCTTGAAAAGTGGAGTCTATTTCTTGTTCACTCTTACTTCCTAGAGTTTAACTATTTGGAATTCCATTTTTAAGCCTGGAATGGATACCAGAGTCTTTTGTTCCTGGCAAGCGCTGACCACCAGTTTTTTATTGTTCAAGGCATATTTGGCTGCTGAAATTTCTGCTCAGCTTCTCAGCATCTCAACTCTGACTCTCACTTTAATAATTAACACACTTATTAGGGAAAAAAGCGTATCGGAATATTAGGCTTGTTTTTCTTGGCTTTCCATTTTCACTGGACCTTGGCTCTACAAATTCTTAATAATTTGGTAGCTCTTTAATAATGTCTTATAAAATATTTTAACAATAATTTGTTCAAGTTTTCTTCATGTTCTCAGAAGGAGAATTGGTCCCAAACCACCTATATTATTGCTGAAATCGAAGCCTTCACTTAGTATCCAATTTTATACTGGCTATCTTTTACCATTGTATTTCCATAGCCTCTTTGTTGGCAGGGCTCTTATCACCACATTCTGAAATTAATGTGCTTTGACCTCGGTGTTCAGAGTGCAAGAAAGCCCAGCTTCCCACTCATCACATAGTCTTAAATATTTTCTATAGCAATAGAAAAAAGATCCTATTTATCTTTCAGCTATGGTTTCAATCTCTTCTTCCAGAAGATATCTTCCTATTTAAGAAAGACAGAAATTTTACTCCCATTCTAGCATTTCCCCCCATTCTCTAGATCTCTTTATGTTTGGGTGAATACGACAGAATAAGTTTTGGATGTCATTGATGGTGAGTGAATCTTGCTTACCTGTTAATCCATGATTATACCACACCATCATATCACAGATAATGATATAAGTTGTCCAATGGTGCTTATTAATTGTCTGGTATTAATGGTACCCATTTATTTTCACAGGAAATAAAGTAATTTTCCCCTCAAGCTTATCTTTCTATTTTGTTTAACTTTTATTAATCTCGAGCGTTTGTTGCATTAGTTTGTCTCATTCGAGGGCTAACCAACAACCATAGCAGTCTCTGTATGTAGTACTGTCACCATTTGTTTAATTCAGCAGATAATCATTGAAGTTAACCATTCAGAATTCTTTCAATAGCTGTGCATGTAATAATATTAAGTTAAGCCATGCGATATTGATAACATTCATTCACTTTTTAATAAAATAAATAATTTTATAAAGTTAAGCTAAATATAAGTATATTAGGTTAAATCTTATATAAATAAGGGAATATAATTTGAACATTATCAAGAGCAGACTAACAAAGCCTCTGATCGTGAAACCTTAATTCAGAAAAAGATCATCTCTTGTTTAACTTTGTAAAAAGTATTTGGGACATAAATCCCTGATTCTGAGGAAATCTTGTATAGAGCTTTATTTCCCTCTGTTTCGTTGTTGACTTCAGGGCTGTGTTCACATTTCAGTGCCAGATTCTTCCCAGTCAGCCTCCTTCACTCAATTTGAATAAGCTATGCAGTATCTCATTTAAAAAAATCAACCTGGAACTAGAAACTGAGATACAATGATGGCTGAACAGTTAAATATAAATGGTACAAAGTTCCTCAACTAAAAAACATACATACCTATAATAAAGTTTAATTTATAAATTAGGCACAGCAAGATATTAACAACAATTAATAATAAAATAGATGAATTATAACAATGTTCTGTAATAAAAGTTATGTGAATATGGTCTCTCTCAAAATATCTAAGCATTTATCATGCACTATGGCTGTAACCGTTGCAGTTTGAGGTGCAACAGCGAAACTAGCCCAGACTTCCTTTTCACAATTCATGGATAGAAGATTTATTCTTGCTATAGATCTTAGAAACTTCAGCATGACGATTTTTTCCTTTTCTTATTAAGTTGAGAATTTACCTTTTCATTTGAAGGAAGCACCTTATGGCTTTTCTTTGGCATATTTGAATTGCCATCATTGCTCTCTTGCACTTTGGAGCCATTATTAAGTACAATTAAGGGTTACTTGAACACAAGCACTGAGATACTATGACAGTTGATCTTATAATCTAGCGGCTACTAAGTAACTAATGGGCAAGGAGTGAATAAGAGTGTTAGATAAGCTGGACAACGGGGTAATTCACAGCTCTGGTGAGGACGGAGAGGGACAGAGGGAAAAAAAGTGAGATAGCATGAGGTTTCATCTTGCTACTCAGAATGATACACAGTTTAAAACTTATAGATTGTTTATGTCTGGAAATTTCCATGTAATATTTTCAGACTGCATTTGACCTCTGATAACAGGCTTTAAAAAGCAAAATCGCAGATAAGGGGGAACTACAGTAACACACTTGAGTAACACTGTGGTCAAAATATCTATAGTAAAAGTATTGATACTTAAAATTTTACAATTTGTTTTTTTTAAGAGTGCGGTTTCTGGAGTCAGACAGAACTGAATCTGCTTCCCAGTTTTGCCACCTAATCACTTGTATCTTTGGGCAAATTTCTTAACATCTCAGAACTTCCATTTTCCCATTTGTATATGATAATTGCACTCAGTTAATGTAAATAATCCTTGTAAAATGCTTATTACATTGCTGAGAACATTAATCTTAAATGCTAATAATTATTATTATAAATTCATTTTCAGAGATTATTACATACTCTTTGGAAATTCCACTTTAGTAATTGGGTAATATTTTATCACGTGCCTATATTATATTTTGATTAAACATTTTTAGGTGGTTATATCTAGGTGAATATTTAGGTAGTTATATCTTCTTTTATTCTTAAGAGTTGTAGGATGATATGAAATATCTGCCTTTGATTTGAATATGCATTAGTATATTCATTTGTAAAATGGGATTTGGCAAATAATCTTAAAACATCCATTTCAATGTCAACCAAGCAGTTGTGTATCAAAAGAGCATTGTGGATTAAAGGTATCAGAATGTCAGCATAGTGTATAGAAAAGAAGTATAGTCACAAAGAATGTGTTTCTGGTTTGTATTTTTTGGGTAATTCTGTTTTTTTCTTATATTTGGCTGCCTATAGTTGTTACACTCATAATTTTCTATGTACTTTCTTTATCATTCTTCATATTGTTCAGAGAAAGAAAAAGTAAGTTGTGTTTCTACCCATCTGCGATGGAGAAGGTAGGTAATATATGAGTAGTTTCAAATCTGAAAAACAAAACAAAACCAAACCTGTTCCAAAAGCTCCGTCAAAATTTTCCATGAAAAGAAATATCATGGAAAACTCTTTTCCATATGCTTGGTAATTCTTGCAGTCAAAGACTTATCTTTGTTCAAATGATACCCTAATTGAGATCATTAGAAAGGTCAGCTGTTAGTAATTCATGCTTATGGTAAATTGAGTTTAAGATTCTTTCTTGAGGACAGATTTTTTTTTTTTTAATTCCTCCCCACTCCACTTCCACCCCTGACCTATGGAGGTTGCTGTCTCCCCTTAAGAACTGAATCTCTGAAGGCAGAGCACCTCTTCTTATGCACCCAGGGCCCGGGGCTTGGCACACTCGGGCCCTGGCACAACTGGGGCCTAGCATACCCAGAGAATGTGGAGATTTCTGGGCTGGGGCCCTGATGAGGTTCCAACCCAGGACCTTCTGCGTGTAAAGTAGATGTGCTAATCGCTACTCTATGGAACCACCCAAAGACAGATTTTTGATTAGAGTCAGCTTGTGAACTTCAGACAATCAGTGGATGGGAAATACACTAAGTGGTGGAAAAAGCTGAGATTGGAAGCTTGAAATTAATCTACTTGACAAAGCCACAGTAAGATGAAATTGGTCCTTTACAGGACTAATATGATTAAATATAGACTCATTTATTCAATGTATACTTCTGGAGTGCTGATACATTGCTATGCATTATTCTCAGTAGGGGAGACAGAGACAGACAACAAAAAATATTGGGTAGTAATAAGTACTATTTAGAAAATAAAACAGAATGATACAATTGAAAAAGCCTGTACGACTAGTTTATGTTGCATGGTCTCTCTGAAGAGGTGACATTTAAACTGAGAATTGAGTGAAAAAAAAGTTGTGAGTGAAGTTCTTGATGAAGACAAAAAAAAAAAAAAGAAGAAGAAGAAGAACTTCATGTAAACCAAATGAGTTTTGTGTGTCCCGAGGTGGGGAAAAAAAATGTCAGTATAGCTAAAACAATGATTTAGAAATAGAGATGGGAGCCAGAAAAGGTAAGGCCAGGAAAGGTATTTGGGTGTTTTATTATTTGCAATATCAGTCCACTGAAGTGTTTAAAACAAGAGAGTACAAGGATTTCATTTATACTTTGAAAAGATCTCTCTTGCTGAAGTGTGGACAGAGTTTCTTGCAAGTCAAGAATGAAAGAAAGGATATTTTTAAAGAGATAATTGCTATAATGAAGATAAGATGGGGATCAATAATGGTCTGGACTAGGATGGTAGCAGTGGGAATTGAAGGATTAAGAATATGTTTAGGATGACAAGATGTGCTGAAGAATAAGGTGTGGGAAAAGAGTGAAAGAAAAAAATTATCATGATAATTCTAAACTTTTTGGCATGGATGAAGGAACCTTTTACAAATATGGGGAAAATTAGAGGAAGAACAAACTATGGATGGTTCTATTTTGAATATGTCAATTTTCAGATGCCTATTTGACATCCAAGGGACTATGTCAATTATCTATATATATGAATTTGAAATACAGAGCATATAAGAACAAGAGATATAAATTTTTGAGTATAGTGGGTATGTTCTCCAAAGGATATATCATAAATTATGACTCTCACTATTATAGAGTAGAAATAACTTGCAAATTCTGTATCCGTGTACTTTTATCCCAAACTAAGCATGGAAAAGATATTTTGATCAATCTTTCAAGAGAATTTGAATCTGAATCTCCCAATATTTATTCATAGCATACTCTTATAATGGCACTATTTTGTAATGTCCTGTGTAGGTCATTAGAAGCATTTGGGTTATATTCAACTATGGATGCATCAATATTATTATATCCTTAGGTCAGAGAATGTACTTGAAACCACATTCCAGCTGAGACAGCCTGAAATGGAGACTTACGAGCCATTTTCTTCCTGCACACAGGTAATTTGCAGGGTGTGTTGATTTTCACTCTCATTGTGTATACTTTAAATATACGACTTAATCTCCCATATTAAATCATCTATTTAGCAGCAGCAAGTATCATTTTTTAAATAAATGGAAACAAAGATTTGTTTATATGATACAGTTTCATGAACTGGTGGTTTCAGATGAGGTTATACTAGTGTGTTTGAAAGCTTCATTCATCTCCTGATTCAGGGCCACTCCCACCATCAACAAATGAATGGCTGCTTTGTGTTTTTTTCCCCTGATTATTAATAAGGATGAGCATGTCTTCATATATTTGTTAGTTATTTAGGTTTCCCCTTCTGTGAAGTTCTTATCTGCATCTTTATGTGATTTCTGGTTGCCTATATTAACAGAAATTCTTTGTATTCTAGATTCTTTATAGACTAGATCTTGGTTATTGCTCCTTACATGGCATCATTCTTAAATTTCTCAGTTATGTCATTGAAAGGGCAGAAGTCTTTAATGATTTAATATTGTTAAATCCATCCATTTTCACCTAACTGTATGAGTATGAGGTCTTACTTAAGAAGTCCTCGTTCACCTCTTTTCACAATAATATAATCATATTCATTATCTTCATTATTTTCTATTTCATATTTAGGTCTTCACACCTTGGTACATAATGTAGGGTATATAATGTTAATTGTCATTGTGTAGTGAGCTAGATTTTCTAATATCTGCTGCTATAAAACCTGTTCTTTCCCTTCCGATGAGCTTTACTCCCAGCTCTCCCAGGTAATACTTTCTGCTGATAAGGGTAGGTAGATAGAGAGATATGAGCCGGAGAGAGAAGGACAATGAAAGGTTAACGAAACTCCAAGACACGTTTAGTAGAAAAATGTACATGACAGGACATTACAGTTAAATGTTTACCCAAAACTAGACAGAAAAACAAGATATCTGGCACCTCCCCCATGGTCAGTTAACTACAGAGGACAACTATATGACCGCACTTTAAGGGAGCTCAGATAGTATGGGCAAAATTAGTTAACTGAGCATGTGGCTATACTCAGAATCGCCAGAGCACAGGCATCTAGGGCATGCACTACACATTCCTCAGCCAGGGTAAGACGTTCAGAGGGAGGAGCTGGAAATTTGCAATGGAAGAGACAGAAGGAGAACAAAGAAACTTTATTACTAATATAAACCCCCGGTCCTCACTTCCTCAGGGCACTCGATCTTCTACCAAAGTGCCCACTTGGACTTCTACCAAGCGTACTTTGCTTTACTTAATAAAATCGCTTCTTCTTGCTACTCTTTCTCTACTGTGTGTCTTTCTCCTTTAAGCAAAAGACCTCCACGCAAATCTCTCATGGGGATCCAGCGACCCAGCCCGGAACTCACACAGTGCAGACAACTAAGCGCTGTAGTAATAGAGCCATTGTTTAACTTCTTACCTCTTCAAAATTATATACGGATTTTATTACTATGGTCTTCTGTTATATGTTAAAATATCTTAAGGAGAGATTCCTGTTTTGTTTTCATAATGTGTCTATTCAGGGATACACACACACATATCATAAAATAAGTTTAAGTTCTTAAAAGATGTATGGCTGGAATTTTAATTAGTCTTACATAGAATTTGTATCTTAATTTAATTTAGGGAGTATTGCTATCTTTACAGTATAATTTGATTCACTTGTATATATGTCCTCCATTTATTTAAGTCTTTCTGAATGTCTTTTAGGAAAGTTAAAAATTTTTCTATCTGTAGGTTTAGTGTGATTTTGTGGTATGTTAATTCCTTAGTATTTTTAATTTGTCCACTATAATAATGAATAGTATATTTTAAAAATAAAAATAAAAATTTCTAGCTGGTTATTAGTGGTTTAAGAACAGTTCTGGGTTTTGTAAATTAACCCGTATTTGGAAACTTTGCTAAACCCTTTATTAATTCAAAGTTTTTCTGTTAATCTAATGGTTTTCTATGTAGATGATCATCTCTCTCTCTTGCACATAATGACATTTTTTGCTTCTTTCTTTCCAATCCTTATGTCCTTTTTAAAAATATAAAATAAAAATGGTTATCTTTGTCTTGTTTCTGAATTTAAAGATTGTGTCTAAAATTTCTCTAAATTTGGTATTTGTTGCAGTTTGGCCATTAAGCATATTATCAAGTTTAAAAAATGTTCTATTATTTCTATTTTCTGTGGTTTTATCATATATAGGATGTTAAACTTAAGCTTTTTTGTGTATTTGTTAAAACAGTCATATGAATTTTCCATAGAAGAATTTTCCACTAATAGATTTCATTAGATGGACAGATTTTCTAATGTTTAACCATTCTGAAAAGTTTATTTATAAGTAAAACAGAACTATAATTTTATTTTTTGAATTATTTTCACTGGCTTTGAAATAAATATTTCAAATAAAGGTTTTAAAATTAACACCAGCCTCAAGGAAAGTTTCATCATTTAATATTTCTCCTTTTTGAAACATGTATAAGATAGAGATTTCTATTTCTTAAAACCATCTGGATCTATCATTTTTTTGGCAGGGGAATTCTTTCATTTAAATTTAGTTGCTTTCAGAGTTATTGGCTTATTCAATTTTAAAATATTTATGCTGATTTTTATCATTTTATTTTTAATTTTTACAAATTTTATTTTATTATAGTAAGAACATATGAGATCTATCTCTTCATAAAGTTTTAAGCATGAAATATAGTATCATTGATTATAGATACAGTGTTGTACAGCAGCTCTCTAGAACTTATGCATGTTGCTTAACTTATGCCTGTTGATCAGGAACTCCTTATTTCTTCCTCTCCCCAGCCCCTGGCAACCACCATTTTACTCTTTAGTTCTATGAATTTGATTATTTTAGATACCTCACATAACTAGAATCATGCATCATTTGTCATTCTGTTTCAATTAGCGTAATGCCCTTGAGGTTCTTCTATGTCGTCACATATTTCACGATTTCCTTCTTTTTTAAGGCTGAATAGTATTCCAGAGTATATACATACCACATTTTTTTTTACCCATTTATCTGTAGATGGATGCTGAGATTATTTCCACACCTTGGCTATTGTGCATAGTGCTATAATAAACATGGAAATATTAATATCAATTTGAGATCCTGATTTCGATTCTTTTGGATAAATCCAAAAGTGGGATTGGATAATAAGTACTTCTAATTTTAATTTTTTGAGAAACCTCCATACTGTTTTCCATAGTTGCTGTGCCATTTTGCATTCCCACCAATAACAAGAAACAATTCCAATTCTTCCACGTCCTCACCAATGTTTCTTGTCTTTCAATTTTTTGTTAATAGATATCCTGACAGGTCAGTTGATATTTCATTGTAATATTAATTTGCACTCCTTTGATAATTAGTGACATTGAGCATTTCTTCATATACCTGTTAACTGTGCCTTCTTTGGAAAAAATACCTGTTCAGATCTTTAGACTACTTTTTAGTTGCATTATTAACATTTTTTTTGCTATTGAGTTGCAGGAAGTCTTTATATATTTTGGATATTAACCTATTATCAGATATAAGGTTTGCAAATGTACTTTTTTCAAAGGTCATGTTATCTTTTATTATTAGCACTGATCACTTTTAAAACATACCTGAAACATGTCCTAAAAAATGTAAATGAATTTTAGAACTCATTAGGTCAGATGATGTGACTGTAATTGGAAGAAATAAGGTGCAGAGGCTCAAGAAAGTCCCATCTACTTTGGTACAGAGGCAAGACCAAGATTCAGATGGAGAACAAACCCCAAGAATGACCAATGTCATTGCTTACTTGGAACTACAAGCCAATGTATCTGAGTAATTGTTTCCCATTTCACGTCTGGAACAAAGTAAATAGGTAACAGTCTTAAATGTAAAAATGGGACACCAACAGTTGCATGTATAGCGGGCTTTATGACTCTTAAGGACTCTGGAAAATAGTTTCTCCCATTCTGTAGGTTGCCCTTCCACTCTGTTGTTACCTTTGTTGTGCAGAAGGTTTTTAGGTTGACATAGTTTAACTTGTCTGTTTGCTTTTGTTGCCTTTGCTTTGGTGTCACATTCATGAAATCATTACCAAGGGCATTGTCATGAAGCTTTTCCTCTATGTGTTCTTCTAGGAATTTTAGAGTTCAGGTTATATATTTAAGTCTTTAAGCCATTTAGAGTTGATTTTTCCATATGGTGTAAAATGCAAGCTAAATTTTATTCATTTGCTTGTGGATATCCAATTTTCCCAATATCATTTGTTGAAGAGATGATGCTTTCCCAACTGTGTGTTCTTGGCACTCTTGTCAAAGATGAGTTGATAATATATGTATGAGTTTATTTCTGAGCTCTCTATTTTAGTCCATTGGTCCACATGTCTGTATTTATGCTAGTTCCATACAGTTTTGATTCCTGTAGCATTTTACCATATTTTGAAATCAGGTAGTATGGTGCATCCAGCTTCATTCTTCATTCTTCTTTCTGGATTTGACTATGAATGGTCTTTTATGTTTTATAAAAATTGCAGAAATTTTTTTTTGTATTCTGTAAAAAAATGCTATGGGAAGAATGATAGACATTGCATAAAAACATCTAACTTTACTCTTTAAGGAGCTAGAAAAAGAATGAAAAAAACTGAGCTCAAAGTGAGCACAAAGGAAATAAACTAGATAGTAGAAAAATAATACAAAAAAACTCACTTAGAGTTGCTTTCTTTTGAGAAGATAAAATAAAATTGACAATCCATTAGCTAGACTAAGGAAAACAAGGGAAGACTCAAATAAATGAAATCAGAAATGAAAGAAGAGACATTACAACTAATGCCACAGAAATAAAAATAATTATGAGACTACTATGAAAAATTATATGTCAACAAACTTGATAACCTAGAAAAAATTGATAAATTCCTAGAAACATACAACCTATCAAGACTAAATTGTGAAAATGTAGAAAGTCTGAACAGATCTACAGCAGACCTACAACTAGTATGGAGATTGAAATAATCATCAAAAACCTTCCGAAAGAAAAGACCAACACTAGATAGCTTCACTAATGAATTCTATCAGACATTTAAATAAGAATTAATGCCAATGCTTCTCAAATTATTTCAAAAAAGTGAAAGAGAGAGAACACTTTCGAATTCATTTTATGAGGCCAACATTACCCTGATACCAAAACCAGATAAAGAGACCATAAGAAAAGAAAACTACTGGCCAATATTCTAAAATCAATATAGATGCAAAAATCCTCAACAAAATATTAGCAAACCAAATCCAACAGCACATTAAAAGGGTTATACACCATGACCAAGTGGGATTTATCCCTGGGATGCATGGATGGTTCACATCTGAAAATTAATATAATAACCACATTAACAGAATAAAGAATAAAAATCACAGGATCATCTCAATACATGTAGAAAAAAAAACATTCGAAAAAATTCAACACACTTTAATAATACAAAATTCTGGAAAAAAACTAGAAATAGAAGAAAAATATATCATAATTAAGGTAATATATGGAAAGCCCATAGCTAATGTCACACACAAGAGTGAAAACTGAAAACTTTACCTTTCGAATTAGGAACAAGGCAGGGATGCCTGAACTTCTGTTCAACATAGTATTGGCAGTGCTAGCCAGAGCAATTAGGCAAGAGAAAGAAATAAACATAGAAATTAATAAGGAAGAAGTAAAATTGTCCCTGTTTTCAGACGACATTATTTTATATATAGAAAACCTTGAAGATACCATAAAGAAAAACTGTTAGAAAAAATAAATTCAACAAAGTTGTAGGATACAAAATCAACATAGAAAAATTAGTTGTGTTTTTATCTGCTAACAATGAACTATCTGAAAATGAAGTTAAGAAAAGCAATTCCATTTACAATAGCACCAAAAGGAATAAAATATTTTGAAATAGACCAAACTAAGAAGGTGAATAACTTGTTACTGAAAAATTATAAAGTGCTAATAAAAGAAATTAGAAAAGATACAACAGGATGCTTCTGGTCAAGATGATTGAGTAGGTAAATGTTGTGCTTGCCTCCCCTCATGACCACATCAAAATTACAACTAATTATAGAACAGACATCATTAGGAGTCATCTCAAGTCTAGCTGAACAGAAGTTCTACAACTAGAGATGTACAGAAGAGGCCACTTTGATACTGGTAAAAGGGGCAAAGACATGGAATGAGCTGATCTCACACCCGTGTGTGGCCATTAAGCATCAGGAGGGATATTTCAGCTGCAGAGGTTCCCCAGGAGGAGCAAGCCTCATACTGGACTCCTCAGCCCAAGGTTCCAGTGGCTAGAAAAAAAGTCTCTACAATTTCTGGCTGTGAAAAATAGTTGGAGATCATGGCTGAGTGAGACTGAGGGTAGCTGGAGTCACAGACATTCTTCTTAAAGGGTCCGCACAGGGACTTACCAGCAGACTCACTCACTCTGAGCTCTGGTGTAGTGGCATCAGCTTGAAAAGAACCAGGGACATACAGAAAAATGGAGTTGTCTGGCTTCACAGTGAGGGACAGAGGGGCAGTTTTCTTTTAGACAGAATTGCTGGCAGAAGTTGTTGTTTCTTTGTTGAGCTGAAGTACCACCTGAGGCTACATCAGAAGACCACACACCCAAAGGGCAGACTGGGAAGATACCAAAGTCCTGCTAAAGTGAATCCTGCTTTGTAAAGTCAGTTCCTCACTGGCCAGATCTCACAGTAAATCAACCTGAGGATCGATCCTTCCTATTGGTATACAAATAGCAACCAAAGTTCAACTGCAATAGAAGGACCCGCACAGCCTTTACAAGGGATATATCTAGAGCACCCAGATCAGGTTAGCAGGGAAGACTGCATCTTTGGATCCCACAGGACACCTAATACATAAGGCTACTCTACTAAGACCAGGAGACATAGAAGCCCTTCCTAATACACAGAAACAAACACAGGTAGGCAGCCAAAATAATGAGACAAAGAAACATATCTCAAGTGTAAAAACAGAACAAAGTTCCAGAAAAAGAACTGAATAGAATGGAGACAAGCCATCTATAAGATACAGAGTTTAATAGTGGTTATAAGGATGCTCGATGAACATAAGGGAAGAGTAGATGAACTCAGTAAGAACTTTAACAAAAAGATAGAAAACATAAAAATGGAAATAGAAATTATAAAAGGGAACCAGTCAGAAATGAAGACTATAATAACTGCAATGAAGACTACATTAGAGAGAATCAATAGTACCTTAGATAAAGCAGAGGATCAAATCAGTGATTTAGAAGTTAAGGTGGCAGAAAAAAAAAATAAACAATCAGAACAACAGCAAGAAAAGAGAATCCAAAATAATGAGGCTAGTTTAAAGAGCCTCTAGGACAACGTCAAATATACCAACATTGACATCCTAAGGATACCAGAAGGAGAAGAGTGAGAGCAAGGAATTGAAAATCTATTTGAAGAAATAATGATGGAAAACTTCCCTAACCTGGCAAAGGAAATAGATATACAAACCCAGGAAGCACAGAGAGTCCCAAGCAAGACGAACCCAAAGAAGCCCACACCAAGACACATCCTAATTGAGATGCCAAAGGTTAAACACGAAGAGAATCTTAAAAGCATCCCGCCAGAACTGCAGGCGTTTCTCACAACAGTTTTTCAATACCAAACCAGTATTACAAGGATGTTAGAGGGACTTCTTTCAAAAGGAGTAGTAGAAAAAAAAAAAAGATAAAAATATGATAATAAAATGGCAATAACTACATATCTATCAATAATTACTTTAAATGTAAATGGATTAAGTGCTACAATCAAAAGATATGGTGGCTGAATGGATAGTAAAATAAGACCCTTGTATATACTGCCTACAAGAGACTCACTTCAGATTGAAAGACATACATAGACTGAAAGGAAAAGGATGGCAAAAGATATTTCATGAAAATGGAAATTTAAAAATAGAAAAACCGAGGGTAGCAATACTTCTACCAGAGGAAATAGACTTTAAAATAAAGGCCATAACGAGAGACGAAGAAGAACCTAGCAATCTTATTTGTGGATATTTATCAAAACACTACTTTGAGGGGACATGCGAATCCACATGTTCATTGCAGCATTATTTACAATAGCCAAGATATGGAAGCAATCTGGGTGTCCATCAATAGACAAATGGATATAGAAGCGGTAGTACATATATACAATGGATATTACTCAGCCATAAAAAGAATGAAATCTTGTCATGTGCAACAACATGGATGGACCTAGAGGGTATTTTGCTGAATAAAGTCAGAGAAAGACAAATGCCATATGATTTCACTTACATGTGGAATCTAAAGAAAAAAAAAATAAAACAGAAACAAACTCTTAGTTACAGAGAACATGTTGATGGTTGCCAGATGGGAGGGTGTTTGTGTGGTTGTGGGGAGGTAGGTGAAAAAGGGAAAGGTATAAAGAAGTACAAATTGGTAGTTGCAAAATAGTCATGGGGAGGTAAAGTGTAGCAGAAGGAATGTAGTCAATATTAGAATAACCCAGTATCGATGGGTACTAGATATATGAGGGTGATCACTTTGTAAGACATATAAATGTCTAATCACCATCTTGTACACCTTAAACTAATATATGCCAACTGTACTTAAAAGATAAAAAATTATTTAAAAAAAACAAGAAAAGACACAATGAATGCAACAACACCCCATGTTCATGGGTTAGATGTCTTAATAATGTTAAAATGTCAATTTAAAAAATTTTAATAAATTTATCACTTTCATAACTTTGTATGTTTTCAAATTGATAATTGTTCACAATATTCTCTTGTTATTTTTTATTTGTTATATTATTATTAGTCCTATTTCATTTTATATTATTTCTTTCCATTTTTTATTTTTTTAATAAATTTTGCAATGGGTTTAATTATCTCTAGAAAAATAATCTTTTATGTTATTTAATTTTTTTTTTATTTTTTGCCATTAATTTTATTACATCTGTCTCTCTTATTTCATCGATTTACTGCTTCTTTTGCTTAACATTAGTATCTGATATAGTTAAGATGCTAAATTTGCTCTTAGTGCTCCTTATATTTGTCCAAGAATTTTAAATGTCATTTTGTGCAAAATTTTAAGTTATATGAGCAAATTTCTTCTTTTCCAAAGAATTTTTAAAACAATGTTCATGCTCCATGATTTTGTTTTTTTTTTAACCTATTTGTATATGTTGCAATTGCTGATATAATCAGATGTTTTTCCATTTTATGTTTAACTTTCACATTTCATTTTAGTAATATTTTTCTTTTTACTCCTATACTGTCTTTCATTAGGTTAAATATTCTTTTGCAGTTTGAGTCATAATTTATGCTATTCTGATATTTTCCTGACTTACAAAGTACAATACTTATATTTATCTTTATTATCAATTTCTTAGACATAATACACCTTGGCAGAATTCTCACTTACCTTTCATAATCTCTTTTCCTAACCCATTTACCACTTCCATGTACATCTGAATTACTTAATTATTTACCAAATTATTAAATTATTTTTAATTTGGGGGACCTTCCTTGCTTTTTTAGACATTTAAAATTTTTGATAAATTATTTATCCTTTCTATATATATTTCTATACAGCATCTTCTTGGATTTGTTTTTCTTTTTTCAAGAATACTTTTTTCTAAAATATCTTCAAGGATGGTCTTGATGTAATACATTTTCCGAGAATTATATGCTTGACAAAATCTGTGTTTCATCCTATCATTCTATAAAATTTTGCTGATATTATCTATGACAGTCTTTCAGTAGATTTAAAAATTGAGGTCCAGCAAAATAACCTCTATGAAACATCATCTACACATTTAAAAAAAAAATAAGGAAAGATTAAAAACAAAGCAATAGTAAAGATATAGCTGGCAAAAATAATGTGACAGAATGGTATAGATATGCTTATGAAGTCATATATGAGTGTTTATAGCACCACTATTAAAAATAAACTCAAACTGTAAAATAATGAAATGTCCATTAATATTAGAATAGATGAATAAATGTGGTATACAATACTTACAGAATGGGGTAGTATACAGCAGTGAGAACAGATAAACTACAACTACATGCAATAACATGGAAGAATTTTTCAAATCTACTGTTGAGTGAGAGAATCTAGATACAAATGAGGATATACTCTACGTCATTTATATAAAGTTCACAAACAGGCAAGCCTAGTCTATGATGTTAAAAGTGGAAGAGTGTTAGGAGGATGGTGACAGAAAGGGTAGGCAAAGGGAGTAAGAGAGGCTCTGAAGAGCTAGAATATTCAGTTTTTTTAATCTGCTTCTGGGAAGGTAAGTATATTTACAACTCAAGTTGTAGACTTATGATATATGTATTTTCCTCTATAAATGATACATATAATTTAAAAATTAAAAGTTTTTTTGAAAGAAAATATAGCCATGTAGCAATATTTATAAAAGACAAAGTGGAATTCAAAGTTGTTTTTTTTCTCCCCCAAACACTAAAAATTAACTCACGGTCTTCCTGCATACAGCACTGCCTCATGACTTTTAATGTCACTTCGATTCTTCTTCCTTTGCGTATCTGTCTTTACATTTTGAAGCTTTTAGAATTCTCTTTGATTTTCTTAATTTGATCTTAAGTATACTATAATATTTCTATAAGTTGGCTTTCTCTTATGTATCCTGTTTGACACCCTATGAGTATTTTAGTCCTTTCAATAGGTGCATTTCATATTTCTGATTTTCAGAAAATATTCAGCCATTTTATTATTTACAGACTTCTACTTACAGCCCTATGGATACTTAAATAAAGGCCCTGTCCCATAACTTTGTCAGAGGTGGTAGTAAGAAAATAGAGAAGGCTTCAAGAGGGGAACTTTTTGTAGACCTGTTTGTTTTTCTTTTTTTAAGGGCCTTAAACTCTGTAACTTGCTAAAATAAGAATCATCAATACAATTGGAAGGAAATTTCTCGCAGTAAAGAAAGAAACAAACAACAGTCACATTATGAAAGGAGAGCTTATTACAGAATTGATTGCTTGAATATATAATTTGATTTTGGATAAAAATAAATGTACATTTGTTTTTTTAAAGTATCTATTGGTTAAACTTAGCTTCAAACCATTTTTTTTTTTTTTGCATAGCTAACTGGGGAGACTGAATAACATTTCTAAAAAATCTTTTTCTTCTACGTGGCTGCTTAACAGCTAAGATCGCTATTCCTCCAAGCGCTAACGCAGTTAGTTCACGTCTCCTCACCTTTTCCTCTCCATTTCTTGTTTCTTTTCGTCTTTACAATAGGAAGGTTGAAAAAAGCCTGTGTTTTTTCACTTACTCAGTTCCCCCAATCGCACCCTCTGAACAATGCAAAATATTCCCACCACAGGAGAGGATGATTGATTAAAACTGGCATTTAAAAGCGCTACTCAACCGGAAACCACCTGCGTAGTTTTGTACTGAGCGTAAATGGGTGGGCGGAGGCGTGGCGCTGCGGCCAGCAAGAAGAGAGGGAGCTGAGCCGCAGTCCTTGTTGCAGCTGAAATCACTCCGTAGAGCTCGAGGTGCGCAGCATGGTCCGGCGTGAGATACCCTGTGCTTTCCAGTTGAAGCTGGCCACCCCGCAGCCGCCAGCAAGGATGGAAAAGCCGGTGAGCGGGGCCAGGCTTGGGAAGGCGGGCGCAGGTTGGGCGCGAGGGTGGCTAGAAGCGGCGGAGGGCTGAGCGCGCCATGCCGTGGCTCACTCCAGTCCGGTTTGGTCTTTCTGCAAGGGCTTTCCTCTCAGCGCTTAAGAAGCGGATTTTGCCTTCCGAAGGGTAGTTTCCAGGCCGTTCATGGCGGCACCATTATGTCGCAACGCCCTGGGAAAAGGATGCTGCTAGGCGGGGGCTACGAAGATGCTTCTCCTGAGATTATTGTCATCCTCGGAGAAGAACTGGATGGGGAGGGGCCTCTCGGCATGGCCGAGAGGCACACTGACTCTAGTTGAAAGGCTGAGAAAAGACATTCTATTTTTAAATGCCCCAAGAAGGAAAGAGGATAGCAGGTGCTGTTTGGGCTCCCTGTGACACCAGCATACTGGAGTGGGGCTGCGAAATTAGGAATTCACTCGCCCCAGGAGAGATTGCTCCCTCCTTGATGCTCTGGATCCTTCTTCCATCCTCTGGGCCTTTGCCTGGGAAGTCATAAAGGATCAGATAAATCGGGGTTAAAATTCAGGGTATTTAAGGGAGACATTTTGTTTATTCAGGATCTGTATACATGACAAAATGAAGGGAGAATTTTTCATTTACATTGGTATAATTAATAAAATAATAACAAATAATTAACAAAATAATAATAATAAAACAGTAAAAAATTGAAATCCAAATACAAATAATGCCTCAAGATTTTTTTTTTTCGTACATAGTTTATTGGTAAGACCACAAAACCAGTTACTTTGATATCTTATTAACAAAGGAGAATGGTGACCATTGAGCTAATGTTTACTGGATACCAGATGCTCTTAATCTTCATAATTGTCCTTCAAAAGAGGAATTATTACCTGATTTTACGAATGAAGAAACAGGTAGAGAGGTTAATTTTTTCCACATCCATGTGACTACAGGTGGTGGGATTAAGGTTTGGACCTATAAATTTTCAGGGGAAGAGGTATCTGTAGGGCACTGTAGCTAGCCAATGGGCAACTATCAGCCTGTCTCTCTTGTCAAAAGAAGTGGACTTTTCCATTTCTATTATTGTACCATCTGTATATGATTTGATTAATGATTTTTTTAGCTATGGAAAACATATTGGTATTTATTATTTCTTAGGCACTGTATAAAGTGCCTTAAATCCGTGAAACTCATAGTTACCCAATGAGATACCACATTTATTCAGTGGTTATTTGTATCCGTGGCTATTCTAAGAGCTTTACAAATACTACCTCATTTAGTCTTTTTAAAAGAGGTCGATACTATTATTTTTCATCCATTTTAGAAGCATTTGTTCTGGCTGACACATCTGTTATTTCTGTTCAAGTTAACCAGAGCAAATATGTATATATTTAATAGCAAAGCTTTTCTTCAAATTCCCTTTTCCTCAATCACTGTCTTTGTTTCTTAAACATTGCTGGCTCCCACTTCATACATCTTGTGTTTTGGTGGGTGTCTGCTTTCTCTCTTGTCTCAAAACAGATTTTCGCTATGGGAGCCAATCCATTTTGCATTTCTCATTATGGCCTTTGCTAAAATTTGGATTTTCACTTGAGAGAGAGGCATAATAGCTTAAAAAAATGATGGTGGAAAATTAAAATGCCAAATAAGACTTTTTAGTTCTAAAAGCGTTTTAAAATAGCTAGCGCCTAAGTGTTTGAGTGTCCTGAAACGGAGGCCCTGTACTCATCCCCTCCAGGAGTGGGAAGTTCAGGAGGATGGTAAATAAAATTTACACATAGATGTTAAAATTCAAGAATAGAAAGTACTTGTGTCTTGCTCCCTTGGGCTGGGGTTGACTGTGATAAGAGGCTAGCCTACCCATCATTGCACGATAACAGTGAAACAGTGATGGATAGATACATGAGAGTCTAGGCAGAAAGCCTCGTAGAATTTGCCTTTGGCTATCACAGGGAGAATCCAGGAACATGGAATCAGGAGAATGAGAGAGAAAACCTATAAGCACAGGATTTAACTGTATAGACAGATGATCCTGATAACTCAGCGGGAACACAGCAGCCTTAGTTTGGAATGCTAGCATAGCTAGATGTTTGTAACCATGGATCAGTAGCCCTGTCCCACGGCTTGGCAGTATGTAAACTCCCAGGAATGTAGATGCAATGCCAGAGATTGGGACAATCGTGATGTGTTGGGGTAGCAGGGGGCTGAACTGGCAGAGATAATGCGACATTGACTAACTCTAGCTGGAAGGCAACATGAAATAAAAATGAAGTTCAGTTAAAGAAAAATAGAGAAATACACATTTCTTACATATTTGTATTATAGAAAAATCTAGAAATAGAGAAAAATATAGGGAAAAGTTAACATTTCTTGCTCGTACTCCTTATAATGAACACACATGTGTAGACCAAGTGAATAGGTCAATGGGGCTGCACAGAGAAATTAATCTGTCTCCATTCCACCCTATCATTTTAGAGCAAAATGATACTGAGAATAACATTCCCTTAAACACCAACATGATTTGTAAAAAGGCCAAGGATTTCTGCCCAGATACATGAAAACAAAGCAATGAAAAAAAAAATTATAAAGCCATTACTGGTTTTTGTTTTTTCGATCATTCAATACCGTCATTGTTCATTTATTTTTTCAATTTTTCACGTTTTTTAAATTTCATATTAGTTTCAGATATACAGTACAGTAGTTGGACATTTATATAATTTATGAAGCGAATCCCCCGATTAGTCAAGTACCACCTATACATAGTTCTTACAATATTGTTGACTATATTCTCTATACTGTACTCTACATCCCCATAACTATTCTGTAGCTACTAATTTGTACTTCTTTATCTCTTCGCCTTTTTCACCCAGCCTCCCAATCCCCCTCCCCTCTGGCAGTTTGTTCTCTGTATCTGTGAGTCCGTTTTTGTTTAGTTTGTTCATTTCTTTTGTTCCTTAGATTCTGCATATAAGTGAAATAATGTGATATTTATCTTTCTCTGTCTGACTTATTTCATTCAGCATAATACCCTCTAGGTTCATCCATATCATTGCAAATAGTAAGATTTCACTTTTTATGGCTGAGAAATATTTCATTGTATATATGTACCATAACTTCTTTATTCAGTCATCTATTGATGGATACTTAGGCTGTTTCCATATCTCGGCGATTGTGAATAATACTGCAGTGAACATAGAGATGCATAAATCTTTAAGAATTAGTGTTTTGGTTTTCTTTGGATAAATTTCCAGAAGTGCAATTGCTGGATCGAAAGGTAGTTCTATTTTTAGAAACCTCCAAACTGTTTTCTGTAGTGGCTATACCAATTTGTAATCCCACATACAGTGTACAAGGGTTCCCTTTTCTCCACATCCTTGCCAACACTTGTTATTTTTTGATAACCATTCTGACAGGTGTGAGGTGATATAATTGTGATTTTAATTTGCATTTCTCTGATAACTGGCAATCTTGAACATCTTTTTATAAACCTATTGCCCATCTGTATTTCCTCTTTGGAGAAATATCTGTTCAGATCTCTGCCCATTTTTTAATTGGATTTTTTTTTTTTTGTATATTGAGTTCTTTATAGATTTTTGGATATTAATCCCATATCAGATGTATCACAGGCAAATGTTTTCTCCCATTCTGTAGGTTGTATTTTTGTTTTATTGATAGTTTCTTTTACTGTGCAAAAAGTTTTTAGTTTGATGTAGCCCCATTTGTTTATTTTTTCTTTTGTTTCTCTTGCATGAGGAGATATATCAGAAAAAAAAAAAAAATTAGTAGTAGCAATATCAGAGAGTTTACCGCCTATGTTTTCTTCTAGGAGTTTTATGGTTTCAGGCTTTACATTTAAGTCTTTAATCCATTTCGAGTTTATTCTAGTATATGGTGTAAGAAAGTTGTCCAGTTTCATTGTTTTGCATGTATCTGTCCAGTTTTCCCAACACTACTTGTTGAAGACACTGTCTATTTTTGCCTCCTTTGTCATAGATTAAATAACCATATAGGCATGGATTTTTTTCTGGGCCATTTTCTCTGTTCCATTGATCAATATATCTTTTTATGCCAGTACCATGCTGTTTTGATTACTACAACACTGTAGTTTGAAATCAGGTGATACCTCCAACTTTGTTCTTCTTTCACAAGATTTCTGTGGCTATTCAGGGTCCTTATAATTCCATATCAAATTTAGGATTATTTTCTCTAGCTCTCTGAAAAAGGCCATTGGTATTTTGATAGGAATTGCATTGACTCTATAGATTGCTTTGGGTAGTATGGCCATATTAATGATGTTGATTCTTCCTACCTATGAACATGGTATATGCTTCCATTTATTTGTATCTCCTTCACTTTCTTTTTTCAATGACTTACAATTTTCCGAGAACAGGATTTTTACCTCCCTGGTTAAATTGATTCTTAGGTATTTTATTGTTTCTGATGCAATCGTAAAAGGAATTTTTTCCTAATTTATCTTTCTGATAGTTCATCGTTAGTATATAAAAATGCAACTGACTTTTGAAAATTAATTTCGTATCCTGCTACTTTACCAAATTCATTGATCAGTTCTAACAGTTTTGGGCTAAAATCTTTAGGATTCCCTATATATAGAATCATGGTATCTGCAAATAATGACAATTTTACTTTTTCCTTTCCAATTCAGATGCCTATTTATTTCTCTTTCTTATATGATTGCTGTAGCATGGACTTCCAAAACTATGTTAAATAGGAGTGAAAATGAACATCCTTGTCTGGTTCCTGATCTTATGGAACATTCTCTTAGCTTTTCTCCATTGAGTTTGATGTTACTTATAGGGTTGTCTTATATGGCCTATATTATATTGAAGTGTGTTCCTTCTATGTCCACTTTGCTAACAGTTTTTATCATGGATGCTGGATTTTGTCAAATGCTATTTCTGCATCTATTTTTATGATCATGTGATTTTTATCTTTCAATTTGTTTATGTGGTGTATTATATTAATTGATTTGTTGATGGTAAACCAACCTTGCATCCCAGAAATACATGCCACTTGATCATGGAGTATAATATTTTAATGTATTGCTGAATTTGATTTGCTAATATTTTGTTGAGGATTTTTGCATCAGTGTTCATAGGGATATCACCCTATAGTTTTCTTCTTTGAAATGTCTTTGGTTTTGGAATCAGGGTAATGGTGGCTTCATAAAAATAGTCTGGGAGCCTTCTCTCTTGAGTTTTTGAAAAAATTTGAGAAGAATAGGTGTTAATTCTTCTTTGAATATTTGGTAAAATTAACTTATGAAGCCATCTGGACCAGGACTTTTGCTTTTGGGAAGTTTTTTGATTACTGATCCAATTTTGACCATGGTAATGGGTAGGTTCTTATTTTCTGTTTCTTCTTTACTCAGTCTTGGGTATTGTATGTTTCTAGAATTGTATGTTTCATTTCCAATTTGTTGGAGTATAATTGCTCATAAGATTTTCTTATAATCCTTTGTATTTCTGTGGAGTCTATTGTTACTTTCCTCTTTCATTTCTGATTTTATTTATTTGGGTCTTCTCTCTTTTTTCCTTAATGAATGTAGTTAGTTTATCAATTTTGCTTTTGTGTTTCAAAAAACCAGCTCTTGGTTTAGTTGATCTTTTGTATTGTTTTCATTTATTTCCACTTCGATCTTTATTATTGCCTTCCTTCTACTCACTTTGGCTTTGTTCACTGTTCTTTTTCTAGTTCTTTTAAGTATAAGATTAAATTCTTTATTTGAGATTTTTCTTGTTTCTTGATGTAGGCCTAAATAGCTATGAATTTCCCTCTTAGGACTATTTTCACTGTGTCCCATAGATTTTGAGTCATTGTGTTTCCATTTTTATTTGTCTCTAGGTATCTTTTGATTTCTTCCTTGATCTCATTGTTAACCATTCATTGCTTAGTAGCATGTTATTTAGCCTTCATGTGTTTGTGTATTTTCCATTTTTTTTTCCTTGTAGTTGATTTTTAGTTTTATACCATTGTGGTTGAAGAAGATGATATGATTTCAGCCTTCTTAAATTTATTGAGACTTTTTATGGTTTATTATGAGGTCTACCCTGGAAAATGTTCCATGTGCACTTGAGAAGAATGTATATTCTGCTACTTTGGGATGAAATACTCTAAAAATATCAACTAAATCCATATGATATAGTGTGCCATTTAAAGCTGCTATTTTCTTGTAGATTTTCTGTCTGGAAGATCTGTCCATTGGTGTCAATGTAGTATTAAAGTCTCCTACTATATGTATATGACTGTCAATCTCTTCCTTTATGTAGGTCGATAATTACTCTATATATGTAGATGCTCCTATATTAAGTGCATAAATGTTTACTAGATTTATGTCCTCTTGTTGTATCGATCCCTTTATCATTATGTAATGCCCTTCTTTGTCTCTTATTATAGACTCTGTTTTGTCTGATGTAAGTATTACTACCCCACCTTTTTTATTCACTTACATTTGCATGAGATATTTTTTTCCATCCTTTTACTTTTAGTCTGTGAGTGTCATTTGATCTGAAGTGGGTCACCTGTAGACAGGATATGTATGGGTCTTGTTTTCTTATCCATCCAACTACCCTGTTTCTTTTGATTGGAACATTTAATCCATTTACATTAAAAGTGGTTATCAATAGGTAGTACATAGGTATTGCCATTTTATTATTCATACTTATAGTTTTTTCCCTCTTCTTTTTACAGAAGTTTCCTTAACATTTTTTGTAATACCACCTTGTTGGTGATGAATTTTTTAGCTTTTTTCCATCTGGAAAGCTCTTTATCTCACATTCCATTTCGATTGAGAACTTTCCTGGATAGATGAGTCTTGGTTTTAGGTTCTTTTTTTCATCACTTTGAATATTTCTTAACAATCCTTTTTGGCCTGAAAAGTTTCTGTTGAAAAATCAGCTGACATTCTTATGGGAGTACCCTTGTAAGTAACTTGCTAGTTTTTCTTGATGCTTTTAAGATTCTCTCTTTGTCTTTAACCTTTGGAATTTTAATTAGGATATGTCTTAGTGTGAATCTGTTTGGATTCTTTTTGTTTGGGATTCTTTTGTGCTTCATAGACTTGTATATCTATTTCCTTTCCCAAGTTAGGGAATTTTTCTGTCACCCTTTCTTCAAATAGGTTCTCAATCCCTGGCTCTCTCTCTCTCCTCCTTCTGGTACCTTTATAATGATGATGTTGATACACTAGATGGTGTCTCAGAGGTCTCAAACTAGCCTCATTGTTTTTGGATTTGTTTTTCTTGTTGCTATTCTTATGGAGTGTTTTCTGCTATTGTGTCTTTCAACTCGCTGATTCAGTCCTCTGCTTCGTCTAATTTACTGTTTATTCCTTCTAGTATATTCTTCATTTCAGTAATTATATCCTTCATTTCTGAATGGTTCTTTTTCATGGTTTCTATGTACTATCTCTCTGCTGAAGTCCTCATTGAGATCATATATTCTCACCCTAAGTTCATTGAGCATTCTCATAACCACAGTGTTTTGAACTCTGTATCTGATAAGTTGCTTGCCTTTATTTTATTTAGTTTTTTTTTTTCTGGATTTTTTCCCTATTGTTTCATTTGCAGGATGTTTCTTTGTTTTCTCATTTTCGTTACCTCTGTGTTTGTGTCTATATATTAGGAAGATTTGCCACATGGCCTTTTGTAATAGGTGTCCTGTGTGGCTCAATTACAGCCTCCCTGATCACCTGTGCCAGGGGGCTCTGGGCATGTTCCTTGCATGGGTTGTGTGTTCTGCTATTGTAGCTAAGCCTAGATTGCTATTACCATGTCAGTTGATGGGATTGACTCTCAGTCTGAGTGGCTATGAGGATTTGCCACAAGGTAGGAGCTGCTGTGTAGGATCTGTCTCCTTGGAGTGGACATTCATCCCAGCAGGCTTGTGTACCTGTTGAGACCACCTTTGGGGTATGCTGCTTATGGAGCTAGTCTGGTGGTGCTCTGTGTGCTCTGATGCCATCCTCCAGGTATGTTGGTCCTGTGGTACCTTGGGAGGGTTTCCTGTGTCGGCCAAAGTCAGCCTCTGCCTTTGATTGCTCGGGGATACCTGGTAGGAGCTACAAAGTGATCCAGTGATGGTTGCTTCCTATGCTGGATCTGGAAGCAAGTGGAAGAGACCATGCTGCAAGCTGAGGTTGGTTACCCCCAGTACTGGGCTTGGGATGGCTTAGTAAAAAGAGTAGTGCACCTCAAGGCCTGGGGCTGCCTACCAGCTTCCCATAAGGCTCCACAGCTGAAAGAGACTTTGGGTAGTACAGGAGTTGGGTGGGTTGGGGACCCAGGGAGTTACCAGGGTTAAAGCAAACCAGTTTTACTCAGCCAGTGGAGATTCAGGTTTTGTTGTCAGTCCTCTCATAAAACTCTTCAATCACCACAAGGCTGGCCGCTGCCTTCCTTGAATTCTCAGACATCCGAGATTTGTTCAAGAAATACTGTAGCTTGGGGGTGGGGCTGATGGCTCACCATCCAAAGTCTCTCCTGGGATGCACAACCCACACACAAGCCACACAAACAAATTGAAGGCTGCTATCAAATTCTCAGCCTAGGGAAAGCACAGGGTGGAGCTGGCAGCCTGGGAATGGTCTTGCCAGGGGCAATTTGTGGGTTGAGTGGGGCAGGGCCTCAGGGGAACACAGGGTACAGCTGGCCAATCTTACTGGGCCAATGCAGATTCAGAATTGACCATGCAGAGGGGAGGGTTCAACATAGGCAAGATGGCACCAGTCTATAGAGTGTACCGGAGGGAGCCCCAATGCTACACAACTCTGTCTTTTCCTGTATGTCTCTTGTGCTCCCCAAGCTGCTGACCCTTCGTCAGAGCCCAGGGTGAGTGTCTGCAAGTGAATGAGTGTGTGAACAGGCCCTTTACAGGAGACATCTGAGTTTTCAGGTTTCTTCTATCTCACCCAGATGGCCAGAATCCCCACTGATTTTTACAGTCAGATTTTGTGGGAACTCCTCTCTGCCAGGGACTGGAAACTTCAGGCTGGGGAACTCCTATGTGGGGCTAGGGCCCCTACTCCTTCATAGTGGCTTCTGCAGCCATGCTCTCCTTCTTGGTACTCAGTCGCCATATGTGGGTTTGGGGCCAGCTTGTTTCACATTTCTGCCCCTTCTACTAGTCTTGATGTGGCTTTTTGTTTATATCCTGGAATTCAAGTGGTTGTCCAAGTCAATTGTTTTATAATTTGGTTGTAATTTTAATACAGTAGCAGGAGGAGGTGAACCCCACTTTTACCTAGCCTACCATCTTGACTTAACTCCCCATTATGGGTTTTTAAAAGGTAAAATTTATATAGAATTTACAAAATTTGCAGGAAAATCTACCTCAGAAAACTACAAAAGCAGTCACTTGTTTTTAAGTGGTTACCCCTAAGTTACATTTTTTAATTTTAACAGATATGGATTATTTTGGAAGTGGGTGCTCTCTAACATTTGTAGTCTCTGTGTTTTCTATGTGTATTTATGGCAGTTTGTTCTCCCCAGAGATCCAATGTCTTTGAGATTTTGCTCTTTACCATGCGGCTTTAGGAGCAAGATCTCAAATTGCTAGAGATGCCATAATGAAGGAGCCACACTGCTGCTTTTCTTTTCCCATATCCTGAGCAGACCCTGTTATTTCTTCTGTTTATAGTTTCTGATTCTGCTTCCGCAAAACCAAAGTTCTCTGGTGGTTAAAACTTTAGCTGCAACATTCCCTGAGATAGCGATGAGATTGAAGCTTCCTTAGTTTTGTCCACATCCAAATGCCCATTTTTGTACTGTGCTCTCTATCTTCAGGTGTTCGGGAGGTTCTTCTGTCATTTGTCTACCTACAGACTGATTTGGTTCTTGGCTGCAGTGACGCTATGCAGGGCGCAAGGTAAACATGCTCAATTCCCCTGCTTTGAGTCCAGGAAATACGATTTCTGGAGTGGAGAGATTTGGCCTCTGTTGTTTGTGCTGTGCTGGTTCATTTTTCTGCATGAATTATTTAAACATGTAATTTTCTTGGAAGAGAATGGTGAGAGTGGTTCTTTCTGCTTCCCACAGTTGTGTTTTCAAAGTGGAAGAAGATTTTGCTATTTAGGCACTGTTTCTATAGATAAAACTAGACATGAAAAAAAATTCGAATTCAGATATTTTTTACCTATAGATCTGAATAAATTTGAAAACAATAATTACCTATGTTTATAAAGACATAGAAATGCTTGAGGGAGTATAGATGAATATAATCCTTTGGAAGGTAATCTGGTGTGCCCCTCTTTTACATAAAAATCTAGAAATTAACGAAATAGAGAGGTTATAAAGGTTCACATAGACTATTATATAACTTATGTCTGTGCTTTCCACTTATCTGCTGAATTACCTAGTTGTGCCAGACCTTCCTTTTCTGTTTCAGTAGAGGCCACCCCTCTCTTGCTGCTGGCTTTTCATCACCTTCCATGTGACTTTGTTATATATCAGCCATCACAGGTGAATGAAGAACAGGTTTTATACCATCTGCAACACAGGATTTAACAACTGACTGGGGGAATCTGAATAGAATTCTGTATAAGCATTCTATATAAGTAGAAAAATTGTAAACGTTCCACTAAATTATTTCTTCCATAGTCAAAAAGAAAAATCATTCAAGAAGTACAACTGTAGCTTTGATTCCTTTTGTATTCTCCATTCTAAAAGCAGAAATTTCTCCAAATCTCTTCTTTGCAAAATCTCAACAAACTCCAATCCCAACAACAGGTATTGCTTCCAGAAAGTTTCACATCTACCAAGAGTAAAACTGGACTCATGCAACACTCAGAGATTCCAAACTGTATTTGTTGCTATGTTCAACTTTTCATGCCTGATATTGGGGGATTGTTGAGAGAATATTGTTTGTTTGTGCTTTTATTTTTTTTAATTACACTAGCCAACATTTAATCTATATTATTAGTCTTAAAAAACAGACTATGGTATTTTTCATTAAGTCTACATTTTGTGTACCATTTCATTAATTTGTGCTTTTATCTTTATTAATTCACTCCCTTTAATTACTTATTTACTTTTTGATGGGGGAGGGTAGGATGTTTGGATTTGTGTGTGTATTCATTTTTCAAACTCTCTTGTTTTCTAATAAATGAAGTTAGGATTAAATATTTCCCTCTAAGTACTGCTTTATCAGTTTCTGCAGATTTTAATGTATTCTCATTGTCATTCATGGTAATTTATAATTCTTGCTGTGATTTCTTCTGTAATTAAAGGATTAAAAGAGCATGTGCACAGTGTTCAAGATCATACAATAGCACTATTTTTTGTATCCTATTTTAAGCTTAATTTGGGGGAATATTCCATATATTTTTGAAAAGATTGTATGTTCTCTTTTAGATAAAAGGTTACACATGTGTATGTATATATATATATATATATATGATCTATATATAAGTATTTGTTTTTCAGATATTCTACATTCTTATATTTGACTTTTCTGCTATACTTATTTTTAATATATGCAAGTAAATATTCTCAGAGAACTGTAGACATGCTCCCATTATGATTGTGGATTTATAAATTTTTCTTTGTAGTTCTAGTAGCTTTTTATATATTTCTGAGTTATATTTTTAGGTACATTGAGGTTCATGATTAATATATATCAATTAATATATATCAATTCCAAATATTATTTTGAAAAATACGTTTTTGTCCCCTGCAGTGTTATTTCTTCCATTCTTCCTTTTCTCTTCTTTTAAAAGTCTTATAGGACTGATGCTGAAACATTTCAGGTCTTTGAATTTTTCTTGAATCTCTTGCATATCTTTATTCCTATGTACTACATTCTGGAAGAATTCAATGACCTGTTCTTCCTGCTTACTAATTTATTCCTCAGTGATATCCATTTTGAGAAGTCAGCCAATCTATTAAGATTTTATATTTTTCATTATTTACATCTCTAATTTCTACTATTTATAATGCTGACTTCTTTTTATACTTTAAGATATCACATTTATTCTTGTCTAGGTATTTATCAATTTATGATATCTTTCTTCATTTGATGTGAATTCTTAAATTTGTAGTTTACTATTCCTCTTTCAATGTGTTAGCTTCCTCAAATGTTTGGCTATTTGTAATTATATTGATATTTCTCATTGAATAATCTATTGTATCAATATGAGTAGCCAGCATTAGAGGTGGAAAAAATTATTGCCATGTCTTATATTCTGTACTGCATTCCATAAAAATGGGGGAATATGTAGATTGTCATTTAGTTGTCAAAGCTGTCTCCTACCATCAGCCTCCTGGAGCATTGTCCTGTATATCTCTTTGCCTTATGTTGTTATATTCATTGTTGCTTCCTGGAGGTGGATACCACTATTGCTGCCTCTTCCTTTGTAGGGTGTGTGTGTGTGTGTGCGTGCGTGCGTGTGTGTGTGTGTGTGTGTGTGAGAGAGAGAGAGAGAGAGAGAGAAAGAGAGAGAGAAAGAAAGAGAAAGTGGGGGAAGAGAGAGAAAGAAATGTATAGGGCTGCTACATATTTATTACTTAAACTATTCATTATGCCTATTATCTATTGGCCCTTTCCTTCCTCCTGGCTTCTACCTCTCCTGGCATAAACACACTTGCAATGCTTCTACCTTATCTGGAAATTTCAACTTTTAACCTCATTCCACCTACTTTCCAGCTTACAGAGATCCTTCACACAGTTTCTTGTCACTGAGAATTTGCCTTCCTGTTTTCTACTCTTTTGTTCTTAAAGATGAAAAAAAAAACATATTTGAACTTATATTTACCTAGCAACATCAGGAGAGTAGGTAAATGCTTTCTTTTTTGTATTTTTCTCTTATTTTTTTATATATTTGACTTTGAACACACATTATTTTTAATCAAAGAAACAGGTATTTGTATATATATTAAATTTAAAATAAATATGTTTTCTATGATTCCATGATGAAAGTGGTGACCCGAGATGAAAGAGAGCTGCTGAACACACCTGCTTCCTTACGATGCTCTCTGGAAACTTCCCATGAAGTTTTGATTGTGACATGGCAGAAAATCAAAGCTGTAAGCCCAGAAAACATGGCTACCTTCAGCAAGAACCATGGAGTTGTGGTCCAGACTGCCTATAAGGATAAGATAAACATCACTGAGCTGGGACTCCAGAGCTCAACCATTACCTTCTGGAATACTACGTTGGATGATGAGGGGTGTTACAAGTGCCTCTTCAATACTTTTGGTTCTGGGAAAATCTCAGGAATAGCATGTCTCACCCTCTTTGGTAAGAATCTGAGAATACATTGTCTCTGACTAGAAATGTTATTTCCAAGAATGTTTGGAACATAGTAGTAGTACCTACTTTTTCAGGAACCTAATCCCAGAAAGATTTGTGAGAAGACACTTGGCCTTTCATATCTACTATAATTATGGTGTTTTGGTTATTGGAAAGCTCATGAGGTCATTATGAGTCTGTCTGGATTTATCTTTTCTCCGTGGAATCCTTTTGTCAGCAGAAATAAATTAAGGACCATGGCAAAACCAACTTTTCCATAAGTGGTGACATGATTCAGACCTGGCTTTGCCATTAGCAATCATGTGACCCTACATGAGTGCTGTTCATTTTCTATACCAGAGTTAATTTATCTGCACAATCAATGCGAAATAGATCATCTTCAGGGTCTTTAATAGCTTTAATATTTTCGTATCTAAAAACATTATGATCTAAAAACAGAATGGGCTAACTTGGATCCAGCATTTGTGGTCCTTCTCATTTTGTTTCAATGTAGCCCTCTCAGGATTGATTGATAAGGAGACATACAGCAGAGGGTCTTCATACTTGATGTTAAACTATGGATCTAACTGGATAATAAGTATGAAGAGGCTTAATTTGACAAGATTTTTTCCTCTTAACTGATACATAGCTGAGATTAAGAACTGAGAGGTATGAATAAGGGGTAACTTTGGAGCATGGCATATTTGGTGGTGGTTTTAGGAGGAAAAAGACAAACTTAGAGTTATTAAGAAAGTTAACGTGAAATTTTGAGCACACCAGGTATATTAGACATAGGGTAAGAGGAGGCTCAGTAAATAAGAATGCAAGAGAGATATGACAATACCAAATACAAGTTTCTTTCACCAATTTGGCTATGAATGAATCCTCTCTTCAGGATCTTACATCAGGCTTTCTTCAGATTTCTACTTCTTTCATTCTATCTGTTTCTCTGTCTCCCTCTGTCTCTCTCTCTACCCTTTCACTCTAGTCTTCCCTCCCATTCTCTTTCTTTACTTTTTTCTCCCTCCTTTACTCCCTCTCTCTTTTTTCCCTTCCCCCTCTCTCACTCCTTCTCTTCCTTCTATTTCATTCTTCTTTATCTTTCTTGTATCATAATTTTTCTCATTTCTGTTCTTTTTCTTTTCTTTCTCTTTTTGCTTATCTTTCTCTCTTTCTGCTACTCCACCTCCTTTACTCACAAACTTTTGTATTATTACTATTTTTTTTCTGAAAACCAGGCTCCTCTGAGTTTTTTAGCTAGTAATACTGTAGTTCTTTTCTACACTAGCCTTTTCCAGCCACACCTTTCAGCTTTCATCTGTCATTCTTCGATATGCCAGAGAAACCTCCTATCTAGTCTGACCACATCAACCGTAGTCATCTTCTTTTATTTTAATCTCTCGTCCCCAGTGCGCATTGATGTTGATAATCTGGGCACTCTTTGGACAGAGTTACAGTCCTATAGCCCCATTTCCTCCAACCCACTGTCACCCACCCACCTCTTGAACCTCTAAGTATAGAATAGGCTTTCATTTAGCACTACTCTCTAATTATTTTGTGGGCTACAAAGCCAACCACAGAAAGACAGGTCTGCATTTGTTCAGCAGAGAAGAACTATATTTCAATGAAAATAACTCATTAGTCAAGGGAATTTTTAAAAGGGAACAGGGTAAAGTTGGCTTAAAAATAATGTCCTTTTCTCATAAACTAATTATTTTCTACATTAGGTGATCTCCAAGGTCCTTCGACTGTCATTCCGTGATATTTTAGCTATTGGCTATGAGTTCATAATTTACTTTTTGTATAGATATCCCAAACAAGGATTTTCCAAGTTTCTTCCATGCAACTCATTTGTTGGTTCAGCTCCAAGCAGAAAATTACTATCGCTAGGCAGCAATCCCTCTATGGGCCCTCTGCTTTGAAACTACCCTGGGTGCTTCTGAGACATGCAGACCACCTGTACGGGGGTACTCACTGGTGATCATTGTTAAACTATTTGTGAGGGGTGCCCAGAAGAAGGCAGAGATGCTGCATTACCTGTGAAAAAGAACAGAATAATTAGGCTCCGGACTATTTAATAAAGAAGGTATCTTCTGTCTATTGAGCTAAGTCTCCTAGAGACAAACTGTGGAGAAAATTTTTCTTGTCATGGAGTTTCACTAGGCCAATCCCATCAGAGAATTAGACCTAGGAAGAACTGAGAAGGCCTCACTTTGGACTAGATATGCCAACTTATCTTTCTAGCCCCCACTGTCTTTCTGTAAAAATAGTTTTGTCATCTCTCTGAGGAGAGTGAGGGATTCAGACCAGGCACTTAACTGATGGCAGACCATAATTTTTTTTTGTCCCAGTGCAGCCCACAGTATTCCTTAACTATAAATTCTTTGAAGACCACCTAAATATCACTTGTTCTGCCAATGCCCGACCAGCCCCTGTGATCTCCTGGAAGGTCTCTGGGTCAGGAATGGACAACAGTACTGAGATTCTCTCACACTCCAATGGGACCACATCTGTCACCAGTGTCCTCCAGGTCAAGGACCCCAAAAGTCAAATGGGGAAGGAGGTAATCTGCCAGGTGCTGCATCTGGGGACTGTGGTCGACTACAGGCAGACTGTGAACAAAGGTAAGAGAAGATGGGCCTTAGCAAAGGAGCTAATAGAGGAGAGAATGGAGTAAGTAGGGAAATAAAAACAGTTGAAGAAGCCAATAAAGCTGTTACTTTGGTAATGTGGTATAGTGCCCACATACAAAATACTTTTGCTGAGATCCATCCATTTATTTCTTCTTCCATTCTACTAACATTTACCGAATGCCTGTTGTGTGCTAGGCTTCGCGACAATGAAATGTGACAGTGAGCAAGACTCAGTCCCTGCACTGAGAGAACATCTAGTCTATTAGGAAATACAGAAGTGGCTGGGCAATTGTAAAACTGTATGTTAAATGCTTCAATGAGAAAGCTATGGTGCACCATGGGAGGCTCGCAGGTGGGAAGGAGAAACATCAGCTTGATATGGGAAGATTAGGAAGATTTCCTGGAAGAAGTGGCATCTATAATGGAGCATTTGCATAATCTACACTGTGGGAAAGGGAGAATAGTGCTTTTAGGAAAGGAGCTGATCTAAGTGTTATCCTCACTGCTTTTAAAACAGACTATCTCCTGTTCAAGACCCCTTTTGCTCTCTCGTTTTCCATCTACACTGCTGTCTCTGGGCCTCATGATATAGAAGATAATGGTTATCGGAGAGAAAATAAAGGGAGCAGTGATAACAACCAATTTTCTTTCTCTATGTAGTTCTGAAGCACTAACTCTGGATGAGACACTCAGTAATAAGCCTTCTAAAAAGATATTGCTGCTTTTTTCGGGATGGGAGGTGGCATTTTGAACAATAAAACCTAGAAAAGCTTTCTCATGCATGCCTCATTAGTGTAGTGTCCTCTAAGAAACATCTCCTGTAGTCATTTCTGAGGTCTTTGAAAAAAACTTAACCAAAAATTTGCCATTTAAGTAGATTTCGTCAAAAGGCTTAGAGTGTTAGATTTGAACATTTGTGTAATGAACCTCAGATTCAGTCAAGACCAAGGGTAAATTTCCCTGAAAAACAAGAACCTGAAAAAGAATGTGTCTTTCTTTTCCAAGAATACCAAAGTTCACTTGTATTATTTATAATGATTTTTTCCCTTTATATTTCTCTATTGTCCAAAACTTCCTCAATAAACATATTACTTAATGGACAGTATAGCAAAGAATGTGTGCTTTGGAGGCAATCAGAACTCTGAACAAGCTTTGGTTTTATTCATTACTATGCTGATTTTGGGTTTACTTAACTTCTCTGAGCTTCAGTTTTTGTTTTTTAAATCTGTTAGATAATAATAATACCTAACTCTTGGGTTGTTTTGAGATCAAATGTGATAACATATTCAAAGCTCTTATTACATAGTAACCACATAAAATATGTTAGCTATTATATTACCTAATTGTTATTAAAATAATACGATGTCATGAATACAGACCTCAATACGTGTGTTTATATATATATATATGAATAATTTTCATTGAAAGCTTAACTCTAGTAAAAATGCATCACAACTATTGTTTTATTGTTTTTCCTCTACAGCTTCCTTTTGTGACTTTGTTTTTCTTCTTTCTCCCTTCAATATCTATAGGTTTTTGGTTTTCAGTTCCACTTTTGTTAAGTATTGTTTCCCTGATAATTCTTCTGATCTTAATTTCAATCTTACTATACTGGAAACGTCGTAGGACCCAAGACCGAGGTGAGTCATTACAGGTAGTAATGACAAACAAAGAAGGAAACAAATGATTTTTTAAGATCTTTATGGGTCACACAAAGATGTAAATGAGGGAATAGCGACAGTGTGTTTTATCATTTCCAAAAAATATATATGTTGATGGTATTTTAACACTTTAGTATCATTTCTTGCAACTGGAGATTAAGTTGGACATTTCTACTTTTCATTTGCTGAGATTGTTTAAAAGCTAATGATTTTGTAAATTGAGAGTAAGGGTTGATGAGAAGAAATGCGGAAAATGTTTATTTGATGACTACGGAATCATCTGATGGCAAAACCAGAAAAAGAGGTTTTGGCAGCCATGCTGTTTTCTTTCTGTTAATGAGAGGGACAGTCTCTTCTCTTTTGACAGCATTCCATAGATTGACTATTCCATTTAAGGGACTGTGCAGTTGTTCAACATAATCGACTAACGTGGTAGTTTTTTATACTCGGTAAATATCCCCCCCCCCCATTTATGTGGACTTTTTATATGCGGTTTCCGTTTACACAGTCTCATTTTATGTGGTTCTTTTTCATTTTCATTATTGGCGATTACTCTTTCTAAAAAATAGTAGCTCAACTTAGCAAGGTACAAAGAACTAATACTTACTAACACAATTATTAGGTCCAATGACCTTCTTGTTCATTGGATGGCAAAATAAAAAAGTGTAGGTGACTACTGATGTTTTTCAGAATTGGTTTTACAAATGTTTTGCTCTAGAAGCTGAAAATTATATGAAGTAAAAATGTCTTCCTTTTAAAATACTTTTACTTTTAGATAATGCACCTGATCATCCACACAATTTAGAACATCCAAATATAAAAATCATATATTTTCCACCAAATACATCTTCCTTGATCCAATCTTTAGATCAAGGCATTATTTCCATCTTTAAAATTAATTATATTTAAAGGAGTTTTAGTGATATTTTCAATAAACTTAAAGATAATGACTCATTTATAGAAGCCTGAAATAAATACACAATTTTAAGTTGTATCAAGAATCTTGCTTTACCTTTGGGTAATATAGAGCCATCAACTTTAAATTCTTGCTGGAGAATAGTATAGCCAGAAGTGGTTATATTGAGGAATATGGTTCCAACAACCGAAGAGGGATTAACTGGCATTATTAATTTATTAAATAAATTTCAATAAGAAAGCTCTGACAATTTAAATGTAGGTGATATAAATGAATTACTGGTTGATCATGAATTAACTAATAATGAATTAATTCATTTAATATCTGAAGCCAGTCCTGCCAATAAATACGGCAGTGACCTTGAACCAGTTTCATTCACTGCAGAAAATATTAACAAAGCTCTTCAATTGGCTACAAAACTGGAAACTGAAATTCTAAATATAGATCCAAACATCCAACAAGCCTTAAAATTTTGAAATGATTTTTTAAAACATGCAGTGAAAATTTGAAGAATTTATGAAAACTTGGCAAAAGATAGGGTCGGAAGAAGATCACCAAAAAACATAGATATAAATAATGAAAATAAAGTAGTACTTTTAAATATTTGGAGCAATGATGGCAGTGACTTTGTGCCATTAAAAAATGAAAGTTGACTGTTTTAGTTTACGGTACAGACACTAACAGAGAATAAAGTTTATTTTGTTTTTTCTGAATTTTCATTAACTTTTTTTGTGAAAATATGTGAAATGAATGTTTTTATGACTTATATCAGCTTATTTCTTTAGTATTTTTTTGTACTAGTGGACTCTTCATGCAGTTTTCTTCCACGTAAAAAAAGACACATAGAACGGATAATCCACATAAATCGAGGGACATTTTATGTTTTACTCTCACTCTCTCTCAAACATTATAAGCAACATACAGAAGATCTGTACTCTTAATAAATGTGTGATGTCATTCTGCCCTTATAGACTATAAATTTCTCACTACTCTCTCCAGTATCTATCATAGTGTCTTAGTATACCAGATGCTCAATAAACATTCATTAAAATAGTGAATGAATGAACAAATGAATGCACAGGTAGATTTTCAGAGTGATTTTTTTCAATTCCATTTTTCTTATTGTAAATTCAATACTTCATTAATTCTGAGTCTAAAACATTGTGAGACATCATAAAACAAGAAACGCTATAGAACAAGAGGAGTCAGCTGGAGAGAGAGAATTAAATTTCTTTGGTTTCTGAAGACAGGAATAATTTATTAAAGCTAATGCAAAGCTGCTACTTATGTTGTATGTGATGGGAATTTCCTAGGGTCAAGGAATGATATGGGGATTTTCTTCATCTCAAGTGACTGAAAGATAGGGAAGGGGGAAAATGTTGACTTTGAGTGTCATTTTAAATGTGAAAGATCTCACTCAAATGCAACCTTTTTTTTTTTTTTTCATTTTATACCTCAGACTATCTTTTCTGTTTTAGGTTTTTTGAATACTTAATTTTGTGTAAGCCTTATATAAATACCAAATTAATTCTTATGATTTTATTTTTTTAAAAATAGCAACAAACCTTCAGTGTCAGTTACTCCTTCGTAAAATTAGATAAAAGTATTTGTTTTGTTCGGGAGAAGAGATGGTAGATTAGCTGATCTTAGTGCACATAAATAGAAGCCCAGAGACCCCATTAGTACTTTGCAGAATATTAAAAGCAGAACGCTGATTCTACTTTATCCAAACATATCACTTTGCCATTTAGGAACTGAAGCCCAGAGAAGAAAACTGACTTCCTTCCCTAAGGTAACATCAGGCTTAGGACTAGAACCCTGGTCTCCTGACATCTTCCAGAATGTTTTTCTAGTCATGAGGTCCTGGAGTCTTGATTTGAAAGGCACTGTTGTTATCAGTTCCCTTTATTTTAGTCTGTGCTTGCTGCTCTTTTCTTTTGTGAAGTTTAAACAGAAAGTATAAAGTCTTCAAATTCATTTTTAAAAGTCCCCTTTAGACAAGAATTATAATATAGTCTATTCAAGTCTGAAATAAATTCCACTAGAAAGGGAGCATTAAAAGAACTGTCCTTTGTTTATTAAATAAGTCTTGGATTTTCTGGAAATATAACTGTCCAGTGCCTTATCCAGTTCCTGAAACAAAGTGTCAGCTTATCTCTGTACCCAGACTTTTTCTTATTTATGAAATACAGTAGACACGCCCGCCCCTTATCTGAGGGGTATACCTTCCAAGACCCTTAGTGGATGCCTGAAACTGCACATGGTGCCAAACCCTATGTAAAATATGTTTTGTTTTTTTCTATACATACATACCTATGATAAAGTTTACTTTATAAATTTGGCACAACGGGAGATTAACAACAACAACAATAATAAAGCAGAACAATGATACTAATATACTATAATAAAGTTATATGCTGTGACATTATTGAGTAAAATAAGTGTTACTTTAACACAAGCACTGCTAATACTGCTGCAGTAGCTCTGATAACCTACATGGCTACTAAGTGACTAATGGGCAGGGAGTATATTACAGAATGGATATGCTGGGCAAAGGGATGATTCACATCCAGTTGTGGGAAGGTATAGGACAGTGCAAAATTTCAATGTGCTACTCAGAACAGTGCAAAATTTAAAACATTTAAATTATTTATTTCTGCAATTTCCAATATTTCAGACCACAGTTAACTGCAGGTAACTAACACAGTGGAAAGCAAAAAGTGCAAATAAGGGGAGACTGTAAACAACCGAACTGTATTAAGTCTTGTAAGCATAAAGATTGCCATTTACTGATGATGTCTTTATGACATAAGGCCGATTCAGTAAGCTACACTGAATGTTCAATGGCATATTTTGAATGACTGGATTTTTTTGGCTGGTTTCAAAAATTATAACAGCCAGATCATTTGATCCCTTATACTTAAATAGCTACAAAAACTAAGTGTAGATTATGCTGGAGACTTAAATGCTCAAGGATGAGGAAATACTGGTTTAAGATAAAAATTTAAATTGTACAAAGTTGGAAAAAAAGTGAAGAAGATAGAAGATAGTGACATTTTTTATTTTTTCAAATAACAAATTCTGATTGTCAATTTGTGATGAGAGTAAATAGTCCTACTACTTTTGCTTTCCATCTTTCCTTATCTTTACTTTTGGTTATTTTTTTCCTCTCTTTTTCTTCCCATCATCTGAAAACATAAAAATTTTGGTTGGGAGGGAAAACATCACCAAGACTTTTGACCTCATGACCTGAAACATGGTGACATAAATAGAAATAGTACAGTAAAGAAGGGAAACTGGAAGAGTATATGTGTGTGACATGGGAAGAAAAAGAGGAAGGGTAAATTAGTTCTTGAATTTGATTATGAATAGACAAAGAATCATCTCCATGAAGGTACCCAGTAGGAGGGTATATCTGGTAATAAAAAGTCTGTGAAAGAAGCTTCAAAATTTTGTTAGACAAATGACAAAAAAAAAAAAAAGTTTATTTTAGATTGAAATCACTTATTGATTATTCACAAAAACATAAGCAAATTTACATTTTTTTGGACAGAGAAATAACCTTGAATAACTACTGTTATTTTTACAAAGAAGTTAGACTCCTTTTAATTTTCTTGTGATTCTGTATAATGCTAGAGAGTACGATGATATTTTTCAACTGTAAAGCTGCACTCTGGTGAAAGGTGTGATGAGTTAGAGGTAATTTCTTTTTGGACTATTACTGATGGGATCATTACAGCTATTTCCTATGAGACTGCAACAATAAGATAATAGGTTAATAAGGTTTTCAAAGGACTTCTGTTTTTAATGAATTCAGTCCTTTATTACTGAAATAGAAAGCAAGAAAAAATTAAAATTTCCCAGGGAAATTTTCCAGCATTCTGTAAGTTATTTCTGTTAAAACCCAGTTGATGTCATAAATTTGTCCCTTTCACATATGCTACAATGAAGTTAAAACTGGCATTGAGAAAAATCTTTAATTTTCATTAGTCAACCCAACAATGATTATATGCTTCTCAGAAACAAAAACTTCACTTTGGTGCAGATCATCATGGACAGTGACTTAAGTTTTAGAAATCTTTGAGAAGCTGGTTTTTAGTTATTATTCTATGATTGGGCCAAGGCTGAATTAGAAAACAATAGGAAATTTGGAGAATTGTGAAATGCATGTCCCAAACTTTGCTTTTTCTTAAAGAATTTATTTCATATAGAAGTATTTTTTTACACTCACATTATCTATATAATTACCTTGATTTCTTTCACTTCACAATCACCTAACTTATAAGTCCGTTCTCTGCTGTTAAAAATGACAATGTTAGTAAAACGCTGTATCCTAGTGGGTTTACGTTACTTTCTCCTATTTTACGCTCAATACTATGTCAAATAACAGGTAATTAATAAACAATTTATAGTGATGAAGTTGGTGATTATTTGGAAGGACAATAATAAGAATATTTGTTTCCAAAAAAAATAAGAATATTTGCTTTACTAAATAATTGCACTTATGCTTTCCAGATGAAGGCCGGGGTGAGTGGTCATCTTCATACCTACCCCAATTCTTCATAATTCCAAGAAAAAGAAATGTAATGTTTTATATGAAAAATGTTATTGAACTCCTAGCTTAGAGCTGCTAGGATAAATCCTACATTCAAGACTATTTTCCTCCAAATTTTACCCTTGAATGGATGCAGATGCCACCCATCATATAAAAATGTCATGATATAATCTGATCACAAAATCACTAGCTAACAGACCCTTAATTAAAGCTGGGCATTTTTGCCTGAGCTATTCTGTGTCTTTTGCCACAGAGAGCCCACACTGGAAGTGTAGGAAAGGTTCACACATGCAGATTTTGGTTTTGGTAAGAAATACTTAAGATTACACAGAGAGTGACTGATGGTATGAGGATAAAATCCTAGGTCTTTTACTTACTGCCTACTTACCTTGTGGAGAGGCCAATGTTCTCTCAGTTTCTGTACTGGAAAGCCAATACCCTTGAACTTCATCTGTCTATTTTGTGACCATTCTCAACCCAATATCCAGAAAGCTAGTATCCACAGAAAACACACATAGATCATTTGGAATTCTTGAACATATTCTTTTACTTTTCATTGTAAGCGATTCTGTAAACATTTACTTTCTAGAATTATCTATATCCTTTTATGTAGAGTCATATTCTCCTCACATCACATTGGGTCAAGAATATCTAATTCCTTATCTTTGCTGATGAAATCTGCACAAGGAGAATTCTATGTTTACAGATCTCTTTCTGTTATTTAACTTCTTAAAATCTATTAGAGTAGAAATTACAAATGTTCAAACTTAATATTTTGAACTTTCTTTTCTTTAGAACCCTAGAAGAATCATAGAACCCTGAAAGTTATTCTGTGGTCTACTTGAATCTAATGAGGAGGAAAGCAAGAGAAAAGGGGTCATTCTCCAAGGGATCTGAAAGAGCAAAAGAGGTGGGAGTAAAAGGCCTAAAATTGTCAAGACTTTCTACTGCCATCTAAGCTACCCAGTGCTTGTGTGAGTTCCAAGAGGAGATCATTTTACCTCTCAGGTCTGTTGTAGGACTTGATTTTGTAAAGCAGTGCAGTGTTGTACTGTTGAAAGGATACTGGACTTAGAATCACGGGCCACCACTTAGAGGCTGACTTTGCCTGAGACTGATGGCAACCCTGTGTTAATCACTATTCAATGAGCTTCCACGTTCGCATCCAGAAAATTAATAAGTAGGGCCAGATAATTTACCATTCTGCTCTAAACAATGTCGTAATTCCTGGAAAGGGGTATAAAGGGAAAAGACGTGAAAAAGAGAAGAAAGAAGTTGGGAAGATTAAAGACCAAAGAACTTCACTGAGATTACCATTTGCTTTCCTGTGGATGTTCCATCTTTTCTTCCCCTAATCTTAGGTTTGTGAGCCTATTTCCTCATCACTTGGAATCTAGTCTACTATCTGCTTACTGCTTTGCTAATAGCTATTATCTCTAGAACCCTTGGTTTCTCTGCTATTCTTCATGTGCCTCTGTGACATTTACCACAATGAAAATGGGACTGAATTTATAGTGAAATAACCTTGGCAACTTTTACTTTACTTACCTATTTTTATAGCAGAACAAATATTGTTAGTCTTAGCAAGCAGTTCACATTTTTTTTTAAAGCATGCATTGCCTATTTATTGCGTAATATGACCTGGCCCTATTTTAGTCATTCTGAATTCAGACTAGTATAATGAAAATATATAATGAAAACAGGCATTTCAGAGGTTTAAGTGCTTTGTCTCTCCTGGCTTCTTTTCCCATGAACTCACTTTTCACAGTAGCAGAGGAAGCATATATAGGTATATAATTCCTTTTGTTCTAAATATATCGATTTAATTAGTGGAACAATTTTTGAACTCTTAAATATCAAAAAAAAAACCCCAATTAGTGACTTTTTCAGTATCTTTTGCTTCTTTGTCTATATCCTGTGTGACCTTGGAACTAAAACTTAAGTTTTTTTATTGTTGAATTGGATATTTATATATTTAGTAAGCTTTTCAGATGTTATTTAATTCTGTATTGTTTCTTACATTTGTATTAAAATGCCAAATAATTAAAAGTGTCAACTCTAAATATTTGGTTCATGATATTCTCTCAAGAAATATGAGAAATGTGAGCATTAATGAGAATCTTTGTATTTTCCCACTCTGTGTGAAACTTCCCCCTCCCATCTGTCACCCCCTAAAAAATACCATTGACAGTTCTGATTAATCACAGAGTCACAAATCAGATGTCCCTGATCTGGCCAGTGGGGGCTCCTTCAAGTTGGTGCCTGTGTCCTTTTGATATGACCTGGTTAATTTTGCAGTACACACATGTTCTTTTGATTTCTCTTTTAGATACTAACCTTTGTAAACTGATTACCTCACACAGTTTTGAATTTAATAGGAATTACCACCCTGCTTCTGTTTTTGCTGTATTTCTGGTGTCTTGGATGCCAGATCAGGCAGGATAACTTAAAGCAGTAGTTCTAAAATATTTAGGTTCGAGATTCTTTTACATGCTTAACAATATTATTGAAGATTCCAAAGAGTTTTTTTATAAAATGAGTTATGTCTGTTGATATTTATCATATACGAAATTAAGATGGATAAATAGACACACACACACACACACACCCCACACACACACACAAGCATGCATTCTATTAGCCATCACACATCATGTAGCTTCTGGAAAACTCCACAGCACACTTGTGAGAGAGTGAGAGTGAAAAAGGCAAATAATGTGTTGGTGTGACTGTGACAATAATTTTGACTTCATGGACCCCCCTGAAATGGACTCAGGGACAATACTGAAGACTACTCACTTGAAGTATAGGCAAATAAGGAGACCATCTTATGAGAAGACTCCATGAGTCTTTCTCAAAGGAAGAACTTACTAAACAGCTATCTTCAAAGAACTTAATCATTCTACCATTCCACTGCAACTTTAGTTAAGCCATCACCATTCTGGAAGTTCCTTTTAAAGTACAGAGAGCTGTAGGACTAATCTTTCTTCATCACTAATAATTTTATTTAAATTGACTTATTAAATGGATTATCATAAGTTACCTTGCAAGCTATTAAGGTATCATAAGTTACCTTGCAAGCTATTGAGAAACTTAGAATATAGGTAGGTTTTGATAGACAAGACTTGGGAAGGCTGGTCATAGGAAATGAAGAGTGGAGGAGGAAGGAGTGACTCAGAGAAGGTGGCTCTGTCTGTGAAGGCAGATCTGAACCTTGTTGTGCACAAGTCTTGCCCTATGACTCTTATTTTCTCACCCTTAGGAGGAGCACACCAATTACCCCATACTCATCCTGTAGTGCTTTTTCTGAATTTGTGAATTGGAAAAGGGCAGCTTCGACTTTGCACATTTAAGCCAAATTGGGAAGGTTGTAAACATTTGAGTCACTTAGAATAACTCAATCATATAATTCTTTTGTTTGTAAAATTTTAGAAAAATTCCAGGGTAGTGGTAAACTTGCTCAGAGACAGGGGAAAGGAGGGTAAAAAAGAAAATACCTTTTGTGCTTAAATAAAACTAAAACCGAAGGTAGGATTTGGAATGAGGTGGGGTTAGGAATTTATTAATCATTAATCAGGTAACAGATTCAAAGAACACAAATCTCCACTATGACTAAGGTTCATAGGCTTTGGTTAAAACAGTTTTCTTGGACTAACTTTCTTCTATTGTTATTCTTAGGCCATCAAGAAAGAGATTTTACTCTTTAAAAATAAAACTTCCTTTAAAAAGTTAATTCCTGCCAGCTGTATTTTTTTTTTAATATTTTCTCTCAAAACATTCCATATTTAACCTCAATCTCTCCACCACAGTTATACAGAATTATGATTCAATTCTAAGCAAGCCAAGTTTTATACAGGAATTACATTCATTTGAGCCTTCTGAGGTCAGGAATGCATTTAAGTTTATCTCCCTAGGTATGAAAAATGAGGCTTTTTAGTGACTTTTCTCAGGAAACACTGCAAATGTGAGATGAAACTCCAACTCAGAACCTCAGACTTCTTGTCCAGTGCCCTCTCTGTCCCTTCCATTCATACTGTGATTCATCCCACATCCTACTTGTCAGTATAAATGATTTACTCCATCAATATACTCTGAATCCAGCTCCTACCCCCAATCCTATCACCTGGCCCAAACTGTCATTATCTTTCTCCTAGAGATCGTTCCCATAGCTTTCTAATTAATTTCCTTGCTTCTGCTTTCTCCCCCTTTTAATCTATTCTTATAACAGTTTTAAAATGTAAGTTAGACAAATCATATCATTCTTTTGCACAAAATATCCCAGAGCTTCCCATCTTATTTAGAAACCAAAGTCTTTACATGGGCTCTCAGGTTCCACATGATTGGATTCTCTGATACTCTCGGAAATCATCGTACTGCTTTTTTCCTGATCTTGTTCTGTCAGCTGCACTAGCCTCCTTGCTATCTCACCAACATTCAGACATGCTTCTGTCATAGGACTTTGGTGCTAACTCCTCTCTGCCTAGAATGCTCTTCCTGAAGATAGCCACATATGCCCTATCCCCAGCAAACATTCTCTATCTCCCTATCCTGCTTCATTTTCCTCCACTGCACCCGCCACCATCGAGCATGCAGAATGCTTTACTTGTTATTTTGTTTATTATACGTCTCCCGTTAGATTGTAAGCTTCATGAGGGCAGGGATTCTTTATCTGTTCATTTGCTTTCTTACCTTCCCTGAGAACCTAGTACAAGTGGTCAATACATATTTCTTGAATAGATTGATTTTATGCTAATACATTATGGGAAGGAGGAAGTAGTTCAAACAGCTTTGCACTGGAACATGCCTCCAGCCCTATGGGAGAGTGTGATTGAACTAGAAGATGAAAAGGACTTTTAGAAATTGATGGTCCTGAATATGAGGCATAGAGACTAGGATAATGGATTTAGAGCCAAAAGAATGGGGTTTAAGTTTCATTCCTGGTAGTAATGTGTGATCTTGGCCCAGCGATTTAATCACTCTGAATTTACATTTCCTCAATTACGAATCGAGTGCTCCCCGAGTCTGTCTTACTGAGTAGCTGTAAGGTGCAGATGAGAAGGGGATATATCTCCCAGCATGTGCAAGTTTATGTACTGAGGCATGTCTGCCCTGTGACCCCCAAATTCCCACTGAAATAGCACAGGCCTCATGTACTCAGTTGCTTTATAATTCTCACCCCCACGGTCAGCCCTACCCTTGTCCAAAAGTGGATGTAGAGTTGAGGAGGAGGTAGGACTGTTGGCAGTAGAAGCTGCCCTCTGGCCTGAGCAGAGAGAAAATCTGTTGGGTTTTGTTTTGACAGAAGCAAACACCCCAGTACACCATCCAGGATGATTCAGCCTTTCCTTGTGCTGAAGATAAGACGAAAGGATAACACAAAACTTCTTCCTATTTAGCATTTGGCTTTCTGAATATGGTTTCGCCATCTTTCTCTAAAGTATTTACAGCCATGACCTGCCATCAGAGATGGAAAAGAGCCCTCAAAAATACTTAAAGAGAATGCCAAAATTGATATCCCTGACTTCTCTCCCTAAAGTTATGCAGCTTTATCACATCTGATTAATATGTTATGATAGAAGGACCTTTCCAGAACTTGAAAGGCTCCAGAGAATAGATATTTTAATACTTCTTACCACAATCTTATTAGCCTAGATAGTGGAAAATTCAACTCAAAGAGTTGGAACTCAAAAAGAGAGTTATGTTTTTCTGGAAGTAGCTTTCACTTTTTAGTCCAACAGCAGAAAGGTTCTGAAGTCCAGCTGCCAGATGATGTACTTCAAATGCCACATGATTCTGTATCTGGTGTTTAGTCTGTATCTAGTTATTAACTTGTATGCATGTTGGTTTCCCTTCTTATAAATCAAAGACAATATATTAGATGTCTCACGTAAAAATAAGTTATATGATAGCTTTAATTACATTCTTTTAAATAATGTGTTAATTAACAGGCTAGGTGGTTCTTAGGTAAGAAATATCAGGGAGCACTAAAATTTCAGTGATAGTGAGCAAGCAGTCATCGGAAGCACATTGATTCTATTGTGCTTCTACCTTCAGGGGTGAGGGGGGACTGGATTAGCCTAAATGTATCCTAGAACTTTATTTCCCCTTTCTACTTGTCCCAGTGGGTTTCTAAGAGGCCAAGCCAGTTCTGAAGCTGCCTGGACATGGTTGGAACTCGTTGGGTAAAGGAGATGCTTTTTTCTACTTCGTCTTACTTTGACTTTAATTTACAAATACCTTGGAATGAGAGAATGTATTCCTTGAGGGAACACTAGGACTATTAATTTGTGTTTGATTTGACTGAGTTCTATTACCAACATGTCATGAGAAGTCACCATCTTGTATAAACAAAGGTTAGCTACAGCTTGGGACCTAGTGTCTCAAGAGTTGACTGATATATATGCTCCTGGGTAAGCTGAAACTTCCTGATGTATGCCAACAGGCATATAGCATCATGTGAATCTGTGGAAAAGATTGGGTAAGAATCATAGAAAATCAAAGATAGAAGGGATTTTAGAGATAAGTAGACTGAGGCCTGGAAATTTTAAGTGACTCACTGAAATCACACAAGCCTCACTCCTTTACCAGGGTGGATGAGAGAACCACACAGCAGAAATTTACAACATATCGACAAAGACTTTTATGTGGCCTGACAGGATCTAGTTAGGGGCACTGACTCAGCCGAGAGAAACCATTTCCTACATTTAAATATAGTTTCGGGACCTCGGCACTAACTGGAATTTAAAACTTTCCCAAACTGTTTCCTCTATATGAGGTTCAAAGATATTTCCGTCACTGGTTTTTGACATACCTCCAGCTTCCTTGACAGCGAACAGGTAAACATCAGGTTTGATAGACAATATGTCAGCTGACAGCTCTGATCTTATGCTTCAATGATGGAGAATTCTTTCCCTTGGCTAGAGTAATTTTTATTGTTTTCAGCAAAAAAAAAAAAAAAAAAAAAAAAAAAAAACCACACACACACACACATTTTTTCCATGTATCTGGTTGAGAGAGACTACATTCTTGAGTGAGGAGGGGAAAGTTTCCAGGTATATCAGGTTAACAATGAAAACCAAACCAAACCAAACAAAACAAAAAATAAAACCTAAAAACCACTTATGAAGCTAATACTTGAATGTATTTCCATTCACTTTTATCAAAAGCTAAACATATCAGAGAGGACATTTCAACAATGGTGATGTTACTAGAGCAAAAGGCGTCCATCTGCTTGTGTGGGTCTGGGTCAAAGAAGAGAGGTGTGCAGGTTTCACAGCAAAGAAAGTTAAGGTTTATTTAGAGAGTCACACATCTCGGAGACACAGGCGAGCTATTGATCTCAACAACCTGGCTCCCTGGGCATCTCAAGAGTACAGATTTTATAGGGAAAAATCAGCAGTCATAGAAACTAGGAAAGTTGTGGGTGGTGGGTACTATTGATTGGGCAACTGGACGGGGCTAGGGTAATTGACCATTGTGTTCAGTTCTGGAATTGGCCATGGTGTCATCTTGTCTAGTCTGTGGCTAAGATGTTATCCTTAGGGTAACTGAAACTTCTTATCCCCATGACTACAGACCTGAGGCCCCATAAATCTTGTCCTAAGGCTTAATGATTAAAGGAACAGGCATAGCAGTAGAAGGATGTGGGTGGAGAAAACAAGTAAGTCAAAACACTATTATCTGGGCAAGGCCCGGCTTGAATCAGAAAAAAAAAGAAAAAAAAACTGTATTAAATGAAATGAAGTTTGTGTGCAGTTACAATAAAAAGATGAAGAGAAAAAATAAGTGATTTTAAAAGTTTGCGGCTCATATTTGGTTTGTTTTATTGAACAAAGAGATAGAATAGAGGTAATGATGTCATTAGATGAAGATTGTGATAATTGGATTTTATATCATTTAAGTATGTTATAGTTTTCTGACTATACAGTTGTTAGAATGACATTGCATTTCTCTTTACTATTCTATACTTCTGTTTCTGCTAGTTGTGTTTATGGTGAACAGAATAGCAGCATGTATCTTACAGTGGATAGCATTTATCAAGCACTGTTTCAGCCACCCTACAGTATTGAGTCCTGAAAGACAGTCCTAGAGAAATTTAACGCTTAATGACAGACAAAATAAATTTAACTGCATGTTTTTAAAAACAACTTGTGAAAAATTATGAAATAATGTAATAAAGGGAAAAAATTTAGAAATGTATTTATTATAATTCAACTTTTACTTGGATTCCACATAATTACATATGTAATGATAAGATGTCTTAGATATGGATAATAGGGAATAAATTAGGCCATATGTTGATTGCTGTTGAAATTGAGGTTCATTACATGCTTCTCTCTACTATTGCATATGTTTGAAAATCTGATAGTCCCAAATTTTAAAAAAAGAACTAGGCTCCAAATTTGTTTAGCTACTTGAAGGTGGCCTGTTATTTCCTCTATTGCACAATCTATTCATCTCTGCCACCTTTTCATCTGATTTCCAAATAAAATCTTTCCTCAGCCAACAACCTTTAATTCCATTACTCTAGATCTTTATCGATGGAAATATAATCCCAAATGTTCCGCTTTTAATCTTCCATCAAAACTCCACTGTTAAAATGATTATACAACTACTCTCTTGACAAAGATCATAGTAAAAAAGAGTTGACAGAAATTAATCAAGCAGGATTTGTTTCCAGATTCAAAAGAAAATCACCATGGTCAGGATACAAAGCAGAGAGCTTTGCTGTAGTTTTTTTGTTGATTGGGGTCACTCACTTGACCTCTAATGCTTTATCAAAGAGTATACTGTTGCAGGTGGTAAAGTAGGAGTGATATTTACTCCACACCTTTGGGGACTATTGCTGACTTCCTCTGTGACTAGAATGTTCCTGCTCCTAGTTTGAAGAGAATATAGGCTAAAGGGTCAGGTATCTCATCATTTCCGGGGTTACACTAAATGCAATATTATTGCAAAACTTTAAACACCTATTTTATTTCTCATTCTGAGCTACTCTAAGCTGTTAAAGCCAGCTTTATGCACATTTTCAAACTCAGTGCTGATGAACCAGACCCAGGAGTCATGACTAGTTCTACTCATTCTTGAACTCACTTCACAGTGACCTTAAGGAGTAATTGACCAAGGACACATTATCCATCTAAATGGTGTGTATTCTTGGATCGCATAATCTTAGCCCATTATAGCATCACTTACACCATCTGCTCTTTATGAACAATGCTGTGAGAAGCATTTGTGGGCATCATCAGTGTATTTGCTGAGAAATGATGCTGAGGTCAAAATACATTATACTGCTTAGTGCTCTAGGTAAGAACCGATACTAGAAAAAACTTACTTTCTCAAAAGAATTGGCACTCTCCCTTCTTTCTGATTCTAATTGTATATATAACTGATTTCCCTTTCTTGCCTTGACTATCAAGAAGGCAAAGTCCAATTAAGAAATTTCTTTCTAATTATAGAAATAAATAATATGTGCTCATTATAGAAAAGTTGTAAATTACAGAAGAGTAAAGAAGGAGAGAAAATTAACCCATTATCTCAGCATCCAGAAAACATACTGTTATAAAAGCCAAATATGACATTTAATTAATATAATTGAATTTACTAATATGGTTGATATGAGTGCTCACCTTTTACTTGGTTCTGAATTTCCAAATTTACTACTTTTTAAATATATATATTTTGAAACTGCTTTAAGTCACTTAGGGGAAGAGGAGGGGTAAATAAAATTTAATTCTTAAACTAATATTGTGGAAATATTAAACAACTCTTGCCAAGTCTAGGTTTCCTGATATAATACCTACACAACTGTGAAATTATGAAGATTAAACCAGATGAGTTATTGATTGCACACTGAAAACTTCAAAGTACTGTAAAATAATTATTAATAAAAAATTAATATGTACTGAGTGCATTGGTATTTTACCAGACATGGTGCTGATTGCACTTCATATATTATGTTATTTAATATTCACTGCAACTTCATGAAAGAGTACCATTATTCTATATTACAACAACAACAACGACAACAACAACAACAACAACAAACACTATAATAACAACTACAACAAAAATCCTGGTGACCTTGGAAGGCTAAGTAATATTTTCAGTTATAAACTGGCAGAACTAGATATAACCTAGATGAAAAGAATTTTGATGTGAGAAGAGTTTCAAGAGAGAGAATCCTAGGATAAGAACTCTTAGCTGTGGCTTCCTGAAAGCCAAATCAGATCATCTAACTCTTAGCTGTGGCTTCCTGAAAGCCAAATCAGATCATCTAATTGGAACCAAAGTATTAATTCTTTACCCTATCAAAAGCAAGGGAAATTATTTAGTGACTTTAAGGCCAACTGCAGTTATGTAAGTTTTGAGTCTCCAGGCAGGCTAGTGGCTCCCCAAAAGAGGTTATGATAATGTTGAGAAGACGATTTCTTTATTTGCCCGTAGGAAAGTCTGCTCCTCCGTAAGTATAAAAAGCATCAGAAGACTGAACTACAGGGAGATGGCTGCACAGATACAAAGGTATTTATTCCCAATCTATTTTCCAGGCTTGGTCAACATTGGCTTCTTCCTGCCCCATATAGAAGCCTTTCTGTTTAGATCTGATCGTATTATTTTTAACCCAACTAGGTATAATGAACAATAATGTAAGTAAAATCTGGGAATTTCTAAGAAGTGATTCCAGAAAACTATAGTCAGAAATAAAACTATAGTCAGAAATAAAAGCATGAGTCTTAAAAGACTCCCAATTACTCCTGATTATTCAACGACCGAACCACTACTCCAATTGCCAAAGCCAGTAACTTCATAACTCAGCCCTTCACTTTCTTCAGTAATTCCAATAATTACAAAGTTCCAGCTCATCCTCTTGTACCTAACCTCTAATTTTGCTGTTCTTAAAAACTTGGATATAAAACCTTTCATTGTCTCACTTTGTACTCTTTCCCTGTGTGATCTCATCTCTTGTCTATTCAACACCTCTACCATGGCCAACTCCCCCAGTCCCTGACCATTTTTACTGTTTCCACAGTTTTGTATTTTACAGAATGTCATATAATTGAGATCATACAGTCTTCGTACATTGTCTTCTTTCAGTTAGTAATATGCATTTAAGGTTCTTTCCTGTCTTGTCATGAAGTGACAAGAAACTAGGCTTGTTATTATTTTTTATTTTTTTTATAGCATTGTATGATGTTTTATTATCTGATAGACCACAGTTTAGTTATCCATTCACTGAGAACATCATGGATGCTTCCTGGTTTCGGTAATGATGAATAAAGCTACTATAAACATCCCTGCGCCAGCTTTTATGTAAACATAAGTTTTTTAACTCATTTGAGTAAATACCAAGGAGTATGATTACTGAATTATACAGTAAGAGTATGTTTAGTTTTTTAAGAAACTACCAAACTGTCTTCTGAAGTGGCTGCACCATTTTTGCATTTCCACCAAAAATGAATGAGAGTTCCTATTGCTCTATATTCTTGCCAGCATTTGGTATTGTCAGTGTTTGAATTTTTGCCATTCATATAAGTGTACAGTGGCATCTTTTGATGGAGAGCATCTTTTCATATGCTTATTTGCCCTCTGTATATCTTCTTTGTTGAGATGTCTTAAGATCTTTGATCTATTTTTTACATGAGTTGTTTGTTTTCTTATTGTTGAGTTGTAAGTGTTTGTATGTTTTGAATAATAGCCTTTCATTGGATATGTTTCTTAGTCTTTTTCAGTCTTGAGTTACTAAAGGGAAGAAAAGGTGCAATCAATACCTTCTTGCTCTAGCCTAATAACCTTCGAATTAGCTGTCATTAAGTTGAAAAAAAAATGAGAGACAAGAAGATTGGGAAGCAAAGAAGTGAGGCAGGCTGGAAAACTTTATCTAGAAAAGAGTATTGGATGTTTCCTGGACACAAAACACACTAGAAGAAGAGTTCTGTGGAAGCTTTGTAAGTGTCTGAGGAAATCGCATTGTTAAAGAAAGAGTAAAACATAAGTATAAGCATTTGGTTGTTGGAGGTGTTGAAAAGACGGTTGGGCTCACTTGCAACAAGTAGGTGATGGTCTTACTCTGCAATGCCCATTTCAGTGCCCAATCCTGTGCTTGGCACCGGTACTAAATAAATATTTGTTCTGTCCCATACTGCATAGCCACGCTTAATGATGATTCTATTTTTCACTTCTATTAGATCCCTAAATCTAGAAATAAATTATTGATTTCTATGTCTTAGGATTCCCTCTCTGACAGGGGCTGCAGAAACTTGGTAGCCAGTGGAGCCTAGGATGGTATTTGGAGAAGAAATTTAGTTACCGTGGCATAACTAGCAGGTCCGTTCATTTTACGTATAGAAATTCTGCTTCTCTCCTCCAAATGATTCATCTCATTCTCTTAAGTGACACAAGTCTGGCCTGGAAATGACAGCACTTATTCACAATTTATTCATAGTAAAGACCCCTTTTATACATTTGGACCCTTCATTGTGCCCCCCACCCCCCGCCCCAGGAAAACCCTTCGGGTCTTTTGTTACACTAAAAGTCAGAGTTTATGGTCTGACTAATACTTATGGAGACTAAAGACAGAATATTTTTAAAAGATCTGTCAACAAAAACAGGTGGCACCCATGGGCACGGCATGCTCTTTGGCTCTCTGTGAATTTTTAACAAGGCTTTGCTTGGCATCCTGGTTCTGGTGGAATGTACACAGATGTTCCTGGAAGACTGGTAAATGGTGGTATTAACCTTTTGTTGCCTCCGATCTTTCCAAATCCAGGTGCATCCAGTCTCATATACGAAATGAAAAAAAAAAAAATGAAAAAGAAAGATGGAGGGGAAAAGGCGGGTAGGAAAACAAAGAGGAAAAGAGAAAGGAAGATGCTGTAGTTTACCTTCCCTTGCATCTCCACTGGGGACACCACTGCTTCCACATGGGGAAAGCCTGCCCACTTGCTCACATTGCCCTCCCTCCCAGCCTTTCCCTTTCCTCCTCTCTTCACCCAGCATCCACTTCCCATTACATCCTTTCCTCTATAATCCACCAAACAGAAGCTAAATCAGATCTAGAGAGAAGTAAAAATCCTGGAGACTAATGAACACAGACTGTGTTAGTGAAATAACAGTAGTTCCAAAATTAAAAAAGAAAAAGAAAGCTAATTTATTACTGACCTGAGGTAATAGTCAGGGCAGACCCTTGCCAAAGAATCTCCCTTTCCTCAGTTATACAAAGAAAGTAAAAGCACACAAAAAAACGAGAGTACCTCTCCTATAATAGGTCTTCTTACTCTGTTCCTTTCCTTCACTTTTCAGTGTTTTCATTTACTATGTACACAAAGGCTTCAAAGACTTTATCCCATTCTGTAACCACTTTGTAACCACACATTTCATTTCTTTAATATAGTTGGGTTTTTTTTTGTTCTGCTGCAAGCTAGTTTTGCCCAGATAATGGCATTATGACTCACTCGCTTTTTCCACCCTAATTCTTCCACCTTTGTATGCCTGCTCCTTTAGTCATTAAGCCTTAGGACAGGAGATTAATCCAGCCTCAGGTCTATGGTCATAACAATAAATTTCCGTTACACTAAGGATAACATCTCCGCCTTAGGTGTGTTTCAGTTCCAGGGCTATCTAGGCAGAGCAACCCCACCAGCTATGATCAGACCTCGCCAGGGCTGGATTAGGATTTCAGAACTGAACACACTGATCAATTTCCTTAGCCCCTTCCAATGGCCCAATAGCACTCACCACCCCCGACTCCGTTAGTTTTCATGACTACTGATATTTCCCTGTCTAATCTGTACTCCTGAGATTCCTGGGGAATATTTGAGAGCAATAGCTCACCTGTGTCTCCTAGACTTGCAAGTGTCTAAATAAACCTTACTTTCTTTGCTGTGAAACCTGCATGTATCCCGTTTTTTAACTCAGACAGGCTCAGGCAGACAGACTCTTTTTGCTCTGGCAACAATTCCGAAACTATTGTTTCTTTCTGAGATGTTGAAAGTTATTTTCCTGGTACCTTGTGCATAAAAGAGACTTAAAAAACACTAATTCCTTTTACTTTAGTTAAGGAGAAAGTGAACTAATGTGCCTATTCACAGCAAGGTGTTACGGTTACTTCCAAGTAGGAAATTTCCATTTTAAATACGGAATCCTGGAAAAGTCTTATTCAAATGTTGGTTGTGAATGACTTCATCTACTAACAGATGTAGGGTTTTGGGGCCTTCAAAGTAATTTAACAAAATCAGAAAATATTTTATAAAAGTAAATTATCTGACTCAGTTTAAAAAAAAAAAAAATTATCAGATCTTCCAGAGGGTCTCCTCATGCACAAATCCATGGCTTTCTTTAGACTGACTATGACTCTTGGTTTGCCACAGACCTCACCGCATCTTGTCTTAAACTCAGGCTGCTTCACTCATGTTAGTTACCTGCTAGACCCTCATAGAGCTTGAATTTGCAACTTTTGATCAAACTAAATTAACGTATACCTAGATTTTGCGTGTCCCTCCTCTAGGATACTTCCCCTTGTCTCACCCACCTTTCACCTCATGTCTCCACTTACTCCTGCTTGTGTTCCTCTTTAATTTCTATCTCCCTCCCCAATAAACTGCAAGTATCTCTGGTGCAGAATTTTAGTGTTCTCTGTAGGCCCAGTGCTGTCAAAATGATAAACTTTGCCTGACAGTGAGACTAGGTCTCGCCAGCTTAAGACGAGCTTCTCCTGTCATATCCCATCAAGAGACAGTAGTCCCCCCTTATTTGTGGTTTCTCTTTCTGCGGTTTCAGTTACTTGCAATCAACCATGGTCTGAAAGTACTAAGTGGAACATTCCAGAAATAAAACAATTCATAAGTTTTAAATAGCACTCTGTTCTGAGTGGCATAATGAAATATCCTGCCATTCTGTCCCATTCCACTAAGGATATGAATCATTCCTTTGTGCAATGTCTCCATGCTATCTATGCTCCTCGCCCATTAGTAACTTAGTAGCCATCTTTGTTATTGTGGTATCACAGTGCTTGTGTTCAAGTAATTCTTATTTTACTTAATAATGCCACATTTACTTAACTGTTATTATAATATCAGTCCCCAACCTTTTTGTCACCAGGGATTGGTGTACGCCTATGAGAATCTAATACTGTTGATCCGAGGAGGAGCTGAGGCGGTGATGCTAAAACTGGGGAGCGGCTGCAAATAATGAAGCTTTGCTCACTAGCCTGCCACTCACCTCCTGATATGTGGCCCGGTTTCTAACAGGACACAGACCAGTACTTGCCTGTAGCCCAAAAGTTGGGGACCCCTGCTTTAGAGAACTACTTTTTAGGCTATGGTCAGGCAGCAATAAACTATTTCTCCTAAAATTCCAAGACTTGGAAAAGTAATAAAGTACCATTTATATAACTCAAAACTCTGTAATATGGCTCCACCTAAAAAACAATTATTTGGAATAGAATACATATCTTCATGATGTATTTTCTCCCTTAATGGCAGAGTTTGAGTGTTCTCTCCCCTTGAAGGATGTTTTCTTTTTTCCCAGGCTAAAATCCTATAATGCTTTTACAGATATATATATTTCAGTGCTGAATTAGCACTTAATTTGTTTTTCTCAGTGGCCTGTGTAACAGACTCTACATCTTATTCTTGGTATCCCTAGTAGCCATCCAAACCAGGCACATAGAAGTTGCTTGATAAATATTTGTAGAATAGATTAAGTTGCTTCGAATTTGAGATCATAAAATCAATTGTTTCTATTTGAAACAATGAGAAAAAAAGGAAACTACTAGAGTTCATAACATGTGATAAGGGCAACTATTGATTCTTGAAATGCTCACAAGTATATACACTGGGTCATAAATAACACAAGGTGTACTTTTCCTGTATTTTGTAAAAGTGTACAAAACATTGAAATAAAGCATGACTGTGTTATTAATATCTGTACAACTCAGCATATATTTAGGTAATTTTTTGTTTAAAAACTTCAATGTGCATGCCATTTTTAAACCAACACAGCTATCCTTCCATCTAGGAAAAGTACAGATCATGTGCTGAGAGCTTCCTATAGCCAGGCGATTACAAAGACACAATCACTTTCAGAGCAGCTACTGCTGACAAACATAAGATGGCTTATGTTGAAAAAGACAAAAGTCATCCTTCTTCCTCAGTATCAGGGCTGGGGTACACACAGGTGAGTCAGGTTCCAAAGTCCAAGTTCTTTTTTCTCTGTCTTACTGGCAGAAGCTAGTCCCCTCAGAAACAGAAGCTTCCCTCAGAGGTGCAGTTCATGGCCTTGTGAGAAATGATTCTGAGAATCCATCATCAGAAATCAAGAGGGAGTCCCAAAACTTGGCATGCTCTTGGCAAGACCTCTCCCCCAACAACTTTCAAATGCACCATCTTTGTCAGCATTACCTAATTTGTTTCTATCCCTGTTTATGTCAGTCGTTACAAGAAGCCCAGGAAAGGACTCATTCCTCCAGATATTAATCTTTATAAGGTACTGTAAATCCCCTTTTCTAACCCTGCCTCCTACAGACACCCAGCTCCTGAAATCCTTGAACTCTGTTTTTTGAAACTCATGACTAGTGGTCAGCAGATACCCCATGTCCTCAACCTTTTTCCTAAAGGTTTCCTTTCATCTCTATACCAACTGAACCTGGCGCTCCCTTGAGGCCAGTGTTTTCTTGCAGCCCACTGCAGTGTTTTTGTTTTCCTTGGACCACTGGCCCCTGATATAGCACGTGGGGCAGTGTGTTTTGCCTCTCATTGCCGCTTCTAGGACTTTTTCTTTTCTGGCTCCATGAGAAACCCCTTCCTTGAATATCAAACCATCGATTTTCTAACCTCTCCTCTTTCTTATAGTCATCTACCTCCCTCAGGTCATTTCTCTTTATTCCTTGAATAATTTAGTCGCTGGTTAACTATGACTGTCTCCTAAACTACTTTTGTCATAATTACTGGTTATAGTAATATGTAAACAGATGATTCTTTCAATTTCCTGCCCAGTAACCTAGGCCTCACCCTACCTCAGACACTCACTTCTATGATCATATTAGTCTTTGTTATAGAAGTTGCTACTCTTTCATGATTTCATTTGCACACTTCCCACTGCCATAAGACAACTTCCTATTTATTTCCTCAAGTACTCCTACTCTATATCCTTTATTTGTTACTTCCTTCATCCTTTATCTGTGTTTGTCAACTGAAGGCAATTTTTGCGCGCACGTGCACACACACACACACACACACACACACACACACACCCTCAGGAGACACTTGGAAATGTCTGGAGAAATTTATGGTTGTCATGACTGGATACTAAGAGAATTCTACTGGAATCTAATAGGCGAAGGCCAGAAATGCTTCTAAACGTCCTACAATGTGTGAGACAGCCTTCCACAACAGTTATCCAGTCCACACTATCAATAGCGCAGGTCGAGAAAGTCTGCTTAAGATGACCAGTATCCACGGCCTATTGATTTTACTCAGTGTTCTAGATCGAATTGTGTCCTCTTTTAAAAGATATGTTGAAGTCCTAACTCTTGGTTCTTCAGAATGTGAACTTATCTGGAGATAGGGTCAATGCAGATAAAATTAGTCAAGTTAAGATGGGGTCATGGTGGAGTAGGCTAGACCTCTAATCCAATATGACTGGTGTCCTCATAAAAGGAATGCCATGCGAAGAGAGAGACATAGGGAGAACTCCATGTGAAGATGAAAGATTGGAATGATGCATCTACAAGTCATGGAATGCCAAAGATTGCCAGCAAACCACCAGAAGCTAGAATGAGGCAAGGAAGGATAGTTTCCTACAGATGTCAGAAAGAATATAGCCCTCCTGACACTTCGAGTTTGAACTTCTAGTCTCCGGAACTGTGAGACAATAAGCAACCCATTTTGTAATACTTTGTTACAGCAGTTCTAGAAAGCTAATGCACATAGTTTCATGGACTTATTCCATTTATTTCCTCACTTCCTGCCTTGCCCAGTTTAAATTATAGTGATTGCTAAAGCAATGGAATCTGCAATCTTGCAAAACACCTATTAATTCCAGTCAGAAAACAAAGAGAGTGAATCTGGGTCTATGAAAATCAAGTGATGTAATAAATGTATATGATAAAGTTTGGGTGATGTGATGCTGATAAAAGGGTCAAGACTTATGTAATATCCTAAGTTGATACATCAGCAGGTTTCTATTGGCATAGTAAGAGTCCCTGAAAGAGCCTTACCCTGTAAACCTGGCAGGATCTTCTTAGGTTATGCTCTACTTTGGTTCACATCTTCCACGTTTTAATTATTTGACCAATGACTATTAACCCCACATCCACAGCATTGGTGTCAAAGTACAAAATGCTTAATTTCAATCTAAAAATCCTTAATTTACTACATTTTTTTTGCAATTCTGTTTAAAAGCTTATGAAGAGCAAGGTTTTAAGTTTAGAACTATGATAATACAAACTACTGTAACTATTGTTCTTTTCTTCACACAGAAGCCTCTATGAGACTTAAAAAAAAAAATGCTCAACTGTTGTCAGCCTGAGATACATCCAAAAAAAAAAAAAAAATTCTGATGAAAGCAACTTTGAGGCTAAAAATAAGTAATCTGAAAGAGTTAGCCAAAACAGAAAACTTAAGCAGGAGAGAGGAATGATCATGTGTAGGGGACTATGAAATTTCAGTTTTATTGGATCATAAAGGATGGAATAGAAATCCCCGCAGAAGTAGATGCCAAACTCTTTAATTGGAAAATTATGAAAAAGGAAGCTTTAAAAAAAATCCCCCAAATACCTCTCACTTCTAAAGTGCACATATACATGCACAGTATGATAAAAATGAATCTAACTGGCTTTTTCCAGAACAGAGGCGTTGGTGGCCAGTGCCACTTGGGAAACTAGGCTTTGGTTTGTGCTTCCTTCAGCAGAGACTGATGCCAGCTCTGTAGCTCAGGAAACAGAGCTCAAATGTTTTTCCATTTCCTTCCTTCTTTTAACCTAATCAGTTTCCTGACAGGTGGTGGTATCACAACAGGCCTCTTCCTCTTCTAGCCAGTGGGTCTCCATCGACATTGAGGTCAACATATAGGCATGAACGGGAGGAATCTTTAAAGCAGATGATGAGAAAACATGTTTGGATAGAATAAAACGGAAACCAGGTAGAGACCTCTGCCCTCCCTCTGCTGGCCCTTTCGGGTTACTTTAGACTCCTCCTCCTGCCCGGTCACTTCGACAGGGCCTTCAACCAAATTCACGAGGGTTCAACCACATGGATTTTCTGTTCCTCCCATGCATCTGGGCCTTCATTCACATTTACTATTTCGTTTACCTCAAATACGAACCTTCTCTGTCTCGTCCACTTCTGTAGTTCCAGTGCTCAGAACGATATCTTCACATAATAGCCATTCAGAGAAAACGTGTGGACACGTGAATGGAGAACAGGGAGAGAAGCTCTTTAAATGGCTTCTTCATCATTTTTTGTTTTTCTTCACCCCAGGATCAGAGGGGACCTTCTTGGGCAGCACCAGACTTGCTTTCTGCCTTCTGCACAGGAGACGTCTCACCACCGTCCTTTACTCAGCTTTCTGGAAAGTTCACAAATCAGGCTCTTAAAGGTACAGATGGACTCTGTGCACTCAGTCCTTTTTTCTCATGTTGGGTGTCCTGTGTCCACTCAATCTCACAAAATAAGAGACCAAAATAAAGGAGTGTTAGGTTGACATACAAGAGACTAATACTGAGGCTGTCTTTTCTATTTACTAATCTTTTCTATTTTCTCTGTAACCTGGTGCAATTCACTGATGTCCGTACATCTCTTTCTTTGCATGTAAAGTTAAAGAAAATATTTGGCTCACAAAATTGTGGTGAGGTAATGTTTGCAAAGATTTGGTAAACTTCCTAAAGAGGTGTGTGCTCAATCTATGTTAATTGTATTGTAGTTTCTGATAATGTCATTATTGGTTATAAAATGAAGGAAAGTCTCGCTTCATGGGTTTCAAACTATTTCACATGACTGAAAGTTTCTTAAAGGCATTTCAAGTTCTGCAAATGTTTAATTCTATTTTTAACAGACTTTTTAGTTTTTTAAAAATAGACTTTGGTTTTAAGTTCACAAAAAAGTTGAGTAAAAGGTATGAGGTTTCCTACATATGCTTTGCCTGGTTCCCCTTTATATAGCCTCTATTATCAACACTCTTCACCAGAGTGGTGCATTTCTTATAATTGACCAACCTACATTGATACATTATTGTCACCCAAAGTCCATACTGTACATTAGGATTCACTCTTGGTGTTGTACAGGTATGGATTTTGGCAAAGGTACAGGAATACCTTGAAGATATTGCAGGCTCAGTTCCAGACCACCACAATAAAGAGAATGTTGCAATAAAGTGAATTATTCACATTTTTTGGCTTCCCAGTACATATAAAATTCTGTTTAAAATTATATTTGCACTACCCTGTGGTCTATTAAGTGTGCGATAACATTATGTCTAAAAGATGACACACATACATTCATTCAAAAATACTTTGTTTTTATAAAAAATGCTCACCATCATCTGAACTTACAACAATTGTAAATAAAGCTGCTACGAACATTCCTGTGCAAGTTTTTGTGTGGACATAAGTTTCAACTCCTTTGGGTAAATATCAAGAAGTACAATTGATGGATTATTTAAGGAAATGCCAAACTGTTTTCCAAGGTGGTTGTTTTACATTCCCACCAGAAATTAATACAAGTTCCCGTTACTCCGTATTCTCACTAGCATTTGGTGTTATTAGTGTTTTGGATTTTGGCCATTCTAAGTGTGTGGTGGTATCTTATTACCGTTTATACAGATGCTTATTTGCCACTTGTCTTCTTCAATGAGGTATCTGTTTGAGTCTTTGGTCTTTTTTGAAATTGGGTTTTCATATTCTTATTATTGAGTTTAAAGGGTCTTTATGTATTTTGTATAATAAGCCTATATCAGATATGCATTTTGAAAATATTTTCTCCCAGTCTGTGGGTTGTCTTTTCATTGTCCTATGAGAGCAGTTTTTAATTTTAATGAAGGCCAGATTATCAATAAGTTCTTTAGTGATTCATGCCTTTGGTGTTGTGTCAAAAAAAGTCATCACCATGCTCAAGTTCACCTATATTTTTCTCTTATGTTGTCTTTTTGGACTTTTATAATCTTGTATTTTATATTTAGGTTTATGATAAATTTTGAGTTAATTTTCGAGAAGGGTATAAAGTCTCTCCCTAAATTTATTACTATTTTAATTTTTGCATGTGGATATGCTGTTGTTCAGCATCATTTGTTGATAAGATCACTTTTGCACTATTGTATTGCCTTTGTTCCTTTGCCAAAGATTAGTAGACTATATTTATAAGGGTCTATTTCTGTGCTCTCTGTTCTGTTCAATTGATCCATTTATCTATTCTTTTGCCAATACCACACTGTATTGATTACTGTAGCTTTATAAAATGTCTTAAAGTCATGTAGCATTGGTCCTATGGCTTTGTTCTTCTTCAATATTATGTTGGCTATTCTGGGTCTTTTGCCAATAAAATACAAACTTTAAAATCACTTTATTGATATTCACAAAATAACTTGCTGATATTTTAATTGGGTTGTATTTAATCTATAGATTGTATTGAGATGAACTAAAATTTAACAATAGGTCTTCTTATCCATGAACCTGGAATATTTTTCCATTTATTTAGTTCTTTGATTTCTTTCATCAGAGTTTTGTAGTTTTTCTCATATATATATATATAGGTTAGATTTATACCTAAGTATTTCACTTTGGGAAGTAAGACTGTAAATGGTATTATGTTTTTACTTTCAAACTCTACATGTTCATTACTGGTGTATAAAAAAAAGATTGACTTTTGTTTATTAATCTTGAATTCTACAACCTTGCTATTATTACTTCCTAGTACCAGGAGATTTTTTGTTAATTGTATAATATATTCCACATAGATAATTGTGTCATTTATGACAAAGATAGTTTTTTTTCTTCCTTCTCAGTCTTATACATTTTATTTCCATTTTTTGTCTTACTACATTCTCTAGGACTTTTAGTATAATATTTTTTCCTGATCTTAGCAGAAAAGCTTCCAGTTTCTCACTCTTCAGCATCAAGGTATACAAATTTTATTTTAAAAAACACAGATTAAGTTGTTATAAATTTAAATAAAAAACAACACTCTAGTATGTTTGCATGTCTAATTTTAAATAAGTGTAGACAGTTAAGACACTATATTTTTCTTCCAGAATTACTTCTGGGTAGTCTTGGAATGAAACCCACTCCTCCATCCCTTAAATTTCGAATAAATTTATCATTGATTAGGAACATTTTAGTTCTGGAGCAGTTTTTTCTTCCTTAGAAGACAATGCTGTGCTTCCTCACCCACACCCCACCAAAGGTGCCAGCAGATTAATGAACTGAGGCTAAGTAAAATTCTGATCAATCTATAGGAAACTTTGACATGGAATTCAGACCCAGTTCATTAGTAGCTGGTTTAAATGTTGAGAAAGGCTTATTTCCATAATACAGACTCTAAGCTTCCCAGTACTGAATTCAATGGCAGATATAATCCAGGTTAAAGTAGATCCATTACATCTTCCGTTGAGTCATATTAGTGTCCTGGGTACTAATCAGCATTCTAAAAAATGTATCTTATCATATTTTCAGACTTTTGCAAAACTTCCTCATATATAGAAAAACAGAAAAATAAGCTGGTTAATAAAAGTTTTCCAAATTCTACTGGAATGGATTCCATAACACCCCCAGATCAGCCACATAGGGCGATTTCCAGAGGTTCTTCTGCTCACTCTTCTTCAGCTTCAAGTTCAGCTTCAAATCCTTATCTGACCCTGTAGATTGGCAGGGAACAAAGTAATGTTTGTTTTCTAATTCATAAAATTTGTTTGCATTTATTTTAAGCTAAATTGTTAAGAAAGGCTTTATAAGGAATTAAAGGTAATGTAATAAACATGTAATTCATCCCCACAAAGTTTAAGAAATAAATCATTATCAATTACCAACATTGTTTAAATTCTTAGTGGGAAAATCTTAGTATTTACCAATTTTCAAAATTCTTATAGTTTTGTTTTTTCTTGATACCTTTTGGAAATAATAAAATACCATGTGGGAACCAGACACTTGTTTATTGTGCTATGAAACATTATATTGACTGCCAAACTAGAATACCTGTAATATGTATCAAAATGACTTTGAATCATTTATTCAGTAACCATATATTGAGCTTCTGTTATATGACAAGTGCTTGTGTTTTACTTAGCATTCTATGATGGTGTTCTTAATTTAAAGTGAGATAATTCTTATAGTTTATTCCTTGTACCATATGATCAGTCAGGGTTCTTTTAATCCCACCTCTGGGGGAAGCTCATGCACCTCTGTGCCTCTTTGAGATAAATGGATCCTCCCTGTTTTTGCCTAAACCTATACACCTATTATACTTACAACAACCATCTGCCTCTTTCAAGGGCAGTTCTGTGTTCAAATTTTTGTCTTAATTTTTAGCTCATAAAACATGTTAATTAGTTATGTGTAAACGGTTTCTTTGTACGTTGTTGAGAACACATACTGTGTACTTGCCACATAAAGGGAAGCATTCTATAAATATTTGTTGAGTAAATTGATAAATATGTCTTAATTAGAAGCAGAATTTATAAAAAGGAAAAAATATATCACACTTTTCAGCTAAATTTGGAGCACTTTTAAAGGGAAAGTAAGATTCATATCACCTCAAGTTTGCTCTTCTGCCCATCTCTGGCACAAAAGTCTGTTACAACCTTTCACATTACTGCATTTGTACTTATATGCACACTTTTCTAGCTAGACCTCCTCTTCTATGTAAATCTTTCCCATCCCCCAAAGGCAATTTCCCCAGGAAATTTCCCCAGGACAAGTTAGTATCTTTCCATTGGCCAGTAACTAGACATGTAAATACTTGGGGACAAAAAAAGAAAAATTTATATTTTTTCTCTAGGGTTTTGGTTCCTATTGTTTCTTAAGTTCTTCAAATAAATATAAGGGGATGAGGGTGAGGGGACTCCTTCCATATTTTTTTTCAATAAAACAAATAATTATATTCTAAATATAACAAAACATTATTTAAATAAGCAAGCCAAGTGTTACATACTAGACTTTCGCGCCCCCAATGTGATTTTAATATTTTTCTTTTTTAAAAAATTAATCATTTCTAACCTCTGTCTCCTAATTTATAGTTTTGGATATACATTTGGACATTAATCATTTACTGGCTCATGCGATTACTTAGATTATACTATTTAATTACTTATACCGTAGAGTTGTTTAATTGTTTACTGATTTAGAAACATGGTAAAAGTTCTGAGAACAAAGTAGTTTCCCTGGAAATTTACTTTGGAAAAGAATTACTTTAGGGTTGATCGAAGTTTAGGGGCACTGGAATTGAGATTCTTAGGTGAAAAGGAAAGGAGTTGGAACAAAGTTTGGCAGAGAAAGTAAATTAAAATAAACAATTTAACAAGAATAAGGAGTTGTATGGTCTGTGTCAAATTTGAATTTGAGCACTAGGTAGTAGAAAATAGAAAGGGGTAGGAAGGTAGAGAACTATTCCTGTAGCACTAGGGTATTAATTTGTGGCTAATGAAAATTTATATTTTTGCGTCTTGCTAGCTTTGCTCAAATGTCCCCAATGTCCTTTAACTGAGCATAGGGTGATTTTCCCCAAGTTTCTCTATGGAGCACCCAGCTTGGCTTGAAGCATTTGAGACCTCCATCCCCTTCATACCATTTGAAATTGAGATTCTCAAGTTAAGAGTAAAGGAATTAAAACAAAATGGTACCGCTGGACTTTTTAAAAAGGGGCCTTGTCTTTATCTGGGGCGCTTCAGTAAAGCGCCTCATACTCTGTCTGTTTAGGTACTTCTAGGCTAGCCCTTACCTTTCTTCTCACCTTGGCCTTGGAGCTGCGTTTCTCCCATGACTCACCCACACCCTTTTTGACTAAATTATTTATTTAGACTACCTGATTCTTCCCCAAGATTTTGCCTTCAGTTTCCCCTTTGCCCTCACAATCTATTCTTTTGGTTATCAAATTTAGTGTCAGTTTTCAGAACCCTACTAAAGGCAAAGCCCTCAGGTCCCTACTTGCTAAGGAAAGAAATTTGAACATGGATAATCATGAAAGAAAACTAAGGAAATTGAGAGAAAAGGTTACTTGAACAGAGCAAGAACTCCCATATGAGTGGTTGAGTTGAGAAAGAGTCTTCCTCAATTTGGCAATGGTGAAAGCCAGCAGGACTGGTTTTTGCAACACTTAGACTGCCCAAAGAGCTGCAAATTTCCTGCATCCACATTGCAAAGTTTGTTTGTGCTTGGACTTCTCATTGAATGTGGTCAAAAGGAAGTGAGAGGAGAGGAGCAGCATGTCTCCAGGACAAGAAAGCTCAAATACTTGCCACAGCGAATATAAGCCACTCTATACCCTCTTGGACAATAGAAAAGAAACAGGGGAGGAACAATTCTTGAAATCGTTAGTGGAAGGAAACTACTGTCACTAAGAAAGCATGTGCATTCTTTGTTGGCTCCCAGATGCTCTGTCTCCAAAAGAAAGGCTACAGATGTTTCCCTAACAAAACAGCCTAGACATAATAGAGTAATGCAGCTATTCTGGACTTGGAGCTAGAAGACCCTTGTTCATATTCTGCCTCAACCATCTCTGTGTCATCTCCCACAAGCAAGATTTTTAGACATTTCATAGTCATCAGAAGGTAGGAAAATCCCCAGCACTGTACTAGTTGAGATTCAACAATTTTCAGCACCCAAAAACAAGAGGCACAAAGACTAATTGAACCCCTTGGATATTGGAGACAGCACTACCATTCTTAATAGTCATTTTAAAGCCTATATATTTAGTGACGAGGAAGGCAGAGATTTTGTGTGGAAAGAAAAGCAAGAGAAGCCCTTACAATTATTCAAAGAATAGATTCAGATATTCAGGACAGTACATTATCCTACTAAAGAATCTAAATTAAAATTAGACATATTATATCCACAAGATTATGACACATGGGAATTATGAAAAAAAAGACACTAAAGGCCTAACGTTTATGCCAGTACGATTCTGGACCAACAAATTTCCATTCTTGGAAAATTTCCAACATGGACATGACAAAATGCACCAAACCATTTATACCCATATGTAACCTTGAATTTTCTAACGTATCTGACCAATGGTCAGCATTTATAATTAATTCAAAACTATTAGATGAAGTCCTTTTGGAAAAACATATAGAGCTTAATACTTCAAAAACAAAAAATATTCAGGACCTTCCCATTATCCTGCATATACAACACTATGTGACTTCAACAAATCCACCATGTATGGAGTTGCTGACAGCATTCTATAGTTCATTGACAAAACTAACATACCTATTCTGGTATCAACTAGCATTAAATATAAAGGGTCAGGTTTATGAGCAAGTTAATGGAGAAGGAGATGAGGAAGAAGAGGAAGCTATCATATGCACCAAAATAACACAACTACACTCACTATAACTAATTCACCTATCCCATGGTATCAGGCCCTACAATTTAAATTTATACCACAAAAGGATAAGATACCTATGCTCAGAAAAATATAACTGTAGGAGGCAAGGGAATAACATATTATCAATACGGACTAAAAGGATTCCCTAATTTTCCAACATTTGATCATTTTTTCCTAGGAGTATACACAGTTCATGATAAAAGAATGCACTCAAAACTAGAGGATTCTTTAACACCAGAACAATACTTTGATAAGAAACCAGGGATACTAGCACCAAGTGAGCTCAATTGGCAATAGAAAATAACCACCACTAATATTAACAGACACCCACAAACACGTAGGACCCTTACTAAAACAGGAAAGATAATAAGCAGAGCAGACTAGACATGGAAACACTGTTCTCAGTACAGATATACGTGCATGCTAGGATTACAGGGAAATGTAACACAAGGAATCATAGGAAAAATATTATAAGAAGCCCAACTGAAAATCCAGAACAATGAACAATAATCAGGTTATCAACCCATATTAACTTGTTTTAACATAAGTTTAGAACAATTACATTGGACAGACATCACACCAGAGGGAGAAGCACATATTATAGCAGAAGACTAGATCTTGTGTCCACATATAATTTACAAACTAATAATATACTGAAATAGACCACTACAACAAATACCACAACAACTGAAGGTCTAGATGTACAACTATGTGAGGCAGCGAGGTCATACAAAACTATATTCATACTATCATATAACAATATTCATTTTAATATAAGTGCTTTCAGTAATATACTAAGAGTACAGGGATTTTGGAATATATCATTAATAGATAAAGGACTACACATTATTAAATGTTGGACAAAACTAGTCTGGAAATACATTATCATAGATGAAAACTCTACTTGGTAGAATATCACTGGAGCAGCAAGGTATCAAGAAGCAAAAGGTGACAAGACCTTTCATGATACCATTCATAACATATAATACAACCACATATGAAATACCTAAAAATCAAAATATCTTACATTGCTTATCAAATACACCATAGGTAAACTATCCATGCAAAATTAGTCACAGACCCATAAGAAAAAACTAAAATACTTAGTTTTAACAATCACTATGGATTCATATTCACATGCTTACATTTATTTAGATTATACCCAGAATTTACAGCATCATCACCCAGAGTACTAGGACCATACCTACAAAAAGGAATAAAATCTCAAATGTTTTATTCCAACCACATAACAAACTTAATGTAACACAACCAAAGGAATATATAGAGCCAGAATTATATAGAAAGCCCTTGATGTTGGCAATATGCCAACATAAATCTGATGATTATATGCAATACACCTACCTATGGAAAATACCATACAGAGAAAAGGAATAAAAAGGTGGAGGACATTAAAAGCAAGTTTGAACCCAGAATAGTTGACAACAATAGATCCAAGATTTGGATCATACTATTTTGATATAGTAATGTGGGGAGGAGATCAATGGACATTAACTACATGGTCAGTGCAACACCCTATATATCATAATGTAACTAGAATAGATAATAGGTTATCAATATTCACAGTAAAAACAAAGTATCTTCAGAAGAATGCCACATTAAGAACAGTTCAACAGGACTTTGTGTAATTCAGAGAAGATGTTTTAATGCCACAATATGCATGAGGAGAGCACACAGGAAACCACAGTGGATATATGGAATAATTAGGCCAGCACCAGAGCTTTTAAAACCTAATATATTTGAACCCATACTAAACCAACCCTTTAAGGATCCTATGCCAACCCATACCTAGAAAAGTACAGATTACATTTAATAAGGAACAATTTGATGTAACGAAAGTGATACCCCAATGTAAAGATTTGGAAGCTTATGGAGTAAAATTTAAACCACTAATACTACCTAATCTACCACCCCTAGATAAAACACCATTAAGAAAACCATTACAACTATTATCAGGACTAGGAATAATTACTAACTTCATTATTGCTTGAATATGAGAAGCAGAAATACGAGGGATCGAGACCAAATTATTTGACTTTAAATATATATATATATATATATATATATATATATATATATATATATATATAGTTAATACTGCACATAAGGGGATGCTAAAGGTACAAGGAGAAATATCACATACATTGACACAAGTACGCCAAATTGTAACATATATATCAGACATGGAAGAATACAACAAGGAATTCAAATATAACATAAATCTTGAGGTAGAAACACTCAAGACTAACTTATTTATGTTAAGAGATACAATTGTACAGCAACAACTAAAACAATCATGTAAGGGAAGAGAAACATTATTGGTAAAGGCTTGGGATGGTGTTAGGAACCTGGTTACATTTGGAAAAGTACAATCTGACTTATGGGACACAGCCATAGTACAGCTTAACCTCACTAAATAATGGGGTTATAAAGGTAAAGGAGAATGTGAAATTAATCTCATTGAATTAATAAGGCAATCCCCCTTAGCCTATCATATTATGGCAATACCACAAGTAATTGGAAATCAAATAATACATCCAATAAAAAAACCACTATATGTAGATGGATACTGTTTAGAAAAAGAAATGGTATTCCAATGGTCAGACCACATATTCTATACTTACTACTATCTTTTATTATAGATATAATAACGAACTGTACAGAATGAGTGTATTAAACTGACAAATGTTATAAATATTACTTACACTACCTGTATTACAAATACATTTAGGTTGGCCACATACATACCAGAAATAGCTTATGGAGAGTTTCCACAGTCATATTATACTAATGTTAAAAAAAACACCTTGGATCTATAGAGAAACAGTAGATAAACACAGTCAAGATAATTTACTGCCATTGTATGTCTTACATAAACTCACTAAAAAGGAAATCACTGCTTGGGAACCCAAGCTAAGAATCTACACAAAGCAGTGGCAATATTAAGTACAAATATTTTATCAACTAAGGCTATATTTGAACTCGAGCAATGTTTTTCTTTTTGGCAATTAATTAAAAGAACCTTCACATCTACTGTTTGCAAAAGATCATGGTCAGATTGGAACCCTATTAACTGGATCAAGTCAAAACTTTGTAATATTTTCTCAACTATTTGGAATCATTCTCAGAGTATTGCATTAGTTATATTTGCTATCAGATATACTTATTGTTATACTTGTTGGATACTTGATTGTGAAACACTGTTTGATGGCTTGTGTTTGTAATAAGTACCACTGGTCTTTCAAGGCCAGGTCAAAATATAATGCATGATTAGATTTTAGTATTATATTTAGTATTATATTTTAGTATTTTATTTACATGATTTTAGGATATAAGTGATTCCGCCTTACCATCTGTGATAGAGCATCAAGGAATCAAGGAGCGGAATGTATAGTACATAAAGAATTGAGAACCTTTTTGGACTTTACAAAATAGATTCCCTGGGAGCCATGATAGTAATGTCAATTGATGCATATGGGAACACCATTAGGGTGTGACTGAAACTCCCGAAACTGCAGAAACATCAGCTATGACTGCTCTGGAGAAGCTCCAATCTGCAGGAGCCAATAAGCATAAGGATACCACCTTGTAAAGTTCATATAAGCTAAACACTTCAGATAGACAATGCCCAAGCCTGAAACCTGAGAGCAACATAGAGGAGTGTGCTGAGACCCAAAGACTCTGACATGCCCATCTTTGCCACTGGCTTGCGACCATCGCCTCCAGTTAACAGAGCTCATTTTGCAGATGCTAAGGACTTTTATCCCTTTTCTCTGACGTGTAAGACTTTGTACTTCCCCTTTCTGTGTGTTGTGTGTTAACCTGCGTGGGTACCTAATGGGTTTGTCTGAGAAGGTTTCACTAAGTAACCTGGCATTGTGGAAAGACACAAACATATCTAAGGATGTTACTTTGGTAGCCGCTGTCCTTGCTTGCCACAGAAACAAACTGTTTGAGGGGCAGCAGTGATCGCAGCCACCTAGTGCTTTTCAGAAAGTCAGAGAAGCTGTGTCTCAAGATTTCCCATGTGAGAACCAGTGCCAGGAGGAAAACAGGACTAACCCAGAGTATCTCCAATACATGGCCAGGATCATCGCACAGCAGCTGAGACGGCATCAGTGAGGGGAGAATTTCTTTGGAAATGGCTTTCACTTTAGACCATAAGGCATGGTCCAGGATAATGAGTTTATAGAGGCAATTTGACACACTCCAGCCTCAAGGAGAGTTGCTTCCTTAATGCAAATATCATGAATATGTGTAAATCCTCTGGGAATTTAGGATTCTCATGAGGAAGGTGACCAAAGGGGAGGAGAGCTTAGTATTATGAAGGGCAATTCAATATAAAGGCTTAATTAGGTTTTGATTTGAATAATAAAAGAATATGACCTTACTTGTTCCTTTATCCAAAGTGTGTTCAATTTATTATTCTTCTAGGTATGATTACAAATGCAGTAAGCTAAACTCAAACTATTAGCTTAGATTTGCAAATGATATCACATTTCTTTTATTCAAAAAAAATCTATTTATTCAACATTTTCCTCTGCTTCTAAATCAAAAATTACTTTTTCACATAGAAAGAATTCCTGTTTTAGAGAGAGAGTTGAACTTGGGTCTTTTTGAACTCTAAGAAGATATGACTATAAGTCTACTAAAAAATAAAAATACCATACATATGCTAAGTCACAATTACTTTTATCTTTCTAAGTATTAGCCTTTAATACCATATTCAGGGTTGTATATAAGCAAGCCAGGTAACTTTCTTTTTTATAATCATGTTAATTCAGGCTACTATTTGAGCAGTTAGAAATGTAGTTTGATTTTATTAACAATGTGACATAGTAGGAAAGTTGTAAAAAAAACTACAAAGAAATACAAATACTGTGAAAGATACAACAATAACAAAAACATGAGAAGAAAAGAAGTAGAGAAATTAATGTATCAATTCAGCAGTTAGGGTAGCTTTAAGCATATTTTGGAATTTCTTAAAAAACTGGGGCCTACTATGTTTTGGCAAAGACAAGAACATTCATTCATGAGGTGACTGTATGCGGAGTCTCCATTACTAATAGTTTAATAATAACACTCTTAACTGAGGCCCTTGATATAGCAATGCATTCAACCAAGTTATAGGGCAGGAATAATGAATAATAAAGTTTTGCAAATTAAATGTGGTGTCTATATTGAAAAAGAAGAGGAAAGATTGCATTTCTTGATGAGAATCTTTAATGGACCAATACTCTAGAAAGTAATATGTATAGTAATACACACATGTGCACACACACACATGCACACACACCAGGTGAGATGAGAGTGGTAACTGGTTAGAGCAATACATATACACTTTTTATCAATTTTATTAATTAGAAATCTACCTATGATTGTTATACATCTCATCATACTTATCTTAAGTTCGTTGTTCTTGAAGGAACTATATATTAACATAAGGGTTTTCTTAGAGAAAGAGAATTTTGAAAGAATGAAGGGGTAGCCCTTCCATACATAGATGAGAAGCAATAACTGAGTAGTTTTGACTGGCCAGACATGAGGAAAAGAGGAGCCAATGGGACAGAAACTGCAGTGTCATATATGGAACTATTTTGTGATAGAAAAAAGAATAAAATTGAGCAGATGGAAGGCAAACTCTCAGAAAAATCTCTCCTAAAGGAGGGCCAATCAACCAAACTTTATCACAAGAGTGAGAAGACACACACAGGGAGAAAAACAAACAAATAGAAAACTGAGTTTTAATAATAATGGTAGAAGAATATCTCATTTTATATGTATTTTCCCTTTTATCATCTCTGTAATATTTGTTTTACTTAATTATATATGCATAATAAAACATTTCTAATCAATAAATATCAGTAAATAAAGTTTTATTTTGCTTACCTAAGAAAGATATCTACTTTTAAATTTTGCTCCTTTGCTCTGATCAGTCACCCACATTCACCTGGTATGTTAATAGAAAATTATTATGAGAGAACTAAATCTAAATTGAAATGTAAATAACTTTCTCTTTTACAATACCTCAACTTGGATTTACAAGTGGCAGATACTTATTGGAGTCACCTGAGTAGTCAGATGAATAAATGTTTTTTAAGAGATTGGTAAGAGACTGTAGGAAAATCTAGATAGAATTAGGCAAAAGTAAGTCTGGGTCTTCAGGAGGCTATCGTAAATACATTCAGTGAGTATATTCCATAGTAACCACTTTATATTCAGAATTGTATTCACTGCAACTCACTTCCTCATTTCACAAAATGAATCTGCATGAACATTGTTTCTGAAATAATGCAAGACCTGTTAGTGGAGCAAAAAAAGTCCATCTGCCTGTATGAGTCTGAGTCAAAGAAGGAATACATGCATGCTTTGCAGCAAAGAAAGTAAGGTTTACTTAAGAGAGTTGCAAGTCTTGGAGACACAAGCAAGCTATTGCTCTCGATAACTATACTCTCCAGAGGTACAGAGTATATAGGAAAATATCAGTAGTCATGGAAACTGAGGTTTTGGGTACTACTAATTGGGCAATTGGAGAGGTAACCGATCATTGTGTTTGGTTCTAGACTCACCCACAGCGCCATCCTGCTGGTCCTCGAGGCCCGGTCCCATACCCTGTGGGGTGCTCTGCCTCAATATGTCTGGAGCTGAAACACACCGAAGGCTAAGATGCTATCCATAGTGTAACCACCTATTGTCCTCATGACTATAGACCTGAGGTTCTGATAATCTGTCCTAAGGTTAATGTTTAAAAGAGCAAGCATACAGAAGTGGAAAGATAAGGGTGGAAAAAGCAAGTGAGTCACAATGCCATTATCTGGGCAAAACTAGTTTGAATCAGAGGGAAAAAAAACTGTATTAAAGAAATGAAATGAAGCTTGTGTACAGTTACAAACCCAGAAATACAGTAATTCCTATATGATTAATGATATCTTTGTATCACAGCACTTTCATGAATTATATTATTTATTATCATTTTACATATTAGGAAACTGAAGTTCAGAGATGTGACGGGACTGACTCAAATTTTCATAGCTAGTTAGTGGCAATGGTAGGACTCAAATCCCATTCTCTTATTTCTCAGTTCAGTGCCCTGTGCAGTGTATCCTACCAGAAAGAGTGTCAAATATATAAAAAAATTAAATTACATTTCCTTTCACTTTAGTATGGGGGAAAACATCCCGAGTCATTGGCTGAATTAATAGAAAAGAGAGGAACTTTAACCCAAAGCAAACAGGCTGAACCCGGAGCCCAAACAAGGAAATCCTTTATTTTAGGCCTCTTTCTTTTGCTTTATACTTGTTCATTTACTTGTCATCCTTTCCAAAGATTAAGAAAAGAAAAGGATCTTTTATAATAAGAAATGCGTAAAAGGCACTATTTATAAAATATGTGCCAAAAATTATCAAATAACACTAGATTATAGATCTGACACTTACTTTAGCTGTTAATGTTCTAAACATGTGTAGAATTTAGTTGACGCTTAAAAACAAGTAATTGAGAGCCTGTCATTGATCTCATCTGTATAGAGTTTAAGTGTTAGAAATTATGCCCTCAAATATGGACATGAGTCATGTTTTTTATTCTTCGAATCCCCAACCTTTAGAATAAAGCCTGGCACACACTTGGTGCTTAATAAATATGTCTCAAATAAGCAAATGTAATAACTATGCCGTGGTGATGGGAAGCCAAGAAGGAACAATGAAAGGAGAGAAAATATTCAAATATGATAAAGATGTGACTTTCCTTCTTGAATCTGTCTGGATAGTGGCAACAAAATATTACCAGCCTTGGCAACAGTTGGAAACTGCTGGGAACACGATTGGGAAATTTTCTATCATTTCAGAAATGAGATGCTTCATTGCCAAGGAAATCAGAGAACAAAGTTTATGGAACTTTGTTCATCTCTTTGTTATTCAAATGTTATTAATAGAACAAGGGAATGACCTACTTCCTACAAAATATTGCTCCTGAGTTATCCTTGTGCAATGCCCCTCAATCTCTGACCTACATATGAGTTGCTTCTATAAACATAGGATTTGTAGATTACAAGCGTCCGCATTGCTAGCAGCTCCTAAATGATGCCAACATTGCTGATCCATAGGTTACATTTTGAGTAATATGTGTTTTGTTAATTTGGAGGGAATTCCATATTTTCTTTCATCTTGACTCAAAGCCCTACCATTTCAGTATTAACAAATAATTAACGTCAAAGATAAAGGTCTGCCAAGTTCCCTCAGCAAATCTTTGGATTGATCCTTTTCTCTCTTCCTGTATGACAGGTTGTATTTATGTCACCACATCAAGCTATTGATGTGAAATTCTGATTAGTTGATCTTATTATTATAACATTTTTTGTCATTAATAAATCCAAATTAATCATTCAGGAAAGCATTGATATCACACCTGAGCATGACTGATCACCCTGTAATAAACGGCTTCATTAGCAGATTGTTCAGCTATCAGAAAAATTTCCTTTCTTTTCCCTTATTTCAGTTTATTGCTATTACTTGAGGCTGTGAATTGAGCTACTCCTCTCTAGGGCAAGCAACTAACTATTCCCAACCGAGGTCCCTTTAGGGTGTGAAGTATTTCAAAAATAATTATATGGTGAAATTGAATATAATGAAGTAGTGAAACCAGCAAATGATTTTATTATTTAAAAATTATAATCCATGTTTAGACAGCATTTTAAAAACTTTCCTTTGGCTCTTACATTAAAACTTTATCTTTATCTCCTTTATCCAAGAAGTATCATATAATCTTTATGTCTTTGTTATGATTGTATTTTCCTTCATTTAATTCATCTAAGTTGCTTTTCTGGAGAAAAATGTTGCAAAAGACTCATGGAAAATCCAGGAAATAATGACGTTATTGTTATCAATAAAGGGTAATTTTTTCCTGTTAAATTTGAGTTGTCATATTGACCTGGATTCTTATTAAGAGAAATTTCTCAAAGCATATTTTTTTTACATTTACTGAAAGAAGTCCATTGACATTGGATTCAGATTTCCACTGAAACAGGAAAAAGAAACTTTAATTTAGAAACTGTGATCCAAAGGCACAGAATGAATTCCAGAAGTCTCAAATAATGAAGACTAATAAAGGGCTGCAAAAAAAGAAGATGGATTCTCTTTAGGTGAATCCTCTACTCTCTTCCTCTTGTCTCCCACCCTCATCCCCAAATCCCTTACTATAAGCCCTCTTGACTATGCAGTCCTGGTATCTTCTAGTCCCCTCCTCCATCTTCCTTTTGCTCTCCCCATCCATCCCCACTGAATAAGGATTAAGAAGCCATCTGAAGTGGGAGGATCTCTCCTCTACAGAAAGGGAGCTTTTAGATTACTGACAGGACAACTATAAGTTCTTGCAATACAGGGCCAGAGTAAGGAGAGCTTCGGAGCTAAGCACAGGATGATAATACTATGCTCAAAGGGACCAGCTCCTTCAGAGGCAATGCTCAGAAAAGGTTGAGACTAAAGGAATTGATATTGATCAAAGCAGAAGACCTAACCAGATAGGTAATTTATATTAGAATGATAAAGTGTATATATTTTTTAATTTTAATTAATTTCAAGTATACTGTACATTGGTTAGACATCTATATAGTTTGTAAAATGATCCCCTCAATTGTTCCCTCCCTCCCCTGACCCTCTACCTAGACAATATATTAATGCCAACTGCATTTCCTATGCCATGTTCCCCATTCCTGTGACCATCCATCTGCTACTGATTTGCACTTCTTTAACCCTTCACCCCATTCTCCAGCCCCCCAACACCCCTCCCCTCTGTCCATCATCAAATTGTCCACTATATTTGTGAGTCTGTTTTGGATTAGTTTGTTCCTTTTATTCCTTAGATTCCACATATAAGTGAAATCTTAGAGTGTTTATCTTTCTCTGTATACTTAAATAACTTCTAGGTCCATCAAAGCAATATCTTTTTCCAATCCATTTCTTTTCATGCATAGGAGTGTTGTTTTTTAATCCTTTCAGCCACCCTATCTTTTGGTTGGAGCACTTAATTCTTTTCTATTTCAGGTACTTATTGATAGGAATGTAGTTGTTACCATTCTTTATTCCTGTTTTTGATATATATTTTTTCTTCTTAAAGAAGTCCGTCCAACATTTCCTGTAATACTGATATGGTGGTGATAAACTCCTTTAGCTTATTTTTGTCTGAGAAGCTTTTTATCTGTTCTTCAACTCTAAAAGATAGCTTTGCTGGATAAATTATTCTTGGTTGTAGATCCTGGGTCTTCATTCTGTCGAATATGTTTTGCCAAGCCCTTCTGTCCTGAATAGTTTCTTTTGAGAAATCAGCTACCAGTCTTTTGAATGTTCCTGTACAATTAACTATCTGTTATTCTTTTGCTGCATTTAACGTTTTTTCTTTGTATTTAACCTTTAACATTTTAATTATGATGTGTTTTGGTATGGGCCTCTTTGGATTTCTGATTTTTGGAATTCTCTGAGCTTCCTGGGGCTTTAAGTCCATTTCCTTCATCAGGCTAGGGAAGTTTTCCATCATTATTTCTTCAAACAGCTGTTCAACATTTTGATTTTCTTCCGTTACACAAATCAGATGGATATTTGGATCCTTAATAGTGTCCTGTATTCTCCTTAAATTATTTTTATAGTCTTAGCATCTTATCTCTGGCCGTTCTGATTGCATGTCCTTGTCTTTCCCATTCTTTAGATAAAGCATTTGATCCTTTTCTTTATTCACTTTGTTTATTTCTTTGTGTATTCCATTTAATATACTTCTCAGATAATGTTTTCTCCATTTCAAACTGGTTCCCTTTTATAATTTTCATTTCCATTTTTATCTCTTTGTTAGAGTTCTCTACACTTCCTGAAAGTTCATTAAGCATCTTTATAAATAGTGTTTTGAACTCTGTCTGTTAGATTACTTGACTCCATTATAGCTGGATTTCTGTTCTGGTCTCTCCCTCAGTTTCTGCTTGTCTTCCCATTTTGGCTGCCTTTCCATGTCTGTTTTTATGTACTAAGCAAAGCTCCTAAGTCTCCCAGTCTTATTAGTGTGGATTTGTGAAGTAGTAGCATAGTCCTGAGAGGGGTTCAGCTGCAGGCCAAACTTAGCTCAAGCCTCTATCCCTTTGGAGCCACCTGTTAAGATTCAGCAAGCAATCCACAGATGTTGTGCTTATAGTTGTCTCAAAAGGCCACACCAGAAACCAAGGCCAGCTCCCTCCAGTGTGAGTCTCAGCAAGGAGCACCTGACTCCTTGAAGATATACCTGGTTGTGGTTGGGTGGGGCCATGAGTTGGGGGAGGTGGGGTTTCAGAGAATCCTCTGGGCGGAGGGACTTCTGTTATCCAGGCTGATGACATCACAACTATGGCACCACTGTGTCTGTACACTGGTAGTGGGGAGGGCTCCACAGGGAACAATGGATACTGCTGGCACATCTGCACCAAGTGAATCTTGCTTCAGCCCTCACTCTGACAAGGTCCTTGTAAGTCCCTGGTGCCTGCTGTGCAGCTGAATCGGCACCGGTGCTCAGAGTGAGCAGAAAATTCGTTCGCAGACACAGCCCCTTTAAGAGGTTTCTGCCATTGCCACAGCCTCTGTCTCATTCAGCCACTCAAGACCCGGCAGCCCCGTGTCCTCACCCTATTCTACCTTCTGCCATTGCAGGGTGAGTTCTTGGTCTTCTCCCTAATTGTATGTGTTGTTCATCCCAGACCATTTTTCCTTGCTACTACCCTTGTTTCCATTACGATTTTGATTTGGTCACCAGAGGGATGAACAGAGTCTCTATCATCTAAGCCATTTTTTGTTCTCCTTTTACATTTTTTTTAAAAAACTAGGCTATGGTTTAGCTCCTACATTTAACAAACATTTGTTGATCAGCTACCATGTGCTAGACCTTGCTGAACTGCCCACTTGCATTATCCCATCTTAGCTCTTTCCTTGAATGTGTTCTTTCTCACTCTTTCAGCTGCTCCAGCTCTTGTTTGAGGCTAACGTACTCAGTCTCAAGCTCATCGTACTGCTGTTTGAGAGTCAAATTCTCTTCCAAGACCACCAGTCCATACTCAGCAGCCTGGATCCTCTCATGAGTTGTCTCTGTGAGGTCCTTGGTCAATCTCTCTATTTCAGTCTTATAATGGTCCAATACCTCTTCTGTGTCCAAAGCCCCTGATAAAATCTATTTAACACTTAGAAGTTTACATTTTATTTGATATTTTGTTATACATATATAATTTTTTGTATTTGAATTACATTATATATTTAGTTTTGTGGGTTTTTTAATTTTCTGAATTATTACCAGGTTTTTAAGTAAAACTAAAATTTGGAAACATGGTGACAAATTGCTAAATACTGTGTGAAAATAATATAAATGGGCCTACTTCAAAACAGAGTTGTAACTGCCATCCCAGAGGAACTGCCTTGCAGATCTTACTGCTTAAACTTTCGAAATGTTAAGACTGAGAAGAATAACCTCTGGACTGGGCCTAAAGCAGCATTTTATTCCAAACAATTGTGTGCAAAGATAATAGAAAAGCAGACTTTATGACTACTCAGACTGAAGATTAAAGACATTCTTTAGAATTAGCAACACTAGTTTTTCTATACCTATAGAAATGTAACTGTACATAAACTTTGTTTCTTTAACATATTTTTTTTTTCTCTAATTCAAGCTGGTTTTACCCAGATAGATAATGATACTGTGACTCACTTGCTTTTTCTACCCTTATCCTTCTACCTTTCTCTGTATACATGCTTCTTTAATCATTAAGCCTTACAACAGGAGATTAACCGAGCCTCAGGTCTATAGTCATAAGGACAATAAGTTTCGGTTACACTCAGGATAACATTTTAGGCTTAGATGTGTTTCAGCTCCAGGCCATTGAGGCAGAGAGACCCCACCAGCCACAGGACCTAGCCACAACCAGACGGGATGGTGCCATGGGTGATTTCAGAACCGAACCAAATGATCAATTACCCTAGTCCTGTCCAATCGCCCAGTCAGTAGTGCCCACCACCCCCAACTCCCTTAGTTTCCATGATACTGGTATTTTCTTGTATAATCTGTACTCCTGAGATGCCTGGGGAGCCAGGTTGCCGAGGGCAACAGCTTGCTTGTGTCTCCAGGACTTGCAACTGTCTAAATAAACTTTACTTTCTTTGCTACGAAAAATATACATATCCCTTTTTTAACTCAGACGCATGTAGGCAGAGAGACTTCTTTTCTTTCGGTAACAGAAATTTCTTCTTTAGCTTATTAATACTTACAGAAACTTCTTCCTTCTATTCATATTATTATTCTCCTTCCCTTCTCATAAATACTCCTTGCCTTCACCTCTTAATTGGAACGCTCTTTGGTTTCCGCCTGAATCAGTGCTTTGGGAATAGCTAGTACTTGACTCTCAAAAAAACACTTATTTTTTTCCACTTATTTTTTTAAGGTTAACAATTGGAGTTATAATTTTTCTCCAGTATTGTGCTTGCATATTCAATGTGTCTAAAATTGAAGTGATACTTGTCTCCCAAATACTTCCTGCCCAGCAGAATTTTTAATAGAAGGAATTGCCATTTCTTCTTAGGCATTTGAACCCTAGACATTATAATGGATACCTCCTTTTCATTCAGTCTCCATATCCAACTTACTAGTAAGTCTCAAAACTTCTACCTGTTCAATGCTTTTTGGAATCACCTACACCTCTCAATTTTCTGTTGGCAATATTCTTTCTCCATGGGATGACTTTAAGAGCCTCTTAATTTGTCTTCTTCTGCTCCATCTTGTCCCTCAAGTTAGTTATCCATACTATGATATTCACAAGTGATGTTTTTTGAAACCTCTTGCAAGCTTTACATTATTGTTAGAATCCTCATATAGGGTGGTAGATTTTTCCAGTGACCTTGTTGGCCAGTCAGACTCTACTCTCTTTCATTCTCTGAAATGTGACCCCAATTTTTATGTGTTTTTGAGAAAGCCTATTCCATTCATAAGTAATCCTAATTGGTGGACCCCTGTTGACTTTAGCCAATCAGCATGCAGCAACTGGTACAAGGAACATGTACCAGTTTGAGAAAATGAGACTGAAGAAGGTATTCATTGGATTCTTAAGGGAAAGCAGCATTCTACACTTCCAAGAGAGAACTGGGTGAGATTTTTTTAAAAAATCTTTTCCTGGGTGTGAATAAAGAAGTACAAAATCTCTAGGAATACTAACAGTTATCATATGCAAAAAAAGGAACTTCAGTTGCATTGATTACACTATAAACCACTGGAAGAAAGCACAGAGTGGGGCGAGCAATAAACTAGTTCATTTGGTCCATATTTGAGCTGCTGGATACATCCTTCCCTGAAGCTTTCTTGATTACTAGAATTTTCTATGATGAGAGCCAATAAATTCCTTTTATGACTTCAGTGGATTCGAGTTGTTTTCCTTCTTTCCCCACTTCTTTGGTCTCATCCTACCACTCCAAATGGGAGTCACTAGACCACACTGGCCTTTTTTCAACAAGTTGACTACATCTAAAGTTTTCTACCAAAAAGCTTCCTATTTGTTGTTCTTTCTGCTTGAAACATTCCTTAACTCTATGCCATTATCATTATTGCCTTTCAGCTCTAAAGTTACCTTGTTTTCTGATCTGTGAAAATGGATCTGGACCCTTTAAATATTTTCCTTTTGGCAGCTGACATGATGTTAAGCTTTACCAGTTGAGGGTGCTGAAGAGAGATTGTAGGAGAAAGGAGTCTACTTCCTGTTCTGGTGCTTCATTTGCCAGGCATTTAGTATTTGGCCCATATAGTTTTCACTAGAACTAGGCACCTGCATGGCATAGCTTACTCCAGCATTTGGCCATGTTTTCTTCAATTCCTGACTAGAGTAGTGATTCAGATAGTGTGGGCCTGTTCCCTAGCTCAGATCGTTTTTCTCTGTACCCTCTCCCAACCCCATGTAGACACACACTGGCCCAGAGACGCCCTCGCCTGAGCTGTACATGGGAGTGTACTGGATTCCTAAAGAGGAAATCCTCTCTAATCCAGTGGTACCCCAATTCCCACTGTGCTCCCCACTTTCTCTGCATGGCTGCCTACCAGTCTCCTCCTGTTCCCTATAGAATTGTTCCTAATTGTCCAGAGACTGTGGCCCATTTCTGGCCCAGGCAACCCAGAAAATTTCTCTACTCTCCAATGCACTACAACCACATTTCCTGCAACCTCCTCTTTTAATGAGAGGTGAACCTTTCTTGCAAGTTTGTCCTTCCTTAGGTATGCTCCTCCAGTCCTAAGGTAACTTTAGCCTTCTCTTTCTATCTCTATAGTCTCCTATCTTAGCTGAATAACTTTTTACATTAATCTTCCTCTGTTTACATTACTGTGTAGTTTCTGTCTCCTGATGGGCCTCAGACTGATACACTCCACCTCCTTCCCTTGGCTGCTCACATTCCTGATCTTAAAGCAAATGTCATTTTTTTTCTAGCTAACTTCCCCTAACCTCCAGACTAACTTAGATCACCAGAATAATTAACTCTCATTGTACAGCATACTTTTTCTCATTTGTAATGCTTACAACCACAATGATTATGTAGTTGTTTGTTTAATGTCTTCTATACTATCCTAGAAATGTAAAGAAGAAGGGAATATGTCTTTCTTGAATTTCTAGCATCTAGCGGAGTGCCTGATACAACATAGCAGTCTTTCAGAATACTGTTTTCTTTTTTTAATGTATATTATAAATTTACATGAATTTTATTAATCAAAAAGCCGAAAAGCCCAAAGTAGTTATGAATAGAATAAACATAGAGTATAAATTTGGGCAGGTGTTTTTGCTATTTTCCCTCTGGCCAGGCTAAAAATATTTTAAATGCTCAATTAATAATTTATTAACTGAGGCCAAAGAATGTATTTTTTCTTTTTTATATTTGGATGGTACTCCTTTGTACAGTACAGAACAAAAAGGCTTTAGAAAAGCATTTATATTCTATCAAACCCCATGTCTAATGACTCAAGAAGACCTCTCCTTTTATGTTAGGCTCTTGGTGGAGTGAAACATAGCCAACTAATATGGACCAGAAAAAACTTTTAGGGAAGGCATAGAGTTCAGAGTGAGTGAATTTAAGATGCGCAATTTTATTTGGTCACTAGCTGATCCCCAGGTATTGCTATTCAGAATGTTAACAATTATTAAACAAAGTCCTGTTGCTGCTCAGTCACAAGATAGGTCTCTTAAGAAGCAGATGAATAGTCAGATTATCTTCCTTTATGATTTTTATTTTGGGCTCATACAGGAAGCCAGTGTTTTATTTGTTAATGGTCTTTCTTATAAATGGTCTTTCCTAATTAGCAGTTTATAGGCACCTTTCCAAACATCAATTTCATGTTTCTTGAAGAATGACTGCCCCTTTCTGTGAGGTACCCAAAGTTTCATATGTATCAAAGAAATGATATTATGTATCCAGATACCTATAATGGGTATTGGTTTTATTCTACCCAGAACCAAGACCTCATAGGACCCTGGTTTTGTTTTGGGGAGTCGTCCTTTACCCGCCTTTCTGTTCCTGCGTGCAAAGTAAAGTTGACTTCATGCTTGGCTCTGGGGATGTACTTGTGGCCAAATCCCAATTCAGACAGCACATTTTATGCATCACAGTTTGGTCTAGTCACAGTTTGATTCAAGAACAGACACTGGATCCAAGTCTGTAGAATCAGAATCTGTGAGATTCAATTCTGAGGCTTTTCTTTGATCTTCCTGAGACAAGGAAAAGAGACTTCTCTTTGTTATTAGACTTGGAGCTTCAAAGATATATGTTCTGGAGCTGCTGCAAGGGTAGAGACTGAGAATGAATTCAAAATAGAGGCAACCAGAAGACAGACAAAAATAATCCAGATCCTAACAGTTTTGATATAAGCTTCTCATCAAGCTGCTCCAGAAATGAGGACTTTTCAGTTATGTAGGCTCATAAATCCACTTATCGATGAATCAATTCACCATATTAAACATACTTTTTGACCTTGGTGAAAATGTGTCAAACTATTTTCATATGCAAATTGATGAGTAAAAGCCAATGAGAGACAGAAAATAGATTTTGGTCATATGATTGAAAGAAATGAATAGTGGTCAGGTACTGAAATAAGGTGTGCTTATATTTGTCATTTGTTTAGTACTTAAAATAGGTTTTCGATATTTGTAAGACCTAAAACTTCTAAAATCTAGTTGGCGGTTTTAAGGCTAATTAATGTACAACAACATTGAATAAAACATGTGTCTTAGTCTTTTCAGGCTGCTATAACAAAAATACCATAGACTGGGTGGTTTAAACAGAAACATTCATTCCTCACAGTTCTGGAGGCTAGGAGTCCAAGTTTAAAGCACCTGCAGATTCAGTGTCTGGCTTCCTGGTTCATGTATGGCTATCTTCTCACTGTGTCTTCGCATGGTGGAAAGTATGCGAGAATCTCTCTTTTATAAGGACATTAATCTCATTTCATGAGAGCTCCACCCTTTGAATTAATCACCACTGAAATGTTCCACCTCTTAGTACCATCACATTGGAAATTAGGTTTTAACATACGAGTTTTGGAGGGGACACAAATATTCTATCTACAGCAACATGTTTATGAGTCAAGAAAATACCTACCGCAGACTAAGTATTATTTAGGTGATTTAAGAGGTGGAAGACAAAAAGAGATAGAGAGAAATTAGAAAGAAGGAAGGAAAGAAGGAAGGAAAGAAGGAAGGAAGGAAGGAAGGAAAGAAAATTTATTGAACAAATATTTTCTGAGTATATTCTGTGCCAGAGTTCTGGGAACATGAAGTCAAAGGAAAAAAAATACACACACACACACACACACACACACACACACACTGAGTGTGCTGTAAAATGCAGACATCAAAACGACGAGAAAAAAATATAGATTAGGTTAGGTTAGTAAAGTACAGATGTATGTACCAGCTATTACAAGACTAGAGAAGTATGAGAAATGAATCCTGACTATTAAAGATTTCATAGAGCAGGTGTTATTCAAGCTAGGTACTAACCATCAAGTAGAAGTTCATAAAACAGAGAATCTACCAGCACAGATGCACAACTGCAGGGCCCATGTAGGATAGGTGGTTTCCAACAAAGCAGAAAATAGAACTTTCTGGGGGACAGAAGATAACAAGAAACTACAAAAAGTTTCAACCCAAGTCTCATTTCTTTTTTCAAACTAATCAGATTAGACATGCCACCTTAAGGAGTAAGAGAGCCAAACAACTTAAGGCAAAGGTAGTAGATTTTGTTGTCTTTAAACTTTGAACTTAATGATTAAGCATATGGGTAACCAAGAGTATGGAATTCACTTTGGGGGAGAAGATCAGAAATTTATAAGGACAAACTTGTTTCTATAGATATAAGGCATATATATATATATGGCATATACATATTGCGTGTTCACTGCCCATAGTCTAACCACACTTTAAAATGAGGAAAAATAAAGAGGTACTTAAGCTAAATATTAGTGTGGACTTTATGGCTATATTCACCGCTAGGCAACATCTGCCAATACAAGTATCAATAACAAAAGTAATATTTTTATCTTAGCTGTCCAAATCTTTCTGTCTCTCAACCGAATCCAGAATTGAGAGCTTGAATAAGAAGGGAGTCACTTATTATCTCCCTAAAACCTCAATAGGAGTATTTTAAATAGGAAAGTAACGTAAAGTCAGTTTTATATATCTATCTAGATATATATATATATATATATATATATATATATATATGAAGATTGTTTTGGCAGCTGGGTGAAGAATGCATCTTAGTTGGTCAAGGGAGAAGGTAGAAAAGCTTGAGCAAGTGCTGCCATAACAGGAAGAAATTAGAGCGATTTCAAATAGGATGGTAGTAAAGACTATAGTAAAGAGTAGGTAGCATAAGGATACACTTTTGAGGAAGCACCTGTTGATGAAATAAAGAAACAGAAAGATGAGGAATGATTTCTAGGTTTTTTACATGACTAAATGGATGGGGTGTCACTTACTTAACTAGAAAAGACAACAGAAGCGGGCTTGGAAGAAGAAGGAAATTAAAAGTTTTGTGTTACACATGTCAAGATTGAGATTTATAATCAATGTCTAAGTGAAGATATCAAGTATAAAGTTATATTTGTGATTAGAGTTTAGATAAGGGTTAGAGGTATAAATGAGGGAATTATTGGCATATAGAAGTTATACCTTTAGGAACTTATAAGCTATAAATCAAAGTCTTAGCATGTAAGAATAACGTACACATTCCACACTTGAAGTCAATTCATGTGAAGTAACACAAATGAAAAGATGTTTTAAATATCGTTTCTGTAAGAAAAGTTAAAACTCTCTCCAAACTTGCTATTCAGATGTTTCTTCTCTTTTTGACAGTATAATGACACCATGAGGAGTACTTGAGCACTGCAGTTTAAAATAAAATTAAAGGGAAGAGTATATTGATAATTTTGGCAGGAGTAAACACATACACATATATGTTCAGTACGCACAATAGCACTGTCTTACACATTCAGTGATCCTTAACCTAGAGAGTACACATGTCCCCAGCCCCTCACCTGAGGTAGCATTTCTTCACAAAAACAAAACATCTTTAAATTTTACATGTAGCCATCACTTGAGCTGTGCTATCTGTGTTTCAGTTTTTAACTTAGGATTTAAACCTCTATAACGAAATACTAAAACTATTAAGGTAATTTTTATTTCAGAAATAAACAGATAAAAATGAGTTTCTTACATTCATGCTGTCTAGAGGCCCCCTAAAATCATGAGCCTATGGATATAAATAATATTAACATTGACAATCCATATTTTGCTACTGTTCATCTCTTTGTGCCTGACTCTTTGGCCCTGCCTCCTTGTCTCCCTAGTCAAAACCTCTCAGTTATTTTTGGAAGTGGTCTAGGAATTTTTTCAGATGTACTCACGAGTACATGTTAGGATTGATATCTGATGCCCAAGACTGACTTGTGAGAGGCACTTCCTCATGACCACTTTAGCGAATACTCACTGTGAGAATAGTGCCTCCACGCCACCATTGGTACTGTCTCCTGCTGCTCCCAAAGCTTTACAGCTTTGGAGTATTAAACCAGCTCCTGCGTCCTTCAGTTTCTCTGCAAGGCCTGAGCAGGTATGTATTTTAGGTATATTTTCTAAACATGTCCGCCTGGAACTTCAAAGGATGTAATGACTTTATGGCTCAGGATAAAACTCCAGAGTCTCCTATATGCCCTGCAACACAGTGGCAGTTTTCTCTGACACTGTTATTCTCACAGAAGAAAGCGAAGTAGGATATTTATGGCCATGGTACAGGGGAACACCACAACAGAAACATGTAAGCATAAGTCCAGCCTCTCATTTTTCTCTCACTCCTCTTCCATCCTCTCCTCTTTCCCTCATAACTAAAAGGATGTTTCTTCTCTTTTTGTGGTTCACTTCTAGTCTCTATTACTCAGGACTTCATACCCCTCATTTCTTCTCCTGGGTTTTACATCAATCTCTCTACTGGTGTCTATTCTTCAGTCTCTAGATATGTTTAAGTCTGCTTATAAAACTATAAATGTCAGTGATATCACCATCATGGTGTTGTAAGACATCCCTCTTTTTTTTGTTTCCCTTTAAAGAACAATTAGACACCCATCCACAAACAAAAATGCCTCCGTGGTAGTTGTGGGATCCAGTGTTATATTCCAAAGTTCCTAGAAGGGGTCTTGCCCACATGTACATTCAGTAATAGGCAGACAGACTTCGACACAGGTTGCAGAACCAGTGGGAGCCAGCAAACCTGCTCCAATCCCTCTCTGCCACAACTGGGGAAAACCTGGAAAGTGCTGACTTGAGTAGACACCCGTGGATGAAAAATTTTTTAGAAGTTCAACCTTCCCAAGGGGAGATTGCAGCATGCCATTGGAGCAAAAGAAAAATACAAGTTTGGGTGCATTGTAACAGATAAGAGAAACTTTGCCAGCACCACACCTCCTTCAAGGCAACATAGCACAGGGTTGAATTAGCCAGTGGCAACTTCTGTTAGAGGGAAAGAAAGAGTGGTAACTGACTACCTGACTTGCCAGATTTTCCAGACACTGCTGAAGGAACCTGTTTCACCAGCAGCACCCACAGTACTAAGGAAGGACCTCTATGACTGGGGAGAGGAAAGAAATAGGGAAAGAGGCAAATAAGAATATCAAAGGGAATTAAAGAGATCTATTTCCTGCCAACTATACTCAGGAGTTCAGCAGGAAGTCTGACCATGAATCTCTAAGAAAACCTCACCTGAAGATTCTCCAGCAAGTGCCAAACATACTTCCCCCTACTCTATGGCTGGCTCCTACACACTCCCAAGTATAAACAGAGTGCTTTCAGAAAATTAGGCCAGTTTCTACAACAAAGGAGAAACTACAATGTTGAATTGTAGCACCACCTTCTGAAAACAAAAAAGAGGTTTCTAGCATCCAGCTTGGTGAGTTGTAAAACTACAGAAAACATAAAAGCCATAAGAGGGAGAAAGAAGTATGAAGCAGGTGTATCGATACTAGTTCAAAGAAAACTCTAGATATAATGTGATCAACCAAAAGTACATCCTACCTGAAGGTAAATAGTAAAGAAATGTGAATGAAGTATCAAGGAAACATGTCATCACTGAAAGATAATAACAATCCTCTAAAAACTAAACTCAAAGACATGAAATTTTGCAATATAACTAATAAAGAACTCAGAATAGCTATTTTGAGGAAACTCAACAAGCTACAAGAAAAAACAGGCCAACAATTGAACAAAATCAGAAAAAAAAAAAAAACGCAAGAACAAAATGAGAAATTAAACAACAACAAAAACTGCAATAGAGAGCATCTACAACAGAACAAACCTAGTAGAAGATAAAAATCAAAGATATAGAAGATAAAAATTTTGAATTAACCCAATTAGTTGAGAATAAAGAAAAAAATGAAATAGAGCAAAAAAAAAATATATAACTAGTCTATAGGACTCCATCAAATATACAAATATTAGAATAATTGGGATTCCAAAAGAGAAAAGAGGAAAAAGTGGTCAGAAAATTAATTTAAAAAAATAACTGAGATTTTCCAAACCTGAGGAGTTGGACATCCAAATTTATGAGGCAATTAGATCACTCTATTATCTCAATGCAAAAGACAACTCTAAGATATATTATTATGAAAATGTCAAAAATCAAAGACAAAAGAGACTTCTAAAAGAAGCCAGAGGGGGGGGGGGCAAAATAAAGGACTATAACCTACAAAGGCATCCCCATTAAGCTACCAACAGATTTCCTAGCAGAAACCCTACAGTCCAAGAGAGAGCAGAATGACATATTTGAAATGTTGAGAGAACAAAAATTGTCAGCTAAGAACACTCTTTCCAGCAAAGTTATTCAGATATGAAGGAGAAATAGACTTTCTCAGACAAACCAAATTCACCACCACTAGACCTGCCTTGCAAAAAATGCCGAAAAGAATTCTTTAAGCTAAAATAAAAGATACAATTAGTGATATGAAAACACGAAAGTATGCAACACAGAGATAAGAGTAAATATACAGTGAGATTCAGAATAATCTAATTCTGCAATTGGGTGGTGTGTTAATCATTTAACTATAGTATAAAGGTGAAAGGAAAGGAGTATTAAAATAATTATAGCTACTAATATATAGTTAACAAATACACAATATGATAAGGTAAATTTTGACAACAAAACTATAAAAGTGGAGGGAGTAAAAGGTTGGAGCTTTTGTATGCTTTGAAATAAACTGTTTTTCCCACGAGATGTTTTATGTAAGCCTCATGGTAACCACAAAGCAAAAATCTAGATTAGATTAACAACAAATTTTAAAAGGGGGAAACAGAGCATATCACCACAGAAAAATCACTAATGTACAAAACTTGGCAGAAAGAGAGAGAGAAAAAGAAACAATGGAACCATAAAACAATCAAAAAGCAATTAATAAGATGGCATTAGCACATCCTTACATATTAATAATTACTCTAAATGTAAATGGATTGACTTCATCAATCAAAAGGCACAGAATGCCTACATGAATTTGATAAAAGAAAAGGAAACAAGACCCAGTTCTATGCTGTCAACAGAAGCTTTACTTTAGATTTAATGACACACAGAGTTCAAAAGTGAAAGGACAGGAAAAGGTGTTCCATGCAAATGGAAACCAAAAGAAAGTAGGATTAACTATACTTATATCAGGCAAAGTAATCTTTAAGCCAAAAATGGTAACAAAAGACAAAGGAAGTCATTATACAATGATAAAGAAGTCAATTAATCAAAGATACATAAGAATCATAAATAATACATGTCCAACATTGGAGCACCTAAATATATTAAGCAAACACTAACAGATTTAAGGAGAACTAGTCAACAGTATAGTAATAATAGAGGACTTCAGTACCCCATTTTTAGCAATGGATGAATCATCCAGAAAGAAAATAAACGAGGAAATATTAAACTTGAACCATATGTTAAATGAAATAAATCTAACATATTTATAAACATATCCAACAGCAGCAGAATACACTTTATTCTCAAGTGCACATAAAACATTCTCCCGAATAGATCATATGATGCACCTCCAAACAAGTCTTAGCAAATTTCAGAAGACTGAAATAATAACACCTATCCTTTTCAGCCACAATGGTATGAAAGCTGAAATCGACAACAAGAGGAAAGCTAGAAAATTTACAAGCATGTGAAAAATAACCGCCATGTTCCTGAACAACCAAAATGCCAAAAAAAGAAATCAAAAGATAAATTTTTTAAAAAACTCAAAACAAATTAAAATGAAAACATAACACACCAAAACCTATGGGATTCTACAAAAGCAGTTCTGAGAGGGCAGTTTATAGCAATGAATGCATATATCAAGAAAATGAAAAGATCTAATAACCTAACTTTGCTCCCCAATAAACTAGAAAAATAACAAACTAAGCCCAAGTTAGCAGAAGATTAAAATAACAAAGATATTCTGTGTTCATGGATTAGAAGAATTAATATTAAAAAGTCCACACTACCCAAATCTGTAGATTTGATGCAATCTCCCATCAAAATTACAATGGCATTTTGCACAGAAATAGAAAAAAAATCTTAAAATGTTTATGAATCTACAAAGTCCTTGAATACCCAAAGCTATCCTGAGAAAGAACAAAGTTAGAAGCATCACATTTCCTGATTTCAAACTATACTACAGAACTATAGTAACTAAAATAGTATGGTACTAGAATAAAAATAGACATATAGACCAATGGAACAAAATAAAAAGCCCATAAGTAAACTCCTGTACATACAGTCAACTAATATTTGACAAGGGAGCCAAGAACACTCAAGAAGAAAGGACAATCTCTTCAACAAATGGTGCTAGAAAAACTGAATAAACACATACAGAAAAATAAAACTGGATCCCTATCTTATACCATTCACAAAAATTAACTTGAATTAGATTAAAGACTTAAACATAAGACCTGATAATATAAAATTCCTAAAAGAAAACATAAGGAAGATGCTCCCTGACATTGGTCTAGGCAATGATTTTTTTAACACCAAAAGTACAAGCAATAACAGCAAAAATCAACAACTGGGACTACATCAAACCAAAAAGTTTCTACAAAACAAAACAAAAAAAACAACAAAATGAAAAGACAACCTACAGAATTGGAGATAAATCTGCAAGCCATATATTAGATAAAGGGTTAATATCCAACATATATAAAGAATTCATACAACTCAATAATAACAACAGCAAAATTCAATTAAAAATGGTCAGAGGAACTTAACAATGTTCCACAGAAGATATACTAGTGACCAACAGGTATGTATAAAGATGCTCAGCTACATTAATTGTGAGGGGGATGCGAATCAAAATCACAATGGGATTATCACCTCACATCTGTTAGTGGTTATCAAGAAGAGGTAAGATAAATAATGTTGAAGAAGATGTGGAGAAAAGGGAATCCTTGTATACTATTGGTAGGAATGAAAATTGGTACAGCCACTATATAAAATAGTATAGAGATTTCTCAAAATATTAAAATATTAAAATAGAACTACCATAAAATAGAACTACTCATTTCCACCCCTGAGTGAATAATCAAAGGAACTGAGATGTTGAAAAAGACATCTGCACTCCTATGTTTATTTCAGCATTATTTATAACAGCCAAGATATGAAAATTATGAAAATAACCTAAACATCTGTCAAAAAATGGATAAAAAAGGTGTGAAGCGTACGTGTATATATATTCAATTTATGACAACACCAATGGACTGTACTGGTATTATGCTTAGTGGCATGACTCAGATGAAGAATTTTGTATACTATCATTTGTATTTAGAATTTAAAAAGCCAAATGCACAGTAATAGAGAATAATAGAATGGCAGTTATCAGGGGCTGACAGGTGGAGAATTAGAGAGATGTTAAAGGGCACAGAATTACAACTAGAAGGTGAATATGTTCTGAAGATCTAATATACAGCATAGTAATTATAGTCAATAATACTATGTTATATACTTTAAAATTGCTGAGACTAGGTCTTAAGATTTTTCATCACAGAAATGATAATTATGTGACCTGAAACAGGTTTTAGCTAAACTAAGGTGGTGATCATATTGCATTATAGAAATGTATTAGATCGACATATTGCATACCTTAGACTTACACAATGTTATCTGTAAATCCTCTCAGTAAAAAAAAATTATAAATGTTAAATATATTTAATTCTACATAAACTAACACCAGATACAATTTAATAAAGTAGTTACTTGAAATACTAAATGCTACATAAAATAAATTTACGAAAATATAATATCTATTATTTAATCATCTACAAAAAGGGTTAATTCCATGTCAATGAATCTAATTTCAGCCACATACAGTGATTTTTTTGTAAAAATTTTCCAACTGTTAAAAATAATTTTTGCTTGGGGGAAACAATGAAAAGATATTTATAAGCTATTCTTAAATATTTTTCTCTGGCTTATTCACCTTTAAATTATTCCACCTCTTGCTCGAAAAGGTTGAGATCTTTTTGAAAGTTTTTGTTTTACTTTATTTTTTTTAATAATTGTATTGAAAGCAAGCTATAGTGTTTATTATTGTTGTTTTCAGAGAAAGTTTTTTGATTTTTTTTTTTTAGTTCTATAGAAACCGATTAATGTCTGTATCAATTTCAATTTTGTCAGGTTCATATTCCCCTTGTTTGAAAAGTCTTTGAACTAGAATAAGAATTATGTCTATAATAAAGTTTGTATTGTCAATTGACTTTTTTTGTTTCTGTTTATGGGAATTTCAAAAGTACAGAAGGATGCTTTTTAGTAAATAAAATAAGTCTGCTTCTTAGTGCAGTATAAGTATAAAGATGTTAATCATTCATGCGTTTTTATCTCAATAATTTTACACCCAAAATATCAATGTCTTGTTATCTAAATATACCACAGTCTACCAGAATATTAAAAATGAATATTATGATCTAAATTTCTTCTCCAGAATTATTCAGTTTATAAGTGACAGTCAAAGAATTAGAATTGTTATTCTAATCCTCCTCTCCAGGGCAATAAGTAGAAATTTCTTCCCTTCTTTTGAAAAATGAAAAGGGTAAGGTAGCATTCCACCCTAACCTCTTCTTATTGCTCTTATAATAAAATGCATACTTTTTGCTCTGGTCAGCAAAAACCTACAGGAGCAGCCCCTAGCTACCTCTTTGACATCGCCTAATATAACTTATTTCCTTGTCATGATACTGGTCTTCAATCTGGTTTCTGAACAGACTCTTTTTGATACTAGGACATTTGCATAGGCTGATTCCATTTACCAGAAATGCTCTTCCTGGAGAGCTCCTAGGGCTAGCTTATTCTTGCCATTCAGATGACAGCTGAAATTCCTATTCGCCCAAAGAGGCCATCTCTGACCATTCCATTTAAGGAGATATCTGGTTTCTGTGTCCAATGTACTGATTCATCATCTCAGTTTCACAACCTTTTTTTTCTTTTTTGTTCTTTCTTTAATTAAATAATTTATTTTTAATTTACGCTTTAATTGTCTTGTTCAATACTACATTCTCAGTGCCTAGAACAATGCCCAGAAGAGAGCTGGCACTCGGTAAATCTTTGTTATGTAAGTGAATGAGTGAAAGAATGAATAATTCTCTCTCATCCTATATGTGATAGTCAGGAATTACTTTCATTCCCCATATCCTTATCCTCCAGGCTCCTCTAGGTTTCCCATCTCTGAGACCTTTTTAATTCTCAGTGTATCTGCACAACATTTGCCTGGAGTCGTTTTACTCAAACTCTCCTCTCAAAAAAAAAGTCAATTCATGTGTACGGCATTGATGATTAACAGCAGATTGAATTGTTAATTCGTCAGTCTTCATGTTGCTTTTGCTTTTTCACTTTTTTAGTGGAATTTTAATCTTAATATAACCAACTATATTAATGCCTTTCTCTATGGTTAGTTCTTTATGTGTCTTTTTACAGAAAGTTTGAACTATTCCAAGGTCACAGAGATGTTCTCTTATATTTACATCTAAAACTCTTATTGTTTTACTTCTCATATTAAGATATTTAATAGTTCCAAAATTTATTTTTGTGAAGAAAATGTTGATAAATACTTTTTTCTATTTGAATATCAAACTGGCCCATCATATCTCACTGTACTGCAATATTACATTTTTTATAAATCAGGTGAATCTGTTTCTAAACTCTATTTTGTGCTATTGGTCAGTTATCTGTGTTTGGGCCAGGACCACAATGTCAATAACTGTAGTTAATTGTGTAATATAATTTATAATATCATACATTAAGTTGTAATTAATTGTACGGATTAAGATATAATTAATTAATTATAGTTTTGAACAGATCTTGCTATCTAGAACCACCTCTAGCTTTTTTCTTCTATTTCGGTATTACCCTGGCCATTCTTATGCCTTTGCATTTCCATATAAATTTTAGATTCAATTTGTCAATTTCTGTAAAAACCAACCAAACAAACAAAAAACCTCTAACAGTACTTGATTGAGGTTTATATGGAAATGACATATATTGTTGGGCAGGAGAACAAACTTGTAGGTGCATAATGCTAAACAAAACAGAAAAATCTTTCTTTATATTGATATATGAGATATTTAGTGAAATTTTTATGTCTTAGTCATGAATATAAAATATTTTATATTAAATAGGTGCCTCAAAACATGATATTTTACCTATCACTTAAAACCACTGATAGCTTTTTATAGTTTTTATGTACTGTTGTATTGATATTTTCCAAATGTTGTGGACTCAATGAAATTTACTGATAAACTTCTATATTTATCAAGATGAAAAACAACGCACATGTTTATTTCTTCTACCTACTAAAAGTTCCACTGAAATGATAATAAAATACCCTATAACATTATATAAATCAACCAAAATAGGGGAAAAGGTGAGCACATGTTTAAAACTAGGAGATTTTAATGAAATTATGAAGATGAATAATAAATATAGGAGCAAATGATGAAGCAGTATGAAGAAAAAATGGCCTAGAATAGAGATGGCTCTGGAAGAGAGGAAAGCAATAAATCTGATGACAGAACTCCAGAGAGGATCTCAATTCAGACACAGACATTATCTAACCAAAACTCTAAATCCAGGCCAATTGACCTCAGGCTACATTCTCTAATTTTCCCAACCACATCCAGACACATAGGCAGCCAATTATTCACATCCCACACATAAATAAATAAATAAATAGATAAATAAATAAATAGTAGACAGATAGATAAATAAAATAAACAACAATAACAACATAAAAGGATCCTTCAATAAAGAAATTAAATAAATGATCTGATATTACCTAAAGCAGAGTATTTGAACATTTCTCCAGAGCAAAGACCTCCATGTGTGGGCACTGAGGATACTGAAACATACCTGGCTTTCTCTCTTCTTGTTTTCACAGTGTTCAAATGATCAGTTAAAAAGCTTTACCTACATCCCCAGAGTACCCAAGAGTCATGAATCACTGCCAACCATTGAGGAATTTTGAAACACGAGGAAAGGTCAAGTTAAAAACAAAATAAAACTCTAATCATTTATTTAACTTAGAAGAAAGAGAAATCATTTAAGAAACAAAAAGCAACTTAGGAAACAGACACAATTCTAGTTAGTATCTGTAGAGTTTCGAGAGGTTATTATTTACATAAAACAAGCACAGGAGACTGTGAAAAAAAGGAAAACCAGTTATTCTGAAAGACCTCTTAGAAATTAAAAGTATGATTAATCAACAAAACCAAACAGAATCAATGAACAATTAAAAAATAAAACCTAGGAAATCTCTGGAAAAAAAGAAGGAAAAAAAGAGATAGAAAATCTAAGGGAAATGTGAAATAAATACAGAATTAGTTCAGGATGTCCAACAGCAGACTAAAAGAAGTTTTAAAAATAATGAATTGACAGAAAGAAATGATCGCAGGAGGAAATCACACACACACACACACAAAATAGAAGATAATTTCTCACACGTGAAGGGTTAAGGATGACACTAAAAGGTATCACTGAATGCCAAGGACAGTCAATGAATAAAAGCCCATGCATATTCCCATGGAATATCTGAATACCAGAGAGAGAGGAAAAAATAAAACCAAATAACCTACTAATGAATAAGAATCAAGGGCATCAGATTTCTTATGCATCTCCAGTATTCCTGAAGCATTTCAAAGTCAAAATAGTGCTGGAGTTCAGAACATATGCCGTTATAGCTGCGGGAAACAAGAAAAACAAACAAACAAACAAACAAACAAAAAATACCAAAATAAGCCATACAAGTACAAGATTTCCATGGAGTCAATGACAGTAGTTCCTAATTTTTTTACATTACATTAAAATACAGGTAACACATTTATTTTAAATTCTTTTTTGTATATTTTCCTATGTTCCTAAGTTAATCTCCTATGTGCCCTGACAAATCCTCTGGTGTAGAAAGACCGTTACATTTCCCTTTTTCACTAAACCCTCATAATTTGAAGTGCTTAAAAGCGAAGAGAGATAGGGTAAGGAGAACTACTACAAAATTTTTGTCTTTTCAAATGTGCATTAATTTGAAACGAAATAGATATATTTTCCTAGTGTCAGTTTTTCATCTTTCCCCTTATTTATAGTTTCTCTCTTTCCATTCTGTCTACTTTACAAAAGTCATTCAAAGTTTCTTCATATTTTTTATCCACATTAATGAATTATCTGCTTGGGGAAAAAAGTATTATAATATATGATAGAAAAATACTTGTTTCTACAATGGTCTCAGTGCCTCTTAACCCTGGCTAGCCATGGCTCTCTTGTTTTTAGCGTGAGAAGCATGAGCTAAATCCAGTTGATCTTCTGGCTTTAATATTTCTTCTCTAAATACAACCTATAAAAGTTCAAGGCCTAGGACTTCTGCCACAGCAATTTGCTACCTCTGGAAAACATTTAGATCTTCCTATTTTCTTAGAATGGTAAGACATGCTTGTCCTCTATGGCTGCCATGCAGAAACATATTAAAGGGATGTTCGTAAAAGGCTTCATCCTCAAAAATCACTTCTCATATGGTTGTGATAGTTTGATGCTTTTTTCACTGCAGTCAATCTTGCTATGGCTGAAGAATTTTCATGTATATTTATGTTATAAATGCATAATTTTTACATAAGATTCTGCTCTCCTGCTAGAACTTTTATCTGCTGACCAGGTCAAATTTTAGAAGAGGGTCACATTCTCTCCCAGCAAATGTGTAGAACTAAAAATAAAATCTCCAATCCACAGGGAATTACATATTTCTACCACTCTCTGGACTGAACCAAGTTTAGCACTTACTATTGTATATCATAAACTGTATTTCCCTGGTCTCTCTTCTAGGGTTGTCAGATAAAATACTGGACTCTCAGTTAAATTTGAACTTCAGATAAACAAAAGAAAAGTTTTGAATGTGTTCCAAATACTACATGAACATACTTACACTAAAAATCTACTTATCCGACATTTGAATTTAATTACATGGCATATATTTTTATTTGTTAAATCTCTTAAAGATTTTGTTTCCCATGTAAACAAAATCTTTAAGAGAAGGGCCGCTGCCTTCATCCTTTCTTGTCCCCAGTCTAACCACAATATCTTCATATAATAGATACTCCATTTTTGCTGAATTGATTAATAAAAATACAAACTAAACACAATTAATGTTTTTAATTTAGTAGTTCATTTGGTGAAAATGAGTCATTCGACTGAGCTAAATTCGGCGTATGGTTAAAATGGATTTGGCCGTAGGTTGATCACACACAAATTTTGAGTATTTTAACATTTGCCAAAGGAATTATTCTGATGTCTATTTTAACTCTTTATGAACCCCAAAACTTCTGAGAAGATGTTAAGATTACATGTGGTTCCAAAATATTTAGTATACCATTTCTAAAAGAGTGAAAATACTGATATAAATAGGACGGTCATGGAAACTTAATTGAACAGAGAAAAATTTTTACTTCCTTTAGTAATATTTTCCCTTGACACCTGGGGAAATAGTAGTCAAGGCCATAATTGGGTTCATATACTAATAATCAAACCATTTTTAGTAGCAGTCAAGGCCATAATTGGGTTAATATACTAATAATCAAACCATTTTCCATAGAAAATTTAAAATTAAAAAAAAATTCCATTCAGTTACAAAGGAACATTTTGGAGAGATTTGACCATGAAGTACATGTAATCGGTTATATACATAAAAACAAAACAAAATAAATCCAAAGTTGCCTCTATCACACTTTATTTTGTTCATATTTATTTTCTTACATCTCTCCTTTCTCTTACTCTCATCTTAAATTGAGAAATTTGACTTTTAACTTTTTAATAAACTTCTGCCAACTATCTACTGTAGCTGGTGTTTTAAGGATTAGGAAAGTACACTATAGCTTCTTATACAAGATGGTATACTCTATTTGTCACCAAAGACAGGACCATTGTCTGTTTTCCAGAATATGCTCTTGTACCAGGCCCCTCTGAGCCTCAGGTTACTCAACTATAAGGTGAAGATCAAGATTCCTGTTTCATATGGTTATTGTAAAAATCCAGTGAGAACATGTGCATAAAAATACAACTACTAGACACTACAGATATATTGGTTTCCATGCATTATTGGTGTTATCCTTTCATGGAAAGACAAAAGATAGACATATGGACAGTAGAGAGGAAATTACTTGAATTCAACTTGGAAGCTACCATAAGACCGTTTGTCTTGTAAATGGCCTGATGTCCCATGACAAAGAATGACTGATTCATTCAATTATATTTAATCCAAATCTAAAATTATCTTTTGAGAATCTGCTATAGTAGAAACTAGAAATAATAAGATAAAAGAGATGTGGTTCCTACTCAAATGGAGCCCCTCATTAATCCCCTTGGAGCTTTGACTTGATTCAGTCCTCCAACAAATGTTCATTGAGTTAGCAGAGCCTATGCCGAGTACTGTGGCTACAATAAAGAACAGGACATTTCTCCTTGACAACCTTTTGCTGTATATCAAAACAAACAAAACACTCCCTCAGACTCTTCCTCCATTATAAAAATTAAACACTGATGGCCTAATCTTTACCAGTCACTTTTTTTTTTAGTTGCTTTCCATTGGGCTTGCAGACCAACTACTTATTTAAGAAGACTATTAAAATGTATATGTGTGCATATTTATGTATACCTATGTGCATATACTATGTTCAAACTTGTTGATCATAATTTTATTTCTAAATCCAAAGTAAACTGTCTGTTAAAAAAATTATTGTGGAACTTTGCCAAGGATCTGTGTTAAGCAACATAGCTTTAATACATGTTTTGAGTCCCTTCCCTTTTCAAGATAAATTGTTTTTCCTCTTCATTCTGTCCCCCTTGCCAAAAGAGTTAGCTATGCTTTTCATTCCCCATCATGGTTTACTGTGTATTAATTAGCCTAAGCTGCTGCTGAGATTCTTAGAATTTTTAACTTTCACAACATGCATTATTTCTAAGGTAATTGAAAAGAAATATGGTTTGCATTTATCAATTTTATTACATATTTCCAATGTGTTAGCATTTCCAAAGCATTATTATTTAATATGAATAAGTTGACTATCTTAAGGATAAAAGTTATAAACTCTGGAAAAACATTTTTAAATGTCTAGACAAGTAGATAAGTGCATGCATATTTATATCTTTATACTGTATAATTTCTAGAGTATATACATACACATATATACATATTTCGTCCTTCTATGTATGAGTATATGTGTATATATACATATATGTGTGTGTGCGTATATATATATGTGTGTGTGTGTGTGTTTGTATATGTGTGTATGCATATATACACAATCATCCATGGGGAGGCACATGTATACAGTAGTAGTCTAAAAATGGCCCCCCAAAATATCAGGTACTAATCCCTAGAATCTGCAAATATTACCTTATTTGAAAAAAGGATTTTTGTATGTGTGATTAAGTTAAAGGTTTTGAGATAGGGAGATTATCCTGGATTATGCAGTTGGACCCTAAATGCAATCACATGTATCTTTGTAAGAGAGGGGTAAAAGGAAATTTGATACAGACAAAAGAAAAGGAGGCAATGTAACCATAGAAAAAAAGATTAAAGTGATACTCTCACAAATCAAGGATTTCTGGGAGCCAATGGAAGCTGAAAGAATCAAAGACCAGATTGCCCCTAGAGCCTCCACAGAAAGCATAGCCTTTCTCATATCTTGATATTGGCCAGTGAAGTCCATTTCACTGGGTGCCAAGAAACTCCATACCTGGAGAATGATGGGTAGCAGAGGTAATAAACGTGGTGACCAGTAGAAGCAGCTGAAGTTGATCAACCCTGTCCTGCTAAACTTTCACATGAGAGGAGTGGTTGCTTACAATAGGAAGGAGTGAGAAAGATTAGCTTAGAAGGAACGGACAATGGACAATGCACAAGCTGTATGTGACTGTGGTGCCTATGAAAAATGATAAGTACTCACATTCATAAAAAATACACACTGAGATGCCATCCTGTCAGCATGCTATGCTTTTTTCCCCATGCTTTTAGTGAAATAGTGTCCTGGCAGACTGAGCAAATGCAACCAGATAATCAAAAATAAAATCTCCATTAAAAATAAGAGTGAACAATCCATAATAATAAGATATTTGAGAAAACCAACATGAGAGGGGAGGGAGAGAGAGAGAGAGAGAGAGAGAGAGAGAGAGAGAGAGAGACAGAGAAAGCTCAGTGAATAGAAGAAACTGCAATGGAGAAATCAAGGTATTAAAGTAAGCTAATAGAGTATTTCTTTAAGGCATAATTAGTATCCTCAAGAGAGATGAAAGAACTATTATAGTCATAAAAACAAGTTATAGATCATGGAAATTTAAAAAATTGGTTGTTGAAATGAAAGCCTCACGAGATAGTCTGAAAAGTAGAGCACACACAGCTGAAGCTTGATGTAGTAAGCTAGAAGAGTGAACAAAAGCCCCCCCTCCAAAGAATACAAAGAAAACTAGGAAAGGTAAGATATAAAAGAAAACTTAAAAGACTTTGGAGAATAGATCCAGAATTTAATAGCCATTTCATAGTATCCCAAAAGTAAACATAGACAAAATGGAAGAGAGATAATATTTTTAAAAAGTGATAGAAGATAATTACCTTAAAGAGAAAAACATGAGTCATGAGATTAAAAGTCCTATTAAAAGCAAATCAAGAAAAAAAGTTAAACCACATCATCTATAAATAATTTCAGAAAACTAAAAATTATGAGGAGAAACCCTACAAGCTTCATCAGGACAACAACAAAAATTAGCTACAACTGAATAAGAATCAATTGACATCAGTCTTCTAATAATAAGTCTTCAGAGGCAATAAGATAATAAAAAAAAAATCTTCAAAGTTTTAAGGAAAAGTAAATTTGACCCTAGAATTTTAATTGTTGATGTAAGAAACATCCAAACCGGACTCCCAGTGAAGATGGTGTAGTAGGTAGACATTACGCTTACCTCCTCTCACAACCACATCAAAATTCAAACTAAAATATGGAACAGCCATCATTGGAAGTTGCTGAAGTCTGGATGAACAGAAGTCCTACAACTGGAGGTATACATAAGAAGCCACCATAAGACTGGTAGGAGGGGAGAAGCTACAAAATAGGCTGCTCCCACAACCACATGTGGTGGTCAAAAGTCAAAAAGGATATCTCAGCTGCGAAGGTTTCCCTGGAGGAGCAAGGGGGTCCCATCCCCACACCAGGCTCCCTGGCCTAGGATTTCAGTGCCAGGAAGAGAAGTACCCACAAACTCTGGCTGTTAAAACCAGTGGGAATTGTAGCTGAGTGAGATGGAGGGAAGCTGGAGTCATAGACATTCCTCTTAAAGGTCCTATATACGGAATGACTCACTGACAGACTCATTTGCTCTGAGCTCCAACACTGAGGCAGCTGCTCAAAAAGTCAAGGATATATGGGGAATAACAGAATTGTCTGGCTTCAGAGTGAGGGCTAGAGAGGCAGTTTTCTCCCATATAGAAGTGCTAAGTATTCATTTTTTCTTTGTTTAGCCCTTCACCCTTCTAGCATGCAGACACAGAAGTCTGCCATATCTGATTCTCCATTAACCTGGCTAAAACTGTTCGTCCTGCTCTTTCATGCATACCAAACCCACCTCCAGTGGCTTTTTCATACAAACGGCCCATCTTGGCTCATACTGTGGACTTTCTTAAAATCTCTCAAAGATTCACGAAACCCAAACAAGCAGTATTTGGCCTCAGCAAGAACTGTACCTCTTGCTGAACCCCAAACATAGCACAGGTGGCAGCTATCTGTAGATTACTTGGTGATTCTCAGCAACTGGCCTGGGTTGTACACAGGCTCCAGCTGAACTTAGGCTGTGGCTGAACTTAGCCTGTGACAGGGACCCTCCTAGGAAGCTCTGGGGTCAGCACCCATGGTGAGCAGTTTCAACCTGAGCTGGAGCACCAAGCTGTATCAGAAGATGACACACCCAAAGGGCAGACTGGGTAGGCATCAAAGCCCTGCTAAAGTGAATCCTGCTCCATAGTTTCAGTCTTTTACAGACCAGTCTTCACAACCAACCAACCCAAGGGTTAATCTCTCACATTGACAATGCAAACAGTGGCCAAGGCTCAGTTACAATAAGAGGGCACACACAACCCATACAAGGGACATACCACAATAACTGAAATGAAGAATATATTAGAGGTAATAGACAGTAGATTAGATAACATAGAGGATCAAATTGGTGATTTAGAAAAAAAGGTAGCAAAAAACACCCAATCAGAACAGTAACAAGAAAAGAGAATCCAAAAAAATGAGAAAATTTTAAAGAGCCTCTGGGACAACATCAAGTGTTGTTGACATTATAGGGGTACCAGAAGGAGAAGCATGAGAGCAAGGAATTGAAAACCTATTTAAAGAAATAATGATGAAAAACTTCCTTGTGCTAGCTGGAAAATTACTGCTTGGCTATCGCCCATGGGAACATAACACTCTAACAATAAGCTTTCTGCTTCTGTATCTCCACTTGCACAATCGACCTGTGGGTTGACAGTAAAAAGAAAAAAAAATAGACATGTATGTTCAAACAGGAGGAAGAATGGGGTTTAGGGCTTAAAAACCCTGTACCTCTACATTTCAGGGCTACTTAATTTGGGGTCTGAGTACCTCTGGCAGACCCAGCTGGCTGAATAAAGAGTCTGTTTCCTATAACTCACTGGTTTCTAGTGGTCCGTGTGTCTATCAGGGGCTGGCGCTACTACACCTTAACCTGTTGAAGAAAATAGACATACAAGCCCAGGAAGCACAGTGAGTCCCAAACAAGATGAACCCAAAGAGGCCCACACTAAGACACATCATAATTAAAATGCCAAAGGTTAAGAACAAAAAGAGAATTTTAAAAGCAGCAAGAGAAAAGCAGTTAGTTACCTACAAGGAAGCTTCCTTAAGAGTTTGAGCTGATTTCTCAAAAGAAACCTTGAAGGCCAAAAGGGATTGGCACGAAATATTCAAAGTGATGATAAGCAAAGACCTACGACCAAGATCACTCTATTCAGCAAAGCTATCCTTTAGAATTGAAGGACAGATAAAATGCTTCCCAGAAAAAAAAAAAAAAGCTAAAAGAGTTTACCAATACAAAACCAGTACTATGAGGAATGTTAGAGGGACTTCTTTGAGAAGAAGAAAAAAAAAGATAAAAAATATGAATAATAAAATTGCAATAACTACCTCACTATCAATAATTACTTTAAATGTAAATGGATTTAATGCTCCAATAAAAAGATAGGGTCGATCTCAATAACAACAAAAAACAATCCAATTAAAAAATAGGCAGAAGAACTGAATAGATATTCCTCCCAAGAGGAAATACGAATGGCCAATAGACATATGAAAAGATGTTCAAGGTCCCCAGTCATCAGAGAAATGCAAATTAAAATCACAATGAGATATCACCTCATATCTATCAGAATGACAATCATCAATAAATCAAAGAACAAGTGTTGGCAAAGATGTGGACAAAAGGGACCCCTCATACATTGTTGCTGGCATTGCAAATTGGTACAGCCACAATGGAAATCCTTTGCCTACAGTGCATGTGCTTACCTAGAATTCAGTCTGTTATAATTAGATTCATGAACTTCCAGGCATAAATGTAGTATTACAATGACAATATAATGAGCATTAGATTGTGGGCAGATGAGGATAGCATCTTCTGTGCAGGCAACTGTGGCTAAATTAGATAAACTATAAATTATGGCCCTCCTGTCCTTTGTCTAGGGGATGCAGGAGGGATTCTCTGACTATCGATAGGTTTTTCTTTGGGTGGTCTCTAGGCTGGGCCTCTATATCTTTGTTCTCTATGTCACTCATGCCTAACTAACTACCTAACAAAGTCACCCCGTCTATGGTATTTTTGTTATGACAGTCTAAACTAAGACACAACCCAAATGTCTACCAACTGATGAATGAATAAACAAAATGTGATATATCTGTTAACCATTGCTGTGATTGGAGTTCCAATAACACACACACACACACACACACACACACACACACACACACACACACACACTAGGTCCTTATCACTGATGAGAAAATGAATTTCAACTCAGTGAATAGAAGAAATATTTGCTTATTAAAAGCACATTCTAAGGTAGAAGATAGGTCAAGCCTAAAACTGGCTAACCATGTGGAAATAAGGATATATACCCCTGGGGAAGGAGAGGTCTACATTATATTTAGGGCTGTGATGGGTAATTACAAAGGGGTTCTTAGGTGATTGGCAAATGAGGTCATTTTGATTGACACTTGGCTGCTATATAGCTCTTTGCCTAGTGTGCATGGACTTACCCAGAATTCAGTCTGTTATAGCTAGATTCATAAAATTCCAGTCATAAATATAATAGTATAATGAAGCTTAGGTTGATAGTACCTTCTGTGCAGGCATCTGTAGCCAGATTAGTCTAGCTTAGATTATGACGCTCCTTTCCTTTGTCTCTGGGGATGCAGGAGGAATTCTTTAACTACCAGTAGGGTGTTCTTTGGGTGGTCTCTGGGCTGAACCCCTATTTCTTAGTCCCCCCTGTTGTTCATGTCTGACTAGCTACCTAACATATCTATATAAATGGGGTTTCATGCGCTGTAGCTGCCAGCCCCCGATAGACACACAGACCACCAGAAACCAGTGAGTTATAGGAAACACACTCTTTATTCAGCCAGCTGGGTCTGCCAGGGGTATGCGGACCCCAAATTAAACAGCCCCAAAATGTAGAGGTACAGGGTTTTTAAGCCCTAAACCCCATTCTTCATTCTGTCTGAACACAAAAGGCTATTTTTCTTTTATTTACTAACTGTCAACCCACAGGTCAGGTGTGCAAGCAGGAGTACAGGAGCAGAAAGCTTATTAGAATGTTATATTCTGCTGGGTGATAGCCTATGTTCCCATGAGTGATAGCCAAGCAGTAATTTTCTAGCCAGGACATTCCCCAATGGCCTTAGAATCAAATCCTTGATTCTTCATGTGGAATTTACTCATAACCTCTATTTTATAATACTAAAAGTTTAATAGAATTAATTCTCTTCCTTATATGTGCAAACAAGAAATTGAGGAAACATGGGCCAAAAGTTAACAAGAGGAGGAGGAGGATTAAAGGTCCAGCTATAGTAGATAGAAGGGTAGTTAGCTATGGTGACCAATTGAACATCCTATGAAACCAGTTATTTGATTCTAGTCTTTGTTTTTCCCTGGCATCTAAATTTCTCTATACTAGTCATAAGCTTTCTCGAATTACTCTAGAGTTATTGGCATAAAAGCAACAGGTTTCATCTAGAGCCATACATAATCCATTTTGTTCTAAAAATAATAAATCTAAACCTCTTCTATTATGGAAGACCACTTCTGCTAGTGAATCGACTTGAAGTTCTAGCCTGTGAAGCTCTGTTAAATTTAGGAGAGTTCCTACCCCGACGTAGTAAGGCGATTTTGGGTTTAAGCACAACCAACAATCTTGTCATATGTCTGGGGTGTTCTTATTTAAGACCTTGTGTATTGTCGTTAGCAAAGTTATTAATACTTCTTCTGATTCTGGTTGTGGCTGGTCGAATGCCTTGGCTACAGAGGAAAAAAGGAAGTAACAGAGGATTATACTTGAGGGCTTGTCTTCCTGAGCTGTCCATCCTCCTGCTGCCTTCACGTGGGAGTGATGAATCTATGATGAGATGCCATCTACTGTAACTGCTGTGGGCATCGTCAGGTAGACAGTGAAAGGTCCTTTCTATTTGGGTTCTAGTCTTTTGGAAGTGAACTTCCGGATCCACACTGAGTCCCCAGGCTAAAACTGATGGGGAAGTCCATCCCCCGGGGCTGAGTGGACAGCACAAACCTGGGACCAAATCTCCTTCTGTACACTTTGAAGGGCCTGAAAAGACTTAAGTAAGACAAGGTTACATAGTTCTGCCTTTTTCTCATCTTCTATTCTAGGTACTAAAGATGGGGGGTTTCCAATGAAAATATCAAATGGAGTGAATCCTTTAATATATAGAGTACACCTGGCTCGGAGAAGAGCAAAAGGGAGAAGTTCTACCCAGGTCTCACCAGTTTCTAATCCTAACTTGACTAATGTCTCTTTTAGGGTCCGATTCATTTGTTCTACTTGGCCCGAACTCTGGGGCGGGTAGGTGCAATAGAGTTTCCATTGCAAATTTAGGTAGCTAGCCAATTGCTGTGATACCTTTGCTATGAAGGCTGCCCCATTATCTGACCCTAAAGTTCCAGGGAGACCAAATTGAGGGAGGATTTCTTGTAGTAGTTTCTTAGTAACTACTAAGGCAGTCTCTTTCCTGGTAGGAAAGGCCTCTACCCATCCTGAAAAAGTGTCTATAAAAACAAGTAAATATTTGTAGCCTCCCACAGTCGGGGTTACCTCAGTGAAATTGACATCCCAGTGGTCTCCTGGATAAGCTCCTCTTTCCCTATGCCTAGGTTCTTCTATCTTCCCCTTCTTTGGATTAACTTGGGCACAAATTGGGCATTGTGAGGAAATCTTCTCTGTGGTTCTTCTCCCTTCTAGCAAGTGAAAGTAGGGGTCTAAAGCTTGAAGCATCTTAGTTCACCCTAGGTGTGTGGTCTGGTGTAGTTGGTGGAGGAGAGTCCTTCCAAAGGCCTGTGAGAGCCCAATATTTCCATCTGGGGTCATCTGCCACTCCTGTTGGTTCCTAGTGGCTCCCTTGTCTTGAAAATATATATTCTCTTCCACCACGTAGGTTGGAGGCGGAGGCAGTTCTGGGTAAGGATCAACAGTCAGTAGATGTGGTGGGGGCCCTACTGGCCTTGTGGCTGCTGTTCTTGTCTCTGAGTGGCTCGTCTGTTTCCCTTAGCCTCAGGACTATTTCCTTTTTGATGCCCTTTATGAAGAATAATAGCAAGAGCCTTAGGCATCTATATGGCTTCAAGTAAGGCTAAGATTTCCTCCTTGTTCTTAATGTCCTTCCTAGCTGAAGTCAGAAGCCCTCTTTCCTTGTAGATGGCTCCATGTACACGTGCAGTAGCAAAGGTGTATCAGCTGTCTGTGTATATTGTGACTTCCTTATCCTTTCCCCATCTTAGTGCTTCAGTGAAGGCGATGAGTTCTGCTTTTGAGCAGAAGTCCCATGGGGAAGAGCCTGTGACCAGAAGGTGCCAGTTAGAGTTACGACTGCTGTTCCAACATACATCCTTCCTTCCTGCATGAAGTTGCTCCTGTCCGCGAACAGAACTTCATCGGCCTCAGGCAGAGGGGTCTTTGAGGTCTGGCTGCGAGGAACGCACAGCGTCAGTGAAATCTGTGCAGTCATGAACGGGGGTCTTGGGGTCTCGGTCTGGCAACAGATTGGCTGGGTTGATGAGGGTAGCTTTGGATTTTAGCCATAAGTTTGGGGTTATCCAGTGTCTCACTGTTGTTGAACACCTTCTGGGCTATCTCAACAAGTTAGGACAGGTTCATCCCTGTAAAACCTTCTAATTTTTGTAATGTACGCCAGGTATCATGAACTACCTGAGTAGCAAAGGCTATATTGATTGCCTGCTGGTTCTCAGGGACCTCAGGATCAATGGGGGTGTATATCCGGTATGCCTCATTCAAGAAACATTCCAGGGAATTCCTGAGGTCCCTCTCCGTATAACTTCAGTTACCTTACATCCTGATTCCCCCAATTAGAATCTGGTGGTACTGATCTAATGCCATTCACCCCGCCTGAGAATTGTGTCCCCAGTCTGGGTGGGTAGAGGGAAATTCCTCCTCAATCTGTTCCCATGCTTCCTCAACTTTCCTCCCTCCCACAGCTATCTTTTGCATTTCAGTCTGAATACATCCTCATTCTTCCGAGGTCAAGAGGGTAATTAAAATCTGTTGGCAATAGTCCCAGGTAAGGCAGTGAGTCTGAAAGACACTTTCTAAGAGTCCCATTAATGCCTGGGGTTTCTCAAAGAAAGGCGGATCCTGTGCCTTCCAGTTGTACAGGTCACTAGTCAAGAAAGGCATGTAAACTATAAAGGGCTGTCTGTGTGATGCCTCTGGAGTGGTGCTTTTCAGAAGGGGAGGATGGCTGAGGTGGTGGTAATGGCTGGTGTCTTGCCTGAAGCGGTAGCAGGGGGCCCATAGGGGTTACTTGCCCACATCTGAGGAGGTGAGGCAGTGCTATTTGGCCTCTGTTGTCCTGGATTATAGGGTATGGGAAGGTCACTCTCTTCCAGTGGAGATTGGAGGGCTGAGGGCCTGGACCGTCTTGGAGATTCAGTTGCTGCATGTTTCAGGGTGCCCACAACTAAGACTCATGTCCCTAGAGAAAGAGCACATCAGCGGAGCCAAGCAGGGGGGCTCTAAACAAGGTTTAATCATTGATCAATGTAGGGAAACTGATCAGGATGTCCCAGGTCTCCCGTGACAATCTTCCAAAAATTCCTTACTAAACCCATCAAAAGAACCCTCCTGAGGCCAGTTTACACCAAAAGATGGCCACTCAACTTCACACAATGCCTAGAGAAAACTTTATGCCATAGTCAGCTCCCTCTACAAACCCTTCTTTAAAATGTCTCGGGAGACACCCCAAGGGTGTCTTCTGTGAACTCAGGCCTCCCCCCATCGCTTGCACAAAAAACACAAAACAGACACTCAGACAAGAACAATTACTGGGTTGTAGGTAGACCCAGAGAAGTCTGCCACCTACAACCTAGACAAGTCCAAAGACAATAGACAGAACCCAATAACAGGGCACAGGAGACGGCATCCCACAGCCTGGCCACGGTCCGGGAGATATGACTGTGTCCAGTCTCTCCACGGACCCCCAATGACTGGTCAACAGAAACAGAAAGGTACCTTTTATCCAGACGTCGAGGCCTCAAAGATTCCCATCAGGACCAGGAACAAAGAGTGTGTCCTAAAGGTTGCATCCTTGATGATTGTATTGACCCCATCACGGCATTCAAGGGCCCTGGAATGTCTAAGGTTGGCCACCCCTTTGAATCCATAACAGGGACAGCAACTGGTTCGGAGGCCAGTCCGGTCTTAGATCCCAGGGCCACTCCCTGAGGTCTTGCTGGGGCCTCCAAATGTTGTATCCACCAGCCCTAGATAGATACACGGACCACCGGAAACCAGTGAGTTATAGGAAACACACTCTTTATTCAGTCAACTGAGTCTGCCAGGGGTATGCAGACCCCAAATTAAGCAGCCCTGAAATGTAGAGGTACAGGGTTTTTAAGCCCTAAACCCCATTCTTCATTCTCTCTGAACACAAAAGTCTGTTTTTCTTCTATTTACTGTCAACCCACAGGTCGGTGTGCAAGCAGTGGTACAGAAGCAGAAAACTTATTGTTAGAATGTTAAGTTCTTATGGGTGATAGCCTGCCTGTGTTCCCATGGGCGATAGCCAAGCAGTAATTTCCAAGCAGTAATTTTCTAGCCAGCATGCATGGACCTAATTCTAATGTGTGCGTGTGGAGGCTTCCCCGCAATAACAAGCAATTCTTAGATTCTAGCAGAGTGTCTGAGAATTCAACTCAATTTTGATACTATCTACCTGGATATAGAATTATATTCCACAAGTAAAAACTCAGTTCCACAAGACCACCCTCCACTTCAGACACTGGTCAAAAGCCCAGGTTGTTAGCTGTGTTTTTGACTGACTGGCTGGAAATCAGAGGTTCCGTGTCTCCCTCCTTGGGTTTGATTAATTTACTAGAACGGCTCCTAGAACTCAAAGAAACTCATTAGATTATCAGTTGATTACAATGAATGTTAAACAATACAAATTAACATTCAGATGAAGAGGTATATACAGGGTAAGTTCTGGAACAAAAGAGCTTCTGTCCTCATGGAGCTTGGGGAGCTTGGGGACTGGCATGGCAGCATTTGGAAGCATTCTGATTCTCCAATGTGGAAACTATTCAAAAAAGTTGCACTAAAGAGGTCCTTTCAGGTTTTTCCGAAGGCTTCATTAATAGACATAATTAGCTAAGTTATTGGCTATTGGTGATTAATTTAACCTCAAGCCCCTCTCCCAACCCTGGAAATCAGGAACTGGGGAGTGGGACTAAAATTCCAATTCTCTAACTACTTGACTGACTCCTCCCAGCATCCAGCCCCAATCCTTAGGCGATTTCCAGAAGTCGCTTCATTAACATAATAAAAGACACCTTGATCATTCTCAACACTTAAAAAATTCCAAGAGTTTCGGGAGCTCTGTGCCAGAAATGCTGATAAAGACCAAATAAATATTGATTATATATCACAATGTCCCACCATACAATGTAATATTATTCATCCAAAAAAGGAATGATACATGCTACAGCATGGATAAACCTTGAAAACAATATTATACCATGTGAAAGAAGCTAGTTGGAAAAGGATTTATATAGTTCCATTTATATGAAATGTACAGAATAGGCAAATCCATAGAGATAGAAATTAGATTAGTGGTTGTCAGGAGTAGAATGACTACTAATGGGTATGGAATTTCCTTTTTGGAATGATGAAAATGTTCTAGAATTAGATAATGGTGATGATTGTGCAACTTTGTGAACACACTAAAAGCCACTTAACTGTACACTTTCAAACGGTGAATTTTACATTATGTGAATTATATCTTAACAGAATGATAAAACAATAAATCTTAAGATTTTAATAATAGAATCTAGGTAGTGGATATATGGCTGCTAACTTTAAAATCTCACTTTTTCTGTATATTTGAAAATGCAAAAATGTTTTGAAAAAAATTAGGGGCCAGACTTTCTTTATATTAATTCTTATTCTTTTATGGCCTGGATTTTTATGGATCTTTTCTGGTTGACAGAACTTCGAATCTGAGCACACCATGATTCACTTAATTCACTTTAATCAACACTCAAGCAGACACAGAGCTAGAGAGACAAACTTGACATAGAAACTGCTCTTAAGAAACACTAAGCACCAGTATCTTGAAGACACAGAAGCACAATAATGCACCTACCACCACCCAGAATTCAAGACTGCAGGAAATAGATATCCAGTCAAGGACTCTGAACCAGAGAAAAGTAAAAAACAATAAGCAGTTCCAGGGCCCATTAGCTACAAGGACTTTGATACAGAGCCAAACTTTTGCCTCAGTCTTGAATTTTTAAACTGTGTTTCCTATGAAAATAGCCCTTATTCTCCAAGTGTGATTGGCCTAGCATCTGAAGAAAAGTGAGATTCTATAATTAAAAAGTGGGAGCAGAGAGAGAAGGAATACCTTAGAAACATAAATTTTGTTCTCTTAGGAAACAAAAACTTATTTGAGGCAACAGAATCTTGTGAATCTCTACCATGATGTGAGCCTCTCAACTGACACAGACTATTTGACATGGTTAAGACATATTAATGTAAGATTTATCTATTTCGAAGCTTAGATATAATTCTTTATATTTAAAGATATAAAGATACGCCTTTAAAGATACACCTAACATCTTGAATCTAAGAATATCGAGAAGTGGCATTTCTCCTTTCTCCCTCAGATATAATTGGAATGTGAATTATTTCAGGCAGTTTTCACTCCCATGGATGACAATAGTGTTCTCCATATTTAGTATTGGTTGGATACTCTTATTAGAAACTCCTGGAAAAGAAGGAAGCATTAGAAAGAAGAAACATTTGTATTTGAAGCAAGTTATTGGGTAAGGTTCTGAGAATCTTCACTGGAGATGATTTTAATGGACAGTGTTGGGATCTGCTGCTACCAATAAATATTCTTCCTTTCTCTTGTAATATGGACAATTAGAGAATTAGACTCCTAGCTAGATGAATGAGAATCAAAATATCAATATATTATAACAAGAACCTGGATTGGAACATGTAGCTTAAATATGCATGCACAATGATTTCCTTCACTATAGACTTAAATACTTCACTATATAGACTTAAATACTTCAGTGTAGCCTTAAACTAACCCTGTCCCCTGCCCCCCCCCCCCACACTCATTTTAACTTCCCTTACAGAGGCCAGACAGGCTCCACTGCCACTAGGCATAAGAAAACAGACTAGAATGAGTCTGTCTGCAGCCAGGCCCATCCAAAGTGAGAACAAACCCAGAAGTTAATTTCGGCTCACCGATTCACCAAGTAGGTATACATATGACTCCTCATAGGAAGGTGTGAGGAAGGGGTAGAAAATTAGGATTTCCCCCAAAAGTATCTCATTTGGCCCTTAGAAGTTTCTTTGGGGATACAGCAAGTTGGATGATTGAAACAGAAATTCTGACAATAACTATGAGCCTTATAATCATAAAATCTACATGTGGATTCCCCTAACACTGTTATAGGGTTTGAGATTATAATAAATGTTGCATTTGTCATAACATTTCAAACCCATTTTACTTTACTTTAGGACAATATGGTCCACAATTTAAAAAGTATTAAAAAGTAGAGAATAAAAAAATACATGGAATTGAATAGGCACAGAAAACCAAATGAATCACCTCCATCCATGACATTCTCCTCTTCCATTAGCATCAATACTCACCCTGGTCAGTGTCATTTCTCCTCCTTCCTAATCCCTCCTATCTAGTGACAAAGTATAGTTCCATTTCATCACTCATATATTACCTCCTCCTCAATGCCTATCACCACAGGTTTAAGTACCAGCCTCATCCCTTGTATCCCTTGTCCTCTCACAACAGCCTGCTAACTGCTGTCCCTGGTCCAGAATTTGTCTTTTCTTTTTCATCTTTTACTATACAGATACAATGACCATTCAAAAAAAAAATCTGATCACTACCCTTCCACACCCCTAGTGGAAGATGCTATTAACGGGGTAAATCCACAGCCATTTCAACTCCCTTTTTTTCCTTAACCCTTTCAACTAAAGAAGCAGTTGAGTTCTCTCAGCTCCCTTGTACCTAGTAACAGCCAAGGTGCGTATTTGTGCCACCAGCCATGAGGAATTTTGTTGAGCGGCTTCCAGGAAAGTTTTACTTTACTTTTTTTCTTTTTTTTAACAAAGGGATCTATGCATTAAATCTTCCCCACATTAGCCAGTGCTAGCTTTGAGATAGCTAAGAACATCATTCTCTTGATGCTCTAATGGAAATAGCATGATTGCACTCCTCTCTGATATTGTTACCCCTTTATAAGTGCCCTTTTCTTCTTTTGCGATCTCTCACTGATCTCAATTATTAACTCCATGGTTGAATTTTCTGGCTCAGCAGATGTACCATCTACCCACATAGCTTTTAAGAACAGCAGTTATGCTAATAGATTCTTCTTGGTCCCATCTCTAGGAAGAATTCATAGTATTTAATTTAAAAAAATTTTTTTCCTGATTTTATTAAGATACAATCGACATATAACATTGTGTAAGTTTAAGATGTACAATATAGACCCCTGGAACTGACAGTAATAGTAGAATACAATCTACTTTTCTTGCCTTCATGCAAACTTACCCAAGCCATTCCAAAGGATTTCTTTCTTGTAGACAAAGATGTAGTTTTTTTTTTTTTTTTTTTTTTTTTTTTTTTTTTTTTTTTATCACATTACTCAGTAAGTACAAAAGGAATGTGTCATCTGTAAGCCCTTCAATGCAGGACCCAAGCTCCTTCATGCCTATTGATTTCAGGGCCCCAGGGAGCTTCTAGCTAGGGATATGACAAAGACAAGTGCCTTAGTTTTCTAATACTCTTCTGAGTCAGAAACTGAGGGTTTTTGATGGTCATGGCTCACTTTAATTTTCCAAGTTTCTACAGGGAATCATAAAACTGAGCTCCTCATACAAGGACGCTCTTTATGTTAATTTGCGAGGTCACGAGACCTTTTAGCAAGGTCACTGGCTGCAGCCACAGGGTTGTAAGTATCCAAATGACTACCTGATGGTAGGAGTTTTACAACACTTCCAATGTCAAACAGACAGCAACCCCTCTGTGCATCATGCAGTTTGTGTTGACCTCTTCCCTAAGGCTTACCCTCTTCCAGGTGCTGCTGATTTTCACACAGAAATGTGGCCTTCGATCTGGGAACTCCAAACAGTGAACAGTGAACAAAGCCAGTAAACCAGGCCTTGCCTCAGCTGGGAGAAAAATCATAAGGTTCGGTCAGACAGTGATGGGGATAAGAAGATCCTCAGAGGCCTCTGTCATTGTCCCTACAGGCGATAAATCAACTTGTTTCTATATGTGCTGGTCACCTCCCAGACATCCCCCTTTGGCATGCTCTTGAACACACCATTTCCACTTTTTTAGAGAGTCTGCTGGGCTAGTTCTTCCCTACTGGGCAGTCTCTCTGGCATCACTCAATACATGATCTATATTACTGGCTTCCAATCAGTTGATACCTTTTTGGTGAGTGCTGTTTTGAATAAAGCCAAGTAACAAGCCTAGCATTTGTTTTCCAAATGCGCAGTTTTAAGTTCAAAATCTGAGAAATACCCATTGGGTGATGTATTGGATTTCTGCCAAAAGCTGCAACATGCACATGTATTGTGGTCATAGACACTTCTAATACCATCTCAGCAGAATGAGCCTACCTGTGCCACTCCCTTTGTAAAATTTTAAGCAATTGTTTCTGCTCAGAAACTCATTAAAATTTGGATTTGGCAATTCGTGAATTGAGTTCAACAAGATTTCTAGATAAGGAATGTGATTTTTGCCCAAACCAGAGCAGCCAGTCCTGCTTGCCTCTGATAGTCTTGTTTATTAGCAAGGTCTCTGTGAGATCATTTATTTTTCACACTTTGAGAAGTGTTGCTAGTTGTTCCCACCCACATAATTCCCAGATTAGACTTGGCCTTGAATTTTAGCTTCAGTTATCAGCCACCACTTATCATAAATGTGAACATAGCCCATAGGGCCTCTTGAGAATCCTCTAAGTAGACAATTCTCATGATATCAGGAGTCTGGCATTCTAACCTGCTCTCAGTGGTTATCAAGTATAATCTAATCTTATTAGATTATGACAACATGTTTACAAATTAAAACATTTCTGTGTGAAAAGAGTAAACGTATACCAGTTTCATTCCATGAGAATGCCACTATGCTTGGCTGGACTCTGAAACTGAGATTGAAAAGAAATTATTAACAAGACCTAAAATGACATACCAATCCCTTTTAGCCTTTCTGCACAGTCTATACCACATCAAATATTACTAAAGCTGTCAGAGAAACCAGTTTTTTTTTTTAATCCTCCACAGTCTACTATTAACCTCCAAGAACTATTTGTCTTATGTACTGGAGCCAGACAGGACTGTCAAGGGAGCTAGTAGGAATCGAAAATCTACCTCAATTGTTTATTTCACTGGAAGTTATCTCTCGATGCTTCCTGGAATTCTGGATTGCTTAATGTTTACTAGAAAGGAGGGCTAAGATGATTTCAAAGAGTTCCCATGCAGCATGGCCAATGAAAACTGGGCAAAGGTTGAGGGCACAATGCTTCATTCATGTATAATATAATCACAGGTGTATACTCAGGTTAAGATGATAACCATCAAATAATCTCTCCACTCACACTTTCCAATACACAAATTCCCCTCTGCTTTGGTTCCCTCCATCTATGACATCTTCATACTCTTTTAACTTCCAGTTTTAACTTCAGGCTTTTTAGTACATCTTCTCAATCTCTCTTGTTTATCAGAGGATTTGTCCGGCCTATCATCTTCTTCTTTTCTCCTTCTCCTTCTCCTCCTCCTCCTCCTCCTCCTCCTCCTCCTCCTCCTCCTCCTCCTCCTCCTCCTCCTCCTCCTTCTTCTTCTTCTTCTTCTTCTTCTTCTTCTTCTCTTCCTTTTTTTTGAGGTGGGATCCACCAGTAAATATGGATTATATATCCACTGCTTAATTACTTCCTTCCCAAGCAGCGAACAGTTTTGAATTGCTCATTGCCCTCAGCCTGCTTCTCTGTAAGACAGACAAAATACATAACCATCAGTCATGAGATTAACTGAGTTATATTTCCTAGGAATGGAGCCTAAGAAAGGAGTTCATATTCACAAGACTTATTGAGGGAGTGCTCTTCAGATAAATCTCTGGAGAGAATGTGAAACAGAATAGGAAAGAAGAAAAAAGTAAATAGGATGTGAACTTGGGTGCAGAATAGCCTTGGCTGGATCTCGTGGTGAGAGCGCATTGGACCATAAATTGCACCACAGAGTTCTTCCTCCTTAACATAAGGGATCCATCTATCATACCTAGTATCAATTAGTCATTAGCAATAGGCTAAGGCGGGGGCTTGGTAAATTCCTGAGAAGTGACTGGTATTATCTGAGGGCAATTTTCCTAGGAAATGGGCAGGTAGACAGCTGTAAGCCATTAGCAATCAACTCTTACAACAGCTTGGGGATATGTGTAGCTGCTTGTAAAGGCAATTTGGAAAGGGCGGCAACACAACCCAGTACATCTATTTCTCAAATACACAATTGGCTTGAGAACTCTAAATATGTATTAAAGAGGAAACTAAAAATGGTTTAGAATTGTTGTTGATGAGGTGACAGGTGTGTAATATGAGGGAAGTTGATGGTATACTTTGTAAAATACACTACACTCTGGGTCCTCTCAGACAAGTTGGTGCACACAGATTTAGTAAGTGAGGCATATGGTTAAGTGTGGATTCTCTCCAGTTAGAGCAGAATTTAAAATTCTGGTGGTGGAAAAATTGTCACAAGGATTATATAATTTGAACTTTTTAACAGCCATTCCTTTTGAATAATCATGCCAGTGGGGATCTTGGAGTGAAATCTGGAGCCAGCTTGTCTTTGTTTCTGTATAAATATGAGAAAAATGATCTCCAATATGTACATGATACATACTATACACATTCGTATCACCGGACCACTAGTGCTCTTGTACTAATTTACCTCCACATCTGTCCTCTCTTGTACTCCAACCTTCTTAAATGTAGGGAACATGTTTTACACATCTTTCTACTTTATTCCCAGTTGAAACCCAGTATAATTTTGTTGCATAAATGAAGAAATAAAAGGAGTACTGAGGAAATGTTTTAAGGATTCGCAGTTCCACTGGCAAAAAAAAAAAAAAAAAAAAGTCATTATTACTGTGGGAATTGTGTGTAGGATCCTCAAATACTTTCAGATTTCTCAGGGAATGATTGCTTCTTTCCTGGTAAATATCCATCATAATTTATGGGAGCAGTTTCAGTTTTCGAGTTTGTTTGACTCACTCTATTTTTACTTCCTTAGGATTATTAGGGTAAATTGAGTTCTAATTATGGCTTGATTCTCAAACGCAAAAGGATAAGGGTAAAGCCAGGAAATAAGCAACAAACAAAACTTCTCAACTCAGACAAAAATGAGTTCTTAGAAAAATTAAATAATACTTAATGCCTTTTTTGACTGAAAGAATGAGAAGTAAAAGCAAATCTATTTATGTAACTGACAGAATAGTTTTTAGGGTTATTGACAGTGCATTATAGTTGGATAGAACCTTAAAAAAATCAGAGATTTTAATCTTTCAGCTTCAGAAATAATGCAGCAATATTGAATGTTTTTCTTTTTAACAATAAATTATGTTAAAATGACAAAATGATTTGTTTTTTGAAGTTTTCTTGTTTTAATCAGGATCCTCAGAGAAACATACAATTGGAGATATATGAATATCTGCATATGTTTTGTTCTATAAAAAGAGAGAAAGGTTGATTGATTTTAAGTAACTGACTTACATGGTTGTGGAGGCTGACAAATCCAAACTTTTTAGGGTCGGCTAAAAGCGTGGAGACCCAGGGAAAAGTCAATGTTGCAATTCTAATTCAAACGCCATCTGGTGGTGAAATCCCTCTTATTTTGAGGTCAATTTTTTTCTCTTAAGACCTTCAACTGATTGGATGAGGACCACCCTCAATCACAGAGGAAATCTCGCTTAACTCAAAACCTACTGATTTATATGTTAAATTCATCTAGAAAATACCTCCACAGAATTTCTAGAATAATGTTTGACCAAATATCTGGGTACCACAGCCTAGACAAATTGACATATGAAATTAATCACCATATTGTCCCAATCTTTTAAAATCCTAGCAAGTATTTTGTTTCTTTCTTCTCTAATAGTTGTATAATTTCTTCTATTCTGAGTCCTGTGCATTTATCCATCATTTAATTGCTATCCTTAAATTTTCTTGGTTGCTTCAGAGTATTTCCTATATCAAACATATCCTTCCCTGAATTAATTGGGAAATAAAATTTTCTTTAAAACTTTTGCTCCCTCCATATTTGAATCACAGCTATTTGGCAAATTATGTTTCAAAAATGCTTAAGTTAAGATCATAACAATGAAAATAACAATGAACGAGCAGTCATCAATGCACCTTATATTGCAAATAAATGACTCCCAGAATAAAACTCACACCACGGGTTCTAGATGGACACTACTAACCAAGGAAACTAGTCAGAAAATTCTTTAATATATCATTTCAATGTTTCATCCAACTCAAGAGTTGAATTTGAGCTGATTGCATTGGTTTAAAAGTTTGGGAATCTTTTTAAAGATATATGCAATATCAACTATAATTAAAAGAAATAGAAATATTAAAAAATTTTAAAGACATAATATGTAAAAAATAAAAGAGGGTGATAGCTCCAGTCTGAGTCTGAAAGTCTGATAAATAGGAGAGCCAAAGGTGAGGCACTAGTACAAAGGCTGGAAGGCTGGAGACTCAAGAAGAGCCAGTATTTCAATATGAGTCTGAAGGGATGTCATTCTGCCTAACTCAGTCTATCAACTTAAATGTTAATCTCATCCACAAACATCTTCACAGAAACACTCAACGTTTGACCAAATATCTAGGCACCCTGTGGCCTGGTCAAGGTAACACATCGAATTAACCATGACAGCGTTATAGTTCTACAAAACTAGAAGAATATAATCTCAACAATAGGTTAATGAACTTCTCAAAACATTAATATTAAATGGCAGCATCTAATCAGAAATGCGATATATAAAATGAGATATAGATCTGTGATTCATATGTGCATATAAATTTTAACTATAGTATATGATTTTAATTATAATTTAATTATCCTTAATTATTTGAAGATATGTTAGAAATGCTTTTCCTATTATATATAAACCAGAAAATCCCATCTATCAAAAAATGTTGAGCTATACGTACCATTGGAAATGCTGGAATGGTGTTCTGAGTTTTCATAGATTGGTAGCAACATTACACAAATCTCTATGAGAGCAATGGCAATAATTAATGTCTCTTCATTATCCATATATTATAAATATAGTGGTTAATATTCTAGTATTAGCAGATCTGACCTATTAATTAAAATTTAGTCTTATGATTCTGAAATTTACCAAGCTCTTATTTGGTATAAGTTGGTCAATCTTTCATTTATTTCCTAATTTCTCTCACTACTATATTCTGGGAATGTGGTTGAACTAGGAGTATGGACCACTTCAGAGAGGGCATGAGGTTAGCTCCATTTCATCTTTTGTAAACCCAAGGGTATTCTTAAAGATGAAAAGCCATATCATTAATAATAAAAGGGCCAAGACCAGGCTTTTATGTTTATAGGTATAAAATAGTGTTTTCAGAATCTAAACTATATTAACTCATTTTTTAAAATTGTGAAACATTCCTCTTATGAAGGCATTCAGGACTGTAAATGGTATAGCAACATAGACAGAATTAAAAAACTAGTCTATATAAATCTAAAGGTGCTTTTGGAAGAAATTCAACCTATTCAATTAGAAAAATATTTTAGTAATAGAATACTTGTCATAGAAAAAAGGATTATGTTAAATACTTATAACTCCCTAAGATCATTAAATGCTAGCAAGTAGTTGTCATATTTTGGATGTAAAATTTAATATTAAAGTATTAGGAAAATGTGTCTTATCATGCCTTTTGTTTTTAATGGGAATGCTATCTTAAAATGAAGATTTGACAGTATGAAAAAATCCAGGTAAAGGTAAATAAATTTTAAATATTAATTTATATTTAAAATATACTATTACTTCAATTTATAATTACCTACTTATTTATTATATTTTTATGTATATATTTGAGTTATGTGTATGTTATATGTGTACATGTAGGTGTAACATTCAGCAAAAACTTATCTTCAAGATTGTTATTACATGTGTGTTTGCATGTATATGTATAGTACGTATGTATACAAATAATGATATATGTGCTTATGTAGCAAAAAATATATATATATTTTTGCTAGTAAAAAATGTTTAATTCAAGTCTAGCTATAGATGTTTAACTACGTTAAGGCTTTTGATAGTCATGACTAAGATCACCCATACTATTTTAAATATATCAAATGAAAGCCACTACATTAAGTGTGATCATGAACTTACTGTCATTAGTCCATTGCTATGTCATAGCTAAGCGGAAAAAAGGTGGAAAATTTTAAATGAGAGGTCCCCGAAGAAAAAAACAGATTCCACTTTTTGTTATAGGATTGAGGAGAAAGACATATGTGACTGGGGTGTAAGTTTCTTAATGCTTGGTTATTAATGAATTACATTGGAAGCAATATGCATAATGATGAGGACTTTATAATAATAGATGATATATACGATTAAATGTTTAAATCATGTAATGTTTTTAAATTATTTTAACTGTGGAATTTTGAAACTTTAAACAGCAAAGAAAAAAATTAGAAAGATTAAAAAGAAATTACAAAATAAGAAACAAAATTATTATAAAACCTCAACTCTTCAAAATTAATCTATGAATATAATGCCAAACTAATAAAAATAATAATGTTTTAATTAATAAAAATACTAATAGGTAGTGGTGGTGATGTTTTTGTTTTTGAGTTTTGTGTGTGTTACTATTAAAGCCAATCAAATTTATTGAAGTGCGTGTTAAGTTACTTTTACGGATTTTTTTCCCCTCTTTAATTCACCCCACCACCACCACTTCCACCCCTCTCCTATGAATGTTACCATTTCCCCTTAAGAACTGGATCTCTGAAGGTGGGGCATCTCCTTCCACACGCTGGCAGTGTACACCTGGGGCCAAGTGCCCCCTGTGCACTAGCCGCGCCTGGCGTACCTGGGGCCTGGTGCACCTGAGGTATGGACCATGCCTCCACTGGGGCATGAACCCAGGACCTTCTGTGTGTAAAGCAGATGTGCTAACCACTACTCTATGGAAATACTCCAAAACACAACTCTTTTAAATGGTCAATTTTCACTTTTTTTCTTATGTGGTGTGTGTGGGAGAGGTGTGAGAGAGAAAGGAGAAAGAGAGAAACATGTTACTTCCTACTATTGAACATGTACACTTTAATGGAGATAAGAGTTCTATATGAAACATCTTGTGTTTGTCCAGTCAGGTTGCTATAACAAAACTCCATAAACTGGGTGGTTTATAAACAATAAAGTTTTATTTCTCATAGTTCTGGAGGCTGTGATCAGGATGCCAGCCCTGGTATGGCATATGGGTTTTGTCTTGAAGATAAACTCTTATCAACAGAAGTAGCTTTTACTACAGCTATGCTACCCTGAACAAGCTCGATCCCGTCTGATCTTGGAAGCTAAACAGATTTTGGCCTGGTTAGTACTTGAATAGGAGACCACCTAGGAAGACGAGGGGCTGTGGTGTAGAAAATAAAAAATAAGGGATTGTAAGCTGACAAGGTCTTTGCAATCTGTGAGATCAATCAAGGGTTGTCTATTAAAAAAATAAAACAAAACAGAAGTGGCTTCTTAGAATGTCATATAGAGATTACTGTGTTTATAAATGATTGTCGTGGTCACAATAAGGAGAAGTGTAGCTCTATAGCCAATTTTTGTATATCTTGATCTTCATTTTTCATGTGAAAAATTCATACCTAGAGAGGTTGAGGTAAATGCCTTGTTCACAAACTATTTGACAGCTCCCCCAATGTCTATTAAATATATTCCAAATCCGATAGCCTGGCATTTAAAGCCCACCATAGTCTTGCTATTATTGGAAATATAAGAGGTCTGATAATATCTTGGTCTTTAATTATTTTCAAGTATATTTATTACATATTTCATATTTACATATATATTACATTTGTTCTCTTAACTTTCCAGAGGTCATTCCAGGCATCTCTGCCAGTTAGTGGCATAGCCCATACTTAACATCTTGAATCAGTTTCTTCCTAACACATACAAAGATGGATGTGTTAACTTGGGAATAGATTTGTGATAACATAATTCTGGAGAGTGAAATAGGACTAGGACATTAACTTAAGGGGAGACAAAAAGATCTTTAGTCAAGATTAAGGCAGAATCTAGTCTGGAAAGTCTATGTGGTCAGATTTTAACTGAATAATTAGAAGTAAATCTATAAACAATCTTTGAACATTGAGATTGTGGACATATAAAGTAGAAATAGGAACTCAGCCATGGAATAACATTGAGTATGAATACGAATTTTATATCCTTGGTACTAGAAAATAAGGGTAGATTGTACTGAAAAATTAGTTAAACCAGATTATACCTGAATTTTAAAAATTATATCAGATTAATTAAATTATAAATCATTAATGGATTCTTATGTACAATATTTATTTTTAAAAATGTTCATTGACACGAATGGGGAGCGCAGCACAGAGAATGCAATTAGCATGAATATGTTGGCTCGGTGGATGGTCAGGAGAGGGAAGAAACAATTGTGGGATCATTTTACTATATAGATGTCTAACCAAAGTACTGTATACTTGAAACTAATTAAAATAAATAAATTTAAAAAATAAATAATAAAAATGTTCATTGAGTTTCTAGTATATGCCAGGCACTGTTTTGAAAATGAGTACATATAGATGAAGTATACAATCCCTGCCCTCAAGGTGTGCGTGGATGAATGGGCCAGAATACTCTCAGAACATGAAAAAATAATTGTAATATAAAATTCTGATAAAATATAGTATGGAGTCTTAATAATACTGCTGGAGAATCTATGGAAGAACTTACAAAGAAAGTGACGATTGAATTAGCTTAAAAGAATGGGAATTATCCGGGTGCAAAATGGTGAAAAGCATGGGGCAAACAAAGGTAACAGGATGTTCAAGGCTACAGAGGCTATCATCCTGTCAAGAAACAGAATATTTTCATTATTTGAAAAATTCCTTTGTGACCCTTCCCAGTCAATTTCTCCATATACTCACCACAAGGCAACTGATTTTTTTTTCTCCAAAGATTCATTTTCCCTCTTGCAGAGCTTTATATAATGAATTGTAAAGAAATTACAATCTTTTAACTTTTCACCCAGTATAATGTTCTTTAGTTACATCTTATATTGTTGTGTAACAGCAGTGCATTTTTTTTATTGCTGAGCAATATTCTACTGTATAAAATATACCACAATTTTCTTATTTATTGTCCTGTCAATGACATTGAATATTATAAATAAAGCTGCAAAGAACATTCTCACACAAGTATCTGTACAAATTTTTATTTCTCAGGTAAATATCTAGACATTAAATTGCTAAATATAGAATAGGTGTATGTCTAACTTTATAAGAAAATGCTGAACTCACTTTTCACTGTTCATCAAAAACCTTACCGGCAACATATGCATTCTAGTTGCTCCACCTACCTGCCAACATTTAGTGTTATCGGTATACTTAATTTTATCTGTTTATCCATTATAGTAATAAGTAGTAATATTTCATTGTGATTTCAACTTTTGTTTTCTTAGTAATTCATTATTTTGTGTGCTATTTTCATGTATTTATTGATTTGTATATCTTTTTCTTGTGGAGTGTTTGTTCAAGTACTTTACTATTTTTTAAATTGAGTTGTTCTTTAAATAGTCTGGTGCAAATTATTTGTCAGATAGTTACAATGCAAATATTTTCTCCTAGTCAATGGTTTGTCCAAACATTTTGCTAACAGTATCTTGTAATGAGCAGAAATTTCAAATTTTAATGAAGTCCAATTTATCTTTTTTTCTTTTGTGATTAGTGCTCTTAGTGTCACATCTAAGAAATCTTGGTCATAAAAAGATTTTATTTTAGAAACTTTATAGTTTCAGCTTTTACTCCTAAGTCTTGATCTATCTTGAATTACTTCTTATATGTGGTAGGGGGTAGGGATTGATGTTTACTTTTTCCATATACCTATCTAGTGTTCCAGCACTGTTTATTAATATTAAAAACATTTCTTCTCTAGAACAGCTTTGGGGCCTTTGTCAAAAAAATTTTTTTCATAAATGTATGAGTCTCCTGTTTGGCTCTTTTTTCTGTTCCATTCATCTATTGTCTATCTCAGGGGTTCTCAACTAAGATTTAAATTATGGTCTTGTCTATTGCTTTCCTTCTATCTCTCAGGGTTTTTTGTTGTTGTTGTTGTTTTTATGTATTTTGAACCTCTGTTATTAAATCCAAATACATTTAGAATTATAATTTTTCTTGAGACATTGACTGTTGCATTACTGTGAAATGTCCTTGATCTCTAAAAAACTTGTTTTGAGTTCTACTTCAATATTAAAATAGTCTTTTCAGCTTTTTTTGTGATTGATGTTTGTATGATATATTTTTTCTCCCCTTTTACTTTTAACCTATCTGTGTATTTATATTTAAAGTGCATCTCTTATAAACTGTATATAGTACACTATTACCTTTTTTCAATCTAGTAATTTCTGAGTATTAATTGGAGTCTATAGTTCATTTACATTTAATGAAATTATTTGTATGTTTGAGTTTAAATTTACTACCTTAATACTTGCTTTTTTATTTGCCCCATGTGTTTTCTGTCCATTTTTTCCTTTCCTGATTTTTATTGAGTATTTATTATATTATTCCCTTTTTAATCTCATTTATTGACTATTTAGCTATAATTCATTTAAAAAGTAGTTCTTACTGAAAGACAAAGTAAATAAGTGAAACAAAAACAGACTCATGAATACAAAGAACAAAATGATGGTTGTCACATCTAAGGGTGGTTGGGAGGCTGGGTGAAAAAGGTAAAGAGATTAAGAAGTACAAAGTAGTAATTACAAAATAATCACAGGGATGTAAAGTACGGTCAATAATGTTATAATAATATGTATAGTGCCAGGTTGACACTGATTAATCAGGGGAATCACTTTGTAAGTTATATAAATGCCTAACCACTATGCTGTGTACCTGAAACTGATATAAAATGATGTCGAGTGCCAACTGCAATTGAAAAATTTTTTAAATAATTAGTGATTGCCCTAGGGATTTCAGTTTACATCCTTAACTTACCACAGTCTACATGTTGTATTATTATACTTCCATTTACTACTTTCCATTCTTTGAGCTATTACTGCCATATATTTTACTTCTATATATTTTATAAAATCTACATTACACAATTTTTTTCTATAATCAATTTATTATCTTTTAAATAAAAATAACATTTCAAATGCTTTATATTTATGCACATATTTCCTATTTCAGACACATTTTGTTTCATTTTGAGGAATCACTATATTATAGATTCACTATCATATTATTGAATTTATACTTTTTAACTTAGAGATATATACATTAATATCACTCAAATAAATTTTGATATTCTATATGGTCCAATCTCTACATAGAGTATCATTCAAAGAAAACACAAACTCCCAAAGTTTGAAAAACAATGTAATCTATAGTTGTTCAATTTGGAGCTCTCATTTTGAACCATTTTAAAGTAGCTTGAGAAGAAGGCTGGGGGATTCTAACTTTTTAAAATCGGTTTATTGCACCATAGGATTTGATGAAATTCAATCTGGACCCTCCTTTTTTTAACCCCAAATAAAATTATCAATTGTTTAACTTTATTAAGACTTGGATAAGTTTATAATGATAATGTCTAAAATAAAAATAAAATATATGGCTATATCTGCATGTTAATTATGCACGACTTAGCCATGAAGAGTAAAGAGAAAATAGTTGCAATAGATCTTTTGCAATATATAAAATGTTTTGTAGAATATACAGGAATATAAATGTTTTGTAGAATACTTTGCAACTGTTTACATGATATTTAAATAATTACAACTAAGATTGGACTTGTATACTGCCATTCCTTCTACATAACCTATGCAATAGCTACTGCCTTTCTGGCCATTATCAGAATGTGCCATGTTTTTTTGAAAGGCCTTTTTCTCCACTTAGAATTACCTGCTGCCCTTTCCCACTCTAAGAGAAAGTGCAAATGACTCTCTTTCAGTAATTTAAGATTCATCAAGTACTCACTAAATTAAGAAGAAATTATTCTTTTGTTTTCCTCACATTCTTACTTTAATCTTACTCTGAAAGAAGGTCTTCTGCTGATCTACCTTCTTTCAGGCTTCTCCTTACAGAAAGGGGATTGATGTAATGACTGGTGAAGATGGCCAGAGCCTCTCATCTTTTAATACACATCATGAGAAGAACCCATTGCATTAAAGTTAAAGGAAGCTGTCATAACATCCCTGTCCCTCATTAATTTGTAGTTAAGTTTTCAGGCAGACTAACATCTCCCACGTGTCAGGTTGAATATCTCTCTTTAGACCTAACTCTTCCTGTAAACGGGTCCCAAAATCAAGCAGTATTTAGGTGGAGAGATTAGTAGGAAACTAATTTTGTCTTTGGACCCAAACAATGCTTGCCAATTCATCTTTCCTATTAATCTTAGTATTTTCTCCACTTTGGCTCCTTTATGTTTTTAATTGGTTAAGAACCTGTAAAGACAAAAACTGTGATTAATTAGGTTCTCTCAAAAACCCAAATGGTGTCTCAGGACCACGGATCTAGTAAAGTGGATATAATATGGTCTTTATAGGCAGAAGAACATACAGTCATGGTGTTTCTATAGCACTTTGTACCTAAATCCATGACCGAATTCAACCATCAGATTGTAATGTTTTGTTTAGTTTTAACCTTTTTATCTGTACAATCAGTGATAGGCAGAAATAGAATTTTCCTAATCATGTCACCTCAGAACTTAGCAAAGTGGTAGGTGTTTAGTATGTGGATATAGATTGTCTGCAAATAAAGTGGACTCCATTGGAATGTTTACCCTGACTAACTTCAGAATAGGGCCTGATTTTAAAGATCAGTCCCCAGAACTTGCTTTAGAACATATAACTTGATTTCTAGCACAGGATTTTCAGTTCCTGTATTCTCACAAAACATTCTTTAAAGCAATAGTGTTTTTTTTTTTACTTGCCAGTTTTACTTTCTGGGTGAGGCCCTTCCTGCCTAAAATAGAACTTTCCAAATGAGTAATTTGGTTTTCTGCCACTTCCAACTCCTTGTGGGGAGAAGTGGGGTCATAAGTGAATCACAGCTTTATAAATCACCTGAGGGATCCTTTGAAAATGTATATTCTTATTTAGTAAGTACAGCCTGAAAGTCTATATTTTTAATATCTGCCAGGGGATGCTTATGCTATTCGTTTGAGAGCCATGCTTTGAGTAGCAAGAAAATAGATGGCTCATTTCACAAACGCAATCACTCATTCCTTAAACATTATTTAATTCTACTATGTGCCAAGCACTGGGCTAAGAAACTAGAGGACTGTGACATAATCCTTACCCATAAGAAGCCCACAGGCTAATGTAGCAGCAAACGTAGTAACAAATAAGTGCTATAAATGATATGACCACTAACAGAATGAGAAGGCAAGCCACAGACTGAAAGAAAATATTTGCAAATGACTTATCTGATGAAGGATTGTTATCTAAACTATACAAAGAATACTTAAAACTCAACAATAAGATGACAACTCGATAAAAAAAAAAATGCCAAAGACCTTAACAAGAAGACAAACAGATGGCAAATAAACATATGAAAAGATGATCGACATCATATATCATTAGGAAATTGCAAGTTAAGACAATGAGAAACCACCATACACCTATTAGAATGAACAAAATCTGAAACACTGAGTACACTAAGTGCTGGAGAGGATGTGCAGCAACAGAAATCTTCATTCATTGTCAGTGGGAGAGAAAATGGCACAGCTATTTTGGAAGATATTTTGGGAGTTTCTTAGAAAACTAATCATACTCTTACTGTACAATCCAACAATCACATTCCTTGGTATTTGCTCAAATGAGTTGAAAAATGATGTCTACACAAAAACCCGCATACAGATGATTATAGCAACTTTAGTTATTATTGCTAAAATTTGGAAACAGTCAAGATTGCTTCAATAGGTGATTGGATACATACACTATGGCACATCCAGACACTGAAATATTATTCAGTGCTAAAAAGAATCTGAAAAGGCTACACACTATATGGTTCCAGCTATATGACATTCTGGAAAAGGCAAAACTAAGGAGACAGTAAAAAGATCAGTGGTTGCCCAGAATTTTGGGGTAGAGGATGATGAATAATAGGTGCAGCACAGGAGATTTTTAGGTCAGTAAAATTTTCTGTACATTAATATAATAAAGGATATGTGTTACTATACATTTGTCATAGCATACAGTAAGAGTAAATCCTAATAGAAACTATGAACTTTGATTGATAATGATGTGTCACTGTTGGTTCACTGATTGTAACAAATGTACTGCTCTGGTATAGGATATTGCTGACGGGGGAGAAGGCTGTGCATGTGTGGGGCCAGGGGGTATATGAAAATTCTCTGTACTTTCTGCTCAGCTTTGCAGAACCTAAAACTGCTCTTTTAAAAAGTATATATAGATATTGATAGATAGAATCAGGCCCACTGGATAGCCACTCCAACTCTGGAAAGAAATGCACCAGCAATACCCACCTCCTCAGACAGTCGGGACCATCTTCCACAATTATTTAAGTGCTAAAGAGGGACAATGAGTGACAGTGAGTGACAGGTCTCCTTCTGAGGCCCTACTTACTCTTCCCTCAAAAAGCCTTTTATTGGGGCCATCACCGTAGATAGGGTTCTGCATCACCAGCATCTTGCTCTTGTACGACGTTCATACCAAACTAGCCTCTGCACTGGGAAACCTATATCCAATTATCTGGGGTGTTTTTTAATGGTGAAGGTTATAGAGCCATATCCTGGCTCTCCTAAATCAGAATTCCTTGTTACTGGGAGTTGGTAATTCACAGTTTAGCAAGTTCTTTAAATTGTTTTTATGTGCCATAAGGTTTAACAGCTACTCTTATTTTTCATGTCCACACACTTTTTGGTACAAAAGCCAATACCAAATTGATTTTAAATAAGTTTTAATAAGTTTAGCTTCTTATTTAGAACAATGAACAAGCTTAAAATTTAATAAAAACTATTAAATTATCCAAATATTCTTTTTCTCATATTTTATTAATGAAATAAACAATGAAAATAATACTGAAATAGATTTATTTGTGAAATACAGATATAACTTTGACACATTTTATTAAGAAGGAATAAAAACAAATGATTTGTGATTTTGGCAACATCATACAAATATAAGTATAAATCATTGGAGATGAAATCAATCTCAATGTTATCTTTACTGTAAGACATGCTAAGACTATTCTCAACAATAGAAAGAAATTTATATTTTTTTAATTTAAGAAATTTTTGAAGGAACTGTTAAGCTTATGTGTTTATCTGATAAAGACAGCTATATGTATCCTCCCCATACTTCCTGTTTCTATTTTTAAAAATACCACAAGCAGCTACTCTAATATATCTTTTGCACATAATCTGTCCATACACTGCAGCTTGACTGAAAAAGCTACCTAGAGTTGGTTGCTCAAAATTCTGGGAGTAATGATATACTGGCTAGATAACACTGACTCTAAAACAATACCCACAAATTCAATTTAAGGGGCAAAATCTTAATGCCACTGTTACAGAAGAAATGCTCTGCCACAAAATCTGTTGTGTTTTTTTGGGACAAAAACTTTTATGTGCTGTCATACTCCTATCCCCATAATTTTATACATTATTTTCAGACATTTTTTTCAATGACTCATTTACTCTAGTATTTGAGTTTCTTTAGCAAACTAAAATGGTATGTCGATTTTGCCAGTTTCTCTTTTACCATTTCTGTAAGTCACCTACCCTTCCTGCCATACTCTCTGTCTCTCTGTCTTTCTGTCTCTCTGTCTCTCTGTCTCTGTCTCTGTCTCTCTCTCTCTCTCTCTCACACACACACACACACACACACACACACACCTCACCTTCATTTGTATCTGTTCAAATGGATCCTAACCTTTGCTATCCACTTTGCATGGGATCTATTGTATTAGTTAATAGCAGCACCCAAGAACCCTAATAGCCTCAAGCTCTTTGAACAAAGTTGTAGGCTATTTTCGAAATAAATAGACTCAAGGACTCTGGAAATTGAGGAAATCGAAACTATATCTTCTTATTCTAATTTTAAGTGGCTGGAACCTCAATATTTTAAAACAAATGGTTATCAAACTATACTATTTTATTAAGTATGATTTGCCTTGATGTGGTAAACAAAAGTATGTTGATTCATACTGGCCAACAAAATATTCTGGACTTTTCTTCATTCCATTAATTGTGCTTTTAATTCACTCTTGGATCAACCGTGAAGCAATTTAAGCCATCAATCAGCACTTGCCTAATGATGACTATTCTCACTGATTTTATGTTTATTTAGACACCCACACATATATTAATTCAGCAGCATTGTGTCCATTCACATATATTAGTCTATGTAACCCAAACACTGAGTTACCACTTTGTTTATAAATGCACTGTACATTAATCGCTCCATCACTACATAAATTTGCTTAGCAATCTAACAGGGTAGATATAAGCATTCATTTGTCAGATATGGGGAACATCTACTCCCATCTAGTTGGTATATTCCACATCTTTATTGCACGATTTATTCCTTCCATTCTTTTCTTATATCATCAAGCCCAAAATTATTTCTCCTTTATATTTAAGAAACCCTAATATTAGATTGACAGAGGAAAATTTTTTATTATAAAAGATTGACTGGAAATAAACATATTATTATTACTGTATTTATGGTTAGTTAGTTGAATTAGGGTGTTCCTTTTTAAGAGTATGTAGTGAACTGAATCAGATAATATATCTCTCTTCCCTACATGTCTTTCTGATAGCTCCAAAGAAAATATGCAGTTTGTATGTTGGGTAAAATGTAGCAAAGTTAAAATGTTCTACTACTTTGCTATTCATGGTATCACTCAGTTTTAACGAAGAAGGTTTTGTTGTTCGTGGCTACAATATAAAAGGCTCCCAAAAAAGTTTCTGGGAGTTTTAGTCATTTGTCCTGTGAACCCTTAGGACACAAGCACCAGCATGAACCTCCTTAAAGTGAAACTCTCAGGTCAAGGAATATTATTTGATATTCTTTTGGTTTCAGACAATGGTGATCCGTGGTGGGAGATCAGGACCAGATTTAACTCCTCACACATATAGCTGCATATTCTGTAGGTGCTTCTTTCATGTTTCTTGCCTGTCTTGGGTTCATACCTATGACAGAATGGTTCAGCGAAGCATAAACAATGCCCTGTTTGTTTTCCTCAAGACAGGGATTAGAATGAATCCCAGTTTCTTCCTGGACCTTAAAACAAGGATCATTATCATAAATTCTAGTATCTGATGGCAGTGTTTGGGAATTTTGCCTGATGCTCACTTCAGTTTGCTCACTCCTGAAAGGCTGGGGAACATTAACCTATAACAGAAAAAAAAAAAAAAAAGGCTGCTTTAGTTAGTATTTAAATTTAATTACCATTTAAATATCAATTAGCAAACTGAGTGTAAGCTAAAATGAGTCATTACACATGGAAAAAATCGACTCTCATACATGCTGTTGACATCTTTTTTTTTTTAACAGATTCTCACTATTACTAGATGAAAGGCTTAAGAACTACTGTATTCCTCCCAAATAGTTTTTTTATGCTTTTTTTATTAATCACTTTTGATGTCATAAGATGCTTTTCAATCCCTCTTAAAAATGAAAATCACAACCCAAATTAATGAAAAAAAGCAGAAAACATCCCACAAGAATTTCAGGCAGCTTACAACATAATAGATAGTATTAACATAGATTAGAATAAAAACATTAAAGATAAAGTGAAATGGCTACCCTTTGAGAGAGCAGAAAAATAAATATTATGAGTTATCCAAGGTATGTTATTATGATTTGAGACCTGGAATTGGAAATTTGCTGTCCATTTTTTTTTAAGTTGGCCAACCCTAGAAAAAATTCTAAAATATTCTAATTGTTACTTCTATCATAAGAAAATTATTACATTTTCAAATAGAGTCAAATATCTTAGAGCTTCTAAAAAATAGATGAACTTATGAAAAATAAAAGTAAAATGAGTCCTGCTATTTTTCACTCTTTTCAGTTTTCTATTTGCCTCCTAGCAATCAAAGGAAACCAGCTATAAAAATACAATGTCATATTAATGCTAAGGGTTGTTATTTCAGTTTTTTAAAATTCCAATTGTGCCAATTTATGTTCTTGAAGTTTGGCCTAACTCCTCTAAGGTATCAGGTCCACAGTCCTTGATAGTCTACATGCCTTGCCTGGTCCTTTGTTGTTCTCATTGTGATGCATGCAGTGCTACATCTACTCTCATCCTTAGCAGAGTTCTACTTGCACAAACAAGTCTGGCCCTGTCCTGAAAACTAGGTACTAACTGCAGAGTAGACTGCCTCCCTCTGACAGGTGGCTGGCTGCCCAGGAAATAACACTAAAGCTGGATGACTGAAAGGGGCAGGAATTGCTTTAAACTTCTCTGTATCTTTGCTCTGATGGAGAGTGCCCCAATCTCCACTCATAGGAATCTAGTTAAAGTCTGTGGAGGAGCGCTGAAGGAGACTGTCATGCGACCTAATGAACAGCTATAACCCTCAATACACAACAAGGTCCCTGTTGTACTTTTCAATCTGCATAAGTCTGTTAACTCAGTTACCTGGCTCCTTCTCAAAAGATGGCTTGTTTCTATAGAAAATCTTGTTAGAATGAATGGGGTAAAATATGGTGTTCTGTGGCTGAAGTTATTTTTTGGGAACCTCATCAAAGTAAGTGTGTGCCACATAGCTGGTACACTATGCTGTGGTGGGTAGAGATGGCAAAGCAGTCATCCTACTCTATATTTGCCTGGCACTTTACAATTTACAGCACTTTAAAAAAAAATGTATTGAGACCTAATTTATATACCTTAAAATTTACTTTTAAGTGTACAATTCAGTAATTTTTAGTTTACAAGTACTTTCATAGGACCGAGATGAAATAAGATGAGAATTTTGGCTTTTATATGTACCTGCCATATTTTTACCGTTTCCTATTCCTGCTTGGGATTTCTATTCCAAGTTTCTTGTACAAACACCTTCTTAAGGAATCCTTAGTCTCAAAGATCCAATATGGCATCTTTTTTATTGTTTTCTGAAATGTTCAACAATTTAAATGGGGCAAAACTGTGAATTCTTGTGAAAGACACGAACACCTTAAAACAAAATTCCCAAAGAATGGCATGCACAGAAAAACCTCTATTTAATTCAAGTTCAAATCATAAATAATTTGCCCAGGTTATACAGGAATTTGATTTAGATTAATGTTTTAAATGGTTTTATAGCTCTCAGGCCTGATTGTAATAGAATGTAGTTTCTTGTTTCTGTTCACTGTGGGAAGAAAGGAATAATATTTAAGAAAATTTTTCTACTTGAGTAAACAAAACCTTAGCCTCCATTACAATGATGTCTACTAATGCTTACTAAAAATTTAATACCAGTTCATAAAGTTGATTGGGGGGGGGGTATTAATTTAAAATTAGGCAACTGGTAGAGAATGCTGAGTGCTTGTTAATGTTATATGTAGAATTAGTAGCTATATCTGCTTCTGGCATTTCAGGAACTTTCAGGAAGTTTACTACATCTTTATCTCTACTCTGGTTTTCTAACACACACACACACACACAGTTCCTTTGCAGTATCTCATTTATGACTAAAGTATTTGTCTTTAACTAAAGAGTTACATAAAAAAATACTTTTGGAAATATGTTGCCTCATCTTGCTCTTTTTGTGTGTGTTCCGCTATTTACACAATATCGAATCCAAAAGAAAGGCCTAAATTTATATTCCAAGAACTTCCAGGAAAAGTTGGCACTGCCTCCAAAACATCCATTCCTTTGGCTGGGAAGTTATTTCCCTGATGAACCCATACACTTTATGAAGGACTTTCACATAGTAATTAGGTCTGTAATTATGCTTCTTTGTCTGCTGGTGTGATTCATACCTCATTTTATGAAATTATTTATGTTTTATTTTGTCATTAACTCTCAATTCTCTTCCAGGTGACTTTAAGCTATTTATGTGAAAACAAATGAGTAGCCTGAAGTAATATCACATAACAGGCCAAGAGCAGAGCCAAGCTTATATATTTCAGTCTCAGATTCAGCCTCTGAACTTTTTGCTTAGAGCCTACACTGCCACCCATGCTTTTCCAAAGGACCACTTACTTTGAGACTTGTTAATCCTACAGAATCTTTGCTGCAGATGAAAGTGAATGTGAAATAAACACATTTTTAAAGTCAATACATATATACAGTACTTAAGATATTGCCTGGCACATGGTGTTGTAGAGATTCAAATTAAAAATATAGATATAAATGTCAACATGATATAACATAGATTGCATTTAACAGAGACACATTGAACATACCAGATTAATTTCCTTTTCTTCTGTGTCAGAAGGCTTCTTTTGCTTCCCTGGAATTCAAAAAGAAAAATAAGAAACCAAAGGGAGCAAAGGACAACACAGAATTCTTCCCCAAGTTCCTGTACATTAGGGTTGTGGAAAGAATGTGGTTTATGGAATCAGACTGCTAGGTTGAAATCCAGTCCGTAGAGCAGAGGTGGAAGGCCCCTCCACTCATGCCCACTCGCTTGTGTGCCAGTGACAGTGTTATTATTAGTCTCAGCTTGTTTACATGTTGTGACTAGCATGGCACACACACCTCAGTTTGTGAGAATTCATGCTACCCATTTCATTCACTGGTTCTTCTCTCACCCCCGCCAAACCCCTCCAGCATATTCAATGGGAAGGGGCAGGATCTAATACATAACTTTAAAAAGGCTCTTAGAAATCCTTTTCTGGGAACATTCTATACTCAGTATATCTACATTGCTGTCCTGTCACCTACATAACCGGGATCTCCTACTGCCTAGTTCACTTTAGGTATGGTAAATCAGGAAATTCATCCTTAACTCTTTTTTTCTGAAGTTCTGGGACTGGTTCCAGCAGCCTAGGAAAGGTAATGAAACAGAGAGGGACTGTGATGGATCCTTTGAGTTGCAGATGTGGTGTTGGGATGACAGAAGATTCTTTCAGTATTCTGAGAAGGTTCTGGACTCTGGAAGTCTTCACCAAAAATACCTAAAGCACTTTTGCCCAAAGAGATCTCTTATTCAAAAAATTAGAGTTTCTCTGTCTAGCTTGGTTTCTATAAGTACACTATGGCTGCTGTTGTGGGAAAAGAGGTGGGAGGTAATGGCAGAGAGGTAAAAAGGGAGAAAGAGAATTGAAGTGGTTCATATTACAGCTAGATCAGAATTCCCCGTACATCTATCTCTTACTGTATTTAAGTGTTTCCTTTTGACACTGAGGAAATTTTTACAAAAGCAGAAAAAAAAATCTCCCATCATAGCAAAAACCACATTTTCAAATGTATTATTGTTGGGCGAGGGTTCAGTTCAAGAATGTCTTTATGATGACAATAGAAAGTATAAGCACATGAATTTCCTCTGAGGACATTGAGTCTTCATTTAAACAAGGGTATGTGTGTCTGGCATGATGTGCCTGTGAAAAAGAGAATGAGGCAAACTAACTCAAATCAGACATGTTGATCTGAGAGATTATTTCCACCTCCCTTTCAACACTCTTAAAGTTTAGAAGAGTTTTTCACAGAAACCTAAGACTGACACATCTAGAATGTGTAAGTCTCAGCCATGTTTTCTCCTTACCACAGCCCTCGGTTGGAGCACTGTGCTATAGTGAGCATGTCTCACCATGACGAGAGGGAACCTGAATTAATCCATCTGGTTTTAGGTGGAAGGATCAGTTGTTCCCTAGGAAATCATTGTCTATGATTTATTGCAGAATACTGGGAAACGAAACAACAGGAATCAACTAATAACATATTAGTCCTGGTAATTGAACCTCAAATGTGTGGCACAGAACAGCAGAGGGAAGATGGAACCCACCTTGGTGCTTTCTCAGGCAACAGAATAGGCAGAAACAGGTAATGAGTAAGGGTAATCCTCCCAAAGGAAGCAAACTATAAAGGATCCATCGCCTGTCCTCCGTCTGCTCCTTGGAGGGTGGTTCTAGGGCACCGGTTGTATCTGAAATGTTAATCAATGCTAAAGACAGTTAGGAAATCTGAGACATATTACGACTGGCAACACCCTCTGCAAGTTAGAACAAAATTTCTAGCTGATGCTTCCATTTCCCTTTCAGTAGATGTTAAGTATCCCAGGCCTCAGGACTCTTACCCACCTCTTACCTTATTTGTGAGTGTATGTGGGTGGCTCTGGATTATAGTTTATCTTTTGAAATTCTTATTCAGCTACAATTAACCCCCCCCCATAAAAAATATTCATAAAGCTCTCAGAAAGCCCTTTCATTTACATTGTTTTATTTAACTCTCATATTCATCATTTAAGAAAAATAAGGAAGCCATTGTTTTATATCTAGTCCCATGGCTTGAGAAGAAAAGTATTATTGTTCCAAGACTTGCCCACGGTCAGACAGCTGTTGAGTAGCAATTGGGACTCAAGCCAACATGTTTCTGATACTAAACTCAAGTTCTTTTAACATAATGCTTTTCCATTGTCTCATAACTCTTTGGTAGCTCCAAATACCTAATTATTTGTTATCTACAGATATCTTGGTAACTCCAAATATCATTTTCTTGGATGATGCTCATTACTTTTGATCAACGTTAACATGTATTAAGAACCTTTTTGCCCATGGTAATTTACGACTTATTTGTGGGTCATGAAACAATTTAATAGATCACAAATAACATTAAAAAATAAAACATTACAGAATAGAAAATGTCAGAATCTATCTTTAATTGTGTATTTGTGTTAATTTTTTTATGCAGAAAATCTTTATTTCTAAATATATTATCATAGTTATATATTGTTTTACCCATATGCTTGCTTTTGGGATAAAGATGGTCAGGAGCTACTAGAGCTGAGCATGAAGTGGTTTGGAAATTCAGAATGGTAACGAATGCTGTATTGTTCATGTGCAGCTGCTGCTTAAATTGGGAAAGCAGCCAAATCAATCCCAAGAGTGACAGACACAGCTGTCTGGGGGAGGGGCGTGGATAGGAACAGGAAGGAAAGTACCCACAATAGATTACCTAATACAAATACATCTACTGATTAAAAAGACCTAACTTTTATTATTTTTCAAGCCATCAAACGATTTAGTTTTTAAAATTTTATTTGACTAGTTTACTACTTACTTTTTAGAAGATGTTTTGAATCATTTCGAGTGTGTTCTGAAATAGAAAAACAAGATAAATATTGAACTTGGTGGTGAAAATAATGTGGCTGCATATTCAGATATGTTCAAAATCAGTACTAGTATCTGAGAGGACTCCTGCATTTGCACACTAACAGAGAATCCAGTAATCCAGCAAAAGGCAATTTGTGTAGTTTGTAGATAACTTCAAGATCACAGACGCAAAGTTAATTTCTGAGTTTATTTTGAGGCTTAAAGAAAGATGTAAATACAACACAACATTCACTTATCTACTTTGACTCTCTCTTCCCCATTTCTTAAGCGTATGGACGCAGTACAGGAGCCTGTATGATTTCTGGTACCTAGAACACACACTCAGCAGGTGCACCAAGTGAGTGTGAAAGACCACAAGGAAAGGATGGTTTTGATGACATGCTGGATACTCTTTCTGAAACAAAGATTGTGCCTCTAACTTCCTGCCTACTCATACCGCCTCCACTTTCCTGCTAAGACAATGATCACTTGTCTGTGTGAAATTCCTATTCAGAAACTGAATGAGGGCAGATTGGGGAGGACAGAGTTGCAGGCCATAGTATGTTCCAATGACTTTACCCCAGCTCTGTCAAATTTTCTTCGGAGACTTTGCTTTGCAAAGAGCATTTGTTCATTCTTGAAGAATATTGCTTTCTCAATAGTTTCCAAGCCCTCACTTTATCACATCCTTGTTCTAACATAAACCAATTCTTAACTCAAACATAAAAAGCAAATGAGAGTCTGATACGAAAACAGGAAAATTCCCAATACTCCCTAAGAAAAATATTTCAAAGGGAGAAAATAAAATATTTGTTAACATATCTCTAAAATGTATTTACAAAAATCACAATCTTTAAATATGATTTCAGAATATATATTCTTCTCCTCACCTCATACTTAGTTCACTGAGTACTTCCCGGTAGAAGAGAATGAATTTTTCTTTGACCCTTTCCCTGTTGTTTGTTTTCATTGCTTCATGAAAGGAAAATCCACACCCAGTTTAAAGCCAATTCATAAATAATTCATCTGACTTTTGAGAAGGAAGCAGAGATGACCCAGAGAACCATGCCTCATTTCCTGCTTCCCAGGACAGTATAATCCTTGATGGGTTAAAAGAAACATTTTCACACATTATTACAGTACAAGGGAATGCATAATGATTGAGAGGCACAGAACTGAAATTACATAAAAATTGCTAGAAAAGAGAAATCACTTCTCCAAGGTAAATATGGAAGTCTTTATTAAGAACTTGGGAAATAAGCTGGGCTTGAAAAGAAGGGTATAATTTTGATAGGTAGAGGCAGATAAATGGGTGCCCCATGAGTGATGAGAACAGCACAGGCAGGACAGTGGTGAAGACATGTCAGTGGCAAATAGGGTTGTTAGGTTAAAGTTTAGAGCTTCTATATGGATTTCAGAAACAGTCCAGAAAAGTAGGTAGAGATAAACTGTGGAAGGTCTTGAAGGCTGAGCCTAATATTATAAGCACTGAAAATGCTCTGTAGGAGACTCAATAAAAGAGTGACATTATGAAAGAAGTTTATTAGGAAAATTAAGTTTATCAGGAAGCTTTTTTGGCTGAAATGGATCAAAATGGGAAACACTAAAGACAAGGAGTTCATATAATTAACTGGAATTATTTAGAAGAAAGATAATAAAGGTCTGAGATGCTCATAGAAGCTATAGGAGGGAACAAATCACAGAGTGGAAAGTTGTTGACAAACAAGAATAGAAGGCCAAAGTAAAGTCCTGGGGAATACACAATGGTATTATCAGTAGTATTAGTTAACAAAGTGACAACAAAGGAAATGATAGGAAGGAAACAGAGTAGAACTCTTCAAGGACAAACTTAAAAGGACCTTAATGTCTCCTACTTAGCTCTTCAACTTTCCTTTAGACCACATCTTACTTCACGCTCTGTCCCAGTCTGATCCCAATAAGCATATCTTCTCAGGACACAGGATTTAAGAGGAACTGCTGCCTCCTTTTCCTCTGAAGTTAAGCCCCCTCCTCCCCAATGGAGAGAGATTATCAATCCTAATTTCGCTAAAGTCTAGGACTTGGTCCCTAGAACAGCCACTTTACAAAATGTACAATCATTTGTAGTGGTCATGGAAGGACCCAAATACGAGATAGACATTTGACTAAACTCCTTTCTCTTGTACAGAAGTGGATTATTTCCCATGAAGAAAGACTAAATTACACAAGAAGGCTCTCTTCCAAGAAAGATGAACTCAATGTCACCATATTTAATTTGTTATACATTATATTAATCAACGTTACATAAATTATCTGGTAGTACTTAACTATTTTATATTTAATAGTATAATTAATATCGACCCAGAAGTAATGTTTTTGCAAGTTTTGTTTATTTTTTATTTATTTTGTCAGATAAAAAGGTATTAATTACTTCTTTAAAAATTTAATATTATATCTCATTATTTGAATTTATAATGCAATGCTCTCCAGAAGCATTCATTCCACACATCGATAGAGGCTTTTCCAGGTAGTTAAAAGCAATTTTTTCACTTTGCATAGATTTCGTCATTTAATTTACTCATAAAGAAATTTTTATTGAGCACCCACTATGTGCCAAACACTATGCCACTTACTTGTAAAAAATCAGAGATGTTGGTCATTTATATATCTTCTTTTAAGAAATGTCTATTCAAATCTTTTGCCCATGTTTTAAAATTTATTGTCTGTTTGTTGTCAAGTTGTAAGAATTCTTTCTATATTCTGGTCACTAGTCCCTTGTCAGATATGTGATTTGTAAATATTTTCTCACATTTTCTATATTGTCTCTTTACTCTCTTGATAGTGTCCTTTAATTTTAATGAAGTATAAGTTATCTATTTTCCTTTTGTTGCTTATGCGTTAGATATCATATCACCAAAACTATTGACAAGTCTAAGATCATAAAGAGTTGGTCCTATATTATCTTCTAAAGAAACAGTATTATAGATTTATATATACATAGATTTTAGAGTTCCGGCTCTTATATTTAAATATAAGGTCCATTTTCACTTATTTGTTTCCATATATCGTGTGAGGTAGATATTCAAATCATTCTTTTGAATGTTCATATCCAATTGATCAACACTATTTATCGAAGAAATTACTTTTTCCCATTGAATGGTCTTGGCATTCTTGTCAAAAATCAGTTGACAAAGGAGGTATGGATTATTCTGGATTCTCGATTCTGTTCTACTGAACTATACATTTATCCTTATGCCAGTAAAACAGCTTTGACTATCATAGTTATTTTTATTAAATTTATTGAGGTAATATTGGTTAATAAAATTGTATAAGTTTCAAGAGTACAATTCAATAATATATCATTTGTATATTGCATTGTGTGCTCACCACTCTTTATCTACTTCCTCCCTTCCTCCTTTCCCTCTGGTAATCATTAAACTGTTGTCTGTGCCTATGAGGTTTCATACGTTTGTCTTGTTCATTTGTTGCTTTCAGCTTTATATCCCACATATGAGTGAAATCGTATGGTTTTTGACTTTTTTGTCTACACTGCAATGTCCATTGCAGCATTATTTACAGTGGCCATGACATGGAAACAACCGAAGTGTCCTTTGATAGATGATTGGATAAAGAAGTTGTAGTACATACATACAATGGAATATTACTCAGCCATAAGAAAAGATGAAATATTGTCATTGTGACAACACAGACGGATCCTGAGATTATCATGCTAAGCAAAATAAGACAGCCAGAAAAAAGAAAGTTTTGAAATAAGGAAGTATTGAGTTCTTCAACATCATTCTTCTTTTTCAAGATTTTTTTTTTTTTTTTTAGCTATTCTGGGCTCACTGGAATTCCATATTACTTTTAGAATCAGCTTTTTCATTTCTGCAAATAGAAGGGTTTGGGATTTTAATGGGGATTGCATTGAATCTGTAGATCATTTTGAGAACTATTGCCATCTTAACAATATGAAATCTTCCTATCCATGAAAATGGTTGTCTTTCTATTTATTTACATCTTCTTTAATTTCCTTAAGCCATGTTTTATTTAGTGTGTAAGTCTTGCACTTCCTAGCTTAAATCTATTCCTATTTTATTCATTTTCATGTTATTCTAAACGGAATTATTTTCTTAATTTTCATTTCAGAAAATTAAGAAAATAATTGCTCGTCTTTAGAAATATTACAGATTTTTTGTTGATCATACAACTTTGTTGAACTCATTTATTAACTATAGAAAATTTTGTGGGTTTTTAAGGATTCTCTCTATATAAGATCATGTCATCTGTGAATAAAGATTTTTACATTTTCCTTTACATTTTGAATGTTTCCATTTCTTTTTTCTTGATTAATTGCTCTGGCTAGACCTTCCAGTTCAGTGATGAACAGAAGTGGCAAAAGCAGACATCCTTGTTTTGTTCCTGTTCTTAGGGGGAAGACTTTCAATCTTTCACCACCAAGTATGATGTTAGCTGTGGGATTTTCATAAACCAAATGCTTTTTTTTACTCTCTCCTACTCCTCTTTTTTCGTCCCATGTTTCATTCAGCTTGGTTTTGCCGAACTTAACCTCAACCTCTGTTTGCTCTGCTGTTTGAGCCTCACAAGGTCTCCTCAAGAAGGCTTAAGGGGACAGCTTGTCTATTAATATTCTCAAAACTCATCAAAGAGTCAAGTTATTCTTGTGCTGTTTGACCCCTGTACAAAGGATGAACTACTAACCAGTATATAGTTTTCTGAGCACTAAAAACATAACTCTGAGGAATTATCAGTAAAAGTCAAGGACCAAAAAATGGGAAAAAATAAAAGAAAAAGAATATAAGGACAGAAAATAGAAAACTGTTTACTACTATTGGTATTCACTTTGTAATTTTCCCCCACATTTCAGTGATCTACTTTTGTACTTATCAAATAAATTTTATACCTGCTAAAGCCAAAAACAATAACTTTTATTGTTATTATATTTTCCCTACTTTCTCTAATTCACTCACCCTAAAACACACATACACATACACACACAGACGTGCACACGTATCGGTCTGTGAAATGTGGCAGTGTTCTAATGTTTTATATTACATAAGTTCAGTTCTAACCTAATTATTTGAGAATCTAGGTTCTCCTTTTCCTTGAAACATAGTGAGAACAACATTAGGTAGTCGTGGTGTCTAGAACTCACCTGTCACATAAATGGTTATTGAATGGCTTTCAATGAGTCCAGATGGAACAATCGCAGAACAGCGGTATGATCCATTGTCACTAGCCAGCACTTGATCAAAATACAGAATAAGAACTGACATGTTCTTCCTGCTTTCCCATCTAATGTGTTTCCTGTGGCTATATTCAAGATCTAAACAGCTATTTCCTCTGAGCTTGCACCAGGTCACATTAGGTCTGCTGGTACAGTATTCCACAGGGCATTCCAGTTGATATGAGGTCCCCGCTGAGATGTTCACAGAATGTCTCTTAACATAAAGTTGTGCATCACATGATTTTTCCCCTAAAAGATAAAAACAAAATTAATATCAAGTATGTTCTGGAAGGACCAGATATTTGCTACTTGAACAGTTTCTGCCTCAGATTTCTCAAGCACGATTCTAAAATTTTTCCAGATAATTTTTCCAGTAATTAAGCCTCACTAGCAATGTCTGACAGATAGTAGGTACATAATAAATATTTGTTGAAAAAAAAACAAATAAATCATTTCCTCAGTTATTCAATAATTTCCTCAATTTCCAAATTATTACTGATATTTTTATTATAAATTATATTTTGTTATTTATTATATTATATTTTTATTTATTGTTATTATTTTGTAGTCACTTCAATAGGTAGCAAATGATAATAGCAACTTCTTTTCAATTAGTTATTATATTTCAGGGGCAGTTTAAAATACATAAATATTTTAACTCTTTTAATCCTCACAACAAAAATAATATAGTTATTATGAACTTTGTTTTACAGATAAAGAAACTAAGGTAGTAAAGAATTTGCCTAAAGTTAGATGCTAATAATTAAGAGAATCGAGATTTAAACTCATAATAGAGTCCATTATTCTAGTAATTCATTAATTCATAATTCGTTAACCATTTCTCTATTGTTTCTTGAGCAGTAATCGTGTGTTCTACTTCTGGCTCTTGTATATTCCAAAAAGTGGAGGAGAGAAATTTTTGTATGTAATTATTTCCCTATAGTTTTTGGCACCAGGAATTTTCTTCACTTGTTTTTCAAAGGTTTTAATGCTGCCTTGAAATTTTCTTCATAATTTTTTCTGTGTATGTGACATACAACTCATGATACTATCTGAAAATAGGATGATCTGAAATAATTTGAAATATTATGTTTTCCCAATTGGTGGAGGAGCAGTGATCCACCTCTTTGGAAGTCTTGCCTACTGACCCAACACAGGAAATATGCTGCCTTTTGTTTTGGTGGGGAGAACTGTTTTCTGAAAACAGGTTTTTCTTTTATCTTTTATGAATCTTTCGCTAGTATTGCAAACTGTATATAAAATCCTCAGCCAAGGAAAAAAATTTTAATATTTTGTATTATTGAATAAGTTCTGTTACCTATAACTTATCATAAAAGTATTTTCTGGTAACCTCAATATCTGTAATATCACTAACAACCAAAACAAATATATGAAAAAATAAATCTTCTCTAAGCAAGCAAAATAGATAGTTCAAGATTTAAAATTTATCCAATTTTATACTTGATTCTTACAATTCCATTATCATTTCCTAATTAGCCCAGAAGGCATAATACAGAGTTGTGTAATGCAGAGTTATAACTATGTTCGTAATGATAAAATAGAATCAACAATAAAACTTTAAATTATACTTAATATCATCAATATTTTGAAACAAAGAAGTGTTGAATCTCTTTTACAGAAAAATTTTATCAGAAATGACCACTTCGAAAATGTTTTGGCCTTGAAAGGGGCAAAATTCAATTACTTAGACTGTACATTCACATGGAGCATTTATTCACTGGTAATTGCTGTTCTATATTGTCCCTTTTGAGACTCATGCATAAAAGGAGCATGAGAAATGACACTAATTTATAAAATTATTTAATCTTTTTCATCATAAGTATATTAAATCATTGAATGATCTACTATGAAACTGACTGTGCTGGTAAAAAAAAAATAACTAAAATAGACCAACATTGCCTTTTTTTAAGTACTTTTTAGTGATTTATATCTCTCTATTTTTCAAGTAGAGTTGAAGTTAAGCATGTTTTCTTAAGAGTATTTTCTCTTTAAGTTTCTTTGATCTTTATAGTTCTTCCTTGGTTCTGTTTTTTCTGTTTCAAACTATTCTTTGAGCAATATGTCCAATCTGTCCTTTTTATTAATTTCTTTCACTCATTTTCAAGCATTCCTCTAAATAGATTCACAATATCATATGTTATAATGATATAAACATAACTGATATTACAGTCAAACCTGTCTTTTAAAAATAAAGAAGACTTAGGACTAGTCAGACGTTGAACTGTGGGACAACTTTGAGCCCCGCGTTCTACATATTGCTCTACCTAACATAATGTTCCACTTTTTTTCTACATCTTTGCCAGCATGAATATGCTCATTTCAAGCTATTTAACTAACACTGTAATTTATGCTCACGTCTTATCAACTCTTGCTCAGAATAAGTATAACCTTATTCAGCTTTCAGGAATCAGATTGAGACAAGAGACCTGCAAAGAACATTTAGAACCTCTGAATATTTATATATTTATAACTGCTCTGAGACCTCAAAGAAGTTCGCTTTAAGACTTCATAATTCATTTGCTGTCAACAATTCAGAATAAAAATGAAAGTAAACTAAGTCATGAGGATGAGGTTTTCAAAAAATTGAAGAGAAAAGGTAAGATACTTTACTAAAAGGAAGTGCCTAACAATATAATACCTAGATGTGGTTATACCTATGACAAAAAAAGCAAGAAGGCATAGGCAGAAAGGCCAAGTGAAACCCTTGTTTCTAGAAGTCGAATCCTCTCCCTAAAGTTAAGAGGCTGTCTCAGTCTCCTAACTTCCCTTACATTTACTTGGATAAGTCAATTGTAGTTAATGGAGCCTGTAACTCTGAGCCGGCTTTGTGAAAAATAACATGATAATTACAGGCAAAGACCTTCTTCCTTCAAGAAACTTACCATACAGTTGATGAGACAAGATTAACTAACAACATATCTTTTCTGGATTAAATTTACAATCTACCACTTTTTTTTTCCTTCAAGTTTACCTAAGCTGAAAGCAAAGCTCAGAGGGATCTTGTATGCTAGTTGTTAGAAGTATGGGAATAAATAAGACAGGGTGCCTACCTTCATGGGGCTTACCTTATGACGGGGGCGGGGGGGGGGGGGCGGGGAACATTGGACAAATGAGAGAATGAAATAACATGGTAAAGAAGTGCAAATATTCGTGCCGAGGATTCACTTCGGCTGGAGCTATTGGGGCAAGGCTTAATGGAAAGTGTGTATTTGAGCTGAACCATAGTGAAGGGGTAGCTCTATAATAATTAGAGCAGTGAATGGGCAAGGGAGGTATTTAAAACTGAGAAAATGGAAGGAGAAAGGCAGAGAGGCCAGGATTCTCATGGGAGATTCAAGGTATTGATACACACTTGGATCATAATTTTCTGAAATAGTGACATGAAGATCACTAGTTGTTTCAGAATGAATGAAATAAGCATTAGGTGGGAGAAGTTTAAACCTTGCTTATCAACTATGAGAAAAGAGAAAGACTGATTCTTAGGAGATATTTATAAACATCATGGAAATAACTAAAACTGGGAATACTCATTTGAACACAGTTGCTCAAATGCTAACACACTGTGTGATACTGGCATAGCCACCCAGTCTCACCGGCCCTCGATTTCTTTAAAATAAAATGAAAGGACTGGACTTCAAAAACAAGAAAATTCTTATCCACCATTTTTGCTACACAGAAACACATTTATAACTTTACCTCCCTCACTGGGTAACTGTGTAACAAAACCACTTCTAAGTCTCAACAATTTGTCACCTTTTCATTTAGGCATAGGGCTGTCACTCACTTCTAATAGCACAACTGAACATCCTTCCTAGTCCCAGCATTTTATGACTATATGCTTGGAAGGAATGCATAAAGTAGAGAAGACAGCTGGCTGATTGTCCTGGCCACATCACTGACCTGCAGTGGGATGATGGAAACGTGGCTGCCATCCCCACATATTCCTATCAGCAAGATGGGGATCAATGACTGACACATTGGCTGGCATAGGAATTTGTCTTGAATGGGGGAAGGAAATAGATAAAAGCAGGCTTGCCTACAGGCACTAAAAGTCATTGAGAGTACTTCCTCTTTGTACAAAGAAGGTATTATATTTCCTATGTCTCCAAGACTCAAAATGATATTTGTTGCACAGGATGATGCATAAGTTAGATGGCACGCTTCTAATTTTCCATCCTACAAGTATGTTGACACTTCTTTACTGCTTGTCCTACATTATGCATATCTATATTATGACACTTAGGACATCCAGAGCTATCCCCAAGGAGTTCATGTTGTTGAAAAAAAATTTTTTTTTTCTGAGGAAGGATGAAGATCATAGTTGCTTTTGGCTGGGATTTATAGGTCAATATTAGTTACAGTTGTTCCTGCTGTTATTGCTCCTGTTCTTTTCAAGCATTCACATTTAATGGTAGGAAGTGTTTAATGATAAAAATAATTTAAATATATGCTGTAAAAAGATGAAACCTCTACCATCTCTAAGCCATTGAATAATGCAGTATCCCTTTTCAAGTCACTATAGGTTTTAGAAGCTTCTCATTTTTAAAATTCTTATGAAAATCATTACTATATTATTACTGTATATACATTCCATGAGCAGGCTCTACTTAGCATATTTGATGCCCAGAGTACATTTTTAACAACCTCTACATGAAAAAATATTTTCAGAAATAATCGTGAAATGAAACATACAACTACAGTAACTAATAAGTGAATTTTATTAAAACTGGAATTCTATAAAAGATAAAATTAAGGCAATTTCTAAATTATACCATTAATGTAAAGTGTTTTTTTCTTATTTCTCTTTTAAAATTTTAAAAACAATTAACACTTTAAAGAAAATACATTTCAATCGTAAAGCTATTAATCAATAAAACAGTTTATGTAAGAACTGGAATTACACCTCACAATAAGTACAGTTTTGCTGTTTTAAATTTTAAACAAATAAATGTGCAAAATGGTTGCACAGAATGAAAGAAATAAGATCTCTCACATTCTTATTCTTTGTCTCTATAATCACCATGGTATTATTGTGTATTTAAAATCTACTATTTATTTTTATTAGTGTCAAGTATACAGTACATTGGTTAGACATTTATACAGTTTATAGAACAATTCTAGAATGTGGAGTACCACAGGGACTGGAGGTTCAAACTGTGCCTGGAGCAAGCTTCAGTGGTTCCAAGTATTATAAATTTACCCTTGAAATGTGGCTGAATTTGTACATGTGTTCAGGCCCAACTCTATAACTGGGACATTCTCTTATCTAACTTTCACATAGAATGCAATGGTTATCAAAGGGGAAGTACTAAAAATGTGCTCATTCAAAGCTTGCATACACATTATTAAAACTCAGCAGTAACCATAGTAATGACTGATTATTTAGATCAGAACTATTTTTAGGGGAGGAGTATTTTATCACTGATATTGTTCAGAATTGCTGATAATTGAAAGTAGACCAACTTTAATTTGTTTTTAAATTCTGTATAGATAATGTACTCCCTACTGCTCACACCAGGGTTGTGGACATCTTATTGTCAATGACTATTTAGTAACGTGGCAGTTTTTAGTGCAAAGGGAATGCAGAAAGAGGTTTATGTTGCTCTTTAATTTCTTCATTATATATTTCTTTGATTATCTTGAACAAGAGCCATTCTCTCAGAGCTTTCAAATCTCTTAAGAGGGAGAGAGCCCTTCATGCTGGGTTAATCAAGAAAGGCTCAAGGAAGAGGCTAAACCTTCTCCTGCCCCAAACTCCACCCTGGGGGCAAATCTGGTCCTCTTATTTTCACATGGGAGCCATCTTGGTTTCTTTTCTCTTTACTGCTCTATTCTATTAGTCATCAAGTTAACTTGATTCACTACCCAAAATATCTTTCATATTTGTTTCCATGTCACTGCTTTAATTTGGGTCTTATTCTATTTCATATGAATTTTTGTCACAGTCCACCAACTTGTCCTCTATGTTCCATATTTGGCCTTGATCCCCTCCCCTACTCCAATCCTTCTTACATCACTGTCACAGTTTGTTAAAAGAAAAGAAAAATCCAATCACTAGACTTTTTGCCTAAAACCCTCCAGAGACTCTTCAGTGCTTGCAGGAACATTTTCAAACTTTATCAAATGGCATTTAGCCCCTGATTCCTTATGCAAACTCACCTTCAAATTCCAGCATCTCAAGTCCACTTGATGTCCCCCTGCCCGCATCACCAAAGTTTCATACTGTTTTGTATGACATGCATCACTCTATTATAATTAAATATGTGTTTATGCTCTGTCTTTTTATTTGCAGCATAACATTCTCAGTGAGATGGTACCTGTCTCTACAGGAGAAGATGGCTTAGATAAGGTATGAAAGTGAGATGGCATGATATGTACTGAGACTAAACAAAGACAGCTTCTTGGAGAGAAAAATCCATTCACAACTCTGACTAATGCTCTCTGTGCACCAAGATCACAGAAAAGACACAGCTGAGCCTTTAGAGGTGGACCAAAGGCACTGTGGTAAAGAATGTATGCATCTCAAAATATCTTGCTGTGGTTAAGTTATGACCATGAAAGAAAAACTAGACCTCACCAATATACAGTGTGGAAAGGCCTGATTTATGGACACTAAAGAGCGATATTCAATATATTTAAAAAGAGACATGCCATGGTTATCTGGATGCCCACATCAGCTAATCAGAAAGGCATGCCAGCTGCAAACAACTGCATGGTCCAGAACTTTCCAGGTGACCAAGTGTAGCTGCAGGTATAAATACCATCAGGAGTCTAAAAGTGTAGGTAATTTGTGAAACTTATTACCACTTAAAAAAAATATTTGTGATTATAAGTCTTAGGTGAAATACAATTATTTCTTATTTTCAATGACCATATGCCTTGACTATTAACATTAGGAAAATCCCAACTGAGCTTCACTGTTTTTCCATTGAAAAATTTTTACATATTTATAGAAAGTTCAAAATAATTATATTAACTGAAAGAAATAAATGAATGCATCTGTAATGAATGCAAAAGTCTTATTGGAATTTAGACAGTGTTAGAGTTGAACATAGAAATGTAAACAATTGGAATATTACTCAGTCATAGAAAGGATAAAATACTGCCATTTGGGACAACATGGATAGATCTTGAGATTACCATATTCAGCAAAATAAGTCAGACAGAAAAAGTTGAGAACCATATGATTTCACTCATATGTAGGATATAAAGTGGAAAATAACAAATGAACAAGAAAAACAAACAAAAACTTATAGACAGAGACACAGTTTAGTGGTTACCAGAGGGAAAAGAAGGACGAGGGAGGTAGATAAGGGTATAAGGGATCAGATATATGGTGATGGAAGGAGATTTGGCTTTGGATAGTGAACACACAATGCAATATACAGATGATGTATTATTGAATTGTACCTTGAAGCCTATATAATTTTATTAACCAATGTCATCCCAATAAATTTAATTAAAAAAGAACTATAAACAAACATTTTTTTTGAAAAACTAAAATGGTTATGAAAGATATGATGTGCCAATAATTTTTTTGACATCAACTAGGATTTTAGCTTCTACCAGAAGATATTCCACACACGGCAACAGTAGCCATGTAATCACATATCAAAGATCCTGGAAGGACATCCACCTGGACAGTCTCAGGGAATTACACAGCATCAGCAAGCTCACATAGCATACTTCCAGTCATAAGTGAGCTGCCATCAACTCATGAAATCAGAAATATGGTGATCTGAGGTGAGGGTGGGGGAGTTCTACCTCATACAGAAACCATTAATGTAGGTTGATAAACTTATTACTTTAACTTATTATGAAACAAACTCAGTGTATAAGTCAGATATTCCCAAGTGTTAGGAATATCTGGGGAAATCTGAATAAGAATAATGCACACATACATGTGTTTAAATTAGAGTTTCTCTTTTAGTAGGCAATCATTGTTAGTTTAAGAAAAATCCTATTCATTTATCTCAAAGGTACAATGAAAACTAATTGAGTTCAGTCCCTACTCTGAGATAAAACATATTCACATACATCTACCTGACAAACAACATGTAATGTAATATGGATAACAGACATAGAACTCGTATGCAATAATAGTTTAAGTTTTTTTCTCTATACATATTATCTGATATTGGTCTTTTGAGAGGAATAGGCATCTCTTCCCTTTCTAAACACAAACACACACATGGGGCAGGAAGAGAGAGAGAGAGAGAGAGAGAGAGAGAGAGAGAGAGAGAGAGAGAGAGAGAGAGAGAGAGAGAGAGAGATGTAAAAACTTTCTTTAAGTTTAAGTTTGCTTTCATAAGGTATTTATTTAGCATACTTTGAAGCAATTTCTTATTGGGCTAAAATTTATTATCATATGATATGACTACCTGGGGAAAAATATTGCAGACAATCCTTTTAAGTTAGTTGTATTGACCAATTTAAAACTAAGCCATATATTTCTTGGTTTTATCTAGTTTGGGATTATTCTGAAATTGTTTCATTTTCAAGCACTTTTTTTAGTATTTGCAATAGCTTTGTCTAACAGTTAGCAAAATTTATAAAATAACTGTGCCATGTGTCTCTTTGAGATATTAAAGAATAAGATGAGCAAAGAGCTTTAGTGATCATTGGGTCAGGTAATACATGAATAGTTTCAGTCACATTTGGGAGATCACCTCCAGAATCACTGCTTTGCATTCTTTGTCACTAACTTGCCCACAAGTGCACTGGACCTCATATTATCAAAGCGCTGTGGACCCATCCTAGATACTCCAAACAGGAGGAAATTGGAGATATGATTAATGTGTTTTGTTTTTATTATGTCTTATGCACTTTTAGAAACCATACATGTATTGCTTTATTTGATTCTCAAAATGATTTTGTGGGATAGTTACTATTATTATCTTTATTTTAATTTGGGGAAACCAAAATTAAAGAAACTAAGCCACTTGGTCAAGATAACTATCTAGTAGGGGCAGAGCCAGGACCAGGACTCAAACCCAAGCCTGGCTAATTCTAAAGGACAAGCTCTTCTCTGGCAGGGTGGTTGTGAAAGAAAATGAGAACATATAAGTTCTTAGCACTATGCTTGCTTATAATAAACAATAAATTCCAGGTATTATACTTTTTGGAGAGGTGACACAGAAGTTGAGTTATTGTCTAAAATCACAAGGCAAGCAGGTGGCAGAGACAAGATAAATACACAGTTTTGCCTCAAGTGGCCCAGCTCTAAACAGTTATTCCCAACTCCTTCAATATGAATCAGCAGCGATGCATAAAAACTGGTATATTCACCAGGCAAACAAATATAATTAAAAAGGCAATATGCTCCATAGAAAAATGTCTTTTTATATAAGAGATAAAATCCTATGGAATTATACTAAGCAGAAGGTTGATCTTGGTCAAAATTGGAAAGCTAAAAAATCTTTCTTTGTGTACTTTTCTGAACTTTCTCTCAGTAAATGTTCACTACATAGGTACCAAAGACAAATGTCTTCTTGTGGTTCTACTCTATTGGTCACTGCCTTTGTCTCCCCATGAGAGGATTCATATGCATTCCTTTAGAGTCTTGCCTGCCCTATGCAACAAGGACTAGTATGGAGGAGAGTTTGTTGGACATTGTGTAATTATCTTTCTGGCATAGCAAAAATTTTTAGCCAATTTAATGATCCCTAAAAACAATGATTCATGATGACAATTTAGAGAATAGTTCTAGCTGGGGAAGGCATTGACTGTCTGGTCAGAGATACTGGGTCCTCCACTTTGGTCACAGTCACTTCAGGAAGAAAAGCAGGGCAGAAAAAGCTGAGAGTATATCTTAGAAGCCGTGGACAGCAGCATCAAAGAGAGCCATCGGTGTTTTATCTGAAACCAACATGACTATTTCTAAATATTGCCTTCAGAGATAGAGTGGTTGTGTGTGAAGCTCAGAGTGAGTGCGGGTTATGTATTATTAGAAAGACACAGGAAAAGTTTATCTCTTCTTTCTCAGATACTTCTTGGCCTTCCTAAACATCATGCTCCAGAGACCACACTGATATTTATTATCATTTTCAAAGCCCTAGAAGACACTTACCCATATCAATATGGGCAGAAACTGCCAGTTGTCTACTAATATTACTTCTCCTCTTCTAATAGTAGAAGAAAATGAAATGGGGCCATGACTGCTGAAGCTGAAATGTTCCAGACTTCTTTATTGCTAATTCTGGACAACTGGCTATTTGTGCTGTATAAGGGTTCCAGGCTATGCTCGTAAGGTAAATGTGGTTATCAGGAAGGAGAAATGGAGGAGGCACAAAGCTCTACCAGCTTAACCCGATGTTTCCCTGTGACTGACCAAGTAAGATAACCCCTCTAACACTCACCTAGATCGTGTTCAAAGTAAACCTCAAATTGTGCATGTTTAAATTTTAAGCATACTCAAATGATACCCTTGCTTGTAATCACACAGACATATGCACACAAGTAATTTCTTCAATAGACATAAGGATGAAATTCAGAGTCCGTAAGCACGAGAGGACACCTAAAAGGTGGATAATATTGAGCTGATTTTGAAGTAAGGGAATGGAGAATATTAGAAAATTGAAGTAAATTACTTATGACATAATTTGATGACACAATGCAACTCAAGTCTCCCCATCTCTGTTATCATTTCTTGGTAACTGGGGATGAAAGTAGATAATGATATCAAGAATTATTCATAGATGACTTTCGTCAACCCAAATGAGAGATAGTTTCCCAAAACTACTTTAAAGGAGCTGTTAAGGTAATTAAATTTTGTAGTAAAGGAATAAAAAAAATCATTAGCCAAACTTACACAGCAGCTACAATGCATCAGATATTGTTTCAAGTGTTTTACGGAATTAATTCACTTAATACAACAACCTTGTAAGGTCAATATCATTATCGTCTCCATTGTTTAGATGAGGAAGGAGAACTAGAGAGGTTATAGTTATAGAACCAGCAAATGGCAGGGATGGGATAGCAATCCAGACAGTCTGACTCTGGAGTCCCTGACCTTAACCGCTCCACTGCTGCCTCTCCAAAGAACAAAGCAAAAGGTTGATTTCATTTTCAGACTTGATTACAAATGCCTGTGAACATTTTTCTTTCAACAACTCTGAACTGTAAGTAAAGGGGAAACTCGCAAATAATAGAAATTAAATAGGAAAGCACCAGTGAAGCAAGATAAATAGTCTTTAACTTCAAATAGAGGAAATTTCGATAGTGGGGCAGAGGAAGCAAAAAATAATGAAAGAGCTTTTCAGTGTTTGGAAAGTCTAGCCAGGGCTGTGATCATCCAGGAAATCCTGTAGCTGCATAATGTATTCCTAGACATTTGTGTAAAAAGTAGTCATATTTTGAGGCAGGCATTCTTGCAATAACAATACACAAGCATTTGGCAAAATGCATAACTCCATCTCTAGCATATTATGTGCACATATCCATAGGGACAAATAGCTACAGCTATAGAAATAATCCTGATAAAGACCCTGGAGCTTCAAGGAATGAGAGACAGATGCAGAGCACTTCCTGCCCTAATGTTTCTACTCTGACTGGATATGGCCAGTTCATGCTGAAGCAACACAATCTGTGTGAGATCCATGGTTCATATTGAACTGTCACAATAGAGGCAAAAGAAGACGCAGCCAAGGCCCAAATGGAGACTTGGCCCTAACCACTGTGTTCTCAAAAAAAAAAAGAAAAACACTGTAGGTGTCATCTGGTACTAGATCGAATTAGAATTATCTTTTTTTCTCACAATAAGCAGTAATCAATCAAAGATTTCCTACTGTGTTCACTCTGGTTCATATACAGTGTCATGTGATAGCCAGACATTAACTGCAGTGCTCCTGCTTGCTTGAAGGTAGAATCCTCCGTTTGTCTTCAAGTAAACAAGTGGTCCAGGGACTCACAGCTGGAGCCACTTATGGGCAATGAGGCAGGCGACTGACAGGGGCTTCTACATCTGCAGCCTAGTTCTTCCCAGCATAATCTGACCATCTGTCCAGGAGAGAAAATGCTGACGCTTTAATATTTTATCAGGACAGAACTCCTACACCAGATACTGAGGAGTAAAGTTCTCAATGACTTTATTCTTGAAACACGGGAAGCAAGTAAGTGTCATTTCATTATAAAAAAGGAAGTTTGTAGAGAACATTATACTTTTTCCAGTCTTATTCTTGATGGAGCCTTATTCCTGGGAAGAGGCATACAGATCTCACATTGCTTTAAAGTAGAGAAGAAAAATATCTTTTAAAATTATTTTTAGATACTTTGAAACTGTGTTAGTGTAAAGAATTCAGTAGTTAAGTAAATCACAGGAAATCCCCAAGATGCAAAGATTAAAAGTAATATGATTTTAAGTGATAGTCATCAGCTCTGTCTGGGAGAACAAATCTCACCGATCACTCCTTATCTCAACCTATGCCCTAAATTTAATGTTAGTAATACTGTAATCTATCAACTTTTATTTAAGATACCTGTCTAGGACCTTGTATAAGTCTTTCTATTTCATTTTTGAAATAACTTGATTCACTATATTTTGGGCTAAATATATTGTACAATATATTTCATTTTTTCATTTGATTTGGCTTTGAAAATAAAAGCCTTTCCTCTAAGATCAGAAACAAGACAAGGTTGTCTGTTCTTACCACTCTTATTCAATACAGTGATGGAAGTCCTAGCTAGAGCAATCAGGCAAGAGAAAGAAACAAAAAGAATCCAAATTTGGAATGAAGAAGTCAAATTGTATACAGAAAAGCCTAAATACACCACCAAAATACTATTAGAAACAATAAACAAGTATAGTAAAGTTGCAGGATACAAAATCAACGTGTTAAAATCCATAACATTCCTCTTCACTAACAATGAAATTTCAGAAAAAGAAATGAAAAAAACTATTCCTTTTGCAATTGCAACAAAAAGAATAACATACCTAAGAATAAACTTAATGAAGCATGTGAAAGACCTATGCACCACAAACTATACAACGTTATTAAAAGAAATTGAAGAAGACACAAAGAAATGGAAAAATATTCCATGTTCATGGATTGGAAAAATCAACATAGTTAAAACAGCTGTATTACTCAAAGCGATATACAGATTTAATGGCATTGGCAGAAAAACAGACACACAGAACAACGGAATGGATTTAAGAGCCCAGAAATAAACCCCCATATATATGGGCAAATAATTTTTGACAAAGGAGTCAAAAACATACAATGGAAAAAAAGAAAGCCTCTTCAATAAATGATGCTGAGAAAACTGGAAAGCCTCATGCAAAAGAATGAAATTAGACTGCTATCTGTCACCATACATCAAAATTAACTCAAAATAGACCAAAGACCTAAATATAAGACCTGAAACAACAAATTGTATAGAAGAAAACATAGGTACTAAACTCATGGACCTTGGATTTAATGAGGAATTTATGAATTTGACCTCAAAGGCCAGAGAAGTAACAGCAAAAATAGATGAATGGGAATGTATCAAACTAAAAACTTTTGCACAGTAAAAGAAACCATCGACAACTGAATAGGAGAAAATATTTGCAAACAACACCTCATAAGGGGCTAACATCCAAAATATAGAAAGAACTCATACAACTCAACAATAAAACAAACAAACAATCCAATTAAAAAATAGGCAGAGGACTTGAACTGACACTTCTCCCAAGAAGATATACAAATGGCCAACAAACACATGAAAAGGTGTTCGACTTCACTAGCTATCAGGAAAATGCAAATCAAAAACACAATGAGATACCACCCTACACCTGTAAGGATGGCTATCATCGATTGGACAAATAAAAACAGATGTTGAAGAGGTTGTGGGGAGAAAGAAACCCTCATACACTGCTGATGGGACTGCAAATTGGTATAATTAATAGAAAAAACAGTATGGAAGTTCCTCAAAAAATTAAGAATACAACTACTATGTGACCCAGAATATCCCTCTTCTGAGTATGTATTCCTCAAATTTAAAAACATTTACCCATAAATACATAAGTATCCTGATGTTCATTGCAGCATTATTCACAGTGGCCAGGAGATGGAAACAATCAAAATGCCCTTTGATGGATGATTGGATAAAGAAGGTATAGTACATATATAATGGAATATTACTCAGTAATAAGAAACATGAAATACTGCCATTTGCAACAACATGAATGATCTTAAGATTATCATGCTAAGCAAAATAAGTTAGACAGAAAAAGTTGAGAACCGTATGATTTCACTCATATGTGGGATAAAAAAACTGAAAGCGATAATTGAACAAGACAAACAAACAGAGAATCATGGACACAGACAACAGTTTAGAGGTTATCAGAGGAAAAGGGTGGAGAGGCTGATAAGGGTAAAGGAGGTCAAATATAAGGTGATGGAAGGAAATTTTTGAGTTGTGGTAAATGCACAATGCAATATACAGATTATGTATTATTGAATTGTACACTTGAAACCTATATAATTTTATTAAACAATGTCACCCCAATAAATTTAATTTAAAAATTAATAAATATATGATAACGTTAAAACTTACTTTCCATTTAACCAAATTTTGTGGGTGAAAAAAATATTAGCAAAAATACCATTAACATTTATTTATCAAGCTTTTATTGTGTTCACTTATTGTGCCAAGTACTTTATCCATATTACTGCATTTCTAGTCTTCACAATAGCCTCATAATTTAGGTACAATTATTAACTTTATTTTACAAATGAGGAAACTAAACATAAGAGAGAATAATAAATTTAACCAAGGTCACACAATAAGTGGCAGAGACAGTAAATTAACCCAATTCTAACACTCAAGTTTTTTTTTTATAAGCACAGTGGGAAGAATAGAAGTTGTACCCCACTTTCAGTGTGATACAGCATGAAAGTTCTTTTACTTTATTTCACAAGGAATATTTGTATATTCTTCAAATTGCTATTTCTATTTAATAATATTTGTCTCCAGTTGCAGCTATGTGATTGTGGCATCTGAAGAAAAATGAAAAATTTAGTCAGCCATCTAAACCCCTTGTCAACATAACACCAGATATACACGCATAAAAATATACAAGCATAAAAATGCTTAAATGACTGAAGGGAAGTTTTATTTTGCTCCTGGTTGTGTGTGATCCCGGCATCGCGGAGATAAATTCCAAACCACCCAGTTCCAGAATTGAAGGTGGCGGTTTATGAGGTTTCAGTAACCATACTTTCTGATTTAAAACTACAGCACACAAAAAGAGGTCTATGTATTTTTGTGGGGATTATAAGGCAGGCTGTTTGAAAACAGACCTGAGAAAACCTAAAATATCTGCTAGCTATTTGTAGCCCTTCCGCATTTACATGTAGGCCCCAGTGTCAATGTAAGAGAGCAAGCAAACTCAGCAGAAAAAAATAAATTGGTTATTTGCCTACATAAAATTCTTGCAGATGTGACCAAGAGTCATTATTGCAGAACCCAAGATGTTTTCTACATCAGATGACGCCTGAGCTGGAACCATTCTCTTTCAACATAATGGACATAATGATGGAATGCTCCGATCCTGTATTTCTCAGCATTTTCTCATTCAGTATTTTCCACTGAAGCAAGTAGCGTGATTTTACATAAAAACATTTTTCAAGAGTAACTATGTAGTCAGATATAACCCTGGGTATCCAGTACTTATGCTCTCCAGCTGAGCACTACAACACTCTGCCACGCCTCAGTTTGGAAAGAACAAACTAGTCGTCACCAGCATGACATCCAGAGGATTTGCCAATAGTAGTTATAAATTCGTACCTAACTATTTATAACATCTTCCCAGTTCCTTTTTTCTTATCAACAGAGCATGTTTTCAAAAAAATCAGGCAAGCTGTGACTTGAATACCATGTTCTAATTTGGTTTATGTCCTAGAATGTCTTCAGTGAGCAAATCTAACTACTTCGTCTCATCTACCATCATCCATGACATAAGCACCACAGCCAGCTAAAATCAGCAAGGGAAAACATTACTTCCAACACCCCCTGAGAAATAAGATAAAAAATAATCAAAGTAGGTACTTTACCGTCGATATTCCAGATGCCCAGATGCGGGATTAGGAAGAGGACCGAAAACAATTTCCCAGTTCCAAGCATGCCAGGCGACGTCTTCATTTCCTGTGAGTATCAGGGATGGGAAAACTTCTCAAGCAGGGAAGGCTTCCCTCCTTCCCCTGAGTTCTTTAGCGTTGGATCAGGTTGACTACCCCAACAACATCTGTAAAATAAACAGAAAAGACAGAGGATGTAGGAGAGGACAGTAGTTGGATAGTTTGTGAAACAATGTGAACAGAAAGACTACCTAGTACTCTTCTTGTGGTTTTTGCTTCTTGTCAAATCGGGTGCTCACTTTCAAACCCTCTGATCTGCAAGCAGCTCAGTGTTTAACTTCTCCTTCTGCTTACCACCCTTTTTGTCCCACATTGAGGTTTTTCTCATTCAAAGTTCAGTGAAAAAAACAATTAAACTCTAAAGAAATCTATATTATTGCAATCTTTAGGTTGAGATTTTAATCAAATCAAGGTCAGGAAATTCATGGTAAAAAGTACCTATGGTAAGTATACATTTCCCCTCTTTTCATAACTTGTGGTTATGAAACTTCTTTTATGTAAAATATTTTAGAATTTTCTCCCAAATACCATGCATGGTAAAATAAGAAGACTTATTGTTATTAAACCAATGGAGATTTTCTTGAAGTTATGGAGAAAATGAGTGGCAGGAAGCACTTCCTCAACAGGTGAGGGAAAGGCAACTGTCTTTAATCTGTAGATAAGTATCAATGGAACAAGATAATCGTTAGTATTGGCTACGTGTTCTCTCTAAATAATAGTTTCAAGCCAAATGACATCTTGAATATCAATTAAAGGAAATTTCCATTTTCAACATTCTTCATGTGGTTATTTTCTGGACTTAATAGAATAAAAATGATAAAAGAAGAAATGGGAAGGTTCAAGATGAGATAGTTCAGAATTGACAGGGCATTGTTTTCTCCAAGGCCAATTGTATTAATTAGTTTAGCTTCTTATCATAGATGCAAATTATAATCACCTTTTTTTGCTATTCCAATTGAGAAATCTAGATTTGTGACATCTGTGGTCATTGAGAGTTGATTTTGTCAGTCTTTCTCTGAGAGGCTGGTGATTTTCTTCCAAGGCCAAACATTAATGATTTTAAGTGCATAAGGTTAAAAAACAGTTTTCACGTACATACTGATTCAAACAGACATTGTGTGATGGTTGGCACCACAAAGATGAATGAGTCGCTGTTTCTGATTTTAAAGAGCTCAGTCAGCCAGTACTATAATTTTTTCATATGAACCTTTAGTGCTGAAACTTAAATATTCATGCATTTCAACCACCACAATTTAACACAAAGCAACTATAAGCTTCTTAGATCTTTCATTATTTATCAAGCCAACATCCTGAGAAATATTCATGCAGCATTTACACAACTTTTTTTCTCAGTGCTCAAGGTGAAGTGCAAATTCCTGTGGCAGCTGAGACAAGTTGTCCCTTTTAAAATGGTCCCAGAGGTCAAAAGTCACAAACCATAAGGCAGAGATCTCAGGATATCGTTGCAAACCAGAGAAAAGTCATATAAACTTTATCTCAGCAAAAAACATTTATGATTCACTATTTTAAAGGTTTCTTCACATAGTCCATGCTAATTAGGTAAAATTTGAAAAAAAATAACTTTTTGTAATATTTAATATATTTTTAAAAGAATTATGTTCTGTTACTTCTATCAGCATAACTGGTCCTTTATCCTTCCACAGCTGCAGTCCTGATAACCCCACCACAGACAGAACCCTCCCTCAGAATCTAGCTCCTGCCTTAATTCTAGGAAAGAGAAATTGAAAGACACAAGGCTCAGAAGTATGTTGTTTTAACAAGTCAATTTTGCTTTACATTTATACCTCATCTAGCATTTAAGCTTCTGTTTTGACCTCGTTCTACTATAATCGTGTACTCTTTGACCAGAAAATTATATATTTACTTAAATGTGCAAATTTAAAGAATTTACTAGTCTTAAAAGTGACTGCATTGTATTTTAGAGATAACTTAAAAACACAAACAACATAAAAAATATTTTATGGTGAAAGACAAAAAGCAAAATAGAATTCGGCATCTCTAAATCCATTTTGCAGACATTTTAGGAGCTTCTTAGAGGACAGATTCTTCAGTTCACTTACAGATTCAACTGCTTTCATGAGTAATGAAGCAGCTGTACTTTCTCCAATATTTTTACCCCAGGATGATTAGAGAAACAGCAATCACAAAACAAGACACAGACTCTTAGAGAAGTATGGCCACTAACATTAGGCATCAGCCCAGAGGGATGAATCTTGGTTCTGAATTTTTAACATCCCCAAAACATCACATACCTTTTTACTACAAATGTCATCTAGTATTTAAAACTTTCCATTCTTCTATTTGGAGTCTGCTCCTAATTAATGTTATTAATAGCAAAGGTTTATATACATAACTATACTTAGAATCAGCCTGGCACTTTTTAAAACCTGGGTGTGATTCCTAGATGCCCTACACATCCATTGAATGAGAATCTCGCAGGATTGACGTTAAAGATCCCTATTTTAAAGAAATCTGATTCTGATACAGTTGGTTTGAATGGATATTTTGAAACCAATTATGAAGTGGTGAGGGGCATGGACTTTTGAGTCACAAAAGACTTGATATCAAATCTTTGTCATTACTAGCTGTAAAATTTTTCTTAGATTTCCTAGAGCTTAGCATTTTAGGAGACATAAGGTGCACCACTCAGATCCTCCTCCAAGGACAACTTTGCTCTTAGCTGTGGAAAATGCAGTCAACAGATAGATAGCTTCCAGGTATAAACTCCTCCAGGATCTGCTCAACTGGGATTCACCTTGTCCAAAGCCATGTTTTTCCATGATGACCTGCATCCAGTGATGAAGCAAGGAAAGCATATAAAGGGCTGGCCATTTTGGCTTCACATGGATCACTGATAGATAATACTAGTCCTAGAGCTCCCAGTTAGCTACAAGGTTATGTCAGAACGATATCACAGTTTTACTTCTTCTTCTGCCCAGTATTGCTTCTGCCCCTTTCCTTTCACATGTGTTGATCCTGAATCCATCTCTCTGTCTGCTTCCAGAGCACTGAATCTGCTCCACATCTCAATTCCTGTTCTGTAGATTGCAAATGGTAATAATGTCTATCTGTTATGCTGATTAACAGAAGTAGTATATGCAAAGTGATCAGTAAATGCATCTATAATTATTCCTCAACTAAACATGGGCTTCCATTTGGATAAATGGATACCAGGAAACCCTTATTAAGCCAAAAAACAATGGTAGCGGAACAAATTGAAATGTCTATTTGCTAGTGGGAGTCACTGTTACATAAAGATCAAGACTCTGAAGTATGTGTCACAACAAAGCTTTGATTAGCGGAGAAATGTAGCAGATTAAAGATGGAATGAATTCCAGAAAGATTTATAAAGGATGAATCGGCCATGCAGGGAGGACTCGGAAGTAAAGGGCAGAAAGAATGAGATGCCTGAGGACAAGAGATCTGAAAAAGGGTCCAGCCATTGGGACTGTCCCTCAAAAAAAGAACTCTAGCCTTCCAAAAGGTTGGAAGGGTTCAAAACAGTCATGCTATCACAATGAGACTAGAGGGACAAACAGGCAGGGACGGCTTACTGAAACTGGGATATGAAAAAGGATCACAGTCATTGGCAACACACCTGAGATGGGAAAAGATCATGCCTTGATATTGAGCTCTTCCCACTGGCTCCTAAAGTGCCCTGTTGATGAGAGAATCTGTCCTACACTGTGATGTGGATAGGGTTGATCCAAGAAGATGGTATAAAATACCCTCAGCTGCAAAAGTTAGAAGACTGAAAATGTTTTGGGAAAAAAAATTTTTGCAATAAAAAATTTATATACAGAGAACACTCAAGCATGCCTTTCTCTTCTTACTTTCCTGTTGGCAGACTGGAAATGTATTCTGGTTCTATCATTACTAGATGTGTGACCTTAGACAAGTTATTTAACTTTGAATATATTACCTCTTGAAATTTCATTACTTCATCAGTAAAGCAGGAATAATAACACTTAGCTGGAAAGTTGTTATAAGTATTCAATAAAAGACACAAATAGTAGTATATATTTTAAGTTAACAGACATGAAACGACACCTACCATAGTGCATGGCACAAAACTAAGATTCTGGTAAATTCATTTTCCTTTCTACCCACCGAGACAGAAAGGTACAGATTTCTTATGTCTTGTTTATTTGTATATTGGAAGCCTGTGCAGAGAGTTAGCTTCTCCTATACCCTATGTATTTGTGTGTACATTTTTTATGTGCTTATATTTTTATTCCATTGTGTACATTTAAGTCATTGCTTTTCTCGTGAAACCAACTTATGGATGCATCACTGTTCTGCAAGTTGTTTTATCTTTTACTTTTGCAGATGTGTGCATGCTTTGATGTGCCTGCAGCTTCAGCTCTCAGCAAAATGTTGGGGTCAGAAGCAATGAACTTGTTCTTCCAAGAGGGACTGGTGGAATGGGGGGGAAGACTATATGAAAAAGAAGGGTAGCATACCTTATGGATTTCCAACTGCAAGGAGTATAATTGACCAGAATCCCCAGGTTCCACGCTCTGAAATTCATTATCCCATTTGCGCCATGACTGAGTGCAACAGAAAAACCAAAACAAGTTCATTCCAGGAAGACACAGGACACCTCCAATAACCAACTTTGGCTTCAAGACTCCCCTACGGCCTTGCCAAACTGCCCTGGGAGTACAATAGCCATCTAGGATGCTTCCACCCAGCCTATTTCCTGCTCTTGTCACTTGGCACCAAGCTTGTTTTATGGTCTGATAGTTCTCGTAGATCTCCTACCTCACCACCTTTTCCTACAGGCATTTCCCTTAATCTAATCATTGTGCATTTCATCCTGTCTTGGAGTCTGCTTTGTGGAGAACCCAGTCATAACTTTGCATAGTTATGATAACATTGAGTATATCTTTTATTTTGCTTTCCTTTTCTCCTTGTTCAACAGACGATATTTTCTCATATAGGGAATCTATTTTTAGAAGGTTGAAAGGCATGAAAGCTAGTTGGTAGAAATAGCAGGATTAAATTAGTCAATTTGGGAGAAACTGTGACGATCAACCAAATCAATGGGAAGAATAGTGGAAAAAACCCAGGAATTAGAAAACAAGTAGAAACATGGAAAACTCACATCCTTTTAACTATAAAAGTGAAAGTAGCTAAAAGCATAGAGGGAATCTGACCAAATAAAGTGAAAGGCTTTTTTGGAGCTGCACTCTACGTGCTCCACTCATATTCGTCTGAGCAGTAGAATCCTCTCCTTATTTAAATGGCTTTATGGAAAAAAAAAAATGAAAATGAAGTAAATTGTAATTTGAAGCAAAACTAAATGTAGTTAGCTTTATTTTGGAGTCAGGTTAAAATAAAGAAAGAATTTGGGAGAAGTTTGTCCTGAAACGGAAATGACATCCATAAAGTCCTCTGCATAGTGTCTGTGAAATCACATGCCGGCCAAGGAACTGAAGCAGCTTCCTGAAGGCTAAAATTGTGCCAGCCACCTTAGTTCCTCAAAACCAAGGAGATCCAAAATGAGGAAGGTCTCAGAAGCCCAGGGAAGGAGGGAGTATGCGAGTGCTCTGGGCAGCAATTAGTTGCCATTCACCGTTCAGAAACTCGGTATTTCATATATTAATATCTAGTAGAGCCATGCCAATTATAACTGACTGAATTTCAGTAGTTTATTCCTTAATGGTGATTGCAGTCTGTGTTAATAACCCAAATGACTATATATTTAAATTGCCTAACAGAGTGGTTTCAAAGGAAGTTCAAAAAGCCCAGATCTGGGAGAGACATATTCTCCCTGAGCTTTTAGCAGATTTTTTTAGCTGTCTGCTCAGCTGTCTTGTACGATTGCTCTTCCTCCCCTTACTATAGTCATTTCACCAAGTGATTTAGAAAGAATACTCCCCAGTGACATATATTTAAATAGCTGAATAATTTATTTCTGCTTATAATTATAGCACTATTTATTTAGCAATTTTCCTAAAGAGTACATTCAGGTTTTTCCAATTTTTCAAATAAAGATGAACATTTTTGCTCTGCTGCATTTCAAATGATTTCTCAAAAGTGAAATTACTGGGTTGAAGGTAAGAACATTTTTAGCATTCTTGATACTTAGTGCTACATAACTTCCAAGAAAGACCAACATACTTTTTTAGAGGCAAGTTATGAGAGTATCCAGACCTGGTTAACCGTGCCCTGACCATTAGTAAAATTTCGTTATGATCATCATAATTTTAAAAGTAAAACATTCCATTTATTCTGTATTTTTATACTTAAAGAGTTTGTACAGATTTTAGGGTGTTTTATCATTTGTGAATTGTTATTCACACACAATTAACTGTTTATCGAGATATTGGAGTCTTAGTGGTTCTCTTATTTTTTTAATTTAATATGTGTATTTTGAATATATTAAACCCTTGTCACCTTGCTATATTTTCGGTAATAGTTTGTTTTTGTCTTTTAATATGTTAATAGCAATTTTTGATTTATAGAAGTTGCCTTGTTTAAAGTAACCATACTTAACAATTTCTGTTACTTTTAAATTAGAGAAAAAAATAATTTTCCTGAATGATTCCTAATCAAATGTCTAGTTGTATAGACATTTGGCTGAATAAAAGCCCCCCAAAGGTGTTTGCACCCTAACCCCCAGAATTCCCGCTACCATATATGGCAAAAGTTACTTTCAGGGGTATCGTTTCATAAACTACATAAATGTCTAACTGATGTACTGTATACTTGAAATTAATAATAAAATAAAATTTTAAAAGAATTATTTTGCAGATTTGTTTAAATTAAGAATCTTTAGATGGAGAGATTATCCTGGATTATCCAGGTGGGCTCGATATAATAGAATGATCCTTACGAGAGGGACACAGAAGGTGTCAGAGAAGGCAATGTGACAAAAGAAGCAGTGATTGAAGTGATGAGGCCATAAACCAAGAAATCCCAGCAACCACTAGAAGCTGAAAGAGACAAGGAATGGCTTCTCCTTTTGGAGCCACCAGCAGCAACCAGCTCTGCTGACACCTTGATTTTAGCCTTGTAAGACTTATTTTGAACTTCTGATCTCTAGAACTGAAAGAGAATAAATTTGTGTTTTTTAAAGCCACTGGGATTATGGTAATTTTTACAGGGGCAATAGAAAAGTAATGAGTGATATTATTTTGCTTTCCATAACACAAATTCCATTAAATGTCAAAATATTTAATGTCCAGTAAATATTCTAGGCTAATATAAGAGGAAACTTACATCACTATAGAACTTCCATGGAATTTCTTTAAGATATAGTGTGGATGAGGCTGGTGCATAATAAGCTATGAGGTTCTTGGGCCCCGTTAATCTCCTGTGAAGCTCTGTGTACCTGATAACAATGGAGTCCACCACACAAGCACATCCCTAACCTTCCCTTGGGAGAGTGATGGTAGGTGAAGGAGCTATTTTAGAATTATATCACTTGAATTCTGTATCAGTTTGGATTAAGTTCAGCTATATATAGTGGAAAAGTCAAAAATAGAGAAGGCTTAAATAAATTGAATGTTATTTCCTTCATGTGCAAAAGATGTTTAGGGGTAGACAGAGGAGAGATGATATTCCTCATTCATCACTGACTCTGTTTCCTCTGTCTTTTTGCTTCTCTGTCTTAACTCTGACATTTCTTCTCTGGGGCCATGGTCCAAGATGAATAGTTGCAGCTGCAGTCACCAGATCTGAGTTGTAGGCTCTGAGAGAGGCATAAGGGCAAAGGCCCTATAAGGAGACTTTCTGGAAATCCAACACCAAACTTCCACTTACAAAATACTGACCACGACTTAGTCATGTGACCATAACTTCTCATAAAGAAAACTTGGGAAAACCAAGGGCAAAAATGTTGGTATGATTATTTTTTAGTTTTAATAAACACACACACACACATACATGTTTCTACCAAGAAAAGGGTATAAAGAAAATATAGGGAGCTGGTCAAGAGTGAGGGTACCCTGCAACAACAGTAGACAAGTCCCTTAGTTAATGCATCCAATAGCCCCAGCCTTTGCCTACTGCAGTCTTTTTCTTGTTTATGAAGAGTAAATTCCCTGGGAAGCAGACTCCCAGGCAGAGATTAGCATGAAGGAAACTCCTTACAGAGTGCTCTGGAAATTATTGAGTAGGGGCAGAGAAGAGAGCAGTATTAAGCAGAGGGGGACACTAGGCTGTGATGCAGTCTCACCAAAGGCTTCAGCCAACCACGGAGCAGTCTGAAACTTGGTTGGCCCCTTACAGTAGTTTTAAGTTTGGCCAAGAAGGCTGGGACTTGATGTACCCACATTGACCAGTCATTGGATATAGGTTGTTTCCATGAAAGGTGGTATGTCCTTTTGTGAAGTACTTCTCTTCAGCAAATTCCTAGGCAAGACTGATAGCCAGGAACACTCTCAGCAGCTGAAGAAATAAGCCCTTCCTTCAGTCCTGACAGGGATCTGGATTGTGCATCATAGCCTCCACTACACTGCTCCTTTTTTCTTTATGACCACAGCTGAGGTGGGAATTGGAGAGGATGACTTGGGGAGACGCACAACTTTATCATTTTACTTGCTATTTGTGCGATTTGGGATCCAGGTATAGTGTTGGTGTTTGACAGTCACAGGCTCTTATAAGCTAGTCTTGGGGTTTCCACAAAAATCTAGTAGGATTTCTTTCTATTACTTTTCAGTAAGTTTCATACATGAATAACCATGGTTAAGGAACTTTTACAGTCATAGACTTTTAAGTCAGAAAACTTACTTACTGATCCCTATGCTCTGCCTAATTTTCAGCCCCCATTTAATGACAGCTACCCTGAGACTACTCAAAGGAAGACTGAGTGCGGAAGGTAACTCTTAATCTGAAAGGTAACTCTTAATCTGATCTTTACCGGTGAGCTAACTTCCATTATCAGGCAAAGAACTCTTAAGTGACTTGTTTGGAAAAAAAGAAAAAAAGAAAAAAGAAAAACACGAGATCAGAATCTTATCTCTTTCTAAGGCCACAGTTTTAGAGGTATCACTTTTAGGATAGAGAAGTAGATAATTTTAAAATACCGACTTACTTTTTTAGAATAATTTTAGGGTTCACAGCAAAATTGAGCAGGAAATTGAGTTTCCTTCCCCTGCACTTAGCATAATATAAATTTGGGGTTCCTCCATGTTTTCCTATGGTTTAATAGTTCATTTCTTTTTCATTTTTAATAGTATTCCATTGTCTGGATGTACTCCAGTTTATTTATCCATTCACCTACTAAAGGACATCTTAGAACTACTTCCAAGTTTCGCAATTGTGAATAAAGCTACTATAAACATCTATGTGCAGGTTTTTTGTAGATGTAAGTTTTAAACTCATTTGAGCAAATACCATAGTTGAATTTTTTTAACTCTACAAGATTCCAAATTATTGAAAGTTCGGTCTACCCAAATGGCAGGTCTTAGACCCATGGCCTCTCTTAACCAAGTGCTATTTCCTTCTGTCTCTTTTTTGAGTTTATCTATTTCTTGCAGGACTCTGTTGAAAGCAGCAGAAATAAGCACACATGCTCTAACATGTTGAATTTTCCTATCATTTTGCTTAATATTACAGGCTTAGCCAGCATGGGTTCTGCTATCCAAGGATTATTTAACATCAAATAACTAGGTTCATGAGCTTTCCAGTCTATACAATTTAAATCTTGAGTGTCTTTCTCCCTACTTCCTTTATGAAGCCAAAGCCACGATTTAGGTTGTGATGCTCTCTGTACACATATTTCAGATAACAGAATGACTGTATTTCAGATAACAGAATCATCTATAAATAGTTTAACCAGAAAATGATTCATTTCAAATTTCTCAAAGCACTGGGAAACCAACTTAGTTGCTACATAATGAGAACATATACAGCAAAGAGGAATATCTAGTTATCCAGTAGGGTTTTTAGAACGAAATTACTCTGCTGCCACTGCACTCAATACCTATGAAGATAGAGATTAGACTTTCACCACTACTGTTCTAGAAACAAAATAAAACAAATACCTCCATGACAGTGCTTGTCAGAAAAGTTATATAGCCACTGACTTATGATATTTAACTTCCATGTTCCAAGTCTCATATGCAGAATCTTAATCAAAAAAGAGTCCAGGGAATATGGTTTTAGCTTGCCTACCTTCAGAGTACTGGAGGCAGGATAAAAAAGGAACTGGAGTTATATAGAGAAGTGGTTCTCACGGAGGAGTGTTTTGTCCCTTAGGGATATCTGACAATGTGTGGTTGTCACTACTGTGGTGGGGATGATAACAGCATCTAGTGCGTAGAGTCTCGGGATCTTGCTAAGTATCCTACAATGCACAGAACAGACCTCACGACAAAGAATTATGCAGCCTAAAATGTCGATGGTGCCAAGGCTGAGAAACCCTACTGTAAGGTCAGCCAATCTGCAGTATCCGCTCATACTTCCTCCTGTATTCATAGCCTCTGGTGGCAGTGGAGGCCTTAGGAATCACTGAAGGACACTCATACAGAGTCTTTCTCTGAATACTGAAGAATCATACAATGAAGTTGCTCAAAAAAAAAAAAGAAAGAAAGAAAGAAAGAACGAACGAACGAACGAACGAACGAACGAACGAACGAACGAACGAACGAACGAAAGAAAGAAAGAAAGAAAGAAAGAAAGAAAGAAAGAAAGAAAGAAAGAAAGAAAAAGGCTCTGTAAAAGAGATAAGGGAGTATGTTTTGTGACCACCTGAGTTTCAAGCTTTCACCTCACTTTCCAAGGCCCCTGCATTACTGCATTTTGTAACTAATATAAAATTTATAATAAATATAAAACTCTCTCTTCTTCAATCCAAATTTAAAGAATTTGAAAAAGTAGTTACATCGGTCTATCACCAAAGCCCTCTCAAGTTCTATTTTAGATTGGGTTCCCTCTGAAGCAAATCTTAAATGAAAGACTTGAGGGCAAATAGTTGGAGGTGTTCCCAATATAGTAGGGGACTGAAAAAGACTGGAAAGGAAAGGAAGCTAAAAAGTGATTTCTTTTCTAGCAAGTTACCACTGTGAACAAGGCAATTAGTCCCCGCTTCTGGGAGCTCTGAGAGCCAATATTGAACAGATGCTCCAGAATCATCCCACTCAAGAACTGAGTAAACTGGGGTATTTAGCCATTTTATTAGTTTCCTATTGCTCCTGTGCAAAATTGCCACAATATCATGACTTAAACTCTCATAACTTTATTATCTTACAGTCAAGGTGGCAGCAGGGCTGCATCTGAAGAATCCAAGAGAGAATTTGCTTTTCGGCTTTAAGAGGTCATTTGCATTCTTTAGCTGGTGTCCCCTTCCTTCATCTTCAAAGCCAGCAGCATAACATCTTCAAATTTCTCTCTATGCCCTCCTTCATTCATTTTTAAAGATTCACGTGATAAGATTGGGCCCACATGGATAATCCAGGATAATCTTCCATTGAGATCATTAACTTAGTCTCATCTGCAGAATTACTTTTGCCATGGAAGGTAACATATTTATAGATTTGGAGGATTAGGATGTAGACATCTTTAAGTGGGCTCATTTTTTTTTTTTTCTCTAGCATATACATCTACTCTCATCAGTCATTAGTTGAGGACTGCTCCCAAGAGGGGCACTAGTACTTCTAGCCTGCTGCGCAGGCAAACCAAGCAGGCTCTAGTGGCCCGGGAAAGCTCATAAGCAACGAAGTGCAGGTGCCAACAATTACAAGTAGGACAGTGTGCACCAGAGTGGTGAGGAGAAGGGATACATTCGGGCCTTGAATACCATCAGCTGCAGTTCCTCTTGGATATAAGTCAATAATTGAAAGCACAGGCAACTTTTAATTCATCTTTGGTTTTGTTTAAGAGAGGAAGGAAGAAAGGGAGGAAGTGAGAGAGAATAACAATTACAGGACATCTATGGTAACATATTGTTTACATGTAAGAAAAAGTTCAAGGTAGGAGTAGGACACAGAGTTCAAAAAACAAGCCACCATATTTTTAAACACTATTTTAAAAAAGAGTTAGGCAACTCCACAAATCAAAGGAACATTCTCCCTTTGAAAGAGATTTATTAAAAGAAACAATAAATTTCAGAAATTTTTATGTTCCCAACACGATTCAAGAGTTCACTGTTTGTTTTGGGAAAGCAGGAGTCATCGGCACAGTGTTCGAGTCTTTCTGAATCCCCACATCGAAACAAACAGAGCAGCTATTAGCAAAACCCAAACTTGATCAGTTAACATTTACAAAACAGCAACAACAACAAAACAAACAAACAAACAAAACCAAGGTAACAAACTGCCCCAGAGACCACAGATGAGGACAAAATACAACAGGCATAAATCTGTATAATATCAGCTCTGCGAAGGAGGAAGCAGAGGGATGCAACAGGGCATCTGACAGACATGAGAATAGGCAAGGGAATTCACTGGAGCACACAGTGGGCCAAATGGAAAACAGCAGCTGAAACTGGGAGGGGCGTGCCCACTCCACTAGCAGGTAATCACAGGAGTTTGCTGTAAGAAGGCCGGAAAGTCCGGGCCCACGAATTCCCGGCACAGAGATCTCCACTGAGTAGTAACTAATAAAAGTGGCATCAGAGTAGAATAGGACTGGGATGATAAAGATGAAGAGAAGAATAGATTTACATAAAGGAGAATGAGAAAAACAGTTTAAAAAAGCAAGTCACAATAGTTTTGAACTCTATAAAAAAAAACAAAAACAGGTATTAGAGCTCTCTGAAGTTAGAAAACCTACTCTGAACCATTACTCCTAAAAATTTGGAAATACTAATAAAGAAACAAAAAAGTATTGAGTCAAATCCCATACAAAGTTATGAGAATAAAGAACAGAATAGCTTGCCTACGAACAATGAAAGCATGCAAGGATGACAAATTTACAGATTTAAAAAGAGCTAAAAGATTAAATAACGCATGATTGAAAGAACAACATAATTGAGATAAGAAAAACTCAAAATTAGGTGACAATTAAGAAAATAATTAGAAATAAAGTAAAGAAGTTTATTTCAGAAACAAAGACTAAACGAGGAACACAACAGTGAATTAGCACAACAGATAATGACTTAATAGAATAGAAGGTAAAAATGAGACACGGTTTTAAATCTAAAAGAAATGCATAGGTAAAAAGAATTTGGGCAAAAGCAACAATATGGAAAGTCGGCAAAGAACATCCAACATATAGTTAATATAAATCCTTGGTGAAGAAAATCAAAGCAAGAGAAAAAAATACTAAATAACATAATTTAACATTTTTCCTAAAATTAAAAATATTGTTATTCTAAGGCTATTGTATGTGCTTTGTGGGATAAAGTAAATAAGTAATTGTAGGGTAATCTGATTCTACCAATCCCTATGTCTCTGAGAACCATGAGTCTCTGAGTGAAAAAAAAGAGATACAGATGTAATACAGAGTTCAAAGACTCTGTAGCATGCCCGAACTTTAATTGGATTTATTAAACTTTTTATCCTAAAATACATGTATACAGCAAGTCCTAAAAAAATGTCATTTCATTTAATGTCATTTTATCATAATGTTCATGAGATGTCATAGGAACTTCTCTTGTTCATATCAATTAGCCTATGGTAAAAACTGGTTTTGTTATAAGCAGTTTTGAGGCAGGATAATTAGCCTAGTACTGTCCTTCTCCCCTCTAGGATGCAGACTCCAGAATTTTTCCTTAATCACTTATTCAGCCCTCTCCCTGTTTTGATTCAGAGTCTGAGACTCTGGAATGAGAAACAAGCCAAGTCCGGGAGACAGGATAGAGGAACTGGGGTCGCCCCTTCCCCTTCAGGTGGCATGAGAAAACAAGCCAAAACTGGGAGGCAGGATGGATAGCCTTGGGATATCTCCCATCCAACCCTCTTTTCCCCCCTTTCTCCCAGGATAAGGCTCCAAAGTCTTTCCTGTGTCTTTTGTTTAGCTTTGGCTAATCATAATATCATTATAATATTACTTGCATTGCAAGTACCACATCTCCGGGCACCCCCACTCCAAGAAGAAAAAAGTCCGAAATCCAGACTGTTTGGCATTATTCACTCTCCAAGTTGGCCTGCACTTTTACCTTAAGCATGTATTTTAGCTTTAATAAAACTTGTGCTTTCTTGCTTGCTCTTTGTGGCTTCTTTGAATTCTTTCTCACAGCATAAGACAAGCACCTGGTCACTGAAACTCCAGGTTGGGGTCACTCTTTGGACTCCAGCCCTGTGCAGTTCTTATGCATCGGTTTCGCTTAAAGTAGCAGAACCTATCAACAATGTTAAATGAGGACTTGCATAAGCACAAAGCTAGGAGATAGAACTGTTTTAAAAAAAAAAAAAAGGTGGGTGGGGGAAAGAGAAAAATGAAGGAAGAAAAGAGGAAGGGAAGAAAAGACAGTGAAGGAAAGAAGGGAGGGAGGGAGGGAGAGAGGTCTTTCTAAGCTCTATTCCCTGAAGAGGCCCAGAAACAAAGATCGACCCGGTTGTAATGAGCATCTCTAGTACCCAAATTGTCATCTTGACATACTGTTTCCTACTTAAAAACAAAACAAACAAAAACAACCACCAAAAACTAGGGGCTCTTGGAGAAACAGTTCATTCAAGGCCTGAGGCAGGAAGTGTGCAAAAGAAATCTGAAACATCTTGTCAGAAAAAGAACAAGAAAGCCATGGAGAGTTACCAGGGTTATATCAAAAGGATTTGGAGCCAACTTGAAGAGGCTCCTATTGACAAGTGAGCATATAAATGGATAATCACAATTTATTAAAATCCATCAAATGTGAGGAAAGAAGTAAGCAGAGTGAGAAGAGAAAGCAGGTGCCCACCCCAGCAAAACTAAGAGAGAAAACAGTGTCAATTCTAGGGTTTCGTCTTCTACACTGGATTGAGCACAGTGATTACTTAATTATGACACATTTCTAGAATGTGTTTGCAAACATGATTCTAGAAAAATCTATTACTCAAAAGAGATAAGAGCCATTGATCTGCTGGAGTCAGGGGAAGATTACTGCTACTGAATAAAGTTGAAGGAATAGTGGAGGATATAAATAAAGTTATATTTTGGGGTTTTTAAATTAATTTATTTATTTTGATTAGTTTCAAGTTAGCAATACATTGGTTAGACATCTAGTCTAACCAATAGGTGTTGTCGAGTTCTTTATAGTCCATAAAACAATCCCCCTAATTGCTCCCTCCCTCCCCTGACCCTCCATCTAGCCATCATATTAATGCTAATTGTATTCCCTATGCCATGCTCCCCATTCCCGTGACCATCCATCAACTACTAATTTGTACTTCCTTAACCCTTCACCCCATTCTCCCAGCCCCCCAACCACCCTCCCCTCTGTCCATCACCGAATTATCCACTATATTTGTGAGTCTGTTTTTGATTAGTTTATTCTTTTTGTTCCTTAGATTCCACGTAGAAGTGAGATCTTATGGTATTTATCTTTCTCTGTCTTATTTCATTCAGCATAATAACCTCTAGGTCCACCCATGTCATTACAAATGGTAGGATTTTATTTTTTTAATAGCTGGGCATTTAGGTTGCTTCCATGTTGTGGCTGTTGTAAATTGTGCTGCCATAAATATTGGGGTGCATAGATCTTTACAAATTATTGTTTTTGCTTTCTTCAGATAAATACCCAGAAGTGCAATTGCTGGGTCAAAAGGTATATCCACGTTTAATTTTTTGAGAAATCTCCATACTATTTTCCATTGCAGCTATACCAATTTGCAATCCCACCAACAATATATGAGGGTTCCTTTTTCTCCACATCCTCGCCAACACCTGCTGTTTTTAAATTTATTGATGGTAGCCATTCTGACAGGTGTGAGGTGATATCTCATTGTGGTTTTAATTTGCATTTCTCTGATGATTAGTGACCATGAGTATCTTTTCATATGTCCATTAGCCATCTTTATTTCCTCTTTGGAGAAGTATCTGTTCAGGTCTTCTTCCCATTTTTTAATTGGATTGTTTGTTGTTTTTGTTGTTGAGTTCTTTATATTTCTTGGATATTAACCCCTTAGCAGATGTATCATTTGCGAATATCTTCTCCCAATCAGTCGATTGCCTTTTTGTTTTGTTGAATAAAGTTGATTATAATTCATGTGTCATATTTGTTCAACACATCCGTTATATGCATAAAATATGATGGACTCTATCTCTGTGGAGCAGAGAATCTAGGAAAGATATTACATTTTTACAAATAACTACAATGCAAAATAGTATAAGCGCCACCATGGAGATGCAATCAAAATTCTATAGTTCAGTAGACAGAAGAAATATTACTTCTGACAACAGTGAGAGAGAAGAGTCAGATCTGAGCTGGATTTTAAAGGATGAGTGAAGGAGTAATAGGCAGGGATGGAAAGAAGGATTGGAACCAGGAAATTACACAGGGCTTTTATCATCAGAGTAAAGGTTTGGAATTTATCTTATCAAAGAGTCATTGAAGGTTTTAAAGGGGAGAAACTCCTACCAACTAAAAGAGTATTTTAGAGTGCATAAAGGATATGTTAAAAGAGCATGTGAAAGTAGAGAGACCAGTGAGGATTTGTAGCCATTAAAGAATTGAACTGCCATGGTGGCAGCAGGGACAGTAAGGAAAAGAAAGGTGTCAGAAATATTTTGAAGGAAAAATCAAAATAAGTTTTTGATGAATGATGATGGCGAATACTTAGATAAGGAGTTGGGAAACTGGAAGGGGTGAGGATAACTGTGGGTCTAAGCCTGCTCTTGGAAAGAGCAATGATTGGGGAGGAGAAAATGTGTGTGTGAACTTGAAGTCATGTTGACTAGGAGTAGGACAATGGAAATGAGAGACTGACATCAGAGAGAGGGGAGCTGGGGCAGGAAGTAGAGTTGTGTGGGACAGGTCTAGAAATGTGACTGCGTGAGAGTAATTGAGAACTCAAGGGAGTGTGAAAAGGGAAGAAGAAGATCAGTAACAGGCCCTTGGGAGAGGCTGACATTTGCTAAGGACAGGAGGAATCAATGGAGAGTAGATCAGAGATCTAGCTCCTTTCTCCTGCATATGCCAAGGTCTCCCAGTGTTCAGACTGCTACACAGGTGTAGATTAAATCCACAAAACCGGTCAGCCAGGTGCTTTTTGAGAGAGACCACACTATACTGCAATGCTTCACAACCTAATTGTGGTGAAAAGTCAGTTTTTTTCTTCCCAATTTGTTGTGATCATTATTTTTACAAAATCCATAAAAATGTATTACTGGATAACTGACCAAGTGCTTGGGTATTGAAGCAATGTCAAATTGCTGGAAATTTTCCTTCAAGCTTTCTTTCAATTTCTGTAGTTATCTGTTGTAAATATAAAATAAACACCAACACGCTTGAGTTGTACTAAGAGGAACTGAAACAGAATACTATTCTTGACTCTGTCAGCGTTGTGTGGCCATTTGCCAGCCTTTTAACTTCTCTGGCCTTACATTCTCTTGTTTGTAAAATAAGGAAGTTAAATTTGCCCTGAAAGTCTAGATTGTGCGGTGCTTAAATAATAGTTGACACTGAAAGGGTCCAGCTAAATTATTATTCTGCCAGACTCACTTCCTTGCCTAAGTGAGAATGACTTTCTTCTCCTAATAGCTTCCCCCCCCTTTCTAATATTTTGGGGTGTATTGCTGTGTTTTGAGGCTAGTCAGGGAAAAGCAGGACTTCGGGGAGCCAGATTTTCTCCAAAACTATTCAGAGCTAATCTCTAGTTATCTCTAAATCACAGCACATAAAAATCACAGGAAATCTAAACCAAAAACATTAACTCTGAACCACAGACCCCAGCTTACAAAACAGGATCATGACGCATTAGATCAGGATTCCAGGCTACCAACACCTTGCACGGATATAAGTGTGCGCTCATTTCCACATTCCCCAGTTGGCTTTAGATGAGCAATGGCACTTGTCATATCCTATTCATCTTACATGCTCCTAATGCCAAACATAATGCTAAGCATATAGTAGATGCCCAATAACCCTTTCATAAATAAATAAATAAATAAATAAATAAATAAATACATACATACATAAATAAATAAATAAATAAATAAGAGTGACATATTTCTTTCAAAGCCTTCTGTATCCCAGTCAGACAATACTAAGCTTTTCTTTATTCAGTATCCTCCTGGCACTTATTCTGTGAAGAAATTATCTGTGTCCTGCTATTTGCTATGGGAATTGTGATGCACAACCCCTAGAAAATGACTATTTAGCCCGAATTGCACCCCAGACCCCAATTCATATGTTAAAGCCCTAACCCTAATGCGATGGTATTTGGAGATGGTATTTGGAGATGGGACCTTAAACGTTAAGTGAAGTCATAAGGATGAGGCCTTAATCCAATAAGGTTGGTGTCCTTACAGGAGGAGGAAGATCTCTCTCTCTCTCTCTCTCTCTTCTGCTCTCCTTGCACACCACAGAGGACAGGCCATGTGAGGACACAGGGAGAAGGCTGTAAGCCAGGAAGAGAGTCATCATCAGAAACAGAATTGGCTAGTATCTTGAACATGGACTATGAGAAACAAAATTCCTGTTGTTTAAGCCATCTAGTCTGTGGTATTTTGTTACAGCAGCCAGAGCAGAATAATACAATGCCCTTTCCTGATTTCTTTCATACACGTGTCAGAAAAAAGTGACTGAGGGTCCCCCAAGTAGAAAGCCTCTAACTTTCCTTGAGGAATTGAGAATTATGCTTTGAGTCCTTATGTTTCATACCCCAGACCCACCAAAATTATCATTAACACAGACATAGCTTACCTCTTAGGGATAAAGCTATTTTTATATACCGTGGGGCAACCACCAATATTAATTCAATGGTTTTTAACTGTTTTGTAGTCTCTCTGAAACTGCTCTGTAGCAGCACTATCCAACTGAACTTTCTGCGATGATGGAGATACCCACAATTTAAATTATCCAATGTGGTGGCTCCCAGCCAAAAGCAGACTACTAAGTCCTTGAAATGTAACTAGTGCAACTGAGGAAATAAAGTTGCAATTTGTTCAATTTTAATTCGTTCAAATTTAAATTTAAATAGTCACATGTGGCTAGTGGCTGCCATATTATACTCACACCACAGCTCTATACTTTCTAGACTCCTAACAGTGCACAATACCCTTATGCTCAAAATTAGGCAAACCAGCAGAGAGGGGTCAGGTAACAGCAATTAACTTATCTCCTTCGATGCCTTCCATACCCTACTCTACACTACTAAGTTTTTCTTTATTCATTCAGGTCAGAAGACCTGTATTCAAAATAAAGACCTATGCGAGAATGGATTTTTTTTTTCAGTGTACAGTTGATGTGTGGTTGGTAATTAGAAGTACACAGAACAAATAAAGAGCCCAATTTTGTGTGTTCTCTAAAATGATTGGTATATATATAGAGAGAGAACTCACCAGGTTCTATATATATATATATACCAATCATTTTGGCTAATGAAAGATGACTATATATTCCTTTTATATTCATACTGACTCCTGTGCCTTAGGGGAAAAAAAAGACATAATAAAAAAATCCATGGCTTTCAGAGTTTAACAGACCTGGGTTAAAATTCCAGCTCCTTATATTTTAATCAGGATAAATCAGGCTTTGACGCAATAACAAACCACTCCCAAGTCTCAATGGTTTAACAAAACCAAAGTTTATTCCTCACCGTTCGAGGGTACCTGCCTGAAGTCCAGGGCAATCCCCCTTCAGCAGTGACCCAGCAGTTTGGGCTTTTCCTGTTCATAGTTCCATCACTTTAGTAGGATGGGAAGGGAGAGACTGAAGACGTGCGTGAGCCTTCTCACTCTTTTTTTTCATACCTTATTGATAAAAACTGTCATATGGCTCTACTCAGTCACAAGGGAGATGGGAAGTAAATTTTACATGTTCAGGAAGGAAAAACATCAAACTAAATGTTGATGAACACAAATCGTCATCTCTGCCACATTTTCTAACATCATGAACTTGACAATTTAATCTTTTTTTTCCCCTCATTTAAAAAATGGAGATAATTATACCTACTCAAAAGAATTTCTTAAAGAAGGAAAATGAAAGTCATGTGTAAAGTTTACTACACAATGCTTTTCACATAATGGGGGTCCAGTGATAGTAGATTATTTTTTCTTCCCTAGAAAAAGAGTTGTCCCGCAAACTTACTACAACACAACAGACTCCCTAAACAGTGGGGTCAAATCATGTCTCAAACTCCTATAAATCTGATCTAATTCCACCACTTTTAACTGTTTTTTCTCTCACTAGGTCACCAACTACTCCTTACCTTTATGCAATTTTTAAGATGGAGTTTTTGTTGTTGGGATTATAGGTTTTTAACCATAATCCCAATCATTAGCTCTAATACTTAGTAACTATACAGAGAAAGTTTTAATGTAAAATTATAATAAAGTCAGAGTTTTAAAATATCAAACTCACAGACAAAAGGTAGTTTTTCCTCTCTTTTCCCTCCTCTTCATAAGCACTACATAATCTGAAGTACATGATTTATCTGTACTTGCAGTTGTTAATAGAGACAGATTTGAATAACACTATTAACCACTTTGACTAAAATGATCTTACAGAACAGTGTATTTTACAACTGCAGAAAAATATATTCCTTTCAAGTTCACATGGTATATTTGGTTAGATCGAATGCTGGAATATTCTAAGTCTCAATCAATTTAAATACATACTCTGTCTGAAATCATACAGAGTATGTATTTTGACTACGACTGAATTAAATTAAAAATAAATAATATATTTAGATGACTCCTCTAATTTGGAAAATAAATAATATACTTCTTAATAATCTGTGGGTCAAAGAAATCATGAGGAATTAAAAACTATTTTGAAAAGGATAATAATAAAATGTAACATCAAAATTTGTGGATGAGGATGCAGCTAAAGCAGTGCTTAGCGGAGGAATTTATAGTTTTAAATACTTTTAGAAAAAGAGAAAGACCAAAATTAACAGCCTAAGTTTAGGGCTCAAAAAACTAACAAAAGAAGAGCAAAATAACCCAAAGCAGTAGAAGAAAAAAAAATCGTAAAGTGAAGAAATGCATAAATAAAACAAGCAAGCAATAGGGAAAGTTATCATAGCCAAAAGTTACTTCTTTAAAAGATATTTCATCTTTTAAAGTTCTATCTAGAAAGAACATAAATTTCCAATATAAAAAAATGAGAATAAAGTTATCCCCACAGATCCCACATCATAGATGAATGGATAAATTCTTTGAAAAATACAACTAACACAGATACAAAATTAAACAGAAAGTTTGAATAAGCCTATATATGTTAAAGAAATTGCATTTGTTATCAAAATCTTCCCAAAAAGAAGACTGCAGACCCAGATGGTTGTACTAGTGGATTCTATTATATATTTAAGGGGAAAAATGAAAACAATGTCATTAATCCTATCAGAACATAGTAGAGAAACTTTCTCAACTAGCTTTATGAGGTCCATGTGTTCAGAATAGCAAAACCTGACAAAAATATTTCAAAATATAGAGAAAGGAGAGAGAGAGAGAGAAAGA